>NC_086125.1:6580386-8025386 GCF_963921235.1 Mobula hypostoma | reverse complement strand
CCCTCCACACTATCCACAACAGCCCCAACCTTTGTGTCATCAGCAAATTTATTAATCTATCCCTCCACTTCCTCATTCAGGTCATTTATAAAAATCACAAAGAGTAGGGGTCCCAGAACAGATCCCTGAGGTACACCACTGGTCACCGGCCTCCATGCAGAATATAACCCGTCTACACCCACTCTTTGCCTTCTGTGGGCAAGCCAGTTCTGGATCCACAAAGCAATGTCCCCTTGGATCCCATGTCTCCTTACTTTCTCAATAAGCCTTGCATGGGGTATCTTATCAAATGCCTTGCTGAAATCCATATACACTGCATCTATGGCTCTACCCTCATCAATGTCACATCCTCAAAAAATTCAATCAGGCTCCTAAGGCACGACCTGCCTTTGACAAAGCCATGCTGACTATTCCTAATCATATTTACCTCTCCAAATGTTCAGAAATCCTACCCCTCAGGATCTTCTCCATCAATTTACCAACTGCTGAAGTAAGACTCACTGGTCTATAATTTCCTGGGCTATCCCTACTCCCTTTCTTGAATAAGGGAACAACATTCGCAACCCTCCAATGCTCCGGAATCTCTCCCATCCTCCTCCCTCGTTTCCCACAGTAGCCTGGAGTACATCCCATCCGGTCCTGGTGACTTATCCAACTTGATGCTTTCCAAAAGCTCCAGCACATCCTCTTCCTTAATATCTACATGCTCAAGCTTTTCGGTCCGCTGCAAGTTATCCCTACAATCGCCAAGATCATTCTTTATAATGAATACTTGCTTCAGTATTCACTAAATACCTGTGCCATCTCCTCCCGTTCTATTCACACTTTTCCACTGTCACACTTGATTGGTCCTATTCACTCACATCTTATCCTCTTGCTCTTCACATACAGTTGAAGTCAGAAGTTTACATACATCTTAGCCAAATACATTTAAACTCAGTTTTTCACAATTCCTGACACTTAATCCTAGAAAACGTTCCCTGTCTTATGTCAGTTAGGATCACTACTTTACTTTAAGAATGTGAAATGTCAGAATAATAGTAGAGAGGATGATTTATTTCAGCTTTTATTTCTTTCATCAATTTCCCAGTGTGTCAGAAGTTAACATACACTTTGTTAATATTTGGTAGCATTGCCTTTAAATTGTTTAACTTGGGTCAGATGTTTTGGGTAGCTTTCCACAAGCTTCTCACAGTAAGTTGCTGGAATTTTGTTCCATTTCTCCAGACAGAACTGGTGTACCTGAGTCAGGTTTGTAGGCCTCCTTGCTCGCACACGCTTTTTCAGTTCTGCCCACAAATTTTCTATCAGATTGAGGTCACAAAATGATGTCAAGTCTGGTTCACCCTTGGAAGCAATTTCCAAACACCTGAAGGTACCACGTTCATCTGTGCAAACAATAGTACGCAAGTATAAACACCATGGGACCACGCAGCCGTCATACCGCTCAGGAAGGAGACGCATTCTGTACTTTCGTGTACTTTGGCACGAAAAGTGCAAATCAATCCCAGAACAACAGCAAAGGACCTTGTGAAAATGCTGGAGGAAACAAGTAGACAAGTATCTATATCCACAGTAAAAGGAGTCCTATATCAACATAACCTGAAAGGCTGCTCAGCAAGGAAGAAGCCACTGCTCCAAAACCACCATAAAAAAAGCCAGACTACAGTTTGCAAGTGCACATGGGGACAAAGATCTTACTTTTTGGAGGAATGTCCTCTGGTCTGATGAAACAAAAGTTGAACTGTTTGGCCATAATTACCATTGTTATGTTTGGAGGAAAAAGGGTGAGGCTTGCAAGCCGAAGAATACCATCCCAAACGTGAAGCATGGGGGTGGCAGCATCATGTTGTGGGGGTGCTTTGCTGCAGGAGGGGCTGGTGCACTTCACAAAATAGATGGCATCATGAGAAAGGAAAATTATGTGGATATATTGAAGCAACATCTCAAGACATCAGCCAGGAAGTTAAAGCTCGGTCACAAATGGGTCGTCCAAATGGACAATGACCCCAAGAATATCTCCACCAAGTGGTGGCAAAATTGCTTAAGGACAACAAAATTAAGGTATTGAAGTGGCCATCACAAAGCCCTGACCTCAATCCGATAGAAAATTGTGGGCAGAACTGAAAAAGCTTGTGCGAGCAAGGAGGCCTACAAACCCGACTCAGTTACAACAGTTCTGTCTGGAGGAATGGAACAAAGTTCCAGCAACTTACTGTGAGAAGCTTGTGGAAGGCTACCCAAAACGTTTGACCCAAGTTAAACAATTTAAAGGCAATGCTACCAAATATTAACAGTGTGTGTAAACTTCTGACCCGCTGGGAATGTGATGAAAGAAATAAAAGCTGAAATAAATCATTCTCTCTACTATTATTCTGACATTTCACATTCTTAAAATAAAGTAATGATCCTAATTGACCTAAGACAGGAAATGTTTTCTAGGATTAAATGTCACTTGTAGAATGCATTGGGGTTTTCCTTAATCCTGTCTGCCAAGGCCTTCTCATAGCCCCTTCCGGCTCTCCTAATTTCATTCTTAAGCTCCTTCCCGCTTGCCTTATGATCTTCTAGATCTCTATCACTATCAGTTTTTTGAACCTCTCGTAAGCTCTTCTTTTCTTCTTGACTAGATTTACAACAGCCTTTGTACACCACGGTTCCTGTACCCTACCATCCTTTCCCTGTCTCATTGGAACGTATCTACGCAGAGCCCCATACAAATATCCCCTGAACACTTGCCAGATTTCTTCCATATGTTTCCCTGTGAACATCTGTTTCCAATTTATGCTTCTAAGTTCCTGCCTGATAGCCTCATATTTTCCCCTTACTCCAATTAAATGTTTCCCTAACTTGTCTGTTCCTATCCCTCTCCAATGCTATGGTAAAGGAGATAGAATTGTGATCACTATCTCCACAATGCTCTCCCACTGAGGGACCTGACACCTGACCAGGTTCATTTCCCAATACCAGATCAAGTACAGCCTCTCCTCTTGTAGGCTTATCTACATATTGTGTCAAGAAACCTTCCTGAACACACCTAACAAACTCCACCCCATCTAAACCCCTCACTCCAGGGAGATGCCAATCAATATCTGGGAAATTAAAATCTCCCACCACAACAGCCCTGTTATTATTACACCTTTCCAGAATGTGTCTCTCCATCTGTTCCTCGATATCCCTGTTACTATTGGGTGGTCTATAAAAAAACACCCAGTAGAGTTATTGACCCCTTGCTGTTCCTAACTTCCATCCACAGAGTCTCTGTAGACAACCCCACCATGACTTCCTCCTTTTCTGCAGCAGTGACACTATCTCTGGTCAGCAGTGCCACACCCCACCTCTTTTGCCTCCCTCCCTGTCCTTTCTGAAACATGTAAAGCCCTGCGCTTGAAGTAGCCATTCCTGCCCCTGCACCATCCAATTCACTGTAATGGCCACAACGTCACAGCTCCAAATATTGATCCACACTCTGAGCTCATCCGCTTTGTTATAATACTCCTCACATTAAAATAGACACATCTCAAACCATCGGTCTGAGTGCATCCCTTCTCTATCACCCGCTTATCTTCCCTTTTGCACTGTCTCCAAGCTTTCTCTATTTGTGAGCCAAACTCCTTTTCCTCCATCACTTCAGCTCGGTTCCCACCCCCCAGCAATTCTAGTTTAAACTCTTCTCAATAGTCTTTGCAAACCTCCCTGCCAGGGTACTGGTCCCCCTCAGATTCAAGTGCAACCCATCCTTTTTGTACAGGTCACACCTGCCCCAGAAGAGGTCCCAATGATTCAGAAATCTGAATCCCTGCCCGCTGCTCCAATCCCTCAGCCACACATTTATCCACGACATCATTCTATTCCTATACTTACTGTCACATGGCACAGGTTACTGAGATTACTACCTTTGAGGTCCTGCTTCTCAACTTCCTTCCTAACTCCCTGTAGTCTGTTCTGAGGACCTCCTCCCTTTTCCTGCCTATGTCATTGGTACCAATATGTACCACGACCTCTGGCTGTTCTTCTTCCTATTTCAAGATATCATGGACATGATCAGAAACATCCCGGACCCTGGCACCTGGGAGGCAAACTACCATCCGCGTTTCTTTCCTGCATCCACAGAATCGCCTGTCTGACCCCCTAACTATAGAGTCCCCTGTCACTGCTGCCATCCTCTTCCTTTCCCTACCCTTCTGAGCCACAGGGCCAGACTCTGTGGCAGAGGCGCGGCCACTGTTGCTTCCCCCAGGTAGGCCGTACAGTGGTGAACAGTATTCTCAGTCAACACACAAGGTCCCAATGCTGACCTGACCGTTTGTGAGACGGGGGATAGAGTGAATGGCAGAGTGAAGACTTTAAGCAAGGTCATTTTTTGTTACATAGAGAGTGATAGGTTCCTGGAACGTGCTCACAGAAGCAGATATGACAGACATCCCACCTCTCCCGGAAGTTCCGGAAGTCTCCCGCAAATTGATGGTGCTATCTCCCTGAAATGAGTTTTTGCAGGGTGGGATGTCTGATATGCTTTAACTTTTAGGAGTATTTAGACAGGCAGACCTTGTGTAGGCTGTTGGGTCTAATTAGAATGGTATCATGGTCAGTGTGCACAAGATGGGCTGAAGGGCTGTGAGTTGTATTTTATTTTTATTTTGTACTGTGTTATATTTATTTTTATTTATTGAGATACAACACAGAATAGGCCATTCTGGCCCTTTGAGACGCATAACCCAGTAATCTCCTGATTTAACCCTAGACTGATCATGGGACTCTTTACATTGACCAGTTAACCTCTGAACTGGTACATCTTTGGACTGTGGGAGGAAACCAGGGCACCCGGAGGAAACCCATATGGTGACAGGGAGAATGTACAGAATCCTTACAGACAGTGGCAGGAACTGAACCCCGTTGGCCTGTACTATAAAGTGTTGTGCTAACCATGATGTCCTCTACAGGTTTCCCCCGCGATCTGAAGGTAGAGCGTTCCTATGAAATGGTTTGTAAGCCGGAATGTCATGAGGCGAAGAAGCAATTACCATTAATTTATGTGGGAAAAATTTGTGAGCGTTCGCAGAGCCCAGCACGTAAATGTCGGCCCAGATCAGAGGCGACGCAATCGGCAATTGCCTCTGATCTGGGCCGACACTTGCATGCTGGTCAGCACTTAATTAGCTTGTTTATTTCAGCTCTTTTCTTAAAGATGTGCTGGGTGCGTCCCGGCTACCACTTCATTCTTCGGTGATCGGTATCTGTCCGCGGCCCGGGGGTTGAGGTGGTGGGATACTGGGGTGTCATCTCGCTGTCTGTTTCCATCAGGGCAGGCAGGTCATCATCTTCTATGTCTGCCTGCCTTGAGGTCGAAGGTCGAGGTTTGTCGTCTGCTGTGGCTGATGTGGAAGGCTTGGAAAACGACAGTATGCTTGACTGCTATCCTCGCGCATTTTTCTATCATACAGTTCTTTGTAAGGACTCAAACCAACTTGCAAATATGCCCTAAACCAACATACCCTTTCAAAATTAAAGTCGTACTTTTCTGCAATTATTGCTGTGAAAATCTCACGCAATTGTTTCACGTTCAGTTCCTGGATGACTTCACTTTCAGTCCGTACACTACTGCATTCGGTTTCGTTTGTTATCCTTTCCTCTTCCAATTGCTTCAGCTCTTCATCTATCAATTCTTGGTCATGGGATGCCAAAACCTCTTCAACATCATCTTCGTCAACTTCCATAAGCCAAACTTACTTTGTCCTTGCTTCGTTCACCACGATCGAAATGCTTAATTATGTCTAGTTTTACGCTAAGTGTAACACCCTTACAAGCTCTTTTAGACTTCTCTGATACCTTAGAACTCATCTTGCAAACGGATGCTCACAGGCACATGTTTAAGCAATGCCGGCAAGAATGCCATTCCGAATCTGGGGGAGAGCGGCTGCTTTTTCGCGTGCTGCCTTTTTTTGTAATAGTGAAAACACCTTCTGTTAGCGAAAACAGGTAACTCATGTAGGTCTTTCGTAACAGCAAGCGTTTGTAAAGCGAACGTTCAAAAAGCGGGGGATTTCTGTATTAAATTAGTTCAGGTTAATTAGAAGGAAATATTAAAGCAATTCATACGATTTGGGTTAATATGACAAATAATAAGGGAAACATCCAACATCAGTGTCGGGATGGGAATCTGGGGTTTGGATGGACAAGTTATCATTTGGGAGAATCAGCATGGCTCTGTATGTGGCAAACCTTGACTGAAAAATTAGTTAGAGTTTTTCCAAAGAGGAGACCATGAGGATGGTGGTCAGGAGGGACAGGGCAGAGATGATTAACTGGATTCACAAATGGTTTGCCAGTCGGAAGCAGAGGGGAACGGTGGAAACCTGTTTCTTCGCTGAAGGCCTGTGGTTAATGGTATCCCGCAGAGACTGCCAATGGCATCTTTGTTGTTCATTACTTATATTTGTGTGTGAAGGCGTGAGTTTGCAGATGGTACCAGTGATATTGTAGGCAGTAAAGAGTTATCAGTAACTTACAGGGTCATCCTGGTTATCTAAGAGAGTGGGCCGAGGGCTGGACAATGGTGTTCGATCCCGATCCATTTGAGGGTGGGGCTCATACAATGAATGGAACCACCCTGGCGAGTGTAGTGGAACAAGTATTGAACAGGCAGCAGTTGCCAAAGAGTCACCTTCATAGACATAGATACGTAGTCACATGTGAGTAATTGGGTGGTGCCCGCTTGTAGATGCCGAATGGCTTGTAACCGTAATATATCTCTAAATAAAATAAAAATTATATCCTTGTATCATTACAACAGAGGCCATTCTGCCCATCAAGACCTTCCCTGCTCTTTTCAAATTAATCCACTTAGCCCCATTGGCCTCTCAACCTACTTTCCCTCGAGCCCATCCTTCAGCCTGATTGATTCTGCTCCCTCAGCCTTCAGGAAGAGAGTTCCACCTCACAAACACACTCCACATGAACGAGTTCTGCTCAACTCCCCACGGTTGCCTGGGACTCTGACTTGAGGGACTTCCAACTATCCACTGACAGGGTCACCTGATCACTATTTGCTCTGTCTAAACCCGAACCAAGTCAAATCATCTTCAATTGAGTTCAAGTTTAATTGTCATTCAACCACAGATGAGTACAGCCAAACGAGAGAGCGTTACTAATGGGGCCAAGGTGCTAAAACACATTACCGGCAGTCACACGCAAGAACACATTCACCGAATGAAAGAGTCCAGGTTTGCCTCCCACACTCCCCCCCCCACCCGGAATCACCGCTGTTCGACGCCCAGTTCCTACATGTACAGATCAACAAACCCATACAGAACATCAGTAAATTGCAACGACACAGATTATGCACATGTATAGTCCAGACCCCCAGTCACTGTGATCATCTTTCGACTGGCCCTGATGCCCAACGGCCGCACGGCGATACGTGGCGTAGAGGTCCAGTCCTCACAAATAGAGGAATATATATCGATTAATAATAAAGACACAAGCAGACAAATGTATATGCATATAGTCCAGACCCCTCAGTTCAAATGGAATCTTCAGTCAACCACAACAGCGCTGTGCTGCTCATGACGGCTCAGACACCTCACCCCCAGTGGCGGAAAAGCAAGTGACCCCGCGGCGTGAGGCCTGAGTTCATTCAGTGGCCCCTCTGACTCCCCGTGCCTTCTCTGACCCCCTTCTCTTGACCCCTCTCTGAATTCCCTCCCGCAACCCCTCTCTGCCTCCCAGCTCCCGTGCCCCCTCTGTGACCCCCACCTCCAACGACTCCATTTCCTGACCTACCCCCCTCCCCCCTCACCCTTCCCAATCAAAATCTTGTATTTTTTGTTTTGCTGATTCGTTTCTTTGGAATCAGGCAACACTGACATGGCCAACATCTGTTACCTGTTTCTGATTTCCCTTATGGCGCTGCTAAGTTTCTCTCGTGAACTAATGGCGTCGGTCTGGTGAAGGTAATTATGCAAAGCTTTTGGTAACTCAGTAACCGGTGAACAACTGGAATATACAGTATTCCCACGTCAGGGAGCAAACACCAAATGATTGTGTTGGCTTTGTTCTGCTCTTTGTGGATGGAGCGTACCTGGTCAGCTTTCCACGTTGCGATACTGTAACTCACTGAAACATTTCGTCTCGAGGTTTCCTGTCACCTGGCCAGCCTGATAACAAAGGTCAACATAACTCTGTCCTTTGTACGTTCCCTTCTGAACCCGAAGTTCCCCTATTCTGTGACAACTGGTTTTGTAACTTGTCACAAACTAGAGAAACTCGTCTCATTTTCCCACTCATCTCAGACATGTGCCCCCGTGTTGAAAGTTCAGAGTAAACTTATTATCAGTTTATACATGTCACCACATACAACACTGAGATTCAATTTCCTCTGGGCATCCTCAGCAAATCCACAGAACAGGATCAATCAGAAGGCAATAAACTGCAAATACAAATTGAAATAAATAGCATTAAATAACAAGAACAGGAGATAATAGTTGTGATTTTCTACACCTTTATAAGATCAGCTCTCATACAATCCAGATAATACAGTCCAAGGCTGTCCATCATGTCCCTGTGACTCAGTTCAACAGGACTTTTCAAGGAGCAAATGAAGAGTTCGGGAGGCAGTGACACTTCAGAAACAAAACACACATAATGTTGGCAACACACAAGTCCGGCAAAGTTAACATTTCAGATCGATGACTCTTCGTCAGGCACTTCTGGGGACTTCAGGTTGGTTAATGCCAGGTGTTCCAGAGAGCATGGAGTGGGGAGAGGTTTGGGGGAATAAGAGATCCTGAATCAAGTGCAGGATGGGTTCTGATACCTGCCCAAAACTTCTAGAAGGTGCTATCTGATTTCTAAATGACATTGAACCCGTGAACACTACCTCACTACTTTTTGTTCTACACTACTTATTTTTATTTAACTATTTAATAGACATATATTTATACTTGGTCTAATTCAGCTTTCTTTCTTTATATTTAACAAATCATCATTGCTGGTGATATTGATTCTGATCTGTAACTTCTCACCTTTCCTTTCTGTTGCTATATCTAAGGTGGGAGTATTGGAATTATACAATTTTCACCAATATTGAAATAACAATGCTCATTTTCTCTCCTTTGAGGATCTCAGGGAATGAATGGGCTCAGTGTAGGGAGGTTTAAAGGAGTTGAGGTTCAATATCAAAATGCATGATGCACTGCCACCTTGTGGGATCACTATGAACTGCAGACTTTCTCAGCTCTCCTCAAAAGCAGGATGTTACCAATGCTCAGCAGGCATTAAAGCTGTAATGCACATCTTTCTTTGTTCTAAATGTGAATCAGTGCCAACTACAGGCATGAAGCTTTCTGCTGTTAACCCTTAGCAAATGACTCAGTAGATGACAAAGTAACTCCATTAGGGATAACGCAGCCACTGGTATTGATTGTGATGCTTATCCCAGGTTGGGAACCTAAAACTTGCAGGCATTGGTTTAAGCTGAGAGGGGGGAGATGCAACAGGAACCTGAGGGGCGACTTTTTCATCGAGAGGGTATATGGAATGAGCTACCAGATGAAAAAGTTTCAAAGGTTCATTTATTGTCACAGTATGTACGCACTATATAACTCTGAGATTCATCTTCTCCAGATAGCCAGGGAACAAAGAAAAATATGGAAGCCATTCATGACCCTACCCCACACAAAAAAACTTACAAATCACCTCAAATTTCACTGGTAATGGCAACAAGAGCATTAAATCCTCCCTCTCCCCATGCAGAAAAACAAATCACTGAACTGCGAGAACATCAACCCCCTCACATAGAAAAACTTACAAATTGGGCCAAATTTAAATTGCACAGTGGCAACAAGGGTATCAAGCTTCAAAATTAAATCACTTATACAGCAAAAAGAAAGAATGTGCAAAAACACATTATAAAAGACATAAAGCTGAAAAAGAGTTGATATATCACAGAGCTTCGATAATTATGTTAGTAACATTTAAAAACCATAAGATTTAGGAGCAGAATTAGGCCATTTGGCCCATTGATTTTGCTCTGTCATTTCATCAAGGCTGATCCATTTTCCCTCTCAGTCCCAATCTCCTGCTTTCTCCCTGCATTCTTTCATGCCCCGAACAATCGAGAATCTATCAACCTCCGCCTTAAGTATACCCAATGACTTGGCCTCCATAGTTTTCTGTGGCAACAAGTTACACAGATTCACTACTCTCTAGCTGAAGAAATTCTACATCTGCATTCTAAAAGGACGCCCCTCTATTCCGTGGCACTGTCCTTTGGCCTTATACTCTGCCACTCTCCTCACCAGATCCACTCTATCGAGGCCTTTCAACACTTGATGGGTTTCAGTGAGATTCCCCTCATTCTTTTGAATTCCAGTGAGTACAGGCCCAGAGCTGTCAAACGCTCCTCATATGACAAGCCTTTCAATGAGGGAATCATTTTCATGAACCTCCTCTGAGCCTTCTCCAGTTTCAATATACGAGGGGTGATTGATAAGTTTGTGGCCAAAGGTAGAAGGAGTCAATTTCAGAAATCCTAGCACATTTATTTTTCTTACATTTACACACTTAGTCCAGCGGTCGTGGAGCATACAGATCCCTTCTTTGTAGAGGTCGGTGTCTTGGACCTCCAGAAGTGGTCCACAGCAAGGGTGATTGATAAGTTTGTGGCCTAAAGTAGAAAGAAATGAGTTATTAACTTCAAACTTGCTGCATTTTCACTCAGAGTTGACCTGCACATGCATGTAACGAGAGCTGAGTAACTCATATCCTTCTACCTTGGGCCACGAACTCATCAATCACCCCTGCTGTGGACCGCCTGGAGGTCCAAGTCGCTCTTGTTACATGCACATGCAGTTCAACTCTTTGAGTGATGATGCAGAAAGTTTGAAGTTAATAACTCATCTCCTTCTACATTAGGCAACACACTTATCAATCACCCCTGCTGTGGACCACTTCTACAAAGAAGGGATCCGTATGCTCCACGATCACTGGACTAAGTGTGTAAATGTAGGAGGGGACTATGTTGAAAAATAAATGTGCTAGGTTTTCTAAAATTGACTCCTTCTACCTTAGGCCACAAACTTATCAATCACCCCTTGTAGGAGGCAAGGCATTTAATAAGGTACCCCATGCAAGGCTTATTGAGAAAGTAAGGAGGCATGGGATCCAAGGGGACATTGCTTTGTGGATCCAGAACTGTCTTGCCCACAGAAGGCAAAGAGTGGTTGTAGACGGGTTATATTCTGCATGGAGGCCGGTGACCAGTGGTGTACCTCGGGGATCTGTTCTGGGACCCCTACTCTTTGTGATTTTTATAAATGACCTGGATGAGGAAGTGGAGGGATAGGTTAGTAAATTTGCTGATGATGCAAAGGTTGGAGATATTGTGGATAATGCGGAGGGCTATCAGAGGTTACAGCGGGACACTGATAGGATGTAAGACTGGGCTGAGAAGTGACAGATGGAGTTCAACCCAGATAAGTATCAGGTGGTTCATTTTGGTAGGTCAAATATGATGGCAGAATATAGTATTAATGGTAAGACACTTGGCAGTGTGGGGGATCAGAGGGATCTTGGGGTTCGAGTCCAAAGGACACTCAAAGCTGCTACACAGGTTGACTCTGTGGTTAGGAAGGCATGTGGTGTATTGGCTTTCATCAATCGTGGGATTGAGTTTAAGAGCCGAGAGGTAATGTTGCAGCTATATCAGACCCTGGTCAGACCACACTTGGAGTGCTGCGCTCAATTCTGGTCACCTCACTATATGAAAGACATGGAAACCCTAGAAAGGGTGCACAGAAGATTTACAAGAATGTTGTCTGGATTGAGGAACATCTGGTTGAGTGAACTTGGCCTTTTCTCCTTGGAGCGACGGAGGATGAGAGGTGACCTGATAGCAGTGTACAATATAATGAGAGGCATTGATCGTGTGGATAGTCAGAGGCTTTTTCCTAGGGCTGAGAGGGCATAGTCTTAAGGTGCTCGGAAGTAGGTACAGAGGAGATGTCAGGGGTAAGTTTTTTTTTAACGCAGAGAGTGGTGAGTGCGTGGAATGGGCTGCCCCCGGCGGTGGTGGAGGCGGAAACGATAGGGTCTTTTAAGAGACTCCTGGATGGATGCATGGAGCTTAGAAAAATAGAAGGCTATGGGTAAGCCTAGGTAGTTCTAAGGTAGGGACATATTTGGCACAGCTTTGTCAGTCGAAGGGCCTGTATTGTGCTGTACGTTTTCTATATTTCTATTCTATGTTTCAGTACATCCTTTCTCAGATGAGGGGCCTAAAACTGCTCACAATACTCCAAGTGAGGCCTCACCAGTGCTTTATAAACCCTTAACATTACCTCTTTGCTTTTATATTTTAATCCTCTCAAAATGGTCTTAAAAGCACTTGGACAGGTCCATGGATAGGAAAGTTTATTCACATTTAAATCAAACATTAGCATCTAAGCGACTTTGACTGTGGAATGATTGTTGGTGCCAGACAGGGTGGTTTGAGTATCTCAAGCTGCCAGCCTCCTGAGAGTTTCATGCACAAGGAGTTGCAGAGATTGGTGCAAAAAACAAAAACCATCCAGTGGGCAGTGTTTCTGTGGACAAAAACACCATGTTAATAAGAGAGGTCAGAGGAGAGTGCCAGACTGGTTCAAACTGACAGGAACTCAAATAACCAGGTGTTACAACAGTGGTGTGCAGAAGAGCATCTCTGAATGCACAACATGTTGAACTGTGAAGAGGACGGGCTACAGCAGCAGAAGACCAAACTGGGGTCTTCAGGTATACCTAATAAAGTGGCCACCGAGTGTGTTTGACTTGCCGTGCTTGGTGGTAGCACAGGCTATTAAAGTAAAAGTCTCTCTACTCTGAGAAGTGGAACTTGGTCAGCACCAAAAATCACCAAGGAACAACTCTGTGCTCTTAACTTTCAGGTTTTAATTTCTATTTCTAACCAACTTTACAGATTCTCCAAGGGAAGCACAGATCTCTGGAAAGCAGGACTGGATTGAAGGGCAATCCCAGATTTTAACCTGTCACGCAGATGCCAACCCAGTTCCGGAGGTGCGCTGGATCAAAGATGGAAAAACGATCAGTAGTGGTGAGACACTGCACATCCACTCAGTCCAACTGGGAGACAGTGGTCAGTACATGTGCAGAGTCCGCAATGATATTGGTTCCACCAACTCCTCTCATCGTGCAGAGATTTTGTGTAAGTATAGGAGGTTTCTTTGTGGAATAGACCATAAGACCATAAGACATGAGATCAGAATAAGTTGCTTTATTCCCGGTCTGTACAATATCATTACACAGTCAGATCAAAAACAGAAGCAAAATATGCCCAGGGCACAAGGGTGAATTCTGTTCCTCTTCAGAATGGCAACTCTACAATTTGAAACTTCAGTTTAATGTCTTAGTTAAAAAGGAAATGAAACAACATTCAACACTTAAAGTTTAAATCATGAATGTGGAATAAAATGTGCATAAATATTGAAATACAGCATGGATTTACAATGTGAACAACATTATCAAAAATGGTTTAAATGTTTACAGTTCAGTGACTTGATGGGATTAATAGATATTGATTTCCAAATCAATTAAATTAGATATGAACTCTTTGAAAGGAAAGCCTTTATTCATAGTATTTATAGTAAATGCCTTTACTTATTACTAGGAGCTTATTCCTTAGAATGTAGAAGATTGAGAAGAGATAGTACAGAGGTATACAGAATTATGAGGGGTATCGGTGGGTTAAATAAAAGCAGGCTTTTTCAACTGAGGTTGGGTGGTCTACAACCAGAGGCCATGAGGTAGGAGTGAAAGGTATGAAGTTTAGGGAGAACATGAGAGGAGTCTTCTTCACTCAGAGGTGTGACAGTGTGGAATGAGCTGCCAGTTGCAAGTGGCAGTTTCAACATTTATGCAAAGTTTGGATCAGTTCATGGATGGTAGGGATATGGAGGGCTATGGTCCCGGTGCAGGTCGATGGGAGAAGGCTGTTTACAAAGTTTTGGCATGGACTAGATGGGCCAAAGGGCCTGTTCCTGAGCTGTACTTTTCTATGACTCTATTATAATGTGTAATTGTTACTTACACGTAAGTAACAATTTGTGCATTCATTAAGTTACTATTAATAAAAGTATAACAGAGACATTGAAATAAATGAAAAAATCAGAAGAATCGAGGGGCATTGCTGCATGCCAACAAAGTTTCTTCCTGTGCCATCCTGGGCACACATGCCACAGGTTCACAACTACACAGGCCTCGATATTGTGCTCCAGTCTCTGGCGTACAACTTCAATCCAGAACGATTTGAAACAAGACTGGCGGTGCTCTTGTGAGTCACAGTGGACACAACGAGTTAGTGCTGAGATACTTCACCTCATGGCATGAATGAGGGTTGGTGTTTCCTGGAGAAAACTGTGGCCTGGTGGTGAATCACACCCCCACCCCCTACCAGAGAAGCAGACAGTGGGACTGCTCCCTGCACAAGGCTCTCTTAAAATGCTTCTGGTTAAAAGGAGCTCATGCGGCTCGAAAGAATCTGTTGTTTCTCAGCCTGACGACAACGAGAGTTCTGGGCTCATTGCAGAGCGAGATGGTTTGTTTACTGAGAGTGAACTCTGGATTGAAGGCTCTCGGGACTTTGACCACAGCTGCTCTGAAGTGAGCTCAGCACACAGTCAAATTCGATTTTCCAGCCTTTTGGAGTCACAGTGTAGTGAAGTCCAGTCGCCCCATTATAGGAAAAATGAAGAAGCTTTAGAAATGGTGCAGGGGAGATTTACCAGGACGCTGCCTGGATTAGAGAGCATGTCTTCTGTGGAAAAGTTGAGTGAGCTCTTTGGAGCCAAGGAGGATGATTGTGTAAGATTGTAAGAGACGTAGGAAGAGTGGACAGCCAGCACGTAATTCCCCGGGGGTAATGGCTATAGCAGAGGACATCCTTTTATGATGAGCCACGGAGTCAGAGGCAAGTTTTTACATAGTCAGTAGGAAGTGTCTGGACTGCACTGTCAGGGGTGGGTGTTGAGACAGATATATAAGGGACATTTAAGAGACTTAGATAGGCACGTGAATGAAAGAAGAATGGAGGACGATGGGCTGTGCAGGAGGGAGGGGTTGGGTTGTCGATGGAATAGGTTTATAAAGGTCGGTACAACATCATGGGACAAAGGGCCCACCCCGTGCTGTACTGTTCTATGTCCTATGGGAGGGGCTGGTTAATTTCACTCTTTTCACTCTTTTCCAGATAAACCACAAAACACAACTATATCAGTAAATAACAAAACCGTGTCCGGGTTTTCAGTGTTCATCAGAGTAGATGATGAAGTTACAGTCACCTGTCACTCCAGTGGAAACCCCCAAGTAACACTGACGTGGGAAAGACCCGGTCAGGGAGTCGCAGGGGAAACCGACCTTCCTGGGGTTCTTCACATTTCCCAGGCAACATCAGAACATAAAGGAATTTACAAGTGTAGAGCCAGGAATAAACTTGGAACAGATGAGAAGCAAGTGGAAATCAAGATGGAAGGTCAGTAAGTTACATTGGTCGCAGTGCATGGATAAGAAAATAAATAATAAACCATTTCAGAGCTGAGGTATCATCCCTGTGTGATCACAAGTAAATGCTGAGAGTTATGACATGCCCAGGATAAACGAAGGTGTACAATCTCTCTCTACATCAGACCGTGTGTTGCTCGTCGGATGGTACTCCTGCCTCGAGTCGGGAGATTGGCGGTTCAATCCCTCTCGAGTATCTTGGGCATTAAAACCAGGCTAGTGTCCTGTGCAGTACTGAGAAAGCAGTCTCAGACATACCAGCTGTCAGATGGGGTGTTAAACTGAGCTGTCTGACTCCTGAGATTGACGTCCTGTTATTTATTATTTTCCCCTATTCCTCTGCACACCAACAGCAAAGAAGCAAATGGGCAAACATGAGAAAGTCTGTAGATGCTGGAAATCCAAAGCAACACACACAAAATGCAGGAGGAACTCAGAAGGCTAGGCAACATTTGTGGAAAAGAATAAACAGTCGATGTTTCAGGCTGAGACTCTTCATCAGGTCCCTTCGTGAGTCCTATTGAAGGGTCTCGGTCCGAAACATCGACTGTTTACTCTCTTCCACAGATTCTGCCTGGCCTGCTGAGTTCCTCCTGCATTTTGTGTGTGTTGAAATGGGCAAACTACCTTTAAGAGTAATGAAGACAGAAAATGTTGGGATACTCAGCAGGTCCAACAGCATCTTGGAACAGAGAAACAGAGCTTCAAGTTGGATCAAATGAAAGGTCTGGAAGGTTAACCCTGTTTACTTCTAAGTATTCCCATTCTAGTGTATTTATTTCAGATTTTCAGCATCTGCAGTGTTTTGCTTTGAGATCTCTGCCTCAAACAGTGTTGCTTTGTAAATGGCCTCTTCACTGTTCGTACCAGTCTACGTTTCGGGCTGACACCCTTCTTCAGGACTGAAAAGGAAGGGGAAGAAACCAGACTAAAAAGGTGGGTGGAGGGGAGGGATAATAGAGATGGTGAAAGGTGATTCTAAGTGGATGAGAAAGATGAAGGACTGGGGAAGAAGGAATCCGATAGAAGACGGTGGACCACAGGAGAAAGGGAATGAGGAGGAGACCCAGGGGGAGCTGATAGGCAAGTGAGAAGAGGTAATGGCTCTCAGGAGGGAATAGCAAAAGAGGAAAGTGGGAGGGAATTTTTTTGAACCGGAAGGAGAAATCGAGATTCATGTCATCAGGTTGGAGGCTACCCAGGAGGAATGGCTACCCAGGTGATGCTCCTTCACTCTCAGGGTGGCCTCATCTTGGAACAATGGAGACCATGGATGGACATGAATGGGAATGGGAATCAGAATTAAAAGGTCTTGACAGATGGAGTGGAGGTGCTCGACAAAGCTGTCCCCCAATGAACGATGGATCTCATCAGTGTAGGAGGGGTCACATTGGGAGCCCCGGACAGAATAGACAACCCAGCAGATTCACAGGGGACGTGTTGCCTCACCTGGAAGGACTGTTTGTGGCCCTGAATGGAGGTGAGCGGGGATGTGAATGGGCAGGTGTAGCACTTTGGCCACTTGCAGGGATATGTGCCAGGAGAAAGTTTAGTGGGGAGGGACAAATGGAGAAGGGAATCACTGAGGGAGTGATCTCTACAGAGAGAGTGAGGAGGTAACGATATGTTTAGCGGTAGGGTCGTTTTGGAGATGGTGGATGTTGAGGAGAATGATGTGTTGGATGCAGAGGCTCATGGCGTTGTGGGTAAGGACAAGAGGATCTCGATCACTGTTAAGGTGGTGGGATGATGGAGTGAGCACAGATGTTTGGGAAATGCAGGAGATGTAGGTGAGGGTGGCAACATCTTTCCTATGAAAGAGCAAGCAGAACGGAAAACTATTCCAAATGTGGCCCCACTGACATCCTGGAGAGCCACTACCCTCGATACTCTGACTGATGAAGGTCAGTGTGCCAAAAGCCATTGTCACCATACTGTCTGCTTCTGACAGCACTTTAAGGGAACTGAGATCACTCGATCTCTCTGTTCTGCAACACACCCCAGGGCTCTGCTGTTCACTGTGAAAAGTCCTACACTGATTTCACTTTCCAAAATGCAACACCTCGTATTTATTGATTGATTGATTGAGTTCCAGCACGAAACAGGTTACCGTATAGTCCTCTTGCCACTGTATCTGAATTAAACTCCATTTGCTATTCCTCTGTCTACTTACGTAGCTGATCAAGATTTCTCTGTAATTCCCAATAAACATCTTCACTGTCCATAATGCCACCTATTCTTCTTGTCATCTGCAAACTTCCTAAACATGTCTCTGTATGTTCTCGACGAAACAGCAATGGGCCTAGCTCTGAACCCTGGACACAGCTCATCACGGGCTTCCAACCTGAGGGAGCACTCTCCGAGGTGCTGCCTTCCAGCTGAGGGATTAAACAGCCTGCTTTCTTAGGCTTGTAGCTAAAACAAAATGACAAACGCAAAGAACAGCAGATGATTTCTAATGGAATCCTGGTCACTACTTGCCCCTCAATCAGCATTATTAAAGCAGATGATGGCATTGCCACGTGTTTGTTTCTGGTCTTGCTGGGTGAAATTTGGCCTTCACAGTTATTACTCCTCAGAAATGATTTTCATTGGTTGTGAAGTACCATGTCAAAATGTTTCATGTGTAGTATGTGTTTTTTAGAAAATCTGAGAAAGCATGGGAGAGTAAACAGTAAGGTACATGAAATCTACAAAATTCTGGGATTTTCAGAAGGATTAGTGGTTTGATAATTGATGTATTTGCCTGAGATGGTTAATGATTGTGTAATGGCTTTTGTGCATGTTCCCCAGGTGATGTTTGGAAGATGGTGTTGATCTTGCTACTCATCCTAACAGTGTTACTCGCGCTGGTCATCGCCTTCATCCTAAGAAACAGAGCTCGGAAAACAGGGCATTATGAGGTCAAGAAAGCAGCACCCCACAAAAATCTGGAAATCCCTTCTGGGATTGATCAGGAATCTTTTCCTTTAACAGAAGTGAATTCAGACGGAGTTCTAAACAATAACCACTCACAAACTAATGTACATGGTGTTACATCTATCAATTCTGCACAGATAAAACAATAATTCAATGAGTATTGTTACTGAGGGAGACTACTGATTCTAATACTACAGTCTACCGGCAACATATACTGTGCTAAATGCAAGGACATTCCCAGGAGTGTTGAATTCCGGGCTGTTTTGAATCAATTCATCAGAAAGTTGACTTGTATTTCTACGAACACGGAGTCACCACCTGAACATGGGCATCAAGACTATTTCAGCAGTAAGGCCATCTGAGTCTGGCAACTTGCCGTCCCACTCATGGAAATTACCGTTGGATCACAGACTTGTTCACGTGTTGCAATCATCTACTTCTGTGGTAACTATCTGCTTAAGTGACACAAATATTGTCTTTATATTATGTTACAAGTGGATAAAATGTGAGGCAACACCTTTCGCAACATTCTCATCCTCTGGTTTAAATAGTCGATATTGGATTGCTTTCTATCCCTGTAATCTCCTCCAGTTACACAACTCCCCGAGGACTTTCTGACTGCCCATTGCTGATTCATCCCTGCACTAGGGGGAGCTGTGCCTGCAGCTGCCTTCAGTGTTAAACTCTGCAGTTCCCTTCCCAGACCACAAGGTGTCTCTCTCTTGCTTTTTAATCATCCCCTGGTGTCGAGCGGTGTCCGGTTCTGGGAGCGTTATAAATAGAAGTCAGCGGCATTCTGTCCGAGCGCACTTCGAAATAAATTCACAACCGGAGAGAAGAAATTCCTCCCTAATTCAGTTCCAAATGACCATCCACTCACCCCGAAACTTTGCCTCCAGTTCCACAGTCTTCCATTTTTAGAAAGAGCAGCCATCCTGGTCCCATTCACATTGAGAAGGGTTCTTCTAACCTCCAGTGGTTAGTGGTACACCACCAGTTTGTCGAGAGGTGCATTTATAATCTACACAAATTATCTTCCGTTTGTTCAAATCATTCAGAAAAATATGGAAAAGAGCTGGTCCGTTTCTCCATAAAAGCTGGCTGTACACAATTCTCAGGGCTAACATTTCTCATTTCACACAGTCGACAAGCAGGGAGATACGTTGAGCAACACAGAAAAATTGTTGGAGGAACACAGCAAATCTGGCAGCACCTCTGGAAGTGAATAAACAGTCGACTTTTCAGGTGGAGAACCTTCATCAGGACTGGAAAGGAAGGGGGAAGACAACAGAATTAAATGTTAGGGTGAGGGGAAGGAGGATAGTTAGAAAATGAGAGGTGAAACCAGGTGGGAAAGGTAAAGGGCTGGAGAAGGAGGAATCTGATAGGAGAGGAGAGTGGTTCAGAGGAGAGAGGGAATGAGGAGGAGCACCAGGGGGAGGTGACAGGCAGGTAAGAAGTGCTGAAAGGTCAGAGTGGGGAACAGAAGAAGAGGGGAGCGTTGAGGGAAAATTCTCTTTACCTGAATGAAAAATCATTATCCATTATAAAGAAATACAATAATAAAGAGGGAATCAATTTTATTTGCTGTATACAATTAGGAATTTGCTGTGGTGTGTTGGTGTGACAAAAAACAACACTATTAAAGACTAATATAAAAATATAGTTCAAAGTAGAGATATGGTGTCAAATGTGCATAAATATTCGCATATATTTGTCTAGCTTTGTTAAACACTTGACTACCATTCATGCTCTGCATCTAGAACAAGGTCGGATCTGGGAGGGAGAGTAATTCCAATAATCTTGCAGCCAGAATAGTTCTGAGAGTCCATTGAAATTGTGGTTACTGCCAGAGGAGCTTGTGCTCTGGGACTGGAATTGGAATGAGTGCATTATCGTCGTATGTACAGAGATACAGTGAAAAGCTTGTCTTGGTTACTGTACATACAGATCTATTCATCACGCAATGCACTGAGGCAGTACGAGGGAAAACAATATCAGAATGCAGAGTTAGGTGTAACAGTGACAGAGGGTGTAGTGCAGGCAGAAAATAAGGTACAAGAGCATAACGAGGCAGGTTGTGAGGTCAAGAGTCTATTGTACTGAAACAGCAGGGTAGAAGCAGTCCCTGAGCCTGTGCTATGTGCTTTCAGACTCTTGTATCTCCTGCCCATACGGAGAGGGGTGAAGAGAGAATGTCCGGGGTGGGAGGGGTCTTTGACGATGCCAGTTGCTTTACTCAGGCAGTGAGACGTGTAGACAGAGTCTCTGAAAGGGAGGCTGGTTTCCATGATGTGCTGAGCTGTGTCCACACCCTCTGCAGTTTCTTGTGTTCACGGGCAGAGCAGTTGTCGTACCAAGCCCGAGAGAGGCTGCTTCCCATGCTGCACCAGTTAAAAATCGGTCAGAGTCGATGGGGACAAATCTTCTTTCTTTAGCCTCCTGGGGAAGTAGAGGCATTGGTGACATTTCCTGGCCATGGGATCTGTGAGGATGGACAAGGACAGGCTCACCCACACTGCTGGGAACTTGAAGTTCTTAACAGTCTCAACCACAGGTTACGCAGACAGGTGCGTGTGCACCCCTCCACTGGCCAACCCCCACCCAGCCTTCCTGAAGTCAATGACCAGCTCTTTGGTGTTGCCTGAACTGCGAAGGGTTGTTGTCTATCTGACTCCTTCCTGTACACAGACTCAGTTATTTTTCTATCGGTCTCCTTCCTGTGATACGGCCTGCTACGCAACCTGTAAGTCAGATGTTCCCAACCTTTTTGATGCCATGGACCCCTACCATTAACTGAGGGGTCCATGAACCCCCAGGTGGGAACCACCGGTAAAAATGGAGTTAGAGCAGAATCTGACAGTGTGTGGAATGCTCTGCACCAGTGTTATACAGTGACAAACACATCCCCACCATTACTGTACCCCAGTGTTACACAATTACAGACCTGTCCCCACCAGTACTGTACCCCAAAGTTATAACTACAGACCTGTCTCCACCATTACTGTACCCCAGTGTGATATATTAACTGTCAGATGTCCATTTTATTCCTGTAACTCTTAATTATTTCTGAATTACTTTTCGTGTTAAATTCATCTCATTTCTGTCTCAGTTTTTGACTCGCCCAGTTCTGTTTCCGAAATCGAAATAATCAGGCTCACCACTTATCACTGCCTTGAGCTTACTGTTTTTACATAACTACTTTGTGGACTCAATCGAACTGCAAACACTTTATACTGTATTATAAACAGTTTCTGTTACAGCATTACAGGTATATCGGTACATGTTTCACTGTCATATCTTTAAGCTTTTGTTGCAGCCGGTGACTGGATATTTACTGTGTGTTTCATTACATAGACACCCATAAACCATGTCTTGTGCAGACAATATTTTCAGCACTGCTGTTCATGTTCCTACCACTCAGCAACATTGTCGATATTGATATAAAAGGGCTGTTTCTAGTCAACATGTTTGTATAAGTAAAGTTTAATGAAGTGAATGTATATTTTGAAGAAAATGTATTTTGTCGGTGAAGCATGATTAAACATCAATGTTGGTGAGAAGAATCTTTTCACACCATGGTTGGTGTTGGAAGTAACTGAAGCCATGTCTCACTCGGGTGTGCTTGATCACACATCAGGCACAATGGCCAACACCCAACAGGGTTCTGCAGACGTTTCTCACCATCTATTTTTTATTGTTTTTATTTATTGAGACACAGTACAGAACAGGCTCTTCTGGCCCTTCGAGCCACACCACCAGCACCCCACCAATTTAATCCTAGCCTCATCACGGGACAGTTTACAAAGAACAATTAACCTCATAACCAGCACCCCACCGATTTAATCCGAGCCTCATCACGGGACAGTTTACAAAGAACAATTAACCTCATAACCAGTATGTGTTTGGACTATGGGAGGAAACCAGAGCACCCGGGGAAAACCCACGCACTCCACGGGGAGGACATACAGACGCCTTACAGAGGACGTTAGGACTGAACTCCTGATGCCTCGATCTGCAATAGCATTGTGCCAACTGCTAGGCCATTGTGGTGCTCTCAAGACTGTGCAACAGAACCAACCACCCAGTGCTTCATAGAACATAGAAGTGACAGCACAGGAACTGGCCATTTGGCCCGAGCCAGATAAAAAACAAATCAAAAACACTCAAACACCAATCCCTCTGATCTACACCATGTCCATATCCCTCCATCTTCCTTACATCCATGTGCCTATCCAAACGTCTCTTAAAAACCTCCAATGTATTTGCATCTACCACCATACCAGGCATTCACCACTCTGTGTAAAAACTGACCCCTCACATCCACCTGGAACCTTTCCCCTCTTACATTCAATGCCACCCGTCTGGCACTAGTCATTTCAACCCCGGAAAACAGATGCTCTTTATCCACCTTGTGTCTGCCTCTCTTGTAGTTCTCTGTCAGATCACCCCTCAGCCTTGGGCGATCCAGAGAAAGCAAACAAAGTTTATGCAGCCTGTCCTGATAGCACATGCCCTCTGAACCAGGCAACATCCTGGTAAACCTCTTCTGCAGCCTCTTCAAAGCCTCAACATCCTTCATATTGTGGGGCAACCAGAACAGTATGTAATACACCAGATGTGGCCTAATCAGTTTTGTAAGGTTGCAACATATTCCCCTGACTTTAGAGCTCAGTGCCTCGACTAATAAAAACAAGCGTTCCATAAACCTTCTTAACCACTTCATTAACCTGTGTAGCCACTTTCAAGGAACGGTGAACTTAGATCCCAAGGTCTCTCTACTCAGCGTCACTGTTAAGGATCTTGCCCTTAACTGTGTACAGTCTCCTTGCATTTGCCCTACCAAGGTACAACATCTCACATTATCAGGGTTAAACTCCATCTGCCATTTATCTGCTCATATCTCCAACTGATCTATGTTGTGCTGTATTCTTTGCCAGTCCTCTACACCCACCACAACTCCACCAATCTTGGTATCATCTGCAAATTTACAACCCACCCATCCACATTTTTGTCCAGGTCATCACAAACAGTAGAGGTCCCAGCAGAGATCCCTGCAGAACTCCACTAATTACAGACCTGCAGCTCGAATAAGTCTCTTCAACCACTACCCTCTGTCATCTATTGGCAAGCCAGTTCTGAATGCAAACGCCCAATCCAGACCCCATGCATCTTAATCTTCTGGATTAGCCTCCCAGGAAGAACTTGGTCAGATTCCTTACTAAAATCCATGTAGACAACATCCACTGCACTACCCCCATCAATCTCTCTAGACACCAGTTTTTGGTCTTCTTCAACTCAGCCACATTAAGTTCTTTACTGAGTCACGTCCTCCAGTTAAAATCTGTTACTCCTGGATTGCCTTAAAAGTAGTCATGGCCCTTGTCCTGTTCAGTAGTAAGTTGGTCACAGAGTGACACAACACAGAGATGTTCCCATTGGCCACTGTGTTCATGCCAACTGAGATTAAATTCCATCAGTCATGCCTCTGCCCACATTACCAGCTCATCAATATCACCCAGCAGCCGATAACACTCCTGTCAACAAAACAGTCAATCTTTGTATCATCTGCACACTAACCAACTGCATTCACCTCCAAGTTCATACTTATAGCAGAAGGTAGGAATGCCAGCAGCGATTCCTGTGGTATACCACAGGTCACAAGCTTCCAACCACAAAACCAAACACTTCATCATCCACACGTGCCAGTTCAGAATCTAATATGCCAGTTTTCCCTGGATGTCATGGGCAAGTCCCACTCTCATTCCATCTTTCACCATGCGCGTCTGCATTATCTCTCTGTAATACAGTACATTGAACCTTAAATGTGCCCGTCCACTTCTCCACAACTTCCTTCAACTTGCATTCTGAATCCTTCAAGTCTGGCTTTTGTTGAACATGGATGGATTGAGGTCTGGATTGGTGCAAACTCTGCTCTATAATTTGGAGATTCTCTGAAGGTGATCGGTGGTACGTAGGTGGCTTCTCCCACAATGATTCTCTTTCTAAGTTTGGTTGGAATTTCTACATCAGGGGAAATGAGGTAAGGCTCAAACAGCACAGCTCAGAACTCATTCACGTAGTTCATTAAAACTGGATGAAATGCCAGATTTATACTGTCCTTTCTGTGTTTAAATGCACTTGCTGGCCTCTCTCTCCCTGCATGTTAGTCCTGTTTTCAGGTGCCTTGTAAGCTACCTTCCACCTCTAGATATTGTCTATTCTCTGACTCTGCTTGATTTCAGAGAGTACTCTCTATCCTGAGACCTTCTCATTCTGTTTCTGACTCTGTGCAATGTGCCCCTTAATCACTGTAACCCATAAATGCAACTCTTTCTCTAAGCACTCCCTACTTAAATCGAAAATCAATTCATTGGTAATTTAATAATAGTCTTGATTGAATCATCTGAATAACTAGTATAGAGGAAATAACACACTGAACCACTATTACACTAAGTGCAATCGTGTCCCACACCTGCACTTTGGGAAGTCTAATCATCTGGTTGTACTTCTACTCCCTGAGTATAGGCAGACACTAAAGACTGCAGCACCAATAATGAGGACCAAGAAGGTATGGACCAGGAAGACACAGGAGCACCTACAGGACTGCTTTGCACTGTGTACAGGGAGTTATCTTCAAGCCTGGATGAGTATGCCACACTTGTCACCGACTTCATTAAAACCCGTGTGGACGAGTGTGTGCCTATGAAAGCTTACTGTACATTCTCAAACCAAAAGCTGTGGGTGAACCAGGAGATTTGTAGTCTGCTGAGGGCTACATCAGTGGCATTTAAGTCTGGTGACTCAGGTCTGTACAAGAAAATCAGGTATGACTTACAAAGAACTATTTCAAGAGCCAAGAAACAATTCCGGGAGAGGTTGGAGGTGACATTAGATACATGTCAACTCTGGCAGGGGCTGCAGGATATTATTTCCTACAAAGCAAAACCCAACATTATGAATGGCAGTGATGCTTCAGTACCAGACGAGTCAACACCTTTTATGCTCGCTTTGAAAATGAAAATAAAACCACAGCTATGAGAAAACCCGTAGCATCCGATGCCACTGTGATGTCTGTCTCAGAGGCTGGCATCAGGCTGTCTTTAAAGAGGGTGAACCCTCACAAGGAAGCAGGGCCCAATGGAGTCCCAGGCCAGGCTCTGAAAACCTGAGCCAACAACTGGCAGGAGTGCTCAAAGACATTTTCAATCCTTCATTGTTACGGTCAGAATTTCCCACATGCTGCAAAAGGGCAACAATTATACCAGTGTCCAAGAAGGGCTGTGTGAGATGCCTCAATGACTATCGTCCAGTAGAGCTCACATGTGCATGTACGGTGATGAAATACTTTGAGAGGTTGGTCACGGCTAGAATCAGCACCTGGCTCAGGAAAAACCTGGACCCACTGCAATTTGCCTACAGCCACAACAGGTCGACAACAGATGTGATCTGAATGGCTCTCCAGGCAGCCTTGGATGTCCTGGACAACGCAAATACTAATGTCAGAATGCTGTTCATTGACTGTAGCTCAGCATTTAACACCATCATTCCTACAGTCCTGATCGAAAAGCTACAAGACCTCGGACTCTGTACCTCCCTGTGCAACTGGATTCTCGACTTCCTATGAAAGGCCACATCTGTGCTGATTGGAAGTGACATCTCCACCTCACTGACAGTTTACACAGGAATATGTTTCTTGGCCCACTGCTCTACTCTCTCTACACCCATGACAGTGTGGCTAGCATAGCTCAAACAGCATTCTAAATTTACTGATGATACAACCATTGTTGGCAGAATTTCAGATGGAGATGAGGGTGTACAGGAGTGAGGTATACCAGTTTG
This sequence comes from Mobula hypostoma, assembly GCF_963921235.1. Taxonomy (NCBI): domain Eukaryota; kingdom Metazoa; phylum Chordata; class Chondrichthyes; order Myliobatiformes; family Myliobatidae; genus Mobula; species Mobula hypostoma. Next base: position 7,999,073 of record NC_086125.1, on the reverse strand, counting down.
CAACAACATTGCACTCAACATCACCGATACCAGAGAGCTGATTGTGAAGGGTGAGGCGAAGGAGCACAAACCAATCCTCATAGAGGGATCAGAAGTGGAGAGAGTGAGCAATTTCAAGTTCATGGGTGTTAATATCTGTGAGGATCTAACCTGGACCCAACATATTGATGCAGCTGTAAAGAAGGCAAGACAGTGGCTATACTTCATTAGGAGTTTGAGGAGATTTGGTTTGTCAAATAAATTTCTACAAATGTACCACGGAGAGCATTCTAACTGGCTTCCCACCATCTGGGATGGTGGGGGGTGGGGTGGCTACAGCACAGGATTGAAATAAGTTGCAGGAACTTGTAAAATTAGTCAATTCCATCCTGGGCATCAACCATCGTGGTATCCAAGACATCTTCAAAGAGTGGTGCCTTCGGAAGGCGGAGTCCATCACTGAGAGTCCTTACCACCCAGGGCATGCCCTCTTCTCATTGCTACCATCAGGTAGGAGGTACAGGAGCCTGAAGGCACACACTCAGTGATTCAGGAACAGCTTCTTCCCCTCTGCCATCTGATTCCTAAATGGACATTGAGTTCATGAACACTGCCTCAGTACTTTTTTACTTGTTTTTTGCACTACTTGTTTTAACGTAACTATTTAATAGACATATATAAACTTACTGTAACTCAGTTTAATTCTCTCTGTTTATTTGTCATGTATTTCATTGTACTGCTGCTGTAAATTTAACACATTTCACGACATATGCCAGCAATATTAAACCTGATTCTTATTCTGAACTAACCCTTAGCAGAACAAGTTTTGTATTGAGTTTTTCAGCATGTTAAAACCTGTTATCTAGTTTTCCACTAATCTTCACACCATTTGAGCTGCACTAGAGTCGTCTTGCTGTTAATGTGCTGACGTGGTAACAGGTGTAACACATAGCACTAATACAGACCAGAAGTCTCTTTGTCAAGTAAACTAACTCCTCAAGGCTTCCTTTCCAGCCTGTTGTCGGTTTGAAACGTTCAGCTCTGACACTAAGAAACCACAGCACCTAAGGAATAAGAATTTCAGTCAAATTTTCATCTAATTTTGTTTCACTATGAGTTATGCAAGCATCTGCAAGTTATGACTTGTACAATGGTGGCATGATGTAGATTTTAACCAAGTGTACAGACCAACAGGACTGCACTTACTGACAGGATCACAGATCAGATCCTGAATGTCCAGCAGTGGGGCTTCACATTGTCTTGCTGTGTATTCAGAAAAAAGAGGACAGAACAAGTGATCATGCCATCTTTTGTTCCAAACACACCTGATAACAGAACATTTAAAGGAGAAATAAAAAGTAACCTGAATAGAAAGATATTGCCATGTATGAGGTGGCAATTCAAAGTTCTGAGAAGCAACGGGACTTGGGAGTCCTCGTACAGGATACCCTTGAGGTTAACCTCCAGATTGAGTCAGTGGTAAAGAAGGCAAATGCAATGTTGGCATTCATTTCTAGAGGAATACAGTATAGGAGCAGGGATGTGATGTTGAGGCTCTATAAGGGGCTGGTGAGACCTCACTTGGAGTACTGTGGGCAGTTTTGGTCTCCTTATTTAAGAAAGGATGTGCTGACGTTGGAGAGAGTACAGAGAAAATTCACTCGAATGATTCAGGGAATGAGAGGGTTAACATATGAGGAATGTTTGTCTGCTCTTGGACTGTATTACTTGGAGTTTAGAAGAGTGAGGGGAGACCTCATAGAAACATTTCGAATGTTGAAAGGCATGGACAGAGTGGATGTGGCAAAGTTGTTTCCCATGATGGGGGAGTCTAGTACGAGAGGGCATGACTTAAGGATTGAAACGCACCCATTCAGAACAGAAATGCAAAGAAATTTTTTTAATTTTAGTCAGAGGGTGGTGAATCTATGGAATTTGTTGCCACGGGCGGCAGTGGAGGCCAAGTCTTTAGGTGTATTTAAGGCAGAGATTGATAGGTATCTGAGTAGCCAGGGCATCAAAGGTTATGGTGAGAAGGCAGGGCAGTGGGACTAAATGGGAGAATGGATCAGCTTATGATAAAATGGCGGAGCAGACTCGATGGGCCGAATGGCTGACTTCTGCTCCTTTGTGTTATGGTCTTATCGTCTAATGGTGATTGCATGCTAGGAAATGGATTTTCACTTCACACCCAGACAGTGAGTTCACAGTCTGAGACGAGTTCAGGGGAATGACGTTGAACAGAGGCAACTCTCCAGAAACAAAGTGAAGGAAAACTCAAACTCAGGTCAGGGATGGGGTGCTGCCATTTCACAGTCCAGGGTGCTGATGCATAAGGACACTGTACCAACGACAACTTCAGACAAACAACAAAGGGAGAGGTGCGTAAGGTGGAGCAGACTCTGTTTCCTGAGACTCAGCCTGGGCTCTCTGACAGCCCTGGGCTTGGCCAACTTCCTTTAGGCCAAGCAGTTGTGGGCAGGCCTCCTGCAGTTATCAGAGAGCGTGCTGAATTTCCTGAGACCTTGCTTGACCCTTATTAGTGTATTTGAAGTTTATTGGCTGCCCCCCCCTGCCACCTTGTTAGGGTGACATCCTCAAAATAAGGCTTTAAGCCTTTCAGGACAGAAACAAAAAGAAATCTTCACCCAGACAGCAGTAGAGATTAGTGCAGGAAAGTGGTGCTGAGGATAAAGGCCATTAGCTCATACTTGTTAAAATATTGGGGGTCTGTTTGCTATCTTCCAGCCTGTAGGAAACGCTTTCAGATCAGGTGTCAGCCAGCATATCCACACTTGGTCACCTCTTCAAAGCCGTCAGATGCAGTTCATCAGGACTTGGGGACCTGCAGCCTTTTAGTTAGCTCAGTCCCTCCCTCTCAGTGTTTTTCACTGACACCTCTGTCAATTCCTTCTCTCACAGGATTTCCCCCCACCCGCTTCAGCCTGCAAAAGACCGACATCAATTTTCTTTATATATTCATTCAAGGGAAGTGGGTTTTGTGGCTGAACCAGCACTTGATTGCCCATCCCTCGCTGCCCTGAGATGGTGACGATGAGCTGCCTCCTTGAACCACCACAGGCCTTGAGGTTTGAGCTTTCTCACTGAAAGCACTGCCTGCTTTCATATTCTGTGTCAGTTTGCTCCTGTATTCTGCCCCACTTTTCACTGTAAAGCCTCCGTCCTCCTTTGCTGATTTCCCAAACTGGCTCTGGCATTGTAATCAGCCTTCTCCTGTGATCTAATACAACCCTTGACTTCTCTCGCCAGCCGCGATCAGAACTCTTCTCTTTTTTGTGCCTTCATGAGAGATAAATGTAGTGTTTACAACTTTACATAAATTCATTTCTGGTTTATTGTCAAATATTTTAAGTTAGTTTCCAAATCTACTTTAGTCATCTCACAGCTCATGACTTCTCCAATTTGCTTCCTTTAGATTTAAGATCCTGGTTTCAATTTGAGCTAAATGACCTTTAATAGACCATAGGTGCGGGAGTAGGCCATTCGGCCCTTCGAGCCAGCATCGCCATTCACTGTGATCATGGCTGATCATCCACTATCAGTATCCAGTTCCTGCCTTATCCCCATAACCTTTGATTCCACTATCTTTAAGAACTCTATCCATCTCTTTCTTGAAAGCATCCAGAGACTTGGCCTCCACAGCCTTCTGGGGCAGAGCATTCCATATATCCACCACTCTCTGGGTGAAAAAGTTTTTCCTCAACTCCGTTCTAAATGGCCTACCCCTAATTCCTAAACTGTGGCCTTGATGTGAAATTCTGAAGGACCTTGTGAGATCTTCAAATTAACTATTTCTCATTAAACGAAAAACTGTTTAAAAATAATCCATTTTTTCATTGGTTTCTCATCATGGAAGAGATCCCAATGATCTAGAAACATGGGGTGGCACGGTAGCATAGTGGTTAGCACAATGCTTTACAGTACAGGCGTCCCAGGTTCAATTCCTGCCCCTGCCTGTAAGGAGTTTGTATTTTCCCCGTGACCACATGGGTTTCTTCTGGGTGCTCTGGTTTCCTCCCAAAGTCCAAAGATGCATTGGTTCATCAACTTATTAGTTCTTGTAAATTGTCCCGTGATTAGGCTGGGATTAAATCAGGGGATTGTTGGGCGGTGTGGCTCAAAGAGACTGATGGCCCTTGTCTGCACTGTATCTCATCAAAAAAAACAGGTTTAGAAATCTTATACACTCTGTAAACTGGTTCTATCATGTCTGAAATCCTGTCTGCCCTCTACCCTGGGCCCCCATTAATTTGCCTATCGCACCAGCAGGTCAACAGAGGATGCCATCTCCACAGCACTTCACTCTGCCCTGACCCATCTGGACAGCCCCAACTCTTACGTCAGAATACAGTTTATTGACTTTAGTTCGGCATTCAATATTGTGATCCCCTCCAAGCTGATCACCAAACTTCGCCAGCTTGGTATCAGCGTATCCCTCTGCAATTGGACCTTGGACTTTCTGACTAACAGACCTCAATCATTGAAGTTAGACAACCTCTCCTCCTCCACTCTCACCCTGAACACCGGCGTGGCTCAACGCTGTGTGCTGAGCCCTCCTCTGTACTCCCTTTTCACCTATGACTGCGTTCCTGTACATGGTTCTAACTCCATAATCAAGTTTGCAGACGACACCACAGTGGTTGGTCTGATCAGAGGGGATGATGAGACGGCCTACAGGGATGAGGTCCAGCACCTGATCAACAACAACCTGGCCCTTAACACCCAGAAGACCAAGGAGATGATTGTGGACTTCAGGCATGCCAGGAGTCACACTCACGTCCCCATCTACATGAACGGAACTGTAGTGGAACGTGTATCAAGCTTCAAATTCCATGGTGTCCACATTTCGGAGGATCTCACCTGGTCCCTGAACTCCTCCATCCTGATCAAAAAGGCGCAACAGCGCCTTTATTTCCTGCGGAGCATCAGGAAAACTCACCTCTGTCCCAGGATACTGACAGACTTTTACCGCTGTACCATTGAGAGCATACTCACCAACTGCATCTCGGTGTGGTACGGCAATTGTCCCGTATCGGACCGCAAAGCACCCTGCATTTGGTGAAAACTGCCCAGCAGGTTATCGGCACCTAATTGCCCACCATTGAGAACATCTACCATAAACGCTACCTGGGCAGGGCGATAAGCATTATCAAGGATGCATCTCACCCTAACCATGGACTTTTTACTCTCCTCCCATCAGGTAGGCGCTACAGGAGCCTCTGCTCCCGCACCAGCAGGCACAAGAAGAGCTTCTTCCCTGAGGCTGTGACCCTGCTGAACCTCTCATCACAGCACTAAGCAGTATAGCATCCATATTGTACTGTCTCAGTACTTTTATATTTGTGTGCTGTAGCACTTTTTTATTTGCAGTTATTTTGTAAATAACACTATTCTTTGCATTTCTGGTCAAATGCTAAGCGCATTTCATTGGCTTTGTATCTGTACTCGGCACAATGACAATAAAGTTGAACCTAATCTAATCTAATCTAAATTTGTCCTGCACACTATTGTTGCTGATTGGTTTGCCCAGCCTGTATGCAGCTTCTTGTCTCGTATAGTTAATGTGTTTTTCTAGTTACACACACTTCTAATCTCATGAATTTTATACCCCACGCACATGATGAGAACTATTTAAAGGCCAATATACTATTTGATTTTCTGAGTGACATTTTTTCCCTTTACTGTCTTTGTCCCATCCTTTGAAACCATTGCTGCCCAATTCCTTTTCCATTTGTCTGTCACTTCTAAAAGTAAACACAAATACTTCATTCCCATCCTTGGCCATGTTACAACCCAACTATGAAATGGTTATTTGATTGTGCCCTTTTGCTTTTGGTTATTCTGCTATTTCTCCACATAAAGAACCTTAAATTTTATCTTTGCTTCACGAATTCTCACTGGAGTTACACCTCTCTGTCCCTTCCTGATGCATTCAGCTGGTCTTTACCCATTTGGCTCACCTACACTATTGCTTGGTCCTTTAACTTTTAAAGTTTCCCCTCACCCCACTCCTCCCCTGTCCATGCCTCCAATCCTAATCCCTGATAATTAGTTTTAAGCCACAGATATTTAATTTACTTAGTCTCTGGCCCTGGCCCATTTCAAGTGAAAGCACCAATGTGACACTTCCCTCTTTCCTAGTATTGGTGTCCCATGAACTGGAAGATATTTCTCCCACAGCATTTTTTGCACCATGCATTCTCTCCTCCAAAATCATTCTCCTTGTAGTCAAGTTCTGCTTTTCCAATTCCTCCTTAGCTGTTCATGTTTCTTAGCAGAATTTTCATCTTTGTTTTTATCAATGTCTTTGGCTCCCAGATGGAGAAAGTCCAGAGTGTTTCTCAGCATAACCACTGACAAAGGGCTTTATTGCTATAACAGAGTGACATCTGCACCTGTAAACTGGCAGAAAGCTATGGACCAGGTTCTGCAAGGCTGCCCAGGCGCTCAGTGTTACCTGGATGACATCATTGTTACAGGCAAGGATGACAAGGAACATCTCCAAAGCCTCAAAACAGTGTTAAAAGCTCAGAGCATGTCGCGACGAGTGTGAGTTCTTTAAACCAAGCATCACTTACTGTGGCCACACAACTGATGCACAAGGATTACACAAGTGCACTGAGAAAATTTAAGCAGTGATGGATGGCCCAAGGCCAAAAGACGTGTCACAGCTGCAGTCCTTTTTAGGATTTGTAAGCGACTATAATAGGTTCCTGCCAAACCTGCTCCACCTCTTGAACTCATTACTATAGATCGAGTAGAAATGGCAGTGGACAAAGCAGTGTGAGGTGGCTTTCAAAAAGGTAAAGGAAATGGTGACATCAGATGCTGTAATTACACACTATGATCCCATCCCCGTCACTATCGTTAAGTTTTGTAGCTTCAAAATATTAAACTAATTCAAAAAAGACGCAGGTGTCCAAGAATGCGTGCGTAACTTCTCATTTACTTTAAGCAAGGGACTCACGTATCACGTGGTAGTATAATGACATGTGTAATTAATGTATTTATACTCATAACTTGTAATTAATTATTTAAATGAAGATGAATCCCTAATTAAACAACAAGTATACATATTTACTCAAATATTATTAAAATATCACATACACACAGAAGTAAGTTGAAAACTTTGTTGATAGGAGCACAGCAGAGGGGTGAAGAAGCACCGAAGTCTCAAACTTGGCTGCAATCTGGAACCTGCAGACTGGAGAAGAGGAGAAACTCACTGTTGGTGGGGAAGAGCATTGTTGAAACTGTGGAAGTACTGTGTGTAAATTGTGTACAAGGACTACTGTGTAAATTGTGCAAGATGTTCAGAAATGGGAGGGTGCATCTTGTGGTCTTTCAGTTTCTGTTTGCTGGTTGTGAGGACTGGCATTTTTAACCAATAACTAACGGTGAGACTGTGCTTTATTCCGATGAGCACTGGGACTGATATGCTATTCCTGACAAGGAGTGTGATGCTCAGTTTGTTTTTATACACGACACTTTTGCACTGCGGCTGATAGTAAACTCCAAGCGGTAATATATTTTGGACTTTATTGTGATTGTAGGGATCGCCTCTGATCTGAACTGCATATATGAACAACTGGACAATGAATGAACCCATGAACAATATCTCACTTTTTTTTTGCTCTCTTTTTGCATTAAATTCATCTTTTTACGTATACGACTACTTATTGTAATTTATAGTTTTTTATTTATTGCTACAAAACACCAAACTTCATGATGCACTATATGGCAGTGATATTGAATTCAGATTCTGATTCTAAAGAGGAAGATCTGAATTCAGTCTGTGATTGAGTTTGGGCTTCTATCATGGGAGAGGCTGTTTAATCTCATCCTTTTCCAGATACGCCACAAAACATAACTATGTGGTAAATACAGAAACTGGATCTGACTTTCCAGGAAGTCAATAAAAAAACACTTTGTGCATTAGAGTAAGATGATCTCAATCAAGACATTCATCCTTCGGGAATTCTCCCCATATCTCTTCGCTAAATACTTGGATGAAAGCAAAAATGGAGGGTTATGTTCTGTGTAGGAGGGAAGGGTTAGATTGATTGGGAAGTAGGTTAAAACATTGTGGTCCAAAGGGCCTGCATTAAATAGATTAGATTAGATTGGATTCAACTTTTTTGTTATTGTGTCGAGTACAGATACAAAGCCAATGAAATGCAGTTAGCATCTGACCAGAAATGCAAAGAATAGTGTTATTTACAAAATAACTGTGAATAAAAAGTAAGTGCTACAGCACACAAATATAAAAGTACTGAGACAGTACAATATGGATGCAATACTGCTTAGCGCTGTGATGTGAGATTGAGCAGTGTCACAGCCTCAAGGAAGAAGCTCTTCCTGTGTCTTCTGGTGCTGGAGCGGAGGCTCCTATAGCACCTACCTGATGGAAGGAGAGTAAAGAGTCCATGGTTAGGGTGAGATGCATCCTTGATAATGCTTATTGCCCTGCCCAGACAGCGTTTATGGTAGATATTCTCAATGGTGGGCAATTGGGTGCGGATAATCCACTGGGCAGTTTTCACCACTCGCAGGAGTGCTTTGCATCCGATACAGTATAATTGCCATACCACACTGAGATGCAGTTGGTGAGTATGCTCTCAATGGTACAGCGGTAAAAGTCCGTCAGTATCCTGGGACAGAGGTGAGCTTTCTTCATGCTCTGCAGGAAATAAAGGCGCTGTTGTGCCTTTTTGATCAGGATGGAGGAGTTCAGGGACAAGGTGAGATCCTCGGAAATGTGGACACCAAGGAATTTGAAGCTTGATACGTGCTCCACTACAGTTCAGTTGATGTAGATGGGGGTCATGAGTGTGGCTCCTAGCATGCCTGAAGTTCACAATGATCTCTTTGGGCCAGATTGTTGTCGGTACACCACTCGGCTAGGTGCCGGACCTGTAGGCCGTCTCGTCATCCCTTGTGATCAGGCCAACGACCGTGGCGTCGTCTGCGAACTTGATTATGGAGCTCTGTAACCACTCTCCAGGCTATTCATATCAGAGCTCAAGCAGCTTCCCATCCGGTCATTTCTCATCTGCTGAAGAAGCTGCTCACTGCCACTCTGTTTTCCCAGGCTGTTGGGGCAATAATTCTGGAAGAGGAGAGTGGACTCCATGAATGCACACGCTGCCAGACTGTGGGCAGTTCACTCATCTGTATCACACAACTGGCCTTCCAGTCCAGGGCAAGTTCAGTCCAAAACAAAAACAGAAACTGCTGCAAACACCAAGTAACCTTGGAAATGTCAAGAGGAAGGAGAGACCTGACATGCACTGGAGTTGTGAGAAAAGAGGTGAACGAGAACTTCCCAAGAATTAGAAGCAAAATACCCAGTGAATCAATAGAGGTGAAGCCTCCGATCACGTGATTTGTTCCTGCTGAAAAGAAAAAGGAGGAAATAGTTGATGACAAATAGCCGTTGAGCACTACAGCACAGAAACAGGCCCTTTGGCCCTTCTAGTCCATGTTGGCCTCATCCCATCTACCCCCAGCCATATACCCCTCTATACCCCTCCAATACCTATCTAAACTTCTCCTAAATATTACAATTGAACCTGCATCTACTATTTCCACTGGCAGCTTGTTGCACATTCCCAACACCCTCTGAGTGAAGAAGTTCTCCCTCAGGTGGATCTTTCACTCGGTGACATGAGTTCCCAACTGTTTTCGTGCCACAGACCAATACCATTAGGCAAGGAGTCTGTAGACCCCAGGTTGCGAACCCCTGATGTATGACCTCCAGTCTTAGAAAAAAGTCTGTATGCATTCACCCTATCTGTATCTCCTATTATTTTATTTACTTCTATAAGATCTCCCCTCTTTCTCCCTCATTCCAAAAAATAAAGTCTGAACCTATTCAACTCTCCCTATAAATCAGGTCCTCAAGTCCTGGCAATATCCTTGAAAATTTTCTCTGAACTCTATCAAGCTTAGTGCTATCTTTCCATAGCTGGTGACCAGAACCCCATATAATGCTCCAAATTTGGTCTCACCAAAATCCTGATGAAGGTAGAGCAGTGGATATCATATATATGGATTTCAGTAAGGCATTTGATAAACTTCCCCATGTGAGGTTAATTCAGAAAGTAAGCAGGCATGGGATCCAAGGAGACCTTGCTTTGTGGATTGAGAATTGGCATGCCCACAGAAGGCAGAGTGGTTGTAGATGGTTCGTATTCTGCATGAAGGTCGATGATCAGAGGAGTTTTGCAGGGATCTGTTCTGGGGCCCCTCCTCTTTGTGATTTCTATAAATGGCCTGGATGAGGAAGTAGAAGGGTGTGTTAGTAAGTTTGCTGATGCCACGAAAGCTGGGGGTGTTGTGGATAGTCTGAAGGATTGTCAGAGGTTACAGTGGGACACCAATAGGATGCAGAACTGGGCTGAGAAGTGGCAGGTGGAGTTCAAGACAGATAAGTGTGAGGTGGTTCATTTTGGTAGGTCAACTTTGAAGACAGAATATAGTATATTAATGGTAAGACTCTTGGCAATGTGGAGGATCAGAGAAATCTTGGGATCGTGTCCATAGGACGCTCAAAACTGTGCTGGTTGACTGTGTTGTTAAGAAGTCGTATGGTGTGTTGACCTTCATCAACCATGAGATTGAATTCAAAAGCTGTGAGGTAATGTTGCATTTATCTAAAACCTTAATTAGACCCCACTTGGAGTACTGGTCACCTCACTGCAGGAAGGATGTGGATGCTATGGACAGAGTGCAGAGGAGATTTATGTTACAAGGGGGATGATGGGAGTGGACCCAAATGCAAGACACAGACACTGAAGGACTAGGAGCTGGACTAAGATTACCAAGAATGCAAGGGAAGTCGGGAAGAAACGACGCCTGCCATGGACACAGGCCCTGGATGAGACAAGGACACAGGGCCTGGGCTAGGACTAAGACTAGGAAAGTGGGATCTGGACGACGAACTTGGAACTAGGAGCCTGGACTAGGATTCTGAGCCAGAGACTGGACAGGGACCCGGAACATGGCTCTTGAATCAGGCTCGGAACCCAGATCCAGGTGAGGACTCGGGACTAGGAACAGACTAGACACTAGATAGTACTGGACTGGGACTGGACAAGGTACTAGGCCGTGGCTTGGACTAGACGAGAGACTCCTGGGCTGGGCGAGAGAACTCCAGCACAGGACATGGCTCTTGAACTAGATTTGGCTCGGCTCTTGGACTTGGCTGGGTTAGGCTCTAGGGTACTGAGCTGGGACTCCTACTTGGGCTCGGAGCCACTGGGACCCTTCTAGGATGCAGGGCCAGGATGCTTTCCAGGACGCAGGGCCGGGATGACTGCCCAGGATATTTGCCAAAGTAACTGCTGAGGATATTTAACGAGGTCACTGCCAAGGATACTTGACAAAGGTAGCAGGCAAGGTAACCATCGGGGATTTGGAAGGGAGGGGAAGGGAACAGTCCAGGACGGGATCCTTGGTTTGAGAGGCATTTATGTGCCAGCCCAAAACGAGAATCAGGTGCCTCAATTAAGGCACCCAATGGAACAGGAAACAGGAAAACCCGGAATAAGGAATCGACGGACCGGACCGTGAACTGGAATGCAGACCTCAGGGACCAGACCATGACAGTACTCCACCCCCCACTATGGGATCCTCCTGGCGACCTAACAGGCTTTCCCAGACTATGGACGACCTAGGTGTATGTGTATGTGGGGGGGGGGGGTGGGATTCAACAGGAGGGAACCCAGGATGGTGAGAATTAAATGACATTGTCTGCGTTGCTGGGTCCATGTATGACTGGACTGTTCTTTTACAAGGGGTGGCGATGGGAGTGGACCCAGATGCAAGACACAGACACTGAAGTACTAGGAACGGGACTTAAGATTATCAAGAATGCAAGGGAAGTCGGGAAGAAATGATGCCTGCCATGGCCACTGGCCCTGGACGAGATAAAGACACAGGGCCTGGGCTAGGACTAAGACTAGGAAAGTGGGACCTGGACAAGGAACTTGGAACTAGGAGCTTGGACTAGGACTCTGAGCCAGAGACTGGACAGGGACCCGGAACATGGGTCTTGAATCGCGCTCGTAACCCAGATCCAGGCGAGGACTTGGGACTAGGAACAGACTAGACTGTCATAAGGGCGGTGGCTGGGAACGGACCCAAGTTCAAGACAAAAGAGCTCGGAGTCCGGGCTTGGACTCCTAGCCAGAGACTGGTCAAAGACCCAGTTCCTGGGTCTTGCCTCTAGCTCGGACCCCAGAACTAGGCAAGGATGAGGCTTGGCAGGCAGGCAGGATGAGGCAGAAATCTACAGGCTTGAAGCTTGAGGCTAGAGGCTAGAGACTTGGCTTAGCTTAGCAAGAGGCTGGAGGCAGGAGACTTGAGGCGAGGCGAGGCTAGAGGCTGGAGGCAGGAGACTTGAGGTGAGGCGAGGCTGGAGGCTGGAGGCAGGAGACGAGGCGAGGTGAGGCTTGGCAGGAGGCTGGAGACTTGAGACTTGAGGCGAGGCTTGGCTCCTCCTGGGCAGGGTGCGGTTCTCCTGGGCAGGGCGCAGTACTCCTGGCCAGGGCGCGGTTCACCACCCGACAGAGGAAAGAGACAGGAAGGGACAGAACCAACCCCAGGTAATGGCAAGACGGCCTGGCTTACCTGGGCGGAGGCAAGGGACAGGAAGGGAGCTAGGTATAGGGTGGCTCCAGGACCAGACAGCAAGTGTCTTGAACTTGGGTCCGTTCCCAGCCACCGCCCTTATGACAGTCTAGTCTGTTCCTAGTCCCAAGTCCTCGCCTGGATCTGGGTTACGAGCGCGATCCAAGGAGTAAAAACAAGAACAATCTAGCAGCCACGCCCTGGTCTCTGAAGGTATTTATGCAGCCAGCCCCAAATAGCATCAGCTGCCTCAATTAGCTCAACAAGGACAGAAACAGGGTAGATAGGAAAACCTAGAGGAAGAGTCGATGGACCGGACCTTGAACCGGAATACGGATTTCATGGACTGGACCATGACATAGACACTAGATAGTACTGGGAATACAAAGCCTGGACTGGGACCTGACGTGGTACTTGGACGTGGCTTGGATTAGACGAGAGACTCCTGGACTGGACGAGGGATCTCCAGCACAAGGCTGGGCAAGGGAACTCTTGGGCTGGGCCAGGGAACTCCACCACAGGACGAGGAGACTCCAGCACAGGACGTGTTTCTTGAACTAGATTTGGCTCGGCCCTTGGACTTGGCTGAGCTAGGCTCTAGGGTACAGAGCCCGGAACTCCTACTTGGGCTCAGAGACACCAGGACTCTTCTAGGATGCAGGGCTGGGATACTTTCCAGGATGCAGGGCCAGGACCCTTTTTAGGACGCAGGGCTGGGATGACTGCCGAGGATACTTGACAAGGATTCTGACAAAGTGGCAGGTGAGGTAACTGTTGGGGATGGGGAAGGGAACAGTCCAGCAGAGAATCCTTGGTTTGAGAGGTATTTATGTGCCAGCCCATGATGAGAATCAGGTGCCTCAATTAAGGCACCCAATGGAACAAGGGAAAATAGGAAAACCCCGAAATAAGGTAACGACGGACCGGACTGTGAACCAGAATGTGGGCTTTATGGACTGGATCATGACAATTCACAAGGATGTTGCCTGGATTTGGAGAGCATGCCATATGAGAATAGATTGAGTGAACTTGCCTTTTCTCCTTGGAGTGACGGAGGATGAGAGGTGACTTGATAGAGGTGAATAAGTTGGTGAGAGGCATTGATCATGTGGACATCCAGAGGCTTTCTCCAGGGCTGAAATGGCTAACACAACAGGACGTAGTTTTAAGGTGCTTGGGAGTAGCTACAGGGGGGTTGTCAGGGGTAAGTTTTTCCACACAGAGTGATGGGTGTGTGGAATGCACTGCCAGCGGCAGTGGTGGAAGCTGATACAACAGGGTCTTTTAAGAGCCTCTTAGATATGTACACGGAGCTTAGAAAAGTAGAGGGTTATGTGGTAGGAAATTCTAGGCAGTTTCTAGACTAGGTTAAATGGTTGGCATAACATTGTGGACCGAATGGCCTGTAACATGCTGTAGATGTCTATGTCTATGTTCTATGTTCTTCTACAATTTTAATATAACATCCAAACTACTATACTCAGTGCTCTGATTTACGAAGGCCATTGAGCCAAGAGATCACTTTACGACCCCATGTACTTGTGATGCCACTTTCTAGGAATTATCAATCCGATAATTTGCTGATCCGTTTCTTGTACACTCCTCACTGTGTAAGTCCTATTCTGGTTTGTCCTCCCAACGTGCAACACCTCACACTTGTCTGCATTAAATTCCATCTCCCACTTCTCAGTCCATTTTTCCAACTGGTCCAGATCACACTGCATACTTTGATGTCCAGTATCTTGGTGTCAACCACAAATTTGCTGATCTACTTTACCACATTATCATCTAAATGTTTAATATGTATATATATTTATTGATTGAGATACAGTGTGGAGTAGTCCTTTAAGGCCTTCGAGTCACACCATACAGCAACCCCCAATTTAACTCCAGACTAATCATGGGACAATTTACAATGACCAATTACCCTACCACTGGTGTGTGTTTGGACAATTTACGATGACTTGACTCTACCACCGGTGTGTGTTTGGACAATTTACAATGACTGTACCACCGGTGTGTGTTTGGACAATTTACAATGACCCTACCACCGGTGTGTGTTTGGACAATTTACAATGACTCTACCACTAGTATGTGTTTGGACAATTTACAATGACTCTACCACCGGTGTGTGTTTGGACAATTTACAATGACTCTACCACCGGTGTGTGTTTGGACAATTTACAATGACTCTACCACCGGTGTGTGTTTGGACAATTTACAATGACTCTACCACCGGTGTGTGTTTGGACAATTTACAATGACCCTACCACCGGTGTGTGTTTGGACAATTTACGATGACTTGACTCTACCACCGGTGTGTGTTTGGACAATTTACAATGACCCTACCACCGGTGTGTGTTTGGACAATTTACGATGACTTGACTCTACCACCGGTGTGTGTTTGGACAATTTACAATGACCCTACCACCGGTGTGTGTTTGGACAATTTACGATGACCCTACCACCGGTGTGTGTTCTGTGACGAGAATACACATAAAATTAAGATGTTTGCTGGCCTGGGCTAGCATCAGTGACATCAGCAAGTGGTCTGCCACCTGCCCTCAGGGGAAGGAGAGATAAGGAACAATGGAGCAACGTCTGGAGATGTGTAATGAAGGGACGGGGGAGAGAGAGCTGTCTGGAGCGGCTCCCCCCTTTGAACCTTGAACTGTTTGAAGTGATGGACAGGCGATACCCCAGCAGGGGGATAAAAAGGGACAGGTTCGCTAAGGCAGGACACACGCCACCCGAGGTAGCGAGACCCTGGAAGCGGTACGCTTCTCACGAGTCGGTGGGAAGTACCAGACAACGGCCAGGGTGGAAAGGTACGATCAGCGGGAACCTGGTGTGTGTCCGCCCTTGCCTGGGTGCCGGGTTCGCTGCAGAGGATCGACCACATCTGGAGGAGGGGGTCACAGTCGGTGACCTCAGGTGACATCACCAAGGACCCGCCCAAAAGTTGCTTGTGAGCCATCTCGCCGGTCTGTGAGTGAAGCCATGTCTGAATGATCAGTTGTTCCTGTTCCCTCTCTCTCTTCCCCCATGTTGTCCATTGCCATGGCAACGATTACTGCGAACTGAACTACTAAACTCGACTGAACTTTGAGTCACTTTGAAATTTGGTCATTTACCCCTAGACAACGATAGAGCTTGATTGATGCTGTTATCTTAATTCTGTGCACATGTGTGGTTATCATTGCTGAACTGTTGCATTTATTATCCTTTCGATTACTGTGTTGCTTGTTTCTTTAATAAAACTTTCTTAGTTCTAGTAATCCAGACTCCAACTGAGTGATCCATTTCTGCTGGTTTGGCAACCCAGTTACGGGGTACGTAACAGTTTGAACAATTTAGAATGACTCTACCATCGGTATTTGTTTGGACTGTGGAAGGAAACCAAAGCGCCTGGAAAAACAAGACTAGTACGGGAGCGATTAACTGGGCCAGCCAAGATGGAAAAGTTGAGCAAAGTTCAAAGTAAAATTTATTGTCAAAGTACATATATGACAACATGTACAACCCAGAGATTCATTTCTTTGTGGGCATACTCAATACATCGTTAGAATAATAACCAAAACAGAATCAGTGAAGACTACACCAGCTTGGGAGTTCAAATGATGACCAAAAGACAGCAAATTGTGCAAATACAAAAAGAAGAAGAAAAGAAGTAATAATAGTAATAAATAAATAAGCAATAAATATCGAGAACATGAGATGAAGAGTCCTGGAAAGTGAGTCCATTGGTTGTGTTTACATTACAATGATGGGGCAAGTGAAGTTATTCCCTCTGGTTCAAAAGCCTGATGGTTGAGGGGTAATAACAGTTCCTGAACATGGTGGTGTGAGTCCTGAGGCTCCTGTACCTTTTTTTCCTGATGACAACAGTGAGAAGAGAGCATGTCCTGGTTACTAGAGGTCCAGGATGATGGATGCTGCTTTCCTCTGACAACATTTCATGTAGATGTGCTCAGTGGTGGGGACGGCTTTACCTGTGATGTACTGGGAAGTAGCGACTACTTTCTGGAGGATTCTCGTCCAAGGGCATTGATGTTCTCGTTCAAAGGCATTGATGCAGCCAGTCACCACTCTCCATTACACATCTACTGAAGTTTGTCAAATCTTGCAGATGTTCAGCCCAGTCTACCGGCCTCTTGCTCTTTGCCGCCCGAGGAAATTGTTTGCGTGTGACCGTCTCTCTCTTTCACCCTCGATCCAGTCGGAGAATGGTGCCGGAGTTCCGGTTTATGGACTGGACTCTGTAGTTGAAACATAGAAACATAGAAAACCTACAGCACAATACAGGCCGTTCGGCCCACAAAGTTGTGCCGAACATGTCCCTACCATAGAAATTACTAGGCTTACCCATAGCCCTCTAGTTATCTAAGCTAAACAAAAGTCTCTTAAAAGACCTTATCGTATCTGCCTCCATCACCGGTGCCGGTAGCCCATTCCACGCGCTCACCACTCTTTGAGTAAAAAAAACTTACCCCTGACATTTCCTCTGTACCCACTCCCCAGCGCCATAAACCTGTGTCCTCTTGTGGCAACCATTTCAGCCCTGGGAAAAAGCCTCTGACTATCCACACGATCAATGCCTCTCATCGCCTTATAATGACTTTCATCATCTTGACGTTGTGGTTTCTGGTCACCGCTTTTTTTTTCTTGCTACTTTGGGCGTTTTTGAATTGGGGCAGCTTGCAGATAGCCAACACAGCTGACCTGAATATGCCTGGACTCTTAATTGTGCGTTTCAATTTCTGTATTTTTCGCTCTTTTATTTGTTACATTTGCGCAATTTGTTTTTTTTTATTCTGCTCGTGGGGCGGTTGATATTTTTCTCTGAACGGGTTCCACGGTTTTCTTTATTTCGTGGCTGTCTGCGCGGACGATGAATCTCAAGAGTTGTACACTGCATAAGTACTTCGATAATAAATGTACTTCGAATCTCTGAATCCACCCACAAAGTGAAGTCGCACTGAGCTCCCGGGATACCTCGTGACCATGAGTAACTAACTCTGTTCCACCATCACGGACGCTGATTGATGGCCGGACGGATATGTTTGGTCCCATCCACCGACATCGACAGCCGCGGATCACCAGTACAAGAGCCCGAACCTCGCCAGCTCCGGATCACGCCCTCCTTTACATGCACTCAGTATGGATTACACGCCGATTTCCGCGGGCGGTTATGTTTTATTTCTCACAGCACTTTCCCTCATAACAGGTAGGTCAAATACCTTTAAACGTAATAACTGTTCATTCATCTGTTTGAGCTCGCAGAATGAGAAGCTGAATGTTTACAACTGTATGTTTCTGCGAGGCGGTTAGAGTGCGTCTCGTGAACGGATCTTCAACCGGCCACATTTGATGAAAGTGTCCCTTTATTCTGCATAACTTGCCGGGAGCGTTTCAGACCGTTTCACGGTTACTCGTTCCTTTTTTCACGTTCTCTGTTTTACGCTGGGCGAAAGCTTAGCAGGTCGCAGACGCCACGCTTCGTTGGGCTCCTTCCTGTTCTCTGTGTTATCCAACTTCTATTAAGCTTCAGGTGACGGACTGCTACCCTGACATTCTCCTGTAAAATGTCCTGGCACAATTTTGAATTCATCGTTCCCTCAACGATTGCAAACTGTCCAGGCACTGATGCAGCAAAGCAGCCCCAAACCATGACGATCCTTTCACCATGTTTCACATTTCGGATCAGAGTTTGGTGTTGGTGTGCCGTGCCATTTCTCCTCCGAACAGTTTCTGCCAAAAAGCTCAACTTTTGTCTCATCTGTCCACAGAACATTGCCCCAGAAGTGCTGTAAAACATGCAGGTGGTCTTTTGCAAACTTCAGACATGCAGCAATGACTTTTTTTCTTTGGAGAACAGTAATTTCCTCCGTGGTGTTTTTCTAGGAACACCATTCTTGTTTTTCTTATAGTGGACACATGTACAGAGACTTTAGTGAGTTCTAGAGATTTCTGCAGATCTTTTGCTGTTACTCTCGGGTTCTTTTTCATCTCCTTCAGCCCTGCACTTCAAGCTCTTGGTGTGATCTTTGCAGGACGCCCATTCCCAGGGACAGTAGCAACAGTTTCCTGCATTTGTAGACGATTTCTCTTACTGTCGACTGATGAACACGTAGGTCTTTAGAAATGCTTTTGCAGCCTTTTCGAGCTTCATGCATCTCTACAATTCTTCTTTTGAGGTCCTCTGAAAGTTGTTTCGACTGAGGCATGGTGCACATAACAGATCTTTCATGAGAAGAGCAGGCTCTGTCAGTAACCTGACTTTGTGTGTCTGTTTTATAGGGCAGCACACCTCTACAACCCACACCTCCGATCTCATCTCATTGATTGCAGCACCTGACTCTAAATAACTTTTGTAGAAGGCATTACTCCAGAGATTCACATACTTTTCCCAGCAAATACATGTAATATTGGGTCATTTTTCCCAATAAGTATAATATTTTTGATGTTACTTATTTAATTGGGTTCTAATTATCTAGTTTTATGATTTGCATGAAGATCTGATCATATTTTAGGTCATATTCATGCAGAAATACAGAAAATTCTACAGGGTTCACAAACTTTCCAGCACGAGTGTGTTCTATAAGATGTGGCTTCCTATCTCAGTTTTTGGCTTCACTTTATAAAAACTGACAGAAATTTATCATTACTTTATATTGTAAAGTTAGTCAGCTCCATCGGGGGTAGTAGGCTCCGTAGTATCCAAGACATCTTCAAGGACTGGTGCTTCAGAAAGGCAGCGTCCAGCATTAAGCCGACAAATCACCCAGGACATGCCCTCTTCTCATTGTTACCATCAGAAAGGAAGTACAGGAGCCTGAAGGCACACACTCAGCGATTCAGGAATAGCTTCTTCCTCTCCGCCATCCAATTCCTAAATGGACATTGACCCATGAACACTACCTCAGTATCTCTGATTTAGCACTTATTTTAATTTAACTATTTAATATCCACATATCTTTACTGTAATATAGTTGTTTTCTATATTTATCATGTATTTCATTGTGCTGCTGCCGCAAAGTTAACAAATCTCACAACATATGATGTTGATATTAAATCTGAATCGGGTAATTTCTACTGAATAATGCTTGGAAAGATGGAGCTTAATTATCTCCAGGCAAAACTTTTGCAGAATTCAGGGGTCAGTAATACTGTTTGACATCAGATCCACCCTTTTTAGTAGTCTTTAAGGTCTTTGACTGAAAATATTCCATCAGATTGAATTGCAAGGGCTAAAATTATGCTGATGAAATTATCCTGCCTGATGAACTCTAGATCTTGGGCTCTGGGGGCTTTACTTTTGCTTGCATGGGGGGGGGCGGGGTGGTAGGAGGAGGGGCGTGGTTGATGTTTGCTGCATCAAGTGGGGTCAGAGGGATGGAGAGACTGAAGTTTTTGCTGCTTGTTCATGGGAGGAGGGGGCGCTTTAGGGTTAAAACATTTTCTGTCATTCATTCTTTGAGTTTTTTTCCCTTCTGTTTCGTGGACGTCTGCGAAGAGCAAGAATTTCAGGTTGTATACTATATACATTGTCTGATTTTAAATGGAACCATTGAACCAAACATTTATTTTGTGTGGAACAGACTGCAATGAAGTTCATTCAAACTGTTGCACACAAGAGATGCCCGCGTTCTCTATATAAATGCCACTGGTGCCTCAAAGTCTGTCTTCCTATTTAAATACATTTAGTGATTTGGTCTTCACTACATGTGTGTGAAGATTTTTCTCCAGAGCTCGATCTCTCCATCCTGAGACTGCAATCCCTTGTTTACACTCATCAGCTGGGGAAAACGTATATCCTGCATCCAACCTCTTGAGATCTGTCAAAACGTCATAAGTTTGATTCAATTTTCTCTAATTTTCCAAACCTCAATGTACATGGGCATAGTTGACTCAATCTCTCTTCATGTGCCAGTCCTGCCATCCCGGGAATCAGTCTGGTGAACCGTCCCCTTACTGTCTGAATGGTAAGTCTATCCATTGAACTGCACACAACACTTCACTGAACAGATTCCATTTCCCTGTGTGTCTCTGGCAGATAAACTGAATGGATTTGAGGTTTCGGTCAAAACAAACTCCCTAGTGGCGGAATTTGGACACTCCCTGGAGGTGAACTGCAGTACAACGTGTAACAATCCATCGATAACTCTGGAATATAAACCAGGGATAAATCCCAACAGAACTAAGGGTGATAAATGGATTACAGACCGATTTCCGAGTGTCCAGAAATGGGATTTCACAGTGCCCTGTACTGTAAAATGTCAAAATTCAGTGAAGGAGGACAAACGGGTGGTCCCCATATACAGTAAGTGAAAACTTTTGTTCTAAATACATCCAATAGCAGAGTATAACAGGATGAAAGGCAGCAATATAAAATTAAGTATAACTTGAAAGTGTTACACAGAATCTGGGAATGTCACAGGCTGGGATGATCCACAAGCACATTGGTCAGGGTAATTTTTGATTTGGAATTTTCCAATCTCCATTGTCAATCATGATTCTCCTTTGACAGATCGAAACTTAAGCATTGTTACACCTCCTGACGTGCTGGAAGTTAACAAACCATATCAGCTGGAGTGTACTGGCCTGAAGGTCTATCCAAGGAACAAACTCGTACTCACCTGGCTCAGAGGGAGTGAGACTGTAGCAAATATTTCCACAGAGAAACCAGGTTACCCAGATGATGGTCCACTGAAGAACGTCCTTCATTTCACTCCAAGTATTTCAGACGATGGACTGGTGTACACCTGCTTGGCAGAGTTGAACTTGGACCCGAACAGGACCAAACAAATCGCAAATGCATCTGTGACTCTGCAAACTTACTGTGAGTTCCATTTTGAAATCGAACTGCCCCTTAACCTCTCCCCACATTGGTTAAAGATTGGCAAGAATAAGCAATGAGCGGTCCTGTTTTGAAAGTTTTCACATTTAGTTCTTGTTTTATCCGTTCAGCAAAACTTGTTTATCTTCAACCAAGACTGAAAGTTTACAACTTCAGAGAATCATGGAAGTAGAAGAGATTATTTGGCTGAAGGTCACTGAAACAATTCCAAACTCCTGCAAATTCTGCACACTTACCTGATACTCCCATGTCCCTCTTGGTGGTCAGTGCAGGTGGTGGTAATAGACAGAGTCATAGAAAAGTACAGCCCACCTAGTTTGTGCTGAACCATTTAATCTACCTGCTCCCATCAATCTGCATCAGCACCACAGCCCTCCATACTCCTACCATCCATGTACCTATCCTAACTTCTCTTAAATGTTCAAATCGAGCTCACATGCACCACTTGCACTGGCAGCTCATTCCACATTCTCACAGCCATTTGAACGAAGAAGTTTCCTCTCGTTTTCCCAATGAACTTTTCACCTTTCACCCTTAACCCATGACCTCCAGTTGCAGTCCCACCCAACCTCTGTGGGAAAAGCTTGCCCCTCATAATTTTGTGTAACTCTATGAAATCTCCTCTTAGTCTACGGCTTTCCAAGGAATAAAGTCCTAACCTATTCAATCTTCCCACATAACTCAGGTCCTGCAATCCAGGGCAAAATCCTTGTAACACACATAAAAAGTTGCTGGTGAACGCAGCAGGCCAGGCAGCATCTCTAGGAAGAGGTGCAGCCGACGTTTCAG
Organism: Mobula hypostoma; assembly: GCF_963921235.1. Lineage (NCBI taxonomy): Eukaryota > Metazoa > Chordata > Chondrichthyes > Myliobatiformes > Myliobatidae > Mobula > Mobula hypostoma. The sequence goes on along the minus strand of NC_086125.1, from coordinate 7,976,791 downwards.
GCCAAGACCCTTCGTCAGGTCCTGCCTGGCCTGCTGTGTTCACCAGCAACTTTTGTGTGTGTTGCTTGAATTTCCAGCATCTGCAGAATTCCTGTTGTTTGCAAAATCCTTGTAAATTTTATCTGTACTTTTTCAACCTCATTTACATCTTTCCAATAGGTAGGTGACCAGAACTACACACAATACCTGCCTCTCGGATTTTTTGCACTACCTTACTTTCCATTTTCCTATTTTCTATTTATGATTTATAATTTAAATGTTTAATATTTACTAATTTTTACTATTTTAAATATTTTAAATATTTAATCTTTGTAATCCAGGGAGCGGGAAGTGCAGAATCAAATATCGCTGTGATGATTGTACATTCTAGTATCAATTGTTTGGTGACAATAAAGTATAAAGTATAAAGTACTCCAAATTAGGCTTCACCAATGCCTAATAAAACTTCAACATAATGTTCCATCTCCTGTACTCAGTACTTGGATTTATGAAGGCAAATGTGCCTAAAGTTTTCTTTATGACCATTCTTTAGGGATCAGCCCTTCTCTTGGGCCAGTACGGGCAGAACAAAATAGATTGAAAGACTGCAATGCAGAATATGCCCTCCCAGCCCTTCGAGTCACGCTGCCCACCAATCCACCATTTTAACCCGAGCCTAATCACACTATATTTTACAATGACCAGTTCACCCACCAACCAGTACGTCTTTGGACTGTCGGAGGAAATCCACACGGTCACAGGAAAATGTACAAACTCCTTACAGGCAGCATCGGGAATTGAACATGGATCACCTGCACTGTAAAGCGTTGTGCTAACCACTACACTACCGTGCCACCCCAAACTAGCTGCTCACTGAGACCACACTCTTGATAAGTCAGTGAGAGTTTACTCCTGTATCACTGCCCACGGGAGGAGCAAAGAGTTAGATTTTTGGGATGCCTGAAGAGCAGGAAGAGTCAGAGGAAGAGCATAGTATGCAACCTGCTGATACCGACGTGGGTTTGATGAACTCCTGGTTGTGTACAGAGGCTTATAGGGGTTTGGTCAGTTTTGCATCATTCCATCCGTATCTGAAACAGGCCAAGGCAAACCAATGTGCAGTGAATTTCTTGTGTGTATTGCAGCTTTTCCAGAGCCTCCAAGGATCCTCAACAGAGACTCTGTAGAAGTAAATCAGGAGACCACATTGACGTGTGAGGTCTCAAACATCTACCCTGCTGAGAAGGTGAGATTAAGGTGGTTTCAGGATGGTGAGGAATGGAATTCAGTTGCCAGTAGATCAAATCCCACCACACTCCAGGCAACAGCTACATGGACACCACGAGAGACCGGTGTGACTGAACTGAAATGCATGGCAGATTTTGAGGACTATCCATCAGTTTCATCAAAGAATGATAGCATTGCCATTAATGTGTACGGTAAGCATGCTGGATAATTGAGCACTTTGACTAGACAGTAATCTTTCAGAGTTTCCCACCTGCTCCTAAACAGTCTACTGGCAGCAACACGGAGCAGATTTCCTTTTCATGTGGGGAGGGGTGGATGGGAGGTGGTCAACATCCTTTCTTTCAACAACTCCCACAGTTTTTCTGAATGTCATGGCTATCTGGAGAAGACGAATGTGAGAGATGTATTCTGCATACAAACATTGACAATAAAATGAACCTTTGAATCTTTGAATCAGATGTAGTTATTTAGCCATGGGTTTATCAATGGAGCAGGTTCCATGGAGCATGAGACTAAGCCTGGACATTAATCAGAATCTGGTTCAACACCATTGGCACATGTCATGAAATGTATTGTTTTGCAGCAGCGGTACAGTGTCATGTAGAAGAACGAGAACAAATTATAAATTACAATAAGATATATATATCTGCATGGTATTGCAAAAAGAGAGCAAAAAATCAAATACTGAGGTAGTGTACATCCATTCGGAAATCTGTGTACCAGGATAAGATTGTGTTGCAGAAGCAGCGACCGGCAATTGAATTTGTCAGAGATAGAAACTGAATGTGGAATCTAAGGCTGCCAGCAAACGTATCATTAGATAGAAAGGAGACAGAAGTTTGCAGCAAAGTTAAATCAGAATCAGTTTATCATTACTGATATGCGCTGTGAATTTTGTTGATTTGTGGCAGCAGTACAGCGCAATACATAAAATAATCTATAAGTTGCAATTAGATATTGTGTGTGTGTGTGTGTGTCTGTGTCTGTGTGTGTTTCATACCCAAGAAATTAATTCTGTGGATTATTTACCATTGCTTCGAAGGCAAAGTGCCATCTGAAATGACTGAGAAACCACTGGCTGGTTACTAGCTAAGTCAACCCTGTTGTGATGGTGAATGATACGTTTACCAGGATTGCTCAGACTCAAAGATGTTGTAAATAAATCTGTGTGTATATGTGTGTGTTTACGTGTGTGTATATGTGTGTGTGTGTGCTGCAAAGTTCCACTCTGTCGGATGCACTGAACCAATGTGTCGTTTGCTTTGATGAGATTGGGTCAGCAGTGAATGATGCTGGGAACTGTGGCGGGGGGGGGGGGGATTTTGATAATTCCTGCAGCACCTTCTTTAGCCACTAGACACACAGTGAGGGAGGTGGGTGCTGTACCACAGACAGACTTCAAAAGAGTTCCATTTGCTACCTCAGTCTAGTGCAGGGGTCAGGGGTTTTTGCCTCTGTGGGTAAGATCGCGTATTAATGAGCAGACGGTGGGACAGATAAATGCCATAAAAACTTGAAACATGGGAATTACGCATTTAAATACATCTTGTTATGCTTTTCCTCAAATTAATGAATAATGCATGCTAGTAAATCATTTGTGCTTAAGGTTGACTACCTCAGTCTAGTGGTACAGAAGGGCTGCAGAACTCACTCAGAGAAAGTTTCTGACAATGTTCTCTGTTGTTACAGTTTTCTCCAACCCTGAAATCCAAATCCCGATCACCACTGAGGGAATTCCAGTGAATATTACCTGCAGTGTGTTTAACATCTCAGGGGAACTTCAACTCAGACTGAAGAAGGGAAGTGAGATATCAGTGAGCAGGTCAGCCAGTACTGGGCTGACTATCTACCACACTGTGAATCCACGAGCAGAGCTGAATGGACAGCAGTTCACCTGTGAGGCCGAGCTGACACTTCACCATCGCTCCAACACCATTGTTAAACGACAGTCAGCCACTCTCGATGTCCAGTGTAAGTGATCTTGTTATCAACACTAAAGGCTGTTGAGTTTTACTCAGGCTTTTGACTCTTCGTCAGGCACTTTTGGGGACCTCAGGTTGGCTAATGCCGGGTGTTCCAGAGAGCATGGAGTAGGGAGAGGTTTGGGGAAATAAGAGATCCTGAATCCAGTCCAAGATGGGTTCTGCTATCTACCCAAAACTTCTAGAAGGTGGTACCTGATTTCTAAATGACATTGAACCTGAACACTTTCACTACTTTTTATTCTGCACTACTAACTTTAATTTAACTATTTAATAGACATATATATATATTTGGTGTAATTCAGCTTTCCTTCTATATATTTATTGGTAATCTGTTTCGTTGTTCTGCTTCCGTAAAGTTAACAAATCGTTTTTGAGCTATACCTGTGATATTAAATCTGATTCTGATTCTGATCTGTAACTTGTCACCTTTCCTTTCTGTTGCTATTTCCAAGGTGGGAGTATTGGAATTATACAATTTCCACCAATATTGAAGTAACAATGCTCATTTTCTCTCCTTTGAGGATCTCAGTGAATGAATGGGCTCAGTGTAGGGAGGTTTAAAAGAGGCAAAGCTCAATATCAAAATGCATGATGCACTGCCACCTTGTGGGATCACTATGAACTGCAGACTTCCTCAGCTCTCCTCAAAAGCAGGATGTTACCAATGCTCAGCAGGCATTAAAGCTGTAATGCACATCTTTCTCTGTTCTAAATGTGAATCAGTGCCAACTACAGGCATGAAGCTTACTGCTGTTAACCCTTAGCAAATGACTCAGTAGATGACAATATTAGGGATAACACAGCCACTGTTAGACTGTACTGGTATCGATTGTGATGCTTCTCCCAGGCATTGGTTTAAGCTGAGAGGGGGAAGATGCAACAGGAACCTGAGAGGCACCTTTTCATCTAGAGGCTAAATGGAATGAGCTACCAGACGAAAAAGATTTTTACTCTCCTTTACTCTCTGTATACCCATGACTGTGTCACCACCCACAGCTCCAAACTGCTAATTAAATTTTCTGATGACACTACACTGCTTGGCTTAATCTCAAATAATGATAATGAGGCAGCCTACAGAGACGTCATCACCCTAACACAGCTTCTTCCACCAGGCCATCAGACTGCTTAACTTATGCTGACACAACTGTATTTCTATCTTATATTGACTATCCTGTTGTACACACTATTTATTATAAATTACTATAAACTGCACATTGCACGTTCAGACAGAGACATAACATAAAGATTGTTACTCCTCATATATATGAAGGATGTAAGGAATAAAGTTAATTCGATTCAATGCAAATCAAGATGCAAAGGTTCATTTATTATGAAGTATATAACTCTGAGATTCGTCTTCTCCAGATAGCCAGGAAACAATGAAAAATATGGAAGCTCTTCAAACCACGCCCCCAACACAGAAAGCTGACAAATCACCCCAGTTTAAATGGCAACGGTAACGAGCATTTAAACCTCCCCACGCCAATCCCAGGTGGTAAAACAAATCTGTGATTTGTGAGAACATCAACTCCCAACCCCCCTCACTTCCTCATCTCTCCATTCTAGCCCTAAACTCTGCCACTTTCCTCCCCAAATCCACTCTATCGAGGCCTTTCATCATTCAACACACACATAAAAGTTGCTGGTGAACGCAGCAGGCCAGGCAGCTTCTCCAGGAAGAGGTGCAGTCGACATTTCAGGCCGAGACCCTTCGTCAGGACTAACTGAAGGAAGAGTGAGTAAGAGATTTGAAAGTGGGAGGGGGAGGGGGAGATCCAAAATGATAGGAGAAGACAGGAGGGGGAGGGATAGAGCCGAGAGCTAGACAGGTGATAGGCAAAAGGGGATACGAGAGGATCATGGGACAGGAGGTCCGGGAAGAAAGACAAGGGGGGGGGTGACCCAGAGGATGGGCAAGAGGTATATTCAGAGGGACAGAGGGAGAAAAAGGAGAGTGAGAGAAAGAATGTGTGTATAAAAATAAGTAACAGATGGGGTATGGCGGGGGGGTTGGGGCATTAGAGGAAGTTAGAGAAGTCGATGTTCATGCCATCTGGTTGGAGGCTACCCAGACGGAATATAAGGTGTTGTTCCTCCAACCTGAGTGTGGCTTCATCTTTACAGTAGAGGAGGCCGTGGATAGACATGTCAGAATGGGAATGGGATGTGGAACTAAAATGTGTGGCCTGCTTTCTCTGGCGGACAGAGCGTAGGTGTTCGGCAAAGCGGTCTCCCAGTCTGCGTCGGGTCTCGCCAATATATAAAAGGCCACATCGGGAGCACCTATGTCATGTCCTTGCCCGGTTCTGGGGTCCGAGCCCGAGGCAAGACCTAGGTTCTGGGTCCTTGTCCAGTCTCAGGCTCGCAGTCCAAGCCTTGTCACCTAGTCCATGGTTCCTAGTCCTGGTCCCGCTTTCCCTAGCCCAAGTCTGCGTTCTTGTCCCTGCTCCTTGCCTGTATCCTGTCACGTCCCTACTCCAGTCCAGTCCTGTTCCGTGTACTTCAGAGTCTGTGTCTTGCATTTGGGTCCGTTCCCAGCACCCCAATGTGACAGTGCCAATGTGGGACCTCCTCAGAACACCACAGTAAAGTCAGCCTAAGTGAGGGGTGCCAAATCCCTTTGGGGGTCGCGTGTCTAAATTGGTGATAATCTTCTGAAAAATATCTGTTGGGTGCCATCATAGTTTTGCACTGAGATTATCAGGGATCAATTTCATTCACCATATACACAATATGGATTAGGGATTTGCTCTGGTGTGTTGGTGAGTGTGTGACTGTGACAAAATACACAACATTCAACACTTACAGAGAATTATATAAAAATAAATTTTAAAGCATGAATGTGGAATAAAACTTACATAAATATTGAAATACACGCATGGATTTACAATGTGAACAACATTATCAAAAATGGTTTAAAGTGTTTTCAGTGCAGTAACGTGATGGGGTTAATAGATATCATTGATTACTAAATCAGGTAAAATAGTTATAGACTCCAGGAAGGAAAAATGCTGTAATAAATACCTTTATTTATTACTAGGAGTTTATTCCTTAAATGTAGACGATTGAGAAGAATTGTATAGAGGTATACAAAATTATGAGGGGTATTGTTAGAGTAAATGTAAGCAGGCTTTTTCCATTGAGGTTGGGTGGGTCACAACCAGAAGTCATGAGGTAGGGGTGAAAGCTGAGAAGTTTAAGGTCAACATGAGGGGAACATTCTTCACTCAGAGGAGTTGTGACAGTGTGGAATGAGCTGCCAGGCACAAGTGAGCTCAGCACACAGTCAAATTCGATTTTCCAGCCTTTTGGAGTCACAGTGTAGTGATGTCCAGTCACCTCATTATAGGAAAAATGAAGAAGCTTTAGAAATGGTGCAGGGGAGATTTACCAGGACGCTAACTGGATTAGAGAGCATGTCTTCTGTGGAAAGGTTGAGTGAGCTCTTTGGAGCCAAGGAGGATGATTGTGTAAGATTGTAAGAGACGTAGGAAGAGTGGACAGCCAGCACGTAATTCCCCGGGGGTAATGACTATAGCAGAGGACATCCTTTTATGATGAGCCACGGAGTCAGAGGCAAGTTTTTACATAGTCAGTAGGAAGTGTCTGGACTGCACTGTCAGGGGTGGGTGTTGAGACGGATATATAAGGGACATTTAAGAGACTTAGATAGGCACGTGAATAAAAGAAGAATGGAGGACGATGGGCTGTGCAGGAGGGAGGGGTTGGGTTGTCGATGGAATAGGTTTATAAAGGTTGGTACAACATCATGGGACAAAGGGCCCACCCTGTGCTGTACTGTTCTATGTCCTATGGGAGGGGCTGGTTAATTTCACTCTTTTCACTCTTTTCCAGATAAACCACAAAACACAACTATATCAGTAAATAACAAAACCGTGTCCGGGTTTTCAGTCTTCATCAGAGTAGATGATGAAGTTACAATCACCTGTGACTCCAGTGGAAACCCCCAGGTAACACTGACGTGGGAAAGACCCGGTCAGGGAGTCGCAGGGGAAACCGACCTTCCTGGGGTTCTCCACATTCCCCAGGCAACATCAGAACATCAAGGAATTTACAAGTGTAGAGCCAGGAACAAACTTGGAACAGATGAGAAGCAAGTGGAAATCAAGGTGGAAGGTCAGTAAGTTACCTTGGTCGCAGTGCATGGTGAGAAAATAAATAATTAACCCTTTCAGAGCAGAGATATCATCCCTGTGTGATCACGAGTAAATGCTGAGAGTTATGACGTGCCCAGGATAAGCAAAGGTGTACAATCTCTCTCCACACCAGACGGTGTGTTGCTCGTCGGATGGTGCTCCTGCCTCGAGTTGGGAGATTGGAGGTTCAATCCCTCTCTTGTATCTTGGGCTTTAAATCCTTTCTTTTTCAATCTTTTTATTAAGTTTCAAAATTAAACATAACAGGAATAGTAATGATATATAGAGATTGGGATTACAATAGTAACAATTAGCATGTACAAGCACAGATTCCAAGTAACAAATATAGTTTAACCTCCCAATCTCATAGTATCTGACCATGAAAAAGATATTTTATAATTAAAGAAAAAGAAAGCCCCCTAAACTGAAAAAAAAACTAAACTAAAAAAAAAACAAACAAAGCAGGGGCTGTCATACCACATCAGCTAAAATTATTATTTGTCGTTAACTCCACTCCTCTATTCATGAACAAAAATCTTACTGCAAAGGATCCAGAAAGGGTCAACTTACATCATGTGAAAATATTGAATAAATGGCCTCTAAGTTTCTTCAAATTTAACCAAAGGATCCATAGTACCACTCCTAATTTTTTCCAAGTTTAGGCATGCTATCGTTTGGTAAAACCATTGAAATGTAGTGGGGGGATTAGAATCTTTCTATTTAAATATAATGGATCTTCTGGCTATTAATGTAACAAATGCAATTAGACGACAAGCTGACAAGTATAAATGACTAGAGTCTATCACTGGTAGTCCAAAAATTGCAGTAATAGGATGAGGTTGTAAGTCAATACGCAGAACTACTGAAATAATATCAAAAATATCTTTCCAATATTTTTCTGGAAGAGAACAAGACCAGAACATATATGTCAAGGAAGCTACCTCAGAATTACATCTATCACAAACAAGATTTATATGGCAATAAAAACAAGCTAGCTTATCCTTGGACATATGAGCCCTGTGAAATACCTTAAATTGTATCAAGGCATGTCTGGCACACATTGAGGAAGTATTGACTAACTGAAGAATTTTTTTCCCATTTCTCTGTAGGGAAAGATATTTGAAGTTCTCTTTCCCACTCATACTTAATTTAATCAGATTTACCTAGACGTATTTTCATAATCAGATCATAAATAATTGCTATTAAACTCTTCTGATAGGGGTTTAACCTAAATTTTTTTTCTGTAATTTCAATTTGATGTGATATCGGAACGGTAGATGAAGTAGTGTTCAAAAAGTTTCTAATCTGTAAATATCTGAAAAAATGTGATCTAGGCAAATTATATTTATTAGACGACTGTTCAAAAGACACAAGACAATCATCCATGAATAAATCACAAAAACATGTTATTCCCTTTGTTTTCGATAGAAGAAAAGCTTGATCAATTTTAGATGGTTGAAAGAAAAAGTTATATATAATAGAACTTGACAGGATAAATTTGTTCAATCCAAAGAATTTACGAAATTTAAACCATATTCGTATTGTATGTTTAATTATTGGATTTATCATTTGTTTATTCAATTTAGTAAGTGCAAAGGGAAGCACAGCTCCTAGAATAGAAGCCAGTGAAAGACACTGTACAGACTCCTTCTCAAGGTTCATCCATCGTGGACGTTGAGTTTCATCCAATTCTTGTGTCCAAGACGTTAAATATCGAATGTTGATTGCCCAGTAGTAAAATCTAAGATTCGGCAAAGCCAAACCGCCTTCTTTTTTTGATTTCTGTAAATATTTCTTACTTAACCTGGGATTTCTATTCTGCCGTATATATGAAGAAATTTTAGAATCGATAATATCAAAAAAAGATTTAGGGATAAAAATTGATGCCGCCTGAAGTAGATACAAAAATTTAGGTAAAATAATCATCTTAATAATATTAATTTGACCAATCAAAGATAAGGACAAAGGGGACCATTTAGTGAACAGTTGTTTAACATGATCAATTAAGGGTAAAAAATTGTGCTTCTTAGTAATTTTAATGCCCAAGTAAGTAAAATAATCAGTAACTAATCTAAATGGTGATTGTCTATAAATTGGAACTTTCATACTTAATGGGAAAAGCACACTCTTTTTTAAATCTTTTTATTAAATAAGTATACAAAAAGGTAAGCCAAATAGACACTAATACATTGTTAGAATATAATAAAATTACAGAAGATATTAATACAAAAAAAATACTACAAACAATGTAATTTAAACATAACATACCGAGGTAACATAATAGTATACTAATTTTATATATATATCAATAGAGAAAAAGAAAACCCCCCCCCAAAAAAAACCCACCGTGCAACTAACTAAAAGCAACGCAAAGCAATGGGCTAACTTGAAACCAAACAGAGTTAAACTTAAAATCACGTCCTCAATCCCGACCTCCATTAAAAACAGTGAAAAAAACAAGAAGGGTATATATTACATTAAATGAAAATATTGAATAAAAGATCTCCAAGTCTGTTCAAATTTAAATGAGGAGTCATCACTCTTTTTAAGATTCAATTTATAACCAGAAAAATCTACTAAACTGAGCAAATAGTGTGATTACTGCAGGGATGGATTTCTCTGGGTTAGAGATATATAGTAACAGATCATCTGCATATAGTGATGCTTTATGTGTCCCATTCCCATGAATAATACCAAATATATTAGGTGAATGACAAATAGCAATTGCCAAGGGCTCCAGGGCAATATGAAAAAGTAAAAAGCTTAAAGGACAGCCCTGTCTAGTACCTCGAAAATGCCTGAAGAACGGGGATCTCTGATTATTGGTAAATACAGCAGCCAGAGGTGTACGATATATCAGTTGAATCCAGGATATAAATTTTGAGTTGAATTTAAATTCCTGAAGTATATCAAATAAATATTCCAATTCAAGTCTGTCAACTGTCTTCTCAGAGTCAAGCGAAATAGCACATTCTGGAGTTTTAACTGAAGTAATGTATACAATGTTCATTAGCCTCCTAACATTAAAATGTGAGTAACGGTTTTTAATAAATCCTGTCTGATCTTCAGAGACAATTTGTGGTAGTATTGCTAATATTTTGGAAAAGATTTTAGAATCCACAGTCAACAAAGATATAGGTCCATATGATGCACAGTCAGTGGGATCTTTATCTTTTTTTGGAATTAATGAGATAGATGCTTCATAAAAGGATTGTGGTAATTTACCTACAGATAAAGCAGCTTTAAAAATTTTACATAACCAGGGAGAAAGTACATCTGAAAAAGATTTATAAAATTCAACTGTATACCCATCCGGGCCAGGTGCTTTACCAGAATTCATCGAAAAAATTGCTTTCCTTATTTCCTCTTCAGTAATGGGTGCATCTAATGTTAAACGTTCATCAGCTGGTAATTTTGGAATGTTTAGTATCCTTAAAAAATCATGCATTATGGTAGGATCATCAGGAAATTCTGATTGATATAAATTGGTATAAGATTCTTGAAAAGATTTATTAATTTCATCATGGTCAACCATCAAATTACCATCCCGTCTACGAACTTTATTAATCTGAAGTTTCGCCAAAGCAGCTTTCAATTGATTAGCCAGTAATTTACCTGTTTTATCACCATGTATGTAAAATTGACTCTTAGTTTTAAATAACTGATTTTCAATCGGGGCTGTTAATAACAAACTATGTTGCATCTGAAGTTCAACTCTCTCTTTATAAAGCTCCAAATTAGGAGCAATGGAATTTTTTTTTATCAATTTCTGTAATCTTATCAGCCAATGTATATATTTCACTATTAATACGTTTTTTCATTCCAGCAGAGTATGAAATTATTTGTCCGCGAATATATACTTTAAAGGTATCCCATAATATCCCACTGGAAATTTCTTCCGTTGAGTTAGATGAAAAGAAAACTGCAAACTGTTCTTTAATAAAATTATCAAAATTTAAATCTTGAAGCAAAATAGAGTTGAACCACCATTGTCTAGTACTAAAAACTGCATCCCTAAATTTAATTGATAGTTTCAAAGGCGCATGATCGGAAATGGTGACTGTGTAATACTCACAGGTAGTGACAAATGAAACTAATCGAGAATCAATAAAAAAGTAATCGATTCTAGAGTAATTATGATATACATGAGAAAAGAAAGAGAACTCTTTATCATTAGGATATAAAAACCTCCAAACGTCTAAAGTTCCTGAGTGAGCTAAAAAGGAATTAATAAAAATAGCAGATTTGTTTGAAAGTGCCTGATTGGGCGCAGATCTATCCATCATAAGATTCAAAGAACAATTAAAATCACCACCCATTAACATATATTCATTTAAATTAGGAAGAGGTACAAATAAATGTTTAAAGAATTCAGGATAATCAATATTTGGTACATAAACATTAACCAAAACTACTTTTTGGTTATGAAGTAAACCAGTAATTAATAGAAATCTACCATATGGGTCTGAGATTACACCATAATGAACAAATGAGATCGAAGAATCTATAAAAATGGAAACACCTTCTCTTTGGTCGATGAGTTTGAATGAAACTGTTATTCTTTCCAAAACCTAAAAAAACGTTGATTATCCTCCTTCCTCACATGAGTCTCCTGAGCAAAAATAATCTGAGCATTCAATCTCTGAAAAATTTAAAAAATCTTCTTCCATTTAATTGGATGTTTCAAACAATTCGTGTCCCATGAAACAAAGTTAATAATATTATCCATTTTCCTTAAATAAACCACATGGTAAGTAAAGGATTAAACAAATTGCACAGGAAACTCACGAATCAGGAAGAGGAACAAAAGTTTAAAGAGGAACCGGAAGTTACGACAATACAGACATTTTTGTAGTTGCAAGTCAGCCCAAATGAAAAAAACTAAAGTAAAAATAACCCCCTGCCCCTCCCACAAAGCCCCAAAACCTGGCTAATAGGCAGCCAGGAAACTAACTAAGAACAACCAATCCCCATCTCTCTTGATGGCAAATCTCCAATTATAAAAAATAAAATAAAAACCACCCATAGTCTAAACATTGCAAATGGAATGCCAAGCACAGTTAGATGAAAAAAGAACAACCCTTTACAGACCATTTTAAAAAACCTGGTCTTCAGAAATAAAACAGAGTACAATCTTAATAATATTTCTAGAAAAATCAAATGATCACCAAGTCAAAGTCGTAATAATTTTCTAAAATGGACGTTTAAAAATAAAAGAAAAATAAAATAATCAAGGAAGTGAAAAGGGATATTAACATAGAGCAGAGATAAGTGAAAACAAAGTATCAGAAGACTCAGCCCAAGGCCAAAGCTCTACGAATGTAAAATGTCCGAATCTATATGCTGGTTATTAACTAATAAACCAGGTGTATACAAACTCAAAAGAACAGTAAATTAGTTAAATATCCAGCTCAAGGAATGTTCTTCGAGAAATTGTTGTGCATTGTCTACGGTTTTAAACCACTTAAACGAGTTATCGGGTAAAACAACTCTTAAGCGGGCGGGGTATAACAACGCCGGTCGAAAATTCCTTTGATATAAATCCGACATCACCAATTTAAAACACAATCTTTCTTGGAATACCTCAGGGCAATAATCTTCAACCAAATGAAACTTAAGATTTTGATGAACAATAATTCCCTTCTGACAAGCAATTCGAATTAAGTGCTCCTTAATACCCACATAGTGAAACTGGAGAATTACAAGATGCGGATGTAACTCTTTCGAGGGTTTTGTTTTTAACGATGGATGCGCGATCGAGTACCAGAGGAGAAGAGAAGACTTCTGAGCCAAAGACTTTCATTTAAAATTGAGAAAAAAAATTTAATGTGGTCCCTGCTCTCAACGTCTTCACTGAATCCTATTATTTGTGAATTCTGTCTGCGACTATGTCTCTCCAATTCAATAATCTTGGCTTTGTACTGCTCCAATGTATGAGTAGGCAAATTTAATTACTTTTCCAAAGAGTTCATTCTGGAATTCCTCTGTTTGCCTGCTTCAGTAAGCTCTGAAATTTGCCGTTGCTGTTCCTCTCTCTCTTTTCCAAGTGCTATCGATTTACTGTGATTCTCCTTCAACATTACTTCCAGTGTAACGAATCTCTTGTTGAGTTTTTCATCCAATAGGTTAAAGATAGCTTGCAAAGTAAGTTGAGGCTGTTTAGGTTGTTCGAAGGTACCTTCCTCATCCTGTTTCCATTCTCAGTTTCTTTGCCTTCGGCTAATGCCTTCCTTAGTCTAGACATTTCCATCGATTAAAGTTCAAAATTCAAACATATAAAGGTATTAAAGACACTTTAATATATATAATAGAAGGGTGATAGAAAAATTGAAAATGTCCAGAGCCCAGCCAAAAATGACCTACTCCATCTAGCACCGCCAAGAGAGTCCCCTTGGGCATTAAGACCAGGCTAGTGTCTCGTGCAGCACCGAGAAAGCAGTCTCAGACATACCAGCTGTCATATGGGGTCTTAAACTCAGCTTCTGTCTGGTTCCTTCGATTGACGTCCTGTAATACATTATTTTCCCCTATTCCTCTGCACACTAATAGCAAAGCAGCAAATGGGAAAACACAGGAAATTCTGTAGATGCTAGAAATCCAAAGCAACACTAACAAAGTGCTGGAGGAACTCAGCAGGCCAGGCAGAATCTGTGGAAAAGAGCAAACAGTCGATGTTTTGCGCCACCCTTAATCAGATCCCTTCGTGAGTCCTGCAGGGATATGAGTCAGAGGAAGAGCAAAGTATGGAACCTGCTGATACCGACGTGGGTTTGATGAACTCCTGGTTGTGTATAGAGGCTTATAGGATTTGGTCAGTTTTGCATCATTCCATCAGTATCTGAAACAGGCCAAGGCAAACCAATATGCAGTGAATTTCTTGTGTGTATTGTAGCTTTTCCAGAGCCTCCAAGGATCCTCAACAGAGACCCTGTAGAAGTAAATCAGGAGACCACATTGTCATGTGAGGTCTCAAACATCTACCCTGCTGAGAAGGTGAGATTAAGGTGGTTTCAGGATGGTGAGGAATGGAATTCAGTTGCCAGTAGATCAAATCCCACCACAGTCCAGACAACAGCTACATGGACACCACGAGAGACCGGTCTGACTGAACTCAACTGCGTGGCAGATTTTCAGGACTATCCATCAGTTTCATCAAAGAATGATAGCATTACCATTGACGTGTATGGTAAGTATGCTGGATAATTGAGCACTTTGACTAGACAGTAATGTTTTAGAGTTTCCTTCCTGCTCCTAGACAGTCAACAGGCAGCAACATGGAGCAGATTTGCAGTCAACCGGTATTTCAAACAAAAATCAATAGAATTCTGGGGAAAAAGGAATATAGGCTTTAGGGGAGGGAGCTGGCCGGGGGGGGGGGGGTTGATGTTATTATTCCTGTTTATCTTCATGAGGGAGGGCATTGGGAGTTTGGGATTTGTTCTAGCTGCCGTTTTCCATGTTGGCGATCTGATAGCTTTTGTGTGCGGCAGGGGTTGGGAGGTTTGGGGTTTGAAGTTTCAGCTGCTGTTTTCTATGTGGGCGATCTGTTAGTTTATTTTGTAAAAGGGAGGGGTGGGGTGTTTGCCCAGATTTGTTTCTTTTCCTTTTTCATGCAGGGAGTGGGTAGGTCAGTTGGAGGTGGTCAATGTCTTTTCTTTCAACTCCCACAGTTTTTCTGAAATTCATGGCTATCTGGGGAAGACAAATATCAGAGCTGTATTCTGAATACAAACTTTGACAATAAAATGAACCTTTGAATCAGTTGTAGTTATTTAGCCATGGGATTATCAATGGAGCAGGTTCAATGGAGCATGAGACTGAGCCTAGACATTAATCAGAATCTGGTTCAACACCATTGGCACATGTCATGAAATTTATTGTTTTGCAGCAGCAGTACAATATTAAGCAGAATAACAAGAACAAATTATAAATTACAGTAAGATGTACATATCTATATAGTATTGCAAAAAGAGAGCAAAAATCAAATACTGAGGTAGTGCACATCCATTCGGAAATCTGTGTACCAGGATAAGATCGTGTTGCAGAAGCAGCGACCGGCAATTGAATTTGTCAGAGATAGAAACTGAATGTGGGATCAAAGGCTGCCAGCAAACGTATCATTAGATAGAAAGGAGACAGAAGTTTGCAGCAAAGTTAAATCAGAATCAGGTTTATTATTATTGATATGTGTTGTGAATTTTGTTGATTTGTGGCAGCAGTACAGTGCAATAGATAAAATAATCTATAAGTCACAATTAGGTATTGTGTGTGTATCTAATTGCAATTTATCGTTTAATTTATGTATTGCACTGTACTACTGCTATAAATCCACAAATGTCACAACATATACATATTGTCAGTAAAATATATTCCACCCTCACAATACACCGAAGTACTTCATACCCAAGGAATTAATTCTGTGGATTATTTACCATTGCTTTGAAGGCAAAGTGCCATCTGAAATGTCTGAGAAACATTTGAAGGCTGGTTACTGGCCAAGTCAACCCTGTTGTGGTGGTGAATGACAATTTTCCAGGATTGTTCAGACTCAAAGACATTGTAAATAAATCTGTGTGTATATGTGCGTGTTTACATGTGTGTATGTGTGTGTGTTTACATGTGTGTATATGAGTGTGTAAGGGGTTTCTTTTATGTTACTGCGTAGTCTACTTCAAATGGCTTCTTTGTTATGTTAACTGCTGAGAAAGTCCTCCCGCTAGCAGTTTATTTGGATTATGTTACTGATGGGAAGGTGAACAAACCAATTGGGATGGATGTTATGCTTTCTGTGTGTCTGTAAGTTAGTGTGTTGTGCGGGTTTTTGGGGAGAAGGCAGAAGAGAGAGAGAGAGAGACAGAGGATGGACTGGGTGCTGTAAGTCCGCTAACGGGGTCCGACCCCGAGCAGGAGTCCGAGGTCCAGAGTGTTCGGCGAGGAGAGGAGACGGAGACGGAGTCGTGTGGAGCATCTGGTCGACCACCGTTGTTGGTCCCAGGCAGCAGGTCGAGGAGGTCCGAGGGGAGACGCTGGGTGAAGAAGGAGGGTCCTGAGCTCCAACTGCTTGTGCACGTAGTGATTGAACTTCGAGAAGTGTGGTACCTTTTACTTTCCTTTTATATTTTATTCTCTATTAATTATATATTTCCAGTAACATCTATAAACTGTAAATCATTTAATCGTACCTGGTGTATTGTTTGTAATTTGGGTGGGGTGTGGTACATCACACAGCATCCACACAAACTGATTACCCAGTTTGGCGGGGCCGAGGACTGTTTCCCTAGATGACAGTGAGCTGAGTGACCCTGAGGCTGGCCAGGGGGACTACATGTGTGTTTATGCGTGTTTATGTGTGTGTTTATGCGTGTGTATATGTGTGTGTTTACGTGTGTGTATATGTGTGTGTGTGTGCTGCAAAGTTCCACTCTGTCGGATGCACTGAACCAATGTGTCGTTTGCTTTGATGAGATTGGGTCAGCAGTGAATGATGCTGGGAACTGTGGCGGGGGGGGGGGGGATTTTGATAATTCCTGCAGCACCTTCTTTAGCCACTAGACACACAGCGAGGGAGGTGGGTGCTGTACCACAGACAGACTTCAAAAGAGTTCCATTTGCTACCTCAGTCTAGTGGTACAGAAGGGCTGCAGAACTCACTTTGAGAAAGTTTCTGACAATGTTTTCTGTTGTTACAGTTTTCTCCAACCCTGAAATCCAAATCCCGATCACCACTGAGGGAATTCCAGTGAATATTACCTGCAGTGTGTTTAACGTCTCAGGGGAACTTCAACTCAGACTGAAGGAGGGAAGTGAGATATTAGTGAACAGGTCAGCCAGTACTGGGCTGACTATCTACCACACTGTGAATCCACGAGCAGAGTTGAATGGACAGCAGTTCACCTGTGAGGCCGAGCTGACACTTCACCATCACTCCAACACCATTGTTAAACGACAGTCAGCCACTCTCGATGTCCAGTGTAAGTGATCTGATTATCAACACTAAAGGCTGTTGAGTTCTTTATTTCAAATGCAGATGAACGAACAACCAGCTCTCCTCCCACTCCATACAGAACTCTTCAAACTACGGGAGTGTCCTGCAGTCTTCCCCCTTCCTTTCCAGTGCTGAAGAAGGGTCTCGGCCTGAAATGTCATTTCCATAGATGCTGCCTGACCTGCTGAGTCCCTCCAGCATTGTGTGTGTGTTGCTTTGAGAGTGTTTAACTGGATCAATCATTTCTCCTATTTTGATGCATCAGTACTGTGGAGACACATGGGGCCATTGTACATTAGTGTCCTGTTGTACAATGGTGAGCAGTATTCTCAGTCCACACACAGCAAGGTCCCAATGCGGACCTGACCGTTTGCGGGATGGGAGAAAGGGTGAATGACAGAGTGAAGACTTTAAGATGTGCAAGGTCATTTTTTGTTGCATAGAGAGTGGTAGCTTCCTGGAACGTGCTCGCAGAAGCAGGTATGATTTAACTTTTAATAATATTTAGACTGGCAGGGAATAGAGGGACACAGGCCATGTGCAGGCAGTTAGAATGGTATCATGGTCAGTGTGCACAAGATGGACTGAAGGGCTGTACTGAGTTATCTTATTTTTATTTTGTACTGTGTTATATTTATTTTTATTTATTGAGATACAGCACAGAATAGGCCATTCTGGCCCTTTAAGCCTCACTGCCCAGTAATACCCTGATTTAACCCTAGCATGATCATGGGACACTTTATAATGAACAATTAACCTCCCAACCGATATGTCTTTGGACTGTGGGAGGAAACCAGGGCACCCGGAGGGGACCCACACGGTGACAGGGAGAATGTACAGAATCCTTACAGGCAGTTGCAGGAATTAAACCCCGTTGGCCTGTACTGTAAAGTGTTGTGCTAACCATCATGTCCCATGTTAAATTAGCTGAGGGTTAATTAGAAGGAAATATTAAAGCAATTCATCCAATCTGGGTTAATATGACAAATAATAAGGGAACACATCCGACATCAGTGTCGGGATAGGAATCTGGGGTTTGGATGGACAAGTTATGATTTGGGAGAATCAGCATGGCTCTGTATGTGGCAAACCCTGACTGAAAAATTGGTTAGAGTTTTTCCAAAGAGGAGACCATGAGGATGGTGGTCAGGAGGGACAGGGCAGAGATGGTTAACTGGATTCACAAATGGTTTGCCAGTCGGAAGCAGAGGGAAATGGTGGAAACCTGTTTCTTCGCTGAAGGCCTGTGGTTAATGGTATCCCGCAGAGACTGCCAATGGCATCTTTGTTGTTCATTACTTATATTTGTGTGAGAAGGCGTGAGTTTGCAGATGGTACCAGTGATATTGTAGGCAGTAAAGAGTTATCAGTAACTTACAGGGTCATCCTGGTTATCTAAGAGAGTGGGCCGAGGGCTGGACAATGGTGTTCAATCCCGATCCATTTGAGGGTGGGGCTCATACAATGAATGGAACCACCCTGGCGAGTGTAGTGGAACAAGTATTGAACAGGCAGCGGCTGCCAAAGAGTCACCTTCATAGACATAGATATGTAGTCACATGTGAGTAATTGGGTGGTGCAGGCTTGTAGATGCCGAATGGCTTGTAACCGTAATATATCTCTAAATAAAATAAAAATTATATCCTAGAATCATTACAACAGAGGCCATTCAGCCCATCAAGACCCTCCCTGCTCTTTTCAAATTAATCCATTTAGCCCCCATTAGCCTTCCAACCTACTTTCCCTCGAGCCAATCCTTCAGCCTGATTGATTCTGCTCCCTCAGCCTTCAGGAAGAGAGTTCCACCTCACAAACACACTCCACATGAACGAGTTCTGCTCAACTCCCCACGGTTGCCTGGGACTCTGACTTGAGGGACTTCCAACTATCCACTGACAGGGTCACCTGATCACTATTTGCTCTGTCTAAACCCGAACCAAGTCAAATCATCTTCAATTGAGTTCAAGTTTAATTGTCATTCAACCACAGATGAGTACAGCCAAACGAGAGAGCGTTACTAATGGGGCCAAGGTGCTAAAACACATTACCGGCAGTCACACGCAAGAACACATTCACCGAATGAAAGAGTCCAGGTTTGCCTCCCACACTCCCCCCCCCACCCGGAATCACCGCTGTTTGATGCCCAGTTCCTACATGTACAGATCAACAAACCCATACAGAACATCAGTAAATTGCAACGACACAGATTATGCACATGTATAGTCCAGACCCCCAGTCACTGTGATCATCTTTCGACTGGCCCTGATGCCCAACGGCCGCACGGCGATATGTGGCGTAGAGGTCCAGTCCTCACAAATAGAGGAATATATCAAAAAAAAATAAAGACACAAGCAGACAAATGTATATGCATATAGTCCAGACCCCTCAGTTCAAATGGAATCTTCAGTCAACCACAACAGCGCTGTGCTGCTCATGACGGCTCAGACACCTCACCCCCAGCGGCGGAAAAGCAAGTGACCCCGCGGCGTGAGGCCTGAGTTCATTCAGTGCCCCCTCTTTGACTCCCCGTGCCTTCTCTGACCCCCTTCCCATGACCCCTGTCTGACCGACCCTCCCGTGACCGCTCTTTGCCCCCAACCTCCTGCGACCCCTCTGTGACCCCCACCTCCAACGACTCCATTTCCTGACCTACCCCCCTCCCCCCTCACCCTTCCCAATCAAAATCTTGTATTTTTTGTTTTGCCGATTCGTTTCTTTGGAATCAGGCAACACTGACATGGCCAACATCTGTTACCTGTTTCTGATTTCCCTTATGGCGCTGCTAAGTTTCTCTCGTGAACTAATGGCGTCGGTCTGGTGAAGGTAATTGTGCAAAGCTTTTGGTAACTCAGTAACCGGTGAACAACTGGAATATACAGTATTCCCACGTCAGGGAGCAAACACCAAATGATTGTGTTGGCTTTGTTCTGCTCTTTGTGGATGGAGCGTACCTGGTCAACTTTCCACGTTGCGATACTGTAACTCACTGAAACATTTCGTCTCGAGGTTTCCTGTCACCTGGCCAGCCTGATAACAAAGGTCAACATAACTCTGTCCTTTGTACGTTCCCTTCTGAACCCGAAGTTCCCCTATTCTGTGACAACTGGTTTTGTAACTTGTCACAAACTAGAGAAACTCGTCTCATGTTCCCACTCATCTCGGACATGTGCCCTCGTGTTGAAAGTTCAAAGTAAATTTACTATCAGAGTTCATACATGTCACCACATAGAACCCTGAGATCATTTGCCTCTGGGCATCCTCAGCAAATCCACAGAATAGTAACCATAACAGGATCAATCAGACGTCAATGAACTGTGCAAATACAAATTGAAATAAATAGCAATAAATAACCAGAACATGAGATAATGGTTGTGATTTTATACACCTTTATAAGAACAGCTCTCAGTCTCATACACTCCAGATAATACAGTCAGAGGCTGTCCATTATGTCCCTGTGACTCAGTTCAACAGGACTTTTCAAGGAGCAAATGAAGAGGTGCGGGTGCACTGGGACGCTTCAGAAACAAAACACACAAAACGTTAGCAACACACAAGTCGGTCCAAGTTAACATTTCAGATCAACTCTTCGTCAGGCACTTCTCGGGACCTCAGCTTGGCTAATGCTGGATGTTCCAGAGAACATGGAGTGGGGAGAGGTTCGAGGGAATAAGAGATCCTGAACCAAGTCCAGGATGGGTTCTGATACCTGCCCAAAACTTCTAGAAGGTGGTATCTGATTTCTAAATGACATTGAGCCCATGAACACTACCTCACTACTTTTTGTTCGATACTACTTATTTTAATTTAACTATTTAGTAGACATATAAATAAATATATATAGTTGGTGTAAATCAGCTTTGTTTCTTTATAATTATTGGTAATCTGCTTCATTGTTCTGCTGCCGTTACGGTTAACAAATCGTCACTGAGCTGTACCGGTGATATTAAATCTGGTCTGTAACTTTTCACCTTTCCTTTCTGTTGCTATATCCAAGGTGGGAGTATTGGAATTATACAATTTCTACCAATATTGAAGTAACAATGCTCATTTTCTCTCCTTTGAGGATCTCAGGGAATAAATGGGCTCAGTGTAGGGAGGTTTAAAAGAGGCGAAGCTCAATATCAAAATGCATGATGCACTGCCACCTTGTGGGATCACTATGAACTGCAGACTTCCTCAGCTCTCCTCAAAAGCACGAAGTTCCCAATGCTCAGCAGGCATTAAAGCTGTAATGCACATCTTTCACTGTTCTAAATGTGAACCACTGCCAACTACAGGCATGAAGCTTACTGTTGTTAACCCCTGACAGAGTTCAGCAAATTATTCAGTAGATGACAAAGTAATTCCATTAGGGATAACTGTTATACTGTACTGGTATTGATTGTGATGCTTATCCCATTGCAGGCATTGGTTTAAGCTGAGAGGGGGGAGAAGCAACAGGAACCCAAGGAGCAACATTTTCATCAAGAGGTTACATGGAATGAGCTACCAGATGAAAAAGTTTCAAAAGTTCATTTATTATCACAGTATGTACGCAGCATGACTCTGAGATTCGTATTCTCCAGATAGGCAGGAAACAAAGTAAAATATGGAAGCCGTTCATGCCACAGAACAGAACTTACAAATCTCCCCAAATTTCAATGGCAACGGCAACAAGCATCAAATCCTCCCTCCCCCATGCAGAAAAACAAATCACTGAACTGCCAGAACATCAACCCCCCTCGCAATGAAAAACTTACAAATCGGGCCAAATTTAAGTTGCACAGTGGCAACAAGATGATCAAACATCAAAATTAAATCACTTATACGGCATAAAGAAAGATCGTGCAAAAACACAGATTATGAAAGACATAAAACGGAAAAGAGTCGATAAATCACAGAGCCTCAGTAACTATGTTGATAACAATTAAAAAACCATAAGATATAGGAGCAGAATTAGGCCATTTGGCCCATTGTGTCTGCTCCGTCATTTCATCATGGCTGATCCATTTTGCCTCTCAGCCTCAATCTCCTGCCTTCTCCCCTTATCCCTTCACGCCGCAACTAATCAAGAATCTATCAACCTTCGCCTTAAATATACCCAGTGACTTGGCCTCCACAACTGTCTGTGGCAACAAATTCAACAGATTCACCTCTCTCTGGCTGAAGAAGTTCTTCCTTATCCCCATTCGAAAAGGACACCCCTCTATTCTGTGGCCGTGTCCTCTGGCCCTGGACTCTGCCACTCTCCTCTCCAAATCCACTCTATCGAGACCGTTCAACATACGATGGGTTTCAATGAGATTCCCCTCATCTTATTGAATTCCAGTGAGTTCAGACCCATCAAAAGCTCCTCATCTGACAAGCCTTTCAACGCAGGAATCATTTTCGTGAACCTCCTTTGTACCTTCTCCAGTTTCAGTACATCCTTTCTCAGATAAGGGGCCTAAAACTGCTCATAATACTCCGTGAGGCCTCACCAGTGCTTCATAAAGCCTTAACATTACCTCTTTGCTTTGATATTTGAGTCCTCTCAAAATGGTCTGAAAGGCACTTGGGCAGGTCCATGGATAGGAAAGGTTTAGTCACATTTAGATCAAACATTAGCATGTAAGTGACATTGACTATGGAATGATTGTTGGTGCCAGACAGGGTGGTTTGAGTATCTCAAGCTGCCAACCTCCAGAGATTTTCATGCACAAGGAGTTGCAGAGATTGGTGCAAAAAACAAAAACTATCCAGTAGGCGGTGCTTCAGTGGTCAAAATCACCTTGTTAACAGGAGAGGTCAGAGGAGAGTGCCAGACTGGTTCAAGCTGACAGGAAAGTGACAGGAACTCAAATAACCAGGTGTTACAACAGTGGTGTGCAGAAGAGCATCTCTGAATGCACAACATGTTGAACTGTGAAGAGGATGGGCTACAGCAGCAGAAGACCAAACTGGGGTCTTCAGGTATACCTAATAAAGTGGCCACCGAGTGTGTTTGACTTGCTGTGCTTGGTGGTAGCACAGGCTATTAAAGTAAAAGTCTCTCTACTCTGAGAAGTGGAACTTGGTCAGCACCAAAAATCACCAAGAAATGATTCTGTGCTCTTAACTTTCAGCTTTTAATTTCTATTTCTAACCAACTTTACAGATTCTCCAAGGAAAGCACAGATCTCTGGAAAGCAGGACTGGATTGAAGGGAAATCCCAGATTTTAACCTGTCGCGCAGATGCCAACCCAGTTCCGGAGGTGCGCTGGATCAAAGATGGAAAAACGATCAGTAGTGGTGAGACACTGCACATCCACTCAGTCCAACTGGGAGACAGTGGTCAGTACATGTGCAGAGTCCGCAATGATATTGGTTCCACCAACTCCTCTCATCGTGCAGAGATTTTGTGTAAGTATAGGAGGTTTCTTTGTGGAATAGACCATAAGACCATAAGACATGAGATCAGAATAAGTTGCTTTATTCCCTGTCTGTACAATATCATTACACAGTCAGATCAAAAACAGAAGCAAAATATGCCCAGGGCACAAGGGTGAATTCTGTTCCTCTTCAGAATGGCAACTCTACAAAATGAAACTTCAGCTTAATATCTGAGTTAAAGGACGGCACTGTGTCAATGTGGGACCTCCTGAGAACATCACTGTAAAGTCAGCCGAAATGAGGGGTGACAAACCCTTTTGGGGTCGTCTGTCTAAACTGGTGATGATCTTCTGAAAAATGTCTGTTGGGTGCCATGGTAATTTTGTGCCGAGATTATCAGGGATCAATTTCATTCACCATATACACAATATGGATTAGGAATTTGCTCTGGTGTGTTGGTGAGTGAGTGACTGTGACAAAGTACAACAGCATTCAACACTACAAGAGAATAATATCAAAGATAAAGTTTAAAGCATGAATGTGGAATAAAACATGCATAAATATTTAAATACAATCATGGATTTACAATGTGAACAGCATTATCAAAAATGGCTTAAAGTGTTTTCAGTGCAGTGACATGATGGGGTTAATAGATATCATTGATTACTAAATCAGTTAAAATAGTTATGAACTCTACGAAAGAAAAAGGATGAGTCCTATTTTCTAGAGTCAATACCTTTATTTATGACTGGGACTTTATTACTCTGTAGATAGAAGGTTGAGAAGAGATTGTATGGAGGAATCCAAAGTTATGAAGGGTCGATAGGGTAAATGCAAGCAGGCTTTTTCCACTGAAGTTGGAGTGATTACAACCAGAGGTCATGGGGTTAGCGTAAAAGGTGAGGTTTAATGCAAACATGAGGGGAACTTTCTTCACTTAGAGGGACGTGATGGTGTGGATCAAGCTGCCAGCACAAGTGATGTTTACAAGCTTGACTTCAATGTTTATGCAAAGTTTGGATCAGTTCATGGATGGTAGGGATATGGAGGGCTATGGTCCTGGTGCAGGTCGATGGGAGAAGGCCGTTTACAAAGTTTTGGCATGGACTAGATGGGCCGAAGGGCCTATTCCTGTGCTGTACTTTTCTCTGACTCTATTACAATGTGTAATTGTTATTTACACATAAGTAACAATTTGTGCATTCATTAAGTTACTATTAATAAAAGTATAACAGAGACATTGAAATAAATGAAAAAATCAGAAGAATCGAGGGGCATTGCTGCATGCCAACAAAGTTTCTTCCTGTGCCATCCTGGGCACACATGCCACAGGTTCACCACCACTCCGGCCTCGATATTGTGCTCCAGTCTCTGGCGTACAACTTCAATCCAGAACGGTTTGAAACAAGACTGGTGGTGCTCCCATGAGCCACAGTGGACACAGTGAGTTAGTGCTGAGATACTTCACCTTGTGGCATGAATGAGGGTTGGTGTTTCCTGGAGAAAACTGTGGCCTGGTGGTGAATCACACCCCCACCCCCTACCAGAGAAGCAGACAGTGGGACTGCTCCCTGCACAAGGCTCTCTTAAAATGCTTCTGGTTAAAAGGAGCTCATGCGGCTCGAAAGAATCTGTTGTTTCTCAGCCTGACGACAACGAGAGTTCTGGGCTCATTGCAGAGCGAGATGGTTTGTTTACTGAGAGTGAACTCTGGATTGAAGGCTCTCGGGACTTTGACCACAGCTGCTCTGAAGTGAGCTCAGCACACAGTCAAATTCGATTTTCCAGCCTTTTGGAGTCACAGTGTAGTGAAGTCCAGTCACCTCATTATAGGAAAAATGAAGAAGCTTTAGAAATGGTGCAGGGGAGATTTACCAGGACGCTGCCTGGATTAGAGAGCATGTCTTCTGTGGAAAGGTTGAGTGAGCTCTTTGGAGCCAAGGAGGATGATTGTGTAAGATTGTAAGAGACGTAGGAAGAGTGGACAGCCAGCACGTAATTCCCCGGGGGTAATGACTATAGCAGAGGACATCCTTTTATGATGAGCCACGGAGTCAGAGGCAAGTTTTTACATAGTCAGTAGGAAGTGTCTGGACTGCACTGTCAGGGGTGGGTGTTGAGACGGATATATAAGGGACATTTAAGAGACTTAGATAGGCACGTGAATGAAAGAAGAATGGAGGACGATGGGCTGTGCAGGAGGGAGGGGTTGGGTTGTCGATGGAATAGGTTTATAAAGGTCGGTACAACATCATGGGACAAAGGGCCCACCCCGTGCTGTACTGTTCTATGTCCTATGGGAGGGGCTGGTTAATTTCACTCTTTTCACTCTTTTCCAGATAAACCACAAAACACAACTATATCAGTAAATAACAAAACCGTGTCCGGGTTTTCAGTCTTCATCAGAGTAGATGATGAAGTTACAATCACCTGTGACTCCAGTGGAAACCCCCAGGTAACACTGACGTGGGAAAGACCCGGTCAGGGAGTCGCAGGGGAAACCGACCTTCCTGGGGTTCTCCACATTCCCCAGGCAACATCAGAACATCAAGGAATTTACAAGTGTAGAGCCAGGAATAAACTTGGAACAGATGAGAAGCAAGTGGAAATCAAGCTGGAAGGTCAGTAAGTTACCTTTGTCACAGTGCATTGATGAGAAAATAAATAACCCTTTCAGAGCCAAGATATCATCCCTGAGTGATCACCAGTAAATGCTGAGAGTTATGACATGCCCAGGATAAACAAAGGTGTACAATCTCTCTCTACATCAGACTGCGTGTGACTTGTCGGATGGTACTCCTGCCTCGAGTCGGGAGATTGGCGGTTCAATCTCTCTTGAGTATCTTGGGCATTAAAACCAGGCTAGTGTCCTGAGCAGTACTGAGAAAGCAGTCTCAGACATACCAGCTGTCAGATGGGGTGTTAAACTGAGCTTCTGTCTGATTCCTGAGATTGACATCCTGTTATTCATTATTTTCCCCTATTCCTCTGCACACCAACAGCAAAGGAGCAAATGGGCAAACGTGAGAAAGTCTGTAGATGCTGGAAACCCAAAGCAACAACACAAAGTGCTGGAGGAACTCAGCAGGCCAGGCAGCATCTGTGGAACAGAGTACACAGTCGATGTTTCAGGCTGAGACTCTTCATCAGGTCCCTTCGTGAGTCCTATTGAAGGGTCTCGGTCCAAAACATCGACTGTTTACTCTCTTCCACAGATTCTGCCTGGCCTGCTGAGTTCCTCCTGCATTTTGTGTGTGTTGAAATGGGCAAACTACCTTTAAGAGTAATGAAGACAGAAAATGTTGGGATACTCAGCAGGTCCAACAGCATCTTGGAACAGAGAAACAGAGCTTCAAGTTGGATCAAATGAAAGGTCTGGAAGGTTAACCCTGTTTACTTCTAAGTATTCCCATTCTAGTGTATTTATTTCAGATTTTCAGCATCTGCAGTGTTTTGCTTTGAGATCTGTGCCTCAAACAGTGTTGCTTTGTAAATGGCCTCTTCACTGTTCATACCAGTCTACGTTTCGGGCTGACACCCTTCTTCAGGCCTGAAAAGGAAGGGGAAGAAACCAGACTAAAAAGGTGGGTGGAGGGGAGGGATAATAGAGATGGTGAAAGGTGATTCTAAGTGGATGGGAAAGATGAAGGACTGGGGAAGAAGGAATCCGATAGAAGACGGTGGACCACAGGAGAAAGGGAACGAGGAGGAGACCCAGGGGGAGCTGATAGGCAAGTGAGAAGAGGTAATGGCTCTCAGGAGGGAATAGCAAAAGAGGAAAGTGGGAGTGAATGTTTTTGAACCGGAAGGAGAAATCGAGATTCATGCCATCAGGTTGGAGGCTACCCAGGAGGAATGGCTACCCAGGTGATGCTCCTTCACTCTGAGGGCGGCCTCATCTTGGAACAATGGAGACCATGGATGGACATGAATGGGAATGGGAATCAGAATTAAAAGGTCTTGACAGATGGAGCGGAGGTGCTCGACAAAGCTGTCCCCCAATGAACGATGGATCTCATCAGTGTGGGAGAGGTCACATTGGGAGCCCCGGACAGAATAGACAACCCAGCAGATTCACAGGGGACGTGTTGCCTCACCTGGAAGGACTGTTTGTGGCCCTGAATGGAGGTGAGCGGGGATGTGAATGGGCAGGTGTAGCACTTTGGCCACTTGCAGGGATATGTGCCAGGAGAAAGTTTAGTGGGGAGGGACAAATGGAGAAGGGAATCACTGAGGGATTGATCTCTGCAGAGAGAGTGAGGAGGTAACGATATGTTTAGCAGTAGGGTCGTTTTGGAGATGGCGGATGTTGAGGGGAATGATGTGTTGGATGCAGAGGCTCATGGCGTTGTGGGTAAGGACAAGCGGATCTGATCACTGTTAAGGTGGTGAGATGATGGAGATGTTCGGGAAATGCAGGAGATGTGGGTGAAGGTGACAACATCTTTCCTATGGAAGGACAAGCAGAACGGAAAACTATTCCAAATGTGGCCCCACTGACATCCTGTACACCCGCCACCCTCGATACTCTGACTGATGAAGGTCAGTGTGCCAAAAGCCTTTGTCACCATACTGTCTGCCTGTGACACCACTTTAAGGAACTGAGATCCCTCGATCTCTCTGTTCCACAACACACTGCAAGGCTCTGCCGTTCACTGTGAAAAGTCCTACACTAACTTCACTTTCCAAAATGCAACACCTCACACTTATTGATTGATTGAGTTCCAGCACGAAGCAGCCCTTTCCGGCCTTTTGAGCCGCGGTGCCTAGCAACCCCTGATTGAACCCTAGCCTAATCACAGGACAATTTACAATGACCAGTTAACCTACCAGCTGGTACGTCTTTGGACTGTGGGAGGAACTCAGAGGAAACACACACGGTCACAGTGGGATCATGCAAACTCCTTACAGACAGCGGCAGGAACTGAACCTGGGTTGCTGGTCCTGTAAAGCGCTGTGCTAACCACAATGTTACCCTGCCTCCGTATCTGAATTAAACTCCATTTGCTATTCCTCTGTCTACTTACGTAGCTGATCAAGATTTCCCTGTAATTCCCAATAACCATCTTCACTGTCCATAATGCCACCTATTCTTCTTGTCATCTGCAAACTTCCTAAACATGTCCCTGTATGTTCTTGACCAAACAGCAATGGGCCTAGCTCTGAACCCTGGGCACACAGCTCATCACGGGCTTCCAACCTGAGGGAGCACTCTCCGAGGTGCTGCCTTCCAGCTGAGGGATTAAACAGCCTGCTTTCTCAGGCTCGTAGCTAAAACAAAATGACAAACGCAAAGAACAGCAGATGGTTTCCAATGGAATCCTGGTCACTACTTGCCCCTCAATCAGCATTATTAAAGCAGATTATGGCGTTGCCACATGTTTGTTTCTGGTCTTGCTGGGTGAAATTTGGCCTTCACAGTCATTACTCCTCAGAAATGATTTTCATTGGTTGTGAAGTACCATGTCAAAATGTTTCATGTGTAGTATGTGTTTTTTAGAAAATCTGAGAAAGCATGGGAGAGTAAACAGTAAGGTACATGCAATCTGCAAGATTCCGGGATTCTCAGAAGGATTAGTGGTTTGACAATTGATGTATTTGCCTGAGATGGTTAATGATTGTGTAATGGCTTTTGTGCAGGTTCCCCAGATAATGTTTGGAAGGTGGTGCTGGTAATCTTGGTACTCATCCTAATACTGTTAGTCGTGCTGGTCATCGTCTGCATCCTAAGAAACAGAGCTCAGAAAACAGGGCATTATGTGGTCCAGAATGCAGCACCCCATAACAATCAGGAAACCCCTTCTGGGATTGATCAGGAATCTTTTCCTTTAACAGAAGTGAATTCAGACGGAGTTCTAAACAATAACCACTCATAAACTAATATACATGATGTTACACCGATCAATTCTGCACAGATAAAACAATAATTTAATGAATATTGTTACTGAGGGAGACTACTGATTCTAATACTACAGTCTACCGGCAACATATACTGTGCTAAATGCAGGGACATTCCCAAGAGTGTTGATTTCCGGGCTGTTTTAAATCAATTCATTCAAAAGTTGATTTGGATTTCTACGAACACGGAGTCACCCCCTGAACATGGGCATCAAGGCTATTTTAGCAGTAAGGCCATCTGAGCCTGACAACCTTCCGTCCCACTCATGGAAATTACCGTTGGATCACAGACTTGTTCACGTGTTGCAATCATCTACTTCTGTGGTAACTATTTGCTTAAATGACACAAATATTGTCTTTATATTATGTTACAAGTGGATAAAATGTGAGGCAACACCTTTCGCAACATTCTCATCCTCTGGTTTAAATAGTCGATATTGGATTGCTTTCTATCCCTGTAATCTCCTCCAGTTACACAACTCCCCGAGGACTTTCTGACTGCCCATTGCTGATTCATCCCTGCACTAGGGGGAGCTGTGCCTGCAGCTGCCTTCAGTGTTAAACTCTGCAGTTCCCTTCCCAGACCACAAGGTGTCTCTCTCTTGCTTTTTAATCATCCCCTGGTGTCGATCGGTGTCTGGTTCTGGGAGGAGCAGAATTAAACATAGGGTGAGGGGAAGGAAAATATTTAGAAGATGAGAGGTGAAGCCAGGTGGGTGGGAATGGTATAGGGCTGGAGAAGGAGGAATCCGATAGGACAGGTTCGTTGACCAGAGGAGAAAGGGAGAGAGGAGGAGCACCAGGGGGAGGTGATAGGCAGGTGTGAAAAGCCAAGGACAAAGCAATATTCATTTTAAAGAAATATCTTAATAAAGAGAGAATCAATTTTATTTGCCATATACAATTAGGAATTTTCTGTGTGTTGGTGTGACCTGCAACAAAAACAACAATAGTAAAAACTAATATAAAATTAAAGTTCAAAGTAGAGATATGGTGTCAAATATGCATAAATATTGGCATATATTTGTCTAGCTTTGTTAAACACTTGACTACCATTCATGCTCTGCATTTAGAACAAGGTCGGATCTGGGAGGGAGAGTAATTCCAATAATCTTGCAGCCAGAATAGTTCTGAGAGTCCATTGAAATTGTGGTTACTGCCAGAGGAGCTTGTGCTCTGGAACTGGAATTGGAATGAGTGCATTATCGTCGTATGTACAGAGATACAGTGAAAAGCTTGTCTTGGTTACTGTACATACAGATCAATTCATCACACAATGCACTGAGGCAGTACGAGGAAAAACAATATCAGAACGCAGAGTTAGGTGTAACAGTGACAGAGGGTGTAGTGCAGGCAGAAAATAAGGTACAAGAGCATAACGAGACAGGTTGTGAGGTCAAGAGTCTATTGTACTGAAACAGCAGGGTAGAAGCAGTCCCTGAGCCTGTGCTATGTGCTTTCAGACTCTTGTATCTCCTGCCCATACGGAGAGGGGTGAAGAGAGAATGTCCGGGGTGGGAGGGGTCTTTGACGATGCAAGTTGCTGTACTCAGGCAGTGAGACGTGTAGACAGAGTCTCTGAAAGGGAGGCTGGTTTCCATGATGTGCTGGGCTGTGTCCACACTGTTACGTCCCTCAAGGAGATCTTGTGACTTTCTTGTGAGAATGATGTAATGGGTTTTTTTTGGAGATCACCTGAGGTAATTTCCTGCCGATGTGAGGTCATGTGATGACATGTTCACCATGGGTATAAAAAGGGAAGAAAACTATGAACAAGGTTTCTGAACATTTTTACTGGCCTAGTTTAAGAAAAGATGTAGCGACATTTTGTAGAACGTGTCATACATGTCAACTTGTGGGTAAACCTAATCAGGTTACTCCAGTGGCCCCACTGCAACCAGTTCCAGCATTTGGTGAGCCATTCTCAAAAATCATTGTAGACTGTGTAGGTCCTTTGCCAAAAGCTAAAATTAGACATCAATATTTATTAACTATTATGTGCACAGAGTCTAGGTTTCCAGAGGCAGTACCTCTTAGGAATATAACAGCCAAAACTGTGAAAAAGGTTCTTATAAAATTCTTCACTTATTTTGGGTTGCCTAAGGAAATACAATCGGATCAAGGTAGTAATTTTATGTCTGGATTGTTTCAGCAGATAGTTTATAAACTGGGAGCAAAACAGATTGCCTCATCTGCATATCATCCAGAATCACAAGGAGCCTTGGAGAGATTAAATTCTACCCTTAAAAATATGATGAGGACATATTGTGTGGAAAATGAAAAGGATTGGGATGAAGGCGTACATTTATTACTTTTTGCAGTACGAGAGGCAGTGCAGGAATCATTAGGTTTTAGTCCTTTTTAACTTGTGTTTGGGCACAGAGTTCGAGGACCTTTGGCCTTGTTGAAGGAACAGTGGATTAATAAAGAGGTACACACTAATTTGCTGGATTATGTTTTAAAATTTAAAGAAAGATTACATAAAGTTTGTAGGTTGGCCAAAGAAAATTTAAAATCAATTCAAGAAAAGATGAAGACTTGGTATGATAAGGAAGCTAGGATGAGGTCATTTAAACCTGGAGATAAAGTGTTGGTTCTTTTCCTAGTGCAAACAAACCCATTACAAGCTAAATTTCATGGTCCTTATGAGATTAAATCCCAAGTAAATGATGTAGATTACGTGATTAAAAACTCCAGATTGAAGAAAACCAACACAGCTGTGTCATATAAATATGATAAAACTGTATTATGAGAAACAAAATGCTACTATGACTGTTGTGGTCAATAATAATGAATTTGATCCCACTGAAAACTTAATGGATGATTCATCTGAAATTCATTTTAAACCCAACGTTATTTCAGCTGGATTACCAAACTCAGAAGTTCTGGAAAATATTGATGAAAAATTAGCTCATTGCCAGCCAGAGCAGAGAGAGCAGATGAAACAATTAATTTTTAAATACAGGGATTTATTTCAAGATGTTCCTAGAAGAACCACCATAGCTACACATCATGTAGATGTGGGAGATTCAAAGCCTATAAAACAACATCCATATAGAATGAATAGGGAAAATGTGAACTTGCTGAACAAGAAATTAAGTATATGTTAGAGAATAATATTACTGGACCTTCAAATTCGAATGGGAGTTCACTATGTGTTATGGTGCCTAAGCCAGACAATAGTATTAGGTTTTGTACAGATTACAGGAAGGTGAATGCTGTGACAAAGACTGATGCATAACCAGTCCCTAGGGTAGATGATTGTGTGGATAAGGTTGGACAAGCCAAGTTCCTTACAAAGATTGATTTGTTAAAAGGTTTTTGGTGTGTTCCATTGATGGATAGAGGTAGGGAGGTTTCTGCATTTGTAACTCCATCTGGGTTATATGAATATAATGTTCTTCCATTTGGGATGAAGAATGCACCAGGTACTTTCCAGAGGATGATTAATAAGGTGATTCATGGGATAAAAGATACAGATGCCTATATTGATTATTTAGTTACGGGAAATAATACATGGAAAACACATAGTACTGCGGTGGTGGAGAAACTATTTGAAAGACTTTCAAAAGCTAACTTAACTATTAACTTAGCTAAAAGTGAATTTGGTCATGCCACAGTGACCTACCTTGATTATGTTGTGGGTCAGGGAAAATTAGCACCTGTTCAGGCGAAAGTTCAGGCAATTTTAGAAGTACCCAGTCCAACTGGTAGAAAAACTCTCAGAAGATTCTTGGGTATGATAGGATATTACAGAAAATTTTGTAAGGATTTTGCGAACATTGCTCTTCTATTAACTAACCTCTTGAAGAAAAATGAAAAATTTGTTTGGACAGAGCTTTATCAAGAGGCCTTTGATAAATTCAAAACTATTGTATGTTTTCAACCTGTGCTCAAATCTCCTGACTTTGAAAAACCATTTTCATTAGCTGTAGATGCTAGTGATGAAGCTGCAGAAGCAGTGTTACTTCAAAGAGATGAGGGTGATGAAGTTGATCGTCCGGTAGCTTATTTTTCTAAGAAATTTCATGTCCATCAAAGAAATTATTCAACAATAGAAAAGGAATTATTATCTCTTGTTTTGGCTTTACAACATTTTAAAGTGTATGTCAGTACTACTCATAAACCACTCACAGTTTATACCAATCATAATCCGTTAGTGCTTTTGAGTAAGATGAAAAACAAAAATAGAAGATTACTAAATTGGAGTTTAATGTTACGGGAGTACAATATTTTGACCACTCATATTAAAGGTAAAGATAATGTAATTGCTGATTGTCTATCTAGATGTTAAATGTACAATGTAATTTTTTTTATGGAGTGGTATTTTAACATTTGTAAGACTCCTACTGTATATTAGTTTGTAAAATGCTGAAAGATAATACTGTGTATATTGTGTACATTGTAAATTTTATACCTTTGTATTTTTTTTGTAAATTGTCAATTGTTAAAATTTTGTTCTTTAAGAGACCAATTTTTTTTGGTGGGAGGTGTTACATACCTCTAGGAGATCTTGTGACTTTCTTGTGAGAATGATGTAATGATTTTTTTTTGGAGGTCACCTGATGTAATTTTCCTGCCGATGTGAGGTTACGTGATGACATGTTCACCACAGGTATAAAAGGGGAAGACCCCTGGTGATGCAGTTAGTTTTCCAGTTAGAAAGTCAAGGAGATACTCCGCTCCGCTGTGTATTTGCAGTATGACGCAGTTTTGATTTTAAATGGAGTTTTATGTTCTAATGTAAGGTACAGAAGTCTGGACCGGCAGTCTGACAATCACTGCCCGGTTTGTTAAAGTATCTTTTCAGTAACATTGGAGAGTGAAGACGGGACCCTGAAGGAGACGTTTGACGGGTTTGGAAAGGATCGACCATTATTGAATTCGTTCAAGAAAGAGTGATCTGCATGAGATAGCCTCTGCTAAAAGTGGCAGAAAGGCTGTGCAAGATTTATTCTACGAAGGAGAAAGGTCAGTGCCTTTAAAACTGTTTTATTTCCGTCATCATGAATCCTGTGGAAAAGGCAGGATCCGACTGGGAGTGGCAGTGATGTCATGTCTGCGAGGAACTCGTTACTTCATGGAAGTCTCTCATAATTGACTGCATAAATCTCTTGGACTTTAAAATTTACCATTCAAAGAACTGTGTTTGAATTTATCGCTTTAAGAACTAGTACTGAGTAGTGACTTACCGAATGGCCGCATTGCCGTTTACTTCCGGTTAGGGTTTTCGTTTTCTTTTTCATTGTTTATCAGGGTTTAATAAATGTTTGTTTGTTTATAAATCCTGACTCAATATATTCATTGTTGCCAATCACATGACAACGCCCTTTGCAGTTTCTTGTGTTCATGGGCAGAGCAGTTGTCGTACCAAGCCAAGAGAGGCTGTTTCCCATGCTGCACCATATTAAAAATCGGTCAGCATCAACAGGGACAAATCTACTTTCCTTAGCCTCCTGGGGAAGTAGAGGCATTGGTGACATTTCCTGGCCATGGGATCTGTGAGGATGGGCAAGGACAGACTCATCCACGCTGCTGGGAACTTCAAGTCCTTAACAGTCTCAACCACAGGTTATGCAGACAGGTGCGTGTGCACCCCACCACCCTCCACCGGCCAACTCCCACCCAGACCTCCTGAAGTCAATGACCAGCTCTTTGGTGTTGCCTGCACTGGGAAGGGTTGTTGTCTATCTGTCTCCTTCCTGTACACTGACTCAGTTGTTTGTCTATCTGTCTCCTTCCTGTACACTGATGCTGTTATTTGTCTATCTGTCTCCTTCCTGTACACTGATGCAGTTATTTGTCTATCTGTCTCCTTCCTGTATGCTGATTCAGTTATTTCTCTCTCTGTCTCCTTCCTGTACACTGACTCAGTGAGATACAGCCCACTATGCAACCTATTAGTCAGGTGTTCCCAAACTTTTTGATGCCATAGACCCCTACCATTAACTGAGGGGTCCGTGAACCCCCAGCTGGGAACCACTGGTATGAGTGGAGTTAGAGCAGAATCTGGCAGAGTGTGGAATGCTCTACACCAGTGTTATACAGTGACAAACACATCCCCACCATTACTGTACCCAGTATTACACAATTACAGACCTGTCCCCACCATTACTGTACCCCAGTGTTACACAATTACAGACCTGTCTGCACTAATACTATACCCCAATGTTACACAATGACAGACCCTTCTCCATTATTACTTTACCCCTGTGTTACAAAATTACATACCCTTCTCCACTATTACTGTACCCCAGAGTGTTACACAATTACTGACCTGTCCCCACCAGTACTGTACCCTAGCATCACACAATTACAGACCCTTCTCCAACAGTACTGTATCCCAGTGTTAGAGAATTGCAGTCTCTTCCCCATCATTACTGTACCCCAGTGTTACACAATTACAGACCTGCCCCACCGGTATTGTACCCCAGTGTTAAACAATTACATAGCTGTCCTCACCAGTACTGTACTCCAATATTAAACAATTACAGACCCATCCCCACTGTTTCTGTACCCCAGCATTACACAATTACAGACCATTCCCCACCTGTACTGTACCCATATTACACAATTACATACACTTTCTCACCATTACTGTACCCGAGTGTGATACATTAACTGTCAGATGTCCATTTTATTCCTGTATCTCCTAACTTTTGCTGAATTACTTTTCGTGTTAAATTCATCTCATTTCTGCCTCAGTTTTGGATTCACCCAGTTCTGTTTTCGAAATAATCAGGCTCACTGCCTGGAGCTTACTGTTTTTACATAACTACATTGTGGACTCAATCGAACTGCAAATACTTTATACTGTATTATAAACAGTTTCTGTTACAGCATTACAGGTATATCAGTACGTGTTTCACTGTCATATCTTTAAGCTTTTGTTGCAGCCGGTGACTGGATATTTACTGTGTGTTTCATTACATAGACACCCATAAACCATGTCTTGTGCAGACAATATTTTCAGCACTGCTGTTCCTGTTCCTACCACTCAGCAACATTGTCGATATTGATATAAAAGGGTGTTTCTAGTCAACACGTTTGTATAAGTAAATTTTAATGAAATGAATGTGTATTTTGAAGAAAATGTGTTTTGTCAGTGAAGCACGATTAAACAACAATGTTGGTAAAAAGAATCTTTTCACACCATGGCTGGTGTTGGAAGTAACTGAAGCCATGTCTCACTCGGGTGTGCTTGATCACACATCAGGCACAATGGCCAACACCCACAGGGTTCTGCAGACGATACAGTACAGAACAGGCTCATCTGGCCCTTCGAGCCACACCACCAGCAACCTACCGATTTAATCCTAGCCTCATCACGGGACAGTTTACAATGACCAATTAACCTCATAACCAGCAACCCACCCATTTAATCCTAGCCTCATCACGGGACAGTTTACAAAGAACAATTAACCTCATAACCAGTACACGTTTGGACTGTGGGAGGAAACCAGAGCACCCGGGGAAAACCCATGCACTCCACGGGGAGGACGTACAGACGCCTTACAGAGGACGTTAGGACTGAACTCCTGATGCCCCGATCTGTAATAGCGTTGTGCCAACCGCTAGGCCATTGTGGTCCCCTCAAGACTGTGCACCAGAACCAGCCACCCAGTGCTTCATAGAACATAGAAGCAACAGCACAGGAACTGGCCATTTGGCCTGAACCACATAAAAAGCAAATCAAAAACACCCAAACGTCCATTCCTCCGATCTACACCACGTCCATATTCCTCCTCCATCTTCCTTACATCCATGTGCCTATTCAAACGTCTCTTCAAAACCTCTAATGTATTTGCATCTACCACCATACCAGGCATTCACCACTCTGTGTAAAAACTGACCCCTCACATCCACCTGGAACCTGTCCCCTCTCACATTCAATGCCACCCGTCTGGCACTAGATGTTTCAACCCCGGAAAACAGATACTGTTTGTCCACCCTATGTCTGCCTCTCTTGTACTTCTCTATCAGACTACCCCTTAGCCGTGGGCAATCCAGTAAAAGCAACCCAAGTTTATCCAGCCTGTCTTGATAGCACATGCCCTCTGAACCAGGCAGCATCCTGGTAAACCTCTTCTGCAGCCTCTTCAAAGCCTCAACATCCTTCATATCGTGGGGCAACCAGAACGGTAGGTAATTCTCCAGATGTGGCCTAATCAGAGTAATACTGGGCACAGATCCCTGCGGAACTCCACCACACACAGACCTCCAGTTCAAATAAGTCTCTTCAACCACTACCCTCTGAATTCTATGGGAAAGCCAGTTCTGAATCCAAACAGCCAATTTGCTGTGGACCCCATGCATCTTAATCTCCTGGATTAGCCTCCCATGAGAGACTTGGTCAAATTCCTTACTAAAATCCATGGAGACAACATCCACTGCACTACCCCCATCAATCTCTCTAGACACCAGTCTCTGGTCTTCATCAACTCAGCCACATTAAGTTCTTTGTTGAGTCACGTCCTCCAGTTAAAATCTGTTACTCCTGGATTGCCTTGAAAGTAGTCATGGCCCTTGTCCTGTTCAGTAGTAAGTTGGTCACAGAGTGACACAACACAGAGATGTTCCCATTGGCCACTGTGTTCATGCCAACTGAGATTAAATTCCATCAGTCATGGCTCTGCCCACATTACCAACTCATCAATATCATCCAGCAGCCAATAACACTCCTGTCAACAAAACAGTCAACATTCGTCTCATCTGCACACTAACCAACTGCATTCACCTCCAAGTTCATACTTATAGCAGAAGGTAGGAATGCCAGCAGCGATTCCTGTGGTATACCACAGGTCACAAGCTTCCAACCACAAAACCAACCACTTCATCATCCACACGTGCCAGTTCAGAATCTAATATGCCAGTTTTCCCTGGATGTCATGGGCAAGTCCCACTCTCATTCCATCTTTCACCATGCGCGTCTGCATTATCTCTCTGTAATACAGTACATTGAACCTTAAATGTGCCCGTCCACTTCTCCACAACTTCCTTCAACTTGCATTCTGAATCCTTCAAGTCTGGCTTTTGTTGAACATGGATGGATTGAGGTCTGGATTGGTGCAAACTCTGCTCTATAATTTGGAGATTCTCTGAAGGTGATCAGTGGTACGTAGGTGGTTTCTCCCACAATGATTCTCTTTCTAAGTTTGGTTGGAACTTCTACATCAGGGGAAATGAGGTAAGGCTCAAACAGCACAGCTCAGAACTCATTCACGTAGTTCATTAAAACTGGATGAAATGCCAGATTTATACTGTCCTTTCTGTGTTTAAATGCACTTGCTGGCCTCTCTCTCCCTGCATGTAGTTAATCCTGTTTTCAGGTGCCTTGTAAGCTACCTTCCATCTCTAGATATTGTCTATTCTCTGACTCTCCTTGACTTCAGAGAGTACTCTCTATCCTGAGACCTTCTCATTCTGTTTCTGACTCTGTGCAATGTGCCCCTTAATCACTGTAACCCATAAATGCAACTCTTTCTCTAAGCACTCCCTACTTAAATCGAAAATCAATTCATTGGTAATTTAATAATAGTCTTGATTGAATCACCTGAGTAACTAGTATAGAGGAAATAACACACTGAACCACTATTACACTAAGTGCAATCGTGTCCCACACCTGCACTTTGGGAAGTCTAATCATCTGGTTGTACTTCTACTCCCTGAGTATAGGCAGACACTAAAGACTGCAGCACCAATAATGAGGACCAAGAAGGTATGGACCAGGAAGACACAGGAGCCCCTACAGGACTGCTTTGCACTGTGTACAGGGAGTTATCTTCAAGCCTGGATGAGTATGCCACACTTGTCACCGACTTCATTAAAACCCGTGTGGACGAGTGTGTGCCTATGAAAGCTTACTGTACATTCTCAAACCAAAAGCTGTGGGTGAACCAGGAGATTTGTAGTCTGCTGAGGGCTACATCAGTGGCATTTAAGTCTGGTGACTCAGGTCTGTACAAGAAAATCAGGTATGACTTACAAAGAACTATTTCAAGAGCCAAGAAACAATTCCGGGAGAGGTTGGAGGTGACATTAGATACATGTCAACTCTGGCAGGGGCTGCAGGATATTACTTCCTACAAAGCAAAACCCAACATTATGAATGGCTGTGATGCTTCAGTACCAGACGAGCTCAACACCTTTTATGCTCGCTTTGAAAATGAAAATAAAACCACAGCTATGAGAAAACCCGCAGCATCCGATGCCACTGTGATGTCTGTCTCAGAGG
The DNA here is from genome assembly GCF_963921235.1 of Mobula hypostoma. Lineage (NCBI taxonomy): Eukaryota > Metazoa > Chordata > Chondrichthyes > Myliobatiformes > Myliobatidae > Mobula > Mobula hypostoma. The sequence goes on along the minus strand of NC_086125.1, from coordinate 7,936,974 downwards.
CTGGCATCAGGCTGTCTTTAAAGAGGGTGAACCCTCACAAGGAAGCAGGGCCCAATGGAGTCCCAGGCCAGGCTCTGAAAACCTGAGCCAACAACTGGCAGGAGTGCTCAAAGACATTTTCAATCCTTCATTGTTACGGTCAGAATTTCCCACATGCTGCAAAAGGGCAACAATTATACCAGTGTCCAAGAAGGGCTGTGTGAGATGCCTCAATGACTATTGTCCAGTAGAGCTCACATGTGCATGTATGGTTATGAAATACTTTGAGAGGTTGGTCACGGCTAGAATCAGCACCTGGCTCAGGAAAAACCTGGACCCACTGCAATTTGCCTACAGCCACAACAGGCCAACAACAGATGTGATCTGAATGGCTCTCCAGGCAGCCTTGGATGTCCTGGACAATGCAAATACTACTGTCAGAATGCTGTTCATTGACTGTAGCTCAGCATTTAACACCATCATTCCTACAGTCCCGATCGAAAAGCTACAAGACCTCGGCCTCTGTACCTCCCTGTGCAACTGGATTCTCGACTTCCTATGAAAGGCCACATCTGTGCTGATTGGAAGTGACATCTCCACCTCACTGACAGTTTACACAGGAAAATGTTTCTTGGCCCACTGCTCTACTCTCTCTACACCCATGACAGTGTGGCTAGCATAGCTCAAACAGCATTCTAAATTTACTGATGATACAACCATTGTTGGCAGAATTTCAGATGGAGATGAGGGTGTACAGGAGTGAGGTATACCAGTTAGCAACAACATTTCACTCAACATCACCGAGACCAGAGAGCTGATTGTGAAGGGTGAGGCGAAGGAGCACAAACCAATCCTCATAGAGGGATCAGAAGTGGAGAGAGTGAGCAATTTCAAGTTCATGGGTGTTAATATCTGTGAGGATCTAACCTGGACCCAACATATTGATGCAGCTGTAAAGAAGGCAAGACAGTGGCTATACTTCATTAGGAGTTTGAGGAGATTTGGTTTGTCAAATAAATTTCTACAAATGTACCATGGAGAGCATTCTGACTGGCTTCCCACCATCTGGGATGGTGGGGGGTGGGGCGTGGTTGGTGGCTACAGCACAGGATTGAAATAAGTTGCAGGAACTTGTAAAATTAGTCAATTCCATCCTGGGCATCAACCATCGTGGTATCCAAGACATCTTCAAAGAGTGGTGCCTTCGGAAGGCGGAGTCCATCACTGAGAGTCCTCACCACCCAGGGCATGCCCTCTTCTCATTGCTACCATCAGGTAGGAGGTACAGGAGCCTGAAGGCACACACTCAGTGATTCAGGAACAGCTTCTTCCTCTCTGCCATCTGAGTCCCGAATGGATGTTGCACACATGAACACTACCTCAGTACTTTTTTACTTGTTTTTTGCACTACTTGTTTTAACGTAACTATTTAATAGACATATATAAACTTACTGTAACTCAGTTTAATTCTCTCTGTTTGTCATGTATTTCATTGTACTGCTGCCATAGAGACAACAAATTTCACAACATATGCCGGCAATATTAAACCTGATTCTTATTCTGAACTAACCCTTAGCAGAGCGAAGATGTTTTGAAGCAGAACAAGTTTTGTATTGAGTTTTTCAGCATGTTAAAACCTGTTATCTAGTCTCCGTAACTTCCGCCACCTCCAACGGGATCCCACCACTAAGCACATCTTTCCCTCCCCGCCTCTCTCTGCATTCCGCAGGGATCGCTCCCTACACAACTCCCTTGTCCATTCGTCCCCCCCATCCCTCCCCACTGATCTCCCTCCTGGCACTTATCCGTGTAAGCGGAACAAGTGCTACACATGCCCTTACACTTCCTCCCTTACCACCATTCAGGGCCCCAAACAGTCCTTTCAGGTGAGGCATCACTTCACCTGTGAGTCGACTGGGGTGATATACTGCGTCCGGTGCTCCCGATGTGGCCTTTTATATATTGGTGAGACCCGACGCAGACTGGGAGACCGCTTTGCTGAACATCTACGCTCTGTCCGCCAGAGAAAGCAGGATCTCCCAGTGGCCACACATTTTAATTCCACATCCCATTCCCATTCTGTCATGTCTATCCACGGCCTCCTCTACTGTAAAGATGAAGCCACACTCAGGTTGGAGGAACAACACCTTATATTCCGTCTGGGTAGCCTCCAACCTGATGGCATGAACATTGACTTCTCTAACTTCCGCTAGGCCCCACCTCCCCCTCGTACCCCAGCTGTTACTCATTTTTATGCACACATTCTTTCTCTCACTCTCCTTTTTCTCCCTCTGTCCCTCTGAATATACCTCTTGCCCATCCTCTGTGTCACCCCCCCCCCCGTCTTTCTTCCCGGACCTCCTGTCCCATGATCCTCTCGTATCCCCTTTTGCCTATCACCTGTCCAGCTCTCGGCTCTATCCCTCCCCCTCCTGTCTTCTCCTATCATTTTGCATCTCCCCCTCCCCCTCCAGCTTTCAAATCCCTTACTCACTCTTCCTTCAGTTAGTCCTGACGAAGGGTCTCCGCCTGAAACGTCGACTGCGCCTCTTCCTATAGATGCTGCTTGGCCTGCTGCGTTCACCAGCAACTTTGATGTATGTTGTTTTTTGATCTAGTTTTCCACTAATCTTCACACCATTTGAGCTGCACTAGAGTCGTCTTGCTGTTAATGTGCTGACTTGTTAACAGGTGTAACACATAACACTAATACAGACCAGAAGTCTCTTTGTCAAGTAAACAAACTCCTCAAGGCTTCCTTTCCAGCCTGTTGTCAGTTTGAAACGTTCAGCCCTGACACTAAGAAACCACAGCACCTAAGGAATAAGAATTTCAGTCAAATTTTCATCTAATTTTGTTTCACTATGAGTTATGCAGGCATCTGCAAGTTATGACTTGTACAATGCTGGCATGATGTAGATTTTAACCAAGTGTACAGACCAACAGGACTGCACTTACTGACAGGATCACAGATCAGATCCTGAATGTCCAGCAGTGGGGCTTCACATTGTCTTGCTGTGTATTCAGAAAACAGAGGAGGACAGAACAAGTGATCATGGCATCTTTTGTTCCAAACACACCTGATAACAGAACATTTAAAGGAGAAATAAAAAGTAACCTGAATAGAAAGATATTGCCATGTATGAGGTAGTGATTGCATGCTGGGAAATGGATTTTCACTTCACACCCAGGCAGTGAGTTCACAGTCTGAGACGGGTTCAGGGGAATGACGTTGAACAGAGGCAACTCTCCAGAAACAAAGTGAAGGAAAACTCAAACTCAGGTCAGGGATGGGGTGCTGCCATTTCACAGTCTAGGGTGCTGATGCATAAGGACACTGTACCAACGACAACTTCAGACAAACAACAAAGGGAGACGTGCGTAAGGTGGAGCAGACTCTGTTTCCTGAGACTCAACCTGGGCTCTCTGACAGCCCTGGGCTTGGCCAAGTCCCTTTAGGCCAAGCAGTTGTGGGCAGCCTGCTGCAGTTTTCAGAGAGCGTGCTGAATTTCCTGAGACCTTGCTTGACCCTTATTAGTGTATTTGAAGTTTATTGGCTGCTCCCCCTGCCACCTTGTTAGGGTGACATCCTCAAAATAAGGCTTTAAGCCATTCAGGACAAAAACAAAAAGAAATCTTCACCCAGACAGCAGTAGAGATTAGTGCAGGAAAGTGGTGCTGAGGATAAAGGCCATTAGCTCATACTTGTTTAAATATTGGGGGTCTGTTTGCTATCTTCCAGCCTGTAGGAAACGCTTTCAGATCAGGTGTCAGCCAGCATATCCACACTTGGTCATCTCTTCAAAGCCGTCAGATGCAGTTCATCAGGACTTGGGGACCTGCAGCCTTTTAGTTAGCTCAGTCCCTCCCTCTCAGTGTTTTTCACTGACACCTCTGTCAATTCCTTCTCTCACAGGATTTCCCCCCACCCGCTTCAGCCTGCAAAAGACCGACATCAATTTTCTTTATATATTCATTCAAGGGAAGTGGGTTTTGTGGCTGAACCAGCACTTGATTGCCCATCCCTCGCTGCCCTGAGATGGTGACGATGAGCTGCCTCCTTGAACCACCACAGGCCTTGAGGTTTGAGCTTTCTCACTGAAAGCACTGCCTGCTTTCATATTCTGTGTCAGTTTGCTCCTGTATTCTGCCCCACTTTTCACTGTAAAGCCTCCGTCCTCCTTTGCTGATTTCCCAAACTGGCTCTGGCATTGTAATCAGCCTTCTCCTGTGATCTAATACAACCCTTGACTTCTCTCGCCAGTCGCGATCAGAACTCTTCTCTTTTTTGTGCCTTCATGAGAGATAAATGTAGTGTTTACAACTATATACATGAATTCTTTGAAAAGTTATCCATTTCTGGTTTATTGCCAAATATTTTAAGTTAGTTTCCAAATCTACTTTAGTCATCTCACAGCTCATGACTTCTCCAATTTGCTTCCTTTAGATTTAAGATCCTGGTTTCAATTTGAGCTAAATGACCTTTAAACTTGATACGAAATTCTGAAGGACCTTGTGAGATCTTCAAATTAACCATTTCTCATTAAACAAAAAAATGCTTACAACTAATGTGTTCCTTCATTGGTTTCTCATCATGGAAGAGATCCCAATGACCCAGAAACAAGGGGTGGCACGGTAGCATAGTGGTTAGCACAATGCTTTACAGTACAGGCGTCCCAGGTTCAATTCCCGCCCCTGCCTGTATTTTCTCCCATGACCACATAGGTTTCCTCCGGGTGCTCTGGTTTCCTCCCGAAGTATAAGATGTATTGGTTGGTGCTTATTAGTTATTGTAAATTGTCCCATGATTAGGCTGGGATTAAATCAGGGGATTGTTGGGCAGTGTGGCTCAAAGAGCCTGATGGGCCTTGTCTGCATTGTATCTCATCAAAAAAAACTGTTTTAGAAATCTTATATACTCCATAAATTTGTCCTGCACACTATTGCTGCTGATTGGTTTGCCCAGCCTGTATGCAGCTTCTTGTCTCGTATAGTTAATGTGTTTTTCTAGTTACACACACTTCTAATCTCATGAATTTTATACCCCACGCACATGATGAGAACTATTTAAAGGCCAATATACTATTTGATTTTCTGAGTGACATTTTTTCCCTTTACTGTCTTTGTCCCATCCTTTGAAACCATTGCTGCCCAATTCCTTTTCCATTTGTCTGTCACTTCTAAAAGTAAACTCAAATACTTCATTCCCATCCTTGGCCATGTTACAACCCAACTATGAAATGGTTATTTGATTGTGCCCTTTTGCTTTTGGTTATTCTGCTATTTCTTCACGTAAAGAACCTTCAAGTTTATCTTTGCTTCACGAATTCTCACTGGAGTTACACCTCTCTGTCCCTTCCTGATGCATTCAGCTGGTCTTTACCCATTTGGCTCACCTACACTATTGCTTGGTCCTTTAACTTTTAAAGTTTCTCCTCACCCCACTGCTCCCCTGTCCATGCCTCCAATCCCAATCCCTGATAATTAGTTTTAAGCCACAGATATTTAATTTACTTAGTCTCTGGCCCTGGCCCATTTCAAGTGAAAGCACCAATGTGACACTTCCCTCTTTCCTAGTATTGGTGTCCCATGAACTGGAAGATATTTCTCCCACAGCAATCTTTGCACCATGCATTCTCTCCTCCAAAATCATTCTCCTTGTAGTCAAGTTCTGCTTTTCCAATTCCTCCTTAGCTGCTCATGTTTCTTAGCAGAATCTTCATCTTTGTTTTATCAATGTCTTTGGCTCCCAGAAGGAGAAAGTCCAGAGTGTTTCTCAGCATAACCACTGACAAAGGGCTTTATCGCTATAACAGAGTGACATCTGCACCTGCACACTGGCAGAAAGCTATGGGCCAGGTTCTGCAAGGCTGCCCAGGCGCTCAGTGTTACCTGGATGACATCATTGTCACAGGCAAGGATGACAAGGAACATCTCCAAAGCCTCAAAACAGTGTTAAAAGCTCAGAGCATGTCGCGACGAGTGTGAATTCTTTAAACCAAGCATCACTTACTGTGGCCACACAACTGATCAGCAGTGATGGATGGCCCAAGGTCAAAAGACGTGTCACAGCTGCAGACCTTTTTAGGATTTGTAAGTGACTATAAAAGGTCCCTGCCAAACCTGCTCCATCTCTTTCACTATAGATCGAGAAGAAATGGCAGTGGACAAAGCAGTGTGAGGTGGCTTTCAAAAAGGTAAAGGAAATGGTGGCATCAGATGATGTAATTACACACTATGATCCCATCCTCATCACCATCGTTAAGTTTTGCAACTTCAAAACATTAAACTAATTCAAAGAAGACGCAAGTGTCTGGGAATGCGCGCGTAACCGCATTTACTTTAATCAAAGGACACACATATCACATGGTAGTATAATGACATGTGTAATTAACATATTTATACACATAACCTGGAATTAGTTATTTAAATGAACAAGAATTCCTCATTAAACAACATACAGTACGAGGGGTGATTAATAAGTTCGTTTGATTTTGAGAAAAGATGGGACTCATTTGCTCGTTATTATCATTTGAGCTAATTGATAGATTTTTTCCACAATCTAATTGCAAATTTTTTGGTATATTTTCTTTTCTTGCTGGCGGTTTGATGTTTATTTTTAGAAGCTTTTTGTATGACGCATGGCTCCGGGGTTGTACACCTAATGGGGTTTTTTTCTCTCACTTTTTCTGCTTAGTAGGTTTTTTTTGTTATCACAAAAATTTTTTTCAATCTTTAAGATAATGTCTTTTTTGAGACATTGTAAGTGTTGTTACTTCAATGTACTTGTGCTATTTCTTTTGTATAATATAACAATAAAAAGATTTGAAAAGAAAGATAAGTTCATGGCTTATGGTAGAAGGACTCAATTTTAGAAAACCTAGCATATTTATTTTTTCTACACTTACATACTTAGTCCAGCGGTCGTGGACCATACGGATCCCTTCTTTGTAGAAGTTGACGTCTTGGACCTCCAGAAAGTGGTCCACTGCAGGGGTGATTGATAAGTTTGTGGCCTAAGGTAGAAGGAGATGAGTTACTAACTTCAAACTTTCTGCATTTTCTCTCAGAGTTGAACTGCATGTGTATGTAACGAGAGCGGTATAACTCATCTCCATCTACCTTAGGCCATGAACTTATCAATTGCCCCTGCTATGGGCCACCTGGAGGTCCAAGACACTCTCGTTACATGCACGTGCAGTTCATCTCTTTGAGTGAGAATGCAGTAAGTTTGAAGCTAATAGCTCATCTCCTTCAACCTTAGGCTACGAACTTATCAATCACCCCTGCTGGGACCACTTCTACAAAGAAGGGATCTGTATACTCCTCAACCACTAGTCTAAGTGTGTACATGTAGGAGGGGACTACGTTGAAAAATAAATGTGCTAGATTTTCTAAAATTGACCCCTTCTACCATAGGCCACAAACTTATCAATCACCCTTCATATATACATAATTACTCAAATATTATTGAAATATCACATACACACAGAAGTAAGTTCAAAACTTTGTTGATAGGAGCACAGCAGAGGTTTGAGGAAGCACCAAGGTCTCAAACTTGGCTGCAGTCTGGAACCTGCAGACCGGAGAAGAGGAGAAACTCACTGTTGGTGGGGAAGAGCATTGCTGAAACTGTGGAAGTACTGTGTGTAAATTGTGTACAAGGACTACTGTGTAAATTGTGCAAGATGTTCAGAAGTGGGAGGGTGCATCTTGTGGTCTTTCAGTTTCTGTTTGCTGGTTGTGAGGATTGGGATTTTTAACCAATAACTAACGGTGAGACTGTGCTTTATTCCGATGAGCACTGGGACTGAAATGCTATTCCTGACAAGGAGTGTGATGCTCAGTTTGTTTTTATACACGACACTTTAGCACTGGGGCTGATAGTAAATAGTTTTCTGATATCAAACTCCAAGCAGTAATATATTTTGGACTTTATTGTGATTGTAGGGATCGCCTCTGATCTGAACTGCATATATGCACAACTGGACAATGAATGAACCCATGAACAACATCTCACTTTTTTTTGCCCTCTTTTTGCACTAAATTCATCTTCTTTAAATATACGACTATTTCTTATTGTAATTTATAGATTTTTATTTATTGCCACAAAACACCAAATTTCATGACGTACTACATGGCAGTGATACTGAATTTTGATTCTGATTCTGAGGAGGGAGATCAGAATTCAGTCTGTGATTGAGTTTGGGCTTCTTTCATGGGAGAGGCTGTTTAATCTCATCCTTTGGCAAATTCACCACAAAACATAACTATGTGGTAAATACAGAAACTACTTTCCAGGAAGTCAATAAAAACACTTTGTGCATTAGAGTGAGATGATCTCAATCAAGGAATTCATCCTTCAGGAGTTCTCCCCATTTTTCTTTGCTAAAAACTTGGATGAAAGCAAAAATGAAGGGTTATGTTCTGTGTAGGAGGGAAGGGTTAGATTGATCGGGGAGTAGGTTAAAAGTCGGCACAACATTGTGGGCCAAAGGTCCTGTATTGTGCTGTACTGTTCTATGTTCTGTGTTTCCTGAGCAACATCAGAACATGAAGGAATTGATACTCATGGAGCTGCAAACAGACATTGAACTGATGAGAAGGAAGTGGAAATTCAGGATTAAAGGTCAGCTATTTTATCTTATTCACAATTCACATTAGGGAATCTCACTTATCTCGAGAGCTGAGTTGTTTTACAAAGTTCTATTAACTGTAATCCATATTTCACCCTCTTCTTTATAACCCTCTTCCAATCATGTGATGGAAAGCAGAACAAACTGAGAAAATATTGCCTGCCTTTGACACCCTGCTCTGTAACCACTCTCCACGCTTATTCATATCAGAGCTCAAGCAGCCTCCCATCTGGTCATTTCTCATCTGCTGAAGAAGCTGCTCACTGCCACTCTGTTTTCCCAGACTGTCAGGGCAATAATTCTGGAAGAGGAGAGTGGACTCCATGAATGCACACGCTGCCAGACTGTGGGCAGTTCACTCATCTGTATCACACAACTGGCCTTCCAGTCCAGGGCAAGTTCAGTCCAAAACAAAAACAGAAACTGCTGCAAACACCAAGTAACTTGACCTTGGAAATGTCAAGAGAAAGGAGAGACCTGACATGCACTGGAGTTGTGAGAAAAGAGGTGAACGAGAACTTCCCAAGAATTAGAAGCAAAATACCCAGTGAATCAATAGAGGCGAAGCCTCCGATCACGTGATTTGTTCCTGCTGAAAAGAAAAAGGAGGAAATAGTTGATGACAAATAGCCGTTGAGCACTACGGCACAGAAACAGGCCCTTTGGCCCTTCTAGTCCATGTTGGCCTCATCCCATCTACCCCCAGCCATATACCCCTCTATACCCCTCCAATACCTATCTAAACTTCTCCTAAATATTACAATTGAACCTGCATCTGCTATTTCCACTGGCAGCTTGTTGCACATTCCCAACACCCTCTGAGTGAAGAAGTTCTCCCTCAGGTGGATCTTTCACTCGGTGACACGGGTTCCCAACCATTTTCATGCCATGGACCAATATCATTAGCCAAGGAGTCTGTGGACCCAGGCTGTGAACCCCTGATGTATGACCTCCAGTCTTAGAAAAAGTCTGTATGCATTCACACTATCTGTACCTCTCATTGTTTTATTTACTTCTATAAGATCTCCCCTCATTCTCCATCATTCCAAAAAATAAAGTCTGAACCCATTCAACTCTCCCTATAAATCAGGTCCTCAAGTCCTGCAATGACTTTGAAAATTTTCTCTGCACTCTTTCAACCTTTAGTTTGTTAGGTGTGTTCAGGAAGGTTTCTTGACACAATATGTAGATAAGCTTACAAGAGGAGAGACTATACTTGATTGGTATTGAGAAATGAACCTGGTCAGGTGTCAGATCTCTCAGTGGGAGAGCATTTTGGAGATAGTGATCACAATTCTATCTCCTTTACAATAGCATTGGAGAGAGATAGGAACAGACAAGTTAGAAAAGTGTTTAATTGGAGTAAGGGGAGTTATGAGGCTATCAGGCAGGAAATTGGAAAGTTGAATTGAGAACAGATATTCTCAGCAAAAAGTACAGAAGAAATGTGGCAAACGTTCAGGGAATATTTGTGTGGCGTTCTGCATAGGTACGTTCCAATGAGACAGGGAAGTTATGGTATGGTACAGGAACCGCAGTGTACAAAGGCTGTAATAAATCTAGTCAAGAAGAAAAGAAAAGCTTACAAAAAGTTTAGAGAGCTAGGTAATGTTAGAGATCTTGAAGATTATAGGGCTAACAGGAACGAGATTAAAAAGGAAATTAGGAGAGCCAAAAGGGGCCATGAGAAGGCCTTGGCAAGCAGGATTAAGGAAAACCCCAAGGCATTCCACAAGTATGTGAAGAGCAAGAGGATGAGATATGAAAGAATAGGACCTATCAAATCTGACAGTGGGTAAGTGTGTATGGAACCGGAAGAAATAACGGAGGTACTTAATGAATACTTTACTTCAGTATTCACTATGGAAAAGGATGTTGGTGATTGTAGTGCTGACTTGAAGTGGACTGAAAAGCTTGAGCATGTAGATATTAAGAAAGAGGATGTGATGGAGCTTTTGGAAAGCGTCAAGTTGGATAAGTCACCGGGAACAGACGAGATGTACCCCAGGCTACTGTGGGAGGCGAGGGATGAGATTGCTGAACCTCTGGCGATGATCTTTGCATCATCAGTGGGGATGGGAGAGGTTCCAGAGGATTGGAGCGTTGTGGATGTTTTATTCAAGAAAAGGAGTAGAGATAGCCCAGGAAATTATAGACCAGGGAGTCTTACTTCAGTGGTTGGTAAATTGATGGAGAAGATCCTGAGAGGCAGGATTTATGAACATTTGGAGAGGCGTAATGTGATTAGGAATAGTCAGCATGGCTTTGTCAAGGGCAGGTTGTGCCTTATGAGCCTGACTGAATTTTTTGAGAATGTGACTAAACACATTGATGAAGGAAGAGCAGTAAATGTAGTGTATATGGATTTCAGCAAGGCATTTGATAAAGTACCCCATGCAAGGCTTATTGAGAAAGTAAGGAGGTATGGGATCCATCAGGACGTTGCTTTTTGGATCCAGAACTGGCTTGCCCACAGAAGGCAAAGAGTGGTTGTAGACGGGTCACATTCTGCATGAGGCAGTTGATAAACTTCCCCATGTGAGTTTCATTCAGAAAGTAAGCAGGCATGGGATCCAAGGAGACCTTACTTTGTGGATTGAGAATTGGTTTGCCCACAGAAAGCAAAGAGTTGATGCTTGTAGATATTCTGCATGAAGGTCGGTGATCAGAGGTATTTTGCAGGGATCTGTTCTAGGGCCCCTCCTCTTTGTAATTTTTATAAATGACCTGGATGAGGAAGTAGAACGGTGGGTTAGTAAGTTTGCTGATGACATGAAAGCTGGGGGTGTTGTGGATAGTCTGGAGGGTTGTCAGAGGTTACAGTGGGACATCGATAGGATGCAGAACTGGGCTGAGAAGTGGCAGATGGAGTTCAAGCCAGATAAGTGTTAGGTGGTTCATTCTGGTAGGTTAAATTTAAAGACAGAATATAGTATTAATGGTAAGACTCTTGGCAGTGTGGAGGATCAGAGAAATGTCAGAATAGTGTCGATAGGATACTCAAAGCTGCTGCGCAGGTTGACAGTGTTGTTAAGAAGGTGTATGGTGTGTTGGCATTCATCAACCACGGGATTGAGTTCAAGAGCCGTGAGGTAATGTTGCATTTATCTAAAACCTTAATTAGACCCCACTTGGAATACTGGTCACCTCACTGCAGGAAGGATGTGGATGCATGGAGAAAGTGCAGAGGAGATTTACAAGGATGTTGCCTGGATTGGGGAGCATGCCTTATGAGAATAGGTTGAGTGAACTTGCCTTTTCTCCTTGGAGCGATGGAGGATGAGAGGTGACCTGATAGACCAGGTTACATGGTTGGCATAACACTGTGGGCCGAAAGTCCTGTAACGTGCTGTAGCCTGGATTGGGGAGCATGCCTTATGAGAATAGGTTGAGTGAACTTTCCTTTTCTCCTTGGAGTGATGGAGGATGAGAGGTGACCTGATAGACTAGGTTACATGGTCGGCATAACATTGTGGGCCGAAAGTCCTGTAACGTGCTGTAGATTTCTATGTCTATGTTCTATGTTCTTCTACAACTTTAACGTTACATCCCAACTACTATACTCAGTGCTCTGATTTATGAAGGCCATTGGGCCAAAAGCTCACTTTATGACCCCATATACCTGTAACGCCACTTTCAAGCAATTATCAATCTGATAATTCGCTGATCCCTTTGTTCTACACTCCTCACTCTGTAAGTCCTATTCTGGTTTGTCCTCCCAAAGTGCAACACCTCGCACTTGTCTGCATTAAATTCCATCTGCCACTTCTCAGTCCATTTTTCCAATTAGTCCAGATCACACTGCATACTTTGATGTCCAGTATCTTGGTGTCATCCACAAATTTGCTGATCTACTTTACCACATTATCATCTCAATGTTTAATATGTATATATATTTATTGATTGAGATACAGTGTGGAGTACTCCCTTAAGGCCCTTCGAGCCACAACATCCAGCAACCCCCAATTTAACTCCAGACTAATCATGGGACAATTTACAATGACCACTTACCTCACCAACAGTGTGTGTTTGGACAATTTACAATAACCCTACCGCCAGTGTGTGTTTGGACTGTGGAAGGAAACCAAAGCGCCTGGAAAAACAAGAATAGTGCAGGAGCGATTAACTGGGCCAGTCAAAGTGAAAAAGTTGAGCAAAGTTCAAAGTAAAATTTATTATCAAAGTACATATATGACAACATGTACAACCCAGAGAGTCATTTCCTTGTGGGCATACTCAATACATCATTAGAATAATAACCAAAACAGAATCAATGAAGGCCACACCAACTTGGGCGTTCAGCTGGTGAGCAAAAGGCAGCAAATTGTGCAAATACAGAAAGAAGAAGAAAAGAAGTAATAATATCGAGAACATGAGATGGAGAGTCCTGGAAAGTGAGTCCATTGGTTGTGTTTACATTACAATGATGGGGCAAGTGAAGTTATTCCCTCTGGTTCAAAAGCCTGATGGTTGAGGGGTAATAACAGTTCCTGAACATTGTGGTGTGAGTCCTGAGGCTCCTGTACCTTTTTTTCCTGATGACAACAGTGAGAAGAGAGCATGTCCTGGTTACTAGAGGTCCAGGATGATGGATGCTGCTTTCCTCTGACAACATTTCATGTAGATGTGCTCAGTGGTGGGGACGGCTTTACCTGTGATGTACTGGGAAGTATCGACTACTTTCTGGAGGATTCTGGTTCAAGGACATTGATGTTTCCATACCAGGCCCTGATGCAGCCAGTCACCACTCTCCATTACACATCTACTGAAGTTTGTCAAATCTTGCAGATGTTCAGCCCAGTCTACCGGCCTCTTGCTCTTTGCCGCCCGAGGAAATTGTTGGCGTGTGGCGGTCTCTCTCTTTCACCCTCGATCCAGTCGGAGAATGGCGCCGGAGTTCCGGTTTATACACTGGACTCTGTAGTTGACGTTATGATGTGTGTCTGGATTCGTGTCACTACTATTTTTTTTCTTGCTATTTTGGGCGCTTTTGAATTGGGGCAGCCTGCAGATAGCCAACACTGCTGACCTGAATATGCCTGGACTTTTAATTGTGCGTTTCAGTTTCTGTATTTTTCGCTCTTTTATTTGTTACATTTGCGCAATTTGTTTTTTTATTCTGCTCGTGGGGCGGTTGATATTTTTCTCTGAACGGGTTCCACGGTTTTCTTTATTTCGTGGCTGTCTGCGCGGACGATGAATCTCAGAGTTGTACACTGCATAAGTACTTCGATAATAAATGTACTTCGAATCTCTGAATCCACCCACAAAGTGAAGTCGCCCTGAGCTCCCGGGATACCTCGTGACCATGAGTAACTAACTCTGTTCCACCATCACGGACGCTGATTGATGGCCGGACGGATATGTTTGGTCCCACCCACCGACATCGACAGCCGCGGATCACCAGTACAAGAGCCCGAACCTCGCCAGCTCCGGATCACGCCCTCCTTTACATGCACTCAGTATGGATTACACGCCGATTTCCGCGGGCGGTTATGTTTTATTTCTCACAGCACTTTCCCTCATAACAGGTAGGTCAAATACCTTTAAACGTAATAACTGTTCATTCATCTGTTTGAGCTCGCAGAATGAGAAGCTGAATGTTTACAACTGTATGTTTCTGCGAGGCGGTTAGAGTGCGTCTCGTGAACGGATCTTCAACCGGCCACATTTGATGAAAGTGTCCCTTTATTCTGCATAACTTGCCGGGAGCGTTTCAGACCGTTTCACGGTTACTCGTTCCTTTTTTCACGTTCTCTGTTTTACGCTGGGCGAAAGCTTAGCAGGTCGCAGACGCCACGCTTCGTTGGGCTCCTTCCTGTTCTCTGTGTTATCCAACTTCTATTAAGCTTCAGGTGACGGACTGCTACCCTGACATTCTCCTGTAAAATGTCCTGGCACAATTTTGAATTCATCGTTCCCTCAACGATTGCAAACTGTCCAGGCACTGATGCAGCAAAGCAGCCCCAAACCATGACGATCCTTTCACCATGTTTCACATTTCGGATCAGAGTTTGGTGTTGGTGTGCCGTGCCATTTCTCCTCCGAACAGTTTCTGCCAAAAAGCTCAACTTTTGTCTCATCTGTCCACAGAACATTGCCCCAGAAGTGCTGTAAAACATGCAGGTGGTCTTTTGCAAACTTGAGACATGCAGCAATGGCTTTTTTTTGGAGAACAGTAATTTCCTCCGTGATGTCCTTCCAGGAACACCATTCTTTTTTTATATAGTGGACACATGTACAGAGACTTTAGCGAGTTCTAGAGATCTCTCCAAATCTTCTGCTGTTACTCTTGGGTTCTTTTTCATCTCCTTCAGCCCTGCACTTCAAGCTCTTGGTGTGATCTTTAAAGGACGCCCATTCCCAGGGACAGTAGCAACAGTTTCCTCCATTTGCAGACGATTTCTCTTACTGTCGACTGATGAACACGTAGTTTTTGTAGAAGGCATTGCCCCAGAGGTTCACATATTTTTCCCAGCAAATACATGTAATATTGGGTCATTTTTCTCAATATATAAATAAACAAGTAGAATGTTTTTGGTGTTTCTTATTTAATTGGGTTCTATTTATCGAGTTTATGATTTGCATAAAGATCTGATCATATTTTAGGTCATATTCATGCAGAAGTAAAGACAATTCTACAGGGTTCACAAACTTTCCACCGCCACTGTGTTTTATAAGATGGGCAGTTGCCGGCTTCCTATCTCATTTTTTGGCTTCACTTTATGAAAACTGCAGAAATTTATCATTAATAAATATTGTAAAGTTAGTCAGCTCCATCGTGGGTAGTAGGCTCCATAGTATACAAGAAATCTTCAAGGACTGGTGCTTCAGAAAGGTAGCGTCCAGCATTAAGCAGACACATCACCCAGGGCATGCCCTCTTCTCATTGTTAGCATCAGGAAGGAGGTACAGGAGCCTGAAGGCACACACTCAGCGATTCAGGAACAGCTTCTTCCCTTCCGCCATCCGATTTCTAAATGGACATTGACCCATGAGAACTACCTTACAAATTATTATTATTTCTGATTTTGCACTTATTTTAATTTAACTATTTAATAACCATATACCTTTACTGTAATATAGTTGTTTTCTACATTTATCATGTATTTGATTGTGCTGCTGCCGCACAGTTAACAAATCTCACAACATATGATGCTGATATTAAATCTAAATCTGATCATTTCTGCTGAATGATCCTTGACAAGACAGACCTTAATTATCTCGAGGCAAAACTTTTGCAGAATTCGGTAATCGACCATAACACTGTTTGACATCAGATCCACCCATTTTAGAATGGAGTAGTATCTAATTTTTTTGACTGAAAATATCCCTTCAGTTAGAATGTGCAAGGGCCAAAATTATACTACCAAAATCATCCTGTCTGAGATGTCACTGTGTTGGGATGGACAGTAGTTTTTGATGGACTCTAGATCTTGGTCTCTGGGGGTTTTGCTTGCATGGTGGGTGGTGGAATGGGGGGTGCTTATGCTTTTGCTGGGGAAAGTGGACTCAGAGGGATGGCTGATGATTTTGCTGCTTGTTCATGGGAGGAGGAGGCTCTTTAGGGTTAGAATGTTTTCTGTCATTCATTCTTTGGGTTTTTCCTTCTGTTTCGTGGATGTGTGTGAAGAGCAAGAACTTCAGGTTGTACACTATATGCATTATCTGATATTAAACGGAACCATTGAACCAAACATTTATTTTGTGTGGAACAGACAGTAATGAAGTTTGTTCAAACTGTGCACACAAGCGGTGCCCATGTTTTCTACGTAAATGCCACTGGTGTCTCAAAGTCTGTCTTCCTTTTCACATGTGTTTAGTAATTTGGTCTTCGCTACATGTGAATGAAGATTTTTCTCCACAGCTCAATCCCTGCACCCTGAAATTGCAATCCCTTGTTTACACTCATCAGCTGGGGAAAACGTACATCCTGCATCCAACCTCTCGAGATCTGTTAAAACATTATGCATTTGATTCAATTTTCTCTAATTCTTCCAAACCTCAATGTACATGGGCATAGTTGTCTCAATCTCTCTTCATGTGCCAGTCCCGCCACCCCTGGAATCAGTCTGGTGAACCGTCCCCTTACTGTCTGAATGGTAAGTATATCCATTCTCAGCTGAGATTGAACTGCACACAACACTTCACTGAACAGATTCCATTTCCCTGTGTGTCTCTGGCAGGTAAACTGAATGGATTTGAGGTTTCGGTCAAAACAAACTCTCCAGTGGTGGAATTTGGACACTCCCTGGAGGTGAACTGCAGTACCACATGTAACAATCCATTGATAACTCTGGAATATAAACCAGGGGTAAACCCCATCAGAACTAATGGTGATAAGTGGATTACAGACCAATTTCCAAGTGTCCAGAGATGGGATCTGACAGTGCCGTGTACTGTAATCTGTCTATCTGCAGAAAAGGAAGTGAAGGAGAGCAAACGAGTGGTTCCAGTGTACAGTAAGTGACATCTCTTGTTCTAAATACGTCCCATAGCAGAGTATAACAGGATGAAAGGCAGAAACATTAAATTATGTATCACTTGAAAATGTTCCACAGAAACTGAGACTGTCATTGACATAAGGGGGGTGCTGGGAGGACCCAAATGCAAGGCACAGACACTGAAGTACTAGGAACAGTACTTGACTAGAGAGCTGGGACAAGAAAACAGACTTGGGCTAGGACATTGGCTAGGTAAGTGGGACCAGGACAAAGAACTGGGAACTAGGAGCCTGGGCTTGGACTTCAAGCTGGAGACTGGATGAGGACCCAGAACCTGGGTCTTGACTCAGGCTCAGACCCCAGAACTAGGCGAGAACATGACATGGCTTGGGTACTTTGAGGTGAGGACATGACGAGGCTTGGGTTCGGACTCCGAGCCAGAGTCTGGACAAGGACCCATAACCTGGGTCCTGACTCGGGCTCGGACTCCGGAACTTGGTGAAGACATGATGTGGTCTTGGGAGACAGGACTAGACGAGGCTACAGGACAGAACAAGAGACTCCTGGGCAGGACGGGGGAACTCCAGCACAGGACAAGGGAACTCCAGCACAGGACGAGGGACATGGACAGCACGAGAACACGAAGCCTTGACTTGATACTCAGGAACAGCCGAGCCTTGGACTTGAGATGACAGGAACCTTGGAACTTTGGACTTGGGACATCAGGAACGCAGAACACAGAGCCTTGGTTTTGGGGAGGACAGGAACACAGAGCCTTGGTCTCGAGCACGGGAACACAGAGCCTTGGACTTGAGAGACAGGAACATGGAACAGAGCCATGACCCCTCCATGGGAACAGGACGTAGGGCCGGGACTCATACACGGAACGCTCATGAGAAGAAGGCTCCCAACACTAGGTAGCGGCAAACAGCCAGACCTACCTAGTGAAGATGTGGACACAGAAACAGTTCCTAACACTAGGTAGTGGCAAACAGCCAGACCTACCTAGTGAAGGTGTGGACACAGAGACGGTTCCCAACACTAGCTAGCGGCAAATGGTCAGACCTACCTAGTGAAGGTGTGGAGACAGAAACAGTTCCTAACACTGGGTAGTGGCAAACAGCCAGACCTACCTAGTGAAGGCATGGACACAGAGATGGTTCCCAACACTAGGTAGCGGCAAACAGCCAGACCTACCTAGCGAAGGCATGGACACAGAGACAGTTCCAACTCAACGATAGATAGTTCCTTATCTTGACACAGCAAGGCTCCAGTCTCGTTCCGGTGGTTGAATTGACAAGGTTGCAGGCAAGGCTTCAGAAGGAAGGGGAAAGTAAGGGAACAGTCGAGCCTCAGGGTAACAGCAAAGACAGCCTGGCTTACCCAACAGAGGCAAGGACAGGAAGGGACAGATCCAACCACAGTGTAACAGCAAAGATAGCCTGACTTACCCCACAGAGGCAAGGAAGGGATACTGACAAGACAAACCTGCAACCACACTCAAACCCAGGGCCACTTATATTCCCAGCTCCAAGATGAGCATCAGGAGCCTACGATTGAACCCAACTGAAACAAAGGATAGCCAGAAGACCCGGAGTCTGGAGTCCACGGACCGGACTGTGAACAGAAATGCAGACTTCACGGACCGGACCTTGACAGTCATAGGGTAGGAAGATCCACAAGCACACTGGTTGTTGGGTTAACTTTAGATTTGGAATGTTCCAATCTCTACCGTCAATCATGATTCTCCTTTAACAGATCGAGAGATAAGCGTTGTTCCACCTCCTAAAGTTCTGGAAGTTAACAAACCATATCAGCTGGAATGCATTGGCCCGAAGGTCTATCCAAAGAACAAACTCGTACTCACCTGGCTCAGAGGGAGTGAGACTATAGCAAATATTTCCACAGAGGAACCAGGTTTCCCCGAAGATGATACATTGAAGAACGTCCTTCATTTCAATCCAAATATTTCAGATGATGGACTGGTGTACACCTGCTTGGCAGAGTTGATCTTGCACTCCAATGCCAGAAAACCTGTCACAAATGCCTCTGTGACTCTGCGGACTTACTGTAAGTTCCACTTTAACAATTTGCTGCTGCTTTGGGAATAGCTTGAATGGAAATATCTCGTTGAAAGATGCTATGTTCTGATAATTTTCACATTGTATCTGGGGAAATGAGAAGCTGGGCATTTATGCAGCTGTCCAAGATGTTTAACTAACGGAGTGTAAATGTAAATTGTCTACAAGAGAAAATCTGCAGGTGCAAGGTATCCAAGCAACACACACAAAATGCTGAATGAACTCAGCAGGCCAGGCAGCATCTATGAAAAAAAGTACAGTTGATGTTTCAGGGCGAGACCCCTGGGCAGGAATAAATTGTCCGCTTTTTTAAAAAACATTTGGGGGGCCTTCAACGCAAATAGTTACAGTCTGAACTCCAGATTAAGAATTAGTTTCACTTGATTTCAGCCTGTCAGCAGAGGCCCTGGCCTGACACCCACTGTCAGTGTAGTGGGAGAAGGCAGAGTGGGTCCATTTGAAGGGAAGTCTGTCAACATCATGACAGATGTAAGAGGATGTGTGAGTCAGTCAGTTAGTGGTGCTTGGCCGTGCAGTGGCAAGACAGCACGATGCCCATATGGCAAACCCTCCTACAGGAGGTGCTGGAAGCCCCTGTAGATATGAGATTAGTTGATACTCAGTGCAGCCACTGCGGTTGGTTGTTTTCCAGTATCCTGTCTTCTGCCTAGATGGCGGCTGAATGCCCCCAACAGTGAAGGGGTGTCTGATGGAATTGCATTCACTCCCATTCCACACCTTGCTAGTCAGTAGAGGTTCTGGTCAAAGAACACACCTTGATACAGGATCAACAAAATAACCTGCTAAATTTATTCCTCTAATCACCAAACTGAAGCTGATACTCAACTGGGATGTTAAAACAAGGTTCAAGTTAAGGTTACATTGAGTTCAATTAATGACTGCACGAGATCATAAGGACGACTGCTTGCAGCTGGAGCAGAAGGCAGAGTGAGAAACTTGAAATTAGGGGAAGAGAAGTCTCTCAAGAATGAAGTATATGACATTTAAGTGATGGATTAGGTGTAATAGCCTCCCAGGGTGTGTGACCCGGCCAGTCTCCAGCTCCATCTGTCAGTATTTACCACTGCAAACCAAACTGCAGTGAATTTCTTGTGTGTCTTGCAGCTTTTCCAGAGCTTCCGAGGATCCTCAGCAGAGACCCTGTAGAAGTGAATCAGGAGGTCACACTAACATGTGAGGTGCCAAATGTCTATCCAGCTGAGAAGATGAGGGTACAATGGTTTTGGGGCGGTGAACGACAGAATTCAGTAACAAATCAGTCAGATGCCACCACAGTCAGGGCAACAACTACATGGACACCACGAGAGACCGGTCTGACTGAAGTCTCCTGCACAGCAGATTTTGAGGATTATCCATCAATTCCACTGAAGAACGATAGCATTTCCATTGAGGTTTACGGTGAGTATGTTCACAGCACTCAGACAAGGACCAGAACTTACGTTTCCTGTTGTTAGTCAGTGGTGTTTCCTCAAGCAGTTGTGTCAGCATTGATTAAACTGGTAGCCCGAGACACAAAACGCCCCCAGTCAATGGGGCCATTTCCCAGTGAAATGACTAGCTTTTAATTGGAAGATGAGCATAAAGCTGTAGATCTGTAACAAATTATGATCTTACAGAGTGGTGGAGCAGTCTCAATGGGCCGTGTGACTAGGTCCTGTTCCCAGTTTTATCTTTGGTTGATGATGTTTCCTGAATATACTTACCTGAGAAGTTGTTAACAGTAAGTAAATCAGTCAGAATTTTCTGTGTAATGAAAGCTGAAATTGTGCAATCAAAATGAAGAAACAAACATCTCACAAAGAAATAAGCAATTTGCAGTGAGACAAATTTAAAAAAAACTACATGTGGTAGGAGTCCAGTGTTCTGGGTCAGGGATGAATGCCAGCTGTGATATTGGGAATTGTGTGGGGATTTTGATAATTATCCAGCCACATGACACACAGACGGGTGGATGTGATGTTCCAGACTGACCGTACAGTAGCTTTAGCTACATTAGTCCAGTCAGGCAGAGGGAATGCAGGACTTGCTTTGAGAAAGTTTCTAACAATGTTTTCTGTTGTTACAGTTTTCTCCAACCCTGAAATCCAAATGACCACTGAGGGCACTCGGGTGAATATTACCTGCAGTGTGTTTAACGTCTCAGGGGAACTTCAACTCAGACTGAAGAAGGGAAGTGAGATATTAGTGAACAGGTCAGCCAGTACTGGGCTGACTATCTACCACACTGTGAATCCACGAGCAGAGCTGAATGGACAGCAGTTCACCTGTGAGGCCGAGCTGACACTTCACCATCGCTCCAACACCATTGTTAAACGACAGTCCACCACTCCCGCTGTCCATGGTGAGTGACATCACACTGGTACTGCCGGGTAGTGATGTGTGAGGTTATCTGTTGCTAGTTATTTTCATTTTATTTTTTTTTATCTTTGTGGTATATATCAATTTTTTTTTTAAACAGAAAGGTTTAATTAATAATTCTGGATATGCGTTGATAGTGGGGAAGAAAGCACAGGACTACAGGAGTTAACAATGTTCCAGACATGAGGTTCAGTCTTTAAAAAGACAATGGGCTACAACACTCGGATTTGGGCTATCTATATTTCTAATATTACTTAAAATATTTAACTGTTTTCCTGCTATCGTAATTATATGTGCTGTGCGTGACTGTTTCCATTGTGTTTTGCACCCTGGCCACGGAGGAATGGTCTTTCATTTGGCTGTATTCATGGGGATGGTTGAATGACAATTAAACTTGAACTTAAATGAAATAGGAATGGGGAAGTGTGTGGTGTGTGGTGTGTGTGTGTGTGTGTGGTGTGTGTTGGTGTGTGTGTGTGTGTGTGTGTGTGTGTCTGTGTCTGTCTGTCTTTCAGGGGGGAAATAAAGCAAAGGAATACACAGTAAAAGAAATACAGGAATAAAGGGACACAGTGTCGCCCACCGATCCCTGAATATTGCACAGGATTGAGCTGAGGACATCAGAGGAATTCTTCCCTCTGAGTGAGACCCTGAGGGGAGGCCTGATAGAGGTTTAGATTAGATTATGAGGACACGCAGTCCTCTTTTAATGTCATTTAGTAATGCATGCCGGTAATGCAGGTTTATCGGATTATGAGAGGCCGAGACAGGGTAGATAGTCAGTCATTTTCGTCGGGGAGCAATATCAGGTGCTAAAGAACGTAGCATCAAGACGAACAGTTAAAAAGTTTAAAGGTGGTGTGCGGGTGAGTATTTAACAGAGTGGTAGGCACAAAAGGGCTGCAGGGTGTTGGTAGGATCAGTTGTATTTTAGTGATTGATCACACTGTGACCATGCAGGGAATGAAGGCATTATTGATCACTTACAGGCAGATTGGTTTCGTTTAACTTGGCTTCATCATCGACACATGTTATGGACTGAAGGGCCAGTCCCTGTGCTTTATTATTCTATATTCCATCCACTGATGGCCTGAGCACCCCCAGAATGGAGAATCGTGTGCCCCTCTGCAATGTCAAGATTCTCATGTTATTCTTCCCCATTCCTCCTCCTCAAATCCTTCTCCCTCTCTTCTCCTTATCCTCCCCCTTAGGTCTTCTATTCTCCTGCCTGGCTTCCATTCATGCCTCATCTCTGCAGCTTGCTTGGTCTCTCTATGCTCACTCCTTCTCCTCTTTCCTGACACCTCAGTTTCTCCCTTCACCCTTCCCTATCCCCTTCCTCTCACTCTCTGTTCTATTATCTCTCATCTTTTTTACCGTCTCTACCCACCCCCCTCCCCGCCGTATCTTTGCTTGTACTCTGTCCCAAGCGCTTTCATTTCCTGCTCCTTCTTCCTAATCAGAGTTTCAGATTGATACAGTAAAGAAACAGAAACTTTGGCCACCTGCCCGTGCTGACCATCGCTCACCCACTTGTATCGATCCTGTGCTCCTCTCATTGTCCTTCACCACCTACTGCTTCTTCCCTCTTGCATGAAGTTTCATAATTGTATGACCAATTTAATCTTTAATCATTCGCAGCAAATTTCAAAGTTACCTTCAAACATGCTACTGTGTGCGATAAAAATCTTTTGACAAATTTTACTTCTTGCATGCGTCTATTGCTTTTGCAATTTTTAACCTGTGATCTTGTGTTATATTTCAAACCTGGCTTTCAGAGCCCGATGTTTGGGAGCTTCCTTTAACGGTTTCTTTATGGTTGTCAACTCCAGTTATTGCCAAAACAACCGCATTGGGCACTTTCAAGTTCCTGAGTGTCAACTTTGCAGAGAATATATCCTGGGCCTGACATATCCATGCAGTTACAAAGAAGGCAGGACAGTGGCTTGATTTCATTCGGAGTCTGAGGAAATTTGGTATGGCGCTGTGACAAAACTGGCTGGCAATGCTAATTCTCCCACTAACCTCGCCCCGTTGCCCGGTTAGTCACTCTTCCTCGTTCCGTCCCAGGTCTCGTTTCCCCAGTAGTTCACAAACTTTGCCCTCCCGCTCTGCAGTTTTTGGGAGTTCACCACTTACGCACCCCACCAGTCAGACAATAGCTAGTTTGGCTAATCAAAATAATCCCCTCAGTTAACGTGCTGCACTGGTTTATGATAGATAAAAGTAAGGATTCTGGACACAGACATTTCAAACAGTTCATTTATTTTCACTCATGGCATTACATTGGTTTGTGGACAGCACAACAGCCCCCCAAAAAACTGGAGGGGCAGTTTGGGGTGTCCTAAAGTAATCCCTGGGCTAGTGGGAGCAAACACACTGTGCCTACGAAGGCAACACCACTGGTGGGCAGGCATCATTCTTTTATATTCATCTGAGTATGTGTACACTGATTTATAAGTTTAATCCAGGCATTTGTTGTGGAATAAATCTTAGGAAGTTAGAATCCACATTTAAAAACTTCCAATTCTGCATCTGAAATAACTACTGTGGTCGGGCCACGTAATTACAAACCGCCTCCCCCGACCAACAGTAGAGTTTCCTGTTCCTTCTCGGCCAACTGGAGGCAGATTTAAACCCTCCGCCTGGTTTTGCTAGAGAGGTTGTGGAGGTTGGAGTTGACAGTTACATTGGAAAGTTAAGGACAAAACGTGTCATGGAGAAAGCTGTCAAAAGAAGCTGTAGAAAGCTGCGAACTCGATCAGCGCCGTCGTGGGCAAAAGCGCCCCCAGCATACAGAACAGTTTTAAGCAGCAACCGCTCAAAAAGGCGGCATCCATCAGTAACGAAACCCATCACATGCTCCCTTCTCGTTGCTACCATCAGGAAAGAGGTACAGAAGCCTGAAGGCACACACTCAACAATTCACTAACAGCTTCTTCCCCTCCACCACCCGATTTCTGAATGAGAATTTAAATCAGGAGCACAAGAAACATAGAAACCCTACAGCACAATAAAGGCCCTTAGGCCCACAAAGTTGTGCCGAACATGTCCCTACCTTAGAAAAATAGAGAGCTATAGGTAAGCCGAGTAATTTCTAAGCTCTATGTACCCATCTAAAAGTCTCTTAAAAGACCCTATCTCATCAGCCTCCACCACCATTGCCGGCAGCCCATTCCACGCACTCACCGCTCTCTGAGTAAAAAACTTACCCCTGACATCTCCTCTGTACCTACTCCCCAGCACCTTAAACCTGTGTCTTCTTGTGGCAACCATTTCAGCCCTGGGAAAAAGCCTCTGACTATCCACAGGATCAATGCCTCTCATCATCTTATACACCTCTATCAGGTCACCTCTCATCCTCTGTCACTCCAAGGAGAAAAGGTCAAATTCACTCAACCTATTCTCATAAGGCATGCTCCCCAATCCAGGCAACATCCTTGTAAATCTCCATTGCACCCTTTCTATGGCTTCCACATCCTTCCTGTAGTGAGGCGACCAGAACTGAGCACAGTACTCCAAGTGTGATCTGACCAGGGTCCTATATAGCTGCAACATTACCTCTCGGCTCCTAAATTCCACAATTGATGAAGGCCAATACACCCTATGCCTTCTTAACCACAGAGTCAACCTGCGCAGCTGCTTTGAGAGCCCTATGGACTCGGACCTCAAGATCCCTCTGATCCTCCACACTGCCAAGAGTCTTACCATTAATACTATATTCTGCCATCATATTCGACCTACCAAAATGAACCACTTCACACTTATCTGGGTTGAAATCCATCTGCCACTTCTCAGCCCAGTTTTCCATCCAATCAATGTCCCACTGTAACCTCTGACAGCCCTCCACACTATCCACAACACCCCCAACCTTTGTGTCATCAGTAAACTTACTAACCCATCCCTCCACTTCCTCATCCAGGTCAGTTATAAAAATCACGAAGAGTAAGGGTCCCAGAACAGATCCCTGAGGCACACCACTGGTCACTGACCTCCATGCAGAATGTCACCCGTCTACAACCACTCTTTGCCTTCTGTAGGCAAGCCAGTTCTGGATCCACAAAGCAACGTCACCTTGGATCCCATGCCTCCTTACTTTCTCAATAAGCCTTGCATGGGATACCTTATCAAATGCCTTGCTGAAATCCATATGTACTACATCTACTGCTCTTCCTTCATCAATGTGTTTAGTCACACCCTCAAAAATTCAATCAGGCTCATAAGGCATGACCTGCCCTTGACAAAGCCATGCTAACTACTCCTAATCATATTATACCTCCACAAATGTTCATAAATCCTGCCTCTCAGAATCTTCGCCATCAACATACCAATCACTGAGGTAAGACTCACTGGCCTATAATTTCCTGGGCTATCTCTACTCCCTTCCTTGAATAAAGGGACAACATCTGCAACCCTCCAATCCTCCAGAACTTCTCCCATCCTCATTGATCTTTGCATCATCATCGCCAGAGGCTCAGCAATCTTCTCCCTTGCCTCCCACAATAGCCTGGGGTACATCTCATCCAGTCCCAGCGACTTATCCAACTTGATGTTTTCCAAAAGCCCCAGCACATCCTCTTTCTTAATATCTACACGCTCAAGCTTTTCAGTCTGCTGAAAGTCATCACTACAATTACCAAGATCCTTTTACCTTACTTTACCTTATACTTTATTGTCGCCAAACAATTGATACTAGAACGTGCAATCATCATAGCGATATTTGATTCTGTGCTTCCTGCTCCCTGGATTACAAATCGATAGTAAATATTAAAAATTTAAATTATAAATCATAAATAGAAAATTGGAAAGTAAGGTAGTGCAAAAAAACCGAGATGCAGATCTGGGTATTTGGACGGTATGGCCCAGATCCGGGTCAGGATCCGTTCAGCAGTCTTATCACAGTTGGAAAAAAGCTGTTCCCAAATCTGGCCATACGAGTCCATAGTGAATACTGAAGTAAAGTATTCATTAAGTACCTCTGCTATTTCCTCCAGTTCCGTACACACTTTCCCACTGTCACACTTGATAGGTCCTAATCTTTCACGTCCTATCCTCTCGCTCTTTACATACTTGTAGAATGTCTTGGGGTTTTCCTTAATCCTGCCCGCCAAGGCCTGCTCATGGCCCCTTCTGGCTCTCCTAATTTCCTTCTTAAGCTCCTTCCTATTAGCCTTATAATCTTCTAGCTCTCTAACATTACCTAGCTCTCTGAACGTTTTGTAAGCTTTTCTTTTCTTCTTGACTAGATTTATAACAGCCTTTGTACACCACGGTTTCTGTACCCTACCATATCTTCCCTGTCTCATTGGAACGTACCTATGCAGAATTCCACACAAATATTCCCTGAACATTTGCCACATTTCTTCCGTACTTTTCCCTGAGAACATCTGTTCCCAATTCAAGCTTCCAATTTCCTGCCTGATAGCCTTATAACTCCCCTTACTCCAATTAAATGTTTTTCTAACTTGTCTGTTCCTATCTCTCTCCAATGCTATTGTAAAGGAGATAGAATTGTGATCACTATCTCCAAAATGCTCTCCCACTGAGAGATATGACACCTGACCAGGTTCATTTCCCAATACCAAATCAAGTACAGCCTCTCCTCTTGTAAGCTTATCTACATATTGTGTCAAGAAAACTTCCTGAACACACCTAACAAACTCCACCCCATCTAAACCCCTTGCTCTAGGGAGATGCCAATCAATATTTGGGAAATTAATATCTCCCATCACGACAACTCTGTTATTATTACACCTTTCCAGGATCTGTTTCCCTATCTGCTCCTCTATATCCCTGTTACTATTGGGCGGCCTATAAAAAAACACCCAGTAAAGTTATTGACCCCTTCCTGTTCCTAACCTTCACCTACAGAGATTCCATAGACAATCTCTCCATGGTGTACACCTTTTCTGCAGCCGTGACACTATCTCTGATCAACAGTGTCACACCCCCACCTCTTTTGCCTCCCTCCCTGTCCTTTCTGAAACATCTAAAACCCAGCACTTGAAGTAACCATTCCCGTCTCTGAGCCATCCAAGTCTCTGTAATGGCCACCACAGCACATGTCCAAGTACTGATCCATGCTCGAAGCTCATCCGCTTTGTTCACAACACTCCTTGCATTAAAATAGACACATCTCAAACTTTTGGTCTGAGCGCCTCCCTTCTCTACCACCTACCTATCCTCCTTCTCGCACTGTCTACAAGCTTTCTCAATTTGTGAGCCAACCTCCTCTTCCCCAATCTCTTCATTTCGGTTCCCACCCCCCCAACAATTCTGGTTTAAACTCTCCCCAATAGCCTTAGCAAACCTCCCCGCCAGGGTATTGGTTCCCCTGGGATTCAAGTGCAATCCGTCCTTTTTGTACAGGTCACTCTTGCCCCGAAAGCGGTCCCAATGATCCAGAAATCTGAATCCCTGCCCCCTGCTCCAATCCCTCAGCCACGCATTTATCCTCCACCTCATTCTATTCCTATTCTCACTGTCCCGTGGCACAGGCAGTAATCCCGAGATTATTACCTTTGTGGTCCTGCTTCTCAACTTCCTTCCTAACTCCCTGTAGTCTTTTTTCAGGACCTCTTCCCTTTTCCTACCTATGTCATTAGTACCAATATGTACCACAACCTCTGGCTGTTCTCCCTCACACTGCAGGATACCTTGGACATGATCTGAAACGTCCCGGATCCTGGCACCTGGGAGGCAAACTACCATCCAAGTTTCTTTCCTGCATCCACAGAATCATCTGTCTGACCCCCTAACTATAGAGTCCCCTATCACTACTGCCATCCTCTTCCTTTCCCTACCCTTCTGAGCCACAGGGCCAGACTCTGTGCCATAGGCACGGCCACTGTTTTTTCCCCCAGGTAGGCTGTCCCCCCCCCAACAGTATTCAAACAGGAGTACTTATTGTCAAGGGGTACAGCCACAGGTGTACTCTCTGGTACCTAACTCCTCCCCTTCCCTCTCCTGACTGTGACCCACTTGTCTGTTTCCCGTGGCCCCGGTGTGACCACTTGCCTATAACTCCTATCTATCACCTCCTCACTCTTCCTGACCAGGGGAAGGTCATCGAGCGGCATCTACAGTTCCCTAACTCAGTCCCTCAGGAGCTGCAGCTCAACACACCTGGAGCAGATATGGCTGTTCAGGAGGCTGGGAGACTCCAGGATCTCCCATGTCTGACACCGGGCACAGAAAACTGGCCTCATACACATACTTCCTCCTTTCCACAAATAACACCGGTAAGCCTACCTCGCCTCGTCCAAGTACTGCCTAAGCCCATCGAGCCAAAGCCCTATCACTCTGCTGCCTCTCACTCCGCTGCCCGCTGGATATAGCGGTCTTCTTTTTAAACCTTTCATGCTCTACTGTCTGACATCATGCGCCTGCGCAGTCTCGCCTCTCTTTTACCCCGAGTAGTAAAAAACTCCCTTCACTCCAAAAAATCAGCCATTCACTCGCAGCCTTCTTGCTCCAAATCTCACTACTGAATAACCCTCACTACTTTTTCTCACAACTTATTTAATTTAACTATTCAGAATATTATATAGACTAGCTAAGTTTTAATTGATACATCTGACTTTAGCTACTCCTTCTCAAATTCTCAGGGTGAATTCAATCATATTATGATCACTTGTCCCTAAAGGTTCTTTTACCTTAAACTGTCTCATCAATTCTGGTTCATTGCACAACACCCAATCTAGAATAGCTGATCCCCTCAACCAGAAGCTAACCCCTCTTGGGATCCAGCACTAACCTAATTTTCCCAATCTATTTGCATATTTAAGTTCCCCTTGACTATAGTAATATTGACCATTTGGGATCCATTTTCTATCTCCTGTTGCAATTTGTAGGCCACATCCTTACTACTGTTTGGGGGTCTGTATACAATTCCCATAAGGGTCTATTTACCCTTGCAGTTCCTTAGCTCTCTCCACAATGATTCAACACCTTCTGACCCTATGTCACCTCTCTCTAATGATTTGATTTCATTTTTTACCAGCAGAGAAACACCATCCCCTCTAACTTACTTTCTGCCCTTTCAATACAATGTGTATCCTTGGACATTAAGCTCCCAGCTATAATGTTTCAGCCATGATTCAGTGATGCCTACAATATCATACCTGCCAACCTGCAACTGTGCTACAAGTTCATCTACCTTATTCTGTATACTCCACACATTCAAATACAACACCTTCAGTCCTGTATTCACCCTTTTTGATTTTGTCTGCCTTTTACATTGCAACTCATCCTGTTTATTGCAATTTTGCCCTATCAACAGCCTCTCCTCTCTACACATTGCCTCTGTATACCAGCTACCTCATCTTTAGGACTGTTATCCACCTTTCCTATGATACCTCTTGCATTGAAATATATGCAGCTGTGGACATTAGTCACACCATGTTCAAACTTTTAATTCCTAGCTTTGTCTGAGGTCTTACCAACATCTGCCTCCACAATCTCTCCACTAACCTTTCTGGCACTCTCATTCCTATTCCCCTGCAACTCTAGTTTAAACCTCCTTGTGCAACACCAGCAATCCTTCCCGCTAGGATATTAGTGCCCTTCCAGTTCATCCGTTCTGTACAGCTCCCACCTTCCCTGGATTGGGTCATTTCTTCGGCAGCTTGAACGGGGCACGACTGCACAAGCGCATGAAAGCTGGCCCATGAGACAGTGGGAGAGTTTAAAAACTGTGCAAATTAATGGAGCAGGCAACGGAGTAGTGGGAGACAGAGTAGGAAGGCTTTGGCACTAGAGGCTTCAGCGAGCAGAGGCTGAGGAAGAGCTTGTTCCCAGTGAGGTAAGGCCGGGTAAGTTCCTTTAATTAATCTAATTAACTTAGGAATGGGTAATGGAGGCAGCAGTCAGGGCAGTTGAGTGCTCCATTTGCAGGATGTGGGAAGTCAGGGTGAGCACAATTGTCCCTGATGACTACTCCTGGGAAAGGTGCATCCAACTGCAGCTCCTGACAAACCGAGTTAGGGAACTGGAGCTGGAGCTGGATGAACTTCGGATCATTCGTGAGGCAGAGGCAGAAATAAACAGGAGTTACAGGGAGATAGTCACCCTTAAAAGTCAGGAGACAGGTAGCTGGGTGACTGTCAGGAGAGGGAAGGGGAATAGACAGAATGAGCAGAGCACCTCTGTGACCATTCCCATCAATAATAAGTACACCGTTTTGGATACTGTTGGTGGGGATGACCTACCAGGGACAAGTTGCAGTGGTTGCGCCTCTGACACCGAGACTGGACCCTCAGCTCAGAAGGGAAGGAGTGAAAAGAGGAGAGCAGTAGTGATAGGGAATTCGACAGTTAGGGGGACAGACAAGAGGTTCTGTGGAAGAGATCGAGAATCCCGGATGGTCTGCGATATCTCGGATCGAGTTCTCAGTATTCTCAAGAGGGAGGGTGAGCAGCCAGATGTCGTGGTCCATGCAGGGACCAATGATGTGGGTAGGAAGGAGGAGGAGGTCCTGCAAGGAGAATTTAGGGAGTTAGGTGCAAAGTTGAAGGACAGGACCTCCAGGGTTGCAATCTCAGGATTGCTACCCGTGCCACGTGCTAGTGAGGCTAGAAATAGGAAGATAATGCAGCTAAATACGTGGCTAAGAAGATGGTGCAGGAGGAGGGCTTCACGATTCTGGACAATTGGGCCTTGTTCCAGGGAAGGTGGGACCTGTTCCGACAGGACGGGTTGCACCTGAACTGGAGGGGGACTAACATCCTTGCAGGAAGGTTTGCTGGTGCTGGTCCAGGGGGTTTAAACTAGATTTTCAGGGGGAGGGGAACCAGAGTGTTAGAGCAGATAGTGAGGTGGAGGAGGATAAAGGTCATGCGAGAACTGCAAGTATAGTGCATGGAGTAAAGCCAGATCTAACATATAGAGAGGCTTTGAGGAAAGAGAAACAGAATAAAGGGTGTAAAGGTAGTAGGGTAGAAGGGCTAAAGTGCAGGTACTTCAATGCAAGAAGCATCAGGAACAAAGGTGATGAACTGAGAGCTTGGATACATACTTGGAATTATGACGTAGTGGTCATTACAGAGACTTGTCTGGCACCAGGGCAGGATTGGATTCTCAATATTCCTGGATTTCAGTGCTTTAAAAGGGATGGGGGGGGGGGAGAGAAAGGGGAGGAGGGGTGGCAATACTGGTCAGGGATAATATTACAGCTCCAGAAATGGTGGGTAATGTAGCAGGATCCTCTTTTGAGTCAGTATGGGTAGAATTCAGGAACAAGAAGGGAGCAGTTACTCTATTGGGAGTATTCTATAGGCCCCCTGGTAGCAGCAGAGATACCCAGGAACAGATTGGGAGGCAGATTTTGGAAAGGTGCAAAAAATAACAGGGTTGTTATCACCAGTGACTTTAACTTCCCTAATATTGATTGACACCTCATTAGTTCCAATGGTTTAGATGGGCCAGAGTTTGTTAAGTGTGTCCAGGACGAATTCCTATCAAAGTATAGTGACAGGCCAAGTAGGGGGAATATCATACTAGATCTAGTATGAAGTAACAAACCAGATCAGGTCACAGATCTCTCAGTGGGTGAGCATCTGGGGGACAGTGACCACCGGTCCCTGGCCTTGAACATTATCACGGAACAGGATACAATCAGAGAGGACAGGAAAATTTTTAATTGGGGAAGGGCAAATTATGAGGCTAGAACTTGCGGGTGTGAATTGGGATGATGTTTTTGCAGGGAAATGTACGAAGGACATGTGGTTGATGTTTAGGGATCTCTTGCAGGAGGTTATGGATAAATTTGTCCCGGTGAGGAAGATAAAGAATGGTAGGGTGAAGGAACCATGGGTGACAAGCGAGGTGGAGAATCTAGTCAGGTGGAAGAAGGCAGCATACATGAGGTTTAGGAAGCAAGGATCAGATGGGTCTATTGAGGAATATAGGGTAGCAAGAAAGAAGCTTAAGAAGGGGCTGAGAAGAGCAAGAAGGGGGCATGAGAAGCCTTGGCGAGTAGGGTAAAGGAAAGCCCCAAGGCATGCTTCAATTATGTGAGGAACAAAAGGATGACAGGAGTGAAGGTAGGACCGATTAGAGATAAAGGTGGGAAGATGTGCCTGGAGGCTATGGAAGTGAGCGAGGTCCTCAATGAATACTTCTCTTTGGTATTCACCAATGAGAGGGAACTTGATGACAGTGAGGACAATATGAGTGAGGTTGATGTTCTGGAGCATGTTGATATTAAGGTAGAAGAGGTGTTGGAGTTGTTAAAATACATTAGGACGGATAAGTCCCCGGGGCCCGACGGAATATTCCCCAGGCTGCTCCATGAGGCGAGGGAAGAGATTGCTGAGTCTCTGGCTAGGATCTTAATGTCCTCATTGTCCACGGGAATGGTACTGGAGGATTGGAGGGAGGCTAATGTTGTCCCCTTGTTCAAAAAAGGTAGTAGCGATAGTCTGGGTAATTATAGACCAGTGAGCCATATGTCTGTGGTGGGAAAGCTGTAGGAAAAGATTCTTAGAGGTAGGATCTATGGGCATTTAGAGAATCATGGTCTGATCAGGGACAGTCAGCATGGCTTTGTGAAGGGCAGATTGTGCTTAACAAGCCTGATAAAGTTCTTTGAGGAGGTGGCCAGGCATACAGATGAGGGTAGTGCTGTAGATGTGATCTATATGGATTTTAGTAAGGCATTTGACAAGGTTCCACATGGTAGGCTTATTCAGAAAGTCAGAAGGCACGGGATCCAGGGATGTTTGGCCAGGTGGATTCAGAATTGGCTTGCCTGCAGAAGGCAGAGGGTCGTGGTGGAGGGAGTATATTCGGATTGGAGGGTTGTGACTAATGGTGTCCCACAAGGATCGGTTCTGGGACCTCTACTTTTTGTTATTTTTATTAACGACCTGGATGAGGGGGTAGAAGGGTGGGTTGGCAAGTTTACGGCGACACAAAGGTTGGTGGTGTTGTGGATAGTGTAGAGGATTGTCGAAGATCGCAGCGAGACATTGATAGGATGCAGAAATGGGCTGAGAAGTGGCAGATGGAGTTCAACCTGGAGAAGTGTGAGGTGGTACACTTTGGAAGGACAAACTCCAAGGCAGAATACAAAGTAAATGGCAGATACTTGGAAGTGTAGAGGAGCAGAGGGATCTGGGGGTACATGTCCACAGATCCCTGAAAGTTGTCTCACAGATAGATAGGATAGTTAAGAAAACTTATGGAGTGTTAGCTTTCATAAGTCAAGGGATAGAGTTTAAGAGACACGGGGTAATGATGCAGCTCTATAAAACTCTGGTTAGGCTACACTTGGAGTACTGCGTCCATTTCTGGTTGCCTCACTATAGGAAGGATGTGGAAACATTGGAAAGGGTACAGAAGAGATTTACCAGGATGCTGCCTGGTTTAGAGAGTATGCATTATGATCAGAGATTTAGGGAGCTAGGGCTTTACTCTTTGGAGAGAAGGAGGATGAGAGGAGACATGATAGAGGTGTACAAGATAATAAGAGGAATAGATAGAGTGGATAGCCAGCGCCTCTTCCCCAGGGCACCACTGCTCAATACAAGAGGACATGGCTTTAAGGTAAGGAGTGGGAAGTTCAAGGGGGATATTAGAGGAAGTTTTTTTTACTCAGAGAGTGGTTGGTGCGTGGAATGCACTGCCTGAGTCAGTGGTGGAGGCAGATACACTAGTGAAGTTTAAGAGACTACTAGACAGGTATATGGAGGTATTTAAGGTGGGGGTTTATATGGGAGGCAGGGTTTAAGGGTTGGCAGAACATTGTGTGCCGAAGGGCCTGTACTGTGCTGTACTGTTCTATGTTCTATTTTCTATGAAGAGAGCCCAATGATCGAAAACTCTATGCCCTCCTTCCTACACCAACTCCTTAGCTACATATTAACTGTATAATCTTCCTAGTTCTGGCCTCATTGGCACATGCCATGGATAGCAATCATGAGATCACAACTCTGAAGATCCTGTCTTTTAACTTAATACCTAACTCCCTGAACTCCCGATGCAGAACTTGTTCCTCGCCCTACCCATGGCATTGGTACCTACCTGGACCACGACTTCTTGCTGTTCACCCTGCCACTTAAGAATGCTGAGGACTTGATCTGAGATATCCCAGACCTTGGCACCCAGGAGGCAACATACCCTCTGGGAATCTTGTTCTTGCCCACAGATCCTCCCATCCGTTTCCCTAACTAATGAATCCTCTGTCACCACAGTGTGCTTCTTCTCCCCTTCCCTTCTGAGTCCCAGAGGCAGACTCAATGCCAGAGTCCCGACCACTGTGACTTTCATCTGTTAGGGAATACCCACCTGACAGTATCCAAAGTGATATACCGGTTGCTGAGGGGGATGGCCACAGGGGTACTCTGCACTTCCCTTCCTGACTGTCACCCAGTTTCCTGTGTCCTGCACCTTGGGTGTAACTCCCTCTCATTTCTGAACCATTACTTCCACAATGTTTTTGTCTTGGGTTTCAAAACCGTCTTTCAGAGCTGAGTTGCCTAGTGGGAACTTTCCTTAATGGTTTGAATGCTCTTGTACACAAGCCAGGTATCCAAGCGTTCGCAGATCTGAAACTGTCTCTTTCTGCCGATGGGGGGAGGTTTCTCCACTATGACTATATGAGAACATCAGTATCCTGTGGTTGGCAACGGTTCCACAGGCTTACTGCCGACTTCAACACAAAACAAACTCTTCAATTCTGACCTGCGCATAACCTCCCAGCACACTTGCCAACTCCAGTTACTGACCACTGCACTGGGCTAAGTTCCTGTTACAAGCCTGGGTTGATAGGCAGGCTCCTCATCCCATCAGATCCACATGGGTGCACCACGCTTAACAGTAAACTCGAAGTGAGAACTGCATTTCAGACTCCAGTGTCTGCCTTTGAATTACTTTAACGTTTTGAAGTTACAAAATATAACATTGGCATCAAGGTGCTTTAAAATGAACATGAGGTGGCCTTTGACCTGTTAAAGCACAATAAGATGTTTGAACTAAAAAAAAGACAGCAAGTAAGAGAATGCAGCCAACACACGCAGAGATGTCGAGTTTGAAAAAAGGCCATTAATGGAAAAATTCAGGGTTCATAAAGTGTGAGTACTGGATGATAATAATCATTAAAAATCAGAAATGGCTGGCTATTTCGGAAAGATCGACTTGTTGGATTACACCACGGGTAATTGGCTCATGTATACTGAGCTATTGTAACAGTATTTTGAAATAGATGAAATAGCCAATGAGAAATGAGTACCAATTTTGTTAAATGCTTTGAGTTTCAAGGCATACAGTTTGCTTCAAAGTTTACTGCTCCAACTAAACCAGCCAAACTGACCCTTCCTGATGTTGTCAAAGTAATACAGGAACACTTGAAACCAAAGCTATTGTTTATTGTAGAATGATTTGGGTTTCAGAAGTGGAATCAAAAAGAAGGGGAGTCCTTTTCAGCAGATGTGGCTGAATTGAAGAGATTGTCTGTGCATTGTCAGTTTGGTAATTTGCTTAATGGTGCACTGGGAGATGGTTTCATTTGTAGAATCTCAAAAGAAAACATTCTAAAACTGCTCCTAACTGAAGCACAACCTGTATTTGAAAGTGCAGTTGAAATGGCTGTTTTAATGGAAACTGCAGACAGTGATGCAATTGAGTTGCGCTCAGGAAGGAAAGTGAGTATGAATAACTTTGCAGCGTCTATACATAAACCAACCTAGTCAAATAAGTTATGTTACCATTGTGCCAGCGGCTCATATACACCAAACAAATCCAGATGTAAAGGCGGAACTCGCAGAAAATGCAACAATTAGGTCAAATGCAAAGAGCATGTCAGGTGGACAAAAATAAATGGATTGCACAGGAAAGAGAAAGAGATAAAAAGTCAAGTTTTAGTTCCAAAAGCAGCACCAGTCTGCGTGTTGTTGATGAAAAATGTGAGAGTGATGAGAGTGAGACAGGACTATGTAGCCTTGAGATTTACAGTGTGTAAACAAACAACAGACAGCAATATGGCTTACACAGAAGTGAATGGAAAATTTATGAAAATGGAATGAGGTACTGGCTCAGCTGTCTCAGTCATTTCACATAGTGAGTTTGACCAGTATTGCAAAGACACTGAACTGAAGGCTGCAGATTTCCAACCAAGAATTTTGTACTGAAGAAAAGATTATTCCTGTGGGAAAGATGTTATCCCATAAACGTAGGAAAGCCTCTACAGCATTCTAAAATGATTATCTCATCATGGTCCTGTTGTTTCTGGGTGGTTTTAGTATGCTTATTAATTTCTGAATTTCTCGCAACAGATACTCTTCAGAAATCTATTCATTAGCCATAAAACACTAAGATATTGTGAAATTCATTACATAGATGTAAGTCAATTTTGAACATGAAGATGTGGGAATAAATATCAGGCACGAGGATTGAGTGGCAAATATGAGAATCAGGGAAAAATATGTGTTTTGAGAATAATCAATAGTTTTATAATCAATGTCAATGATTATATAAATTCAATTGTCAATGACTTGTACAACTGCCTTTGTGATTGTTTTATAGATTCATCCGGGTTACCAACATGGATAATTCCAGTAGTTTTACCATTGGTAATTGCTGGAATCCTCATCACTCTATAACTGACCATCTGCAAGAAATGCAGACACCAAAGGCAATGAGCTGGGAGTCTAATTTAGAAAAACAATGCTGGAAATGTAATGTAATGCACAAGTGTTTAAGACAAGAATATTCAATATGAATGGCATAACATGCTGATTGTGGGGAGATGTTCTAATGATGCTGTAGATCTTATTCTTATCAAGGAAAGCTTCTGGCTGCAGTGTTAATATGTAGCTCTATTTTACCTGCTCATTGGTCAAAGCACTCGGCAGAGGTTGGCGCTCGGTGCTCGGTGTTGGAGGGCTGGTTGGAGTTTTCGGACGGACTCACAGTCGGCTGCGGTCGGGTGTTTCCAATGCATCGGCAAGTTTGCGGTGGTTGGAGGTTCATGGCAGGGAGAGTTTCTCCCTTCTACCGTCTGCATGAGATGATGGGGCTACCGGGACTTGAGACTTTTTCTTTCTACCGTGTCCATGGTCTGCTTTTTATCAAATTATGGTATTGCTTTGCACTGTTGTAACTATATGTTATAATTATGTGGCTTTGTCAGTTTTAGTCTTGGTCTGTCCTGTGTTTCTGTGATATCGTTCTGGAGGAACATTGTATCATTTTTTAATGCATGCATTTCTTAATGACAATGAGCAAGGACTGAGTGTCCTCATAATCTAATCTAATATAATCATTGCCAAGAATGCTCTGCTTTGGGAGGGTGAGGGGGCAGTCGGAACCAGTGTGTAACAATGACTCCCACGGATACTAGATCATCACTTGACAACTGGAACAGTAGTGAAAGCCACTGAGATTGCAACTGTCCTGCACAACAATGGGAATGAAGTTTGGATCATAGACATTCCTGATTTACTTTGAGCTCTATTAACACATCCTGATTCAAGCAAGTAGCAAAAACCTGATGTCAGTTTGACTGCAGATTAGTTCAATATATTCTCTCTATTTCTGACCGAATTGCAATGTTATATTTTCTACCTTTCAGTTTACTGAGGCAGCTCCAGATTCGCGGGGATTTGGGGATATCGTAAAAATATAACATTATCTCTGCAGTCAATTCTTAAAACTTCTCTGGATAAAGACCGTCAGGCGAGAGGGACCGGCCAGTTTTGAGTCACCTCACTCTCTCCATTCATTCCTTAGTGACGTTAATTATGTTAAGGTCTTCATGATCCGTTTCAATCTCCTTCCTGGTGCGAGTACCAGGAATAGCACAGAACTCGATTCCTCTAAAAAGAGCTGGCAAAAGCATTATTGTAATGATACAATGAGTCTTGATCAAGTTGTTAGATCTATCTAGTGGGAGGCAGGGGGCTTTGGGGTTCTTAGTTTCTTTTATGTCTTTCATTCTTTAGGGGTTTTCTTCTGTTTCAAGGATGTCTTTGGAGAGCAAGAATTTCAGGTTGTATGTTGTAAGCATTCTGATATTAAATGGAACCATTAAACCATTGAACCCTCACCCTTCCCCTTCCAATATTCCTCTGCTCTACCCATTTTTGTCCCATTTCCCTCAATTGCAGAAACCATTGCCCCACCCTTTCCATCAACCCCCATGATCTATCTATATTCCCTTCACCATCCTTGTTCCATCCACACACAGTTGGCCCACAGACTCAGCCTCTCTTCCCCATCTGGTCCTCTATCTGCCATCCACCTCCCTACTAATAGATCCCAATCTCAACTTCTTGCTTATAAGATACCAGTACTGGTGGCCCTTTGTGTTCTTGCTTATCTACCTACTGTACCTGTCTCCACAATCCCCTCCTCCCACCTTGCTCCACCTGCCCCTCAATTTTTCCCCTCTCTTTTTCTGCCTCCATCTAATTCACCTGCCATTGTCTAACTGCACTCCAAGCCTTTTTCCTCCTCGACCTGGAACAGTGATCTATCACCTTCCACCTTGTCAGCTCACTGATCACTTTGGTCTGTCTCACCACTCATCCTGAGGGACCATCTCACTTCTCCCACTCTGTCATGATGAAGGGCTTCCACTCAAAACAACATTTCCTTTTCTCCCACTGATGCTGTTTGAACACCCTGCAGATTTCTGCCAGTTGAATGTCTGATGCAGGCAGTTATAATTTTACTATCTTCTTTCTCTTTATTCTTGTTCTAAATACTCCCTCTTTATCTTTTCTTGGTCAATATCCCTACTTCCAAAGCTGCTTCCAGTCCTCAGGCTTATAGATTCTTGGGACATCAGTGTTTGTTTCCAGTACAGATTTCTGATTAGGCAGAGGTCTTTCGAATCTAGATCTAGAGTTTCCTGTAATATTTCAAATAACTTATTGTGCTTCACTTTCTCAAATTCTTTTGTGTAGTTGATAAAACAGACAAATCTTTTTGCACTTGAATAGCTCATTCTGATAATATCCTTAATGTCAATATCGCATTTCTTGTATCTTCGTCTTTGTTCTAAATACTCCCTCCTTATCTTATCTTGGTCAATATCCCTGCTTCCTAAACTGCTTCCGGTCCTCAGGCTTACATGCTTCTTTAGACATCTGTGCTTTTTGATAAGCTTCTCTGAGGAACTTGCAAAAGTTGAAAATATTTGATGCAGAAGTTGGTTACTTTGTATTATGTATTGTCTTTACTGTGACAGTAAAAAGTGCTGACAAAAATAATGTGCATCTTTTCCTGTTCTCATGAAGTACTATGTATTTAATTATAGTCCTGTCCAGAGATGAGTGTGTTTTATAGGCCAATTGATTAGAGTTCAGGGCGTGCATGTCCTTGTGTGGGTGAAATGTAAAACATAGGAAGCATCGGTGAGCATGAGTGACAAGAGTTATTGAATGTATAGTGAAAAATAAAGGGTGCATAAGCAATGTTTAAGAAGCTGAAATCAGACAAAGCCCTTGAGAAAATAAAGGAAGTAGGAAAGAAATTGACCAGGAATGTGGAGAAATACAAAGGGCCAAGAAGTGTCCTTGCCAAGTAGGATTAAGGAGAATCTCAAGGCATTTTATAGGTGCATTGTGAATCAAAAGTGTTGGTCCAATTCTGGACGATAGAGGGCATTTCGAGAACCATCACAAATTATCTGCATCACTCCCTCAAAAAATCCAGGCAAGCTTGTGAGCAGGAACCTCTCCATGAGAAAGCCAGGCTGACCATCACTAAAGTCTATCCTTTTCCAAATCAACATACTCCCCCTTAATCTTACCATCATCTATGATCTTCTCTCTGGTAAGCATCAATGAAAAGTTCTCACTGAGGACCTTATCCATTTCTCTTGCCTTTGTGACCAAATGCCCTCCATTGTCCTTGATTGCACATAACCTTTTTTGACTCCTACCATCTTGCTTCCAATACACCTGTAAAACTCCTCGAGATTCTCCTGTTGCTGCCATTATTTAGGGCATTGAGTATAAAGATTGGGAAATCATGTTGCAGCTGTATTAAACTTTGGTTTGGCCACATTTGGAATATTGTGTGCAGTTATTTGAAGGCTTTGGAGAGAGAGGGCACAGAACAGGTTTACCAGGATGATGCCTAGATTGGAGTGTATTACCTGTAAGGAGAGAATGGACCAACAGGTGTAGCAGTTAGCACGACAGTATTACAGCTTCAGGTGTTAGACTTTGGATTTCAATTCCAGCACTGTGTTCTCCCTATGACTGCCTTGGTTTCCTCCAGATGCTCCAATTTCCTAACACAGTCCAAAGACGTACCAGTTAGTAGGTTAATTGGTCATTTAAAATTATCCTGGGATTAGGCTCATGTTAAAAAAGTGGGTTGCTGGGTGGTGTGGCTCATTTATCTGTCACATTGGCAGGGTATTGGGAACAAGGGTGGACCCAAATGCAAGACACATCTTGAGAGGTTACTTAGATTTAGTTTATGGTTTGATATCAGGCGAACTAGGCAGGAGCAGGAGTAGCGAACTGGACCAGGACTGAGGACTACGACTAGGCTGGGGCCAGGGGTCTAGGCTAGGACTCGGAATAGGCTCCCAGAACTAGAGGAGACATGAAGAGGCTGGGGTATGGACTCCGAGCCAGAGGCTGGGCAAGGACCCAGTACC
This sequence comes from Mobula hypostoma, assembly GCF_963921235.1. Taxonomy (NCBI): domain Eukaryota; kingdom Metazoa; phylum Chordata; class Chondrichthyes; order Myliobatiformes; family Myliobatidae; genus Mobula; species Mobula hypostoma. The sequence continues at coordinate 7,895,840 of NC_086125.1, read as the reverse complement.
TGGGTCTTGCCTCAGGCTCAGACCCCCAGAACCAGGCATGGACATGACATGGGCTAGGTAGAGGAGGAACATGGAAAACAGAGCCTCGGTCTCAGGAGAACAGGTACATGGAACCATGGACAGATACACAGAACAGAGAGCTGGGACCCCTCCTTGGGTACAGGACATAGGGCCAGGACTCATGACCCTCTGCAGGGCAACTGCAAGACAGCCAGACTTACCCCACGGAGGCAAGGACAGGACAAAACATGACTCCCCACAGGGCAACAGCAAGACAGCCTGACTTACCCCACAGAGGCAAGGACAAGACAAGACCAACACGAATGAACACCAAACAGTACCTATCTAGCCCCAGTGATGGAACTAGACCAAAGTGCAGGCAGGGGCTGCAGATGAGGGCTAGAGGCAAGAGGGGCAGAAGGGATTCTGACAAGGAGGTGGGACATGAATCACAGACCACCAGGGCCAGGACTAGACTCAGAACTGGGAAGCCGCCAGGGCCAGGATTTGACATGGTACCGTGGGCGTGGGCCTCGGATGCCGCCGGCGCCAGGGCGTGGGCCTCGGATGCCGCCGGCGCCAGGGCGTGGGCCTCGGATGCCGCCGGCGCCAGGGCGTGGGCCTCGGATGCCGCCGGCGCCAGGGCGTGGGCCTCGGATGCCGCCGGCGCCAGGGCGTGGGCCTCGGATGCCGCCGGCGCCAGGGCGTGGGCCTCGGATGCCGCCGGCGCCAGGGCGTGGGCCTCGGATGCCGCCGGCGCCAGGGCGTGGGCCTCGGATGCCGCCGGCGCCAGGGCGTGGGCCTCGGATGCCGCCGGCGCCAGGGCGTGGGCCTCGGATGCCGCCGGCGCCAGGGCGTGGGCCTCGGATGCCGCCGGCGCCAGGGCGTGGGCCTCGGATGCCGCCGGCGCCAGGGCGTGGTGCTTGGAACCTCCGGGTAGTGTCGAGCTCTCGACTCGGCCCGGGAACAGTAGACAGCGGCTCTTGATTCTCTCCAGCGGGTTAACCGACGGACCCACCTTGAAGAGGAAAGTTTGCAGGCTCGCTTCGGCGAGGTAACTGGACAGGGTTGCTCCGGTGAGGAAAGGCGAAGCACCGGCACTCGCTTCGGGCAGAGACCAGGTTTGCTCCAGCCAGATAACATTGACACACCGTGACTTTACAAACGCCCCCACACCGAACGGCTGAAAGCCGGAGCCTGTAAACTTCCGGTTCAGCCGAGCGTTAATTGCCTCTAATCACCAAAGTCGAGGGACACGGGAAAACAGGGAATCAACGGTCCGGATCGTAACATAAACAAGGTAAATTTAAAGGGACTCCGATCCGGACCATGACATGATTTGAAAGAGCCTGCTTCACGCTATATCTCTAAAAGTATTTAAAATAAACAAATAAAGTTAAATTGTTTTCTCTAGTGTATCACAGAAGAGAAGTGGTGTGTAGTCAGAGACTTTATCCCAGGTGATAAGACCTAGACCAAGAGGCCTGTTTCTGTGTTCTACTAGTCCATCTTCGAGTAATGCTACTTTTGGGTACATATGAATTATATTGCTACTGTCTGACTAATATTTGTAGGGTTTATCAAGGGTCAGAAGTAATGATGTCGTAAAACAGCGTTTCATGCCAACTGCTGTGGTATAGGTACAAGTAGGTACCTTGGAACTTCACCTCCTTCAGATTCTCCCCGTGTCAAAGACCATCTTGACATGGGAACCCACTGCCATTGTCCATCATTACTGCGAGAACCTGCTTTAGAAGTCTGGGAGGAAATCTTTGCCAAAGGATTACAGCAGCGCAAAGAGCTGCCTGACCACCACACTCTCAAGGCAAATTAAGGATGGACAAAAATTAAATGAAGTTAACAACGAATCCAGCTTTTGACTCCCTGCCTCGATTAAACCTGGAATTTGTTCTGAGACTAACTGGGTCAACTCAACAATGTGGCTGCCTTTTGATGGGCTGATGCTTACTCCACCCATCAGTCTCATTTCCAGTGCCCGACAGCTCTTGATGTTCAGCACTCACATCGTGGAAAGGCATGGATCGGAAGCTCTTGTAATGCTTCGCAGTGTTGACACAGTGTGGTAGGGTGGAGCAAAGGAAGACCATCAGCCTGGTCTGAGGAGCCAAATGTCCTCCACCTGCCACGAATTCCCTTCACCATTGGGAGTTGGCAGCCAGGTGCACTGGGCAGTTCTGCATGGGGCAAGGTATGAAGATGGAAGGAATATTCTCCTTTACACAATTACAATGATAACCTCCTCCCTTTTGCTGGTATTAATTCATGCAATGTATTTACGGGACATTACACAGATCTTTCTTCTCTGACTACTCCTGGGGCTGTGGACAAGTTGCTTCCACTCTTTCCTGTGGGTTCTGCGATGGTCAGTGACGCTAATGAGGGACGCCCAGAGTCTGCCGCAGTCAACCCAAGACACTGCTCAAACAGAACAGACCAGTGCATAGTGCATTGAGGGAGCACATGGTAAAACAATATCTGAATGGAGAATAAAGGAAACAGCGACAGAGAAAGTGTCTCCTTCTTCTTCTTCTTGCGCCCTTAACTCCTGGTGGAGTCATCGGGGCACCGTCGTGACGAGCTTTGCACCAGCTTTTTGGTGTGCTCGTCATGCGGCGTGTCTTGGGCATCAGAAACCTGGCGGAGCCCATCCCTCTCCAGGTTTGTCCACAGCCGATTTCCTCCAACTAGGTGGCTCGCCTTGGTCGTGAACACGTGGCCGTTATAGTTCATCTGAGAACCTTTCCGTCCAGGCCGGCGACTTCATCATGAAAGTCACTTGCCCAGTGGTGTCGTGTTAACACCACCCCCTCACGTGGTTTAGCCCGCCAGCTGAAGCGGTCTACCGGGCTATGGCGCTTGGAGCCAACACGTGAGAGATTTGGGAGATGGATGAGGACCAGTGATGCCCGTCCACCCTGTCTAGTAGGGAGCAGCATGCCAGACATCAAAGGTACTACCAGAGAGAGTGGTACAGAAGATTAAATAGGGTATAAGATCATAAAGGGGTGAAATACGGTTCAACTTATCATACTAGGGTATTAATTAATATTCTTATAACACCAGGTTCGGCAGGATCTGGCCACATGCCATGAGTGTGCAGGGAGTGTAGAGGAGGGAGCTGGTGGTGGAACTTTGTGAAGCAACACACACAGAGGAGGAATGTGCAGAGGATATTTCCAATGCTGGGGGAGTCTAAGATCAGAGGATACAGCCTCAGAATAGAGGGACGTCCATTTAGAACGGAGATGAGAAAGAATTTCTTTAGCCAGAGCGTGGTCAATCTGTGGAATTCTCTGCCATTGGCGACGATGGAGGCGAAGTGATTGGGCAAAGTTAAAGCAGAGACAGATAGGTTCTTGATGAGTCACGGGGAGAAGGCAAGAGAATGGGGGTGAGAGGGAAATTTATTAGCCATGATGAAATTTCTGAGCTGAGTCGATGGGCCGAAAGGTCTAATTCTGTTCCTCTGTCTAATGGTCCTATGGACCCGGCACGAACACCCACTCATTGCGAGGAGGGTTAGGAACTGAGGTGGATCAGACCACGCATTATGTCAGCTCAATGGCTTCTGCCTTTAGGCTGGACTCGGTTCAGTGACGGGGATGAAGAAGCAAAGCGGGAGGAAAACTCTCCGACAAACTGAAGCTGAGCCGATGATTTTGGAGAGTCTGAGAGCTGAGGTTTCGGAAGAAAGTTGAAGACCTTGTGGAAATTGTCCGAGTTCACAGAACTTTCACAATGACAGTCTGAATGTGAGCTGGAGATCTGCAGGTGCTTGTAAGACCAGGCATTTCCGTATATTATCACTTGACCGAACTTCCTCGAAGCGTTGGAGCTTCGTGTTCTCACTGAGACTATAGAGACGCTCTTATTCAGTCGTGAGAAACAGATTTCTCTTCGGGAGCTTTCTGGCGTTTATCAAAGACTGAGGGTTTCGGCAAAACAACCTATCCTGTCGGCAATTTCGAAAGCTATGGATTTCAGGCCGATTTCACTGGGCGAATCAATTTTCTTTTTCACTTTACTCTTTATCGTAACAGGTAGGTAAAATGATTTAAAAACATTCAATATACACGTATTTACGCGGACTCACAGAGAATCCGATAACTGTACTTAGTATCTGTGCCACACACACAAAGCACAGGTCCTGATGAAGGGTCTCGGCCCGAAACGTCGACTGTTGACTCTTTTCTATAGATGCTGGCTCACCTGCTGAGCTCAAACAACAGGAATTCTGCAGATGCTGGAAATTCAAGCAACATACATCAAAGTTGCTGGTGAACGCAGCAGGCCAAGCAGCATCTATAGGAAGAGGTTGCTTGGATTTCCAGCATCTGCAGATATTCTCGTGTAAGTAACTGCATTTTTACAACGTGCGCTTTATTCTGCGAACCGTTGCTCGTTTCTCGTTTTCCTTCGTTGTCTTTGGCTTGGCAGAACGAAAAGAGAAATTTCACATTGATTTGTGCCTCAACTGCGGAATGGCTGGAGAGAGAAAAATGGAAAAATGGGCACCGATTGAATATTTACACAATTCATGGACGGGCTTTCAAACAATTTCACACGTTGTGAATTGCACATGTCGTTTTGCCCATGATGTGGGAAGAGTGACATTTTGTTTCACGGTTACTGCTCTCTGCCCCCATGTTCAGTATTGAGGACTGGACACGGGCTGATGTGTTACAGACCTCGTGATTCTTGGTGATCCATTCCGACTCCCCGTCTGAACGTGAAATTGCGGATCAGCCGCCAAGATTCAAATGATCCCAGATACAATTCGGCCTATTTATTTATTTATTTCTTCTGTTTTAACGTGAAAGGGGGCATGCTTATACTGACAGACATTCATATTGTGTGCAAATAGAAATCATTGGCCCCCAGACCGTGGTGAACAAACCTCGGTCTAAATACACCACTGTGCAACGGGGTGTTGGACTTCCTAACGAACAGATATCAGAGAGTCTGAGTGCACAAACATTCCTCCTTCACTATCGTCCTCAACACAGCCGATCTCCCCCCACCCCACCACCCCCAGGGTGAGCCCATTGCTGTACACTCTGCTCACACATGACTTCACGGACAAACACCCGAGCAATCACAATGTCAAGTTCACCGACAACACAACAGTGGTGGGACTCATCACCAACAACGATGAGATGACCTACAGAAAGGGGGTCGAAGAACTCAAGGACGGGTATCAGGAAAATAAACTCATCCTTAATGTCAACAAGACAAAGGAGATAGTTATGGACTTCAGGAGAACTCACACCACTCACACCTCTTACTACATCAGTGGCACAGTGGTGGAAACTGCGATTGGTTTCAAACTCCTGGGAGTGTTCATCACTGATAACCTGTCGTGGTCCCACAACCACTTCCTCCACAGTCACGAATGCGCATCAACACCTCTACTTTCTGAGGAGGTGAAAGAGAGCTGAGCTTTGTACATCCAGGCTAATAGCATTCTACAGATGAGTAGTAGAGAGCATCCTGTCAAACTTTATCAGTGCATAGTACAAAAACTGTACCATGACGGACAGGGAGGCCCTACAACAGATAGTCAGGGCTGTCCATTGCACCGGCCACACCACCTGAGGTGCCAGAAAAGGGCCAGTAGCATCTTGAAGGATCTCACCCACCCTGCTCATGGACTGTTTGTCCCACTCCCATCAGGGAGGAGTCTACGTAGCATCCATACACCAGGACTATCAGACTCAAAAACAGATACTTACCCAAGCAGTAAGGCTGATCAACACCTCCACCCAGTAATTCCACCACCTCTTTATTATTATTTGTCAGTCACCTTCTGAATCAATTTATGGACATACAATCAATGGATATATATTCAGTAAGCTATCTTACATATTTATATTTATTGTGTTTTAATTATTACTGTGTTTTTATCGCTTGTTTTTTTTCACCTGCATTGGATCCGAACTAACAACTACTTTGTTCCCCTCTACACTTGTTTACAGAAAATGATATTAAAACAATCTTTAATTCTGAGTGTTGAACAACAGGTGCCCCGTGTTCTCTGAATAACTCCATGTGTCACTGTTGTCTCAATTTCTACCCCACCCTTCTTCAATACATTCAGTGACTTGACCTTTCTCTACATCTGTCTGAAAATTTTTCTCCACAGCTCGATCCCTCCATCCTGAAACTGCAATTTGGCAGGTCTCTGCAAATCAGACCTTAGGGAGGAGTCAAATCAGAGTCACCCATGTTAGAACAGAGTGACATTTAATGTCTTCCTGACTTGAAAATATTCCTTCTGTTTGAACACAAAAGGCCAAAATTACGGTGACAAACATTTATATTATGTGGAAATAGACAGGAAACTAACCGCATAGACTAGGTGCCCTTCACTACGATTGTGTGAAGATTTTTCTCCACACATCCACCTGCATCTCGAATCTGCAAACCCTTGTTTACTCTCCTCAGCCAGGGAAAGTATATCTCCTGCATCCAACTTCTCAAGATCTGTCAAAATGTCATATATTTGATTCAATCTTCACTAAATCTTCCAAACCTTCGTGTAAGTGGGCCACAGTGACTCAATCTCTCTTCATACGCCCGTCCTGCCACCTCCGGAATCAGTCTGGTGAACCGTCCCCTCACTGTCTGAACGGTAAGTATATCCATTCTCAGCTGAGATTGAACTGCACACAACACTTCACTGAACAGATTCCATTTCGCTATGTGTCTCTGGCAGATAAACTGAAGGGATTTGAGGTATCGATCAAAACAAACCCCCCAGTGGTGGAATTTGGACACTCTCTGGAGGTGACCTGCAGTACAACGTGTAACAACCCAGTGACGATTCTGGAATATAAACCAGGGATAAATCCCAACAGAACTTGCGGTGATAAATGGATTACAGACCAATTTCCAAGTGTCCAGACATGGGATTTCACAGTGCCCTGTACTGTAATCTGTGGATCTGAAAACCATGAAGTGAAGGAGGACAAATGGGTGGTCCCAGTGTACAGTAAGTGAAATCTCTTTGTTCCAAATACATCCCAGAGCAGAGTATAACCAGACGAAAGGCAGCAACATAAGATATGTATCACTTGAAAACATTATGCAGAACGATGCTGTTGTGTACCAGGTGAGGTAGAGCACTGCCTGCTGGGAAATAGATTTACACTTCACTCCCCCACAATGAGTTCACAGTCTGAGACATGTTCAGGGATTGATATTGAACAGAGACAATTTTACAGAAATTCTATAGAGAGTCTCAGGTCAGGAAACGTGTGTTGCTGTTTCACACGCCATAGTCTTGGACCAATGTGCTGATTCACAGGATTAGTGGGTTAATGGACATTCAGAGGTGAGTCTCACGGTGACAGAGCCATAGTTTGCTCTGACAGATGAATGGATTTCTTTTGGTGCAGACTGAAGAGATTCATCAGACTGGGAACGTCACATGGTAGGAAGATCCACAGGCACATTGGTTGTTGAGTTGATTTTTGATTTAGAATTTTGCCAATCATGATTCTCCTTTGACAGATCGAAACTTAAGCATTGTTCCACCTCCTGAAGTGCTGGAAGTTAACAAACCATATCAGCTAGAGTGTACTGGCCTGAAGGTCTATCCAAAGAACAAACTCGTACTCACCTGGCTCAGAGAGAATGAGACTATAGCAAATATTTCCACAGAGGACCCAGGTTTCCCAGAAGATGGTCCATTGAAGAATGTCCTTCATTTCAATGCAAGTATTTCAGACGATGGAATGGTGTACACCTGCTTGGCAGAGTTGAACTTGGACTCTAACACAACCAAACAAATCGCAAATGCATCTGTGACTCTGCAAATTTACTGTGAGTTCCATTTTAACAATAAATTTACACCTGATTTTGGGAATAGTTTGAACTGAAATATTCTGTTGAAAATAAATACAGTATTAACATGCTGCCTTCTGATCATTTTAGTAAAGTGCAACCAAGAGTGATCTTTATGGAACAGAGGTTGTAGTCACGAACTGGCTACTCCAACGGAGGAAGTGGGATTGAGACTTACTTTAGGAGCAGAAAACAAGATGTAACAGTTAACACAATAAAGGAATTGAAATCTCTGCAGATGTGTAAATCATGTGTGCGTAGTGAAGGTGGACTGTTATCACTCAGAAAGCATGAAAGTGATCCGTGCCTACAGGCAGAGGGAATGGAATATGGAATGAATACTTTGTTCACTCTTTACCAAGGGAGAATATGATGCCAACACTCAGAGAAAGCAGAGGGAAGAATGAGAATGGGCGGGTAAATATGAATGGGAAGTTATTAGCAAGATAACCATGCTAGAAGTTTGTAACTCATCTGGTGCAGAGAGGGTGCATCTGAACTGCAGAAGGATGGAGACTGTAAAAGGGCTTGACATAATCTCTCAATCCTCCTCGACTAGGGAAGGTGCAGGAGAGGTGGAGAATGGCACAGAGGTCATGAGGAGGTCATCAGCAGCTGCTGGTCCATCACTATAGTGGCAGTGATGGGGAATATGTTGGAAACATTAATATGGGAATACTTAAAGGGGCATGAAGACAGTTGAGTTTATAAAATAACCAACAGGGTTTGTAGATGAAATTGAGTTCTTTGATGAAGTAATAGCGGGCTTTGATGAAATTGAGTGATATCCTCTTAAGGATTTTCACACTGTGTTTGACATAGTCCCATATTGAAGTGTGGTGAGTGAAAGCGGCTCATGGAATATTCTGCTCAGTTGGACTAAGGAGTAAAAGTTGGCTTAAAGTCAGAAAGAGGAAATTTAAGTCTCGTCTGCGATGCTAAAACAAGATTCAAATTAAGGTGATATTGAGATCAATTAATAAGTGCATGATGTTGTATGTACCACTACTTGTGGCTGGAGCACCAGACAGGGTGAGAAACTGAAAATTAGGGAAAACATTCTGAAGAATGAAGGACGTGACCATTAAGTGGTGGATTAGGTATAAAGGTCCCCCAGATGTGTGACCTGGCCAGTCTCCAGCTCCGTCCATCAGAATTTACCACTGCAAGCTGAACTGCAGTGAACTTCTTGTGTGTCTTGCAGCTTTTCCAGAGCCTCCGAGGATCCTCAGCAGAGACCTTGTAGAAGTGAATCAGGAGGTCACATTAACATGTGAGGTGCCAAACGTCTATCCAGCTGAGAAGGTGAGAGTACGATGGTTTTGCGACGGTGAACAACAGAATTCAGCAACATATCAGTCAAATTCCACCACAGTAAGGGGAACAACTACATGGACACCACGAGAGACCGGTCTGACTGAAGTCTCCTGCACGGCAGATTTTGAGGATTATCCATCAATTCCACTGAAGAACGATAGCATTTCCATTGAGGTTTATGGTGAGTATGTTCACTGCACTCAGACAAGGATGAAAACTTATTTTCATGTTGTTAGTCAGTGGTGTTTCCTCAAGCAGTTGCATCTCTGTTGATTGAACTGGTAGCCCAAATCACAAAACATCCCCAGTCAATGGGGCCATTTCCCAGTGAAATTACTTAGTTTTTAATTGTAAAATGGTGATCAAGGAATATAAGCATAAGGCTGCAGGTGTTAGGACATGCACCCAATTTCATCAACTTCCGGGGTTTAGACGCTCTAGCTCTCTGGAATATGGATAGCTGGCGTGGTCCCTTTGAAGATTCAGGCTGCCCTGCTAATTGGAAGCCCTGTTTTGGCTCCAGTATTTAATATTTAAAGAGAACCTGAATTGAAGCTCTCTGCTCAGGTTTTGGTGGGTTCGGCTCGGCTCGATTTTTGGTTGGAGAGAGCTTGGCTTGTAGGAGTGGCGGTTGGTGGTGCTGGCTGTGGATAGTGTGAGGATGTTAGGAAATAGTGTAGGTTCAGGTAGGCGGGGGGATCTGGAAAAGAAACCACAAATAGAAGGTTCGGGTGAGTGGGGGTTGGTGGAAGGTGGTTGGAATGAAGTGGAATCTAGATCTGGAAAATGAAAAAAGAAACTTAATATTAGAATGATTTCAAGTGACAGACAGGAAAGGCAAGATATTTTGTAAAAAAAAAAGGAAAGAAGGTTTCAAGGTACTGGTTAAATTTGACGAGGAACAGCCTTCTTCGATCAATCCTATTAAATTAATTTCAGAATTAAAATTGGCCATAGGGAATATAGGTTGTACTCGTACTTTAAGAGGAGGGAATATATTAATCATTTGTAAGGATAATAAGCAGTGTGAGAAGACATTACAATTAAAGACTTTACTTGGTAAAAAGATGGTGTCTATGTTACCAAATGAAAATAGAGGTATTAGGGGTGTTATAAAGAGTGTTCCTGTGGAAATTTTGATAGAAGAGGTTAAATCTCATCTATTGTGAGGCAAGGTTAAGGAGGTAAAGAGATTGCAAGGACAGGAGTCAGAAATAGGGAAAGGATGGATAGTTTATCTGTATTGATATGTTTATGAAGTGAATCTCCCTGATAGTTAGTTTGGAGTATGTTAGATATAATGATCAAGGTGATATTCCACCCCCGCTTAGATGTTATAAGTGCAGAGGTTTGGCGTGTTGAGGCACTATGCCGTGGGAAACTAAGGTGTAGTAAGTGTGGTGCGGAAATAAGTATGAAATAAGTGTTAAGTTTAAATGTTGTAATTGCGGAGGAGACCGCAGCGGAGCTTAGAGAGGATGTGAAGGCAGCTGAAGTTGAACAGCTTAAGGTATAGTTAAGTGTGTCTTATGCAGAGGCCTTGCAAAAGGTTAAACCGAACATTGATAAACTATTACCAGTCAGAACAGAATGTGAAATCAGCAGCTATATGTCAGCATCATACTTCTCTTACTAAAGATACGTCCTAGTTGATAAAATGAAGTTTGTGATGTTCATCACGGATTTGGTGAATTGTTATGCTCAGACATCTAGTCCTACTGAGAAAATTAAAATTACTGTGAAAGCTGCTGAAAAGTATCTGCATATGGCTGGTGTTATGTGGGAATGAAGCTCTGATGGGTGAGGTACCTGTATTTCAGTCTCCTTGTGAAGGTACATAATCGGTATAAGAATATTGCAGTGGAATGCGAGAAGCCTGATTTCTAATGGTCAAGACTTTGAGAAATTTATTTCTGATTTATCAAATCCAACTGATGTTGTATGCATTCAGGAAACCTGGTTGTTACCACATTTAAGTTTTTCCTTGCAGGATTATATTATAATTAGGCATGATAGATTAGTTTGTATAGAGGGTGGTGTTGCAAGTTTTCTGAGGAAAGGGATTGGACATAGATTTGTGGATGTAATTGAAGTACTTGATTCAACTGGTAGGGGCATTAAAGCAGTAAATTTTTACAACACTTCTGGAAAGCTTTCGATTGATTTGTTGGAAAGCATATGTCGGAAGCCAGCTGTAGCAATGATAGTATTGGTGATATCGATTTTCTTTGTGTGAATTTAAGAAAGCTATTAATAGTGCAGATCAGATGGCTCCAGGAAAGGATGATGTATGTTATTGTATGTTTAAACATATGGCCAACAGCTCTCGAGATAATATTACAATTTTCCAATCTCACTTGGAGTTTAGACTATCTCCTCTCCTCATGGAAAATGGCAGAAGTAGTGCCTATTCTAAAACCTGGGAAACCCCCATCAGATCCTTCTAGTTATAGACCAATATCATTAAAGTCTCACTTGTGTAAACTTATGGAATGCACAATAGTGGAGCAGTTGAATTAATATTTCAAAAAAAAAGAGGTGATATAATGTTTTATCAGAACCGATTTTGGAAGGGTAGAATGACATTGCGTTGAGTTTTATGTTTGAAAGATGATATTTGGAAAGCACAGGTAAATAAAAGTTGTATTAGCAGTATTTTTTGCTAAGGGCAAAGCATATGATATGTTATGGGAAGAGGATCTTTCAAATAAATTACAGAAATTAGGAGTGAGAGGAAGACTATATAATTTTCTTCTGATTTTTTTATTTGGTTTGTCTATCCAGGTAAAGGTAGGGAAAGTATACTCAGGCTTCTATGAGATGGAGAATGGGACCCCACAAGGCAGTATTTATAGCCCTTTATTGTTTTACTATTATGATTAATGATATTTTTTCTGAGATAGATACTGAGGTGGGTAAATCACTTTTTGCAGATGATGGAGCATTATGGATCAGAGGTAGAAATTTCAACTTAACTGTATATAGGATGTAATTTGCAATTAAAAAGGTTGAACAGTGAGTAAAATAGATGAAGTTTTAAAGCTCTCAGTAGCTAAAACACATTAAATGTCTTACAAAAAGGTTTATAGACCTGCACTTAATTTGAAATAATAAGGTCAAAACACTTGAAGTGTCAATGGTAAGAAGTTTTGGCCTGTGTCTGATTATAAGCTGATATGGAAGCACCATATCAGTAAAATAATTAACAAATGTAGAGGGGCATTAAATATCCTTAGGTGTCTATGTGGGTATTCTTGGGGTGCTACACAAAAAATCTCTAACCATTTACATAGAATATAGAACATAGGAATCTACAGCACATTACAGGCCCTTCGGCTCACAACATTGTGCCGATCATGTAACCTACTCTAGAAACTGCCTAGAATTTTCCCACTGAATAGCCCTCTATTTTTCCAGGTCCCATGTGTCTATCTAGGAATCTCTTATAAGAATCTAATGTATCCATCTCTATCACCACCGCCGGCAGTGCATTCCATGCACCAATCACTCTCTGTGTGAAAAACTTACCTCTGACATCCCCTCTGTACCTACTTCCAGGCATGTTAAAACTATGCCCCTCGTGTTAACCATTTCAACCCTTGGAAAAAAACCTCTTGTTACTTACACGATCAATGCCTCTCATCATCTTATACATCTCTCTCAGGTCACGTCTCATCCTCCACTGCTCCAAGGAGAAAAGGCCAAGTCCACTCAACCTATTCTCATAAGGCATGCTCTCCAATCCAGGCAACGTCCTTGTAAATCTCCTCTACACTCTCTCTATAGTATCCACATCCTTCCTGCAGTGAGGTAACCAGAAGTGAACACAGTACTCCAAGTGGGGTCTAACTAAGGTCTTTTATAGCTGTTACATTACCTCACAGCACTTGAACCCAGCGGTTGATGAGATGGAGGCCAACACACCATACGCCGCCGTAACAACACTGTCAACCTGCGCAGCAGCTTTGAGTGTCCTATGGATATGGACCCCAAGATCTCTCTGATCCTATGCACTGCCAAGAGTATTACCATTAGTATTATATTCTGTCTTCAAGTTGGACCTACTAAAATGAACCACTTCACACTTATCTGAGTTGAACTCCATCTGCCACTTCTCAGCCCAGTTCTGCATCCTATCGACGTTGCGCTGTAATCTCTGACAACCTTCCAGACCATCCACAACACCCCCAACTTTTGTGTCATCAGCAAACTTACTAACCCACCCTTCTACTTCCTCATTCAGGTCATTTATAAAAATCACAAAGAGGAGGGGTCCCAGAACAGATCCTCGGAGAACCTGTTTATTTATATTTTACCTATTTTATATTTGTTTATTTCGATCTGTACTTGATTATGGCTTATGGATCAGCTTCGTCTTCAAATTTAAAATGTTTGGATGTGATCCAAGCACAGATGTTAAGACTGTGTTGGGGTGCAGTAAGGCTGTCCCCTGTTTCAGCTTTACTTGTTGAAATAAGACAACTACCCTTACAGTTGTGGAGGCTGACGTTGTTGTTAACATACCGGATTGATTTGAGAGGGCAGAGAAATGATCTCCCTGTTTAAAAAGTGTGTTGGAAGTCTGTTGGGAACATCACAAGAAGAGTGTTTTTAGTTTTTATGTGGTTGGGTTCTTATCACGTTAGGAATATGAGTTTGCTGGATTATGCAAGATGTCCCACTGCAGCTTTTTTGGTAACCCCACTGTGTTTTTTTCCAATGACCATAGTTGATCTTAGGTTGCATGATTTAATGAAGTCCAAGGATCCTGAAATGCCTGAGAGTCTGTTGGTTCATCAATATGTTAAGGAAAATTATTGTGATATACTAACCATTTTTACGGATGGATCGAAAGATAATTTAACAGGGAATGTCAGTGTGGCTGTTTTGTGCCTGAGTTACAAGTAACGAAGAAATGTCTTATTAACATTTATCAGTATAGACTGCAGAGCTGGTTGCCATCACTGGGTGGAGGAAATCCATCGTTGGAAAGTTATAATTTGTTCAGATTCTTTTTCAGTTTTGACTAGTCTGAAAACAGGTCATTCTAGCAGTAGGTCAGATTTACTGCTGGAAGTTCTTCAAACTTTATTTCATATTCAAAGTATTGATTTACATGTCTACTTCTTATGGGTCTCTGCACAGAGGGGTGTTGAGGGGAATGAGCAGATTGATTGGGCATATTAAGCTTAATTACTCCTTTTAGCTTGTTGAAAAACATCACTCTGGGATGTGTAGCTTTTGTTATTATGAAACAGTTTAACACGCTATTTTAGCTTATCAGGTTGAAAGAAAGCAAATGCAAGATGGACTATTATCTTTGGGGTTTGACAGTTTTCATTTAAAAAAAATTTATTTTTCAGTTTTCATTTACCACATTGTTTAAAGATAGTGGAATCAAAGGTAATGGGGATAAAGCAGGAACTGGATACTGATTGTGGATGATCAGCCATGATCACAATGAATGGTGGTTCTGTCTCGAAGGGCCGAATGGCCTGCTCCTGCACCTATTGTCTATTGTCTCAATCGTACCATGATGAGGCCCCTAGGCGGGATAGTAAGGACACAGGTGCTGGAGTATCCGAGACCTTTAATTCACAACATTGTTTATTTTCCGTTATTTAAAATCTACAGGGCATTTTGGAGTAATTTGGTTTTCAGTTGATAAAGAACTAGTAGGGATTTTATTTCCCAACTCTCTACACCACACCAGTCCAGTTGGTGGCGGTAATGCACCTTTAAGTTGGACTGCCACCTGCCATTAAGAGTCAGAACAAGAAGGTTCTGTGGTCGATTGTCAGTTCAATTTTGGATTCTCATCTTGCGTTTAGTTTAGAACCCTGTCTTCTTCTCGTTCTCGTATCCGGTCTCGGATACTCCAGCACCTGTGTCCTTACTATCCCGCCTAGGGGCCTCATCATGGTACGATTGAGACAATAGACAATAGGTGCAGGAGTAGGCCATTCGGCCCTTCGAGACAGAACCACCATTCATTGTGATCATGGCTGATCATCCACAATCAGTATCCAGTTCCTGCTTTATCCCCATAACCTTTGATTCCACTATCTTTAAGAGCTCTATCCATCTCTTTCTTGAAAACATCCAGAGACTTCGCCTCCACTGCCTTCCGGGGCAGAGCATTCCACATATCCACCACTCTCGGGGTGAAAAAGTTTTCCTCAATTCCGTTCTAAATGGTCTACCCCTTACTCTTAAACTGTGGCCTCTGATTCTGGACTCACCCATCAGCGGGAACATGCTTCCTGCCTCCAGCGTATCCAATCCCTTAATAATCTTATATGTTTCAATCAGATCCCCTCTCATCCTTCTAAATTCCAGTGCATACAAGCCCAGTCACTCCAATCTTTTGACATATGACAGTCCCGCCATCCCAGGAATTAACCTTGTGAACCTAAGCTTCACTCCCTCAATAGCAAGAATGTCCTTCCTCAAATTTGGAGACCAAAACTGCACACAATACTCCAGGTGTGGTCTCACCAGGGCCCTGTACAGCTGCAGAAGGACCTCTTTGCTCCTATACTCAATTACCCTTGTTATGAAGGCCAGCATGCCATTAGCTTTCTTCACTGCCTGCTGTACCTGCATGCTTGCTTTCAGTGACTGATGTACAAGAACACCGAGATCTCATTGTACTTCCCCTTTTCCTAAATTGACTCAATTTAGATAATAATCTGCCTTCCTGTTCTTACCAGCAAAGTGGATAACCTTACATTTATCCACATTAAACTGCATCTGCCATGCATTCGCCCACTCACCCAGCCTGTCCAAATCACACTGCATTCTCATAACATCCTCCTCACATTTCACACTCCCACCCAGCTTTGTGCCATCTGCAAATTTGCTAATGCTACTTTTAATCTCTTCATCTAAATCATTAATGTATATTGTAAACTGCTGCGGTACCCCACTGGTCACCACCTACCATTCCGAAAGGGACCCATTAATCGCTACTCTTTGTTTCCTGTCAACCAGCCAATTTTCGAACCATGTTGGTACTCTGCCCCAATACCATGTGCCTTAATTTTGCCCACTAATCTCCTATGTGGGACTTTATCACAGGATTTCTGAAAGTCCAGGTACACTACATCCACTGGCTTTCCCTTGTCCAGTTTCATAGTTACATCTTCAAAAAATTCCAGAAGATTAGTCAAGCACGATTTCCCCTTCGTAAATCCATGCTGACTCGGACCTATCCTGTTACTGCCATCCAAATATGTCGTAATTTCATCTTTTATAATTGACTTCAGCATCATTCCCACCACTGAAGTCAGGCTAACTGGTCTATAATTCCCTGTTTTCTCTCTCCCTCCTTTCTTGGAAAGTGGGACAACATTAGCCACCCTCCAATCCACAGGAACTGATCCTGAATCTATTGAACATTGGAAAATGATTACCAATGCGTCCACAATTTCTAAAGCCACCTCCTTAAGTACCCTGGGATGCAGACCATCAGGTCCCGGGGACTTATCAGCCTTCAGACCCAACAGTCTATCCAACACCATTTCCTGCCTAATATAAATTTCCTTCAGTTCATCCATTACCCTAGGTCCTTTGGCCACTATTACATCTGGGAGATTGTTTGTGTCTTCCCTAGTGAAGACAGATCCAAAGTACCTGTTCAACTCGTCTGCCATTTCCTTGTTCCCCATAATAAATTCACCTTTTTCTGTCTTCAAGGGCCCAGTTTTGGTCTTAACTATTTTTTTCCTTTTCACATACCTAAAGAAGCTTTTACTATCCTCCGTTATATTCTTGGCTAGTTTACCTTTGTACCTCGTTTTTTCTCCGCGTATTGCCTTTTTAGTTATCTTCTGTTGCTCTTTAAAAGTTTCCCAATCCTCCGGCTTCCCACTCATTTTTGCTATGCTGTACTTCTCTCTTATCTTTATACTGTCCTTTACTTCCCTTGTCAGCCACGGCCTCTCCTTACTCCCCTTAGGATCTTTCTTCCTCTTTGGAATGAACTGATCCTGCACCTTCTGCATTATTCCCAGAAATACCTGCCATTGTTGTTCCACTGTCATCCCTGCTAGGGTATTGTTCCATTGAACTTTGGCCATCTCCTCCCTCATAGCACCATAGTTCCCTTTGTTCAATTGTAATACTGACACCTCTGATTTTCCCTCCTCCCTCTCGATTTGTAGATTAAAACTTATCATATTATGGTCACTACCTCCTAATGGCTCCTTTACCTCGAGGTCCCTGATCAAATCTGGTTCATTGCACAACACTAAATCTAGAATTGCCTTCTCTCTGGTAGGCTCCAGTACAAGCTGTTCTAAGAATCCATCTCGGAAGGACTCCGCAAACTCCCTTTCTTGGGGTCCAGTACCGACCTGATTCTTCCAGTCTACCTGCATGTTGAAATCCCCCATAACAACTGTAGCATTATCTTTGCGACATGCCAATTTTAACTCTTGATTCAACTTACACCCTTCATCCAGACTACTGTTTGTGGGCCTGTAGATAACTCCCATTAGGGTCTTTCCACCCTTAGAATTTCTCAGTTCTATCCATACTGACTCTACATCTCCTGATTCTATGTCCCCTCTTGCAAGGGACTGAATATCATTCCTCACCAACAGAGCCACCCCACTCCCTCGGCCCATCAGTCTGACTTTTCGATAGGACGTATACCCTTGAATATTCATTTCCCAGGTCCTGTCCACTTGAAGCCATGTCTCTGCTATTCCCACAACATCATACTTGCCAATTTCCAACTGTGCCCCAAGCTCATCTACTTTATTTCCTATATTTTGTGCATTCATATATAATATTTCTAATTCATTACTCCCTTCACCTTTCATATCAATTCCTATTTCATGTTTCCTATAACATGGATCCAGTGGGGTATTGGAGCCCTTTTGTCAGCTGTGGCCAGCCACAGCAAGAAGATGTCAAGACAGAGCCTGGAGATACACCACCTCCAGGTTGTCATGTGCTAACTATCAAAGGGAGAACTCCAGAGTCATTCGGGTGAGGCTATGGGTTGCTCTGCAGTGCCAGTACAGCTTCCGGCCCCAGAGAGATTCAGTAATGACCTGGTCTCTTGCCATGGCTTCTTTACTCAATATTCATTGGTGTTCAACTGCCAGCCGTCCCACTACTCTTTGGAGAGCAGAAAGATGGCCTTAATGACCTCTGTCCTGACCGGGAGAGCCCTCACCTGAGCCACCGCGCATTGGGTGCGAAGGTCGGAGATTTGCTCCGATTTGGAGAAAATCATGGGTGCCATGAGGAGGGCGTTCCATCATCCCGCTGAAGCAAACAGAGATCGGACCATCTGATGAAGGTGTGTCAGGGTAGTTGGTCAGCAGCCGGACTTTGGTCCAAGAGTGGTCTTGGTCACTCTCTACCACCACAGCCGCCCAAGCAAATTAAATGATGCCCTTGGCTTGGGGAAGCTGGTAGAGGACCTGGAGGCTCTGATTGATCAGTCCACCGCCTTGATAATCGCTTGCCAGAGCGAGAGTAGGACTACCTCAAAAGGTCGGAGAGGGCTAATCCGAGCCCGGCCTCAACGTGTCACAGTTCCACGTCACAACCTCTGACAATGACTAGCCCATCTCCTGTTTCGGATCCTGTCAACCCATGCAAACCGGGCACGCCAGACCCTCCATCGATGAGAGGTTCCTGCGTTAGAGTTGGGGTTGCTGATATTACTGCGGGCCGAATGTCCGAAGTTCAGTGTCGGGTGGACTGTGATGGTTGCAGTCACCACTCCCAACCCCACAGGTTTCGGTGTCACGCTGAAGGCAGAGATCTCCTGGGGAAAGAATCCACAAAAGGAGAATTCTTTGTTTGGACCCAAGGGCAACTGGTAATTTCCTGGATTTGGGGACTGCCCGTAACCTCAACATACCACTGCAGGAGCTGAGCCAGCCTGTCATGGTCCAGTCCGTGGAGTCTGCATTCCGGTTCACTGTCCGGTCCGTGGACTCAGGACTCCAGGTCTTCCAGCTGTCCCTTGTTTGAGTTAATCATAGACACCTGATTCCCATCTTTGGGCTTGCAATTTTGAGGTTGAGTGTGGGCTGCTGGCTGGGAATTGATGTGTGAATGTGGTTTGGAACTTGTTGAGGGAAAGAGAGTGGGGAAGGAATGGGAATTACTGGGAGGGGGTTGTGTGGGTCTGGTAATGGTGGACAAGATGGGGGGTTGAGGGAAACAAAGTGGAGAAGGAGTGGGGTAGGGATTTAGGATCAGAGGTAGGCAGCTGGGGAGAGATGGATTATTGTGAAGGGAGAAATAAAGGGAATGAGATAGTGAGGGGATGGATGAATGAAAACTGAGACAAAGGGAATAAAAGAATAAGAAATGACAGTGGAGAGAGCTCTGAAAGTGAGGAAGATGAACAAGTTCAGAGAGAAGGTGTTGTCATAATTAGGTTTAATGAGAAAGCTCAGGAACATATGAAGAAAATTAACCTGTTTGTGCTAACAACAACTCTGACAAATAAGATAGGGGAAATAGTATTTGCAAAAGTCCTTAATGACGGCAACTTATTGGTAAGATGTGTGAATGAGGAACAACTTGAGAAAGCACTCAAGCTAAAAGATAGGAAAATGCAAGGTGGAATACACAGGGAGGGTGGGAGCACAAAATAGTGGTTGTAAGGGAGTGATCACGGGGATACCAATGAGTATAAATATGGAGGAGTTAAAGAGGAATATCAAAGGAGGGAAAGTAATGAACGTTCAAAGACTGAAAACAACAAAGGAGGGAGTGAAAAAGGAAAGTGAATCAGTATTGGTTGAATTTGAAGAAGAAAGAGTGCCAAGGAAGGTGTTCCTGGGTTTCATGAGTTACCCAGTAAGGGTGTATGTGCCAAAGCCACTGAGGTGCTATAATTGTCAAAGGTTTGGACGCATAGCTAAAAACTGTAAAAGGCAGAGGAGATGTGCTAGATGTGGGGGTGATCATGAATATGGAAAGTGCGGAACAGGAGTGCAACCAAAATGCTGCAATTGTGGAGGAGCTCATAATGTGGCATATGGTGGGTGTGAGGTTATGAGACGGGAGAATAAAATTCAAGAAATAAGAGTGAAAAGAAAGATCACTCATGCAGAAGCTGTAAGAATGTCAAGAGAACAGAATAATGCTCCTAACGAACAGGGAGCAATAGGGATACGAGAGATGCAACAAAGAACGAATGACAGGATTTATGTAGACAAAAAGGCTCTAGTAACATTCATTGCAGCAGTGATTAATAGTACTGCTGAGGTAAAGTCAAAAAGTGACAAAATTCAGCTGGTGGTAAAAGCAGCAGTAAACCATTTAGGGTTAGTAGGACTGACATGAGAGGAAGTGAGGGAGAACCTCACTAATCAGTCAAGCCAGAAAGTGTCATGAGTTGGTTAATACTAATTATGGTGATTCTTTTACAATGGAATGCAAGGAGCTTACTGGTCAATAGCCAGGAATTCAAGCACTTTATTAAAGAAATGGTTGTAGTGTGTATTCAGGAAACTTGTTGAAACCAACTTTAGACTTTGTGGTATATGGGTATACAATGATAAGGAAAGATAGAAATCTATGGGGAGAAGGGGGTTGTGCTATGTTAATCAAGCAAGGTATACCATATACGGTACTGGAAAAAGGAAATGATCAGGAATACATAGTGGTGGAAGTGTGGGAGAGAGGGGAGGGAGTGGTTATAATTAACTACTACAATCCATGTAAAAGGTTGGATTTGGACAGCCTATTAAGGATACAAGGACAAAACAGCCATAAAGTAGTGTGGTGTGCAAATTTCAATGCTCATAGCACAATAAGGGGGGATCAGATTACAGATCCAAATGGAAAGGTAATTGAAGATTTGATAGAAGAAAGGGATTTGGTGTGTATGAATGATGGTAGAGGCACAAGGATAGACATAACAACAGGAACTGAGTCAGTATTAGATATTATGTTAGTGTCTAATATGTTGGCTGCCGTTAGTAACTGGGGAGTTTGGACTGCTTCAACAGTAGGCAGTGAACACTACCCAGTTTTACGTTCAGTGGGTGAAAGAGTTGAATTAAGATGAGATGGCGGAACCCCAAAGTGGGTGTTTGGAAAAGCAGACTGGAGTAAGTTCCAGAAGTTGAGTGAAGAAGCATTGACAAAGATTGATATTTCTGGAAATATAGATGAATAAAACAGCCAGGTGACTTCAGCAATTATTATGGCAGCAGAAGGATCTATACCTAGGAGTAAAAATAGGATGAATAGAAAACTGGTACCACAGCGGACAGAGGAATGTTGTCAGGCTGTAAAAAACAGAAATAGAGCATTCAGGTTGGTTAAAAGAACCCATAATATGCAGCATTTAATATAAATATTAATATAAGAAAGCACAGGCAGTGGTGAGAAGAACTATACGTCAAGCTAAAAGGGCAAGTTGGAGGAGCTTTTGCAACAAAATAGGAAGCACAACACCTGTGGGAGAGGTATGGGGAATGATTAAGAGGATGGGAGGAGATAGAAGGGAATGGGAATATCCAGTAATGATATCTGAGGAGGAAACGGCAGTCTCCAGTAGGGATAAGGCTGAGATCATGGCCAAGTCATTTGTACAGATACACCGTTCAGAAAATTTGTCTGGAGAAGAAGGGAAAGAACAATGAGTCAACACCCAGGTGTGTTAAACAGGAGGGAAGGAACAGATGATATAATTGATGATCCATTTACGTTAGCAGAAATGGTGAGAGCAATAAAGAGATCGAGACCAACCTCCCCAGGGAAAGATCTGATATTCTCTGTGATGCTAAAAAATCTAGGAGAAGGAGCGCTCTTGAAGTTGCTGCATTTTTATAACAGTGTGTGGGAGGAGGGAAGATTACCAAGTGCATGGAAAGAAGCAGTAGTAATTCCAGTAAGGAAACCTGGCAAGGATCCATCAAAACCCACTAGCTACAGACCAATAGCGTTAGCATCAAATATATGTAAGATAATGGAAAGGATGATAACAGAAAGGTTGTTGTATGAGCTTGAGAAGAGGGGAATGCTGGCAAGTTATCAGAGTGGTTTTAGAAAGGGAAGGAATTCCATGGACTCAGTTATAAGGTTAGAGACTGAAATAAGGAAGGCCCAGGCAAATAAAGTAATAAATAAGGTAGTTGCAGTGTTTTTTGACATTGAAAAAGCCTATGATATGATGTGGAAGGAAGGATTATTAATTAAACTGCACAAGATGGGGGTTGGTGGGAAAGTTTTTAATTGGATTAAAGATTTTTTGTTTGGTAGAAAAATTCAAGCTCGGATTGGATCAGAATTATCAAAACAGTACATAGTGGAAAATGGCACACCTCAAGGTAGTGTGATTAGCCCGTTACTTTTCATCATTATGATAAATGATGATTTCACAAAGATACCAGTGGATATAGGTAGGTCACTGTTTGCGGATGATGGGGCCTTGTGGAAAAGAGGCAGGAACATGGACTATATAATCAGGAAACTACAAGAAGCAATTGATGAAGTGGTGGAGTGGGGTTATGATTGGGGATGTAGATTTTCAGTAGAAAAAACTCAAACTGTATTTTTTACCAGGAAAAGAACTGAGGTAGGGAAGAAGTTAAGGATGTATGGGATTGAATTAGAAAGGGTTGGATCATTTAAATTTCTGGGAGTTATATTTGATTCACGATTAACATGGGCAGACCATATCAGGAAAGTTGAGGAGAAATGTAAAAAAGTAATAAATGTGATGAGATGTTTGACTGGTAGGGAATGGGGAGCAAGTTGTTCAGTGTTGAAGAGAATGTATGTGGCTTTAGTGAGATCTGTGTTGGACTATGGAAATATAGCATATGGATCAGCAGCTAGGTCTCTTATAAGGAAAGTGGATGTGATTCAGGCTCAGGCTTTGAGAGTGTGCAATGGGGCTTTTAAAATGTCACCAGTGTCAGTCCTACAGGTAGAAATGGGAATAATGCCTTTGGAACTAAGAAGTTTGCAACTGATGGCAAACTACTGGGCTAACTTGCAGGGGCACAATGTCTCTCATCCTGCTAAAGGAGTGTTGCAGGAGTGCTGGGAAAATGGGAGGTTTCAGAGGGATACCTTTAGTCGGGTAGGGAATGATATTGCTAAAGAATGTGGAGTGTTTGATCTAAGGATAAGTCCTTTAGTAGTTTATCCGGTTGTAGCTCCTTGGAAACTTGTATGACCCGACATAGACTGGCATTTGTTAGAGGTAAAAAGGAAAGGAAGATATAAAACTGATTTGGTAAATGCATTTAACTGTCATGTGATGGAAAAGTATAGTGATTATACTCACATTTATACGAATGGTGCAAAGGAACCTGAAACAGGAGTGACAGGGTTTGGGGTGGCTATACCAGCAAAAGAAATTAGAATCAGCAGAAGAACATCTAATAAGTTAGGGGTGTTTACAGTGGAGATGCTGGCAGTGTTGGTTGCGTTGCGATGGGTGCAGAAAGCCAGACAAGTCAAAGCATTGATATGCTCAGATTCATCCTCAGTTCTAGCAAGTTTAAGGTCTTTTCACACAAACAGTCGGCAAGCTGTACTTTATGAAGTCCTTCAGTTAGTTGCAAGCATTGCAAATCAGGGCGGTCAGGTAAAATTTCTATGGGCTCCAGCACATGTAGGGGTGAAGGCGAATGAGAGGGTGGATGAGTTGGCAAAGAGGGTGTTAAAGAAAGAAAATGTGGAAATGCACATTAGTATCAGTAAAGCAGAGGTTAAGTGTGTAATCTGGGAAAAAGTCAACCAAATGTGGCAAGAAAGATGGGACAGGGAGGGGAAAGGGAGGCATTTATATCAAATACAAAAAAAGTGTTGCAGATACTAGGGTAGTTAGTGGAAACAGAAGAGAGGAAACTGTGTGGACTAGGTTAAGGCTGGGACACTGTGCATTAAACAAAACATTGAAAATGATAGGGAAACACCAGACAAGATTGTGTGAGGAATGTCAGGAAGAGGAGTCAGTAGAACATGTAGTTCTGAGTTGCAGCAAGTATGGGATACAGAGAGAGATGATGAGAATTAAACTAAGGGAATTGGGGGTGCAGGAATTCACATTAAAAGGGTTGCTGGGCATGGGTGGGAGAGCACAGGTTAGGGTATTTTTAACTTGCTTAAGGGGTACAGGGGTTTTTTATAGGATATGACTGATAAACAGGAATAGGGAACTAGGATGGCCAAAGATGGGAGGATGAAGTATAGGTTAGGGTATGTATATGTGTGTGTGTGTGTGTGTGTGTGTGTGTGTGTGTGTGTGTGTGAGAGTGAGAGAGAGAGAGATTGGGTGAAGGGATTTAGAATGTACGTCTATTGCACACTCTGGAGCAGAAGGTGGCGGTAATGCACCATTAAGCTGGGTGCCAACCGCCGTAAAACAAGACACAGGCAGACAGACAGTGCGGGCTGCTGGTTTGTCTTGTCAGTCCCCCTTGGAGCAACCTGCTGATGGAAGGCTAGTCAAACCATTTGTGATCTCTAGGCCTGGTTGGAGGACCACTGCCTCATGGAGCCTTGTTGCCACTCGTTGGCGTGGTCTTTGCGGTATGGATTCGGCTGTTTCCCGGGCCAGCTGAGTGGCTGCCAGCCACCCCAAGCTAGGTAGGGATCCGGCTGTTTCCGCAGCCAGCTGAGGTTGCTGGCCGAACTGAGACTCGGAGCTTCCCCGGAGCAGAGATGGAACTGTCTGTTGTTCTTTGGTGTTTGTCTCTTCTTGTCCCTGCCTCCAGGGTAAGTCAGGCTGTTTTGCTGTTGCCCTGTTGGGGCGGTGGGGGGGGGTTATCTGTCTTGCCTTGTCCTTGCCTCTGTTGGGTAAGTCTGGCTGTTCTACCATTACCTGATGGAGGGACCTGTCCCACCTTGGTGTGGAGATGAAGTTGGGTCCTGGCTTGTCTTAGTATAAGTCCTGGCTCATGTTAGTGTCGTGTTAAAGATGAGTCCCGGCTTGTCAAAGGATAAGTCCTGGCTCTACGTTGATGTTTAGTTCCCATTCGGGGTCTCAGCTCCAGCCTCTGAGTTATCAGCCTCCGCATTTCAAGACGAAGATCCCGCAGCCAAGCTCCAAGAGCCCAAGCCCCCAGCCTGTCTCCAAGCTCAGGCCTCTAGACCCCAGCCACATCCCGTCCTTGAGCCACGTCATGTCCTTGCCTGGTTCTGGGGTCTGAGCCCGAGGCAAGACCCAGGTTCTGGGTCCTTGTCCAGTCTCGGGCTCGGAGTCCAAGCCTTGTCTCCTAGTCCACGGTTCCTAGTCCTGGTCCCGCTTTCCCTAACCCAAGTCTGCGTTCTTGTCCCTGCTCCTTGTCTGTATCCTGTCATGTCCCTACTCCAGTCAAGTCCTGTTCCTTGTACTTCAGAGTCTGTGTCTCACATTTGGGTCCATTCCCAGCACCCCACCGTGACACAGCCCCTGCCTGCTATTGTCCTGGATGGCCTTCCGTTTGGTTCTGGGCAGATCTGGCAGCAGATTTCCATGACACTTCACACGCTCTGGATCTTTTCAATGAGTTCAAATTTCCTGGTCCCAATCATCTTATTTTCACTATGGATATCCAGTCCCTATACACTTCCATTCCCCCCACCTCCCAACCAGGAAAGCCTCTCCATTTCTTTCTGAACACCAGACCCAACCAGTTCCCCTCCACCACCACTCTTCCTCCGTCTGGCAGCTCCGGTCCTCGCTCTCAATAATTTCCCCTTCTGCGCCTTCAAACCAAAGGTGTAGCCATGGGCACTGGCATGGGTCCCTGCTATGCCTCCCTTTTTGTCGGCTACGTGGAACAGTCTATGTTCCAAGCCTGCACTGGTATCACTCTCCCCTTTTCCTATGCTCCATCGATGACAGCATTGCTGCTGCTTCCTGCGCCCCTGTCGAGCTCGTCAACTTTATCAACTTTGCCTCCAACTTCCACCCTGCCCTCAAATTTACCTGGTCCATTTCCAACATCTCCCTCCCATTTCTCAATCTGTTTCTATCTTTGGAGACTGCTTATCTACTAATGTCTTTTAATCCATTGATTCTCACAGCTACATGGACAAAACTTCTTCCCATCCTGTCCCTTGGAAAAAATATCATCCCCTTCTCTCAGTTCCATGGCATCTGCTCTCAGGATGAGGCTTTTCATCCCACTCGAAGGGGTGTCCCCCTTCAAAGAAAGGGGCTTCCCTTCCTCCACCATCAACGCTGCCCTCGCCCGCATCTATTCCATTTCACATATGTCTGCCCTCGCGCCACCTTCCTGCCACCCCACCAGGGATAGGGTTCCTTTAGTTGTCACCTACCACCCCACAAGCCTTCACGTTCAGCACATAATTCTCCGTAACATCCGCCATTTCCAACAGGATCCGCCCCCCCCCCACATGCTTTCTGCTTTCCATGGGTACCGCTCCCTACATGACTCCTTTGTCCATTCGTCCCCCCCACCACCACCACTGATCTCCCTCCTGGCACTTATCCTTGCAAGCAGAACAAGGCAACAAGTGCTCCACATGCCCCTACACTGCCTACCTCACTACCATTCAGGGCATTAAACAGTCCTACCAGGTGAGGCAACACATCTGCGAGTCTGTTGGGGTCATATACTGTGTCCGTGTGTGTGTCCTCCCCCCCTCCTCCCTCCCCCCCTCTCTCTTCTCCCCCCCCATCAATATTCAACTAAATACCACGAACTGAACTTTAATTAACATCGTAAGACTGTATCTTTTTACCCCTAGACTTAAAGAAGCTTGGTTTTTCAAATACATATATTTCCTCACTTACTGATATACTTATTCATATATAATCGTTGCTGACCTGTTTAATTTATCTTCACTTAGTTTACTGTATTGCGTAGTTACTAATAAATATTATTAGTTAATAGCAATACGGGACTCCAAAGTGTTTTCCATCTCTGCTGGTTCTTCATTCCCGTCACGGGGTTCGTGACACACCTATCACCCACAACCTTGTATTCTTCCCCTCCCACGCCTTCTTACTCTGACTTCTTATCTTCTTTTCTTCAGTCCTGATGAAGGGTCTCAGCCTAAGAGATCGACTGTTTACTCTTTTCCATAGAAGCAGCATTTTGTGATGTTTGCAAAGAAAAAGAATTTATTGTACAGTATGCCCTTCTCTGACACTAAATGTACGTATTGAAGCCTATTGATAGCCGACATTGGTCTTGCAGATGAGGTTAGAGGATCATGCAGAGGACACTAGTTTCTGTATCATTGAGTTTCCTCACATTATTCCCAATCATCTGGCACCATTGGCTGTCCCAGCATAACCCTCCCATAAACTGGAAAAGGAAGGGAGGATCATTGCATGGTGCTGTCACTGCAAGAAGGCATGTTTTCGGCTTGATAGTCCAACTTCCAGATTCTCCCACGAGGCCACACTCGGGTTGGAGAAGCAACTCCTTATAGTCCATTCGGGTGGCCTCCAACCTGATGGCATGATCATCGATATCTCCAACTTCGAGTAATTTGTTTCCCCTCCCCTTTTCTATTTCCCCTTCTGGATCCACCTCATACCCTTTCTCTTCCTCACCTGCCAATCACTTCCCTGTATACACCCTTCCTCCTTCCCCTTTTTCCATTTTCCACTCCTACCAGATTCCTCCTTCAACCTTTAACATTTTCCACCTATCATGTTCCAGATTCTTGCCTTATCCCCACCTAACTTCTCACTATCACCTTCCAGCTTGGACTCCCTCTACCTTGTTCTGATTTTTCCCCCCTTTCCTCACCAGTCTTGATGAGGGGTCTTGACCCAAAACGTCAATTCCTCTCCATAGATGCTGCCTGACCTGCTGAGTTCCTGAATGTTGTGTGTGCTCCCAGTAAGAACTGGAAATCAGTCAGAATTTTCCGTGTAGTGAAAGATAAAGTTGGACACCAGCATGCAGGAAACTCAACTGAGCGTGATTGATAACTTCTGCTTGTGGAGTATGTGAACTCCTCCCACATGGGAGTGGCTGACTGAGTGGCAGAGAAATAAGACTATTAACTACCACTACGCCAGGAAGTAAATCAGTCAGAATTTCCTATGTAGTTAAAGCTGAAACTGAACAATCAAAATGAAGAAACAAACAGCTCACAAAGAAATAAAGAAGCAATTTGCAGTGAGACAACTGAAAAATATTTTAAAACTTGCAGAAATCCAGTGTTCGGGGTCAGGGATAAATGTTGGCTGTGATATTGGAAATTGTGTGGGGATTTTGATAATTATCCAGCCACATGACACACAGACGGGTGGATGTGATGTTCCAGGCTGACCGTACAGTAGCTTTAGCTACGTTAGTCCGGTCAGGCAGAGGGAACACAGGACTTGCTTTGAGAAAGTTTCTAACAATGTTTTCTGTTGTTACAGCTTTCTCCAACCCTGAAATCCACATTGCGATCACCACTGAGGGTATTCCGGTGATTATTATCTGCAGTGTGTTTAACGTCTCAGGGGAACTTCAACTCAGACTGAAGAAGGGAAGTGAGATATTAGTGAACAGGTCAGCCAGTACTGGGCTGACTATCTACCACACTGTGAATCCACAAGCAGAGCTGAATGGACAGCAGTTCACCTGCGAGGCCGAGCTGACACTTCACCATCACTCCAACACCATTGTTAAACGACAGTCAGCCACTCTCACTGTCCATGGTGAGTGACATCACACTGGTACCACCGGGTAGTGATGAGTGAGGTTATCTGTTGCTAGTTATTTTCATTTTTTTTTGTCTTTGTGGTATATATCAATGATTCTTTAAACAGAAATGTTTAAATAAGAATTCTGGATACGTGTTGAAGAAAGCATAGAACTACAGGAATTATCAACGGCCAAGTGTGAGGTTCAAGCTTTCAGTGAACAATGGGCTATGATACTCAAAAGCTCAAATTTCATTCATTATCAAAGTGTGTATACATGCAAGCAATTAGCAGTCTGAACTGAAGTCCACAGAGTCCGTCCACAGACCCTTGTTTCAGCACAGAGATGAGTAAACATCGCCAGTAGCGAGCTGAACCGGCCCGACCCTCGCCTCGGGTCCCGACACCCCGATCGCTTCAATCTGGCCCCACACCTAAATCTTTATCCAAACATTAGGTTCGATCTCTTGGGTACACTCTGGGGCCTGGACCCTGCCTCCTCAGTTCGGCCTGTACCTGATCTTTCTGATTCGGGACGGCACTTAAATCGTCCAAACATCAGGTTCAGGCTTTTCGGTACGCTCTGAGGCCTGGCCCATACCACCTCGAATCAGCGTGCACCCGACCTTTGCGATTTGGCCCGGCGCTTAAATCATTTGAACCTCGGTTCTTTCTCGCTCTCGGTGATTGCTGTGCTATATTATCAATTTTTAATATATTTGTAATTGTATGTTTTTCTGCTATCATAATCATACACGCTGCGTGTGACTGTGTTTTCCACCTTGGCCCGGGAGGAACGCTGTTTCATTCGGCTGTGTTCACGGGGATGATTGAATGACAATTATACTTGGCGAATGGTTGTACAGGCTCACTGCTGACTTTGGACACAAAAGAAACTCTTCAATTCTGACCCGTCAACAACATCCCAGCACTTTTCCCTCACGGTTGCCAACTCCAGTTACAGTGAAAACAACCGCACAGTGCTAATTTCCTGTTACATGCCTGCAGTGATACTCAGCTGTGGGGAGAGGCTCCTCATCCCATCGGTCCCATACATGCGCGCCCAGCTTGCAAATAAACCCAAAGTTAGACCCGCATTTCAGACTCAAATATTTTCCTTTGAATTAGTTTAATGTTTTGAAGTTACAAAACGCAACATGAGCAACAAGGTTTTTTAAATGAACACAAGGCAGCTATTGACTTGTTAAAGTGCAGCGAGACATTCGAACTACAACAAAAGATGGCGAGCAAAAATACGCAGCCCAACACGTGCAGTGACATCAAGGCAAATATAATCGGCAATGAGAAACAAGTACTAATTTTGCTAAGTGCTTGCAGTGGCGTATCTAAGGTATGGCAGGTATGGCACGTGCCCTGGGTGCCACTTGAAGGGGGGCACCACTGAGCAGTTTCTATTAAAGTCAAACAAGCCATCCTCGAGTAGTGAAAAAAGAATTTTCTTCAGATGTATGATCTGTCCTTGATTATCATGGGTGAGAGGCACCAGGATGGCCTTGTTTCAGAGCATTGTGTAAGAAGACCATGAAATGTTTCTTCATGAAGAAGGAAAGTGGAGCTGAAGGATGGAAGAGATGAAAGTTGGAGGCGGAGGAAGCCAAGAAGTGGAGCAAGTTCTTCATGCCCTTCTTTGAAAAGCCCGGAACAAGTAGTTCGATGCATTCCATTGGAGTCGCCTGCACCTGCTACAAGTTTGTTAGAATCCGAAGGTGGATCAAGTACAAATGCATCACAAGCCGAGGAGGAAGTCAAGTCAGATAAATCCGACTATGATGAGATTAAGAGTAAGGCTGCCACAGAGAACGTGGACATGACAGGAGGGGAAGACGATGGTGGTGGTGATGTTGAGTTTATTGACGAGATTTTACCTGACGAGATTGAACCTGACAACACTGAAGCTAATGAACTGGATGGTGTCAAAAAGCCTTGAATTGTGATTGAACAGCATGACATTGGACTTCTGAAGTTCGACAAGGATACTGGAAAAGCAATTCTGCCTGACGTGTTGAGAACAGAGATAATAAAGCTGGGTTCAGAGTATTTCCAGAACAGTGAGGGGCCTTTCCTACCAACAAATAACCGCTCAATGAACAAAACTTAGTTCAAGAGGAAATTGGGAAATGGTCGTGGTGAGGAAGTGACTCGCTCATAGCTGGCCTCTCCCCCTTCTTAAAAAGTCTACATTTTGTATCTGTTGTCTTCTCTATTCCCGGTCAGACCATCAATCCTCATTGGAGCAGGAAAGTGGATTCAACCAGTGGAAAGCACCTGAAAGGATTAGTGTTCATGAAAATACCAAGAATCATCGGGAATGCTTCACACAGTGGAAAGAAATTTAGCTGAAAACAGGAGTTATTGATGCCGTATTTCAGTCACAGATTGAGAAGGAAAAGCAGAAATGGCGTGATATCTTGATGAGAATCCTTCACTGCATAAAATTCCTTGCGACTCAGAACCTGGCTTTGCGAGGACACAGGGAGTCACTTCAGCTAGATGATGACTCCAATGTGGGAAATTTCCTTGGCTTACTGAAACTACTGGCCATCTTTGACCCTGTCATAAAAGAACACCTCATTCATTTGGAAAGTCATCCTGGATCCATGTCTTATTTTTCACCGGGATTCTAGAATGAATTCATCCACATGATGGCATCCACTGTTCACCAGAGTTTGCTGAGAAGCATTCGTAAAGCATTTGTACTATGATCTCATGTTTGACTCAACTCCCAATCAAGCACACCGTGAGCAGATGTCAGAAGTAGTGAAATATGTGGAAGTTGATTTTGAGAGGAAAACAGTTTGATTTAGAGAGTCCTTCCTTGGTTTTATCCAGATAAGCCAGAAGGATGCTAAGAGCTTGGTTGAAGACATCTTGAAAGAGCTAGAGAAGGATGAAATGGAGCTCCAAGATTGTTGGTCACAGTGCTATGACAACGCTGCTGTGATGGCTGGACACAGAAGTGGTGTTCATCAAAGAATAAGTGAGAAAAACAACCTGGCAGTGTTTGTGAATTGCGACAATCACTCACTCAACTTGGTGGGTGTACATGCAGCCAAGCAGGATACAGTGATGGTCACGTTTTTTTTTTGAACCATTGTAGCTCTCTACATGTTTTTCTCTCATTCAACATGGTGCTGAGAAAAACTCAAAAACGCCGTGCCTGTGGCTGTTAAGTCGGAGTCCGAAACCAGGTGGAGTGCAAGGACAGAAGCAGTGAAGCCCGTCAACAAGTACCTTGAGGAGATACTTCAAGTTCTCCAGGACATAACAGACAATGCAAACGAGACCAGTGACACAAGAAGTGATGCAAGGCAGCTGTACAACCGCATGTTGAGTTACGATTTTCTGATTTTGCTAGGATTTTGGAACAAAGTACTCATTCGCATTGACCGTATTCAAAAGAGGCTGCAGGATCCTAGCATGAACTTCCACGATGCTGCCCTGGATTTGACAGCCCTCCAAGATCATTTTTAGTGTGTTGGTCAGCGAGTCACTCGAAGAAGGAGTTGGTCTCTGTCAAGAATAGAATATTGATGTTGAAAGACGTCAGAGACGAAAGAAACGAATGGCTGATGAGAACTCGAGAGACGCTGGGTTAACAGCTAAGGAGGAAATGGGAAGAGTCATGAAGGGAACACTCGACCGTCTTCACAGAGAAATGGATGAAAGGTTTGCTCATTTGCACGACACTGACGCCAAGTTTGGGTTCCTTCTCGATGTGGAGGGACTGTGTTACGACACCGACAGTAATGACCTAAAGAAGAAGTGTGAAAATTTGGGCGAATTGTACAGCTCTGATGTTGATGGACAGCAGCTGTATGAAGAAATTTTGGATTGCAGAATGTTGCTATCAAGGCAGATCAACATGAAAATATCAAGACCTGAAGAGCTTGAATTTATTGTTCAGTATGGAGATGAGAGTATCTTCCCCAATCTTTGCATTGCTATTCAGATCATGCTAGCCATCGCAGTTTCCATCGCCAGCTGAGAGAGATCATTCAGCAAGTTAAAACTAATACTTCCGTATTTGAGAGCCTCCATGGGTCAAGACACTCTGTGATCTCGCTCTGCTGAGTGTAGAAAGAGAAGAAACTGAAAAAACTGACTTTGATCACATCATAGACCAATTTGCATCAGTGAAAGCAGGGAAGGTGCAATTATAATTTTCATAAAGTGCCATAATTTAATTAAAAAAATAATGAGCTTGACTTGTATTTTTGAGCTGATATTATGGTAAAGTTATCTAAGAGATGGGTGTCAGATGTTTGGACAGGGGTGCAATTTCAGTGCTTGCCATAGGCGCTATTTTCCATAGATACGCCCTGAGTGCATGGGGTGTAAAGGCATACAGTTTACATAGAAACATAGAAAATAGGTGCAGGAGTAGGCCATTCGGCCCTTCGAGCCTGCACCGCCATTTATTATGATCATGGCTGATCATCCAACTCAGAAACCCACCCCAGCCTTCCCTCCATACCCCCTGACCCCTGTAGCCACAAGGGCCATATCTAACTCCCTCTTAAATATAGCCAATGAACTGGCCTCAACAGTTTCCTGTGGCAGAGAATTCCGCAGATTCACCACTCTCTGTGTGAAGAAGTTTTTCCTAATCTCAGTCCTAAAAGGCTTCCCCTCTATCCTCAAACTGTGGCCCCTCGTTCTGGACTTCCCCAACATCGGGAACAATCTTCCTGCATCTATCCTGTCCAATCCCTTTAGGATCTTATACGTTTCAATCAGATCCCCCCTCAATCTTCTAAATTCCAACGAGTACAAGCCCAGTTCATCCAGTCTTTCTTCATATGAAAGTCCTGCCATCCCAGGAATCAATCTGGTGAACCTTCTTTGTACTCCCTCTATGGCAAAGATGTCTTTCCTCAGATTAGGGGACCAAAACTGCACACAATACTCCAGGTGTGGTCTCACCAAGGCCTTGTACAACTGCAGTAGTACCTCCCTGCTCCTGTACTCGAATCCTCTCGCTATAAATGCCAGCATACCATTCACCTTTTTCATCGCCTGCTGTACCTGCATGCCCACTTTCAATGACTGGTGTATAATGACACCCAGGTCTCGTTGCACCTCCCCTTTTCCTAATCGGCCACCATTCAGATAATAATCTGTTTTCTTATTTTTGCCACCAAAGTGGATAACTTCACATTTATCCACATTAAGTTGCATCTGCCATGAATTTGCCCATTCACCCAACCTATCCAAGTCACCCTGCATCACTTTGAAGTTTACTTTGAAGTTTGAATGCTCCAACTAAGCCATCCAAAATTAGCTTTGCTGATATTGTCAAAGTAATGCGGGAACATTTGGAACCGAAGCCACTGTTGATTGCAGAACGCTTTAGAGTGGAATCAAAAACAAGGAGTCCTTTTCAGCGTATGTGGCTGAACTGAGGAGATTGTCTGAATATTGTTAGTTTTGTAATGGGCAATGATGCACTGAGAGATCATTTAGTTTGTGGAATCTTAAAAGAAGGCATCCAAAAGCTGCTGCTAACTGAAGCACTACTTTAATTTAAAGGAGCAGTCTAAATTGCTGTTTCAATGGAAACAGCAGACTGATGCAAATGAGTTGAAGTCAGGAATGAAAGTGAGCGGGAATGTATTTGCAGCATGTAAACAGAAACCAGCCTGGACAACAAATTTTGTTACTGTTGTGGCAGGGGCTCGTGCAGACCAAACAAATCCAGATTTAAAGGAGAAACTTGCAGAAAATGCAACAAAGTAGATCGCATACAAAGAACCTGTTGTGTAGACATAAATAAATCGACTGCACGGGGAAAGACAAAGATCAAAAAGAGAAGTTGCACTTTGAAATAGAACACCAATCTGTATGCTGTTGATCAAAAATCTCATTTCATTTCAATTTTAAAAATCTTTTTATTAATTATTATTGAAAATCAACAAAAAATACATTAAAGTAATCTAGTCAACATATCAATATGTACAATAAGAATTAAGTTATCAAATAACTGATTAACAAAGCTAAACAATATATCAATAATAAGAAGAAAAACAATGTTAAAACTAATTTTTTGGGGGGAGAAAGAAAGAAGGAAAAAAGAACCCCTACTAACTAAAACAAAAAAACCCTACTAACAAAAAAAAACACAGAAAAAAACCCATTGGGAGCACAACCCCGGAGCTATACACCATACAAACTTCCATAAACGAAAAACATCAATCCGCCAACCAAATCCATTTACACTAGAATCAGAAGGGAACCATCTTAATTAACTCAAATCAAATGATAGTAGCGGGCAAAAGAACCCCACCTTTTCTCAAAGTCAAATCGAGGATCAAAAGTTCAACTTCTAATTTTCTCCAAACTAAGACATAACATCACCTGAGAGAACCATTGTATCAAAGTGGGAGCAGATACATCTTTCCATTTCAATAAAATAGCCCTTCTGGCTAATAAAGTGACAAATGCAATTACATGTTGGTCTGATATAGAAATACCATGAATATACTGAGGGATTATACCGAACAAAACTGTTGATTTATTAGGTTGTAAATTAATTTTTAACGCTTTAGAAATTGTAGAGAAAATTTCCAAAACTGTTTCAATACAGAACACGACCAAAATATGTGTCAATGTAGCTGTCTCAGTTTTACATCTATCACACTGATTATCAACATTAGGAAATATTTTAGACAGTCTCTCCTTTGTCAAATAGTACCGATGTACAATTTTAAATTGAATTAGAGAGTGACTGGCACAAATCGAAGAAGAGTTGACCAACTTCAAAATTCGCAACCAATCCTCTGTTATCAAGGTCATGTTAAGCTCTCTTTCCCAATCTTGCTTCATCTTAAGTGAAGGATAATTGTACTGTTGTAATAGTAAATTATAAATTTTCCCAATAAAACCTTTCACTAAAGGATTCATTTTTAAAATAATGTCTAACAGGTCAGAATCTTGTATATATGGAAAATTACTTAAATATTCTTGTAAGAAATGTCTGACCTGAAGATATTGCAAGAAATGTGAGTACGAGAGAGAATATTTAATTATTAATTACTAATTTCTCAAAAGACATCAATTGGCCTTCTTGAAACAGATCCATGAAGGAATAAACTCCTTTAAAAATCTTCAAAAATTCCTTCAAAAATCTGATAAAAATGGCAGTGACTTGGGTCTGTAGCCTTGAGATTTACAGTGTGAAAGTTAACAATAGACAAGCAATATGGTGTACTCCAGAGGGAACGGCAAATACATTTAAATGGAACTGGATGCTAGCTCAGCTGTTTCACTCATTCTACAAAATGAGTTTGAATATTAATTCAAAGATACTGAACTGAAGCCTGCAGATATCCAACTAAGAACTTATACCGGAGAAAATATAACTCCTATGGGAATGACATCCGTAACAGTGAAACGCAACAACCAACAGGGCACATTGAACTTGTATGTGGTAATAACAAGAGGATCAGCATTGTGGGGATGTGATTGGCTGAGACAACTACAACTTGATTGGAGATCCATCCACTATTCTCATGCAAAGAAGCCATCCAAAAGTGAAATGAGAAAGGGACTGGATGATGCCACAGCTGTCTCCATGCTGAACACCATGAACCACTGTCCAACAAAGGAGAAACAGGTGTTGGTGCCGAACTCTGTGCCTCTGGCTGGAAAGCAAATTGGACCAAGGAAGGACCATGCTGCTCAGAGGAATCATAGAAGTGGTGAAAACTGTGGTCCAACTATGACAGTTTTTGTCGACGACATGTCTGGGAAAGCTTCTGATATTTAATCAGGAAGTTAATTGCAAAACATGGCTTGGTTTTAAGCTGAAAGAGTTCAAAGAGCTTCAGGGAAGTTGCAAGTATTCAGCTTTTATGAGTATAAAGAACAAGAATCTACACAGTGTCCATTAAGGTTATTGCATGAATTTCAAGTGGGAGACAAAGAGCTGTTTGTGGAAGTAGATGCAAAGACCAAAGCCCAGCTGGATGAAGGGAAGGCCAGAAAGAAAGGAGTCAATGGAAATAGGAAAACAGAGGATTCATCAGAAGATGTTGTGGATGAGGAAACCACGAGGCGAGATCCGATCCTTAAGGGGGTAATAGAAGGATTAATAAGAGCATACCTCAGTGAACTAAATGAGGAAGGAGGATCCTGCAGTCTCCAAATCAAATCCCACAATCACCATGGAGGGGGCCCCAGAACC
The DNA here is from genome assembly GCF_963921235.1 of Mobula hypostoma. Lineage (NCBI taxonomy): Eukaryota > Metazoa > Chordata > Chondrichthyes > Myliobatiformes > Myliobatidae > Mobula > Mobula hypostoma. The sequence goes on along the minus strand of NC_086125.1, from coordinate 7,858,854 downwards.
TGAGATGGTTTTCACAGCCACAAGTCTCACCTGTGAAGCAGAATGATATCTCACTTGTTAGTAAATGTCTTATTCTGCAAGAGTAAGAAAGCCTCCATAGCAATTACATCTTTGGGCCTGAATGGGACTATTCAAAAAATTTACTATGCTGTAGATGTCTGTATATAGTAGTTGTATTATACAGGATATTCTGTATATAGTTAAATGCATTCTATATTGATTTGGAGTTTATCACCAAGCAGGGAGGAGTATCATGTATTTAATATTTCAATAACATTTGAGTAATCTTGTATAGATATTGTTTATGTATTCTTCATTTAAACAATTAATTACAGATTATATGTTACAATATATTAATTGCATACGTCATCGCGCTACCACGTGACAAATGCAGCTCTCGCTTCAAAGTAAACTCAAACTTGCACCCACATTTCAGACTCCTATGTCTTCCTTTGAATTTGTTTAACGTTTTGTAATTACCAAACATAATAGTTACCTCTCATATACTCATCATGGTCTTGTTGTTTCTGGGTTCTTTCAGTATACATATTGATTTCGGAATTTCTGACAACAGATACTCTTCAAAATTCTATTAGCCGTAAAACTCAGTAGGATTTTGTGAAATTCATTACGTAGAGCATTTGAACATGAAGATATGGAAATGAATATAAGGCGCGAGAATTGAGTGGGAAGTGTGAGAAAGCAGAGGAAAATGTGTGTTTATAAAAATGATCAATAGCTTTATAATGAATGTGTTTGCTTGCAATTGTCAATCTTGTATAACTGCCTTTGTGATTGTTTTATAGATTCACCCGGGTCAGTAGCATGGATAATTCCGGTAGTTCTACTTTTGGGAATTGTTGGAATTCCACTCGCTCTGACACTGATCAAGAAATGCAGACGCCGAAGGCTGTGAGCTGAGAGTCTGTGGAAACGATGTCGGAAATGTAATGTAACGCACAAGTATTGAAGACAAGAGTATTCGATATGAATGGCATACCATGCTGATTGTGGACAGATATTCTAATGATGCTGCAAATCGCGTTCATATTGAGGCAAGCTTCTGACTGCAATGTTAATACGTAGCCCCACTGTACCTGCTCATTGCCGAGAATGCTCAGCTTTTGCGGGGGGGGGGGGGGGTGCAATCTGAAGCTGTGTGTTACAATGATTCCCACAGACACTGGAGCATCATCTGCCAACTGGAACAGCAATGAAAGCCACAGATTGCAACTGTCCTGCACAACAATGGGAATGAAGTTTGGATCAAAGACATCCCTGATTTACTTTGAGCTCTTTCAAATCATCTTGAAGACTGGATTCAAGCAAATGGCAAAATCTGATGTCAGTTTGACTACAGTTGGCTTAAATATATATCTCTCTCTGTCTTACTGAATGCAAGGTTACATTTTCTACCTTTTCAGTTTACTGAGGCTGTTCCAGAGTCATAATTTTGGGACTTCATGAAAATGCACCCATTTGCTCTGCAGACACTTCTTTAACTCCCCGGGATCAGGCCAGTGGGACTGGTCAGGTTTTATTCTCTTCACTCTCTCTAGAATTCAATCCTTATAGATAGTCATAGTCATACTTTATTGATCCGGGGGGAAATTGGTTTTCATTACAGTTGCTCCATAAATAATCAAATAGTAATAAAACCATAAATAGTTAAATAGTAATATGTAAATTATGCCAGGAAATAAGTCCAGGACCAGCCTATTGGCTCAGGGTGTCTGACCCTCCAAGGGAGGAGTTGTAAAGTCTGATGGCCACAGGCAGGAATGACTTCCTATGATGCTCAGTGTTGCATCTCGGTGGAATGAGTCTTTAGCTGAATGTACTCCTGTGCCCACCCAGTACATTATGTAGTGGATGGGAGACATTGACCAAGATGGCATGCAACTTGGACAGCATCCTCTTTTCAGACACCACCACGAGAGAGTCCAGTTCCATCCCCACAACATCACTGGCCTTACGAATGAGTTTGTTGATTCTGTTGGTGTCTGCTACCCTCAGCCTGCTGCCCCAGCACACAACAGCAAACATGATAGCACTGGCCACCACAGATAGTAATCATTTTAAGGTCCACATGGTCCTTTTCAATCTCCCTGAGCTGAAATCCAGGAATAGCACAGACTTGATTCTTCTAAAAAGAGCCAGCAAAAATGTTACTTCAATGAACCAATGTGTCTTGTACAAGCTGGTAGATATATTCTGCCCCCTACTTCCAATCCTCCTCTGTTCTCCCCATGGTTGTTCCCTTTTCCATAAATGCAACAACCCTCGCTGCCCCTTCCAGTCCATCAACTCCTATGATCTATCTATATTCTCTTCACCATCCTTGTTCCACCCACACACAGCTGGCCCATACACTCACCCTCTCTCCCCATCTGATCCTTTATCTGCCATTCACCTCCCCACTCATGGACCCCATTTTCAACTTCATTCTCACCAGATACCAGCACTGGTGGCCCTTTGTGTTCCTGCTTATCTACCTGCTGTATCTTTCTCCAGACCTCACACTCCCCTCCTCCCACCTGGCTCTATCTGCCCTCTCATTTTCCCCCTCTTTTTCTGCCTCTGTCTCATTCATCTTCCATTGTCTCCTAACTCTACTCCAAGCCTTTTCCCGGTGCAGCTGCCTATCATCGTACTCCTCTCCTCAGCCCAGTAAATCATTTTGGACTTCTGCCTCATCGTTCCCCCTGAGACACCATCTCACTTCTCCCACTCTCAGTTCTAATGAAGGGCTTCAACTTGAAACAACACCATTTTCTTCTCTCCCACGGACACTGCTGGACTCACCTGCAGATTTCCACCAGTTATTTGTGTGATGCAGACTGTTATTTTAATTTCTTCTTTCTGTTTTATTGTTCTAAATACTCCCTCTTTATCTTATCATGGTCAACATCCCTGCTTCCTAAGCTGCTTCCAGTCCTCAAGCTTATACATTTCTTGGGACATCTGTGCTTTTTGATAAGCATCCCTGAGGAACTTGCAGAAGTTAAAAATATTTAATGCAGGAGTTGGTTACTCTATTGTGTATTGTCTGTACTTTGGCTTTAAAAATTCCTGCCATATAAAAATAATGTGAAGCTTTACCGTTCTCATGAAGTACTGTGAATTTTTTTAAGGTCTTGTTCACAGATGAGTGTGTTTTAAGGACTAATTGATTGTCCTTGTGTGGGTGAAAATAAAATGTGGGAAGCACTGGTGACCGAGAAGGATGAGAGTTATTATACATTTAGTTAAAATAGAAAGACAGCATACGTACAGTTTAGGAGTCTAAAATCCGACAAAGCCCTTGAGAATATAAAGGAAGCAGGAAAGAAATTCAGTCATGAAGTTTGGTGGATTAAAAAGGGCTAAAAAAATGTCCTTGCCAAGTGGGGTTAAAGAGAATCATAAGGCATTTTATAGGTGCATTGTGAACAAGAAAATAGGAATCAAAAGGGTCGGTCCAGTCATGGACAATGGAGATCATTTGGTCACAAAGGCAGAGGAAGTGGGTGAGGTCCTTAATGAGAGCTTTTTATTGGTGAATATCATAGACAATGGTAAAACTAAAGTGGAGCATGTTGATTTGGTAAAAGGGACTTTTTTGCAGTAGTCAGCCTGGCTTTCTCATGGGGAGATTTGCTCTCACAAGCTTGAATGGAATTTTTGAGAGACTGACACAGATACATGAACATTAGTACAGTATTTGACAAGGTACCTACCTAATGGTAGGATGGTCCAGAACACAAGGGGATCTGCGGATGCTAGAAATCTTGAGCAACATGCTTTAGCTAGACCAACTCAGCAAATCAGGTAGCATCCATGGTGAAGATTATAATCAAAATTTCAGACCAAGAAACTCGTCTGTTGTAGGGTATCTGCACCAAATATTGGCAAGTTGACATGTATTCTCTTCTATAGATGCTGCCTGACTTGATGAGTTCATCTAGTTAAATCCTCTAAACCAGACTTTACAACAGATCAGCATCTTGGCCTGAAATGTTGACTGTGGATTCTCCACCATAGACGCTGCCTGACTTACTGAGTTCATCTAGCTAAAGCGTGTTGCTCAATATTTCCAGCATCTGCAGATGCCCTTGTGTTCTGGACCACCAGTCCATGAGGTACCTTGTCAAACACTATAGTGATGTCCATATAGACGATATCCATTGCCCAACTATCACAAATTATCTGCGTCACTCCCTCAAAAAATCCAGTCAAGCTTGTGAGAGTGAACCTCCCCACGAGAAAGCCAAGCTGAACATGGCTAATAAGTCTATCCTTTACCAAATCAACATATCCCCCCTTAATCTTATCATCTTCTATGATCTTCTCTCTGGTGAACACCGATGAAAAGGACATCAACCACTTTCCTCTGCCTTTGTAACCGAATGCCCTCCATTGTCCATGATTGCACATAATTTATTGACTCCTACCATCTTGCCTCCAATACACCTATAAAATGACTCAAGATTCTCCTGTTGCTGCCATTGTTTAGGGCATTGAGTATAAAGATTGGGAAATCACGTGGCAGCTGGTGCAACTTTGGTTTGACCACATCTGGAGTACTGTGTGGAGAACTGGTTTCCACCTTATAGGAAGGCTGTGGGGGCTTTGGAGATCAGGACCAGTTTCACCAGGATGATGCCCAGGTTGGAGTGTATTACGAATAAGAGGAGAATGGACCAACAAGTGTAGCAGTTAGCACAATGCTATCACAGCCTGAGGTGTCAGACTTTGGAGTTCAATTCCAGCATCATCTGGTCTCCCTGTGACTGCCTTGTTTTCCTCCAGATGCTCCAGATTTCCAACACTCTCCAAAGACATACCAGTTAGTAGGTTGATTGGTCATTTAAAATTATCCCGTGATCAGGGTCATGTTAAAGTGGGTTGCTGGGCGGTGTGGCTCATTGATCTGGATGGGCCTGTTTCATGCTGTATCTCTAAAAGAATTAAAGATCAATAAATAAAGTTGAACTGTTTTCACTGGTATATCACAGAAGAGAAGGGGTGGGTAGTCAGAGACTTCACCCCAGGTGATAAGACTGGTGCAGACAATGTGGGCCAGGAGGCCTGTTTCTGTGATCTACCGGTCTATCTTTCAGGAATGGTAATTTTTGGGTGCATATGAATTAATGAGGATTGCAGTGTGACCAATATTTGTAGGGTTAATCAAGGGTCAGAAGTAATGATGTCACACAACTGTATTTCATGCCAAATGGTATGGTATAATTCTACAAGTAGGTACATTGGAATATCACCTCCTTTGGATTCTCCCCACCCCCATGTCAGAGACCATCTTGACACGGGAGCCCACTGTCATTGTGCATCATCGCTGTGAGAACCTGCTGCAGAGGACTGCCAGACAATCTTCAACAGAGGATTGCAGCAGCTCAAACAGCTGCCTGACCACCACGGTCTCAAGGCAAATTAAGGATGGACAAAACTTGCTGGTCTGCTCAAACATGAAAATTCAATAAAGTTAACAAAGAATCCAGCTTTTGGATCCTTGCCTGGATTAGAGCGTTAACGCGAGTGTAAACTGGAGATCTGCAGATGACTGTGAGACAGTCAGCTCCCGGCATTTCCGTCTATTATCGCCTGAACGAAATTCCTCGGAGCGTTGGGACTTCCTCGAAGCGCTGGAGCTTCGTGTACTCACTGAGACCACAGAGACGCTCTTATTCAGCCGTCAGAAACAAATTTCTCTTCCGGAGCTTTCTGACGTTTATCAAAGACTGGGATTTTGGCAAAGCAACATATCCCGTCTGTGATTTCGTAAACTATGAATTTCTGGCCGATTTCACTGAGCAAATCAAGTTTCGTTTTCACTTTACTCTTTATTGTAACAGGTAGGTAAAATATTTTTTTAAATATTCAATATACATGTATTTACGCGGACTCTCACAGTATTAAATGGTAACTGCACGTAGTAACTGTGTATTTTTGCGTTGTGTGATTTATTCTGCGGACCGTTACTCGTTTCCGGTTTTCCTTCGTCGTCTTTTGTTTGGCAGAATAAAAGAGAAATTTCACATTGATCTGTACTTCAACTGCAGAATGGGTAGAGAGATAAAAATGGGCACAATTCAAAGAAGAGCTTTAAAACAGCTTCACATTTAATGAATCGTACACGCCCACGATATGGGAAGAGTGACATTTTGTTTCACGGTTACAGCTCTCTACTCCCAAGTGCAGTATTGAGGACTGGACAGGGGCTGATATGTTACGGACGTGCCTCTTGGGATCCATTCCGACTCCCCCTCTGAGCGTAAAACAGTGGATCAGTCGCCAAGATTCAAATGATCCCAGATACAATTCGATCAGTTTTTTGTTTGCTGCTAATTACACTTAGTGGCCACTTTATCACTTACCTCCCTGTACCTAATAAAGTGGCCACTGAGTGTCTGCTCGCGTTCCCCCGCGTTGCAGCCTATCCAACTCAAGGTTCGACGTGTTGCCTTTTCTGCACACCACTGTTGTAATGTGTGGTTATTCGAATTACTGTCGCCTTCAGTCAGCTTGAACCAGACTGGTTATTCTCCTCTGACCTCATGAACAAATCATTTTCACCCACAGATCTGCGGCTCACTGGATGTTTCTTTCTCGCTACATTCTCTGCAAAGAGAATGACAATCTCAGGAGATCAGCGGTTTCTGAGTAACTCAAACCATCCCAACAATCATTCCATGGTCCAAGTCACTTCGACCACGCCTTTTTCCCATTCTGTTGGTTGATTTAAACAACCACTGAGCCTCTGGTTACACGCGCAAAATGCTGGAGGGACTCAGCAGGCCGGGATGCATCTATATAAATGATTCAGCAGTCAACCATTCGGGCTGAGAACCTTCATCAGGTCTGGGAAGGAAGGGGAGAAGTCAGAAGAAGTACAAGATGGCAGTTGACGGGTGAAACCGGGAGAGGGGGAAGGGGTGAAGTAAGGAGTTAGGAAGTTGATTGCTGGAAGAGATAACGTACTGGAAAGGGAGGAATAGAACATAGAACATAGAAATCTACAGCACACTACAGGCCCTTCAGCCCACAATATTTTGCCGACCATATAACCTCCTCCAGAAACTGCCTAGAATTTCCCTACTGCATAGCCCTCTATTTTTCTCAGCCCCATGTACCTATCTGAGGAGATCTGTCTGATCCTCCACACTGTCACGAGATTTAACATTAATACTATATTCTGTCTTCAAATTTGACCAACCAAAATGAACCACCTCACATTTAGAAGCATAGAAACATAGAAAACCTACAGCACAATACAGGCCTTTCAGCCCACAAAACTGTGCTGAACATGTCCTTACCTGAGAACTACCTAGGCTTAGCCAAAGCCCTCTGTTTTTCTAAGCACCATGTACTTATCAAGGAGTCTCTTAAAAGATCCTATTGTTTCCGCCTCCACCACCGTCACCAGCAGCCCATTCCATGCACTCACCACTCTCTGTGTAAAAAACTTACCCCTGACATCTCCTCTGTACCTACTTCCAAGCACCTTAAAATTATGCCCTCTCATGCTAGCCATTTCAGTCCTGGGAAAGAGCCTCCGACTATCCACACAATTGATGCCTCTCATTATGTTGTACACCTCTATCAGGTCACATCTCATCCTCTGTCACTCCAAGGGGAAAAGGTCGAGTTCATGCAATCTATTCTCATAAGGCATGCTCCCCAATTCAGGCAACATCCTTGTAAATCTCCTCTGCACCCTTTCTATGGGTTCCACGTCCTTCCTCTAGTGAGGTGACCAGAATTGAGCACAGTACTCCAAGTAGGGTCTGAGCAGGGTCCCATATAGCTGCAAAATTACCTCTCAGCTCCTAAACTCAATCCCACGGTTGATGAAGGCCAATGCACTGTATGCTTTCTTAACTACAGAATCAACCTGTGTAGCAGCTTTGAGTGTCCCTGGACTCGGACCCCAAGATCGCTCTGATCCTCCACACTGCCAAGAGTCTTACCATTAATGCTATATTCTGCCATCATATTTGACCTACCAAAATGAACCACCTCACACTTATCTGGGTCGAATTCCATCTGCCACTTCTCAGCCCAGTTCTGCATCGTATCAATGTCCCACTGTAACCTTTGACAACCCTCCAGTCTATCCACAACATTCCCAACTTCTGTGTCATCAGTAAACTTGCTAGCCCACCCTTCTACTTCTTCATCCAGGTCATTTATAAAAATCACAAAGAGCAGGGGTCCCAGAACAGATCCCTGCAGAACACCACTGGTCTGCAACCTCCATGAAAAATAAGAAACATCTACAACCACCCTTTGCATTTTGTGGGCAAACTAACTCTAGATCCACAAAACAAGGTCTCCTTGTATCCCATGCCTCCTTACTTTCTGAGTGAGCCTCACATGGGGAACCTGATCAATGCCTTACTGAAATCCATATACATGACATCCACTGCTCTTCCTCCATCAATGTCTTTTGTTACATCCTCAAAGAATTTAATCAGCCTCATAAGGCATGAGCTGCCCTTGACAAAGTCATGCTGACTATCCCTAATCAGATTATATCTCTCCAAATGCTCATAAATCCTGCGTCTCAGGATCTTCTCCAACAAGTTGCCCACCACTGAAGTAAAATTCACTGGTTTATAATTTCTTGGGTTATCTCTACTCCCTTTCTCGAACAAGGGAACAACATTTGCAACCCACCAGTTCTCTGGTAATTCTCCCGTCCCTACTGATGATACAAAGATCATTGCCAGAGGCTCAGCAATCTCCTCCCTCGCTTCCCACAGTAACCTGGGGTATATCTCATCCAGTCCCGGTGACTTACCTAACTTAATGCTTTATCGAAAGCTCCTGCACATCCTCTTTCTCAACGTCTTTATGCTCAAACATTTCAGTCATCCCCACAATTGCCTAGGTCCTTTACACTGGTGAACACTGAAGCAAAGTTTTCATTAAGTACCTCTGCTATCTCCTCCAGTTCTAGACAGACTTTTCCACTGTCACAATTAATTGGTCCTATTCTTTCACGTCTTATCGTCTTGCTCTTCACATACTTGTGGAATGCCTTGGGGTTTTCCTTAATCCTGCTCGCCAAGGCCTTCTCGTGGCCCCTTCTGGCTCTCTTAATTTCATTCTTAAGGTCCTTCCTGGCAACCTTGTAGTTTTCTAGAACTCTATCAATACCTAGTTTCTTGAACCTTTTGTAAGTTTTTCGTTTCCTCTTAACTAGATTTTCCACACCCTTTGTACACCATGGTTCTTTTACCCTACCATCCTTTCCCTGCCTCAACGGAACATACCTGTGCAAAACGCCATGCAAATATTCCCTGAATATTTGCCACACTATTGCCATGCATTTCCCTGAGAACACCCGCTCCTAATTTATGCTCCATTCCTGCCTAACAGCATCATATTTCCCCCAACCCCAATTAAATGTTTTCCCAAATTGTCTGCTTCTATCCCTTTCCAGCACTGCGGTAAAGGAGATAGAGTTGTGATCACTACCTCCAAAATGCTCTCCCACCGAGAGATGTGGCACCTGACCAGCTTCATTTCCCAATACCAAATCAAGTACAGCCATTCCTCTAGTTGGCTTATCTACATATTGTGTCAGGAAATCTTTCTGAACACACCTAACAAACTCTACCCCATCTAAACCCCTTGCTCTAAAGAGATGACAGTCAATATTAGGAAAGTTAAAATCTCCCATCACAGCCACCCTATTATGGTTCCGGTGACGTCATCATTCAGAATGGCGCCTTATATCAACAGATCCTCTGGCAAAACACGTGTTTTGCCCCGTTAATCCATCAAATGCAAGATCTTTCGAAAATATCTGAAATGATAAGGGGGGCAGGAATGGGGAGAAAGAATGGAGGTGAAAAAGCATCACTGCGGAGCCTATGGAAGAGAGAGGTGCAGCGCATGGCTCTCCTACACGTGCGTGTGGTGGCCAGGCTGACGCGGGGCCTTGCTCAGGCGAAGCGGCAAATATGATAAGGATTTTGGAAGAGATAAGGGAAATCCAAAAGGATATAAAGCAACAACTCAATGTCAATCAGAGCTTGCCAACGTCAATCAGAAAATAGCAGTGGCAGAGACTCGAATTGAGAAGGTGGATGATCTGTTAAAATGAATATACTGCCCAGACTACTATATCTCTTTCAGACCCTACCAGTAGAGATTAACCAAAATCAATTCAGTGAATGGAACAAGATGCTATCAAGATATATATGGCAAGCTAAAAGGCCTAGGGTTCATCTCAAAACTTTGCAATTAGCCAAGGAAAAGGGGGGATGGGGCCTACCTTCTCTTAGAGATTATTATTTCGCAGCACAGTTGAGAGCTGTGATATACTGGTGCAACCCATTAAATGACGCTCAATGGAAAAACATTGAGGAGAGGATACTTTCCATCCCCATACAGGCAATTTTGGCTGATAACAACCTACAAAGTTACATAAATAATATTGACAACCCGTGGGTGAAATGGACTCTTAAAATATGGAAAACTATTATAAAAGAATATAAACTAGAGAGAAACATTGCAATTCTTAAATGGTGTGCATATGACTGGATGCTAGATTTAAGAGCTGGACAGCTAAAGGAGTAACAGCTATTTGCAATGTAATGAAAGAAGGAACACTGTTCAGTTTTGAAATACTCAAAGAGAAACACTTATTAGAAAAACAAGACTTTTCTGGTATTTACAGATGTGACAGTATGTTAACAGGACGGTTTAAAATGTAACCAATGCAAATACATGTCTGATCGAGCTATTTAGAAAAGAATATAATTCAGACAATGGTAGTAGAATAATTTCAAGTGTTTATAAGGGTTTGTCAAATCTTAAAGCACATTCGACTTCATACATTAAAACAAAATGGGAGAAGGAAGGAGGGATAATAATATCTGAGGAAGACTGGACAATAATATGGAGGTATCAATGGAAGTGTACCAGTTCACAGAAATGGAGGGAGTTCGGGTGGAAACAGTTGATAAGATATTTTATTACACCCTCACAGAAATCCCATTATGATAGTAACCCCCCTGTTTGCTGGAGAAATTGTGGAAATCAAAATGCAAACCATTATCATATTTTCTGGGAATGCCCCGTTATCAAAGACTATTGGAGTGGGATACATAATGCCCTACAAGACATCTTTAAATGTGAAATACCCTTAGAGAGTAAGACCATTAATTTGGGTATATACCTCAAGAATGGTTGAAAAGAGATAAATATTTAATGAATATACTGCTGGTGGCTGGTAAAAAGACTCTTACCAGGAAATGGTTATCACAGGAGAGCCCAACTTTAAATGTATGGATGGAAATTACAATGGACATTTACAAAATGGAGAAGATAACAGCATATGTTAATCATAAGTTGGAACAATTTTATTCATACTGGAAAAAATAGTTTAACTACATAACACCTCATAGGCCTGATTGTATTCTCACAAGTCAATGAATATGTTGTAAAAAAAATCACTCCCTACTCTGTACATAGTTTTCTTCTTTCGATTGTTCTTTCTTTCCTCTCCGTCCCATAAATGTATATCTCAGATAAATATTATGTGGAGATTTATGACAAATATGATTATATGATATATATGTACAGTATCTGAAATACATCTTATGGAAATGTTTGTTTGATGATGAAAATCAATAAAAAATAAATTACAAAAAAACAACAACAACCCTATTATTATTGCATAATTCCAGAATCTGCCTCACTATCTGCTCCTCAATGTCCCTGTTAAACTTGGGGGTCTATAAGCAACACCCAGTAGAGTTATTGCCTCCTTCCTGTTTCTGACTTCAGTAGATAATCCCTCCATGGCTTCCTCCTTTTCTGCCCCTGTGACACTGTCCTTGATTAGCAATTCTGCTCCCCACTTTTTTTGCCTCCCACCCCATCCCTTTTGAAACATCTAAAGCCTGGCACACTCAGTAGCCATTCCTGCCCCTGAGATATCCAAGTCTCTGTAATGGCCACAATGTCATAGTCCCACATATTGATCAGCACTATTTTCATCTGCTTTGTTTATGATACTCCTTGCAGTAAAATAGACACATCTCAAACCATCAGGCTGAGTGCATCTTTGCTCCATCATCTGTCTATCTTTCCTCACAAACTCCCTACAAGCTGTCTCTGCTTGTGCTGCAAACACCCCAGCTCCGCCTCTCCACCGGTTCCCACCCCCTTGCAAATCTGGTTTAAACCCTCCCCAATAGCCTTAGCAAACCTCCCTACCAGAATATTGGTCCCCCTCGGATTCAAGTGCAACCCATCCTTTTTGTACAGGTCACATCTGCCCCTGAAGAGGTCCCAATGATTCAGAAACCTGAATCCCTGCCCCCTGCTCTAATCCTTCAGCCATGCATTTATCCTCCACCTCATTCTATTCCTATACTCACTGTCACGTGAGACAGGCAGCAATCCCGAGATGACTACCCTTGAGGTTCTGCTTCTCAGCTTTTTTCTGAACTTCCTGTGTTCTGTTTTCAGGACCTCCTCTTTTTTCTACCTATGTCGTTGGTACTAATATGTACCACAACTTCTGGCTGCTCACCCTCCCCTTTCAGGATATTGTTGACGCGTTCAGAAACATCGCAAACCCTGGCACCTGGGAGGCAAACTACCATCTGTGTTTCTTTTTTACCCTCACAGAATCACTTATCTATCTCCCTAAATATGGAGTCTTGGATTACTGCTGCCATCCTTTTCCATTCCCTACCCTTTTGTGCCACAGGGCCAGACTCACTGCCAGAGGCACAGCCACTGTTGCTTCCCCCAGGAAGGTCATCCCCCCAACAGTACTCAAAATGGAGTACTTATTGTTAAGGGAATAGTCACAGGAGTGCTCTCCACTACCTGATGCTCTCCCATCCCTCTCCTGATAGCCACCTACTTCTCTGTCTCCTGTGGCCCTAGCGTGACTATTTGCATGTAGCTCAATCACCTCCTCACTTTCCCTAACAAGCCGAAGGTCATCAAGCTGCAGCTCCAGTTCCCTCTCGGTCTCTAAGGAGCTGCAGCTCGATGCACGTGGTGCAGATGTGGCCGTCAGGGAGGCTGGAAGTCTCCTGGATATCCCACATCTGACACCCAGAGCAGAAAACTGGCCTTGCAGTCATACCCACTATTCTCAAGTTAGCGGCAAAAACAGATATGAAAGTAACTTACCTCCTTACCTCGCCTAGACCCGTCCTCGCAGAGGCCCTGATGAGCCAAAGCCCTATTACCCTGACTCAGGCTACTCTGGTGACTGCTCCACTAGACAGTGACTCCTCTTTTATCCTGGAACCTTCTCAGTGGCCTTGTGCGATGATGAGCGACTGCGTCTGTGCACTTCTCCCAATCGAATCTGACAGGAGAGAATCCAAGCCATGGAAGAAAGGGAGAGAGAAGGGAAACCAGAAGGAGGTGATGGGCAAGTAAGAAGAGAAGGTGTTGGGAGGAAACAAGAATGGGGAATGTTGAAGGGGTGGAGGGGTGCCATTACCATAAGTTCAAGAAATCGATGCTAAATCCATCAGGTTGGAGGCTCCCCAGACAGAATATTAGGCATTGCTCCTCCAACTTGAGAATGGACTCATCATGACATGGACTGACAGGTCAGAATAGGAGTGGAAAGTAGAGTTGAAATGGGTGGCCATTGGGAAATCCTGCTTTTTGTGGTGGACAGAGCAAAGTGCACCAGTTACAGTAGATGACTCCAAAAGACTCGCAGGTGAAGTGTTGTTCGGAGCCCTGAATGGTAGTGAGGGAAGAGGTGTAGGGGCAGGTGAGGCACTAGTCCCACCTGCAAGGATATGTAGCAGGAGGGAGATCAGTGGGGAGGGAGGAGTAGACAAGGGAGTCACATAGGGAGCAATCCCTGTGGTAAGTCAGGGGGAGGGAAAGATGTGATTGGTGGTGAGATCCCGTTAGAGATGGTGGAGGTTATGGAGAATTATGTGCTGGATGCGGAGGTTTGCGGGATGGTAGATGATGACAAGAGGAACCCTCTCCCAGGTCTGCCAGTGGGAGGATGGTGTAAGGGCAGACGTACGCGAAATGGGAGAGATGCAGAAGGGAGCAGCATTGATGCTGGAGGAAGGAGAGCCCCTTTCTATGAAGAAGGAGGGCATCTCAGTTGTTCTGGAATGAAAACCCTCATCCTGAGAGCAGATACGGTAGAAATGGAGGAACTGAGAAGAGGGTATGGCATTTTTACAATGACAGGGTGGGAAGAGGTATAGTTAAGACAGCTGTGAGAGTCTTTGGGTATATTAATGACATCAGTAGATAGACTGTCTCCAGAGATGTAGAGAGAGAGAGATCGAGAAAGGGGAGAGAGGTGTCAGAAATAGTTCAAGCAAATTTGAGGGCACGGCGGAAATTGGAAGCAAAGTTGATGAAATTGACAAGCCCAGCATGGGTGCAGGAAGAAGCAGCAATGCAGTCGTCAGTGTAGTGTTGGAGGAGTTGGGGAGCAGTGCCAGTGCAGGCTTGGAACATGGACTGTCCCACATAGCCAACTAAATGGCAGGCATAGCTCGGACCCATGCAAGTGCCCATGGCTATACCTTGGGTTTGAAGGAAGTGGGACCACCCAAAAGACAAATTGTTGAGGGTGACGGCCAGTTCAGGCAGTTGGAGGAGACTGAGGATGGAGGGGAACTGATCGGGTCTGGTGTCCAAAAAGAAATGGAGAGCTTTAAGGCTCTCCTGATGAAGAATAGACATGGCTTCTTGACCATGTCTACATGCTTTTATGCATTGAATTGCTGCCACATGATTGGCTGATTAGATATTTGCATTGTCAAGTCAAGTCAAGTCACGTTTTATTCTCATTTCAGCCATGACTGCTAGTGCAGAACATAGTAAAAATGAGACAACGTTTTCCAGGACCATGGTGCTACATGAAACAATACAAAAACTACACTGAAATACGTAAAAACAACACAAAAACTACACTAGACTACAGACCTATCCAGGACTGCATAAAGTGCACAAAACAGTGCAGGCACTACAATAAATAATAATAAATAATAAACAAGACAGTAGGCACAGTAGAGGGTATAGTAGGTTGGTGTCCAGCCATGCTCTGGGTATTGAGGAGTCTGATGGCTTCTGGGAAGAAACTGTTACACATAGTCTGGTTGTGAGAGCCCGAATACTTCAGTGCCTTTTTCCAGATGGCAGGAGGGAGAAGAGTTCATATGAGGGGTGCGTGGGGTCCTTCATAATGCTGTTTGCCTTGCGGATGCAGCTTGTGGTGTAAATGTCTGTGATGGCGGGAAGAGAGACCCCGATGATCTGCTCAGCTGACTTCACTATCCGCTGCAGGGTCTTGCGATCCGAGATGGTGCAATTTCCGAACCAGGCAGTGATGCAGCTGCTCAGGATGCTCTCAATACAACCTCTGTAGAATGTGGTGAGGATGGGGGGGTGGGAGATGGATTTTTCTCAGCCTTTCCAGGAAGTAGAGACGCTGCTGGGCTTTCTCTGCTATGGAGCTGGTGCTGAGGGACCAGGTGAGATTCTCCACCAGGTGAACACCAAGAAATTTGGTGCTCTTAATGATCTGTACGGAGGAGTCGTCGATGTTCAGCGGAGAGTGGTCGCTCCGTGTCCTCCTGAAGTCAACAACCATCTCTTTTGTTTTGTTTACATTCAGAGACAGGTTGTTGGCTCTGCACCAGTCCGTTAGCCGCTACACCTCCTCTCTGTGTGCTGACTCATCGTTCTTGCCGATGAGACCCGCCGCGGTCGTGTCATCGGCGAACTTGATGATGTGGTTCGAGCACAGTGTTGCAGCACAGTCATGGGTCAGCAGAGTGAACAGCAGTGGACTGAGCACACAGCCCTGGGGGGCCCCCGTGCTCAGTGTGACGTGTTGGAGATGCTGCTTCCAATCCAGACTGACTGAGGTCTCCCAGTCAGGAAGTCTAGGATCCAGTTGCAGAGGGAGGTGTTCAGGCCCAGTAGGCTCAGCTTTCCAATCAGTTTCTGAGGAATGATTGTGTTGAATGCTGAACTGAAGTCTATGAACAGCATTCGAACGTACGTGTCTTTTTTGTCCAGGTGAGTTAAGGCCTAAAGTGGCCACTGAGAGTATCGGACCACTAACCACAATGTGTGAACAATCTCCTCTGGCACAGCAACACTTACGCACTCACATCGAAAAGACTAAATTACTGCTGTGTACCTTTTACTGGCCTTCCAAATCAATCTATTGACAACCTTCAACTTAGTCAGAGCACCACTGTTAACAAAAACCAGGATGAGGGAGCACATCACTGCCATACTAGCTACTTGCAATTCCTGTACAACTTAGAATTGATTTTAAAGTCCCTTACTTGTTCTTAAATGGTCTGGGACCAGAGAACATCACAGAATCTCTTTTGTTTTATAATCCTACTGAGCTCTCAGGTCTTCTTCTGCCGGTCTCTTCAATTTAAACAATCTTCCTCAAAAGATAATTGGCAGGTCAGCTTAAAAAATTGGCTTGTAAACTGTGGAATTCAGTCCCTAAAAGTATAAGGGCTACAAATACAGTTGACACTTTTAAACACCAACTCAAAACCTATTTGATGTATATTCACCTGTATTCTACATTCACAGTGTAAAGCACTTTGAACTACATCATTTGTTCGATAGCCTCCGGTTTGTGCCCCAGCAGCACTGGTCCACAGGTCTCAGCTCTTGATCCAGAGCCATCTGGAGGCTCGCCGGTCCTGATGAATCTCTTCTTTGCAGCCAACCAGCCCCCCTGTTCCCCACCCCCCGCGTAATGCCAAGGAGATGTACTTTCAACAATGTTGCTAACTGCAGTGTTTGTGGCTGCAGATTTCAGCTGTTCAGTTTTAAACAAGAATACTTGATGATTGATATGGGAGCTGCACACAAAATGTCTCCGGTCTCTGGCACCATTCCATGACATTGTTCTTTCCTTTAGTTTGGGACATCCCTAGAAAACAGATCTTCACTACAGATCCAAATTGTGTTAGAAGTCAGTGGTATCTTTACGATCTGATGACGACAATATTTTTTGTTTTAATGTGAAAAGGGCATTGTTATACTGACAAACATTTATATTGTGTGGAGATTGAAATGGGGAGCACGCAACTAACTGCATAGACCTTGGCGAACAAATTCCTACTTCTCTGTCTGGATACACCACTGTGTAATGGGGTGTTGAATTTCCTAACGAACAGATATCAGAGAGTCCGAGTGCACAACCGTTCCTCCTTTACTATCATCCTCAACACAGCCGATCTCCCCCAACCCCCAGGGTGAGCCCATTGCTGTACACTCTGCTCACACATGACTTCACTGCCAAACACCCGAGCAATCACAATGTCAAGTTCACCGACGACACAACAGTGGTGGGACTCATCACCGACAGCAATGAGATGACCTACAGAAAGGGGGTTGAAGAGCTCAAGGACAGGTGTCAGGAAAATAAACTCGTCCTTAATGTCAACAAGACAAAGGAGATAGTTATGGACTTCAGGAGAACTCACACCACTCACACCTCTTACTACATCGGCAGCACAGTGGTGGAAACTGCGATCAGTTTCAAACTCCTGGGAGTGTTCATCACTGATAACCTGTCGTGGTCCCACCACCACTTCCTCCACAGTCACAAACGCTCATCAACACCTCTACTTTCTGAGGAGGTGGAAGAGAGCTGAGCTTTGTACATCCAGACTAACGGCATTCTGCAGATGAGCAATAGAGAGCATCCTGTCAAACTTTATCACTGCATAGTACAGAAACTGCACCGTGATGGACGGGAAGGCCCTACAACAGATGGTCAGGGCTGTCCATTGCACCGGCCGCACCAGCCCAGCTGCCAGAAAAGGGCCAGTAGCATCTTGAAGGATCCCACCCACCCTGCTCATGAACTGTTTGTCCCACTCCCATCAAGGAGGTGGCTACGTAGCATCCAAGCAAGGACCACCAATCATTTGTTTTTCTCCATCTTCAACGTCTTCTTTTTATTCTAATTTTGTTTTTGAAACTGTTGGAGCCTGTGACTTCCAGTCTGTAGTTCAATTGAGTGAGTTCGCGCCCTGCTGTCCCTGAGAGAACTCCAGGAGTGAAGCGTAAACACAAGCTACCATGAGGGGAAGCTCGGAGACGAGACGAGGGGCTGTGAACATCTCCATATCTGGCTGATTGAAACGTCAAGGAAGATTGAAACATCAAGGAAAATCCGGAGGAGAGTGAGCAGTTCTCGTAGCGGCCACTGCTTCGAGTTGCTGTCGTCAGAGGGGCTGTGGGTTCATGTCACTGCCCTGGGAAGGGCCGTTGGTTCATGTCACTGCCCTGGGAGGGGCTTCTAGGTCCCAGCGCTCTCAGAGATGCTATCGATACTCTGATAATTTTGGATTGGGCTGTAGTTCACCTTGGCCTCTTTCCGTTCTATGATTTTTGTGTGTGTTTTCGCCCATTTTTTCTTGCTGCCGATTGGTGGCTGGGAGTTTGGGGTTTGATGTTCTTGCTGTTGTTTCTCCATGTGGGTGATCTGTTAGTTTTTGAGTGAGGGAGGGGTTAGGTGGGGGGGGTTATTTTTTTGAGTATATGTTTCTTTTGCTTTTTGTGTGTGTGTCGGGGGTGGAATACAATGAGAGGGTGAGGAGGATTAATGTCTTTCTTTCAAATACTTCTATCGTTTTCTGTATCCCATGACTATC
Organism: Mobula hypostoma; assembly: GCF_963921235.1. Taxonomy (NCBI): domain Eukaryota; kingdom Metazoa; phylum Chordata; class Chondrichthyes; order Myliobatiformes; family Myliobatidae; genus Mobula; species Mobula hypostoma. Next base: position 7,840,189 of record NC_086125.1, on the reverse strand, counting down.
TGGAGAAGACAAATCTCAGGGCTGTATTCCGCATACAAACTTTGAAAATAAAATGAACCTTTGAACCTTTGAATTTCAAAAACAGACACGTTCCCCAAGAAGTGAGGCTGATCAACACCTTCACCACAAACTCCATCAGTACTTTATTATTTCTTGTAAGTCACCTTTGTATAGCCTAACATAGCTGTATGCACATACAATCAATCTGTGTGCATAAGCCATTTAATGTAGTTATATTTATTGTTTTTTGTAATGATTATTGTGTAGTTTTATCTTTTGTGTTTTCTTATGCACCTTTATTGGATCCAGACTAACAATTATTTTGTTCCACTTGGGTACAGGAAATGATATTAAACAATCTTCAATCTTCCTTGTTGAACAATGGATGCCCTGTGTTCTCTAAATAACACCATGTGTCATCGATGTCTCAAATGCTACCTCTCCTTTCTTAAATACATTCAGTGACTTGACCTTTCTCTACATCTGTCTGAAGATTTTTCTCCACAGCTCAATTCCTCCATCCCAAAACTGCAATTTGGCATGTCTCTGCAAATCAGATCTTAGGGAGGAGTCAAATCAGATTCACCCATGTTAGAACAGAGTGAGGTTTGATGTCTTCATGACTTGAAAATATTCCTTCTGTTTGAATACAAAAGGACCAAAATTATGCTGACATTTATATTATGTGGAAATAGACGGGAAATAACTGCATAAGAATAGGTGCCTTTCACTACAGCTGTGTGAAGATTTTTCTCCATACATCCCTCTGCATCCCAAAACTGCTACCCCTTGTTTACACTCCTCAGCCATGGAAAGTATATCTCCTGCATTCAACCTCTTGAGACCTGTCAAAATGCCATACATTTGATTCAATCATCACTAAGTATTCCAAACCTTCGTGTAAGTGGGCCACAGTGACTCAATCTCTCTTCATACGCCCGTCCTGCCACCCCCAGAATCAGTCTGGTGAACCGTCCCCTCACTGTCTGAACGGTAAGTATATCCATTCTCAGCTGAGATTGAACTGCACACAACACTTCACTGAACAGATTCCATTTCCCTGTGTGTCTCTGGCAGATAAACTGAATGGATTTGAGGTTTCGTTAAAAACAAACTCCCCAGTGGTGGAATTTGGACACTCCCTGGAGGTGGACTGCAGTACAACGTGTGAGAACCCATTGATAAGTGTGGAATACAAACCAGGGATAAATCCCAACAGAACTAAGGGTGATAAGTGGATTACAGACCGATTTCTGAGTGTCCAGAAATGGGATTTCACAGTGCCCTGTACTGTAAAATGTTTATCTGCAGGAGGAGAACTGAAGGAGGACAAATGTGTGATCCCAGTGTACAGTAAGTGAAATCTCTTGTTCTGAACACATCCCACAGCAGAGTATAACAGGAAGACAGGCAGCAAAATACGATTATGTATCACCTAAAAACGTTACACAGAAAGGTGCTGTCGTGTATCAGGTGAGGTAGAGAACGGCCTGCTGGGAAATGGACTTACACCTCACTCCCCCACAATGAGCTCACAGTCTGAAAGGGGTTCAGATATTGACATTGTACAGAGATAATTCTGCAGAAATGGAGAAAGGAAGTTCAGAGAGTCTCAGGTCAGGAAAAATGTGTTGCTTTTTCACAGTCCAAGGTGTTGGACCAATGCGCTGAATCACAGGATTATTTGGTTAATGGATATTCACAGCTGAGCCACAGAGTGACAGATGAATGGTTTCCTTCAAAGGTTTCAAAGGTACATTTAATGTCAGAGAAATATATGCTATATACATCCTGAAATTCTTTTTCTTCGCAACCATCCACGGAAATAGAGGAGTGCACCTAAGAATGAATGACTGTTAAATATTAGAACCCCAAAGCCCCACCAGCTCCCCCCTCATACATCTAGGGTGAGGGTAGATCCACAGGCACATTGCTTGTTGGGATAATTTTTGATTTGGGATGTTCCAATCTCTACTGTCAGTCATGATTCTCCTTTGACAGATCGAAACTTAAGCGTTGTTCCACCTCCTGAAGTGCTGGAAGTTAACAACCCATATCAGCTGGAGTGTACTGGCCCAAAGGTCTATCCAAAGGACAAACTCGTACTCACCTGGCTCAGAGGGAGTGAGACTATAGCAAATATTTCTACAGAAAACGCAGGTTTCCCAGATGATGGTCCACTGAAGAACGTCCTTCATTTCAATGCAAGTATTTCAGACGATGGACTGGTGTACACCTGCTTGGCAGAGTTGAACTTGGACTCTAACACGACCAAACAAATCGCAAACGCATCTGTGACTCTGAAAACTTACTGTGAGTTCCACATAATAATAAATTTTCGCCTGTTTTTGAGAATAGCTTGAACTGAAATATTTTGTTAAAAATAAATACAGTACGAAGACACTGCCTTCTGATTATTTTCTCATTATTCCTATTTGATTCGTTCCATCAGATCTTGGGAAGTGAGAATCTGGGTGATTTTTGCAGCTGTTCAAAAGTTTTTTTCAAAGTGTAAATGTAAATAACCTGCATATTTATTTAACATCCTGACCAAACTCTGGTTAATTAAGTAACTGTGAGAATTTTGAAGTATTTAAGACTTTTTCTTGGCCCATAGGCTAAGAGCTCAGACTCTGAACTCAAGCATTGCTTCGTGTCCATGTACCTAATGTAGTGGACCCATGTGAGCTATCAACGTGGTCTGCCCAAACCAGACCTGTTCTGATGGGGGAAAGGTCCATTGGCAAAGGTGGCCTAACTTCAATTGGAGGAAATGAGATTTGTGTCATAAAGTACAACCAAGAGGGATCTTTATGGAACAGAGGTTGTAGTCGCAAGCTGGCTAATCCAATAGAGGAAGTGAGACCCAGGCTTCCTGTAGGAGCAAAAAATAGGATGAAACTGAAAAGAAGGGAAAACAGTAAATCTGAGGATAAAAGCAATAGTTAACACAATAAAAGAATTGGAAACTCTGCAGATGTGGGTCGTGAAGTTGGACTGGTATGCCCAAGGATGGAGACTGTAGAAGGGCTTGACATAATCTCCCAATCCTCCCCGAACAGGGAAGGTGCCAGGGAGGTGGGAAATGACAAAAAGGTCATATATGGGTCAGCAGCAGCAGCTGGCCCATCAGTATAGTGGCAGTGATGGGGAATATGTTGGAAATATTAATGTGGGAATACTTAAAAGGCATGAAGACAGTTGAATTTACAAAATAACAAGTTTGTAGATGAAATTAGTTTTTGTGATGATGAAATTGAGTGATATCCTCTTGAGGATTTTCACTCTGTGTTTGACATAGGTCCCATATTGAAGTGTGGTGAGTGAAAGCGGCTCATGGAATATTTGGCTCCGTTGGACTAAGGAGTAAAAATTGGCTTGAGGACAAAGAGAAAATTAAATCTCGTCTGCAATGCTAAAACAAGATTCAAGTTAAAGTTACACTGAGATCAATTAATGAGTGCATGATGTTGTATGTACCACTACTTGTGGCTGGAGCACCAGACAGGGTGAGAAACTGAAAATTAGGGAAAACATTCTGAAGAATGAAGGACGTGACCATTAAGTGGTGGATTAGGTATAAAGGTCCCCCAGATGTGTGACCTGGCCAGTCTCCAGCTCCGTCCATCAGTATTTACCACTGCAAGCTGAACTGCAGTGAATTTCTTGTCTGTCTTGCAGCTTTTCCAGAGCCTCCGAGGATCCTCAGCAGAGACCCTGTAGAAGTGAATCAGGAGGTCACACTAACATGTGACGTCCCAAATGTCTATCCAGCTGAGAAGATGAGGGTACAATGGTTTTGGGGCGGTGAACGACAGAATTCAGCAACAAATCAGTCAGATGCCACTACAGTCAGGGCAACAACTACATGGACACCACGAGAGACCGGTCCGACTGAAGTCTCCTGCACGGCAGGTTTTGAGGATTATCCATCAATTCCACTGAAGAACGATAGCATTTCCATTGAGGTTTACGGTGAGTATGTTCACCGCACTCAGACAAGGACCAGAACTTAGTTTCCTGTTGTTAGTCAGTGGTGTTTCCTCAAGCAGTTGTGTCAGCATTGATTAAACTGGTAGCCCGAGACACAAAACGCCCCCAGTCAATGGGGCCATTTCCCAGTGAAATGACTAGCTTTTAATTGGAAGATGAGCATAAAGCTGTAGATCTATATTGAATTATGATCTTACAGGGTGGTGGAGCAGGCTCAATGGGCCGTGTGACTAGGTCCTGTTCCCAGTTTTATTTTTGGTTGATTATGTTTCCTGAACATACTTACCTGAAAAGCAGTTAACTGTAAGTAAGTTTCTCCACAACTTCCACCATCTTCAATGGAATCCTTCCACCAAGCACATCTATACCTTCGCACCCCCATACCCCACTCTCCACATTTCACGGGATTCACTGTTTATGTGATCCCCTTGTCCATTCATCCCTCCCCATTGATCTCCCTCCTAGCACGTATCCCTTCACGTGGAACAAGTGCGACACCTGCCCATTCACCTCCTCCTTCACTACCACTGAGGTCCCGAAACTGTCCTTCCAGGTGACTCAACACTTCACCTGCATGTCTCTCAGGGTTGTCTACAGTATCCAGTGTTCCCAGGGTGACCTGATGTACTTCGGGGGATCACTTTTTTGAGTGCTCTGTCCACAACAGGGATAACGCTCTGGTGGAAAACCATTTTAATTCAACTCCCCATTCCTATTATGACATGTTGGTCCCTCTCTATGACCACGATGAGGCCACCCTCAGGTTGGAGAAGAAACACCTGGTATTCCATTCGGGTAGTCTCCAATCTAATAGCACGAACACTAGGAGTATTAGCATATTTCAACATTAGGAGTATTAGGAATAAAGGGGATGAACTTAGAGCTTGGATCAGTATGTGGAACTACGATGTTGTGGCCGTTACTGAAACTTGGCTGGAGGAAGAGCAGGATTGGTTCATGCAGGAACCAGGGTTTAGGTGTTTTAGAAGGAATAGGATGGGAGGTAGAAAAGGGGGGGAGTAGCATTACTGGTCAGGGATGGTATCACGGCTTTAGAAAGGGAGGACGCTGCAGAGGGAGTGTCCACTGAGTCAGTATGGGTGGAAGTCAGAAATAGGAAGGGATTAATCACTGTGCTGGGAGTAGTCTATAGGCCCCCAAACAGACCTTGGGACACTGAGGAGCAGATAAGCAGGCAGATTTTAGAATGGTGCAGGAAATACAGGGTTGTAGTTATGGGTGCTTTCAACTTCCCTCATATTGACTGGCACCTCCTGACTGCAGGGGGGATAGATGGGGCTGAATTTGTCAGGTGTGTTCAAGAAGGATTCTTGACACAATATGTGGACTGGCTGACGAGAGTGGAGGCCATACTGGATCTAGTTCTGGGTAATGAACCTGGTCAGGTGGCAGACCTCTTGGTGGGGGAGCATTTTGGTGAGAGTGCCCACAAATCCCTTAGCTTCAGCATAGCTATGGAAAAGTTTAAAAACAGACAAAATGGGAAAGTACTTAACTGGGAAAGGGCTAACTATGAAGGGTTGAGGCAGGAACCAGCGAGAGTAAATTGGAAACAGATGTTCAAGCGTGAAAGCACAGAAATAATGTGGAGGAAGTTTAGGTCCCACTTGTGCTGGGTTCAGGATAGCTTTGTCCCACTGAGACAAGGAAAAAATGGTTGGAAAAGGGAACCGTGGCTGACGAAACACGTGAGGCAACTCGTCAAGAGGAAGAAGGAAGCATATGTTAGATGTAAGAAGCAAGAAGCAGAAGGGGCTCATGAGAAATATAGGGTAGCCAGGAAGGAGCTTAAGAAAGGACTTAGGAGAGCTCGAAGGGGGCATGAGAAGGCCTTGGCGTGTAGGATTAAGGAGAACCCCAAGGCATTCAATGCATATGTGAAGAACAGAAGGATGACAGGAATGAAGGTGGGGCCACTAAAGGATAAAGAAGGCAACATGTGCCTGGAGGCGGAGGAGGTTGAGGAGGCCCTAAATGAATACTTTGCTTCAGTATTCACAAGTGAAAAGGGCCTTGATCAGGGTGAGGTCTAAATAGAACAGGCCTGTGTGCTGGACAATGTGGAGATTAAGGAAGAAGAAGTGTTGGATCTTCTTAAAAACATCAAGATTGATAAGTCCCCAGGGCTGGATGTGATATACCCCAGGTTGCTGTGGGAAGTGAGAGAAGAGATCGCTGGAGCAGTAGCGATGATCTTTGAGTCCTCTTTGGCTGCAGGGGGGGTGCCAGAGGGTTGGAGAATGGCAAATATAGTTCCCTTGTTTAAAAAGGTAATAGGGAGAATCCAGGGAACTATAGACCGGTGAGTCTTATGCCGGTGGTCTGCAAACTATTGGAAAGGATTCTTAAGGATAGGATCTACGAGCATTTGGAGAAGTACAGTCTACTCAAGGATAGTCAACATGGCTTTGTGAAGGGAAGTTCGTGCTTCACGAGCCTAATTGAGTTTTTTGAAGAGGTAACAAAAGAAATTGATGAGGATGGAGCGATAGATGTGGTCTACTTGGATTTTAGCAAAGCATTTGACAAGGTCCCCCATGAGAGACTCATCCAGAAAGTCATGAGGCATGGGATCAGTGGAACCTTGGCTGTTTGGATAAAGAATTGGCTTGAAGGAAGAAAGAAGAGGGTAGTAGTGGAAGGAAAGTATTCTGCCTGGAAGTTGGTGACTGGTGGAGTGCCGCAAGGATCTGTCCTGGGATCCCTGCTCTTTGTTATTTTTATAAACGACCTGGATGAAGGGGCGGAAGGATGGGTGAGTAAGTTTGCGGATGACATGAAGATTGGAGGAGTTGTGGATGGAGCTGTAGGTTGTCAAAGGTTACAAGAGGATATAGACAGGATGCAGAGTTGGGCAGAAAAGTGGCAGATGGAGTTCAATCCGGATAAGTGTGAGGTGATGCATTTTGGAAGGACAAACCAGAAGGCTGAGTTCAGGGTTAATGGTCGGTTACTTAGGAGTGTGCATGAACAGAGGGCCCTTGGGGTTCAAATCCATACATCCCTCTAGGTCACTGCACAGGTTGATAGGATAGTTAAGAAGGCCTATGGGATGCTAGGCTTCATTAATAGGGGATTGAGTTCAAGAGTAGAGAGGTCATGTTGCAACTCTACAAATCTCTGGTGAGACCACACTTATAGTATTGTGTTCAGTTCTGGTCATCTCATTATAGGAAGGATATGGAAGCTATGGAGAGGGTGCAGAGGAGATTTAGCAGGATGTTGCCTGGATTGGAAAACAAGTCTTGTGAGGCAAGGTTAACAGAGCTGGGACTTTTCTCTTTGGAGCGTAGAAGGATGAGAGGGGACTTGATAGAAGTCTACAAGATTATGAGAGGCAAATGGGTGGATAGCCAGTACCTGTTTCCCAGGACATGAATAGCAAACACCAGAGGGCATATGTACAAAGTTAAGGGAGGAGAGTTTAGGGGAGTCATCAGGGGTAAGTTTATTACACAGAGGGTTGTGGGTGCCTGGAATGACTTGCCAGGGACGGTGGTGGAGGCTAAAACATTAGGGGTATTTAAGAGCCTCTTGGACAGACACATGGATAAAAGAAAAATAGAGGGTTACGGGGTAGTGTGGCTTTAGTACTTTTTTAAAGGAATATATGGGTCGGCACAACATCGAGGGCTGAAGGGCCTGTACTGTGCTGTAGTATTCTAGTGTCTAGTATCTAATAAACATCACTATTTCCAACTTCTGGTCATTTATTTCCTCTCCCCCTTCTTTCCATTTTCATTTCCCCTTCTGGATCCCCTCATACTCCTTTTTGTCTCACCTGCCAATTACCTCCCTCTGTTCTCCCTTCCTCCTTTCCTTTCTTCCATGATCCACTCTCCTCTCCTAGCAGATTCCTCCTTCACCCCTTTCCAATCTCCACCTCTCACTGCCGGCTTCTTACTTTATCCCCATCTACCTTCCCCCTCAGCTGGCTTTACCGGTCACTTTCCAGCCTGTACTACTTCCCTCTCCCCTAACTTCTTCTTCTGGTTTTTTTCCTCTTCCTATCCCATCATGATGAAGAGCCTTGACCCAAATTTCAACTGTTTATTCCTCTCCATTGATTCTGGCTGACCACTGAGTTCCTGAATTTTGTGCGTGTTACCAGTAAGAACTGTAAATCAGTCACAATTTCCGGTGTAATGAAAGCTAAAATTGTACACCAGGGCATCAGCATGCAGGAGTCTCAACCGAACATTATTGATAACCCTCTACTTGTACAGTATGTGAACTCCTCCGACATGGGAGTGGCTGACCGTACAGTAGCTTTAGCTACGTTAGTCCAGTCAGGCAGAGGGAACGCAGGACTTGCTTTGAGAAAGCTTCTAACAATGTTTTCTGATGTTACAGTTTTCTCCAACCCTGAAATCTACATCCCGATCACCACTGAGGGAATTCCAGTGAATATTACCTGCAGTGTGTTTAACGTCTCAGGGGAACTTCAACTCAGACTGAAGAAGGGAAGTGAGATATTAGTGAACAGGTCAGCCAGTACTGGGCTGACTATCTACCACACTGTGAATCCACGAGCAGAGCTGAATGGACAGCAGTTCACCTGCGAGGCCGAGCTGACACTTCACCATCGCTCCAACAACATTGTTAAACGACAGTCAGCCACTCTCGATGTCCCGTGTAAGTAGCAGCAACAGATCGGCACTAAAGACTTGTGATGGCTTGAGGTTATCTTTTCTAAGGTTCAGGGACAAGAGAGGAAAAGATGTTTAGGGTCCACATCCCATCGGCCCAACAGGCGCAAGGTTGTCAGTACAAACTTACACAGTGGCCTATAGTATTTGTATATTAACACAAAGATTTTATTTTAAGTAAATGAGATTTCCAAGTAGTAAGGCTTATTTACTCTCTGCCTAGGCACCATTATTGCACAGCCCGACCCAATTAGGGAAAAATTATTGATCACTATACCAGGAAGGGATTCTCTTATCTTTTACACAATGCAATCTTAATTTAGCATCTTATCAAAAGACAGCACCCAGTAATCCCTCAGTACCACATTAGATATTCAGCTGAGATATTACGCTCAAATTGCTAGAGTGTGTCTGAAATCAGAAACAACTGACAGAGTTCCTGTACACAACAGCCCACACGCTTGCATGTTTCGTTGCTGAGTCCCAGCATGTTCGATGTTTTACATCCTGACGCTGATCAAAGTTCAAAGTAAATTTATTCTCAAAATATGTATATGTTACTATGTGTTACGTTGAGACCCATTTCCCTGCAGGAATTTACAAGGGCGAAGTAGAAATATAGTGGAATTTCATGAAGTATTCTGTATTCTGCATAATCTCACAAAAACTAAAAAAAAACAATGTGCAAAAGAAGGAAAATAGCGCAAATAAAAAAATACTGAGAACAAGAGTTGTAAAGGGTCGTTAAAAGTGAGTCTGTAAGTTGTAGAACCAGTTCAGATTAGTGACGATTGAAGTTATCCTCCCTGGTTCCGGAACTGATGGTTGGTTGTAGGGTAATGAGTTCCTGAAGCTGGGGGTGTGGGACGTTAAGACTTCTGTAACTCCTGCCCGATGGTCGTAGTGAGAAGAGAGCTTGGTTTGCATGATGGGTGCTGCTTTCTTGTTACAGCGCGCCACGTCATCACTCCAGTGTCGATCAGATGTTCTGCGTACAGGATGACGACCTCAGTCTCCTCTATCTCCACATGACACCACATCCTGTGTGCGTGTGGAGGAAATTAATGGTCCCAAAGATCACCAACCTATATCAGTTATACTGAAGGTTAATAGAAACTTTCATGGAATTGGAGACCAAGTAAGGGATAAACCAGAGAGTAACGATCAATTATGTTTTTAAAAATTTTATTGATAAAACGAATAGGCCATTCTGGCCCTTTGAGCCACATCGCCCAGCAATCCCCTGATTTAATCTGAACCTAATCAGGGGACGATTTACAATGACCAATTAACCAACCAACCAGTACATCTTTGGAATGTGGGAGGAAACTAGAGAACCCAGAAGAAACCCACGCAGTCATGGGGAGAACGTTCAAACTCCTTACAGTGACAGGAATTGATCAATGAAGGAACTGAGCTAGCTTAAGCTGAATTTGGAAAGTAGTAAATGATTAACCTCATTTATATCTGACTGTCTGGGAGCCTCATTGGGCAGTCTATTTCTCCAAGATATTTGCGGGTGGCATGGCAGTGTAGTGGTTAGCACAACGCGTTACGTGTCCAGGTGACCCAGGTTCAACTCCTGTCACTGCCTGTAAGGAGTTTGTACGTTCTCCCTGTAACCATGTGGGTTTCCTCCGGGTGCTCCAGTTTCCTCCCACAGTCTAATGATGTACTGGTTGGTAGGTTAACTGGTCTTTGTAAATTGTCCTCTGATTAGGTGCAGATTAAATCAGGACTGCTGGGCAGCCTGGCTCAAAGGGCTATTCAGGCCTATTCCGCACTGAATCTGAATAAGGAAGAACATAGAACATAGAATAGTACAGCACAGTACAGGCCCTTCGGCCCACAATGTTGTGCCAACCCTCAAACCCTGCCTCCCATATAATCCCCCACCTTAAATTCCTCCATATACCTGTCTAGTAGTCTCTCAAACTTCACGAGTGTATCTGCCTCCACCACTGACTCAGGCACTGTATTCCACGCACCAACCACTCCCTGAGTAAAAAACCTTCCTCTAATATCCCCCTTGAACTTCCCACCTCTTATCTTAAAGCCATGTCCTCTTGTATTGAGCAGTGGTGCCCTGGGGACGAGGCACTGGCTATCCACTCTATCTATTCCTCTTATTCTCTAGTACACCTCTATCATGTCTCCTCTCATCCTCCTTCTCTCCAAAGAGTAAAGCCCTAGCTTCCTTAATCTCTGATCATAATGCATACTCTCTAAACCAGGCAGCATCCTGGTAAATCTCCTCTGTACCCTTTCCAATGCTTCCACATCCTTCTTATATTGAGGCGACCAGAACTGGACACAGTACTCCAAGTGTGGTCTAACCAGAGTTTTATAGAGCTGCATCATTACATCACGACTCTTAAACTCTATCCCTCGACTTATGAAAGCTAACACCCCATAAGCTTTCTTAACCACCCTACCCACCTGTGAGGCAACTTTCAGGGATCTGTGGACAAGTACCCCCAGATCCCTCTGCTCCTCCACACTACCAAGTATCCTGCCATTAACTCTGTACTCTGCCTTGGAGTTTGTCCTTCCAAAGTGTACCACCTCACACTTCTTCGGGTTGAACTCCATCTGCCACTTCTCAGCCCACTTCTGCATCCTATCAGTGTCTCTCTGCAATCTTTGACAATCCTCTACACTACCTACAACACCACCAACCTTTGTGTCATCTGCAAACTTGCCAACCCACCCTTCTACCCCCACGTCCAGGTCGTTAATAAAAATCACTAAAGGTAGGGGTCCCAGAACAGATCCTTGTGGGACACCACTAGTCACAATCCTCCAATCTGAATGTATTCCCTCCACCATGACCCTCTGCCTTCTGCAGGCAAGCCAATTCTGAATCCACCTGGCCAAACTTCCCTGGATTCCATGCTTTCTGACTTTCTGAATAAGCCTACCGTGTGGAACCTTGTCAAATGCCTTACTAAAATCCATGTAAATCACAGCCACTCCACTACCCTCATCTATATGCCTGGTCACCTCCTCAAAGAACTCTATCAGGCTTGTTAGACACGATCTGTCCTTCACAAAGCTATGCTGACTGTCCCTGATCAGACCATGATTCTCTAAATGCCCATAGATCCTATCTCTAAGAATCTTTTCCAACAGCTTTCCCACCACAGATGTAAGGCTCACTAGTCTATAATTACCCAGACTATCCCTACTACCTTTTCTGAACAAGGGTACAGCATTCGCCTCCCTCAAATCCTCCAGTACCATTCCTGTGGACAACAAGGACATAAAGATTCTAGCCAGAGGCTCAGCAATCTCTTCCCTTGCCTCGTGGAGCAGCCTGGGGAATATTCCGTCAGGCCCTGGGGACTTATCCGTCCTAATGTATTTTAACAACTCCAACACCTCCTTTCCCTTAATATCAACATGCTCCAGAACATCAACCTCACTCATATTGTCCTCACCATCATCGAGTTCCCTCTCATTGGTGAATACCGAAGAGAAGTACTCATTGAGGACCTCGCTCACTTCCACAGCCTCCAGGCACATCTTCCCACCTTTATCTCTAATCAGTCCTACCTTCACTCGTGTCATCCTTTTGCTCTTCACATAATTGAAGAATGCCTTGGGGTTTTCCTTTAACCTACTCACCAAGGCCTTCTCATGCCCCCTTCTTGCTCTTCTCAGCCCCTTCTTAAGCTCCTTTCTTGCTTCCCTATATTCCTCAATAGACCCATCTGATCCTTGCTTGCTAAACCTCATGTATGCTGCCTTCTTCCACCTGACTAGATTTTCCACCTCATTTTTCACCCATGGTTCCTTCACCCTACCATTCTTTATCTTCCTCACAGGGATAAATTTATCCCTAACATCCTGCAAGAGATCTCTAAACATCGACCACATGTCCATAGTACATTTCCCTGCAAAAACATCATCCCAATTCATACCTGCAAGTTCTAGCCTTATAGCCTCATAATTTGCCCTTCTCCAATTAAAAATTTTCCTGTCCTCTCTGATTCTATCCTTTTCCATGATAATGTAAAGGCCAGGGAGCGGTGGTCACTGTCCCCCAGATGCTCACCCACTGAGAGATCTGTGACCTGCCCAGTTCATTACCTAATACTAGATCTAGTATGACATTCCCCCTAGTCGGCCTGTCGATGTACTGTGACAGGAATCCATCCTGGACACACTTAACAAACTCTGCCCCATCTAAACCCTTGGAACTAATCAGGTGCCAATCAATATTAGGGAAGTTAAAGTCACCCATGATAACAACCTTGTTATTTTTGCACCTTTCCAAAATCTGCCTCCCAATCTGCTACTCTGTATCTCTGCTGCTACCAGGGGGCCTGTAGAATACCCCCAATAGAGTAACTGCTCCCTTCCTGTTCCTGACTTCCACCCATACTGACTCAAAAGAGGATCCTGCTACATTACCCACCCTTTCTGTAGCTGTAATAGTATCCCTGACAAGTAATGGACCCCTCCTCTCCTTTTTCCCCCCTCTCTATCCCTTTTAAAGCACTGAAATCCAGGAATATTGAGAATCCATTCCTGCCCTGGTGCCAGCCAAGTCTCTGTAATGGCCACTACATCATAAATCCATGTATGTATCCAAGCTCTCAGTTCATCACTTTTGTTCCTGATGCTTCTGGCATTGAGGTTCACACACTTCAGCCCTTCTACCTTACTGTCTTTATACTGTTTATTCTGCTTCTCTTTCCACAAAGCCTCTCTGTATGTTAGATCTGGCTTTACTCCATGCACTTCTTTCACTGCTCTATCGCTCTGGGTCCCATCCCCCTCGCAAATTAGTTTAAACCCTCCTGAACCATGCTAGCAAACCTACCTGCAAAGATATTGCTCCCCCTCGAGTTCAGGTGCAACCCATCCAATCTGTACAGATCCCACCTTCCCCAGAAGAGATCCCAATGATCCAAAAATCTAAAACCCTACTCCCTGCACCAGCTCCTCAGCCACGCATTCAACTGCCATCTCCTCCAATTCTTACCATCTCTGTCACGTAGCACTGGCAGCAATCCTGAGAACGCCACCCTTAAGGTCCTGTTCTTCAGTCTTCTGCCTAGTTCTGGAAACTCACACTTCAGGACCTCATCCCTCTTCCTGCCTATGTCATTGGTACCAACATGTATCACAACTTCTGGTTGCTTTCCCTCTCGTACCAGGATGGCGTGCACCCGGTCAGAGACATCCCGGACCCTGGCACCCGGGAGGCAACAAACCATACGGGTGTCCTTCTCACGTCCACAAAATATCCTGTCTGCTGCCCTGACTATAGAGTCTCCAATGACGACAGCTCTCCGCTTCTCCATCCCACCCTTCTGCACCACCAGGACAGACTCAGTGCCAGATGCCCTGCCACCGTGGCTCACACCTGGTCGGTCGTCCCCACCAACAGTATCCGGGACAGTAAACTTATTATTCAGGGGAATGGCTACAGGGGTGCTCTGCACTACCTGTCTGCTCACCTTCGCTTTCCCCCCTCTGACTGTCACCCAACGACCTGCTTCCGACAGCCTAGGTGTGACTACCTCCCTGTAGCTCTCATCTGTGACTGCCTCATTCTCCCTTACGAGTCGAAGGTCATCCAGTTGCTGCTCCAGATTCCTTACATGGTCTTCCAGATCGCCCAGCCGTATGCACTTCTGGCAGATGTGACTCTGTGGGAGAGAGGAGTTCCCCCAAGACTGCCACATCTCACATGAGAGGCACATCACCATCTCAGGACACATTGTAAAGACTAACTGCGAGCAACCTTGTCCTCCGCCTCTTCTCGTCGAAGCCTCTCGAGTCAAAGCCTCAAAGCTCCACTCCTTCACTGGCCCACTCACTCACTGGCCGCTCCACTTGAGCTACCCCTCTATTTATCTGTTTGAGCTTTTCAAAATGCTTGGTCACCTGACCTCCATTGCCCAATCAGCTGCTTTCTGCTGAGTCTGAGCTATTCAAATCTTGATTGTCTAATCAACGGCTGTCTGCTGATCTATTCAAATCTTGATTGACTTGATTGCACAGAAGTAAGCAAGTAGATAAATAAATAAACAAACAAATAAATACATAGATTGATTGTTTACTTTAGATACTTGATCATTATAAGCTCGTCTGACACTTCAGTCTACTGAGGAAGCATTCTCAGAGGTAAGAGTGATCAGAAGAGAAGAGTACTTCTGTTATAAATTGTTTACCTGGGACCATCAATGACCTGTACTGTTGATTTTGTGGTTTTTTTTATAGATCAACCTGGATCTTCAGCTTGGAAATACGTGGTAGCTCTCTTTGCACGTTTAGCTTGTATTGCTCTGACACACTACTTTTGGAAGAAAATAAACCATAAAACAACGTAAACAAAGGCCAACAATAGTTGGACAAGACCCAATGGAAACACCTCCATGAAAGAAAATTATACCTGGAAGATAATATACTGTAATCTACAACAATTAAGACAAAATTTGAATTTAAAATTGTAAAACAGATAAATTCCAGACTGATACTCCAACGATATTATTGAGCTGCAAATCTAAAAAAATGTCACTGTCTTCAATAAATACATGTTACAAAGTGAACAAGATGAAGATGAATTGTGAGATGATATATTTCACCAGTGTCTCCGTAATGATGAAGCCTTTTATAAAGATTTCCAATTCCCAGCATTCTGTAAGCTCTTCCAGCTATTCAACCCTCCCGGGACTCACTCCTGCTCAAATTCCGGTCTCTGAACTTGAAAAACAGCAAGTCCTGGTTTTTGCCACTTTTCCACAAGGAGGCCTTCAGCTGCTGACGTTTTCAGTCTCTGTACCTCCCTCTCCTGTTTTATCATTCTCATTTAAACCCATCTCCTTGACAAAGGCCTCATCACTGCAAGTAATTTCCCCTGGTGTGGGATGGTATCTGACTTTAAGAGCCCAAAAAATTCAAGCAGGTGACCATTCTGTTTCTCAAACTGAGTTCACTGCCTACAAATCGCAAGGGTGGGTGATGTGCAACCCTCACATCCATCAATTTCCTTCTAAATATTGAACCTCTCACTTTCCCACGTCCTAATGCATCTCCAACTTCCTTAAACACTTCTTAATTTGATTAACACCCACAAAAATGCTGGGGGATTACGGCAGGCCAGACAGCGTCTATGGAAATGAATAGTCGCCGTTTCGGGCAGAGACCTTCAGATGAGTGTAGTTATCCTCTTTTGTTCAAGAACCTGTTGCTTGAGACGTAGCGACTGCTCTTGAACCTGGTGGTGCAAGTTCTGTGGCTCTTGTACCTTCCACCTGATGGCAGCAGTGAGCAAAGAGCATGGCCTGGGTGGTAAGCATCTCTGATGATGGATGCTGCTTTCCTATGACAATGTTTTATGTAGGTGTGCTCAATGTTTGTGATGTGCCCATGATATACTGGGCTGAATCTACTACCTTTTGTAGGATTTTCCATTCAATGGCATTGGTGTTTCCATGCCAGGCTGTGATGCAGCCAATCAATATCAATACACTCTCCACTACACATCTATGGAAGTCTGCCAAAGATTTTGATGTCATTCCAAATCTCCACAGACTTCTAAGGAAGCAGAGGAGTTGTTGTGCTTTCTTTGCAATTGCCTTTATATGATGGGTTCGGGACAGGTCTTCTGAGATTGTAACACCCAAGAATTCAAAGTTACTGATCCTTACCACCTCTGATCCTTCACTGAGGACTGGCTAATGGATCCCTTTGGTTTGGGGTTAGAAGCCTAATGCTTAAGTCATCCATCAACTCAATTGAGAATATAAGAGGAAATGAGGAGGAGGGGCAGTAAGTATACATAATAGGAATACCTGGATTTCCAGAAGTTCTGTTGCTTGATGTAAGGATTGTGAAAGGTTATTTGGGAGAGTGACTGACAAGAGGACGCAAAGAATTTGGAAAAAGAAAGATCCAGCTATTCACAGTTCAATCAGTTCAGGCACATGATGCCCATCTTTGAGTTATCCTCTTCAGCTAAAACTTATTGCTCCTAGCTTCTATTGAAAAGAGAATTTCCTCTTGAAAAGCAGGCTGTGGCTCCTTCAGTGCCTGTCGACACATTCACCGGTCCCTTCTGCTCATCTACAATGGCACCCCGTAATTGAGTATTATGAAGTTTACAATGCACGATGCACTGCTGACCCTTGGGTTTTTTAAACCCCATTCATTATATTAAAAAAAATGCATAATGATTATCTTCACTGCCCAATGAAGCAGCAAATAACATTCTACAACCCAACAGCAGAGAGATGCTTTGACAGGAACTGTCTCACACCGACTTGGTTTCAAGAACACGTGACGCTGGGGGATATTTTGAATTCTTCGCAGACCTGGTGAACACATCAGTAAACGGTTACAATACCAATACCATTTAGAAATCTGTTATCTTTCAATTGTCTTTTTCAATAGTTAATATTCAAAATTTCTGAACAGGTTTTTAAAAATGCTTCTTTTATTTCAATGCCTGTTATACTTTTATTACGAGTAAAACGCTAAACATGTGTAAATAACAAAAATGACTCAGTATTTCCTTAATAAGAATCAGAATCAGGTTTAAGTTCACTGGCAAATGCTGTGAAATTGGTTGACTGTGTGGCAGCAGTAGAATGCAATACATAATAATAGAGAAAATATGTGAGTCACAGTAAGTATATTAACCAATTAAACAAGTAGTGTGAAAATGAAATAAAATAGGTAGTGAGAGAGAGTTCGTGGGTTCAATGTCCATTCAAAAATCAGATGGTGGAGGGGAAGAAGCTGTTCCTGAATTGCTGAGTGTGTGCCTTCAGGCTCCTGTACCTCCTTCCTGATAGTAGCAGTGAGAACAAGGCATGTCACGGGTAATAGGGGACCTTAATGATGGACGCCGGTCCATAATTGTTGTTACATATTCATTAATCGCTGATAATCTCTGCTCAAAATTACCATGGCAGAAGAGAAAATTTTTTTAGAAGACTATTTCCAATCTGAGCCACATATTCTCAGAAAGGCTCGTCACTGCACTGTAGAGAATGGCATCCTTAAGGCACTCTGCCGGGTGAGACAGTGGACAAAACAGAGAACGGAGAGAGTCTCTGAATTTACCTGAAAGAGACCTGGTGTTCTGATCAGTGGGATAAATACCACAGGATCACAGTCTGCAGGCTTTAGAATTAACAGACTGGATTGTGCTTGGTATTTAGTGTTAAAGAGACATTCTGTGCAATATCACAACTGCTTCTAGATTTTCTAATATTCTTAACAGTTAGTCTGAAGTTAGTGTTTACTTGAATCCAGCCTGCTTTGTAAATAATAAGGTAGAAAATCTTAATGCCAAACCAAGGGCAGTGTATACTGTGAATATACTGTGAAATATCATCTACTGTTATCATACCATAGAAGACTCAAGTAAATTCAAAAGAGAATGTTCTTAAGGCAGAGGCTGAACTAAACTAACAATTCACTATGAAATCTTGACGGCTCATTTAACTAAATACAACACAGCAGTTCATCTTGAGAGTCAGTCATACTCTTCTAAAGTTATCAATGACAGTCCAGGTTATCCAAGAGTATTAACA
The DNA here is from genome assembly GCF_963921235.1 of Mobula hypostoma. Lineage (NCBI taxonomy): Eukaryota > Metazoa > Chordata > Chondrichthyes > Myliobatiformes > Myliobatidae > Mobula > Mobula hypostoma. Next base: position 7,821,972 of record NC_086125.1, on the reverse strand, counting down.
CAAAATACTCTGCAGATGCTGGGGTCAAAGCAACATGCACAAAACGCTGGAGGAACTCAGCAGGTCAGGCAGCATCCGTGGAAAAGAACAGTCAACATTTTGGGCCAAGGCCCTTTGTCAGGACTGAAGAGGGAGGGGGCAGCAGCCCTATAAAGAAGGTGGGAGGAGGGTGGGAAGGAGAAGGCTGGTAGGTTCCAGGTGAAAAACCAGTAAGGGGAAAGATAAAGGGGTGGGGGAAGGGAGGCAGGGAGGTGATAGGCAGGAAAGGTGAAGAAGAATAGGGGAAAGCACAATGGGTAGTAGAAGGAGGCAGAACAATGAGGGAGGTGATAGGCAGCTGGGGGAGGGGGCAGAGTGAAACTGAGATAGGGGTTGGGAATTACTGGAAGCTGGAGAATTCAATGTTCATACCAAGGGGCTGGAGACTACCCAGATGATATATGAAGTGTTGCTCCTCCAACCTGAGTTTAGCCTCATCATGGCAGTAGAGGAGGCCATGTATAGATATATCCGAATGGGAATGTGAAGCAGAGTTGAAATGGGTGGCAACCGGGAGATCCTGTCTGTTGTGACAGATGGAGTGGAGGTACTCGATGAAGAGTTCCCCCAATCTGTGTCGGGTCTCACTGATGTAGAGGAGATTATTGTTTTCAATCCAAGAGTATTGTTTTCAACTACTGATCATCTGTCCAGTTCCATTGAGGGAATGGTTGCTGAAAGCATCTGAGGCTAAAAGTGAGTTTTTTGCTGCAATTTTTTACACAAAAAGAAATAATAAAAGATGTAATGTAATACGGACCTCAAGAATAAACCTTGTTGAACCTCAACCAGCTCATCACTGTGGGCGAAAGTCCTTTACGAAAATAAGTTCACCTCAACTTCAAGAAATAATTACTCAGCTAAAACTGTCCACTTGTGTTAGAGAACACAGAAGAATACAGCACAGGAACAGGTCCTTCGTCCCACAGTGTTGTGCCAAAACAGTTGAAAAGTAAATCAAAAAACACCCAAACACGAATCTCTCCTACCTACACAATGTTCATACCCTTCCATTTTCCTTACAGTACATCTATATGCTTATCCAAACGTCCCTTAAAAGCATCCAATGTTTTTGCCTCCACCACCATACCGGGCAGCCTATTCTAGGCATCTACCACTGTCTGAGTATCAATCAGGTTTTAGATTAAATCATAGTACAGCAATTGCATTGCTTAAAGTGGTCAATGACCAATGGCTTAATGCCAACACAGGTAACATCAGTTCTTATTCTCTTCGATTAGAGCACAGCATTTGATACCATAGATCACAGCACTCTCATAAACTGTCTTAGTTAATGGATAGGTCTTTCTCATACTGTCTTAAGCTGGTTTCAATCTTATATAGCAAGAAGAAAATTCTTTGTTAGTTGTGGTGATTATGCGTCCAAAATCCATGAGATTGTGTTTGGTGTGCTGCAAAGATCGATTCTTGGGCCGTTGCTGTTCCCACTCTTCATGCTCCTAATAGGTCAGAATATTTCGAAACACGAGGTGAATTACCAAAGCTATGCAGACGACAGTCTGTTAGTCTCCCCTTTTGCTGTGAAGTAGGTGACAGCTCTCTGTTGAGAGGGTGAGACAGAGAGACAGAGGCACGTGGAAGTGTCAGGCAAACAGTAGTTTGTGTTGACTGCAGATTGTGGTCTCTCTTTGGGTGCCTGGCTGTTGCTTGGTGGGTGGTGGGTGCTGACGGTTTCTGCCGGAATGGGTGGTAGGAGGAGGGGGAGGTGTTGATGCTTTGCTGCTGCTTGTGCAGGGGAGGGGGGATAGGGGGCTTTGGGGCTCTAAAGTTTTTCTGTTGCTTATTCTTTTGGAGGTTCTTCTGTTTTTCGTGAAAGTCTGCAAAGACTAGATAATTCAGGTTGCAGGCCATATACTCTCTCTGATAATAAACAGAACCATTTAGACCACATGAACACATAACTGCACCGGTAAGACGATAAGACAAAGGAGCAGAAGTCGGCCATTCGGCCCATTGAGTCTGCTCCGCCATTTTATCATGAGCTGATCTATTCTCCCATTTAGTCCCACTCCCCCGCCTTCTCATCATAACCTTTGATGCCCTGGCTACTCAGATACCTATCAATCTCTGCCTTAAATACACCACAAATTCCATAGATTCACTACCCTCTGGCTAAAAAACTTTCTTCACATCTCTGTTCTGAATGGGCGCCTTCAATCCTGAAGTTATGCCCTCTCGTACTAGACTCCCCCATCATGGGAAACAACTTTGTCACATCCACTCTGTCCATGCCTTTCAACATTCGAAATGTTTCTATAAGGTCTCCCCTCATTCTTCTAAACTCCAAGGAATACAGTCCAAGAGCGGACAAACGTTCCTCATATGTTAACCCTCTCATTCCTGGAATCATTCTAGAGAATCTTCTCTGTACCCTCTCCAACGTCAGCACACCCTTTCTTAAATAAGGAGCCCAAAACTGCCCACAGTACTCCAAGTGAGGTCTCGCCAGCGCCTTATAGAGCCTCAACATCACATCTCTGCTCCTATACTCTATTCCTCTAGAAATGAATGCCAACATTGCATTCGGCTTCTTCACCACCAACTCAACCTGGAGGTTAACCTTAAGGGTATCCTGTACAAGGACTCCCAAGTTCCGTTGCATCTCAGAACTTTGAATTCTCTCTCCATTTAAATAATAGTCTGCCCGTTTATTTCTTCTGCCAAAGTGCACGACCATGCACTTTCCAACATTGTACTTCATTTGCCACTTCTCTGCCCATTCTTCCAATCTGTCTAAGTCTCTCTGCAGACTCTCTGTTTCCTCAGCACTACTGGCCCCTCCACCTATCTTCATATCATCAGCAAACTTAGCCACAAAGCCATCTATTCCAAAATCCAAATTGTTGTTGTACAACATAAAAAGAAGCGGCTCCAACACTGACCCCTGTGGAACACCACTGGTAACTGGCAGCCAACCAGAATAGGATCCCTTTATTCCCACTCTCTGTTTCCTGCCAATCAGCCAATGCTCTATCCCCGTATGTAACTTTCCTGTAATTCCATGGGCTCTTATCTTGTTAAGTAGCCTCATGTGTGGCACCCTGTCAAAGGCCTTCTGAAAATCCAAATATACAACGTCCTCTGCATCTCCCTTGTCTAGCTTACTTGTAATTTCCTCAAAAAATTGTAATAGGTTTGTCAGGCAGGATTTTCCTTTAAGGAATCCATGCTGAGTTCTGCCTATCTTGTCATATGCCTCCAGGTACTCTGTAACCTCATCTTGACAATCGACACCAACAACTTCCCAACCATCAATGTTAAGCTAACGGTTCTATAATTTCCTTTTTGCTTCCTTGCCCCCTTCTTAAATAGCAGAGTGACATTTGCAATTTTCCAGTCCTCCGGAACCATGCCAGAATCTATCGACTTTTGAAAGATCATCGCTAATGCCTCCGCAATCTCCACAGCTACTTCCTTCAGAACACGAGGGTGCATTCCATCTGGTCCTGGAGATTTATCTACCTTTAGACTATTAGCCATTCATATCACATGCACAATCCTACACACTGAATGCTGAGAGAAAATACACAACCTGAATCAGCAAGGTCTGTTCAAATATAAACTTCTGTCAACCATGATCCTCATTTCAAAGCTCAAGATTTAAAGATTATTTCAATGGTTCAATTTAATATCAGAGAATGTATACAATATACAACCTGAGATTCTTACTCTACACAGACATCTATGAAACAGAAATAAACCCAATAAATGATTGACAGAAAACGCTAGAACCCCAAAAAAAACCCTCCCCCTCCCATGTACCAGCAGCAGCAAAACCATCACCCTAATGACCTGAGGGAAGAAACTGTTTTCCTTCTCGCTGCTCTGGTCTTTATGCATGAAAGTCTCCTGCCTAATGGTAGAAAGGCAAAGAGGATGCTGGATGGATTGTGGGGTCCTTAATAATACTAAGGGCCCGCGTACATAGCGCTCCTGATAAACGACCCTGATGGATGGTAAGGAGACCCCTATGATCCTCTCAGCTGTTCTCACAGTCCTTTGTGGAAACTTCTGGTCCGATGCTCCCATACCAGATGGAGATGCAGCTTGTCAGGACACTGTCAGTGGTGCTCCTGTAAAATGCAATTAAGATGGGGGTAGGGAGCCATGCTAACCTGAATCTTCTTAGGAAGTGGAGATGCTGCTGTGTCTTCTTGTTCAGGGAGGTGATGCTAGAAACCTGAAATAGAGACAGTAAATATCAGGTCAGGCAGCAACTACGGAGGGAGAAATGTCAACAATTCTGACTGGAGACCATTTGACGGAACTGTTCTAATGAAGGATCTTCTGAGTGTTTCCAAAACTTTCTATTTTAATTCAGAGTAGTGAGCTGTGTCTAGTTTTTTTTAAGTTGAGAATATTGTAAATGTAGCATTTGATCCATTAGCTGAAGGGAGTGCAGTCTTTATCCTGGCTGATTATAACTTTGAATAAACAAGCTGCTGCCTAGTCTACTGAGTGTAACTGTTTCCACAGCTCGTAGTTTCCTGCTTCCCCAGCTTGTGGATGAAAGCGGTTGAATCTTCATTTGTCTCAGTCGGGAAACGTCAACGTTGTGATGGAACAACGTTCAGGCTGAAAACAGGCTCAAGAACCCCCCCCCCCCCACACTGAAAAATGGAAATGCACAGGAATTCACTCTTCCTGCTCCTGTGCAACAGTCCTGAGGTCAAAGGTCAAATGGTCAAGATCCAAAAGTCAGCATGCCTAGAGCTCAAAGGCCTGATGACTGTAAGTCCAGGCCAAGTACCAGACGTTGAAGGTTTGTGTGTGAGAGTGGATACTTATATACTTATACTTTATACTTTATTGTCGCCAAACAATTGATACTACAGCGTACAATCATCACAGCAATATTTGATTCTGCGCTTCACGCTCCCTGGAGTACAAATCGATAGTAAATATTAAAAATTTAAATTGTAAATCATAAATAGAAAATAGAAAAGGGAAAGTAAGGTAGTGCAAAAAAACTGAGAGGCAGGTCAGGATATTTGGAGGGTACGGCCCAGATCCGGGTTAGCGTCCGTTCAGCAGTCTTATCACAGTTGGAAAATAGCTGTTCCCAAATCTGGCCGTACAAGCCTTCAAGCTCCTGAGTCTTCTCCCAAAGCGAAGAGGCTGGGTGGATCGTGTCCTTGATTATCCTGGCAGCACTGCTCCGACAGTGTGCAGCGTAAGGTGAGTCCAAAGACGGAAGATTGGTTTGTGTGATGTGCTCGGCTGTGTTCATGATCTTCTGCAGCTTCTTCCGGTCTTGGACAGGACAATTTCCATACCAGGTTGTGATGCACCCTAGAAGAATGCTTTCTACGGTGCATCTATAAACATTAGTGAGGGTTTTAGGGGACAGGCCAAATTTCTTTAGCTTTCTCAGGAAGTAAAAGCACTGGTGGGCCTTCTTGGCAGTGAACTCTGCTTAGTTGGATCAAGTCAGGTCATTTGTGATATTGACCCCGAGGAACTTAAAGTTTTTGACCTGTTCCACTTGCGCACCACCAATGTAAATAGGGTCATGCGGTCCGCTACTCCTTCTGAAGTCAACAACCAATTCCTTGGTCTTGTTGACGTTGAGGGATAGGTTATTGTCTTCGCATCATGCTACCAGGTTCTTAATTTCCTCTCTGTACTCAAAATCGTCATTACCCGAGATATGGCCTACAATTGTGGTGTCATCAGCAAACTTATATATTGAGTTCGATAGAAACTTGGCTACACAATCATGGGTGTACAGTGAGTACAGCAGGGGGCTGAGTACACAGCCTTGTGGGGCACCAGTGCTCAGAGTGATTGTAGAGGAGAGCTTGTCCCTATTTTTACAGCCTGGGTCCTGTCTGTGAAGAAGTTGAAGATCCAGGTGCAGATCTGACTGCTAAGGCCCAGGTTCCGGAGCTTAGGAATCAGTTTATTTGGAATGATGGTATTCAAGGTAGAGCTGCAGTCAATGAAGAGGAGCTTTACATATGCATCTTTATTCTCCAGCTGTTCTAAGGGAGAATGTAGGGCCAGAGAGATGGCATCTGCCATTGACCTGTTGCTCCGGTAGGCGAATTGCGAAGCGTCGACGTTGACCGGTAGGCTGTGGTTGATGTGGGCCATAACCAATCGCTCGAAGCACTTCATAGCAATTGATGTCAGAGCCACAGGTCGATAGTCATTCAGGCATGCCACCTTGCTCTTCTTCGGCACTGGGATTATCGTTGCCTTCTTAAAACACGAGGGAATCTTAGACTGAAGCAAGGAGCAGTTGAAGATGTCAGCAAACACTCCAGCTAGCTCGCTTGCACAGGCCTGGAGAACCCATCCCGGGACGCCATCTGGGCCCGTCGCCTTCCTTGGATTTATCCTCAGGAAGGCCCTTCTAACGTCCTCCTCGATGACGATGAATCTCGATGCCACCAGGTCCGGTTCATCTGGAGGGAGCGGGACGCTTCTCTTCTGTTCGAATCTTGCGTAGAATACGTTAAGTTTGTCAGGAAGAGAAGCGCCACAGTTATTGATATTCCCAGCCTTTTCTTTGTGCCCAGTGATCTCATTTAGACCCTGACATAGTCTACCAGCATCTCTCTGGTTAGCCTGGGCTTCCAACTTGGCTCGATATTGCCTCTTGGCACCCTTAATGGGTTTCCGGAGTCCACGCCTGGATTCCGTGCAGCGACTGGTATCCCCGGACCTAAAAGCCGCAGCTCTAACCTTTAAAAGGGACTTGACCTCATAATTCTTCCAAGGTTTCCAGTTAGGGAATACCCGGATCGTCTTGCGAGACACACAGTCCTTTGTACATTTCCAAATAAAGTCCATGACAGCTGAGGCATACTCATCGAGGTTAGCTGCCGAGTCCTTGAAACTAGGCAGTCCACCGATTCAAAGCAGTCACAAAAGACCTCATCGGTTTCCTCCATCCAACGCGACACCACTTTTGACACAGTGACCTCCCGCTTCAGTTTCTGTTTGTAAGCTGGGAGGAGGAGTACGGCCTGATGGTCCGATTTTCCGAAGTGAGGTCGTGGGACGGAACGGTAGGCATCCTTGACTGCTGTGTAGCAGTGGTCAAGTATATTCGGGCCTCTAGTGGAGCAAGAGACATGTTGGTATAACTTTGGCAGCACCTTTCTGAGGTTGGCCTGGTTAAAGTCCCCCGCTGTAATGAGCAAAGCCTCCGGATACCTGGTCTCAAGTTCACTGATGTTGGCATACAGTATGTTTAGAGCACACTCCACGTCTGCCTGCGGGGTAATGTAGACCGCTGTCAGTATGACTGAGGTGAATTCCCGTGGCAGATAGTAGGGATGACACTTTGCCGACAGGTGTTCCAGGTCCGGGCTGCAGGAGCTTGTCAGTGCCACTGTGTCTGAGCACCATGCAGTGTTGATCATTAGGTAGACATCACCTCCCCCCATCTTGCCCGAAGACGCTGTGCGGTCCATCTGATGGATCAAAAATCTCTCCGGTCAGATGGCACAGTCGGGGGTGGCAGGGGAGAGCCAGGTCTCGGTGAAACAGAATACACAGCAGTTCTGCATCTCCCTGCAGTAGGTGTGTCTCCCTTTAAGATCATCCACCTTGTTCTCTATGGCTCGCACATTAGCTGGTAGGATGGTGGGCATAGGGACCCTGAAGCCCCTCAGCTTCAATCTGAGCAGCAGCCCAGCTCTTTTCCCACGCTTCCTCGGTAAATAGTGCATCTTTCCAGGTTTCCATTGATACAGTGTGTTGTTGTCAGCTCTTTGAGGTTGGTGGACACGTCCTGCGGGGATCAATCAGCAGGTCACGTCGTTGGGCGCTCCAGGTCGGGCCGAGTGACGGGGGAGGCTCCGCTGCCACTTCCAGCTGCCGGGGGCCCGGGCTCTCGATTGGGTCGGGACCCGAAGCTGACACTTAATCCCAGAGGGCCGGGCTCCTGGCTGAAACAAGTCCGTGAGCCGAGTCACGGTTGCAAAGGCCTTTGCGCCTGCAGAGCCTCGGGCTCGATTTCCGAGGTTGGCGGAGGCTCACTTCTGGCAGCTGTCCACAAACCTCAAAGAGCTGACAACAACACACTGCATCGATGGAAACCTGGAAAGATGCACTATTTACTGAGGAAGCGTGGGAAAAGAGCTGGGGCTTCAGGATGGATTGAGGGTGAAAAAAGAGCTTGTTCTGCTGTTTCTGTTGTGCTGTTCTTGTTGCTTGTCTGCTGCTGCTGAACATTCTGGCCATACCACATTGGCATCGGAATATCTGTTAACATTTTCAGACTGCTCCCTGCACGTTCTTAGGCTGTGTTGGTTGTTAACAGAAATGATGCATTTCACTGCCTGTTATTTGTGATAAATGAACGGATCGGAATCTGGATCTGACAGGTATGAATACTCTCTCTCTCTCTCTGGAGGAGCCTTAAGCAGTCAGAGCCAAGAGGAATTATGCCGAGTTTCTTTCAGTTCGAGGCAGCCCGTCAGTACCTCCAGTTGAACTGTCTTTTTGTGTGTTTTCCCCCTAGCTGTCAGTCTGTGGTTTTGTATTGCCATGTGCTCCTGTCCCCACTCCTGCTCTACTCCGGCCCCTGTATTACTGAGTACTCCGTCTCTCATCTGTTTCTCATTATTACCTGTATTGCTGCCACCTGTGTCTCATCATGCTCCACCTATCATCTGCCTCTCTGGTTATTGTCAGTGTATTTCAGTCCTGTGTTTTCACCTGTTTGTGGCCAGATTGTGCCAGTGAATTTTCCTGAGCCTTTCCAGCATTTGTATCTGAACTCTATCCATCTGAATATTGACTCTGCCCATTTCCTGATTCTGGATTTTGGATTTCTCTGGATGTTTTGATCTCTGCTTGAACTTTGATGCCAACTTTGTCTGCACCTCGGGACTTGTTACTCATTTAGATCAATGTGTGCTCTCCGCTCTCCAATTCTGCCAGGGAAAAGTCCAGCAGTGGCTCTACTCTTCAGTCACTAAGAACTTCCTTAATACAGGATGGGTCTTCCAGACTGAAAGAGCTAACAGTGGAATCCACTCTCACCCAGTATTGGGTCTGTGATTGGATCCCTGCTCCAGTGTCCTGACACAGCCTCTCTCTGGGACTGTATAAAATAACACTTCACTGGGCAAACCAAATTTTAGCTGAACTTGGACTTCAATGAAACAAAGGCACCAGATCTGCTCTGAAATCCCTGCCGATGGATGAATCAGTATGTGGTTCAGTTTGGGTTTCATGTTTATCAGAGAACAGATGGCGTGAGGTATCGTTGAGAAGGGCTGCTCGTTTTGTATCCGCTTTACTTTTCTTAGAAAAACCGCAAAACTGTGTCAAGGTTTCCAGTAAAAGTGATGAATATAGTGATGAGATTACAGAGGTCTGCAGCTCCAGCAGAAACACCATTATCCAACCCCCGCCCCCACATTCTCCTATTCAGGGCAGCATCATGGAAGCTGACCTACCTGATTTCTTCACATTTCCTGAGCAATATACATGTCAAGGCAGGGATAAAACACAACTTGTGTGAAAGATGTGGAAGTATATTTTCAAATTAGTGAAGATCCTTTTTAAGTTGATATTTTATTCACAATGCACACACCTCCAAGAGGAACACACCCTTGTTGTGGTCCTTGTCTGTGCCTCAATAATGCAGTGGGCCATGTTGATGGGAGTCAGGGCTTCATGCTTTGGGTCTTGGTAGGTCACCCATGCCAAGCAGGTCAAAGGGCAGAGCCAGACGAAGAGTTGTTCACTGGTTCTCAGCACAGGGCTAACAACCCTAACTTGTGAAACAAAACTGTTTCAGACACAGCAACGAAGAATCCTTCTACATCTAAGTCCAACGATATTCCTGAGTCTCCACCCGGGACTTCCATGACGAACAGTAGAGAAAACCGAGAGGAAGCTACTGACATGATGAAGGAAGCCCTCAACACCACCTGAGCTGGAGGACCTTCATTGCTGCCCTAAACACCAGTGGTGTAATGGGCCGTAAGTAAGTCACAATTCACATAAAGTAGCATGGCTACCACTACAATAAATCCTGAGAGCTGAGTTGTTTTTACAAAGTTCTCCTTTACCCATATTTTCTTAATTTCTATTTTCGTGCACTGGAAATAGAACACTAACAGTGCTGACTTGCCACTCATTCCAGGGCTTTTCTGCCTGTGCCCCTGGAGCCTTCCTGCCTGCATTGCTCATCAGGCAGAGAAGTTCCTCACTGCTACAGAGTGTCTGGGTGATAACTCTGCAGGAGAGGGCTTGAGGCTGTGAACTGATTCAGGGCTAGTGTATGGAGCGGACCGTAGACAGATGAGTTGTGTCATCACTCGAGCCGAGTAAGATGTTCTCCTTGCTGGTTCCTCAGGTGGCTGTGGTGGCCAGTCTGGGATCCACATGTTCTGGTGCAGTGTAGACACGAGCATGTGGTGGCTGTGGTTGCTGGTTGGGTCTTTTGGTCGTTCAGTCTCTCCTTTTGCAGTGGCCACTTATTCTCTGCCTCACAGCGAAGGTCGCTCTAATCTAGCACAGCTCCCTCTTGAACAGCAAGCATGAGAAAATCTGTAGATGCTGGAAATTCAAGGCAGAACACAAAATGCTGGAGGAATTCAGCAGATCAGGCAGCATCCATGGAAATCAATAAACAGTCAATGTTTCGGGCCAAGAAAATTAAACAGTTTCAACTAGTCATCGCCCTCAACAATTTCTCCTTTGGCTTGCCCCACTTTCTTCAGAATCAAGGGATTGCTATGGGCACCCACATGGGCCTCAGCTATGCCTTTCTTTTCATTGGTCATGTTGAACAGTCCCTGTTCCAAGCCTTCCCTTGTAATGCTCCCCAACTCTTCCTCCGCTGCATTGCTGACTGCTTTGGTGCTGCTTCATGCACCCATGCTGAGCTCGTCCATTTCATCAGCTTTGCCTCCAACTTCCACCCACACCACCTTCCCCTTTCTTGATCTGCTTCCATCTCTAGAGCCAAACTGTCAACCAACATCTTTTATAAACCTACCGATTCACCCACTTATATTGACTATACCACTTCTGAACTGGTCTCCTGTAAAAAAATACTGTTCCCTTTTCTCAGTTCCTTCATCTCTGCCCCAGCTACGTCCAGGACATAAGAGGTGTTCTCCTTCTTCAAAGAACAGGGTTTTCCTTCCTCCACCATTGATGCTTCCCTCGCCCGTATGTCCTCCATTTCCCAAACGTCTGTGCGCACCCTATCCACCCAGCACATTCACAGTGATAGAGTTCCACTTGCCCTTGTCTGCTACCCCATGAGCTGCTGCATCCAACACGTCACTCTACACAACTTCCATCACTTCCAAGGGGATCCTACCACCAAGCATATCTTTACCTTCCCCCCTCTGCTTTCCACAGGGATCACTCTCTTCATTATTCCCATGTCCACTCATCCCTCCCAACACTTATCCCTGCAAGTGGCCGAGGTCCTACACCTGCCCATACACCGTGCCCCCCCCCACCTCCATTCAGGGCCCCAAAACAGTCCTTCCAGGTGAAGCAGCACTTCATCTGCTCATCTGCTGGAATCAGCTATTGTGTTCGGTGCTCCCAATATGGCCTCCTCTGCATTGGTGAAACTCGTTGTAAATTGGGGGACCGCTTCGTCGAGCACCTTGACTCTTTGTCTGCTCTGTCATTTCATCGTGACTGATCCATTTTCCCTCTACACCCTAAAATCCTGCCTTCTCCCCATATCCCTTCATGCTCTGATTAATCAAGAATCTATGGAACTCTGCCTTAAATATACCCAATGACATGGCCTCCACATGGCAACAGATTCCACCAACACAGTCTGTAACGACACAGTCTAGCATATCCTTCACTGTAACATTACTAAGAATTCAGGACATCAGTGGGGAGTGCAGCAGCACTTGGTATAGCTAAAAACAAGACCTCAACCTAGCTAAGCACAAGCTAAGCAAAGGGCAAGTGTGTCCTACACAGAATTAATCTATTTTACAATCATCATACTAGGATTAAACTCTGTGATCCTACCAGTCTTAACCATGGATAATTGTGGCCACTAATCAGCTATCTAAAGCAAAGAGACTTCAAGAATATTCCCATGGGCAGATATGGTGGGGTCCAGTGTGTGAGTGGTAAAGACAAAGCTGAAATATTTGCTACCATGTTTAATCCATAGTGTCAAATGGATCTGGATTTATCTAATTTGATTCAGTCCTTTTTGTATAAAATGGCCAAGAAGACTGGATGTAGCAAAGGTTAAGGAACAGTTAACATCCTGATTATTACGTTGAGTGTTTTGACTCTGGACTAGCTGTGTCTCCAGTCAAACTGTTCTAGTACAGTTACACCACTGTCCTGTCAACACTCCAACAAATCTCTCCAATCCAGCAAATTACTGTCTAAACTGTAAAAATCACTAGAAATTACTTGGACTCAACATCAGTAAGACCAAATAACTGATTATGGACTTCAGAAACGGTCAGATGAGGGAACACAGACCAGTCCTCAGAGGGATCAGAAGTGAAGAGAGTGGGCAGTTTCAGATTCCTGGGTGTCAATATCTCGGAAGATCTAACCTGGGCCCAACACATCGATGCAGCTACAAAGGCGACACAACCACTGCTATATTTTATTAGGAGTTTAAAGAGGTTTGGTTTGTCACCAAATACACTCAAAAATTTCTACATATGTACCATGAAGAGCATTTTAACTGGCTGCATCACCATCTGGTATGGGGGTGGGGTGAGGCGGGGTAGGGGTTGGCTACTGCATAGGATCAAAATAAGCTGCAGAATTGTAAATTGATTAAGCTCTACCATGGGCACTAGCCTCCATAGTATCTAGAACATCTTCAAGGAGCAATGCTTCAAAAAGGTGGTGTCCATTATTAAGGACCCCCATCACCCAGGTCATGCCTTGTTCTCATTCCTACCATCAGGAAGGAGGTACAGAAGCCTGAAGGCACACACTCAATGATTCAGGAACAGCTTCTTACCCTCTGCCATCCAATTTCCGAATGGACATTGAACCCATGAACACTACCTCAACTACTTTCTATATTTTTATTTTAGCACTACTTATTTAATTTAATTGTTTAGTAAGTATATACTTAATGTAATTCACAGTTTTTTCCTCTCCATTATCACATATTGCAATGCTTCAACCTCATAAAAGACTTGGTCCAAATATGCACTTCAGGGCTGATTTTCAAAGATGAAGTCAATGATTAACATCAAGATATCTTTGTATTGAGTACTGCGTTAAAGACTCCGAGAAATGGTTCAAATGATTCAACTTAATATCAGAGAACATTCAACCTGATATCGTTACACTTCGCAGACTTCCACAAAACAGAAAGAAAACACAGCTGCACATCTGAATGCCACACATTCACCACTCTGAACATTGATACTCTCGTCCACCAGTCAAAAACTGAACCATCTACAAAATGCCTGGGCTACTCTGTCACCTCCCGACCCTGACTGCTACCAAGCAGATAATGGTGTGAGGCCTTGGGAACACCATCAGCAAGATGATACCAAACCCCTCTGTCAAGTCACACTCCATCTGATTTAGAAATACACTCAGTGGCCACTATATTAGGTACAGGAAGTTCTGAATAAAATGGCCATTGCGAGTATGTTTGTGGTCTTCTGCTGCAGTAGCCCATTCACTTCAAAGTTCAAAGTGCTGTGCATTCAGAGATATACTCCTGTACATCATTGTAACGCATGGTAATCAGAGTTTTTGTCGCCTTTCCATCAGCTTGAACCAGTCTGGCCATTCTTCTCTGTCATTAACAAGGTGTTTTTGCTTTAAGAACTACTATTTACTAGATGTTTCTTTACTGTTTTGTTTTTCGCACCATTCTCTATAAATTTTAGGGACTGTCGTGTATGAAAATCCCAGGAGATCAGCTGCTTCTAAGATACTCAAATCACCCCGTCTGGCACCAACAATCATTCTATGGTCAAAGTCACTGAGATCACATTTCTTCCCCATTCTGATATTTGGTCTGAACAACAACTGAACCTCTTGACTACGTCTGCATGCTTTCATGCATTGAGTTGCTGCCTCATGATTTGGTGATTAGATATTTGCATGAACAAAGCAGGTGTACAGGTGTATCTAATAAAGTGGCCACAGAAGAGGTATCATTGTTACTGGGTCAAAGTCCTCGAAACTTTTTTAACAGAATTCTGGGAGTATCTTCACCAGAGGGACTTCAGTGGTTCTAGAAATTGACTCAACACCACATTTGTGAGGACAATTAATGCTGGCATTGCTGGTCTAGATCTAGAGAAAATGAATACAACAGCTCCTCCACAGATCCAGAAAACTGAATGAAATAATTATTTTTTGTCTGCTTGTTTACCAGATGTTCATGATCCATTTGTTCATTATTTGTCATATTGTTTATGATCAGTGCTGTCTGCACTAATTCACCTAGACTTCTTCAACATCATCTTCCAAAAACTGCAACCCTTGTACCAAGATAAAGAAGGGTAGCAGGCATATATAAACACTGCTCTCTTCAACTGTTCCTTCAAGTGATCAATCTGAAATGGATGTCAAGGGATGCCTTCATCGGAAAAATCACGGCGGCTTCAGTTGGTGTCTTGTAACCCTTTCTCGAGGTTAATTAGAAAATGGTATTAAATTCTGGCCTTTCCAGCAGCACCCAGATCCCAAAAATTAATTAAAAAAGAAGGTAAGATATTCCAACATCACCAGAACAGCCCAGTTTGCTAGGTTAGCACACCGCTGTCTGTTGTATAAAACATTCACCTCCTCCGCCTCTGGCATACAGAAACTCCAGTAAATATTCCAAAAATTTGGCAACACTCACAACATGCTGAAGGAATTCAGCAGGTCGGGCAGCATCCGTGGAAAAAGAACAGACAACATTTGGGCTGGAAACCTTCGTCAGGACTGAAGAGGGAGGGGCAGAGGCCCTATAAAGAAGGTGGGGGGAGGGTGGGAAGGAGAAGGCTGGTAGGTACCAGGTGAAAAACCAGTAAGGGGAAAGATCAAGTGGTGGGGGAGGGGAGGCAGGGAGGAGATAGACAGGAAAGGTGAAGAAGGAATAGGGGAAAGCACAATGGGTAGTAGAAGGAGGCGGAACCATGAGGGAGGTAGTGGGCAGCTGGGGGAGAGGGGGAGGGAATTAACGGAAATTGGAGAACTCCATGTTCATACCAAGGGGCTGGAGACTACCCAGATGGTATATGAGGTGTTGCTCCTCCAACCTAAGTTTAGTCTCATCATGGCAGTAGAGAAGGCCATGTATGGACATATCCGAATGGGAATGTGAAGCAGAGTTGAAGTGGGTGGCAACCGGAAGATCCTGTCTGTTATGGCGGATGGAGCAGAGGTGCTCGACGAAGCGGTCCCCCAATCTGCGTCGGGTTTCACCAATGTAGAGGAGGCCGCACCGGGAGCACCGGATGCAATAGATGACCCCAACAGACTCACAAGTGAAGTGTTGCCTCACCTGGAAGGACTGTTTGGGGCCCTGAATGGTGGCAAGAGAGGAGGTGTAGGGACAGGTGTAGCACTTACGCTTACAGGGATAAGTGCCGGGTGGGAGATCCGTGGGGAGGGACGTGTGGATCAGGGAGTCGCAGAGGGAACAATCCCTGCGGAAAGCGGGGAGGGGTGGAGAGAGAATGATGTGCTTAGTGGTGGGGTCCTGTCGAAGGTGGCAGAAGTTGCAGAGGATAATGTGCTGGAACTGGAGGCTGGTGGAGTGGTAGGTGAGGACAATGGGAACTCTGTCCCTGTTGTGCTGGTGGGAGGATGGGGTGAGGGCCGAAGTGCGGGAAATGGAGGAGATGCGGGTGAGGGCATCATTGATGACGGCAGAAGAGAAACCATGATCCTTAAAGAAAGAGGACATTTGTGATATCGTGGAATGGAAAGCCTCATCCTGGGAGCAGATGCGACGGAGATGGAGGAACTGGGAATAGGGAATGGCATTTTTGCATGTTGCAGGGTGGGAAGAGGTATAGTTGAGGTAGTTATGAGAGTCAGTGGGCTTCTAAAAGATCTTAGTGGACAGTCGTCTTTTCCACTGGGTCCTACAGCTCGTCTTATCAGCTCCAGATCCAGCTCGGACCGAGGTCCTGACCCTCTCCAGACTGGGACCGCTCTTACTGCCGCTGGGTCCTACCATTCGTCTTATTGACCAGATCCCAATAATTTGGCACCTTCAGGAATTTGGTGGTGGCAGACGAACAGATTTGCTGGGCTATTGGATATTACTCCCAAAATCCAAACAATTTTATTTCACCTTTTATATTTACACAATAGTATAATACCTTTTCCAGTGAACTTAATAGAGCACAGAACAGTACAGCACGGAAACAGACCCTTCAGCCCACAATGTTGTACCAAACCAGCTAAAGAGCAAATTAAAAACTTCCAAACACTCATCCCTCCTCCCTACACAATGCCCATAACCTTCCATCTTCCTTACCTCCTTGTGCCTATCTAAATCTCTCCTAAAAGCCTCTAATATGTTTGCCTCTACCACCATACCAGGTAGCGCATTCCAGGTATCCACTAGTCCCTGAGTAAAAAAACTTGCTGCTCACTTCCCCTTTGAAACTACCCCTTCTCACCTTCAGTGTATGCCCTCTGGTATTAGACATTTCAACCCTAGGAAACAGACACTCTCTGTCTACTCTGTCTGTGCCTCTCATAATCTTGTAAACCTCTATCAGATCTCCCCTCAGCCTCTGCCGTTCCAGAGAAAACACCACAAGTTTATCCAGCTTCTCATGATAGTACATGCCCTCTAAACCAGGCAGCATCCTGCTAAACCTCTTCTGCACCCTCTCCAAAGCCTCAACATCATTCCTATAGTGGGTCGTCCTGGTCCACTAGCTCAGCCTGCATTCCTGACCCATGCCTCTGGCCAAATACACTGCATTCCAGATAGTGGAGTATCAGGATTTCCAAATATAAATGTTGAAAATCACCATAATTGTTACTGTATTGTAAAGCCTCAGCATCACATCCTTGCTATTGTATTCTAAACCTCTTGAAATGAATGCTAACATTGCATTTACCTTCCTCTCACTGACTCTACCTACAAGTTAACCTTTAGGATGTTCTACACAAGGACTCCCAAGTGCCTTTGCATCTCAGATTTTTGGATTTTCTCCCTGTTTAGAAAATAGTCTGCACATTTATTTCTACTACCAAAGTGCATGACCATGCATTTTCCAACGTTGTATTTTATTTGCCACCCTCCTGCCCATTCTCCTAATCTGTCCAAGTCCTTCTGCAGCCTACCTGTTTCCTCAACACTACTTGCCCCTCCACTAATCATCTTATCATCTGCAAACTTGGCAACAAAGCCATCTATTTCATGATCTAATTCATTAATATTGTGGCTAGTGGTCCCAACACCACTAGTCACTGGCAGCCAACCAGAGAAAGGATCCTTTATTCCCACTCTTTGCCTCCTACCAATCAGCCAATGCTCTAACCATGCCAGTAACTTTCCTGTAATACCATGGGCTCTTAACTTGGTAAGCAGCCTCATGTGTGGCAACTTGTCAAAGGCCTTCTGAAAGTCCAAATATACAACATCCACTGCATCCCTTTTATCTATCCTACTTGTAATCTCCTCAAAGAATTCCAATAGGTTCGTCAGGCAAGATTTTCCCTTAAGGAAACCATGTTGACTTTGTCCTATCTTGTCCTGTGTTACCAAGTACCCAATAACCTTATGCTTAACAATTGACTCCAACATCTTCCCAACCGTTGAAGTCAGGCTAACTGGTCTATAGCTTCCTTTCTGCTGCCTTCCTCCTTTCCTAAAGAGTGGTGTTACAGGATACCAAAGTCTAATTATTTTTGAAAGATCATTTCTAATGCCTCCATAATCTCTACCGCTACCTCTTTCAGAACCTCAGGGTGCAGTTTATCTGTTCCGGGTAACTTATGTACCCTTAGGTCTTTCAGCTTTTAGAGCACCATCTCCCTTGTAATGGTAACTGCACTCACTTCTCTTCCTTCACACACTTCAACACTGCTGGTATCTTCCACAGTGAAGAGTGATGCAAGACACTCATTTAGTTCATCAGCCATCTCCTTGTCCCCTATTATTATTTCTCCGGTCTCATTTTCTAGTGGTCATATATCCACTCATCTCTCTTTTATTTATTTTTTTACATGCTTGAAAAAGCTTTTACTATTGCTAACTTGCTTTCACATTTCACCTTTTCCCTCCTAATGATTCTTTTAGTTGCTCTCTGTAGGTTTTTAAAAACTTTCCAATCCTCTGTCTTCCCACTAATTTTTACTTCGTTGTATGCCCACTCTTTTGCTTTTACATTAGCTTTGACTTCCCTTGTCTGCCATTTGTTTTGCCATTTGAGTATTTCTTTGTTTTTGGAATACATCTACACTACACTTTCCTTATTTTTCTCAGAAACTCACGCCATTGCTGCTCTGCTGTCATCCCTGTCAGCACCTCCGTCCAATTAACTTTGGCCGACTCCTCTCTCATACCACTGTAATTTCCTTTACTCCACTGAAATACTGCTAAGTCAGACTTTACTTTCTCCCTATCAAATTTCAAGCTGAACTCAATCATATTTTGATCACTGACTTCTAAGAGTTCTTTTACCTTAAACCCTCTAATCACCTCCAGTTCATTGCATAACGCCCAATCCAGTATAGCTGATCCCCTAGAGACTCAATGGCAAACTGCTCTAAAAACCTATCTCTTAGGCATTCAACAAACTCTGTCTTGAGATCCACTACCAGCCTGATTTTCCCCAATCGACCTGCTGTCATAATGTGGGGGGGGGGGGGGGGTGCACTGGGAGCGGACGCAAATGCAAGACACAGACACTGAAGAACAAGGATCAGGACTAGGACTAGAGTTAAGCAAGAGAAGTGGGGAAGAAAGGACATTGGACATGACACAGGCCTGGGACGAGACAAGGATACAGGACCTGGGCTAGGACTTGACTAGGATAGCGGAACCAGAACATGGAAGTAGGAACTAAGAGCCTGGGCTTGGACTCCAAGCCAGAGACTGAATAAGGACCAGAAACCTGGGTCTTGACTCGGGCTCGGACCCCGCATCTAGGCAGGGACAAGACATGGCTACAGAACGAGGAGGGGCAACAGGACTGGATGTGAGACTCCTGGAGAGGACAAGGGAACCTCAGCACCGGGCTGGGCGAGACACATGGACGAGACGAGAATACAAAGCCATGGCTTGGACAGGACAAGGTTCTTGGATCGTGGCTAGGATTGGATGAGACCCTGAAGCTTTGACTTGGTTGAGGGAGAGACAGGAACACAGAGCCTTGGTCAAGGAAGAGACAGGAACATGGAAAGCAGAGCTGGGACCCCTCCTTGGGTACAGGACGTAGGGCCGGGACTCATTACACAGAATGCAGAATACAACGAGGTGGTTCCCAACACAAGGCAGTGGCAGACAGCTGGACCTACCTAGCAAAGGTGAGGACACAAAGACAGATCCCAACACTAGGTAGCGGCAATCGGCCGGACCTACCTAGCAAAGGCGAGGACACAAAGACAGATCCCAACACTAGGTAGCAGCAAATGGCCGGACCTACCTAGCGAAGGCGTAGACACAGAAACAGTTCAAAACAACGATAGACAGTTCCTTATCTTGCTCCAGCAATTGAACTTGACAGAGGTGCAGGTGAGGGTTACAGGCAGGGCAGGGCTTCAGGCGAGGCAAGGCTTCAGAGAAGGCGAGGCAACAGAAGGAAGGGAAGGGATTCAGACGGGGGTATAGACAGGAACAATCCAGCAACCAGAGGCGGCGACTTCTTCTTCTTCTTCTATTTCTGGCTGATTAGACACATCTAGGCATATTACAGCCCTCCGCAGGATGTATAATTAATTATAGAACTTCAAGGAACTCAAATTCTCGAATGCAACCTAGTCTCACGTATAAACTGAAAAATAAACTCTTCAATCAGATGTTGATTCTCTTGATGGCCAAACAAAGATTTAATAGAAAACCAAAATAAACTTAAGCCAGCTAGCCTCTTGAACAACATGCTTCTTTCAATTTTGTATCGATTACAGCTCAACAAAACATGCTGGACTGTCTCTGGACTACCACAGTCACATAATCCAGTAGGATGTTTTCCTATTATCTTTAGATAATAGTTTAACCCACGATGCCCCGATCTAAGTCTTGTTAATTTCACCACATCTCTATGACTTAAAAGGTAACAGTCTGAGACCTTTTTAACTAGTGGGTGACTAGAAAAATAATGCCTGCCGTCAATTCATTTTTCCAATCCTCCTCCCACTTCTCTATACCTTTTTTAATCCTACTTCTCAATTCTGCTCTGCCTAGGGGAACTCTAATTTCTACTTGCCTGCTCTGTAAGGAAGACTTTGCAATGCCATCCACAATTTCATTTCCTTCCACCCCAGCATGCCCAGGTATCCATGAAAATCTAACTGCACAACCCATCTTCCCTACTCTAAACAACACTAAGAGAATCTCAACAACTATGTCAGGACGAGCTTTTGATTTATTCCTTTTTATAGCCTCTAAGGCAGCAGCAGAATCCAAACAGATGATAACGCTACGTGGTTGAGAGTCTTCTATCCACCATAAAGCCCAGAGGATTGCTAGTAATTCTGTTGCAAAGACAGAAACACCATCTGAAACCCGGTGACCAATCTCAACTCCAAGTTGAGACACATACATCCCAAATCCTGCCCTACTGCTCTCTGGGTCCACTGAGCCATCAGTAAAAATCTTCAGATAAGATCCCCATTTATTATTTAAATATTCATTTGTGATCAATGCTGATGAAATTGCACTGCTTCCTTGAAGCTGAAAAAGGAGGAATAGGTCTACTTCCAGTTCTGGAAGGAGCCAAAAAGGGATGGGTGGCAAGTAAATTTGGTCAGCTATGTCTTCCTCAGTCAGTTTCAATTTCACAGCCCAGTTATTAACCACATCTAAAAATGGGTATCTTTTAATTTTACTTTGGCACTCCGACTTCCCCTGCAAAAGACACTTTGGTGGACAGCTGTGATGGAATCCATTTAGCTTTGCTCAATACTGCAGGGCCAGCTGAATTCATCTTAAGTACAGAGGCACTTCTCCCACCTCCACACATCAATCAGAGGCTGAATCCTGAAGCTATTTATGAAGCCAGCCCAAACGAGAATCAGCTGCCTCAACAGAAACTGGGGAAAACTGGAAAACCTGGAATGCGGAACGTGGACCAGACTGTGAACCGGAATGCGGATTTCACAGACTGGATCATGACACCTGCATGTTGAAATCTCCCATGACTATCATCACATTGTCTTTTTGACACACCTTTTCTATTTTCTGTGATCCACATCCCAACTACTGTTAGGAGGTCTGTGCATAACTGCCATCAGGGTCCTTTTACCCTTGCAGTTTCTTAACTCAACCCACAAGGATTCAACATCTTCTGATCCTATGTCACATCTTTCTGCTGATTTGATGCTATTCATTACAAGCAAAGCCATGCCACCCCCTCTGCCTACTTTCCTATCCCTCCAATACAACGTGTAACCTAGGACATTCAGCTCTCAACTACAGCCATCCTTCAGCCACAATTCAGTGATGACCACAAAATCATACCTGGCAATCTGTAACATTGCAACAAAATCATCCTATACTGCACGCATTTAGATACAACACTGAGTACTGCATTTGCCACCCTTTTTCATTCTGCATCCCTGATGCACTGATCCTCCCCCTGCTGGCTACAATTATGTCCTATCATCTGCCTGTCCTTCCTGACAGTCTGACTGTACGCTATCTTTGTCTTTTTTTACCATTCGTCCTATCCCGAGTCCCTTCACTCCGGTTCCCAACCTGCTTCCAAATTAGTTTAAACCCTCCCCAGCATTTGAAGATCTTGATCGTGTATTGAAAGAGTGGATTCATCAGCGTCAGAGTGAACCAGTTAACAGCATGTTGATCATGAAACAAGAAAAGATCTATCATGACAAACTGAAAATTGAAGGCAATTGTGAATTTTAAGCAGGTTGGTTGCAGAAATAAAATAAAGTACTGTAAGAACTCAGAGGGTCAAGCAGCATTGGTGGAGGCAAAGTAATGGTCATAATTTCAGGCCAAGATCTTACAGTAGGTCTGAGGAAACAGAGTGAAGATAGCCAGAATATAGAAGGGAAGGGGAAACATAAATTGTGCATGGTTAAAGCTAAAATACCACACTGACAAGAAGTTTGAGAATGAGTGGCGCACAGTATCCACATGCCAAACACAGAGTGACCTCTCATTCTGCATAATGACAGTACCGTTCTAACCAACCACTGGATGAGTACCCCTTATACGAAATTCCAAACTCTGAAAACCTCCGAAATCCGAAATTGTTTTGAGAGCTGACCGGATGTCACAAATGGAAAATTCTGCAAGGCGCTAGGAAAGTTGCCAAGTGGCACAGATGACTCCGTGCATCACAGAAGGTTTTGAGAAGTGACCTCACAGATGTAATGAACAGAAGGTAATGAAAGCACAATATAAAGCCAAAAAAAATGAAGATCTTGAGTTTGTATTGAAAGAGTGGACTCGTCAGCGTCAGTGTGAGCGTTCGCCACTTAACGGTACGCTGATCATGAAACAAGCACAGCTCTATCCGGACGAACTGAAAATTGAGGGTATTTGTGCATATTAGGCAGGTTGGTTGCAGAAATTTAAGAAAAGGCACGGCATTAAATTTTTGAAGATTTGTGGTGATAAAGCATCTGCTGATCACGAAGCAGCAGAGAAATTCGTTGAAGATTTTGCCAGATCTGGATGATGAAAATCTGACATGCTGAACAGCTGCATCGAAACACGTGTAATGAACAAGTTACAACAAGGAATCCTGACATGCAGCAAATAAATTCAGAGTCGGAAATGAAGGTTTTCACAATCTATTTCATTATATTATTCCAAATTCCGGGGGGAAAAAAAGAGATTAAGAGATTCAGAGCTGATGTTGAGAGTTGAACTGTATAAGTGGCAACAAACTGCGTATTTTGCACAGTGCACAAACTTGTCGTGTTCCAGAAAAGCAAGGTATTCATATTCATGAACCGAAGTTTTACTAGTCGATCAGTAGTGATACAACAACAGTAGTTGTCCGAATGTTAAAAAAAAGAGCCCGAGTCACTGCCCGAAGGGGAGGGGGGAATTCCGCGGAACTTCCAACCCGGAAACGCTGCCACCTCTTTACTGCTCGATGCCGCCAAGCAGATGAATACTGGCTCTTCGCGTTCATTTCGGGACTTTTTTTGAAGCAATTAATCCCATTCGGACCACGTTTTCGTTTGAGATTTGATTATTATGTATTCCAGGTCGATTTCCCTTTTCGCTTTACTCTGCGTGGTAACAGGTAGGTAAAGTGGTTTTAAGTATAATCAATATATTTGCACGGAGTCACGCAGCGTTAGAGAGTAACTGTACATACAAACTATATATTTCGGATTGTGCGCTACTGAGCGGTTTATTAAGCATGGACCATTATTCATTTCCTGTGTCGTCGCAATCTTCATTTTGGCGAAAAGACATTTTACGTTAACTTGAATTCCGCTCAAGAATGGCGAGGAAGGTGGAAATGAAAACTAGACACCGAGCAAAATAGTTGCATGATTCAGGAATTAAATTTAAATTTAAGAATATATCTCATTATTTTACTCATTACGTCAGAAGCAATCACTGATCTCTGTACTCCTTCAGTACTCTGTACACTTGCTCACCGTTGAGCGCTGGGCTGAGTCCGACCGCGAGTCCGGTTTTGGCTCTGTTTACAACTCCGTATTTTTGTGTAAAACTGCAACAGCCACCAAAGTGCCCATAGCCCGAGTTTCTGTATGCCCTTCCGATATAACAGTCTGACCAGTCACCATAACCGGTCTCCACCGGAAACGTCGTTCACAACAGGAACTCTGCAGATGCTGGAAATTCAAGCAACATACATCAAAGTTGCTGGTGAACGCAGCAGGCCAAGCAGCATCTATAGGAAGAGGCGCAGTCGACGTTTCAGGCCGAGACCCTTCGTCCTGACATAGATGCTGCTTGGCCGGAAACGTCGTTCGTTCCTTTTCCCGACACAGAAGCGATCGACCCGCTGAGCTGGTCCGGCAGGTTGTTTGTTGTTCCAGGTTCCCGCATTTGTAGTCGCCGGTGTCTCCATGTGCCCATTCTGCTCTGGCACAACACCCAATCCCTCACAAATTCCCTTCCGGGGGTCCCCCAAGGGTTTTGGGGCAGCCGGAAGTAACCACATTTTTAAAAAGCGCCAATACTGGAAATCTGAAATAAAGGCAGTTATGAAGAAAGTTCTTCAATCAGAAGTGTTAATTTTGTTTTTCCTTCCTGGATGCTTCCTAGTCTACTGGGTGCTTCCAGCATTTTCTGGATCGTTTCAGATGGAAGAGGCTGCAAGCAGCTTCTTCTCCCCCAATTTATTAACGAACAACACCTCCCAAAGGTGCCACACCGATCACAAAAAGGACATGGGAGCTGGTGCATGGGATTACCAACACTGGTACATTCCTCACCTGGTTACACGTCATTCTGACCGGGAGATACACTCTGGCCTCTTCATTAGGTAACTCCTCTACCCAATAAATTTTGCGCTGAGTGTATGTTTGTGGTCTTCAGCTACTGTAGTCCATCTACTTTAAGATTTGATAAGTTGTGCATTCAGAGACGCTCTACTGCACGCCGCTGTTGTAACACATAGTTATCTGAGTTACTGCTGCCTTCCTGTCAGCTTGAACCAGTCTAGGCATTCTCCTGTGACCTCTCTCATTAACAAGGCATTTTCACACAGAACTGCCGCTCACTTGACATTTTTGTTTTGTTTTTAATGCCATTCTCTGTAAACTTCAGAGACTGCCGTGAGTGAAGATCCTAAGAGATCGGCAGTTTCCAAGATATTTAAGCCCTTCCTGTGTCTATACCCGCTCATGGGAAAGGCTTCAGGAGTGAGTCCTGAGGGAAAAATCGGAAGCTGGAATACCTAAGCCAGTGCTACATCGAGTTCAATGCTGACTGGCAGCTCCTGGGACACTTCTGTACCAAACTGTATCGGTTCCTTTGGGTTTATCAGGTGCATGGAGAGGGGCAGCTTGCTACATAGGCAACAGCTTGCTCTCCATATCATACTGCCCAGGCTTGCATATCTAGACAGCTAGGATGCAGCATTCATGGTCAACTCTGACTGACAGAAGCCCTCATCTCACCCATCTGGCACCAACAATCATTCCACGTTCAAAGCCATGTAGATCACATTTCTTCTCCATTCTGATGTTTGGTCTGAACAACAATTAAACCTCTTGACCATGACTACATGCTTTTATGTTTTGAGTTGCTGCCACATGACTGGCTGATTAGATGTTTGCATTAATGAGCAGCTGCAAAGATTATCTAATAAACTTGGCCACTGAGTGTATTCTGCCACCCCTTCATCATCACTGGGTATAAATCCTGGAACTCCGACCCCACCTTCACCTGAAGAGCCGAGGCAGGTCAAGAAAACAGCTCAGGGGATATTGGGCATAGCCCATAGTTGAATCACAAACGAGAGAAAATCTGTCACTGCTGGAAATCAAAGTAATACACACAAAATGCTGAAGGAACACAGCAGACCAGGCAACATCTATGGAAAAGAGTAAACAGTTAATGTTTTGGGCCAGGACTGTTCATACGGATGGTAGTTAACTGAAACAATAAGTGGAAAAAACAAACAACTTCCTTCCCCTTTTGATATGAAACTAACTCAGTTTCTCATTGCAGCTCTTCAGAAAATCAATCTCCTGGCCAACATTTAAATCTATGGTCCATTCTGAGAGATAGCCTTGACCTTCAGACACAAGAGGTTGTTTCAAATAGCTAAGAGAAAATAATAGGCTTCATCACAGAAGATAGATAGTTGTGATGCTTTTCTGACCGGAGGTCTGTGACTGTTGGTGTTCTGCAAGTATCAGCCCAGGGATCTCTTGTTTGTAATATCAATTAATAACTTGGATGAGCATGTGGATGGTCTGATCAGTAGGTTTTGTAGAGAAATTGATTGAGTACTGGAGAGTGAGGAACTTTGTCAAAGGATATAGCAGGAGTTACAGGAGATCAGCCGGAAATTTAGGCAGATAAGTGTGAGGTGATGCATTTTTGGACATCAAATGCTAGAGAAAAGTAGAGAATAAATGGGATACTTGAGAGTATTGATGTACAGAGGGATCTTGGGGTGGATGTCTATTGCTCCCTGAAAGTGGAAAGGGCAGTAAAGACAGTGTGAAGCGTGCTCACCTTCACTGGTGGGAACACCGAGCATGAACATTGACAGGAACATTGCAGCTGTACAAGACATTGGTTCAGCAATATTTGGAATACTTGTGTAGCTATGGTCACCTCATCGAGAAAGGATGTAGAAGATTTGAATAAGTGCGTAAGAGATTCATCAGAATTTTGTCTGGATCTATAAGGAGAGGCAAGAGCACTGGATGCCGAGAGGCGACATGATAGAGGGCATAGATAGGGTAGAGAGTCAGTGTTCCTCCCAGGTTGGAAATGTCACAGATTTAAGGTGACAAAAGCTTTAAGGTGCCCTTGCAGAAGCTTCATGTGGATTTTGCCAGACCATTCATGGGCACAGATTTCTAGGCAGTAGTCAATGCAGCTACAAAGTGGCCAGATGTGTTTCCAATAGTCTCCACTACAGCTTTGCACACTGTTGATGTGTTGAGAAGCCTCTTCTCAAGACTGCTGTTCCAGAATACTTAGTCAGTGACAATGGACCAGAGTTTGTTGTGGAACCGTTTGTCGTTCCTGAATATGAATGGAATAAGACACGTTGCACCTGTACTGTTCCACCCAGCTCAAATGGATTGGTGCAAAGTTTTGTCCAGAATCTAAGGAATGCTCTGTGAGCGATGTCATCAGAACACAGGGCACTGAATCAGAACCTCAACAATTTTCTCTTTGCGTATTGCAATGCAGCACAGTTCAAAACCAACAACTCACCAGCTGTGCTTTCCTGGGACGTCCCTTGTGCTCACACTTGGATTTTCTCAGACCCAGTCTGAGAAGGAGTTTGCAGGACAAGCAGCTAAGACAAACTGAGGGTTTGATGTTTCACTCCTGAACAAGCAATCCTGGTGAGGGACAACAGAGACTATCAAAAGTAGGTACTTGGAAAGATTAAGGACAGCACTGGAACAGTCTCCTGCACAGTGGGGATTGTGTCTGATGTCATCTGGAGATGACACGTCGATCAGTTGAGGAGAGCGGAGTCAATTGTTAGAGAACAAAGGTGTCCAGAACTGTCGGAACCACTTCCTGCAGTCCCAGAGTCAAGTCCCACAACCACCACGGAGGAGGACCCAGAACCTGAGATTGTTTGATAGTCACAAAATTCACAAGCCAAGCAGAGTGATCCTCTTGTCAGGGAAGACTTTATCCAACAAGAGTATGAAATCCTTCACAGTGATTAAATCATCAGGCCTGAATTGGGCAACTTAAAATTTATTATGCTGTGGATATCTATATAGTTATTGTATTATACAGTATACTGAATATACAGTGCCTATCAAAAAGTATTTGCTCTCCCTTGGAAGTTTTCATGTTTTATTGTTTTACAACACTGAATCACAGTGGATTTAATTTGGTTTTTTTACACTGATCAACAGAAATGATTCTTTCGTATCAAAGTGAAAACAAATTTCTACAAATTGGTCTAAATTTATTACAATTATTAAACACAAAACAATTGATTGCATAATTACTCACCCCCTTCAAGTTAGTATTTAGTAGATGCACCTTTGCAACAATTACAGCCTTGAGTCTGTGTGGATTGGTCTCTACCAGCTTTGCACATTTGGACCCTACAATTTTTCCCCATACTTCTTTACAAAACTGCTCAAGCTCTGTCAAATTGCATGGGGATCATGAGTGAACAGACCTTTTCAAGTCCAGCCACAAATTCTCAATTGGATTGAGATCTGAACTCTGACTTGGCCACTCCAGGACTTTAACTTTGCTGTTGTTAGGCCATTCCTGTGTAGCTTTGGCTTTACGCTTCGGGTCATTGTCTAGCTGGAAAACAAATCTTCGTTCAAGTCACAGTTCTCTTGAAAACTGCACTGGGTTTTCTTCGAGGATTTCCCTGTTTGCTGCATTCATTTTACCCCCTACCTTCACAAGGCTGCCAGGACCTGCTTCAGTGATGCACCCACCTCCATGCATCAGGGTTTTTGATTATGTGTGGTATTTTGCTTACACTAAACATAGTGTTTAGTCTGATGGCCAAAAAGCTCAATTATGCTTTCATCAGACCATAAAACCTTCTTCCAGCTGACTTTAGAGTCTCCCAAATGCCTTCTGGCAAACTCTAGCCGAGATTTCATGTGAGTTCTTCAACTGTAGCTTTCCCTTTTCCTCTCTCCCATAAAGCTGTGGCTGGTGAAACACCCAGGCAACAGTTGTTGTATGTGCAGTTTCTCCCATCTCAGCCGCTGAAGCTTGTAACTGCTCTAGAGTTGTCATAGGTCTCTTGGTGGCCTCCCTCACTAGTCACTTTCTTGCACGGTCACTCTGTTTTTGAGGACGGCCTGCTCTAGGCAGATTTACTGTTGTGCAATTTTCTTTCCATTTCTTGATGATTGACTTAATTGTACTCCAAGGGATATTCAGTGACTTGAAAATTTTCTTGTATCCATCTCCTAACGTGCTTTTCAATAGCCTTTTTGCCAAGATGCTTGGAGTGTTCTTTTGTCTTCATGGTGTAGATTTTGCCAGGTACTGATTCACCAGCAGTTGGACCTTCCAGTTACAGGTGTATTTTTCCAACAATCAATTGAAACACCTTAACTGCACACAGGTCTCCAAAAACAAAATCATCTTATTGTATAAAGATTCGCCCCCCCCCCACCCTTTAATATAACACACTAAATCATCACTGGTGCAGCCAATTGGTTTTAGAAGTCACATAATTAGTTAAATGGTCCAATCAGTTATTTTGTCTTTTATATTTGTAATTAATTTAGATCATTGGTAGAGATCGGTTTTCACTTTGACACAAAAGAGTCTTTTTCTGTGGATCAGTGTCAAAAAAAGCCAAATTAAATTAAATCCACCGTGATTCAACGTGGTAAAACAATACAACAAGAAAACTTACAATATTGTAAATGTAGCAGTAACTGTATATAGCTAATGTATTATTTGATGAAGCATTCTTTGTTTGTTTACATAATTCATTCTGGGTTACATGTAAGACGTTTGTGAATGGCACACGTCATAACGTATGTGAGTGCCTCATGAAAGAAAAAGGAAAAGGAAAACTTGGTAGACAAATATCCCGGCTCCCACGAACTTTACCCAGTTAGTTTCTGAAGTTACCAAGCATAACATGCCCATTGGGAAAGCAGAAACAAACAAGTGTCTATAGTCAATGGATCTTTGTTTATGTTGGCTGCTTTACTGAGGCAGCGAGAAGTATAGTACAGACACAATGGGCTGAAGGGTTGCTTCCTGTTCTGTACAGCTCTATAGTGTACAAGAAAGTGCCTCTGTCTGCAGTCTCTACAGAAGCAGTGTTGCGAGCTTTTTTGGATGTTCAGTCAATATTCCTTCAGATGGTTTCCTCTATTAATTTGTATGTCTTCTCCTCAAAAATAAAATCACCACAGTTGTATTGAGTACAGGAGAAAGGATGTTCTATCAAAGCTGTATAAGACATTGGTAAAGCCAAATTTGAAGTATTCTGTGCAGTTTTGTTCACCTTGCCTACAGGAAAGATGTAAATAATTTTGAAAGAATGCAGAGAAAATTTACAAGGATGTTCCTGGGTTTGGGGGACCGGAGTCATAAGGAAAGATTAAGTAGGTTAGGACTTTATTCCTTAGAACATAGAAGACTGGGAGGAGATTTGATAGAGATATACAAAATCATGAGGGGTATAGGTAGGGTAAATGCAAGCAGGCTTTTTCCACTCAGGTTGGTTGGGACTACAACCGGAGGTCATGGTTAAGGGTGAAAAGTGAAATGTTTAAGGGGGACGTGAGGGGAAACCTCTTCACTCGGAGGGTCATGAGAGTGTGAAACAAGTTGCCAGCACAACTGGTGCATGAGAGCTCGATTTCAATGTTCAAGCGAAGTTTCCATAGATACTTGATAGGAGTGGTATGCAGTGCTTTGGTCCCGGTGTAGGTTGATGGGAGTAGGCAGTTAAGATGGTTTGGCATAGAGGGGCTGAGATGCTGTACTTTTCCATGACCCCATGACTCTATAGTCAAATGACAATCACTTTTTTTTAATATAGTGTCATTCTGACTGAAAATATTCTGTTTTGTTTGAAATATGGAAGAACTATAATTACATTGAGTAAAAATTGAAATGTTGGATTTATATGGAAGTTGACAGGGCTGGGTGCGGGCAGCCAACTCCATCAAATCAGTGCCCTATTTCTTCCCCATATCCCCAGATGAACATAATGTTATCAGTCTATCCCTCCTTAAATAGATTTATTACCTTGACCTCCATAGCCCTGCGTTGAAGATATTCCCAATATCCCCATCTTGTATCCTGAATCTCCTAACACCTTTTAGAATTCCGAACCAGAGCAAACATCAATCCTGTTTCAACTTGTCAAAATATGTTGACATTTTTGTGCATTTCAGTTTGACCTTCTCCAATTCTAGTAAGCAAAGGTCAGTCAACTTAATCTCTTCTGAAAGTCTGCGATATCAGAATTCAGTCTGGTGAATCTCCTCTTTACTGCATCAATGGAAAGTACATCCATCGTTAGGTACAGAGATCGAAACACTGAATGTTTTCCATTTCCCTGTGTGTCTCTAGCAGATAAACTGAATGGATTTAAGGTTTCAATCAAAATAACCCCCCCAGCGGTGGAATTTGGACACTCCCTGGAGGTGACCTGCAGTACAACGTGTGACAACGCATCGATGATAGGTGTGGAATATAAACCAGGGATAAATCCCAACAGAACTCGCGGAGATAAGTGGATTACAGACCGATTTCCGAGTGTCCAGAAATGGGATTACACAGCACCCTGTACTGTAAAATGTCAAAATACAGTGAAGGAGGACAAACGGGTGGTCCCAGTGTACAGTAAGTGACTTCTCTTGTTCTGAACATATCCCATAGCAGAGTATAACAGGATGAAAGACAGCAAAATAAAATTACGTTTCACCTGAAAACGTTACACAGAAAGATGCTGTTGTGTATCAGGTGAGGTAGTGAACGGCCTGCTGGGAAATAGATTTACACCTCACTCCCCCACAATGAGTTCACAGTCTGAGATGAGTTCAGATATTGATATTTAACAGAGACAATTCTACAGAAATGGAGAAAGGAACGTTTGAGAGTGGACAAATTTGTTCTCAGGTTAAGAATGTGCTGATATTTCACACTCCAATGCTTTGATACGTAACACACTGATCTATGGGGGAGTGTTAGGATCCAGTTAGGTAATGGATATTCATAGCTGAGTTTCACAGTTACTGCGATAGATGAAGATTATTCATTTGCTGTGGTTTGAAGGGATTCTTCAAACTGGGGATGTCACAGGGTAGAAAGATTCATATTTGTAGTTGGGATACAGACTGTTCCAATGATTGCTGTAATCCTTAATTCTCCTTTGACAGATCGAAACTTAAGCATTGTTCCACCTCCTGAAGTGCTGGAAGTTAACAAACCATATCAGCTGGAGTGCATTGGCCCGAAGGTCTATCCAAAGAACAAACTCATACTCACCTGGCTCAGAGGGAGTGAGGTTGTAGAACGTAATTCCACAGAGGACCCAGGTTTCCCGGAAGATGGTCCATTGAGGAATGTCCTGAATTTCAGAGCAACTACTTCGGACAATGGACTGATGTACACTTGCTTGGCAGAGGTGCTCTTGGACTCTAACACAACAAAACCCATCACAAACACCTCTCTGATTCTGCAGACTTACTGTGAGTTCTACATTAAAGATGTTTTCTCCTCCTTCTGAGGATAGATAAAACTTAAATACTTTATTGATAGTTAATACTGAGAAAGAAACCTGTGACTATTTTTTTGTTGCTCCTATTTAATCTATTTTATGAAATCTGTCAGTTAAGTATCTTGGACACCATCAAAAACGTTCAGTTTTCCAAAGTGTGACAATAAATTGCCTGGATATTTCATAACAGCCAGAGAATCTTTAAAAAAAATTGCCAAAGTCTTGGCATCAACTTGCTATTTATGGACATTTGGGTCCAAAATAGTAGCTCAGGCCCTGGCCTGATTCCTCAGTCACTGCAGAGGGAAGAAGCCTAAAGCAGAGCCTCACGGAGGGAAGACCATCTAACATCATGATGTATGTGAGAAAGCTTGGTAAAGTCAGGTAGTTAAGGGAGCTGAAGGCAGCTTTCCATGATTACTGTACGAAGCTTGATCGAACTTCTGTAGGCCAAGCAGCTGTATGCAGGGGTCTCCAGAAAACATAATTTAATTTAATTTGCAAAGCCTTGTTAGTCTGTTATAACTTTGGAGACATTCTGTACGGTGGTGAGTTTATCAGTTGGATAACAGGCAGACTGCAGCCACTGAGCCTGTGGATTTGCCTTTACTGGTGTGTGATAGTTAATAGTGTTACTCCTCTGCCACTCAGTCAGCCAGTCCCACATGGGAAGAGTTCACATAGTCCACAAGCAGCGGGTTATCAATAACATTCGGTTGATATCCTACATGCTTGCGGCCTGATGTGCTCTGCACTATCTCTTAATAACAAACACAACATGTTGTCAGAAGTGGTTGAACGTCGATAAATTGGTGCTAAGAGCAAGTGAGAAAGAAAGAATTTACAGTAAAGCTGTTGTTGTTCACATCTTCGAAAAAATGTCCAGAGACTTCACCAAAGCTGTCTTTGCTAGCTGCTAAATGAGTTGAGAAAGAGCCAGGGTTTCTAGGCAACACCTTCAAGCTACACCCAAAGGTGGATACATTGTAATAGTCTGGGGAAGTGCAGAGCCTCCACTAGCCTGGGGAAGTGCACAGAGACACAGCAGAGAAGTCACAGAAGTTAGTCCAACCCTCAGGGAGAGAAAAGAAGATTTTTGTAGTCCAAATAAATAAAACAATAAATAAACAAGCAAACAGGCAAATGAAGCAAGTAGCTCTATTACCTACAGCTATTTACCTAATAACCTGCCCCCCCCCCCCCAGAGATATCTGATTTCTCTAAACCGGAGGACTTTGAGAGATATTTCACATGCTTTCAGAGATTTAGAGTTGCAAGCAATTTCACTCAGGCTTCAGAAGACCATCAAGTAACGATATTGATATACTGCAGTGGTGTATGGAAACTGAAGGCATGTGCATCAAGAACTTCTACTGAACAGTATTATTCCCAAATCAAAAAGGAGACGCTTGTGAATGCATCAGCTGCTACCTGATAGGCACTAAATTCCAATTTGAAATAGACCACAAACCTGTTGTTAGCATCCTGAGTTCAAAACACTTGGATAACTTACCTCCACATCTGCAAAGATTCAGAATGTAGTTTACGCAACTCTGTTATGACATTGAACATGTCCCCAGCAAATCTTTCACAGCACCACACACTCCATCAAGGATGCCACGCGAAAGTGATGGAAACTGACTCTGCCTCATGGAAGATACCAACCATCCACTTAGCTCAGGTAACTGAAAGCCTTCCTGCAGCACAGAGTAAACTGAAGGAAATTCATGCTGAGTTAAAAAAGGACAAAATCCACGTCAACATCAGGTAATACTGTCAGTATGGATTCCCAGCTGTTCCAAAAGGAGCTCACAAACTCAGACCTTACTGGCTTGAAAGAGACACACTCACCATCCTTGATGGCTTGCTGCAACAGGGCTCTAGATTCGTCATTCCTGCTTCTGTGCACACCAAGATCATCAGTCAAATCCACCAAGGACATCAAGACATCGAAAAATGTTCCCTAAGAGCAAGGCAATCTATGCTGTGGCCTAGTCTGAGCTCACAGCAGGGAAATTTTGTAAAGCAATTTGAAGCATGCAGAAAACCGTACAAAAATCATGCTGAACCTCCCTGTCCCACAGAACTCCCAAACTTTCCATGGCAAATTGCAGGCGCAGACGTTTCCGAGCTGAGAGGAGACAAGTATCTTCTGAAGAGACAGAAAAGGGACAGCTTTTGGCCGTGGCTGAGGAGGAAGGGCAGAAAATGGCGGACTGACTAACCCCATTGGTAGCTGCAGGAGGTGTCCGGGTGACATCCCTGGCACTGTTCCGCCACCAGGAGGTGTCCCGGGGCCAAGGAAGTGGAACATCAGTGAGTGGTGAGCCCTGGCTGATGACCCTGCAGCTGTCCTAAGGGCACCTTTAGAGGTGGGACAGGCACCAGTGCTAAACAGGAAACTACATCTTCCTGTAAGTCCCACTGTGGATTACTACTCATGGATTGTTAGATTAGATTAGATTATGAGGACACGCAGTCCTCTTTTATTGTCATTTAGTAATGCATGCATTAAGAAATGATACAATGTTTCTCCAGAATGATAGCACAGAAACACATGACAAACTGACTGAAAAACTGACAAAAACCACATAATTATTACATATAGTTACAACAGTGCAAAGCAATACCGTAATTTGATAAGAACCGACCATGGACACGGTAAAAAGTCTCAAAGTCTCTCGAAAGTCCCATCATCTCATGCAGACGGTGAACCTCCAGCGCCGCAAACTTGCCGATGCAGCATCCTGGAAGCATCCGACCATAGTCCGACTCCGAGTCCGTCCGAAAACTCCGAGCCTCCGACCAGCTCTCCAACACCGAGCACCAAGCACCATCTCTGCCGAGCGCTTCGACACCGGCCCCGGCAACAGGCGATAGGCAAAGCCGAGGACTCGGGGCCTTCCCCTCCGGAGATCCACGATCGCACAGTAGCAGCGGCAGCGAAGCGGGCATTTCAGAAGTTTCTCCAGGTGTTCCTCTGTGCTTCTCACGTCTGTCTCCATCAAATCCTGATTGTGCATGGCCCCCTAGTTAACACATACGATATCATTTGGAAGGGCCACGCGCGCTGCGTCGTGCCACCATCTTCTCCTCCCTCCTCAGTGTCTTTGTGGTATCCAAGCAATCCTCCACATCCTCAGCAGCAGTTATAAAGCACCTAAAAGCTAATTCATTGCCGTGGAAGACCAGAGGCACATGCATCAGACAATGGTCCAGAATTCAGCTGCTCAGGATTCAAAGCCTTTGCTCGGGATTATGAGTTCTAACACCAGACACGGTACCCGCAAGCAAATAGAAAAGTTGAAAGAGCAGAGCAAACTGTTAGGAGTCTCATACTGAAGGAAAAAGACCCCTACAAAGCACTTCTAGAGTATCACTCCACATCTATTGTGAATGGCTACAGTCCACCAGAGCTGTCAATGGGCTGGAGACTGAGAACAGGCCTGCCAGTTTTTCCTTCAATCTCACTTACTGGACTTGGACAAGGTGAGAAACCGTGAGACAACACAGTGTGAGAAAGTGAAGAGCATGTACGTTCTCAGATACGGGGCAAAATCTCTGCCGTCACTCAGGAGTGGTGAAGCTGTTTGGGTTTCAGACCAATTCACCAAAGGAACAATCGTCCGGCAGCATGAACCACAAATATTTGTGATCAGAACATCATGAGGCCCTTGTGGCTAAAGGGATCAGGGGGTATGGAGAGAAGGCAGGTACAGGGTTCTGAGTTGGATGATCAGCCGTGATCATACTGAATGGCAGTGCAGGCTCGAAGGGCTGAATGGCCTACTCCTGCACCTATTTTCTATGTTTCTATGAGGTGAAATCAGTTGGAATAGGCATGTTCTCATGTGCTTCAACACTCATGAAAGGCAGAGAAAGGAATAGAGTGGCTTGATTCTTATGACAAAGACCACTTACCTAAGGTGGCGCACCTGCTTAAGAATCTCAATCCGCTCCAATGCTTCCAGGAACCTATTCCAGATTGGGTTGTTTATCTGTCCCACCACAGAGATTGACTCCATAGCCTAATAGCTTGGGGCAAGTGACTAAAGAGGCAGAATAATCCTTTCACTTTGCTGGAGTGTACAGATAGTCCACCCAGAGCTCCATAAAATTTAGTGTTTTTTTTTTAAGAGCTCCAATGTTGAAAACGTTTCACAAAATGAGACCATTCTTAAGAAAAGGAATTGGTGAAAAAAAGGAGGAAGAGAGAGAGAGAATTCTGATGTTGGCAATTCCGTTTCCTTGTGTTTATGTATGGAGTATTAAGTTACATATTATGGGTAAAGTGAGCTGAATTGCTTAATTGCAGCGACTATAATTTCAATGCAGTTCTACAGACAAGATGTGCATACTGAGACAAACAAGAGAGAACCTGCAGGTGCCGGAAATTTGAGCAACACACACAAAATGCTGGAGGAACTCAGCAGGCCAGGCAGCATCTAGGAAAAGAGTAGAGTCAACGTTTTGGGGCCCGAAACCCTTCAGCAGGACAGTCCTACCAAAGGATTTTGGCCTGAAGTGACAACTGTACTCTTTTCCTAGGTGCTGCTGGGCTTGCTGAG
This sequence comes from Mobula hypostoma, assembly GCF_963921235.1. NCBI lineage: Eukaryota > Metazoa > Chordata > Chondrichthyes > Myliobatiformes > Myliobatidae > Mobula > Mobula hypostoma. The sequence continues at coordinate 7,785,377 of NC_086125.1, read as the reverse complement.
TTCCCCTAGCATTTATTGTGTATTTCATGTACATACTGAGTGTTTTTTCAAGGTGGGGTGATGTAGTGGTAGCTAATAACGTTATTCCTCTGCCACTCAGTCAGCCACTCCCACGTGGGAGGAGTTCACATACTGTGCAAGCAAAGGGTTACCAATAAAGTTGGGTTAAGTGTCCTGCATGCTGGCGTCTTGGTGTGCTCTGTGCTATCCCAAAATAATGAGCATAATATTTACCGCCACGTATACCAGTCAGGGCAGCACGTGAGCGTCCAGCACAATCAGCACAGGCTAGGCTTGTTCTCTTGGGGATCTCACTTTGGTAACTGTTGCCTAAGTTTTATGGGATGAAAAGAGATCTCCTGCAGATTGCAACGAAGGAGAACTTACCGAAGAGATATGTGAGGCCAGTTGGGGGAGAAGTGGGAGAACCAAGGACACAGCTCACCAGATGACAAAAGTGATACAGAATATGATGAAACCAAACAGATACATGGTTCACTTATACACTCAATGGTCTCTTTGTTATGTAAAGGAGGTATCTCTGTGTGTTCAGAGAAGCTTGTCTGCAAACCACTGTTGTAATCTGTGGCGATATGAGTTACTGTCACCCTCCTGTCAGCTTGAATTAGTCCGGCCATTCTCCTCCAGCTCCTCTCATTAACAAGGCATTTTCGCCCACAGAATGGCCTCTCGCTGGATGTGTATTTTTTTGTTTTTCACACCGTTCACTGTAAAGTCTAGAGACTGCTGGTGCATGAAAATCTTGGGAGATCAGTAGTTTCTGAGATACTCAAACCACCCTGTCTGGCACCAACAATCACTCCACAGTCAAAGTCACTTAGATCACATTTCTTCCCCATTCTGATGTTTGGTCTGAATAACAAATGAACCTCTTGATCATGGTGGCATGCTTTTATACATTGAGTTGCTGCCACATGATTGGCTAGCCCCCAACACCTAACGAGGTAGCCACTAAGTGTAGAAATAAATGGAAGTCACTAATTATTTTGCCACCATAAGATCATCCCACTCTTTGTGCATAGGAATACATCATGCCAGAATGCAATTCACCTGCCTTTTTCCATTACAAACTCTGGCTAAACAAATTGTTTTCCGGGGCATATCACTCTTGTGAATAGACAAATAGCTATCATATGTATGTTGTTTCTAGAAGAGAGGACGTTAAATGATCTATTTCCTAGAATGATATTTCAGGCAAGGTAAAGACAGTGCAATGTGAGACAGAATCCATTTATAGAATGGATAGATTTTCCCATCCTTAATTAAATTCAAGTTTAATTGTCATTCAACCATACATGAATACAGCCAAACGAGACAGCGAAGTTGCTGAACACAGCACCGACAGTCACACAGCACAAAGCACACATAGCACGTACACGATAGCAAGCACATAAAGGTATCAGTAAGACACAGCCACGCAATGAAAGAGTCTAGACTCAAGCTGCAGAAATCTGTAGTTGACCACAATGGAGCTTGTCTTCTGCCAAGTGAACACTACGGGTCAGCACTGACTCCAGCCTAGAGGCCTCACCACACCACCCCTGGTGGATCATACCGGCTTCAACGCCTCTCGCCTTGTGGTTGTAAGCAGGTGAGACCGTGGCTTGAGGCCTAGTTCTCGCATATACAAGAGAAGAAGCACAAAATCCTTGATTTCTGCAATCATGCAGCATTAGCAGGTTGCTTTGGCAAGTAAGGTCAAAATAAATCCAAAGGGTTTCTACTGTTATATAAATAGCAAAAGGATAGTGAGGGATAAAATTGGTTCCTTAGAGAATCAGAGTGGACAGCAATGTGTGGAGCCAAAAGAGATGGGGGAGATTCTTAACAATTTCTTTTCTTCGGTATTCACTAAGGAGAAGGATATTGCATAGTGTAAGATAAGGGAAACAGGTAGGCAAGTTATGGAAACTATGATGATTAAAGAAGAAGTAGTACTGGAGCTTTTAAGGAATATAAAAGTGAATAAGTCTCCGGGTCCTGACAGGATATTCCCTAGGACATTGAGGGAAGTTAGTGTGGAAATAGCAGGGGCTCTGACAGAAATATTTCAAATATCATTAGAAACGGGGATCGTGCCGGAGGATTAGCGTATTGCTCATGTTTTCCATTGTTTAAAAAGGGTTCTAAGAGTAAACCTAGCAATTATCAGCCTGTGAGTTTGACGTCAGTGGTGGGTAAATTGATGGAAGGTATTCTTAGAGATAGTATAAATAATTATCTGGATAGACGGGGTCTGATTAGGAACAGTCAACATGGATTTGTGCGTAGAAGGTCATGTTAAAAAAAATCTTATTAATTTTTTTGAAGAGGTTACTAGGAATTTTGACGAGGGTAAAGTGGTGGATGTTGTCTGTATGGACTTCAGTAAGGCATTTGACAAGGTCCCACATGGAAGGTTGGTTAGGAAGGTTCAATCGTTATGTATTAATATTGAAGTAGTAAAATGGATTCAGCAGTGGCTGGATGGGAGACGCCAGAGAATGGTGGCAGAAAACTGTTAGTCAGATTGGAGGCCGGTGACTAGTGGTGTGCCTCAGGGATCTGTACTGGGTCCAGTGTTATTTGTCATATACATTAATGATCTGGATGATGGGGTGGTAAATTGGATGAGTAAGTATGCAGATGATACTAAGATAGGTGGATTGTGGATAATGAAGTAGGTTTTCAAAGCTTGCAGAGGTTTAGGCCAGTTAGAAGAGTGGGCTGAGAGGTGACAGATGGAGTTTAATGCTGAAAATGTGAGGTGCTACACTTTGGTAGAACTAATCAAAATAGGACATACATGGTAAATAGTAGGGCATTGAAGAATGCAGTAGAACAGAGTGATCTAAGAATAATAGTTCCCTGAAGGTGGAATCTCATGTGGATAGGGTGGTGAAGAAAGCTTTTGGTATGCTGGCCTTTATAAATCAGAGCATTGAGTGTAGGAGTTGGGATGTAATGTTGAAATTGTGCAAGGCATTGGTGAGGCCAAATTTGGAGTATTGTGTACAGTTTTGGTCACCGAATTATAGGAAAGATGTCAACATAATAGAGAGAGTACAGAGAAGGTTTACAAGAATGTTACCAAGGTTTCATCACCTAAGTTACAGAGAAAGGTTGAGCAAGTTGGGTCTTTATTCTTTGGAACATAGGAGGTTGAGGGGGGACTTGATAGAGGTATTTAAAATTATGAGGGGGATAGATAGAGTTGACGTGGATAGGCTTTTTCCAATGAGAGTGGGGGAGATTCAAACAAGAGGACATGAGTTGAGAGTTAAAGGGCAAAAGTTTAGGGGTAACATGAAGGGGAACTTCTTTACTCAAAGAGTGGTAGCTGTGTGGAACGAGCTTCCAGCAGAAGTGGTTGAGGCAGGTTCGATATTGTCATTTAAAGTTAAATTGGACAGCTATATGGACAGGAAAGGAATGGAGGGTTATGGGCTGAGTGCAGGTCGGTGGGACTAGGTGAGAGTAAGAGTTCAGCATGGACTAGAAGGGCCGAGATGGCCTGTTTTCATGCTGTAATTGTTATATGGTTATATGGTTATTAGCTTTTATACATAAATGGCTACATGGTTGGTTTGAATTTGTACCCTTCTTCTTAGGATGAATGCTTCCCAACACCAAAGGGGTGTCTGATGGAAACACATCTGGCTGCAACTGTACACCTTGATAGTTAATAGATGTGTTGGTCAAGAGTAGATTCTGATACAGGGATACCAAGATAACTTGATAAACTTATACCCTTCACGGTTAATCTGAAGACCGAGTCACAAGAGGGATGTTAAAGCCAGATAGAAGTTAAACTTACCCTGAAGTTCATTAATGAGTGCACCGGGCTGAAGAACAAGGCTGAATTTTAATCTGAATATTTGGAAAAAATAAGACCGTAAGATACAGGAGCAGAATTAGACCATTTGGCCCATCGAGTCTGCTCCACCATTTCATCATTGTCCCTCTCAGCCTCAATCTCCTGCCCTCTCTCTGTATCCCTTCATGTCCTGACCAATTAGGAAATCAGTAATCTCATGAATGAAGAGTATGTGTCTCTCCAGTGGTGGTTTAGGTATGACGGGCTCCCAGGATGTGTGATCTGGCCTGTTTCCAGCTGTGTCCGTCAGTATCTGAAAGACACCACAACAGAATGATAAGCAGTGTATTTCTTGTGTGTCTTGCAGCTTTCCCAGAGCCTCCCAAGATCTTCAACCGAGACCCCGTAGAACTGAATCAGCAGGTCAAGTTAACATGTAAAATCCCAAACGTCTATCCTGCTGAGAAGGTGAGAGTAATGTGGACTGAGAATGGTACAGAATGGAAGTCCGATACCAATGTGTCAGATCACCTCACTGTCTGGGCAACAACACCATGGATACCACACGAGACCGGTCTGACCGAATTCATCTGTACGGCAGACTTTGAGGATTATCCCTTCATTCTACCAAAGACGGACTCCGTTGCTATTGAGGTGTATGGTAAATATGCTGGATGTTACAATTATTATCGGTCCTGATTGTTAATGCCTGCCACTTTTCCCTAGATAGTGAGGTTGCTTCAAATGTTTGTGGCACAGTTGATCAGAATGACAAAGTAGCCAATGAGTATAATTGACATTGAAATTAACCAATGAATGGAAGCAAAAGAGAGACATGGGAATGAGGTGACTATGTTGAACTGATGTAAACATGAATGTGGATTGTCTGCCCAAGGCCTGCTACTATCCCATCTTTTCCTTTGTATCTAAGGCTATCTTTCATATCAACTCATATAATATTTAGTAAAATTAAGATCCAAGGAAAACAAAACATAGTTATATATGGATAAGAAGTTAATTTAAGGACAGAAAGCAGGGTTTAGAAAAGATTTATTCTTAAACTGTGAAAAATACAGCTGATCTAATCCCTCCTTACAAGTCAAGCAGTCTAATCCTGGCAACATACTTATAAATCCTTTCTGCATCTTTTTCAGCTCAGTGACAACCTAGGCAAACATGGCATTCTCCAAAATGTTCCCCAGCTGACACTTCATCCACTTGGCCATCTACATTCGCCCAGATAAGGTCCGATAATGCTCCTTCACTCATTGTTCTACCCTATACTCAATCAAAAAAGCTCTTCTTGTCAGGGTGACTGGTAAACTCAAGTTCAGGAATCCCAGACACTTCGGCAATTCAAGCAAAACAAGAGATATACAGTACTACAAAAATTGCCAGCAAAACTAACAAGAGCTCAGGCAGCACACGCAAAATGCTGGAGGAACTCAGCAGGCCAGGCAGCATCTAGGAAAAGAGTACGGTCGACGTTTTGGGCTGAACCCCTTTGGCAGGACTGGAGAAAAAAAGCTTTAAAAGGTGGGGGAGGGGAGACAGAGATGCAAGGTGATAGGTGAAACCTGAAGGGGGAGGGGATGAAGTAAAGAGCTGAGAAGTAAATTGGTAAAAGAGACAGAAGGCCATGGAGGAGCACTAGAGGGAGGAGATGGGTGGGCATCCAGGCAGTCTCTACAAAATCTTGTAGAACTGAATCAGTTATGATACACGGAAGTCCTCAGTCAGAGCTTCACCAGACAAGCATTCACAATGACCGAGCAAAGAGGGGTTGGCAAGTTCCCCTGAAATACACCCTGGAACAGGTAGGAATTCTGACAGCCGCAGTGTTGAAATGAAGCAATAGGCCACAAGGACAACAACTACGATACAAGACATTGGAAATCCCGTGCTAATTCACTCACCCCAAACTGAGTAGAAGTGATAAATACAAAGCAAGCTTAACAATCCCCATGATCCCAAATGAGACTCCTGCAACACAAAGTGAAAACCCAGCGCTAGTCCGAAGACAAACAATTAGACATAAAAAGTAAACAATCCAAGGAACATTGCAAACCCATGAGCTTACACCGAGAAAATACAATCCACATGCTAACTGAAAAAAAATCTTTTAATTTAAAAATGGCCCCTGGTTGTGATACTTCTGGGCAGATTTCAATCTTTAACTAACTGCTCTCAGGATGAGGCTTTTCATTCCAGGACGAAGGAGATGTCGTCCTTTTTTAAAGAAAGGGACTTCCATTCCTCCTCCATCAACTCTGCTCTCAAACACATCTCCCCCATTTCATGCACATCTGCTCTCACTCCATCCTCCCGCCACCCCACTAGGAATAGGGCTCCCCTGTTCCTCGCCTACCACCCCACCAGCCTCCGGGTCCAACATGTAATTCTCCGTAACTTTCGCCACCTCCAACAGGATCCCACCACTAAGCACATCTTTCCCTCCCCCACACCCCCCAGCTTTCTGCAGGGATCGCTCCCTACGCGACTCCCTTGTCCGTTCGCACCCCCTTCCATCCCTCCCCACCGATCTCCCTCCTGGCACTTATCCTTGTAACCGGAACAAGTGCCACACATGCCCTTACACTTCCTCCCTTACCACCATTCAGGGCCCCAGACAGTCCTTCCAGGTGAGGCGACACTTCACCTATGAGTTGGCTGGGGTGATATATACTGCGTCCGGTGGCTTTCTATATATTGGCGAGACCCGATGCAGACTGGGAGATCGTTTCACTGAACACCTATGCTCTGTCCGCTAGAGAAAGCAGGACCTCCTAGTGGCCACACATTTTAATTCCACATCCCATTCCCATTCTGACATGTCTATCCACGGCCTCCTCTACTGTAAAGATGAAGCCACACTCAGGTTGGAGGAACAACACCTTATATTCCGTCTGGGTAGCCTCCAACCTGATGGGATGAACATTGACTTCTCTAACTTCCGCTAATGCACCACCTTCCCCTCGTCCGCCATCCGTTATTTATTTATTTATATACACACATTCTTTCTCTCTCTCTCCTTTTTCTCCCTCTGTCCCTCTCACTATACCCCTTGCCCATCCTCTAGGTTTTTCCGCCCTCCCCCTTTCTTCCTCCCTGGGCCTTGTTACGTACCCCGTAACTGGGTTGCCAAACCAGCAGAAATGGATCACTCAGTTGGAGTCTGGAGTACTAGAACTAAGAAAGTTTTATTAAAGAAACAAGCAACACAGTAATCGAAAGGATAATAAATGCAACAGTTCAGCGATGATAAACACACATGTGCACAGAATTAAGATAACAGCATCAATCAAGCGCTATCGTTGTCTAGGGGTAAATGACCAAATTTCAAAGTGACTCAAAGTTCAGTCCAGTTTAGTAGTTCAGTTCACAGTAATCGTTGCCATGGCGAAGGACAACGTGGGGGAAGAGAGAGAGAGAACAGGAACAACTGATCATTCAGACACGGCTTCACTCACAGACCGGCGAGATGGCTCACAAGCAGCTTTTGGGCGGGTCCTTGGTGATGTCACCTGAGGTCACCGACTGTGACCCCCTCCTCCAGATGCGGTCGATCCTCTGCAGCGAACCCGGCACCCAGGCAAGGGCGGACACACACCGGGTTCCCGCTGATCGTACCTTTCCACCCTGGCCGTTGTCTGGTACTTCCCACCGACTCGTGAGAAGCGTACCGCTTCCAGGGTCTCGTTACCTCGAGTGGCGTGTGTGTCCTGCCTTAGCAAACCGGTCCCTTTTTATCTCCCTGCTGGGGTATCGCCTGTCCATCACTTCAAACAGTTCAAGGTTCAAAGGGGGGAGCCGCTCCAGACAGCTCTCTCTCCCCCATCCCTTCATTACACATCTCCAGACGCTGCTCCATTGTTCCTTATCTCTCCTTCCCCTGAGGGCAGGTGGCAGACCAACTGCTGATGCCACTGATGCTAGCCCAGGCCAGCAAACATCTTAATTTTATGTGTATTCTCGTCACAGCCTCCTGTCCCATGATCCTCTCATACCCCTTTTGCCAATCACCTGTCCAGCTCTTGGCTCCATCCCTCCCCCTCCTGCCTTCTCCTATCATTTTGGATCTCCCCCTCCCCCTCCCACTTTCAAATCTCTTACTAGCTCTTCCTTCAGTCAGTCCTGACGAAGGGTCTCGGCCCGAAACGTTGACTGTACCTCTTCCTAGAGATGCTGCCTGGCCTGCTGCGTTCACCAGCAACTTTGATGTGTGTTGCGTGCAATATTTCCTTCCTCTTTCGTTCCCTCACCCCTCCCCCCTCCCCCCTCCCCATCCCATTATCAATCTTTAACTAACTGTGGAATATTTCCTTCCTCCCTCTTTCATTCTCTCACTATTGCCATAGCTGAAAATTCTATATCCTGGAATACTGACTTGACAATCCTGCCATCAGTGATGGCAATATTGTAAATCACTATCTTAATCAAAGCTTTGAAGTCATCTGCTTTACTGGTTATACACCTTGCATTAAAATAAATGCAATTTAGTGGTGACTTTTCTTCACGCACACTTACTCATTTGCTTTGTCTTTGAAACATACTTTTTCTCCTCTAGGTGCTCTATCTGAAACACTGTTCTGAGCTCCTTCCCCTGCAACACAATTTAGACCTTCCACCTGCAAATCTGCCAGCAAGCATGTTAATCTCCCACTGTGGCTAACTTGCAACTCATTCCACTTATAGAGGTCCCAGCTTCCTCAGAAACAGTTCCAATGATACAGGAAGCTAAAGTCTATCCTTGAGCACCATCCCTTTAGTCACACATTGATCCCACCCATCCCTATATTCCCATATTCACTGGCTCGTGCCACCAGAGGCAATCAAGAAGTTAAGGATGTGGTTTTAGGGTTCCTGGGGCACATGATTAAATAGGCCATCGTCAGCATAGCTTCCTCAAGGGAAAATCTTGCCCGACGAATGTGTTGGAATTCTTTGAGGAAGTAACAAGCAGGATAGATAAAAGAGAATTGGTAGATGGTGGGTACTTGGATTTTCAGAAGGCCTTTGACAAGCCGCCACACATGAGGCTGCTTACCAAGTTAAGAGCCCATGTGCAGGATTTCCCTAAATGTTAATTTGCAGGTTGAATGTGTGGTGAGGAAGACGAATGCGATGTCAGCATTCATTTCAAGAGGAATAAAATATAAAAGCAAGGATGTAATGTTGAGGCTAAGTACAATACTGCCGAGGCCTCATCTGGAGTATTGCGAGTCAGAAGGGACGTGCTGACACTGGAGAGGGTTCAAAGGAGGTTCACAAAAATGATTCCAGGGTTGAATGACTTGTCGTATGAAGAGCGTCTGATGACTCTGGGCCTGTATTCACTGGAATTCAGAAGAATGAGGGGCGCCCTAATTGAAACCTATCAGATGTTGAAAGGCCTCAGCAGAATGGATGTGGAGGAGATGTTTCCTATGGTGGGAGAGTCTAGGACCAGAGGACACAGCTTCAGAATAGAGGGGTGTCCTTTTAGAACAGAGGTGAGGAGGAATTTCTTTAGCCAGAGAGCGGTGAATCTGTGGATTTTTCGTTGTCACTGACAGCCGTGCAAACCAAGCCTTTACATATATTTAAGGCAGAGGTTGGTCGATTCTTGATTAGTCAGGGCATGAATGGATTCAGGGAGAAGGCAGGAGATTGGGGCCGAGAAGGAAAATGGGTCAGATATGATGAAATGGTGGAACAGATTTGATGGGTTAAATGGCTTAATTCTGCTCCTATATCTTATGGTCTAAGTTACAACCTTTAAGCTTCTGCTCTTCAAATGGGCACTTAGCTCCCTAAGCTCAAGCCACAGAACCTCACCTCTCCTCTGACCCATGTTATTGTTATTTACATGTACCATGACCTCTGGCTGTTTACCCAACCATTTCAGAACGTCCTGCAGCCACTCTGTGATATATTTGATCCTAACTTCAAGGAGGCAATGTATCAACCTGGAGTCTCTTGCAGCTACAGAAACCATCAGACCCTTTGGAGAGACAGGGTCTGATTTGGGTTTTGCTCTGTGGGAAGTCATGCCTGACAAATCTTTTGGAGTTCTTTGAGGAAGTAGCTAAGGGGATAGGTGAGTGTAGGTAGGGCAATTTATGTTGTCTGGATGAACGTTAGCAAGGCCTCTGACAAGCTCCCTCCCGGCAGGCTAGCCTGAACAGTTAGATTGTACGGGACTCGGAGAGATGGCTGATTGGAATCAGAATTGGCTCACTGCAAGGAACTAGAGGGTGCTGGTTGAGGATTGTTCCTCTGACTGTGGGCCTGTGTCTGGAGGTGTGCCATGGGGGTCAGTGCTTGGACCTTCATTAGTTGTAATTTATACAAATGATTCGGATGTACCCCCTTCTCGTTGCCACCATCAGGGAGGAGGCACAGGAGCCTGAAGACCCCCACTCAATGTTTTAGGAAGAGTTTTGTCCCCCCTAGCATCAGATATCTGAACAATCCATGAACACCACCTCCTTATTCATCTTTGACACTATTGATTGGAACAGTAATTTTTTTATACCTTTTTCTGTACTGCAGCTACAGAACAACAAATTTTACAAGATGTGTCAGTGATAATAAGCCTGATCTGCTTGTGATAAATGTACAGCCATGGTTAGTAAGTTTATGGATGATATTACACATTGGTAGCTGCAGGTAGTGTGGAAGTTAATGAAAAATTACAGAAGCTTCTTGATCAGGTGGGTAATGTTGGCTGAGAATTGGCAAACGGTTGGTAATCCAGATAAATATGACGTGTTGCATTTTGGGAGATCCAACCAAAGCCTTTGAGCGGAAAATCATAGAAAAGGCAGTGGATTCGGCCCAGTACATCACAGGTAAAGTCCTCCCAATCATTGAGCACGTCTGCATGAAACGTTGCCGTAGAAAAGCAGCATCCATCGTCAGAGATCCTCACCACCCAGGTCATGCTCTTTTCTCACTGCTGCCAGCAGGTAGAAGGTACAGGAGCCTCAGAACTCACCCCACCAGGTTCAAGAACAGTTACTGCCCCTCAATCACCAGGCTCTTGAACAAAAAGGGAATAACTACACTCATTCTACTTCTGGTGTTCCCACAACTGATGGTCTCACTTTAAGGACTCTTTACCTTGTTATTTTGTGCTCGTTGTGTATTGCTATTTATTTATATCTGCATTTGCACAGTTTGTTGTTCGCCGATCCTGTCTACAGTTACTGTTCCATAGGTTTGCTGAGAGTGTTCACAGGAAAAGAAACTGAGGGTTGTACGGGGTGACATGTATGTACACTGACAATAAACTTTACTTTGAACTTTGAAGCTGGGTAGGACTTATACAGTGAGCACTGGGGAGTGTTATGGAACAGAGGGAGCTAGCAGTTCAAGTGCACAGTTCACTGAGAGTAGTGTCACAGGTAGATAGGGTGGTGAAGACGTCATTTGGCATACTTTTTCACGTTCGGCACAAATAACTTCCATTAATATATATACTTAATGTAATGTATAGTTATTATGATTATGTATTGCAATAGTCTGCTGCCTCAGTTTAACAAACTTTATGATTTACAGTACGACTGTGATATTAAACCTGATTCTGGTTCACTGGTTCCCTCAGGGCATTGAGCGTAGAAGTTGGTAAGTTATATTGCAGTTATATAAGATGTTGATGGGGCAGCATCTGGAGTACTGTGTACAGTTTTGGTCACCCTGTTATAGGAAAGATGTTATTAAACTATAAAGAGTGTAGAGCAGATTAACCAGGATGTTGCTTGGACTTGTGGTGGGGAGGGTGATGGAGGGGCTGAGATACAAGGGGAGGTTCGGTAGACTAGCACTCTATTCCCTGCAGTGTAGGAGGTCGAGGGGCTGACCTTATAGGGTATCATGAGGATAATAGACCGGGTGAAAGCACATAGTCTTTTTCCAAGAGAAGAGGCAATGAAAATGAGGGGCCGAGGCTTAACATCAGAGGCGAGAGATTTAAACTTCATAAGTTCAAAGCTCAAAGCAAGGTTTATTATCAAAGTACATATATGTCACCTTATATAACCCTGAGATATATACTCAGCAAATCTATAGAATAGTAACTATAACAGGATCAATGAAAGATCAACCAGAGTGCAGAAGATAACAAACTGTGCAAATGTAAATTAAGATCAAAAACAATAAATAATGAGAACATGAGATGGTGAGATAAAGAGTCCTTGAAAGTGAGACCATTAGTTGTGGGAACATTCCACTGATGGGGCAAGTGAAGTTGAGCGTAGTTATCCCCTTTCATTCAAGAGCCTGGTGGTTGAGGGGTAGTAACTGTTCTTGATCCTGGTGGTGTGAGTCCTGAGGTTCTTGTACCTGCTATCCGATGTCAGCACGGCCTGGGTGATGAGGATCCCTGAAGATGGATGCTGCTTTCCTACAACAGTGTTTCATGTGGATGTACTGATTGGTTGGGAGGGCTTTACACGTGATGTACTGGGTCAGATTTACCATACAAGGCTTCCATACCAGGCTGTGCTGCAGCCAGTCAATATACTCTCCACCACACATCTATAAAAGTTTATCAAATTTTTAGATGTCATGTCAACTCTCCAATTTCAAGGCAGCTTCTTCACACAAAGGGAGATGCACACATAGAATGAGCCTCCAGAAATAGTGGTTGAGGTGGGCACATGGTGACGCCTTTCAGATAGTCCACGGAACTGTTTATTTCACTTTTTCTACATCTTCTTTTTATCTTAAGTGTGTTTCTGGAACTGTTGAAGCCTGTGACTTACAGTTTGGAGACTGATTGAGAGATCTAGCGCTCTTTGCTATCCCGAGAGAGTTCCAGGAGGCATGTGCAAGTGGCCTCGAGGGGAAGAAACGATGTGTGAGCCCATGGTCGACTCCGTTTCTCATCGATCAAAGCATCGAGGAAGAATGAAACATCAAACCACATGCGGAGATGAGCAAGTGCCCAGCGCTGACTACCTGCCTCTTGCTCTCTGCTGTGACAGATCTCTCGCTGCTGCCGGATAAGGTGCCTGTGTGTGATGGATCATGGAAAGTCCCTCTCCCTCGATGCTACCGAAGATCTGCGCTCTGTGGATTGGACTGTGGACTGCAGTTCAACCTAACTGTAGTTCAAATTGGTCTCCATCATTTAGTCACAGTCATAGTCATACTTTATTGATCCCGGGGGAAACTGGTTTTCGTTACAGTTGCACCATAAATAATTAAATAGTAATAAAACCATAAATAATTAAATAGTAATATATAAATTATGCCAGGAAATAAGTCCAGGACCAGCCTATTGGCTCAGGGTGTCTGACCCTCCAAGGGAGGAGTTGTAAAGTTTGATGGCCACAGGCAGGAATGACTTCCTATGACGGTCTGTGTTGCATCTCGGTGGAATGAGTCTCTGGCTGAATGTACTCCTGTGCCCACCCAGTACATTATGTAGTGGATGGAAGACATTGTCCAAGATGGCATGCAACTTGGACAGCATCCTCTTTTCAGACACCACCGTCAGAGGGTCCAGTTCCATCTCCACAACATCACTGGCCTTACAAATGAGTTTGTTGATTCTGTTGGTGTCTGCTACCCTCAGCCTGCTGCCCCAGCACACAACAGCAAACATGATCGCACTGGCCACCACAGACTCGTAGAACATCCTCAGCATCGTCCGGCAGATGTTAAAGGACCTCAGTCTCCTCAGGAAATAGAGACGGCTCTGACCCTTCTTGTAGACAGCCTCAGTGTTCTTTGACCAGTCCAGTTTATTGTCAATTCATCACTTCTAGGTTATTTTTTTCCATTCTGTGTTTCCAGCCGTTCTTTCTTGTTGTAGTTTGGTGCGATCTGTAAGTTTTTTTTCTGTGTGAGGGAGTGGGTTGGTGTTCTCGTTGCCATTTGGCATGATCTGTCAGGGAAGGGGTTCGGGTTGGATGTTCTTGCTGTTTTGCGAGATTTGTCATTCTTTTTCACGCGGTGGGGTTAATGATCATGTTCCCGTTTGCAGCGTAGGGTTTTTTTTTGTGTGTGGGGTACAGGGCTGCTGACGTGTTTCGTTGAGTGACTACCATGATTTTGTCTGTTTCGTGGCTATCTGGTGAAGACGAATCTCAGAGTTGTATACTGCATACATACTTCAATAATAAACGAACCAAGTGCATTTGAACCTTTAGATAAATACATGGATGAGGGGGCAATTTGCCAAACATGAGCGGTGGGACTAGCTCGCTCAGTGACACAGCTGGCATGGACACGTTGAGCCAAGTTTGCAAAGGGAATGAATTAGCTGGCTGCCCTGACTACCCTCCCTCGATACCCTCCCATCTCTACTGTATCAGTGACACGAACAACTCACCAACTGTGCTGTCTCCGACATTCTCTGCATCCCAGATTCTCCATAGCCTGACCATCCACAGCCCCAACTGCTACTGGGGTCCAAAAGGAGCTGCAGCTGAGCACACGACCTCCAGGTGCAGATGAGGGAAATTGGGGACATTCCCAACGTCCACTATTGCCCGCGTCCCACAGCAGCAGTATACCAATGCCCTGGCCTCTGTAACGTATAATGAGTAAGCTTTCAAGGTTCAAAGTAAGTTTATTATTAAAGTGTGTATATGTCACCAGGTGCCACCTTGAGATTCATTTTCTTGCAGGCATTCAGAGTTTAGAGCAAAGAAAGACAATATAATCAGTGAAAAGCTACACACAAAGACTGACAAAAAAAAACCAATGTGCTAAAGAAGACAACCTGTACAAGTACAATAATAAAAAAGAAAGAAAGAAAGCTGAGATTGTAATTTATAGAGTCCTTGAAATTGAGTCCATAGGTTGTGGAATCAGTTCATTGTTGAGGTGAGTGAAGTTATCCATGCTGGTTCAGGAGTTGATGGTTGAAAGGTAATAACTGTTACTGAACTTGCTGGTATGAGACCTGAAGCTCCTGTACCTCCTTCCCAATGGCAGAAGTATGAAGAGATCATGGCCTGGGTGGTGGAAGCCCTTGATGATGGATGCTATTTTCTTGTGCCAGGGCCACAGTCTCTCTCATAATGGTCACTCCCGCGAGAGCTTGCCAGTGGGATAAAACTCCATAGAAACCATAGAAAAACTACAGCACAGAAACAGGCCTTTTGGCCCTTCTTGGCTGTGCCGAACCATTTTCTGCCTAGTCCCACTGACCTGCACACGGACCATATCCCTCCATACACCTCCCATCCATGTATCTGTCCAACTTATTCTTAAATGTTAAAAAAGAACCCACATTAACCACCTCGTCTGGCAGCTCATTCCACACTCCCACCACTCTCTGTGTGAAGAAGCCCCCCCCCTAATGTTCCCTTTAAACTTTCCCCCCCTCACCCTTAACCCATGTCCTCTGGTTTTTTTCTCCCCTTGCCTCAGTGGAAAAAGCCTGCTTGCATTCACTCTATCTATACCCATCATAATTTTATATAACTCTATCAAATGTCCCCTCATTCTTCTACGCTCCAGGGAATAAAGTCCTAACCTATTCAACCTTTCTCTGTAACTGAGTTTCTCAAGTCCTGGCAACATCCTTGTAAACCTTCTCTGCATTCTTTCAACCTTACTTATATCCTTCCTGTAATTTGGTGACCAAAACTGAACACAATACTCCAGATTTGGCCTCACCAATGCCTTATACAACCTCATCATAACATTCCAGCTCTTATACTCAATACTTTGATTAATAAAGGCCAATGTACCAAAAGCTCTCTTTATGACCCTATCTACCTGTGACGCCACTTTTAGGGAATTTTGTATCTGTAATCCCAGATCCCTCTGTTCTACTGCACTCCTCAGTGCCTTACCATTAACCCTGTATGTTCTACCTTGGTTTGTCCTTCCAACATGCAATTCCTCACACTTGTCTCTATTAAACTCCATCTGCCATTTTTCAGCCCATCTTTCCAGCTGGTCCAAGTCCCTCTGCAGGCTCTGAAAACCTTCCTCACTGTCTACTAGACCTCCAATCTTTGTATCATCAGCAAACTTGCTGATCCAATTTACCACATTATCATCCAGATCATTGATATAGATGACAAATAACAATGGACCCAGCACTGATCCCTGTGGCACACCACTAGTCACAGGCCTCCACTCGGAGAAGCAATTCTCTACTACTACTCTTTGGCTTCTTCCATTGAGCCAATGTCTAATCCAATTTACCACTTCTCCATGTATACCTAGCGACTGAATTTTCTTAACTAACCTCCCATGCGGGACCTTGTCAAAGGCCTTACTGAAGTCCATGTAGACAATATCCACTGCCTTCCCTTCATCCACTTTCCTGGTAACCTCCTCGACAAACTCCAGTAGATCGGTCAAACATGACCTACCATGCACAAAGCCATGTTGACTCTCCCTAATAAGTCCCTGTCTATCCAAATGCTTGTAGATTCTGTCTCTTCGTACTCCCTCCAATAACTTACCTACTACCTACATTAAATTTACCGGCCTATAATCTCCTGGATTACTTTTCGATCCTTTTTTAAACAACGGAACAACATGAGCCACCCTCCAATCCTCCGGCACCTCACCTGTAGACAGCGACATTTTAAATATTTCTGCCAGGGCCCCTGCAATTTCAATGCTAGTCTCCTACAAGGTCCGATGGAACACCCTGTTAGGTCCCGGGCATTTATCCATTTTAATTTTCCTCAAGACAGCAAGCACCTCCTCCTTTTCAATCTGTACAGTTTCCATGATCTCACTACTTGTTTCCCTTGATTCCATAGACTTCATGCCAGTTTCCTTAGTAAATACAGACGCAAAAAACCTATTTAAAATCTCAAACAACAAGAATTCTGCAGATGCTGGAAATTCAAGCAACACACATCAAAGTTGCTGGTGAACGCAGCAGGCCAGGCAGCATCTGTAGGAAGAGGTGCAGTCGACGTTTCAGGCCGAGACCTTAAACCACTGCCTTCCCTTCATCCACTTTCCTGGTAACCTCCTCGACAAACTCCAATAGATCGGTCAAACATGACCTACCATGCACAAAACCATGTTGACAAGCCCTGGCAGAAATATTTAAAATGTCGCTGTCTACAGGTGAGGTGCCGGAGGATTGGAGGGTGGCTCATGTTGTTCCGTTGTTTATGATCTCCCCCATTTCCTTTGGTTCCACACATAGCCAACCACTCTGATCTTCAAGAGGACCAATTTTATCCCTTACAATCCTTTTGCTCTTAATATACCTGTAAAAGCTCTTTGGATCATCCTTCACTTTGACTGCCAAGGCAACCTCATGTCTTCTTTTAGCCCTCCTGATTTCTTTCTTAAGTATTTTCTTGCACTTCTTATACTCCTCAAGCACCTTATTTACTCTCTGTTTCCTATACATGTCATACAACTCCCTCTTCTTCTTTATCAGAGTTGCAATATCCCTTGAGAACCAAGGTTCCTTATTCCTATTCACTTTGCCTTTAATCCTGACAGGAAAATGCAAACTCTGCACTCTCAAAATTTCTCCTTTGAAGGCTTCCCACCTACCGATCCCACCTTTGCCAGAGAACAACCTCCACCTTATCCAGTCCCTGCCCTTTGAAACCTTCGCTGCTACTGCTACTCATCCGGTGTCCTGCTGGTAAGACAAACTTTAACAATGTTCTCTGTCGTTGCAGTTTTCTCCAACCCTGAAATCCAAATCCCGATCACCACTGAGGGAATTCCAGTGATTATTACCTGCAGTGTGTTTAACGTCTCAGGGGAACTTCAACTCAGACTGAAGGAGGGAAGTGAGATATTAGTGAACAGGTCAGCCAGTACTGGGCTGACTATTTACCACACTGTGAATCCACGAGCAGAGCTGAATGGACAGCAGTTCACCTGCGAGGCCGAGCTGACACTTCACCATCACTCCAACACCATTGTTAAACGGCAGTCAGCCACTCTCGATGTCCAGTGTAAGTACATACTGGTATCAAAGCAAGACGAGGTTTTTATTTATATCAGCTTAATTTAGAGAAGCATCTTTGTCTTTGAAGTCTGCACGTAACACAATTACAAATACTGTACATTAGATCGGTGTGTAATAACACTGGACAACAAATTTTTTTCAAAACTGTTGCTCCCTTGTTTTTTTTATGATAGACCGCTTGAAACTGAACACAAGTATAATTTCAGACTACTTGTATCACATAAGAATTTGGAGAAACAAGAAACAACAAATTTCACGACACATGCCAGTGATAATAAACCTGATTCTAATTCTGATTAACTTTTATTGAATATAATGCATTCCATTGCATTACGGTGCTGGCTCTTTGCACTAGTTCAAATAAGCTAAGAATATTTTGTTGATGATTTTCGTTTGTACTCAGTGTCTGAGGCTTCTCACTTGTGTTCAACAATAATCAGCCGGCATTGATGGATTCCAGTTGCCCTGATACCGTTTCTCCATCACCGCAATGTCCTGGTGAAACCTTTCACCGTGCTCGTCATTGACAACACTAGAGTTTGCAGGGAAGAAATCTAAGTGGGACTGCTGAAAATGAATCTTTAGTGACATGCTGTACTTCATGGTTCTGCATGCTTGAAGCATATTGTTAATCAGGTGCACATAGTTTGGTGCTCTGTAGTTGCCAGGAAAGTTTTCAACAACATCCTTGAATGCCGACCATGTGATTTTCTCCGGTCCCACTAGAAATTCTTCAAATTGGTGACCTATTTGATTTGCAGACCAACAAAATTGCTTTTCTCAATCTTGGCGTCTGTTATTCTGATTTGAATTATAAATTGAAATAACCAATATGGGTGATTTACTTTAAAAAATAGTACATTATGGGGAAATTTTCATGATCAGCAGCCCACGATCCATAAGATACGCCCAAAAGTATTCAGGAAGCAAAATCTTCGTTGTCCAGTGTAATCAATACTGAAAAAGCTTCTTACTGTAAGGACACAAATGTCTTTTAACCCTTTTAACCCATACTTCTACAGTAGAGCTTTCAATATTTAGCTTATTTTGGGGGAAAAAAGCTGAATCAGGTTAAATTAAATGGTGCAACATGTTTTTATGAAACAACATGAAATTGTTGTTTCAAAAAAACATCAGTGGATAAATTGCAAATATTGCATTGTAAGCTTTCAACAGAGGTTCAGCACATCTACCTGTCTTGAGTATTGAGTATTAATCACCCAGGTTCTCAACCTGGTCCTCTGTTCATTTCCCTACATAGATGCTGTTTGACCTGCTAAGTTCCTCCAGTTTATTATTCCTCAAAAGGTACTTCACTGACTGTAAAGCATTATGTAAGTGTGTAAGTAAACGATGATGTTGTTATTTATCATAAGGAATGTGTTTGGAAGTGAGAAAACATGGGACCAGCATATGGAGCGATACATGCAATGTGCTGGAGAAGCTTAACAGGTCAGAGGGCATCTATGGATGGGAATAAACAGTCGACATTTCAGTCCCAGACCCTTCACCAGGACTGGAAAGAAGTCAAGGGAAGAAGTCAGAGTAAGAAGGAGTGGGGAGGGTTGAAAGAAGTCCAAAGTGGCAGCTGATAGGTGAAACTGGGAGAGGGGGAGGGGTGAAGTGAAGAGCTGGAAAGTTGATTGGTGGAAGAGATGAAAGACTGGAGAAGGAGGAACCCGATAGGAGAGGACAGAAGACCATGGAAGAACGGGAAGGGGAGAAGCACCAGAGGGAGGTGATGGACAGGTAAGGAGATAAGGTGAGAGAGGGAAACAAGAATGGGAGAATGGTGAAGGAGAGGAAGGTGGGGGCAATTACCAGAGGTTCAAGAAATCAACTTGCATATAGAGTCTGGTTGCATTATGAAATCAGGCAAAGCTCATAGAATGTTGAAAGGATCAGGGTTTTACAATAAATATATTTACCTGGAACTGTTGACAATTGTGTAACAGCTTTTATGAATGTTCAACAGGTAAAATGTGGAAGAAATGGATGTATTACTTAATCATCATAGCAATTATACTGCTGCTGTTGGGATTCATGTGCTACAAGAAGCACAGAGCATCTAAAACAGGAAATTATGAGGTATCAAATGCAAAGGCCAACAACAATAATGAACATCAGAACAATATTCTTCTAGTCCAGGGACTCTGAAGCTGGAACATAGCAAACTGCAAACAAATTCAACCAATACAAATGGTATTAAAAACTGCTGGTTCTGTAAGATGCCACAATGTTCCAATTGTCATTGATGATATTATTCCCAATCCTTAGAATTTGCCATTACTTAGTATTTGATAATATATTTGCAAACAAGTGGACACATACACTCAATGGCCACCTTATTAGGTACACCTGCTTGTTAATCGAATATCTCATCAGCCGACATTGTGGCAGCAACTCAATCCATAAAAGCACACAGACATGGTCAAGAGGTTCAGTTGTTGTTCAGACCAAACATCAGAATGGGGGAAGAAATGTGATCTAAGTGACTTTGACCATGGAATGATTATTGGTGCCAGACGAGGTGGTTTGAGTATCTCAGAAACTGCTGATCTCCTTGGGTTTTTTATGCACAGCAGTTTTTAGAGTTTACAGAGAATGGTGCGAGAAACGAAAAAGAAACATCTATTGAGTGGCAGTTCTGTGGATGAGAACATCTTGTTAATGAGAGGTCAGAGGAGAATGGCCACAGTGGTTGACAAGCTGGAAGAAATGCGACGAAAAGCCACACATTACAGCAGTGGTGTGCAGAAGAGCTTCCCTGAATGCACATGTCGAACGTTGGAGTGGATGAGCTACAGCAGCGTAAGATCATGAACGTACACTCGATGGCTACTTCGTTAGGTTCAGGTGGTCACTAATAAAGTGACCTCTGGTGTATTTAGTAATGGTTACTTACACCGTACCATAATTTGTTTCTGTTGTGATACTGTTTGTGCCTTTTGCAAGCAGTTAGATCTAAGCTTTAATGACTGTAGTTTCTGAGTAGATGCTGTATATTTTATAAAAATACTCCTAATTTTCAATAAAGACATATTTTATTGTACTTATGCCTTGGAACATAGGAAGATTAAGGGAAGATTTGATAAAGGTATACAAGATAATTGCTGGCTGGTGGTGTAGTGGCATCAGCACTGGACTTCAAGGCAAATGGCCCCCGAGTTCAAATCCGGCCAGCTCCTCGCGCACTTTCCATCTGTGCTGGGTTGAGCGTCAAGCTAGCACCTTGGACTTGTTAAAAACAGTAGATGCTAAGGAAATGGCAAAACTGCCACCCGATGTGTCGCAAGATGTGGAAAGGAACAGCAACACAAAATTATTAGGGGTACAGATACAGTGAACGTATGGAGGCTTTTTTTCTGAGGTTTTCCTCTAAGGTCATGGGTTAAGGGTGAAAGGTAAAAAGTTGAAGGGGAATGTGTGGGGAAACTCCTTCACTGAGAGAGCCGTGAGAGTGCAGAACAAGGTGCCAGCACAAGTGGTGGCATAGTTAGAGGGCTTAGGTCCTGGTGCAGGTTGATGGGAGTAAGCAGATTGAATGGTTTGGCACAGAATGGATGGTCCAAAGGTCCTGTTTCAGGCTGTATTTTTCTATGACTCTATCTATAACTAAGCAAGTGTTCTGTTAATGATATAACAAAGACTTACTTTGTAAATATTTGTGCAAGTAGATTTATTGAAGTAAAGTATTATAATTTAATAGTGAAGCTGTCATGGTCCGGTCCATAAAGGTTGCATGCCAGTTCACGGTCCAGTCCATCGATCCTTGTTCCCGGTTTTCCTGTTTTCTCCCTTGTTGTGTTGGGTGCTTTGTTTAATTGAGGCACCTGATTCTCATTTCGGTCTGGCACATTAATACCTCTGCAAACCAGGGATTGTTTGCTGGACTGTTCCCTTCTCTTCCCCTTCTTTTCCTTCTGAAGCCTCACCTGCAACCTTCGCCTGTAACGCCGTCAGGTTCAACCGCCAGAGCCAGACTGGGGCCTTGCTGTGTTAAGATAAAGAACAGTCTGTCATTGTTTGGAGTTGTATCTCTGTGTCCTCGCCTTCGCGAGGTAGGCCTGGCTGTTTGCCGCTACCCTGATTGGAGAACTGTCTCTTCATGTTCAGTGTTCTGTGTATAGAAATAGCCTCGGCCCTTGGTCCCGTTCCCAAGGAGAGAGTCCTGGCTCTGTGTGCTGTGTACAAGGCCCGGCCCTATGTCCTGCTCCCAAGGAGGGGTCCCGGCTCTGTGTTCCATGTTCCTGAGTTCCAAGTCCAAGGCTCTGAGGTTCCAGTCTCCCAAGACCAAATCAAGGATTCATGTTCTCATCCTGTCCGTGTGCCTCACCCAGCCCTGTGCTGGAGTTCCCTTGTCCTGTCCAAGAGTCTCACGTCCAGTCCTGTAGCCATACCACGACCTGTAGCCACATCTTGTCCTAGCCTAAACCCGGATTCCGGTTCCGAGTCAAGACCTAGGTTCCTAGTCCTAACCAAGACCCAGGTTCCAGGTCCTTGTCCATGCTCTAGTTCCGGAGTCCTGTGTCCCTAGTCCAGGCTCCTTGTTCCTAGCTCCTTGTCCGGGTTCCGTGTTCCTTGTCCAAGTCCAAGCCCAGGCCCTGCATCCTAGTCTCGTCCAGGGCCTGTGTCAATGTCCAGTGTCCTTTCTTC
This sequence comes from Mobula hypostoma, assembly GCF_963921235.1. Taxonomy (NCBI): domain Eukaryota; kingdom Metazoa; phylum Chordata; class Chondrichthyes; order Myliobatiformes; family Myliobatidae; genus Mobula; species Mobula hypostoma. Next base: position 7,762,998 of record NC_086125.1, on the reverse strand, counting down.
CCCACTCCCCTTGCTTTCTTGATACACCGAGTGCTGTTCCTAGTACTTTAGTGTCCGTGTCTTGCACTTGGGTCCACCCTTATGACAGAAGCACGATTAAATACAAATCTTGGGGAAACTTTCTCCTTCACAACATTCCCCCCTGTCTCCCACTTCTGCTGTCATCTAGTAAAGTTCCTTTCAGTGTAAGGGACTGCACCTTGACACTGCCAAAAAGGACTGGTTAGATCAGCTCAACAACATTATGTTCTTTACTGAGTTGTCCCTCAAAGTGTTACTGTCCCCAGAAGATAAGGTCAATCTGTGACTCACCAGTCAAGATATTGAGTACAGGGGTTTAGCTGTCACTTTTGCAGCTGCATAAAACATTGGTAAGGCCACATTTGGAGTAGCATCTTTAGTTTTGGGTTGTGCTGCCTTAGGAAGCGTGCCAATAGACTGGGAAGGGTGCAAAAACAATTTACAACGATGTTACTGGGACTGGAGGGTTTGAGTTGTAAGGAGAGGCGGGATAAGCCAGAATGTTTCCACTGAGGAATAGAGGGCTGAGGGTGACCTTCTAGAGGTTACGTATGCACAGAGCAAGAACTACAGTGGAGTCATATGTTTAAACGTTCTTACTGAGTCGTTAGGCCCGGTACTCGCTGGGCAACTTGCTGGGAAGTGATGAACTGAGCCCGCCGAGACAGAAACACACGCACTTGGAAGCCCAAGCCAAGAAAGAGAGCCACCCACATGTAGGAGGCCCGACTGATTCCGTGCCCGATCACTTGCTATATTCGCACAGTCAATCCAATATGGTTCAATAAAGGTTTATAAAATCAAGAAGGGCATAGATAGAGTGAATGGCCATAGTCTTTTCTCCAGCATAGAGTTAAAATGCTCTGGATGGCATGGAGTTAAAATGAGAAAAGAAAAATTTAAAGGGGACCTGAGAGGCAATGTCCTGCAAGATGATCATAACCTTGTAGAGATCGAAGACCTGTGTGCCTCAACCACCAGGAGAGCTACACTGGCTGGAGTCAGGGCCCTGTACTTTGGCTCCTGGTAGGGTCACTCATGCCAAACAGGTCAAAGGGTAGAGGACAGACTAAGTGTGGTCCACCGGTTCAGGGCTTCATCTCAGGGCTAACAACCCTGACTAGTCAAAAAGAATCGTGGCAGAAACAGCAATGAAGACTCATTCTATATCTCTGTGTGACGGTATGGACAGACAGAGATGGAGGACCTGCATTGCTACCCTAAACGCCAACAGCGTAACGGACAGTGAGTAGGAGAGGCAATATCTTCGTGCAGAGAGCGGTGCATAAATGGAACGAGCTGCCAGTGGAAGTGTTAAAGACAGGCTATGGGGTGTCAGGGAGGGGTAGCACCTCTGGTGGGGGAACATGTCGCGTCCTTTTCAGGGCGGTTAGTCCACCTTTGGTCCTCACCTGGCACTCAGCTCTCACCTGTGGCTCCCGTAGCTGTTTGCGTGCGACAGCGGCCACACCCCGGGCAACGGCTTCGACAAGCCGGCTAAACCAGGTGAGGGTAGCCGACGGGTCTCAAACCCTCGGTGAGATAGGGAGTTGTCTATCCCAGCATGTGAAGACAGACTCCGGTGGACTGAGCGGACGAGACCAGTGGAAGGTCCAACGGTCAAGAAGGCGGTCTCTGCAAGTGTTGTGGAACGTGTAGAGCAGGACAAGACACAGAAGACGTCCTGGTCATCCACTACGCCTAGTCCCATCTCCAGCCGTCTCGACTCTGTCTTGCCACTGGACCCAGATGGGAATTGGGAAGAGAGAGTGAGGCTGACGCTGCGCAACTCTCCCTCACTTAAATCCAAATCACGCGCTAGTCTCGACACCATCATCATCACCCTCAACCTGTGAAGTCGTGTGGCGGTGGGCGAGTGGCGAAGCAGCAGGTGTGGATACACCGGGAGCTGTAGTCACGGACCTGCACACAGGCGGCTCAGGTCTAATGGTCGTTTCTCGCTGACCGAAGCAGCAGTGAAACTCGGCGTCTAGCTGGGCGACTGAGCAGCCCTCTTTAGGAACGCACTGCTCACCTCCGTAGTATGAGGAAGGGGCTAGAAAAGGTGCCCCTTCATTACACCCTGGCCAGTTTACCACAGCTGGCGGGGATTGCGTCTCGGTGATCAAACAAACACAACAAAACGCAAGGTGACACCGCTCACCATTGGCACTTGGAAGGTACGCACGCTATTGGACAACTCGGCAGCAAACAGGCCAGAGAGAGGAACAGCCTTAGTTGCCAGAGAGCTTGCAAGATACAACATTGGCATTGCAGCCCTGAGTGAGACTTGTCTTGCCAACGTAGGTCAGCTGACTGAAACTGGAGGTGGATACACCTTTTCTGGAGCGGTCGCGGCAGCGATGACTGTCCTGATGCTGGAGTTGGATTCACCGTCAGGAGTCACCTTGTTCGGAAACTTGCCAGTCTCCCCGAGGGCGTGAATGACCGGCTCATGACACTACAGCTTCCGCTACAGAACAGAAGTCAAGCCACTCTGATCAGCGCCTATGCCCCCACAATGACCAACCCAGACGTGACAAAAGACAGGTTCTATGAAGAACTAGACGCCCTACTATCAGCAGTGAGCATCACCAACAAGCTGATCTTGCTCGGCGACTTCAATGCAAGAGTAGGGTGCAACTCTGCAGCCTGACAGGGTGTCATTGGGAGACATGGAGTGGGCAAATGTAACAGTAACGGCCTACTCTTACTGAAAACCTGTGCAGCACACGACCTGCTCCTCACCAACACAACTTTCCGCCTGCCTACCCGTAACAAGACCTCCTGGATGCACCCCCGCTCTAAGCATTGGCATCTTATCGACTACGTCATTGTGAGGAGAAAAGACAGGCAGGGTGTCAGAGTGACCAAGGCCATGTGTGGTGCTGACTGCTGGACAGATCACAGGCTCACCGTCTCTAAAATGAAGCTCCGCATCAGACCCAAGAGGTGACCACAAGGAAGCAAGGATATGAAAAGAATCAATGTGGCCAGGCGGAAGAACTCCAGCATAGCTTCAGCACTGGCTGAAGATTTAGAAACCAATCTTACTGACCTTGCAGGCAGCGCTGTGGACGACTGGGATCGCTTCAAGGATGCTGTCCATTCATCTGCACTGAAGATGCTAGGGCTCTCTACCCGCAAGCAGCAAGACTGGTTGGATGAGAACGATGAGGAGATACAGGCTCTGCTTGTTGAAAAGTACCGCCTTCATCGTGCCCACCAGAACGATCCATCATCGGCTGCCAAGAAAAACGCCTTTACCATTGCTCGCAGGACAGTCCACAATACACTGCGTAAGATGCAAGATGCCTGGCTGAGCGCCAAGGCAGATGTAATACAGGGATACGCTGACAGAAACGAGTTGAAACGATTCTATGAAGCCCTCAGCACTCTCTACGGACCTCAGTCTATTGGGAGTTCCCCCCTCCTGAGTATAGATGGTACAACTCTCATTACAGAGAAGGCTCAGATCCTGCAGAGATGGGCTGAACACCTTGAAGCCGTCCTCAACCGACCGTCATCTATTAACAATGAGGCGATAGACAGGATTCCCCAGGTCGACATCAACAGCGCCATGGATAACCCACCGGTAGTAGCCGAAGTCACGGAAGCTGACAGCCAGCTAGCCAGTGGCAAAGCCCCGGGGCAGACGCCATACCTGCAGAGATCTACAAAGCCGGTGGTCGTGTGTTTATTGAGAAGCTCACAAAGTTGTTCCAGTCTTTCTGGAAGCAAGGATCCATTCCTCAGGAACTTAAAGATGCATCCATCTTACACCTCTACAAGAGGAAGGGCAATCGACAAGTATGCGACAACCACCGAGGAATCTCGCTGCTCTGCATCGCAGGAAAAACCCTTGCAGAGTCCTGCTAAATCGTCTGGTCACTCATCTGGAGCTGGGCCTGCTGCCAGAGCCACAGTGTGGCTTTCGCAAAGGTGGTGGGACCATTGACATGATTTTTGCCGCACGGGAACTTCAGGAGAAGTGTCAGGAGCAGAATCGCAAACTCCACACAACTTTTGTTGACCTCACGAAAGCCTCCGACACTGTCTGCCGACAAGGCCTGTGGAGGATCATGTCAAAGCTCGGCTGCCCCACCAAATTCATTCAGGTAGTACGCCAGTTCCATGATGGCATGATGGCGAGAGTGCTGGACGGCGGAGAATCCTTTGAGGCGTTCCCAGTCACCAATGGTGTCAAACAGGGCTGTGTGCTCTCACCCACACTGTTCAGCATGATGTTTACGGCCACGCTGAATGATGCCTTCCAGGACAGTGACGCTGGAATCAGCCTCAAGTACAGAGTGGATGGGAAGCTCTTCAACCTGAGGAGACTTCGGGCTATTACCAAAGTGAAGGGACTTCCTCTTTGCCGATGACAGCGCCCTGTATGCCGGCTCGGAGCCGGAGATGCAAGTCAATATGGACAAATTCTCCACGGCTTGTGACAACTTTGGACTCCCCATCAACATCAAAAATACCGAAGTCATCCACCAGCCTGCCCCTCATGCACTGTACACAGAACCGAAAGTCACAATCATAGGACAGAAACTACAGGCGATGGACTAGTTTACTTACCTTGGCAGCACCCTCTCCCGAGCAGTGACTATTGATACAGAAGTTAACTGCAAAATAGCAAAGGCAAGTTCTGCTTTCGGTAGACTGCGCTCCACTGTATGGGAACGTCGAGGAATCAGCCCAGCAACAAAACTGAAGGTCTACAGAGCCGTGGTACTCACTACCCTCCTGTATGCCTGTGAAACGTGGACTGTGTATCGAAGGCATGTTGGACAGCTCAACCATTTCCACATGACTTGGCTTCTCAGAATATAAGGCATCAGATGGCTGATAAAGTACCGGACACTGAAGTTCTCTTCAGAGCAAGTCTACCATCAGTCCACACACTGCTGATGAGAGCACAGACCCGGTGGGCAGGTCATGTCATCCGCATGCCGGACGAGCGCATACCCAAGCAGCTCCTTTCTGGGGAACTCTCTGCTGGAAGGCGCTCGCATGGAGGGCGGAAGAAACTTTACAAAGACATACTAAAAGGCCTCCCTGAAGTCGCTTGACATAGACACGACCACCTGGGAAAAGCTGGCACAAAACCGCCCTACCTGGCACGGCCTCATCCACAAGGGCTGCCAGGGTTACGAAGCAAGGCGCGTTGCTGAAGCACATCATACGCGCGAGCTGTGCAAGTCCAGAGCCACCAGCGCAACAACTGCAGTGCCCACACATGTCTGCCCAACATGTGCCAGGACACTCCGTGCCCGAATTGGCCTGACCACTCATCTTCGGACTCACCGCATCCAGTCTCAAAGTGACCAATAGTGTCGAGCTCTTCATCGACGTCGACGATGGACGAACCTAAAGGCAGGTACAAATACAATATTTAAAAGATATTTCTTCAGCAGTTTGAACAGGGCACGTCTGTGCAAGCGCGTGGAGGTCAGCCAGTGAGAACAGTGGGAAGAGTTTCAAAAGAAGACAACTTTATACAGCGGGCGTCGGAGGAGCGGGCGACTGAGTAGTGGGAGACAGAGCAGGAAGTCTTTGGCTCAACGGGGTTTCGGCGATAAAGGGTCGAGGCGAGGTACGTTACGTGTAAAATTACAGACAGGAAGTATGTGTGTGAGACCGGTTTTCAGTGCTCGGTGTCAGATGTGGGAAGTCCGGGAGACTCCCAGCCTCCTGGAGGGCCACATCTAAACCAGGTACGTCGAGCTGCAGCTCCTTAGGGACCGGGTTAGGGAACTGGAGCTGCAGCTCGATGACCTTCGTCTGGTCAGGGAAAATGCGAAGGCGATAGAGAGGAGCTATAGGCAGGTATAGCACCCCAGGACCACAGGAGACAGAGAAGTGGGTAACAGTCAGGAGAGGGAAGGGCAAGAGGCAGATGCTAGACAGTACCCCAGTGGCTGTCCCCCTTAACAATAACTACTCCTGTTTGAGTACTGTTGGGGGAGACGGCCTCCCTGGGGGAAACAACAGTGGTCACGCCTCTAGCACAGAGTCTGGCCCTGTGGCTCACAAGGGTAGGGAAAGGAAGAGGATGGCAGCAGTGATTAGGGACTCTGTAGTTAGGGGGTCAGACAGGTGATTCTGTGAACGCAGGAAAGAAACATGGATGGTAGTTTGCCTCCCAGGTGTCAGGATCCAGGATGTTTCTGATCATGTCCGTGGGCTCCTGAAGTGGGAAGGAGAACAGCCAGAGGTCATGGTACATATTGGTACCAACCACATCGGTAGGAAAAGGGAGGAGGTCCTGAAAACAGACTACGAGGAGTTAGATTATGAGAACACTCAGTCCTCTTTTATTGTCATTTAGAAATGCATACATGCATTAAGAAATGATACAATGTTTCTCCGGAGTGATATCACAGAAAACAAGACAGACCAAAGACTAACACTGACAGAACCAATAATTATAACATATAGTTACAGCAGTGCAAAGCAATACCGTAATTTGATAAAGAACAGACCATAGGCATAGTAAATAAAGTCTCAAAGTCCCGAGTCGATCGACTCCCGAGTCCCCGATAGCAGGCGGCAGAGGGGAGAAACACCCTGCCATAAACCTCCAGGCACGTCAATTTGCCGATACCTTGGAAGCAGCCGACCCTGAGTCCATCCGTCCGAAAACTCCGAGCTTCTGATCAGCCTCTCAGATACAGCTTCCCGAGTGCCCTCGACCTCTCCCCGGCCGCTGAAACACGCAAAGCCGAAGATTTCGGGGCCTTCAGCTCCGGAGATTCCGGTTACCACACAGTAGCAAAGCAGGAATTTCAGAAGTTTTTCAGATGTTCCGCTGTGCTCTCACATCTGTCTCCATCAAATCAGGATTGTGCACGGTCCCCATAGGAAAAGTATGAGGTGAAGGATAAATGTGTGGCTGAGGAATTGGAGCAGGGGGCAGGGATTTAGATTTCTGGATCATTGGGACCTCCTTTGGGGCAGGATTGACCTGTACAAAAAGGAGGGATTGCACTTGAATCCTTGCGGGGGGGGGGGGGTAATATCCTGGCGGGGAGGTTTGCTAAGGCTATTGGGGAGAGTTTAAATTAGAATTGCTGGGAGGGTGGGAATCGAACTGAAGAGACGGAGGAAAGGGTGGTTGGCTCACAAATAGAGGAAGCTTGCATGCAGTGTGAGAGGGAGGATAGGCAGGTGATAGGAAAAGGATGCGCTCAGATGGATGGTTTGAGATGTGTCTATTTCAATGCGAGAAGATTAGAGCATGGATCAACACTTGGAGCAATGATGTTGTGGCCATTACAGAGACTTGGATGGCTCAGGGGAAGGAATGGTTACTTCAAGTGCCAGGCTTTAAATGTTTCAGAAAGGACAGGGAGGGAGCCAAAAGAGGTGGGCGCACAGCACTGCTGATCAGACATAGTGTCATGGCTGCAGAAAAGGAGCAAGTCATGGAGGGATTGTCTACGGAGTCTCTGTGGGTGTAAGCTAGGAACAGCAAGGGGTCAATAACCCTACTGGCTGTTTTTATAGACCACCCAATAGTAACAGGGACATTGAGGAGCAGATAGGGAGACAGATTCTGGAAAGGTGTAATAATAACAGGGTTGTTGTGGTGGGAGATTTTAATTTCCCAAATATTGATTGGCATCTCCCTAGAATGAGGGGTTTAGATGGGGCGGAGTTTGTTAGGTGTGTTCAGGAAGTTTTCTTGACACAATATGTATATAAGCCTACAAGAGGAGAGGCTGTACTTGATCTGGTATCGGGAAATGAACCTGGTCAGTTGTCAGGTCTCTCAGTGGGAGAGCATCTTGGAGATGTTGATCACAATTCTATGTCATGGTCCAGTCCGTGGACTCCAGACTCAGGGTCTTCCGGCCGTCCCTTGTTTCAGTTGGGCTTAATCATAGGCACCTGATGCTCGTCTTGGGGCTGGGAATATAAGTGGCTCTGGGTTCGAGTGTGGTGGCTGGTTCATCTTGTCAGTATCCCGTCCTCACCTCCATGGGGTAAGTCAGGCCATCTTTGCCATTACCCTGCAGTTGGATCTGTCCCTTCCTGTCCTTGCCTCCAATGGATAAGCCAGGCTGTCTTTGCTGTTACCCTGAGGCTGGACTGTTCCCTTCTCTTCCCCTTCTTTCTGAAGCCTTGCCTGTTTTGTCTCCACGTTCTACCGCTGGAGCAAGACCGGAGTCTTGCTGCGTCTAGATAAGGAACTGTCTATCATTGTTGGGAACTCTCTCTGTATCCACACCTTCACTAGGTAGGTCTGGCTGTTTGCCACTACATTGAGTCGGGAACCATCTCTGTGTCCACATCTTCGCTAGGTAGGTCCGGCCATTTACCGCTACCTTGTGTAGGGAACTGTCTCTGTGTCCATGCCTTCACTAGGTATGTCCAGCCGTTTGCCGCTACCTTGTGTTGGGAACTGTCTCTCTGTGTTCTGTGTTTGAGTCCCGGCCCTATGTCCTGTTCTCAAGGAGGGGTCCTGGCTAAGCCTCGTCATCTCCTCGCCTAGTTCCGGGGTCCAAGCCCAAGTCAAGACCCAGGTTCTGGGTCCTTGTCCAGCCTCTGGCTCGGAGTCCAAGCCCAGGCTCTTTGTTCCCAGTTCCTTGTCTTGGTCCCGCTTTCCTATCCAAGTCCTAGCCCAAGTCTGTGTTCCTGTCCCAGCTCCTAGTCTGAGTCCTGTCCCATCCCTAAACCTAGTGCAGTCCAGTTCCTAGTACTTCAGTGTCTGTGTCTTGCATTTGGGTCCGCTCCCAGCACTCCCTGTTATGACAGAATGAACCAGCCATAAATGGACCCAGCAACGCAGACACTGCCATCTAACTCTCATCATCCTGGGTTCCCTCCTGATTGAATACCACCCCCCCCCAGACCCGCCCAGGTTGTCCTTAGTCCTGGAGAGCCTCTTCGCTCACCCGGAGGATCCCATGGGGGGTGGGGGGGTACTGTCATGGTCCGCTCCATGACTTCCGCGTTCTGGTTCACAGTCTGGTCCATGGACTCCGGACTACTGGTCTTCAGGCTGTCCTTTGTTTCATTTGGGCTTAATCATAGGCAGCTGATGCTCAACTTGGGGCTGGGAATATAAGTGGCCCTGGGTTCGAGTGTGGGAGCTTGTTTGTCTCGTCAGTATCCTGTTCTCGCCTCTGTGGGGTAAGTCAGGCCATCTTTGCTGTTACCCTGAGTCTGGACTGTTCCCTTCTCTTCCCCTTCCTTCTGAAGCCTTGCCTGTTTCACCATTAAGTTCTACCGCCGGAGTAAGACCGGAGCCTTGCAATGTCTAGATAAGGAACTGCCTATCGTTGTTGGGAACTGTCTCTGTGTCCACGCCTTCGCTAGGTAGGTTGGGCCATTTGCCGCTACCTTGGGTTGGGAACCATCTCTGTGTCCACGCCTTCACTAGGTAGGTCTGGTCGTTTGCCACTATCTTGTGTGGAACTATCTCTCTGTGTTCTGTGTATGAGTCCCGGCCCTACGTCCTGTTCCAAGGAGGGGTCCCGGCTCTGTGTTCTGTGTATGAGTTCTGGCCCTACGTCCTGTTCCAAGGAGGGGTCCCGGTTCTGTTTTCCATGTTCCTCTCTCAAGTCCAAGGTTCCGTGTTCCCATGCTCTGGACCAAGGCCCCGAGCGTCCAGTCCTCGTCCTAGGCTCCCAGGTTCCTGTCTCCCAAGACCACATCATCTCCTTGCCTAGTTCCAGAGTCCGAGCCCGAGTCAAGACCCAGGTTCTGGGTCCTTGTCCAGTCTCTGGCTCGAAGTCCAAGCCCAAGCTCCTTGTTCCCCATTCCTTGTCCTGGTCCCACTCTCCTAGCCAAGTCCTAGCCCAAGTCTGTGCTCCTGTCCCAGATCCTAGTCTGTGTCCTGCCCCGTCCCTACGCCTAGTCCAGTCCAGCTCCTTGTACTTCAGTGTCTGTGTCTTGCATTTGTGTCCACTCCCAGTGCCCCCCGTTATAACATTCTATCTCTTTTACCATAGCATTGGAGATTATAGATTATAGATTATGAGGACACGCAGTCCTCTTTTTATTGTCATTTAGTAATGCATGCATTAAGAAATGATACATTATTCCTCCGGAGTGATATCACAAAACACAGGACAGACCAAGACTGAAAAAACTAAAAAAACCATATAATTATAACATATAGTTACAACAGTGCAACAATACCATAACTTGATGAAGAACAGACCATGGCACAGTAAAAAGTTCAAAGTCTCTCAAATGTCCCACATCTCACGCAGATGGGAGAAGGAAGAAAACTCTCCCTGCCATGCCCAACTACAGTCCGACTCTGAGTCATCCGAAAACTTCGAGCCTCTGATCAGCCCCCGACACCAAGTACCAAGCACCATCTCTATCCAAATGATTCGACCTCAATCTCGGTTGACAGCAGCAGGCAAAGCCAGGGATTTTGGGGCCTACCCTCTGGAGATTCTCGATCGCGCAGTAACAACAGCAGCAAACGGGCGTTTCAGAAATTTCTCCAGATGTTCCTCTGTGCTTTCACGTCTGTCTCCATCAAATCAGGATTGTTCACGGCCCCTATTTAACGGATAAAATATCATTTTTCACCGGAGGGCTGCGCGCGCATGGCGCACTATCTTCTCCTCCCGCCATTCCTAGCCAAGAGGGATAGGAACAGACAAGTTCGGGAAACGTTTAATTGGAGTAAGGGGAAATTTGAGGTTATCATGCAGGAACTTGGAAGCATACATTGGAAACAGATGTTCTCAGTGAAACGTGTGGAAGAAATGTGGCAAATGTTCAGGGTATATTTGCGTGGGGTTCTGCGTAGGTACGTTCCAATGAGACAGGGAAAGGATGGTAGGGTACAGGAACCGTGGTGTATAAAGGCTGTTGTAAATCTAGTCAAGAAGAAAAGAAGAGCTTACGAAAGGTTCAAAAAACTAGGAATGATAGAGAACTAGAAGATTATAAGGCTAGCAGGAAGGAGATTAAAATGAAATGCAGAGAGCTAGAAGGGGCCATAAGAAGGCCTTGGCAGACAGAATTAAGGAAAACCTCAAGGCCTTCTACAAGTATGTGAAGAGCAAAAGGATAAGACATGAGAGAATAGGACCAATCAAGTGTGACAGTGGAAACGTGTGTATGGAACCGGAGGAGATAGCAGAAATACTTACTGAATACTTTGCTTCAATATTCACTATGGAAAAGAATCTTGGCGATTTTAGGGATGACTTGCAGCGGACTGAAAAGCTTGAGCATGCAGATATTAAGAAAGAGGGTATGCTGGAGCTTTTGGAAAGCATTAAGTTGGATAAGTCACCGGGACAGGACGGGATGTACCCCAGGCTACTGTGGGAAGCGAGGGAGGAGGTTGCTGAGCCTCTGGCGGTGATCCTTGTATCATCAATAAGGATGGGAGAGGTTCTTGAGGAGTGGAGGTTTGTGGATGTTTTTCCCTTATTCAAGAAGGGGGCAGAGATAGCCCAGGAAATTATAGACCACTGAGTCTTACTTCAGTGGTTGGTAAGTTGATGGAGAAGATCCTGAGAAGCTGGATTTATGAACATTTGGAGAGGCATAATATGATTAGGAATAGTCAGCATGGTTTTGTCAAAGACAGGTCATGCCTTATGAGCCTGATGGAATTTTTTGAAGATGTCACTAAACACATTGATGAAGGTAGAGCTGTAGATGTAGTGTATATGGATTTCAGCAAGGCATTTTATAAGGTACTCCATGCAAGGCTTATTGAGAAAGTAAGGAGGTATGGGATCCAAGGGGACATTGCTTTGTGGATCCAGAATTGGCTTGCTCACAGAAGGCAGAGTGGTTGTATACAGGTCATATTCTGCATGGAGGTCAGTGACCAGTGGTGTGCCTCAGAGATCTGTTCTGGGACCCCTACTCGGTGATTTTTATAAATGACCTGGATGAGGAAGGGGAGGGATGGGTTAGTAAATTTGCTGATGACACGAAGGTTGGGGGTGTTGTGGATAGTGCGGAGGGCTGTCAGAGGTTACAACAGGATATTGATAGGATGCAAAACTGGGCTGAGAAGTGGCAGATGGAGTTCAACCCAGATAAGTGTGAGGTGGTTCATTTGGTAGGTCAAGTATGATGGCAGAATATAGTATTAATGATAAGACTCTTGGCAGTGTGGAGGATCAGAGGGATCTTGGGGTTCGAGTCCATAGGACACTAAAAGCTGCTATGCAGGTTGATTCTGTGGTTAGAAAGGCATACAGGGCATTGGCCTTCATCAATCGTGAGATTGAGTTTAAGAGCCAAGAGGTAATGTTGCAGCTATATAGGATCCTGGTCATACCCCACTTGGAGTACTGTGCTCAGTTCTGGTTGCCTCACTACAGGCAGGATGTGGAAACCATAAAAAGGGTGCTGAGGATATTTACAAGGATGTTGCCTGGATTGGGAGCATGCCTTATGAGAATAGGTTGAGTGAACTCGGCTTTTTCTCCTTGGGGCGACGGAGGATGAGAGGTGACCTGATAGAGGTGTATAAGATGATGAGAGACATTGATCGTGTGGATAGTCAGAGGCTTTTTCCCAGGGCTGAAATGGCTGGCACGAGAGGACATAGTTTTAAGGTGCTTGGAAGTAGGTACAGAGGAGATGTCAGGGATAAGTTTTTTATGCAGGGAGTGGGGAGTGCGTGGAACGGGTTGCCGGCGGCGGCGGTGGAGGCGGATTCGATAGGGTCTTTTAAGAGACTCCTGGACAGGTACATGGAGCTTAGAGAAATAGAGGGCTGTGGATAAGCCCAGGTAGCTCTAAGGTAAGGACATGTTCAGCACAGCTTTGTGGGCCAAAGTGCCTGTCTTGTGCTGTAGGTTTTCAATGTTTCTCTATATTGATAGGTACGTCGGCGTGAATGATGTAGAGGGATGTGGGTCAAATGTAGATAAATGGGGTTAGTTCAGGTTGGCTGTTTGTTCAGCATGGATGAGTTGAGTTTGTTTCTGTGGTATATAACTAAAGGACTCATTCACTGTACCAAATGCTAACCTATTGCAAGTCCACTCTCACATAAATTTTGTTCTTGAACACAGATTCTGCAGATGCGGGAATTCCGGAGCAACAGACACAAATGCTGGAGGAACTCAGCAGGTCAGGCGAAGTGTGTTGTTGCTCTTTCTCATCACTTCCAGTATATCGAACTCTCATTTCCTCCTGACCTACTCTGAATTATTCAATCCTGCCCTCTGTTTACCCCTCCTTCCTCTGCGAACCGCTCACAGCAGAAGCTCCCAATGCCTCGGCCGGCCTCACTTTCGCAAGCTCTATCTCTGCAGACTTAAGACTTCCAAAAAATGTTTATTTCAAGTAAAATTTCAGCTACTTTTCTAAAATCTTGCCCCCCGCCCCATTCTGCATACACCGAGATCTTAGTCTCTTTCTGTGTGTGGCTTTAGGATGCTGCTAAACTCAAAACGAACAAAGTGAGTCATATCTAAATTAAAAATGAAACTGTTTTCCTCCTGCTGTCATACATCTAGTCATATCTTAAGTACATGGAACGTTGTTTAAATGTTGTTTAATGGCAGTTGACAGACCAACATAAGGTGCATTACAATGAGTATATATGCGTATATTAAATCGTTAAATTAAAAATAGTGCTAAAAACAGAACTCTCGCTTCGGCTAGCGGCTAAATATAGGGAGTGATCTAAATACCATGAGGTCATCCAGATATACCAATACCTCAAGTAAGTTCATATCCCCCACCGTCTTCTCCATGACCCGCTGGAAGGCTGCAGGAGCTACCGAATGCCCTGGGGCATCCTTTCGAATTGGAAAAATCCCAGGGGATTTATAAATGCCGTTTTCTCTTTGTCGGCCTCACTCATGGGGATCTGGTAATATCCACTCAAGTCCAGCACACTGAACCACTTCGCATCACTCAGACAGGCCAGCGCGTCTTCAATCCTCGGGACAGTATACTGGTCAGGGACGGTCCGCCTGTTCAGAGTCCTACAGTCCACACACATCCGTACCTTCCCATTCTACTTTTGGGCCACTACTACTGGGGACGCATACGGGCTTTGGGACTCGGTGATGATCCCAGCTTCCTTCAACTTACACAAGTGCTGCCGAACGTCCTCCAACAATGCAAGGGCCAGTCGCCGTGACATTTCTCTGAATGGGGTATCCTCAATCACCCGGATAGTGTGACGCGTGTTCTTGGAACAACTCACATCAAACTCATCAGTGGAAAAGACACCTTCCAGCTTCAACATCATCACTACCAACCTCCTCTTCCAATCCGGCGGCATCGGGGAGTGCCCAAAGTTGAATGACTCAGCGGTCAACTTTTCCCGCTTTTCCAATAGTTTCTCCCCGGCGTGTCTCACAGGGACACTAGACGTTACTGTCACCAGGAACACATGCACCGGGGGCATCCCCCGCTTGAAGGTGACCTCCCTCTTCGTGGTGTTCCTGCGTTCCTGTACAGCCGAGGGCTTCTGCAATTCAGGCCTCACCAGTACCCCAGCAGGAAATCCTGACTCCCCCTCGTGGTCTTCCCGGAGCGTCCACTAAGAGGGCTTCACCCTCAGGCACACTGGGAAATCTGGGGTCTCCATCACTTCCCCAGGCCATACCACCATTGGCTTCGACTGGGTGAACCACACAGTCCCTCGTTTAAATTCGGTATCTGGCTCAATGCTGCCATGCATTTTCTCAAAAGCAGCTCGAAACCCCGGGTGCACAGACAATGTTCCCAAAAAGCTCTCGCCAGCCTTCTCCTTGCAGGCCCCCATGAGCCTCCATACCAGAGGGGTGTTGGTCCCCACCAGAACTGAAACGCCGCCCGTCTCAGCAGGGTCTGGACAAACCGGCACCGATGTATCAAGGACCTCCGACACTCCCACATCGGCCTCCGAGAACTCCAACTTCACCGACAAATAACCATCGTACGGATAATCACTAGCACTAAGCCCGCAGATCTCCAGTGCCCTGAATGGTGTCAAGTGTAAATGCTTCATTACCGGCTGTAAAACAAACAGTACAACAACGTGACCTGCGACCCGGTGTCGAGTTTGGCTTCAGCATAAATACCCTCTATCCACAGCGACACACTGGAGCGTGGTCCCAATAAACCTTCAGGAATTGGGCCTTTCCCTTTCGGGGGTTCCTTGGTACATCGCTGGGAACGTGTTCCCCCAGAGACACCAGGCCGTTCCCTCACTGGGTCTCCTCTTAAGTTTTCCCAACGACTCTCCCTGCTGAGGTACCCGGGGGCTCACTCTCCTTCTGGCGTGACTCCTGCTGCCAGCAGCCCTCCGCATTGTCCGTCCCCTCGGGGAATCCCCCCCCCCCCATCAGCTCAACCCCCCGTTCACACCCGCTGATAACAGCCGACATACTGTATCTCCGTTCTCAACTCTGCCACAATCTCCTCTACCGCTCCCCGGGGTAGGCTATCTGTGGTCACTTCACCGCAGGGGGCTATTACCGAGGACTGTACCCTGCGGACAAGCCCTCCGGCGCCTCCACCGCATTCTCTTCCCGTACCTCTCAGATCGGCTCAACAAAAGATGGAGGGGGGCGTCTTACGAGACTGTCGGAGACCCCAAGCAATCAGGTCATGGGACTGGGCGCCCCTGGCTATATCTGGTCAATTCTTAACTGATCCACCTCAGCCGCCTGAATGACCCCTCTGCGCTGCGAACAATTTAACTGCCTCTCTAGCCGAAAAATAAAAGCAGAAAGCTTCTCCCCCTTCTCCTGACGCATGCTCTGAAACCCCACCAGGAGCTCCATTGGGCTTCCAGTCGGGCCAAAAGCATTGTCCAGTGCTTGCAGATAATTGACAGCTGTCACTGCGGGAGATTTCAACCTGACGACTCTCCCAACGTCAGCGGCCCGTCCATTCAAGCGTTCAACCAATCTCTGTCGCCTTACATCATCAGAGCACCGTCACTCATCTAACAACTGAGAGTCCGCTCGACCCAAGCCTCTTACTCCTCCTCCCCTTTAGAGGTGGGCGTAATTCCAGAGAACAGGTAGAGCCAAACACAGCTGGGACTTTGAATCTGATTTTTCCATTTATTCGCCAGAGAAGTAAGGGTGGATACTAACTCAGAATTCTCACTCTTCACCAGAGGATGTGGATTAATTAGACATTCCAAATCCGACAACTCTTTCCCCTCACTCCTCAGAAATGATAGAACCCTGTCTTTGAAATCTCCGTCCCCAGCTACCTCAGCGCTGGTCTGCATTAAAACGAGAGCTGCACCCATCATTTTATCAAACCTCTGCCCACAATTTCAACTTCAACAGTACTTAACAGTGGAATTAACAATTCATCCAGAGTACAAATATCTGCCCCACTGGTTCATTGCTCAGAGTAATCACACAATCAGAGTAATCAGAGTAATGTAATCAATCCCGAACGTAGCCCCCACAATTTGTAACTCTTCCTTCGGCTAACGGCTTAATACAGGAGGTGATAGTCCCTGGCCTGGCCAAACTTAAGAAATCTCCTTTGGGTGGATGCTGCACGATGTGTCCCCTGTTACAAATTAGTACCCCGAAATAACAAACAGTACAGCGATTAAACAATTAAGCTTTATAATTCTTACCCTGACTATATGGTTAGTAAAGAAAACGAAAAAAAAGGAGGGCCCAATCTTATGGAACAGTCTATTGTGCAATGTTGGAGCTCACAGATCAGCTGATAGTCCACCATCGACCTCCTCCAATTGCCACTGCCCTTCGGACTCTCGCTCCAAGTCCACCCCGTCCAGCAGTCTACCAACTCTCTCCATTCGCGTCTTCTCTCCTCATCTCTCCCCGGCCAAAAGATTGCAAAAAGTCTCTCTTCCAGACTCACAAGAAAGAACAACAGCATTCCAAACCCCGTTATCTCTAGACATAACCCAAACATTGCTGCTACAGAGAAACCATTACATTATCAGTGAAACCCTATAGCATGTTACACAGAAATAATAAAAAAAGTGATGTCGTGTTTATGGGTTCAATGTCCATTTAGAAATTGAATGGCAGAGCTGAAGAAACTGTTCCTGAATTGCTGAATGTGTGTTTCAAGCTTCTGTACCTCCTTCATGGTGGTAACAATAAGAAGAAATCATGACGAAGGGTCCTGACGAAGGGTCTCGGCCTGAAACGTCCACTGTACCTCTTCCTAGAGATGCTGCCTGGCCTGCTGCGTTCACCAGCAACTTTGATGTGTGTTGCTTGAATTTCCAGCATCTGCAGAATTCCTCTTGTTTGCGAAGAAATCATGTCCTGGGTGGGGAGAGGGTTCTCCTTAATGATGGACGCTGCTTTTTTGAGGCACCGCTCCTTGAAAATCTCTTGGATACTATGGAGGCTAGTACTAATTTTACAACTCTGGTAGGCCCCAACCTTTGTAGACTCTATAGGAACAATCTGAACCAAAACCTAATCTAAACAAAACAAAACAAGGCTGAGCTAATATATTACATCGAATACAATCATTAATGTCGTTAACTCCGCTCCGCTATCCATATATTCAAGGTTAATAAAAAGGAATTCGGAAAAGGTCAAGCTACGTCATATGAAAGTGTTGAATAAATGGCCTCCAAGTCTCTTCGAATTTAACCGAAGGATCGGAAGAGACACTTCTGATTTTTTCTAAATTTAAACATGATATAGTTTGGGAAAACCATTGAAATGTAGTAGGGGGATTGGTCTCTTTCCAATTCAATAAAATGGATCTTCTACCCATTAATGTAACAAATGCGATCATTTGACAGGCTGAAGAGGATAAAGAGCTATGTTCCATCATTGGCAAACCAAAGATTGCCGGAATAGGATGGGAGTTGTAAATCAATATGCAAAACTGTTGAAATAATATCAAAAAATCTTTCCAAAATTTTTTCAAAAGAGGGCAAGACCAGAACATATGAGTCAAAGAAGCCACATCAGAATGACATCTGTCACAAACAGGATTTATATGAGAGTAAAAACGAGCTAGTTTATATTCCACACTACTGATGTCAGACTCATCAGCCTATAATTTCCTGGTTTATTTCTACAGCCTTTCTTGAACAGTGAAACAACATCCTCCTGCACCTCACCTATCACTAAGGATGATTTAAATATCTCTGCCAGGGTGCCAGCAACTTCTGCATTTGTCTCCCACAGGATCAGAGGGACCACCAGGGGACTTATCCACCCGAATTTCCCTCAGGACAGCAAACACCTCCTCCACTGTGATCTGCATAAGGTCCATGAAGTTGATGATTCTTTGCCTCACTTCTATACACTCTCTGTCTGTCTCCTGAGTAAAGATAGATATAAAAAATGTATTTAGGACATTCCTCATCTCTTTTGGCAGTATTAGATTTAAACCACTAAATAAAGGCATATCCTGTAAACACTTTGCAAAACATCACGTAGATACTGTAAAGATGTGGAAGAAGGTCTTGTGGTCAGGTGAGGCTAAAGTTGATCTTTTGGGCCTCAACACTATTCAGTAGGTGTGATGTAACACTGCACATCAGCCAGGTAACATCTTCCCTACTGAAAAGTACAGTGAAGGCAGCATCATACTATGGAGATGCTCTACAGCAGCAGGGACCGGAAATCTGATCAGAATTAATAGGAAGAGGAATGCTGCTAATACAGAGAGATCCTGGATAAAAACTTGCTTATCTCTGCCAGGAAACTTAAACTGAGGAGGAAGTTCATCTTTAAGCAGGACAATGGCCCAAAGCACACGGCCAGAGGAAATATGCAGTGGCTTCAAGTGAAGAAAACTTATGGCCTTGAGTGACCCAGTCAGAGTCCTGACCTTAACCTGATCAAGCATCTAAAACATAGAACAGTGCAGCACAGGAACAGACCATTTAGCCAAAATGTTATGCCAAGCTAGCTAAAAAGCAATTCAAAACCATCAAAACCCGATTCCCTCATTCCTACACCATGTCTAATCATTCCATCTTCCTTACCTTCATGTGCCTATCCAAACATCTCTTAAAAGCCTCTAATGTAGGTGCCTCTACCACTGTACCAGACAGCACAATCCAGGCGTCCACGACTCTCTGCATAAAGAACTTAGCCCTCACATCCCCCGGTGGGAACCTACCACTTCTCACCTTCAACGCATGCTCTCTGGTAACAGACATTTCAACCCTGGGAAACAGATACTCTCTGTCCCCTCTGTCTATGTCTCCCATAATCTTACAAACCACTATCAGATCTCCCCTCAGTCTCCAGCCCTCTAAAGAAAACAATCCAAGTTTCTCCAGTCTCACATTCCCTCTAAACCTGGAAAATCTCTTCTGCATTCTCTCCAAAGCCTTCCTATAGTGGAGTGACCAGGACTGTATGCAATACTCTGGATGTAGCCTAATCAGAGTTTTATAAAGTTGCAGCACAACCTCCTGACTTTTGAACTCAATGTTTCGACTAATAAAAGCAAATTATTCCGTAAGCCTTCTTAACCACCTTATCAACCTATGTGGCCACTTTCCAGGAGCTATAAACTTGGATCCCAAGATCTCCCCGCTCAGCAACACTACTAAGGATCTTGTCCCCAACAGTGTTATGTATCCTTGCATTTGCCCCACTGAGGTGCGACACCTCACACTCATCTGGGGTAAACTCTACCGGCCAGTTATCAGTCCATATCGGGAACTGATCTATAGTGCACTGTACCCTTTGCCAGTCTTCTACACTATCCACAACTCAGCCAATCTTGGTATCATCCACAAATTTACTAACTAACCCATCTACGTTTTCATCCAGGTCATTTATATACATCACAAACAGCAGATAAGCACGAGTAAGTGTCTTCAACCACTACCCTCTGTCTTGTATGGGCAAGCTAGTTCTGAATCCAAACAGCCACTTTGCCACGGAGCTTATGCATCTTAATCTTCTGGATTAGCCTCCCATGAGGGACTTTGTCAAACGCCCTACAAAAATCCACGTAGACAACACCTACTGCCCTATCCTCATCAATCTCTCTTGACACCTTGTCAAAAACAGTCAAGTTGGTAAGGCACGAAGTACTACACACAAATCGAAGTTGTTGGTGAACGCAGCAGGCCAGGCAGCATCTCTAGGAAGAAGTACAGTCGACGTTTCAGGCCGAGACCCTTCGTCAGGACGGTCCTGACGAAGGGTCTCGGCCTGAAACGTCAACTGTACCTCTTCCTAAAGATGCTGCCTGGCCTGCTGCGTTCACCAGCAACTTTGATGTGTGTTGCTTGAATTTAAAGCATCTGCAGAATTCCTCGTGTTTGCGTTACTACACACAAAGCCATGTTGGTTCTCCCTAATTAGACACGGGTTTCGAAATGTTTGTATGCAGTATCTCTGGCAAGATCTCAAGATTGCTGTCTACTGCCACTCCCCAACTAACCTGGAACAGCTTGAGCAACTTTGCAAGGGGGAATGGGCAAATCTTGCTCCATCACATTGTGCAAAGCTAATAGAGACTTATCCAAAGAGACTACTGGCTGTAATAGCTTTGAGAACTGGTTCAACTAGCAGTGAGTAAAAGAGGATGAACACTTTTGAGCTGCTGACATTTCAGTTTTTGATGCTTTACAATTTTCCATGTTTTTGGGCTCTAGTCTGAATAAAAGGAGCATAAGAGTCACAAATAAAAAATCTCAGTTAAATTGATCAAAGTCTCTGGTTGTAATACTCATTAATGTGAACAAAGGGTTGGGGGTTGAATGCTTTTTCAATGCACTATAGACTAGCTACGCTGAGATTTTATTAACGTTGTAAGAAGTTGTACCACACCTTCCTACTTTTCACAGTTTCTTTTCTGGGTAATTAGAACATTACACTCCATGGCCACTTTATTAAGCACACCTGCTTGTTAATACAAATATCTAATCAACCAATCATCTGGCAGCATCTCAATGCATAAGAGCATGCAGACATGGTCAAGAGATTCAGTTGCTGTTCGGAGCAAACTTTAGAATGGGGAAGAAAAATTATCTCAGTGACTTTGAATGTAGATTGATCGTCGGTGCCAGATGGGGTGATTTGAGTATCTCAGAAGCTGCTAATCTCCTGGGATTTTCATACACTACACCCTGTAGAATTTACAGAGAATGGTGTGATAAACAAAAACAAAATTCAGCAGGTGGCAGTTCTGTGGGTGAAAATGCCCTGTTCATGAGAGAGGTCAGAGGAGAATGGCCAGACTGGTTCAAACAACAGCAGCTCAAATAACAGATGTGTGTGGTAGAGCATCTTTGAATGCACAGTATGTTGAACCTTGAAGTGGATAGACAGATCAGGCAATGTGAAGTGCTATGGAAAATCAGTAGAGGCAGGAAATATAAGGTATAGGAGCAGAACTAGAAAATTTGGCTGATTGAGTCTGCTCTGCTGTACTTGTGCCTGAATTACAGGTAACAATAAAGAAACGACTTACTAACCATTTATCAGTACATACTGCAGTGCTAGTTGCCTTCATTCTGGGCTTACAGTAGGTGGAGGAAATCTGTCCTTGCAAAGGAAACTCTTCAAAACTTTATTTTCCATTCAAATTATTGGTCTACTTGTCCTCTTCTTACGGGTCTCTGCATATAGAGATGTTGAGGGGACCAACAGGGTTGATTGTTTGGCCAAAAATGCTGTTCAAAGTTCACCTGTGGATATAACCTTCCACTTAACAAATCAGAAGCTAAGGGGTGGGTTGTTGGGGCTAAGCATTAGGGGATTATGGCAAGACTTGTGGGACAATGGGCATAAGAGGAGACTCCTTTACAAAGTACATAAAACTGTTGGTACAAAGGGGTAAGACAAGAAGGGAAGGAATATTGACTTGACTTCGAGTTGGGCATACTATAGTTAATTACTACTTTTACCTTCTTGGAAAACATCACTCTGGGGTATGTAGGTTTTGTCATCATTATGAAACAATTGAACACATTCTTTTATAATGTGAAGCATATAAGGTTGAAAGAAAGCAAATGCAGGCTGCACTACGGTCTTTGGGGGTTGAAAGTTTTCATTTTAGAACTTAAGTTATGGAAGTAACTATGATTCACAATATTGTTTTTCATTATCTATTATCTATAGGGCTTTTGGAGTAATTTAGTATTCACTGAATAAAGAATTATTAGGAGTTTTATTTCTCAACTCTCTTCACCACACTCCAGTCCAGTTGATGGTGATAATGCACCTTCAAGTTGGGAAAAAGAAGAGGAAGAATAATCAGCTGCTGGAGAGTCAGTGTCCTGGTAAAAATGACACCATGAGACAAAAGAACACTGAGCAAATCTGCAAAAAAATTATAGAAAAGCACAAGTCAGGAGACGGATACATGAAAATTTCCCAGTCACTGAATATCCCTTGGAGTACAGTAGTCAATAAATGGAAAGAATATGGCACAGCTGTAAATCTGCCTAGAGTAGACCATCCTCAAAAACTGAGTGACTGTGCCAGAAAGGGACTAGTGAGGGAGGCCACCAAGAGACCTATGACAACTCTAGTTGAGCTACAAGCTTCAGTGCAGACTTGGGGAAGAAATGCATCATTCAGAAAATTGGTGATCTTACACACTGCTTCTGAACATGTACAAGATCCACAGTCAATTGCTGGCAAGTGAGGGAAAGAATTATAGTGTTGTCAATTATGATACTTATTCCAGTAACTTGTGAATTATGAAACGAGTCTCCAAGTGAACCAAGGTCAACGTTCTCTCCCAGGCTGTTGTTCCCTGGTATTTGGCACCAGATCACATTCATTTGGCAATGTTGACCTGACCATCTCATCCGATCGGCCAACATTCTGTAACAGACATTTTCTTGCTCTGACACATGAAGAGTTTACCAGCTGGACAGAGAGAAAACTCAAAATCCCCTTGAAGTGCAACATCACGAAGACTCCTTGGCTCCTCTTGATTTTCTTGTGTCTCAAATTGGAAGAGTACGTGAGATAGACTGCAAACCTGGAATCAGCTGCACATACTGTAGAGGCCTATGTAAGTGCAGAAAGTCCCAAGCCACCCACCCCACCAGTGGAAAAGTTGACACTTTACACATTCGTGTCATTAGCCATAACCCTATGCACAAAATGGAAGTAATCTTCAATTTCCATGTGATAAAGAAAGCCTTCAGAAGTAGAGTACATAGCTGATAAACACTTCCAGTGACTGTAAACTACCTCTTTCCCATTCCAGTTAATAGCAAGCTCCCAAAATGCTGTATGCCAGAATTAGATCCACAGGACTCATTACTTAATAACATGTTCCCATAGCTGAAAACAATTTTTAAAAAATTACTTGCTCCAATCTTCTTTTAACACACACCAATAATGACTGAGGAGAGGCAACAAAGCAACAGGCTCTGAAACATATTAAACTGAACAAATAGTTCATATATCTCTATGGATGTTAACTCAGACTACAACCTTGCCGTGG
This sequence comes from Mobula hypostoma, assembly GCF_963921235.1. Taxonomy (NCBI): domain Eukaryota; kingdom Metazoa; phylum Chordata; class Chondrichthyes; order Myliobatiformes; family Myliobatidae; genus Mobula; species Mobula hypostoma. The sequence continues at coordinate 7,739,625 of NC_086125.1, read as the reverse complement.
GGTTTGGAGGTCTGTGTGCCTCAATGGGTTATTTGAAATTGTTGCCGAAGTAGATCACATAACCAAGGGCGGTAATACCCGAGGGAGAGATAGATACTTTCTTCCACACATCCATTGATCAAAGCTGCTGAGGCAGTACGAAGGATGGCGACAAGCTTTATAATCCAACAGAGGGATGGCTGACAGATACACTTTCAATGCATCTTGGAATGGAATATTTACAAAATCTTATGTACTTTTATGCAGGCGCCATGGCAGCGTAGTGATTAGCGCAACGCTATTACAGCTCAGGGTATCGGAGTTTGGTGCTCAGTTCCAGCACTGTACGTCCTTCCCAGTGGAATGTGCTGGTTTTCCAGGGTGCTCCAGTTTCAGTCCAAAGATGTACCGGGTTGGCTAAATGATTGTTATAAATTGTCCGGTAATTAGGTTAGGCTGAATTGGGGTTGAGGTTGCTCAGGCAGTGTAACTCAAAGAGGTAGTGTGGCCTACTCTGTGTTGCATTACAGTGACACAGTGGTGTCGTGGTTAGCACAACGCTTGACAATACAGGAGACCTGGGTTCAGTCCCTGCCATTGCCTGTAAGGAGATTTATACGATCTCCCTGTGACCGTGAGGGTTTCCTCCGGGTGCTTCGGTTTCCTCCCACTGCCCAAAGACTACTTACTGGTTGGTGGGTTTAATTAGTCATTGTAAATTGGGGGATTGCTGGGCAGCGGGACTCGAAAGGCCTGCTGTACCTCAAGACATAAAAATAAATAAAGTAATTGTAAGCCAAATTGTTGGATTGAACTGAAGCCAACCATATTCCTCAACAGGAAGGATTTGAAAAACAGCTCAGTTACAAATGCATCACTTTTCTAAATCATACATCAATGCTGGAGCAAAAAAATTGCACATTAGAAAACTTTGTTTCTCCTTTAGCTGAGTTATTTTCTTCAAAGCACATTATCAAAGTAAATGTAAATTATACAACCTTGAGATTCATCTCCTTACAGGCAGCCACAAAACAAGAAACCCAAAGGAGCCCAATTTTTTTTTTCTTAAAAAAAGACCAACACCCAAAGCATAGAGGCAGGGGGAAAAAAAATCAAACTATGCAAACAATAAAAGCAAGCAATAGCATTCAGAATGAAATTGAGTCCATAGACCCCAGAACAGTAGTCCTTTCTACCATACTACAGCAAATGATGAACACCAGTTACCAGATTCAAAGGAGGCATTATTAGCATATTGATAAACTGTTTATACATCATTACATTTTTCCTTTGTGTAAAGAAAGCTTCTTTGACTTACTGTAGACAATGATCATTTTCTTTAAGATCGATGAACTTCCAGATGAGCATTTCACTTGACATACCACTTTAACAGGCCATGATTGAACACTTGGCACCGAGTAGGTCAGCTTGTTGTTTTGCATTGTTGAACTTTGATCTTTTATTCCTTCCATTATTATTGATGCTGCTGAACACATTGCAGCGCAAGTCACTTCCAAACGGTGTCCAATTTCCACAGCCGGGGGTTCTGCACGTATCAACATTAGATCCTCAGCTCCCACTTCTGACAAGAGAACAAATCACAATGAATGGTAGAGATTCAGTGCTTTGAGATGATGAATAACCAAGACCCCAGCCGATTTTGAAAACAGATAAAGTAGAAATAAAACCAAAATGAGAGAAATATGTAGTATGACGAGCAGCATCTGTGGAGAGAGAAACAAAGTTAATCGAGTGAAGTTTATTGTCATTTAACTATATACATGTATATAGAAACGAGATAGTGTTTCTCTGAACTAGGGTGTAAAGCAAAGTAGTACACATAACACACAAAACACACAATAACTTAAGAAGACAAGGATAAAATCTACAGAAGAATCACACATCAACAAACTAAGGTACACTAATATTAAATATTGTAATGTACAGGACAGATTAACCAGTGACACTTCGAATACGATGTGGCAGGGAGTTCAGAAGCCTAATGGCCTGGGGGAAGAAACTGTTTCCCATCCTGACTGTTCTTGTTTTTATGCATTCGAGTCTCCTGCCTGATGGTAGAAAGTCAAAGCAGATGCTGAATGGATGGGTGGGATCCTTAAGAATACTAAGGGCCCTGCATATTCAGCGTTCCTGAAATGTCCCCATTGGATGGTAGGGAGACCTCAGGTGTTCTCACACAGGACTTCTGTCCTGATGCTCGACTGCTCCCATACCAGATGGAGATGCAACTTGTCAGGATACTCTCAATGGTGATCCTGTAAAATGCAGTTAAGATAGGGCTTATAATGTTTAATATTGGTAACTTTGTCAGAACTGGCCAAGCTTGATTCAAAGTTCAAAGCTTAAAGTATGTACATATTATACAACCCTGAGATTCATCTCCTGACAGGCAGCCACAAAACAAAGAAACTCAAAAGAACCCATTTTAAAAAAAGACTGCCAAATATGCAGAAAGAGAAAAAACGTTCTGTTGCTTTTGCTGGTGAAACCGGGGGGGGGGGAGACGGTTGATGCTTTTGCTGCTGTCTGTGCGTGGGAGGGTGAGGGAGGCTCTGGGGTTCTGATATTTCCATCATTCAACGCTGAGGTATTTTCTGTTTCGTGGATGTCTGCAAAGAGTCAGAATTTCATGCTGTGTCCTGCATACATTCTCTGATATTAAATTGAACCACTTGAACCATTTGAAATCGTGCAAGGAATAAAAGTAAGCAAATAGCATCCGGAACGACAGTGAGCCCACAGACACGAAATGCAGTACGCTGGAGTAGGCCACATCCTCAGCCTCAGTTCAGTGCAGAGCCAGATTAACGCCACAGGGCAACGATCAGAACCAGCCAGACACTTGCCTATGGACCTGGCACCCTGCCTTTTCAATCCACCTGGCCTGGCATTAAATCGTCTAAACATTGGGTCATTCGTTATTCCAAGTCCCGGGCCCTGTTGCATCAATACCCTCTGAACCTTTGATGCAAACCCCTCCATTGCCTTCCTTACAAGAATTTTTATTTTATTTGGATACAATGAATAATCAAGCAGCATTTTGCTTAAGGGCTTACTGGTTTTAATCATTATTCGTAAGGAATAGGGCAAAGACTTCCCATAAGTAACAGAATCCCAGATACCAGTAAGGGTACTAGCATTGACACTATAACTGCAATAGAATTACCAAAGTCAATATGAAATAACAACTTCTTTGTAACTTCCAAGAGTGTCATAGAATGGAAACAGACCTTCGGTCCACCACACCCACGCTGACCATCAGCCACTGAATACAAGACGATCAGGATAGGAGCAGAATCGGGCCATTCGGCCCATCAATTCTCCTCTGCTGTTTGATTATGGCCGATTGATTTTCCCCCTCAACCCTATTCTCCTGCCTTCTCCCTTTGATGCTCTGACTAACCAAGAACCTATCAATCTCAATATTAAATAAACCCGGTGACTTAGTCTCCATTGTCTGTGGCAATGAATTCCACAGATTTACCACAGTCTGGCTGAAGAAATGTCTCATCATCTTTGTTATCAATGGACATCCTTACAATTTGAGGCTGTGCCCTCTAGTCCTAGACTTCCCCACTAATGGAAACATCATCTTCATGTCCACTCTATGTTGGCCTTTCAATATTCAGTAGGTTTCACTGAGATCCTGCTGATTCTTCTAATCTCCAGTAAGTACAGACCCAGAGCCATCAAACACTTGTTGTATGTTAACTCTTTCAATCCTGAGATTATTCTCATAACACACATCAAAGTTGCTGGTGAACACAGCAGGCCAGGCAGCATCTCTAGGAAGAGGTACAGTCGACGTTTTGGGCCGAGTCCCTTCGTCAGGACTAACTGAAGGAAGAGTGAGTAAGGGATTTGAAAGTGGGAAGGGGAGGGGGAGATCCAAAATGATAGGAGAAGACAGGAGGGGGAGGGATGGAGCCAAGAGCTGGACAGGTGATTGGCAAAAGGGATATGAGAGGATCATGGGACAGGAGGCCCAGGGAGAAAGAAAAGGGGGAGGGGGGAAAACCCAGAGGATGGGCAAGGGATATAGTGAGAGGGACAGAGACAGAAAAAGGAGAGAGAGAAAAAGAATGTGTGTGTATAAATAAATAACAGACGGGGTACGAGGGGGAGGTGGGGCATTAGCGGAAGTTTGAGAAGTCGATGTTCATGCCATCGGGTTGGAGGCTACCCAGATGGAATATAAGGTGTTGTTCCTCCAACCACCTCCTCTGGGCCGTCCTGCTTGGTGGCACAATAATATCAGCGCCAGACTCCAGAGCGAAGGTTCCCGAGTTTGAATCCAAGTCGGGTTGAGCATCGAGCTAGCAACTCAGCCTCGTAAAAACAAGAATAGCTTGCTATGGAAACACCGTCACGACGGTGCCCCAGTATCTCCACTACTGAGTTAAGGGCTAGTCTTCTTCTTCCTCTGGGCCAGTACATCCTTTCTTAGATATAGGACCCAAAATCGCTCTCAGTACTCCAAATGTGACGTGAGTGTGATGGTATTCCCGAGTCTCCACCCGGGACTTGCACAACCGACAGTGGTGAAAACCGAGAGGAAGCTACTGACATGATGAAGGAAGCCCTGAACACCGGTAGAGATGGGGGACCTTCATTGCTGCCGGCGGGGTAACGGGTAGTAAGTAAGTATCACTCCGTCATCTGATGGAAGCTGTCCTTGAGGCTGGTGGCATGTATGTTCATTCTTTTTTACCTTCTGGCCCATAGGAAGGGTTGGGGGGGGAGGTGAGGAGGGAAGATAGAACATGTCGGTAAGTTCTCTGGTTTTGTGAGCTGCTTTAACGAGACACAGACCGTGGAAGGGAGGCTGGCTTCTGTGATATGCTGAACTATTTCAGTTTTCTGCAGTGTTGTTAGCCCTGAGCTGAAGCCCTAAACCAGGAGGACTGGACCACTCTTAGTCATGCCTCTACCCTTTGACCTGCTTGGCATGAGTGACCCTACCAAGAACCAAAGCATAAAGCCCTGACACAGGTCAACATAACTCTCTGGGTCATTCAGGTACGTAAGCATTCAATCTACAACAAAATTGCGGCCCTCTTGGAGGATCATTGAGTGAAGACCTGGTACAATAGGATGGACTCTTGACCTCATGGTCCACCTCATTATGGCCTTGCTCCTTACTGTCTGCCTGCACTCTCTTTACTGTAACACTTTACTCTGCATTCTGTTATCATTTTCCCTTGTAGTATCTCAATGCACTGATGTGGTGAAATGATCTGTATCAAAAGTTTTTCACTACGCCTCAGTACATGTGACAATGATAAACCATTTTACCTTTGTTTTCATGGCTTCAGACCAAGTACCAATGGTCCCAGTAATATAGGAACACATCTGACAGACCCACAATTGTAAAGATAACCGAGAATGAGAATTAATGTATCAGACTTGAGGAGGTCTGGTATAGTGGGGGGGGGCGGGCGGTGGAGAGGGGAGGCTACTGCACAGAATTGAAATAAGCTGCAGAGAATTGTAAACTTAGTCAATTCCATCATGGGCACTAGCCTTCGTAGCATCCAGGACATCGTCAAAGAACAACACCTCAAAAAGGTGGCATCCATCTTTAAGGACCCCCATCACCCAGGTCAAGCCTTGTTCTCATTGTTGTCATCAGGAAGGAGACTTAGAAGTTTGCGGGCAAATGCTCAACGATTCAGGAACAGCTTCGTCCTCCTGCCATCCAATTTCTGAATGAACATTAAACCCATGAACACTACCTCACTGCTTTTTTACTTCCATTTTTGCACTACATTTAACTTACCTATTTAACAAATATATTCATACTGTAATTCATAGTTTGTTTTTCTCTATTATTGCCTTCAATTGCTGCCAGAAAGTCAACAAATTTAATGACAAATGGTGATATTAAATCTGATTCTGATAACATTCAGTACTTATTGTAGCCAAGCTGCATAACTAATTCCTGCGGAAGAATGGAGCCAAGGCATTTGGAAAATAGGACCTTAAGCACATCAGTCACCTTGTTCCTCAGTCTTCATCATCATCACGATGTTATTCTTCTGTCTGTAAACTGACTCGCCAAAATTAGGCCATTAAATGTGAGGAATGAGAGGCACATTCATACTGATAGTACCAGAGGTAATGTTTTCAACAGCTTTTAAAGTGAAAATTATGTTGGAGTTTCCATCAGCTCCAACAGTGGAGGAGCAAGGTTTTATCAATAAAAGATTCTGATTATTTTTATTTAACTCTATATGCACATTCCCAAATTTTTAGGCTAAGTTTCCTTCTGGAATCTCCAACTAATGTATCCTGTGAAGATATGATCCTGCACCCCTCCCAAGAGCCAGATGAGGAGGCCCGGTAGCGTAGTGGTTAGCACGACTCTTTACTGTACCTGTGACCTGGGCACAGGAGTACATTCAGCCAGAGACTCATTCCACCGAGATGCAACACAGAGCGTCATAGGAAGTCATTCCTGCCTGTGACCATCAAACTTTACAACTCCTCCCTTGGAGGGTCAGACACCCTGAGCCAATAGGCTGGTCCTGGACGTATTCCCTGGCATAACTTACATATTACTATTTAACTATTTATGGTTTTATTACTATTTAATTATTTATGGTGCAACTGTAACGAAAACCAATTTCCCCCGGGACTATGACTATGACTATGATTATTTTGTATTGCTGTCATGGAATCTGTGGAATATCGACATAATTGCCTTCTCTCAACATTTACCCTGGACTACAAATCTTTCTCTCTCCATCACTACTCAACTCAATACCACGAACTGAACTGAACTTTACTCATCACCGTAAGACTGTATCCATTTACCCTGAGGCTTGAAGAAGCTTGCTTTCTATATTTCCACACACACATATAGATATATAGATATATATATATAAAATCATTGCTATCCTGTTTGATATATCTGAATTTATAGTACTGTATTGCGTAGTTACTAATAAATAATGTTAGTTAATAGCAATACCAGACTCCAAGCGTTTTCTATTTCTGCTGGTTCTTTAACCCATCACTGGGTAGGTGACAATGACAAACTAATTTTCCAAGTTAATGATGTGGGAAATGTGGACTTATAAATACAATGAGAGATATCTTCCTCATATTGTGTCACAAATGAATCTCCGAGGTACCCTGGCAGTTAGTGAATAACTGGTCAAAATTTTACTTGTGAATATTCAAAATGATCGCTACATGTACTGGAATAGCAACAGTCAATATGCGTTGAGATAACTCATCATAAATGACCATTTCTACTGTGCACAGCCATAAAATGTTCTTTAAATGCAGATTTTTTTCATCCTTGCATATTTTTTTCTGGCTGAGCAAAGACAGTGAAGCAGCATTTAATTGGACAATAATGACATGCCTGCACAAGATTACACCTTTTCCTGGAATTAAAGGTGGATCTACTAATCCTGCAAGCTGGGTGTTGGCGGGTGATGTAGACATCTTTGTGCTCTCTCACTCAGATGAAGTTGCACTTTAACTGGTGCCTATGCTTGGACCATGAGTGTTGCCATGATGCCTTGCCCTTGTTTCTCTGACAAACAAGTATCCATTTTAACGTCATTGTGCTCCAATTACTTTGTAAAAGGAAGGATCCTGCTAGAACTTGACTTCTCTGCTCCTTGACCATCACTCCTTGCAAGAGGGGCTTGTGTCCCTGGCATTGACGCTGCTCAGAAATATCAGTTGTTCTGGTGACGAGTACAAAACCTGAAATGTTAACTGTTTCTCCAGAGATGCTGCCTAACCTGCTGAGTGTTTCCAGCTTTCCCACATTTATCTGCATCCTTTGTTCCCATTGGAATGTGAACCAGGAGTTTTTTCCACGGTCAGAATCATAGTCCACAAGGTTGAGGGTTGAGGTGTCTGTACCGTTGACCCAAGTGTGCTGGTTCCAAGTTGAATTGAGCCAAAGGGTCATAAGCCAGAACATTTTCCACAGTAACTCACTGAGACAGTAAACTCACTCATGCTTGAAGGTGAGACACACTCCCTGATGACAATGTTCCTCTTCTGCCCAACGAGGCATAAATACAAGGCCACATACAGAACAAGGTAACACCACCTTGCTCCCTCCTCTCTGTGACAATTCACTCAGTCGCTGGTGAGATTAGCCTTTAGCCATTCCTGATATTCCAGGTTCAGAACTTCATATTATGGATTAGCATGTCTCATATTTGTACTTCATGTTTGTCACAACCATAGACTTTGCTGTGGAGTCTGGATGTCCTCACGGGCAGGCAGCTAAAAGGGGTTGGCAATCATGCTCGTGAAAGTGCACATTCCAGCTCATTAGGATGGGTTTTAACTCACTTCCTTTTGTTTTAATCTTGTTGGGTGTTAACTAAAACATAGTGAAGGTAATACTGCCCACTTCCCTTAGTCCACATTCCAGGAAGGAAGATTAGAACTTAGATTGATGCTGCAAAGGAGCGGTATTAATTTAGAACTAAGTTCCTGCTTCTGAGCTGCAGGGATGGCATTAGATTTTAAAAGAACATGGAAGAGTACAGCACAGGAAAAGGCCATTCAGCCCACAATGTTGAGCTGAACCAGCTAAAAAGCAGTCAAAAACACCTAAACACTAATCCCTCCTACTGACATAATGCCCGTAATCCTCCTTCCTCTTTATAGCCATGTGCCTATCCAAATGTCTCCTAAAAGTCTCTAATGTATTTAGCTTTTTTTAATTTAGCTTGAGTTTTTAAGTTTTAGATTCTGATTTAGTTTTCATTTCTGCTGTTGTGTCTCTCTTTCTGCACTTGGGCCATCACCAAGCACCATGTCAGCAAGACTCAACCATTAAAGTGGACCCGACAGAGAGTGAAGTGATGACCTTAGCCCTGAATTTCATTGGTCAGTTAGGAGAGAAGTTAAAGTGAGTGGAGGCTGGGTTGGCAGAAGTGACATGCGCAATGCGACAATTACTTTCAGAGCAGCAAGCCCAGTTGTCAGCACTTCCAGTGACAGTTCAGCAACTCAGCACAGACAGCGGAATCCGGTGGCAGATATTCCTGCTTACAGCCGCTGCTCTGCAGCTCACTACAGTCAGCCAGAATCAGGTGGCAGCTCTCACTGTTACAATTCAGCAGCCTTCAGCCGGAACAGTACTCTCAGCATCAGCACCTCCCACACCCACTACCACAACAGTCTCATCAGCCTCAACTACTAATGCCCCAATTCCCTTGGCAGCTTTCGGATCAAAACTGAGGCAAATACTCCGGTGACCCTGACAGCTACAGGGATTTTATTACCCAGTGTGAACTGACTTTCTAAGCATAGCCAGGTCAGATTGGCGATGATGGGAGGAAGCTGGCTCACATGCTGAATTTCTCAGATGGACCCAAACTTATCCTGTTCAGCTCTCTATGAGAAAAAGCAGCCCAATCTGCCCAGCGATTTGTAGTTGAGTTCAAGAGAATGATCTTCCAGTATGGAGTCAGAGGTTGTCCAGCAGTCCCCTGGATCTGCACCGAGGTAGAAAGACAGTGAAGGACTATGCAGTAAAATTCCCCATGCTTGCGGTTGAGATGTGGTGGAATGAGAGATCCTCATCACTGCTTTCCAGGGTAGTTTGAGCATAGAGGTCGAGCATCAGTTCAGTGGGTGATAAACAGGACAGCATGGATGACGTGATAAATCTGGCCTTTCAAATAGACAATCGGGCAACTGAGTGGCAGGGAGATAATGTCCCAAGACTCCTACTCTTTAGATCACTTTCCATCTTCACCCTCTTTCTCATCACACAGTACACAGTTCACAATGGAGCCAATGTAGGTGGGTGGGTATGCACTTATCTCAGGAGGAACGAGATCAGCACAGCAGAACAAGTTGCTGTTTCTACTGTGGTGCTCCAGGACAGTTGTGGATATCATGTCCCAAGTGCCCTGTAAAAGAGGTTCTTGTGATGGGGGGGGGGGGGGTGTGGTCTCAGCTTCAGGCAGCCAAACCTCAAGGATATCTCTCTGGTTCAGAGATGGGGAAAACTCCCTCTCAACAATTGAGAGTTTATTGATGTCAAGATTCTGAATGGTCAGCCTCTGGGCCCTCACAAGACCCACCTTTCCACAGAATCATTCCAACTTGTGCCAGAAGGCAACCATAGGGAACAGTTCTCCTTGTACCTGTTTGAGTCACCTGACCTTCTGCTGGTGTTTGGCCATCCCAGACCATCTCAGCACAACCCACAGACCAACTGGTCCTTCAAGGTGCTCCCAGTGTGTGAACCAGCATGCCTGTATACCTGTCTGGGTCTAGCTCAAGTCCCTGTTAGCATATTCCCTCCTGTGCCAACTTTTGGTGGTGTTCCAGCTGAATTTGATGACCTTCCTGAGGTCTTCAGTAAGAAGACCACCTCCCCGCCTGCACACAAGGTAAAGGACCACATCATTGACACGCTACTGAGTTGTGTTTTCTTTTCCCTTTAACACTGTTCGCACCAAAGTGTGAACTATCGACCTGCTTCAGTGTCTCCAACTCCAGACTTGGGCCATATTCAAACCTGGTGACAGAAGCACCCTCTATCCTATCAGATCACACAGAGTGAAACTCCCTCTGCACTTTAACACTGAAGCAGGTCAATAGTTCAGACTCTAATGCAAACAGTGTTAAAGGGAAAAGAAAATTATAAACACTAAGCCAAACAGGGCCATTAACTAAAACTCGCAAATGGAAAACGAAGCCTACACTGCAGCTGAAAAGAACTAGGAATAAAACGAATACCGCTAGTCTTCGGATTCAGTTGACTTGACAGTCTAATTTCTCAGGCAAGGCGGAAAGCAAGCAGGCAACGAAGCGTTGCTGTGTCCAAGTCTCGACAAGCACTACGACGACAAGTATGGAGTTAAATACTATCACAATGAAATAATAATTAGCTGGCGTGTGCATATTCACGTGCGCAATTGTCGTATTTACTGTGCTGCTGAATCCGTGGTTGTGACAGCTATTGTCTGTGCCTGACATCATTGATGAAGATTCACCCGGTATTCCGTGTTTCCCAACTCGAGGTAGTGACTTCCTCCCCGCTCGATCCAATCACCGCCCCCCCCCCACTTGGTGAATGGGTCCCCAGTCTATTCTGTGCAGCTCCTCCTAAGAATGTGTGGGCATGTAGCCGTGGTTAAGGCATTCGACTAGCGATCTGAAGGTCGTGAGTTCGAGCCCCAGCCGAGGCAGCGTGTTGTGTCTTTGAGCAAGGCACTTAACCACACAGTGCTCTGCGACGACACTGGTGACAAGCTGTATGGGTCCCAATGCCCTTCCCTTGGACAACATCAGTGTCGTGGAGAGGCGAGACTTGTAGCATGGACAACTGCTGGTCTTCCATACAACCTTGCCCAAGCCTGCGCCCTGGAGAGTGAAGACTTTCCAGGCGCAGATCTATGGTCTCGCAAGACTAACGGATGCCTCCTAAGAACCTAGCTCCGTACGGGCATAGTTTGGTATCTTGTCAATGGGGGGTATGGCCCAGAGGAACGTCTCTGGGCTCCAGCTTGTGACATGAGACATCCTGAACGAGTCTCTCATCCTGAAGTTCCAGGGGGCACAGGTCTCTGTCGCCTTGGGAGTTGCATCTAGGGAGGGGTGCAATGTCACGGCCATGGACTCTGCCGCGAGGTCTGAGCGCCCTCTCGGGCGGGCAGCTGAACGGGGTCGGCAATCACGTTCGGGAGAATGCACAGCCCGGCCCATTAGGGTTCTTTGGTGGTTACATTTAACTCCCTTCCTATTTCAGTCTGGTCAAGTCTTGTCCGAAGCTTAGCTATGAAAACACTCCCTGCATACATTTTTCCATAATCCTGGATTTTAAGATTGACACTGCAAAGGGGCGGTATTAATTACGTTATTTACTTTTTTTGACAAAACTATAGGATTTTATTTACCTCACATATACACAAGGTATTCAATATTTACAAGGCAGTAAGTATACTCAGATTAAAATATGGTTACTACCGTCTATAAAACAGTTAATACCCGGGGAGAGGGCACCGCTCCCGAAAGTGCCCCACTGTACCCATTGCCACCGCATGCTCCCTCTGCAGGGACAGCCGGTCACGACCCTTGGAAGAGGGGCAGGCAGTCGGCCCGGGCAGTACCTCCTACCTTCCGCCGCCTCGACCCGCGAATGGCCATCTTGGCCAGGCCCAGGAGCAGAGGTACCGTCGACGTTTCGGGTCGAGACCCTTCGGCAGGTCCGGGGGAAAACCCCCACGGGGAGGACGGACAGACTCCTCACAGAGGACATTGGAACTGAATTCCAAACTCCTCCGCCCTGCTGTAACAGTATCGCCCTAACCGCTACACCACCGTGGCGCCGTTTATTACTTCCGAGCCTCAGCGACGGTGTTAGATTTTAGTTTGAGTTTTAGTTAGTGAATCTGTTTTCCCCCCACTTTCGTTCTGTACAGTTCTTTTAAAACTAAGTTCATTCTGTTGCTGCATCTGTCTACACTTGGGCCGTCACCAAACATGCCGTCACATTCAAGGCCGAGCCAGCGTTGAATTGTCCATCCCTCGCTGCCCTGAAGAAGGAGGTGGTGGACTCCCGTCCTGAAACACCGCAGTCGATGAGGTGTCGGTGTACCTACAGTGCCGTGAGGGAGAGAATTCCAGGGGAAGGTGAAGGAATGGCGATCTGTATTCAATATATTCACAAAAACCCAGTGAGCCGCATTTCTGTGGGTGACAACGCCTTGTTCGTGAGCGAGGTCAGAGGAGACAGGCCAGATTGGTTCAAGCCGACAGGAAGGCGACAGTAACTCTAATAACCTCGCGTTGCAACAGTGGCGTGTGTCCCAACCTTGAAGCAGATGGGCTACGGCAGCAGGAGACCATGAACATACACTCCGTGGCCACTTTATTAAGCAGGAGGCACCTAATAAAATGGCCACCGGGTACATTTCCAAGTCAGGTGCTGTGCGGCTCAGAGAGCAATTGTGTGTGGTTTCTGCCAAACCAGCGGTAATATCTGTTCACTGACCACAGACGCGTGTGGGCTCAGCACCGCAGCCCGTACCCGGCTCCCGGCTCCCGGCTCCGGCCAGTGGACACGAGGCTCACTGTCTCGTGTTCCCGGGAAGCAAATGTCTCCGTAGCGTGTCACATATCTGCTGATGGAGGAAAAGCCAAGAAGACATTCCAAGACCTTAAATTCTTCCCCACAAGACAATCTGACATTTCGGTAATTTAAGACAATAGTCTAAATTCTGCACGGAGTGTTTGGGTCACCAGGGGGCGAACGATGGGGTGGCCTGGTAGCTGTTAAATATTCCTCATAGTTACAAAACTTTAGTTCAGTGTCAATAAAGATCTTCACTAACAGAAACATTGAATACAACAAACGGTTGAAGATTCGGCTCCGCTTGTGATCATTTCCCCGAGTTCATCACCAGTTCCTATGTACACCACACACAAGCCAAGAATCGCGTTCTCTCGCCGCTTCAGCTCGCTGCTCATTTCGCATCCAATGTGGATCCGATTCCTTTAAACTCTACCGGTGAACCCTGCTCACCACCCTTTAGGACAACGTCTTGCAGATCACAACCTGATTCCCCAATCTCCCCGTTCAATTTGACTTATATTGTCAATTCTTAATTGATTACGTTTTGACGATTCCCCTACTGGTGTGGTTGGTGGAATATTTAATCCTCCAATTTACTGCGCTGTGACTTTTACGCCTTGCCGAACCGTGCAGCCGACCTACTGACAATAAAAGATAGAAACAGAAAACCTACAGCACAATACAGGCCCTTCGGCCCACAAAATTGTGCCGAACATGTCCCTACCTCAGAAATTACCTGGGTTACCCATAGCCCTCTATTTTCCTAAGCTCCATGTACCTATCCAAAATTCTCTTTAAAAACCCTATCGTATCCACCTCCACCACTGTTGCCGGCAGCCCATTCCACGCCCTCACCACTCTCTGAGCAAAAAACTTACCCCTGACATCTTCCCTATACCTACTCCCCAGCACTTTAAACCTCTGTCCTCTTGTGGCAACCATTTCAGCCCTGGGAAAAAGCCTCTGACTATCCACACGATCAATGCCTCTCATCATCTTATATACCTCTATCAGGTCACCTCTCATGCTCCGTCGCTCCAAGGAGAAAAGGACGAGTTCACTCAACCTGTTTTAACATAGAACATAGAATAGTACAGCACCTTACAGGTGCTTCGGCCCACAATGTTGTGCTGACCCTCAAACCCTGCCTCCCATATAATCCCCCAATTTAAATTCCTCCATATACCTGTCTAGCAGGCTCTTAAACTTCACGAGTGTATCTGCCTCCGCCACTGACTCAGGCAGTGCATTCCATGCACCAACCACTCTCTGAGTAAAAAACCTTCCTCTAATATCCCCCTTTTCATAAAGCATGCTCCCTAATCCGGGCAACATCCTTGTAAATCTCCTCTACACCCTTTCTATGGCTTCCACATCCTTCCTGTAGTGAGGTGACCAGAACTGAGCACAGTACTCCAACTGTGGTCTGACCAGGATCCTATATAGCTGCAACATTACCTCTCGGCTCCTAAATTCAATTCCACGATCAATGAAAGCCAATACACATTCTCAACCACAGAGTCAACCTGTGCAGCTGCTTTGAGTGTCCTATGGACTCTGACCCCAAGATCCCTCTGATCCTCCACACTGCCAAGAGTCTTACCATTAATACTGTATTCTGCCATCATATTTGACCCACCAAAATGAACTACTTTACAGTTATCTGGGTTGAACTCCATCTGCCACTTCGCAGCCCGGTTTTGCTACTATCAATGTCCCGCTGCAACCTCTGACAGCCCTCCACACTATCCAAACACCTCCAATCTTTGTGTCATCAGCAAACTTATTAACCCATCCCTCCACTTCCTCATCCAGGTCATTTAGAAAAATCACGAAGAGTAAGGGTCCCAGACAGATCCCTGAGGCACATGACTGGTCACTGACCTCCATGCAGAATATGACCCATCTACAACCACTCTTTGCCTTCTGTGGGCAAACCAGTTCTGGATCCACAAAGCAATGTCCCGTTGGATCCCATGCTTCCTTGCTTTCTCAATAAGCCTTGCATGGGGTACCTTATCAAATGCCTTGCTGAAATCCATATACACTAGTGGTCCCCAAACTCCAGGCCATGAAGAATGCAGCGGTAGCCGGAACACACCCAGCACATCTTTATGGATAAAAACGAAATAAGCAAGCTAATTGATTAGGTGCCACCCGGCACGTACATGTCAGCCCAGATCAGAGGCGATTGCCCATTGCGTCGCCTCTGATCTGGGCCAACATTTATGTGCCGAGACAAATCCTGACAAAGGGTTCCAGCCCGAAACGTCGACCGATCTTTTCCACAGATGCTGCCCGACCTGCTGAGTTCCTCTAGCGTGTTGTGAATGTTGCTTCTTGTTTGGTGCTGCCAATAATCTGTTGTGTCATTTCCCACTTGCACCATAATTGAGAACAGTTGGACGTAATTAATACACGTAAAGCAATAATTTCAAATGTAAATAAAACTGGAATAAAAACACTTTCAGCACAAGCAGTAAAACAGGGCATGTAGGGCTCTCAGTATACTAGGGAGACTGTTAACTGTTGATTGCTTATTACCAAAATGGCTTCTCTGAATTGTTATATTAAAATGGCTTCTCGTAATGTTAACTGCTGAGCAAGGGGTTCTCTGTAACTGCAATGTTTGGGTTATACAGGGAGATAATGGAAATTGTATTTATTTGTTAGCCAGTGGAAGTCATGTTCTGTTATCTTGTATATGTGTGCTGAGCTGAGGAGCGCGGGCTTTTCGGGAGGCGAGCGGAGAGGACAGTTGTGTGAGGAACGGACAGCGGTTCCAGGGTGGTGGATACCAGACCTCGAGGATTCGGAGGGTGGCCGGAGTCTCGGAAGGACGTTGTGGATGGAATCAGAGGTGTGAGCTCCAACGTATTAAAATATTATGTGCACAAGACTGATAAGTTACTTATGTGGCGCCTAGTTTTTTGTAGTTATTTCTACTAACCTATCACCAAAAATTTGCTATAAAGTAAAATTCTTTACTCGCACTTGGTATATTGTTTTCATATTTGTGTTGTAGCTGCTCATTGGGCAACTCGCACCGTATCCGCACCAAAGTGATTGCACTGTTTGGCGGGGTTGACGGCTATTTACCCAAGGCACTGGGGGGTCAGCAGGGCGAAAACCCTTACATTTGGGGGCTCGTCCGGGACAGGCAAGTGCTGACATCAAGGATAGGGGACTGCTGCTGTGTATCGGTGACCTCAGTGAGGCGGGGCCATGGGGTGTGCACACTGTCACGGAGGAAGAGTTTGAAGAGACACCAGAGGAGTTGCCCGAGGCTACGGGCGGAGATTTCAGCCAGCAGGTCCAATCGGTTTTGAAGGATGGAGTGGTCGGATTTGGAGAATGTAATTGGTTCTCGTGCCCCACGGAAGGGGGAGGGCTCTGAGTTGGCCTCAGCCATTAACTCTTTGGTGAACCGGTAAAACCCCAATCCCCGAGGGGGAAGAGGATTACAAATCCTGGTTAGAACATGCCTCTCAGCCGCTAGGTGAGGTGAGGTGAGGTGAGGTGAGTGGCAGTGATCTGAGGGGGAGAAGCGGCAAAGATTGGGGGACAGTTTGAGAGGGGTGGCAGCTGAGGTGGTAAAAGGGGTGAGAGTTAACCAGCCCCTGGTTTCTTGGATCGAGTGTCCAGTTGCCCTAGAGGAGGCGTTTGGGCTGACGGAAAGCACGGTGGAGCTTCTAGGGGGGATTCAGAATCTGCGTCAGGAGAAAGGGGAGAAGCTTTCTGAGTATCTTCTCCGACTTGAGCGTAGGCTAAATTGCTTGAGGTGCCAGGGGGTCATTTCGGCTGGCGAGGTGGATCGGATAAGGATTGACCAGGTAGTCAGGGGCACGCAGAGACATGATGCGATCACTAAAAGCCTCCGGCAGTCTCGTAGAGCGCGCCACCCCACGCCCCATCTTTTGTTCAGTTGCTCAGAGAGGTCAGGGAGGAGGAGGATGAATTGGAAGCGGAAGAAGTCCTCAGTAGGAGCCTCTTGTGGTGAAACGACCGGGGTCCGTTCCACGCGGGAGGCACATAAAGGGGTCGCGGCAGGTGGGGTCCCTCCGCGGGAGGGGAGTAGCAAGGAAGGCCCCTCCCAGAAGGGACGGCCGTCACTGAGGCCAGGCGGAGGCCGGGGTCCAGCGAAGCGAGGCGTGTGCTATAACTGTGGGGAAGAGGGGCACTTCAGGCGGGAATGTGAACGGCAGGGAGCCCCTCGGAGGGGGAGTCCCCGGGTGTCCCAGCAGGAAGGGGGGTCGGGAAACTTAGAGGGGACTCAGTGAGGGAACAGACTAGAGTCTCTGGGAAAATACGTTCCCAACAATGTGCCGCGGGGCCTTTGAGAGAAAAAGACCCTGCCCCCGAAGGATTGGTGGGGCCCCGATCCAGTGTGTCGATACGGATCGAGGAGATACATGTAAAAGCCATACTTGACACAGGGTCGCAGGTTACATTACTGTACCGGTTGTTTGACAATCAGTATCTGGCACATCTACCCCTGACACCTTTCAGTGCACTGGAGATTTGGGGCATCAGTGATGGTGATTACCCGTACGATGGTTACTTGTCTGTGAAACTGGAGTTCCTGGAAGCTGAGGTGGGGGTGTCTGAGGCTCATGAGACCCTGGTACTGGTGTGCCCCGACCCCGGTGAGACTGGGGGGGGGGTGTCAATTGTGGTGGAGACCAACACCCCTATTGTGCGGGGACTCCTGGGAGCCTGCAAGGAGAAGGCGGGTGAAGACTTTTTGGAGACCCTGTCAGTGCACCCAGTGTTCCGAGCTGCTTTTGAGGAAGCATGGGGTCGCTCTGGGCTGGACGTGACGAGTGAACGAGGCACTGTGTGGTGGGCCCAGTCGAAGCCCAGGGTGGTGCGGCCGGGTGAAGTAGCAAGAGTGAGGGGGATCCCTAGATTCCCGGGGGTGCCTGAGGGTGAAGCTCTTTTTGTGGACACCCCGGAAGATCTCGATGGGGAGTCGAGATTCCCTGCTGGGGTGCTGGTGAGACCTGAGTTGTAGAAGCCCTCGGTGTTGCAGGCACGCGGGCTGGTGGTGATCGTCAGGAACACTACTGCACGGGAGGTCACCTTTAAGCCAGGGATGCCTCTGGTGCACTTGTTCCCGGTGACGGTGATGCATAGCGCCCCCGTGAGGCCAGTTGGGGAAGAGCAGTCGGGGAAAAGGCCCAAGTTGACTGCTGGAGCTTTTAACTTTGGGGCATCACTTGTATCGGAGGGTTGGAAGCAGAGGCTGGTGGAGAAGATGTTGATGATGACAGATGTTTTTTCCCTTGACGAATTTGATGTGGGTTGTTCCGGGAGCAACTCGCCACACCATACGGGTGACTGTGGATACGCCGTTTACGGAACGATCACAGCGACTGGCCCTGGCTGATGTGGAAGACGTGCGGCAGCAGTTGGGCAAGTTGAAGGAGGCTGGGATCATCACGGAGCCCCAGAGCCCTTATCTCCTATCGTAGTGGCCCGGAAGGAGAATGGGAAGGTTCATATCTGTGTGGACTATAGAACACTGAACAGGCGCACCGTCCCAGATCAGTACACGGTCCCCCAGGTGGAGGATGCATTGGCCTGTCTGAGTGGGGTGAAGTGGTTTAGCGTGCTAGATTTGAGGAGTGGGTATTACCAGATCCCGATGAGTGAGGCCGATAAGAAGAAGACAGCCTTCATTTGCCCTTTGGGTTTTTATCAGTTCGGACGGATGCTCCAGGGCATATCGGGGGCCCCTGCCACCTTCCAGAGGGTCATGGAGAAGATGGTGGGGGATATGAACCTGCTCGAAGTGCTGGTATATTTGGACGACCTCATAGTATTTGGATCCACCTTGGAAGAACACGAAGCGAGGCTAATGAAGGTGATCAACCAGCTGAAGCAGGAAGGGTTGAAGCTCTCCCTGGACAAGTGCCAGTTCTGTCAGACGTCTGTTAGCTATGTTGGACACATATTCTTGCGGATTGGTGTAGCGACAGACCCAGCTAAGATCGAAGCAGTGACCACCTGGCCAAGGCCCCAGACCATGAGTGCTCTGCGCTCGTTCCTAGGGTTCTGTGGGTACTATCAGAGATTCGTGAAGGGTTACCCCAGGTGAGTCATCCCTTGAACCAGCTTCTGCATGGCCACCCTCCCCTGGGACAGAGGGGGAAGGGGAGGAAAGGACCAGAGGTGGGAGAATACTTGAACACGTCAGGGCCCTTTGGACAGAGATGGGATGACAAATGTGAAGCAGCTTTCCAGTCACTGAAGGAGATGTTGACTCAGGCGCTGGTGCTGGCTTTTGCAGACCCCCGATTGCCCTATGTGCTACACACTGACACCAGTCATGAGGGGTTAGGGGCCGTTCTATATCAGGATCAGGGCGCTGGCCTGAGGCCTGTGGCATTTGTCAGCCAGAGTTTGTCACCTTCGGAGAGAAACTATCCCACTCACAAGTTGGAGTTCCTGGCGTTGAAATGGGCAGTGGTGGGTAAGCTGAGTGACTATCTCTACGGGGCCAAGTTTGAGGTGCAGACAGACAACAACCCGCTCACTTACATACCGACCTTGGCGAAACTGGATGCCACAGGCCATCGGTGGCTGGAAGCCTTGTCTGTACATGATTTCAGCCTGAAGTACCGGCCGGAGAGCCGGAGTGTCGACGCGGATGCTCCGTCACGTGAGGGGCCATGAGGAGCTGGAGAAGGACGAGGAGTGGGAGAGTGTTCCTGCATCTGGGGTGAAGGCCATGTGCCAGTTTGCTATCACTGTGCAGGCTGAGGAGAAGGAGAGGCCAGATCGAGCAGTGGACTCATTGGGGGCGTCCGATGACACCCTACCCCTAGTGTACTGTGACCTGACTGCTCGGAAGACGACGCAGTTGCCGGGGTTAAGCCCTGGGGAAGTGGCCGCTGCACAGCGAGAGGACCCCGACATAGGCCCGGTCTGGCATGCCGTGGAAGGGGGGATGTGACACGGGTGGAGAAGGCCAAGCACGGTCCCGTGTCCCTGTTACTGAAGGAATGGCTTCTGTTGAGGTAGAAGAACCAAATGTTGTACCGGGTAACGTCACCCCCGGACTGACCTTGGTGTTGGCAGCTTGTCCTGCCACAGAAGTATCAGAAGGTTGTGTTGAAATCTCTCCATGATGACTCTGGGCATTTGGGGGTGGAAAAGACCTATGGATTGCTTAAGGATCAGTTTTATTGGCCCCAAATGAGGGTGGAGGTTGAAGAGTACTGCAAGTCCTGCATTCATTCCATACGACGGAAGACGCTGCCCGGGCAGGCTGTCCCTTTGTCCCACTTGCAGAGTGCGGGGCCTTTGGACTTGGTGTGTATGGATTTCCTGTCCATAAAACCTGATGCCAGCAACATGGCAAATGTCCTGGTCATCACTGACCACTACACCGGGTATGCTCAAGCTTTTCCTACTAAGAACCAGAGGGCGACCACAGTGGCGAAAGTGCTATGGGAGAAGTATTTTGTGCATTATGGCCTTCCTCGGCGGATCCATAGTGACCAGGGACGAGACTTTGAGAGCAAACTCATCTATGAGTTGCTGGGCATGCTGGGGTTGAGAAATCGAGGACCACGCCCTATCATCCGCAGGGGGATCCCCAGCCAGAAAAGTTCAATCGGACGCTACTAGACATGCTCAGGACTCTGGAGATTAGCAAAAAGAATCTTTGGAGGTGACATATTGGGCATCTTGTTCACTGTTACAACTGCACACGCAATGAAGCTACTGGTTACTCGCCCTATTGTCTCATGTTTGGGCGCGAGGCAAGGTTGCCCATTGACCTTTGTTTCGGGACTGATGCGGGTGAGGTGTTGCCGAAGCCTTACTTGAAGTATGTGTCTGATATGAGGTAAGAACTGAAAAGAGCGTACGAGTTGGCTGGGGAGGCCGCCGCCTGGCAGAGTGAGGGAAATAAGAGGAGGTACAATTAGAAAGTAAACTTCTCTCAACTCCTGCCAGGAGACCGAGTCCTCATCAGGAATCTGGGATTACCAGGAAAGCACAAGCTGGCTGATCGCTGGGCAGCCACGCCCTATGTGGCGGAGAGTCAGGTGCCAAACCTGTCGGTTTTCTGGGTATGGCCTGAGGATGGAAAGGGGCCTGTCAAGATTCTCCATTGGAATCACCTGTTGCCCCTGGGGCAAGGTGAGCAGGTAGAGCAGGAGCCTGAAGAGGTGGCTACACCCCGTGCCAGGACTCTACGTCCCCGCAGGCTGGAGGACGTGCCTACCCTGGGAGAGAAGGGCCCAGGCCCAACCCCTGTGAGGGATACTGATTCAGAAGATGATGACTGGGATGGTTGGTACATTCTGCCGTTCGCTGATGCTCCCGGGGTGGAGGAAGAGACCCCTGGCCCTTCCCCCACTGGGTTAGAAGGGGCTACAGAGGGGCCGTCCGTGGCACCAAAGGGCTCTGGAGGAGAGAATGTTGGGCCTGGACCAGAGATAGAGGGTTCCGAGGTGCAGAGGGGCTTGGGTGACCGCTCTGGGGAGGAATTGCCTTGTAGTTCCAAAGGGTCCCCTGTAGTGTCCGAGGCAGAAGGGGTAGGCGAGGGGGTGCGTAGGCCTCAGAGGAGTTGGCCGAGCCCCCGAATGTAAGGGATCTCCACTGTGTTGGGGAGTCAGATCACTGCTTTCTGCACATGGATTCTGCAGGAGGGGATGGCAAATTATCTGAATGTCATGAGGGCATGACTTATTTCGGTGGGGGGAGAATGTAGGGCTCTCAGTATACTAGGTGGACTGTTGATCGCTTATTACCAAAATGGCTTCTCTGAAGTGTTATATTAAAATGGCTTCTCGTAATGTTAACTGCTGAGCAAGGGGTTCTCTGTAACTGCAATGTTTGGGTTATACAGGGAGGTAATGGAAATTGTATTCATTTGTTAGCCAATGGAAGTCATGTTCTGTTATCTTGTATATGTGTGCTGAGTTGAGGAGCGCGGGCTTTTCGGGAGGCGAGCAGAGAGGACGGACGTGTGAGGAACGGACGGGGTTCCTGGGCAGCGAACACCGAACCTCAGGGGTTCGGATGGTGGCCGGAGTCTCGGAAGGACGTCGTGCTTGGAATCGGAGGCGTGAGCTCCAACGTATTAAAATATTATGTGCACAAGACTGATAAGTTACTTATGGGGCACCTAGTTTTTTGTAGTTATTTCTACTAACCCATCACCAAAAAATTTGCTATGAAGTAAAATTCTTTACTCGCACTTGGCATATTGTTTTCATATTTGTGTTCATTGGGCGACTCGTACCTTATCCGCACCAAAGTGATTGCACTGTTTGGCGGGGTCGATGGCTATTTACCCTAGGCAACGGGCGGGGGGGTCAGTAGGGCAAAAACCCTTACAGGGCATGTCAGATAACTGGGTCTCACATTGTCTCAACAGTATAACTACATTTTTTAAAAATCGGGCATGCAGGAAATCTTAACTAAAAATAAAAAATGTTGGAAATATTCAACTGGTCAACTGTGGAAAGAGAAACATAATGTTTTGTCTGGAATCGTTGACTAGAACATGGAAAGAGACAGGACTTTCATAAGCAAGGGACTGAACAGTTATAAGACCACAGGACATAGTAGAGTTAGGCAATTTGATCATCAGTTCTCCTCATCATGGCTAATTTATTATCCCAACTCAACCCCATTCTCTTGCCTTCTCACTATAAGTTTTGCAACCCTGACGTATCAAGAACTTATTAATCTCTGCTTTAAATATATCCAATGACTTGGTCTTCACAGCCTTTGGATTCAACACCCTCTGGATAAAGAAATTCCTCCTCATTTCTTTTCTAAATGAACATCCCTCTTTCTGAGGCTGTGCCCTAAACTCCCCCACTATAGGAAACATCATCCCCACATTCACTCTATCTAGGTCTTTCAATATTGGATAGATTTCAATGAGATCACCCTCATTCTTCTAAACTCCAGTGTGCCATCAAATGCTGCTCATACATTAACCCTTACATTTCCAGATTCAATCTTATGAACCTCCTCTAGACCTTCTCCAATGCCAGCACATCTTTTCTTAGATAAGGGGCTGTAAACTGCTCACAATACATGAAGTGTGGTCTGACCAGTGCCTTATAAACCCACAGCACTATTTTCTTGAATTTATATTCTAGTCCTCTTGAAATGAATGCTAACATTGCATTTGCCTTCCTTACCACGGACTCAGTCTGCAAGCTGACTTTTAGAGAATTGCGCCAAGGATTCCCAAGTCCCTTTGCACCTCTGGTTTCTGAATTTTTGCCCCCTTTAGAAAATCATGCCTTTATTCCTTTTACCAAAATGCATGACTTTCCCTACACTATATTCCGTCTGCCACTTCTTTTCCTCAGCCTATGTGTAAAAGCTAAGCTTATGGATTCACCCTCACTGAGTGCGTGTTCTTGGTCTTCTGCTGTTGTAGCCCATCCACCTTAAGGTCCAGCGTGTTGTGTGTTCAGAGATGCTGTTCCACGCACCACTGTTGTAACGAGTGATTATTTGAGATACTATCTCCTTCCTGTCGACTTGACCCAATCTGGCCATTCTCCTCTGACCTCTCTCATTAATAAAGTGTTTTTGCCCAGAGAACTGCAGCTCACAGTATTTTTTGCACCATTCTCTATAAACACTGGAGACCCTTTTTTGAAAATCCCAGGAGAAGAGCAGTTTCTGAGATCTTCAAACCACCCCTCCTGACACCAACAATCATTCCACGTCTTTGGCAATAAATTCCATAGATTTGCCAACCCCTGGCTAAAGACATACCTCCTTGCTTCTGTTCTTTTTATTCTGAGGCTGTGCGCTCTGGTCCTAGACTCCTTCACTAGAGGAAACATCCTCTCCTAGATCTTCAACTGAAACCAATATCGTCTAACTTATTCTATCTAAACTATTTGTGATTTTCAAAATCTATACAGTATTAAATTGCAACCTTTTAAATTATCCTTGCTGCCCTAAATGCCAATGACATAACAGGCAGTAACTAACATTTAAATTATCCGCACAATCTCGACCTTGGCACCAGATGGGCAAAATACCTCCCATGCCTTTCTAAGACATCGTCTTTTCTTAAAGCTGGAAATTCTAACCGTTTCATGTGAAACACTCTTCCTGCTCAACCGCCAGAGAAAGGGTCTCGGCCAAAATATCAACTGTACTCTTTTCCATAGATGCTGCCTGGCCTGCTGAGTTCCTCCAGCATTTTGTGCGTGTTGTTTGGATTTCCAGCACCTGCAGATTTTCTCTTGTTAGAGAAAGGTTGAGTGCACGTTTCGGGTCTCTTTGTGCTGCTGTCAAACACTGTAAGTTTCTTCATGGCCCACAACTCGCAATGAGTTACAAAACAGTGAGTGAGTTGTCTTTGCACCCAGCAGGGGAGCTGAATTGTGTGAGTCACTTTCAGAGCAACAATTCTCTGAGCTACTGTCAAAATTTTCACGTAAACCAGCGCGAGGGGTAACCGTTACAAACAACATCCACAAGACAAATGTCTTTCATGAATTTACCCCACTACTCTGTAAGGGAAAGAAAATTAAAATTCGTTCTGTGTCCTTTTCTGGTTCAGAAAGGGATATTCACAAACAAAGGAGTCACTAGGAAAGTGTGAAACCACAAGAAATCACCTTATTGGAATTATAATGCAATACAGAAAGAAAAACAAATGGTTATGTAACATAGAAAACAAGCTGATACTTATCCTCCACTAAATGCACTGAGCTGCAGAATACCCGAGAGAACCACAAATCCAATAATTATCTATCAATCATTCTTTCTCTCTCCCCTCCACCCCGCTCCTACTCTCCCTTCTCTCTCCCTCTCTCCCCATTCTCTCCCTCCCTCTCTCCCCTTCTCTCTCTTTCCTTCTCCCTCTCCCCTCCTTCCCTCTCTCTCTCCCCTTCTCTTTCTTTCCTTCTCCCTCTCCCCTCCCTCCTCACTCTCTCCCCTCCCTCCCTCTCTCTCTACCTCCCCCTCCCCGCCCTCCTCTCTCCCTCCCTCTGTCTCTCCCCTTCCCTCTCTCTCCCATTCTCTCTTTCCTTCTCCCTCTCCCCTCCCTCCTCTCTCTCTCCCCTCTCTCCCTCTCTCTCTCCCCTTCTCTCTCTTTCCTTCTCCCTCCTCTCACTCTCCCTCCCCTCTCTCTCTCTCCCTCTTTCTCCTTCCCTCTCACTCACCCTCTCCATTCCCTTCTCCCCTACCACTCTCTCTCTGTCCCTGTGTCTATCCCCAGTCCTTAGAACTAGCACTAGCCATGACCCAGCCTAAGAGAAGATTCCACTTTGCACAAAGAAAGTGCTCCTTTCTATACTCCAAGATCCTTTCAAAACTCTGACATAATTCTTACCCCAATACTTTCTCATGATACAGCCCCATTTGGTACCTGCTCTGCCACAATGACCTCATCTTCTCTAGACAAATCTGTTTTCATCATTATCCACTCTCAAGGCTGTCAACTTCTACTCCTTTAACTTTCACAATACAATCCCACATCAGCCTAACCGTTTTGTCTGACAGATTTCCATTTTATTTTAGCATATACCAAGAAGGAACCACATTTAATTCTTACTTTACATACACCATGCTGCTGAGTCTTTCAAAGCCAAGGGAGGTGGAGTTTGTCTCATGATCAATTCCTCATGGTGTACAAACATGGTAGTACTGTCCCAGTCCTGTTCACCAAGACCTGGAACACCTCATGAGCACATGCCGTCCATTTTACCTGCCCCGGGAGATTTCAGTGATCACTTTGGTTGTTGTGTACATCCTACTGCAGGCTAATGTCAGGCAGGCTCGAGATGAACTGTGTGCTGTGATCAACAGGCATGGAACAGCACATCCTGGTGCCTTCCCTGTCATTTTGGGGGATTTTAACCAGGGCCAGCTTGAGAAAGTTTCTAAATAATTATTACCAACAAATGACTAGTAGTACCAGAGGAACTAACACACTGGAAGAGTCTCGGCCTAAAACAGCGACTGTTTACTCTTTTCCATAGATACTGTCTGGTCTGCTGAGATCCCCCAGCAATTTGTGTGTGTTGATTGGATTTCCCGCATCTGCAGATTTTCTCTTATCTGTGATTCAACACCCGGATCCATTGTTTCACCACCATCAGGAGTGTCTACTGTGCTATCCCACTTTGGGGAGTCTGATCACCTGGCTGTACTTCTACTCCCTGAGTATAGGCAGAGACTGAAGACTGTAGCATCAGTAGTGAGGACCAAGAAGGTATGGACAAGGGAGGCACAGGAGTACTTACAGGACTACAGGACTACCTGAGGACAAGGATGGACTGGGCCGTATTCGGGGATTTATCTCAGTCTGAATGAACACATCACAGCTGCCACTGACTTCATTAAAACCTGTGTCGATGAGTGTGCCTATGAGAACTTACTGTACTTTCCCAAACCAAAAGCCGTTGTAGGTCTAGATTCGTAGTCTGGTGAGGGCTAGATGTGCAGTATTCAAGTCTGGCATCCTAGACCTGTACGAAAAAAAACAGGTGTGACTTGCGGACGACTATTTCGAGAGCAAAGAGACAATTCCGAGTGAGGTTGGAGGCGACATCAGATGCACGACAATTCTGGCAGGGTTTGCAGGCCATTACTTCCTACAAAGCAAAACCCAATATTATGATTGGCAGTGATACTTCACTACCAGATGAGCTCAACACCTTTTATGCTCACTTTGAAAGGGAGAATTAAACTACATCTATGAGGATCCCTGCAGTACCCAGTAACCCTGTAATCTCTGTCTCGGAGGCGGACGTCAGGCTGTCTTTCAAGAGGGTGAACACTCACAAGGCACCAGGCCCCAAAGGAGTACCTGGTAAGACTCTGAAAACCTGTGCCAACCAACTGGCAGGGTTGTTCAAAGACATTTTCAATCTCTCGCTGCTACAATTGAAAGTTCCCACTGGCTTCAAAAGGGCAACAAGTATACCAGTGCCCGCAAAGTACGGGATGAGCTGTCTCAATGACTATTGGCCAGAAGGACTCACCTCTCCGGTGATGAAGAGGTTGGTTATGGCTAGAATCAACTCCTGCCTAAGCAAAGACCTGGACCCACTACAATGTGCCTATCCCCACAATGGGTCTATGGTGGATGCGATCTCATTGGCTCTCCAAGCAGCCTTGGATCACCTGGACAATGCAAATACCAATGTCAGGATGCTGTTTACTGGCTGTAGCTCAGTGCTTAACACCATCATTCCTACAACACTGATCAAAAAGCTACAGAACCTGGGCCTGTGTACCTCTCTGTGCAACTGGATCCTTGACTTCCTTACCAGAAGACCACAATTTGTGCTGATTGGAAATAACATCTCCACCTCGCTGGTGATTAACATTAGAGCTCCACTGGGATGCATGCTTGGCCCACTGCTCCACGGTCTCTGCACCCATGACTGTGGGACTAAGCACAGCATGAACACCACCTATAAATTTGCTGTTGATACAACCATTGTTGGCAGGATCTCAGATGGAGATGAGAGGGCGTACAGGAGTGAAGCATACCAGCTGGTTGAGTGGTGTCGCAACAATAAACTTGCACTCAACATCAGTAAGACTGAAGAGCGGATTGTGGTCTCCAGAAAGAGTACGATGAGGGAAGACACACCAGGGATCAGAAATAGAGAGGCAGCAATTTCAAGTTCTTGGGTCTTAATATCTCTGAGAACCTAACCTGATCCCAACATATCAATGCAGCTATAAAGAAGGTAAGACAATGGCAATATTTCATTAGGAGATCAGGAAGGTTTGGTATGTCTTCAAAAATACTCACAAATTTCTACAGATGTACGGTGGAGAGCATTCTAACTGGCTGCACCACTGTCTAGTATGGTGGGGGGTGTTGGTGGGGGGGGCTACTGCACAGGATCAAAGTAACTTGCAGAGAGTTGTAAACTTAGTCAGCTCCATCATGGGCACTAGCCTCCGTAGTATCCAGGAGATCTTCAAGGAGTGGGGTCTCAAAAATATGGCATTCATAGTAAAGGACCTTCACCACCCAGGGTATTACCATCATAATTTAACTATTATATATATGTATACACACTTACTATAGTTCATAGTTTTCTTTTTCTCTCTATTATCATATATTGCATTGTACTGCTACCACAAAGTTAACAAAGTTCACAATGTATACCAGTGATATTAATTCAATTCAGATTCACTGCCCTCTACAGGGCAGTGAATCTGAAAATATGGACCACCTCCTCGATCTTGGGGGCCATCTTTCATTAAGGCAGAAGTCAATAAGCGAACTTATTGTCTTCAATATGCCTCTCTGCCTTTGGTTAATTGAAGAAAAGTGTGTTTGAAGATGGAGGTCGAATTTAATGTCAGAGAAATGTATACAATATACATCCTGAAATGCTTTTTCTTCGCAAACATCGACGAAAACAGACAAGTGCCCCAAAGAATGAACGACAGTTAAACGTGAGAATCCCAAAGTCTCCCCTCCCGTGCGTAAACGGCAGCAAGCAGCAATCTCCCCTCTCCCCACCAGCAATAAAAAGGCACATCGGTACTGTCACCAAGCCGAAGTGTGTGCTAAGCAATAGCAAAGACACAGACCAAAGTTACCCCAAAGGCTTCACATTTCATCCGACATTTGACAAACCGCAGGTTCCCTCTCTCCCTGGCAAGGGAGAGGGAGGTGTC
This sequence comes from Mobula hypostoma, assembly GCF_963921235.1. Classification (NCBI taxonomy): domain Eukaryota; kingdom Metazoa; phylum Chordata; class Chondrichthyes; order Myliobatiformes; family Myliobatidae; genus Mobula; species Mobula hypostoma. Next base: position 7,710,902 of record NC_086125.1, on the reverse strand, counting down.
CCCAGTTTTCCCAGTGAGCAGGAGACATAACAACAACCCGCTGGTTTACAATGTTAAAAGTCGCTTTTGTCGCCCTTTTCGAGCTCGGTGTCCGAAGACCGCAAAGACCTCTGATCTTCAGGCCCACAGTGAAAGGTTTTCCGGCCTCCCCGACGATACACGGGTCTCCTGCCCTGAAACCGACCCTTGATCCGCCGGTCTCCAGACCCCCAAGATTTTAGGCTTCCGAACACGATCAAGACTCTCAGGCCGAACCCTTGGCATGTCGAATAACGGCCAGTCGTGCAACCCTGAGAACGGTTCCCATTCCTGCAAAGATCCAAAGCCTGTGTATAACTCCAGGTCAGGGTCTTCAAAAGAACCCTGAAAGGGAGAAATAAATATTAAAGGTGGAAATAGAGCTGTTTTCAATGATGCAAGCAAAGGAGTTGTCTCTTGCGAATTTCTACAGAAGAACCACGGAGAGCTTTCCAACTGGTTGCATCACCGTCTGGTATGGCGGGGTTACAGCGTGGAATCGGGAAAAGCTGCAGAAAGTTGCCAACTCAGCCATCTCTATCGGGGGCACAAGCCTCCCCGCCATTGAGGGCATCTTTATAAGTGATGCAGCAAAAGGTGGCACCTATCATTAAGGACCTGCATCACCCAGGACATGCCCTCTTCTCATTGCTGCCATCAAGGAGGAGGTCGAGGAGCCTGAAGACATGCACTCAACATTGTAGGAACAGCTTCTTCACGTCTGCCATTGGGTTTCTGAATGGGCAATGAATCTACACTACCACATACTTTTTGCACTAATTTAATTTATGTATCTTCCTTATTGTATTTTATAGTGTTTTCGTTATTGCAGGCATTCTTGTTGGAGTCCCTTAGGAGAGTAACTACATAGCTGGCCGTGAACACAGAAAGGACGACTGGGGAACTGAGGGTGTGAAGTGTAGCAAGGTGTCATTGTCAGCAAAATCATTTCTGTTCTGTGGTTTGCTACGTGTCAAATTCTGAGTTATCTTGTCCGAACTAGTTTGGTATTTCTTACTCATCAGGAACGGGTCCCATTATAAGAAATGATGGCACATTTAGGCATATTCCAAAGGAAATCCAGTAAAGCTGTGAACCAGGGAATTACACACAGATAATGCAATACAGTATCTAGATATTTTCATTTCCTGGACTTTATCAGAATCAGGTTTAATATCACCGGCATACGTCCTGAAACTTGCTGTTTTTACGGTGGCAGTACATTGCAACACATAATAATGAATTAAATTAGATAAGTAGTGCGAAAGAAATAGTGAGGTAGTGTCTGTGGGTTCAATGCCCATTCTGAAATCAGATGGCAGTGAGGAAGAAGCCGTTCCTGAATCGTTCAGCGTGTGGCTTCAGGTTCCTGTAACTCCTCCCTGATGAGAACAAGGAGAACAAGGCAAGACCTGGGTGATGGGTACAGGAATGCCACATTTTAGAGGCATCGCTCCTTGATGATGTCCTGGATGCTCAGGAGGCTGGTGCCCATGATGGAGCTGACTGAATTCACAGCTTTCTGCAGCATATTTTGATCCTGTACGTGAGCACCCCACCCCACCCCCTCCAGACCAGATGGTGATGCAGCCACTTAGAATCCACGGTACATCTGTAGAAATTTGTGAGATAAGAAAATAATGTTGATTGCTTATTATTTTTCAAGGGGAAAACAGCCTCATGTATTGAGGGAAGTTTAACTGGATAAATAATTAACCTTTGTGACTGTGAAGAAGCAGGAAGCAGATGCACAGACCTGACAATAAGTCTACGATTTTTGTGTCCCAGAGTGTAGACACCTGAGACTAGTCCAGAATTAGCAGGACCTATCGCACCACCAGAGATGGAAGTCTTGTGTATTTTAGGTACTTGCGAGGGAAAATCCCTCCTCATCTCTGTTCTAACGGGACGTCCCTCTATTCTGAGGCCGTGCCCTCTGGTCCTAGATTCCTCCACTTTTGGAACAACCTATGCACGTACATGCTACCACACCTTTCAATTCTCAATAGGTTTCAATGAGATACCCCTACATTCTTCGGAACTCCAGCGAGTACAGACCGAGAGTCATCAAGTCTCCTCATACGTTAACCCTTTCATTTCCAGGATTATTCTTGGGAACCTCCTCTGGATCTTCTGCAATATCTACACATCTTTTCTTAGATATGAGGTGCAAAACTGCTCACAATACTCTGTGCGGTCTGACCAATGCCTTCTAAAGCATCAGCATTACATCCTTGCTTTTATATCCTCGTTCTCTTGAAATGAATGCTAACATTGCACTTGCCTTCCTTACTACTGACTCAACCTGCAAGTTAACCTTTAGGGAATCCTGCACGAGGAGAGCAAATTCCTTTGAGGAGGGAGAGGAGGGTTCATGGGCAGATGGAGCCAGGTGGGGGACTCCATAATCTGCAACCCCTTATTGCCTCCACCAGTTGCCTCCCAGGCTCACTCGTTTTCTCCACCTCTCCCTCCCACCTGGCTTCATCCACCTTCCTCACCTGGATCCACCAGGACCAGCTCGACCCCTTCCCTCACCTCGATGTAGTGACTACTCTCTTTTAACCTCTCAGTCCTAGTGCACAGTCTTGGCCCGAAACATCAATTATCTCTTTTCCTCTGCAGATGCTGTCTTGATTTCTCTAACTTCCGGTAAACTCTCCCCCTCCCGCTTCCCTCTTTTTTCCATTCCCCATTCTGTCTTTCCTCTTACCCATTCTCTTCTCTCCTGCCCAGCTCCTCCCTCTGATGCCCCTCCTCCTTCTCTTTCTCCCATGGTACACTCTCCTCTCCAATCAGATTCCTTCTTCTTCAGCCCTTTACCTTTTCCACCTATCACAATCCAGCTTCTCACTTCATCCCTCGTCCCCGAGCCATCTCATTTCCCCTCATCTGGCTTCACCTATCACCTTCCATTCCTCTTCCTCCACCTTCTTATTCTGGCTTCTCCTCGCCTTCCTATGAAGACCCTTGGCCTGGAATGTAGACTGTTTCTTCCTTTCCATAGGTGCTGCCTGACCTGCTGAGTACCTCCAGCCTTTGCCACTCCAAAGAAAACAACCCAAGTTTATCCACTTCTCACGATAACACAAGCCCTCTAAACCAGGCAGCATTCTGGTAACCCCCTTCTATACTCTCTCCAAAGTCTCAACGTTCTTCCTATAGTGGAGTGACCAGAATTGTATGCAATATTCCAGATTGGTATAGCCAGAGTTTTATCAAGTTGCAACATAACCTCTTGACTTATGAACTCAATGCCTTGACAAATAAAAGCAAGCATTCCATTAGCCTTCTGAACCACCTTATCGACCTGTGTAGCCACTTTCAAGGAACTGTAAACTTGGATCCCAAGATTTCTCTGCTCAGCAACTCTGTTATGGATCTTGCCCCCAACAGTGTACAATCCCCTTGCATTTGCCCTGCCAAGGTGCAACACCTCACATTTATCCTGGTTAAACTCCATCTACCATTTCTCTGCCCATATCTGCAACTGATCTATATCGAACTGTATTCTTTGCCAGTCTTCTACACTGCCAACAACTCCACCAGTCTTGGTGTCATCTGCAAACTTACTAACCCACTCATCTGCATCTTCATCCAGGTCATTTATATACATCACAAACAGCAGAGGTCCCAGCACAGTTCCCTGTGAAACTCCACTAATTACAGACCTTCAGCTCAAATAAGTCCCTTCAACCACTACCCTCTGTCTTCTACGCACAAGCCAGTTCTGAGTCCAAACACCCAATTCGCCACGGATCCCATGCATCTTAATCTTCCGAATTAGCCTTCCATGAGGGACTTTTCAAAGTCTTACTAAAATCCATGTAGACAACATCAGCTGCCCTACACTCATCAATCTCTCTCAACATCTTGTCAAGAAAACTCAATCAAGTTGGTAAGACACGATCTGCCCTGCACAAATCCATGCTAGTTCTCCCTAATTAGGTCATGGGTTTCGAAACTTCCTCCTCCTTGATCTCTAAATGTCCTAACATATTTATACACTCAGCACTGATCTCCTGGTCATCCATATCCTTTTCCTTGGTAAACACAGACTGGTTCATATTCATTAAGTACCTCATTCACATTCTCTGCATCCAAGCAAATGTTCCCCTCTTTATCCTTGAATGGTCTCACCCTCTCCCTGGTTATCCTTTCACTCTTGATGTATGTATAGAATGCCTTGGGATTCACCTTAATCCTACTTGCCAAGAACCTTTCATGGCCCCTCCTGGCTTCCTAATTCCCTTCTTTAGTTCTTTTCTGATTTCTTTATACTCCTCATGTGCTTTATTTGATCCTAACTTCTGAAGTTTTATATACTTTTCCTTTTTCTTCTTGACCTAATTTATCACTTCTCTGGATATCCAAGGTTTTCTTGTCTTTCCATCTCCGTCCTTCCTTCTTACAGGAACATATCTTTCCTATGCTCTGTGTAATTGATCTTTAAACACCCTCAACATATCTGATGTGCACTTGGCAGAAAAAAGGGTGTTCCCAATTAACTCTCCTTAGTTCCTGCCTAATGAATGCCCTTATAATTTGCCCTACTCTGATTCAAAACTATCCTGCAAGGACCATAGCTACCTTTATCTATAGCTATCCTGCAAGTTACTTAGTCACCTGTACACCTGCTTATTCACGCAAATATCTCATCAGCCAATCATGTGACAGCAACTCAATGCATACAAGCATGCAGACATGGTCAAGAGGTTCAGTTGTTGTTCAGACCAAACATCAAAATAGGGAAGAACTGTGATTTGAGTGACTTTGACCATGGATTAATGGTTGGTGCCAAACAGGGTGGTTTGAGTTTCTCAAAAACTGCTGATCATCTGGGATTTTCACACACAACAGTCTCTAGAGTTTAAGGGAATGGTGCAAAAAGCAAAAAGCATCCAGTGAGTGGCAGTTCTGTGGATGGAAATGCCTTGTTAAAGAGAGAGGTCAGAGGAGAATGGCCAGACTGGTTCAAGCTGACAGGAAGGTGACAGTAACTTAAGAGCATCTAAATGCAAAATACATCGAACCTTGAAGTGGATGGGCTATAGCAGAAAAAACCATGAATATGCACTCAGTGACCACTCTTTCAGATACAGGAGGTACCATACAAAGTGGCCACTGAGTGTATACTGTAAATGCTTTAACTTTTTGAAGAACTGTAGGGAAATAATGTTGGAGTCAAATACAGACTAAGACCATGAGGAGTAAGGAGAAGAGGGGAAAGAGAATTCTTTTTAAGCAAGTTGCAGGAATGAGATCGATTGACTGGTCAAATGGCATCACAACAACTTTGCTCTCGACCCTGGTAAGACAAAAAAATTGATTATGGACTTCAGGAGGGAGAAATTGAAGGAACTACACCGGTCTTCACTGAAGAAGTGGAAAGGGTGAACAGCTTCAAGTTCCTGAGTGTCAACATCTCAGATCTACTCTGGGTCCAAAATATCGATGCAATTATGAAGAAGGCACCCCAGTGGTTGCATTTCATTTGGAGTTTGAGGAGATTTGGTTTACCGCCAAAGACTCTAGCAAATCTCTATAGAGAGACCGTGGGGAGCATTCTGACTGGTTACATTACCATCTGGCATGGAGGGGGCCAAAGCACGGAATATCATGTGCAGGTCATTTTTTGAACACTTGTGTGATGCAGACATTGTATCACTCAATGCTTGCTGTTTGTTCTTAATAAAGTCAAACTCAGAGTGGGTTTTCGTTAGAACATTTTATTACTGAACTGCTGCACAACACTGAGCCCATGCAACTAGCTCACCATTGTAGCTTCCAATTGAAGCACTTGCATTGCCCACTGGGAACTGAAGTTCTTTATTTCATACACATATCTTCCCCCTTTAAAGTAAAACAAACAGAATACTATGTCCTCATAAATCTGCAAGAAACAATAATTCTTTCCAACAAAGATATAAACATTCTGTAGCTGGTCTCTTTCCTCTGCTTTTTGTTTTGAATTTTTGACTTCAATTGTTATGAACACCTCCAGCCCCTTAACCACTCATACACTTTCAAACACTTTCAATCAGTCTCTGAGGTGGTGTAATGGTCCTTTTTAGTCCGCTAGTTGTTTCCACAGGTGTATTGCTCCTATATGATGCATGAATATGTGTGTCTTTCTGAAAACTTTAATCAACACATTCATTTTTTTACATCTGCTCTGTTCTATCAGGAGATACTGAAAGGGAGGTGACAATCATGTCAACATAGGCCTGTATATCTACATTATCCTCTTGGTCAATCTTTTCTTTCTTGTCAACTGCTCAGGACAGCAAACATCTTGCAGCTCCGAATCTGGCAAGTGTATTTGTGGGATTTGAGGCCGATAAAGCATGCTCAGTAAAATTGTTCCTACTATCATATCCGAGGGAATGACAGTTCTAAAGCCTATAAGAATCTATGATATTGTCCATCTATGATATTGGCTCAGATCGGCTCCATCCCCACCCCCCCGACACTTTTTTTCCCCTTATAGCTGCATTTACACATTGGCTAGATAATCTTTATGGTGTATCTCAATGGGTTTCAATAGGTACATTTAATGACAGAGAAATGTATACAATATACATCCTGAAATTCTTTCTCTTCGCAATCATCCACAAAAACAGAGGAGCGCCCCAAGAATGAATGACAGTTAAATGTTAGAACCCTAAAGCCCCCCAGCTCCCTGGTAATCCTGCATTTATATCCCCTCCCTCACAACTTACTTACTAGCCACCTGTTACACCACTGGCATTCAGTGTAGTAATGAAGGTTCTCCATCTCTGTCTGTTCTTGGCCATCTTCCCTATTATGCCCCAGATGTGGTTCAGGGTCCTCATTTCTGTCTCTACAGTATATCGCTAAGTTCCGTCACCTTTGGCTAAGATCAAATGTGTCATGTATCCTCTCCCTCATCTGCCCTGAAAACTGCTTTTGATTCCTTCCTATTTCTGACAAAGTCTTTGACATAAATGTTAGCTCAGTTTCTCTTCCCACAGATACAATCTGAAGGTCAAGAGTTCCTAATATTTACTGTTTATACTTTGCCAGAGATCTAGCCCACTCACAATGGGCTAAATGGCTATTTTCTAGGCTGCAAGATCTGTTAATTCTATGAGTGTTTACAAATGTTTTCATTTCCAACTTGTTAAGCATTCAAGGCCAAATAAATCTAAGCTTCCTTTATTACCTCCTAGTTTATGCTATGTACTTTCATTATGGCTAATCAAATGAAGCAGGATGTTTCCAACATTTCCACAATTTGTAATATTAAAAGAATGGGAAAATAGTGCATGCAGGGTAATTGTCAGTGGTTTAGGAAATGACTAATGTTTTCATTTGAGCCTTGACTCAAGTGAACTTTTCATGTAAGTCTTCCTCTGTTGGCGGAGATTAATATCCTCTGTGGACCTGTTGATAGTGTCCAGATGGTGCAGCAATTAGGAAATTACACTTCTACCTTTGATTGATCATTGGTAAATAACAGATTTGGAGGCTGAAATTCCAATGATTCCAGACCAAGTCATTGAAAATTAGAATCAGAATCAGGTTTATTATCATTAATAACATACTGTATGTTGTGAAATTGGTTGTTTTGTGGCGGCTCTACAGTGCAGTACATTAAAAATATAAATAGTTTACAGAAATAACTGTGAAAAATAAATAAATTGTGCAAAAAGGGGGCAAAATAGTGAGGTTTTGGACGATTCAGATACGTAATGTCAGAGAGGAAGAAGCTGTTCCTGAAACAAGTGTGCATCTTTAGGCTCCCATACTCTGGCTAGATTGCCTACCCTACATCTTAATCAATGACCTTCTTGTCAGCTCTTGTCGAGCACTGGCAAACCAACAATATTTTGTAGTTGAGACCCCACCATTGAACTGGCTCAGCACCAGGTTCTTGTTTTTCACATTTAAACTTCAGTTAATGTTAATTGAAACAATATGTACAGTACTGTTTAATACTCAGGAGGGTGCTGGCAGAGTTCCAGTTCATGTGAAGCAGAGATTCTAGTAGGGTTTATAACTGACATTCACTTAGGCGTGCTAGCAGAAACAATTTTATTGAACATATTTCACCTGTCTCAAATCCCACAACTTTCACCAGATTGGGAGCTGCAAGACTAAGAAGCAATACAGGCATTTATTGATGAGGGACGAGACTGCATCATACAAATGCTGGCCAAATTAACTACACAAAATATGAACTTGCGTAAACCGTGCTGGGTGTCCCACCACAATGCCCAAACGTAGTTGAGGTAGGCAACAAGTATCTCTGCTCCATCTGCCAAAAGTGGAATTTCCCACTGGCCAACCATTTTAATTCCTGTCCCCATTCCCGCTCCAACATGTCTGTCCACAGCCTCCTCATTTGCAGTGATGAGGCTACTCTCAGGGTGGAGGAGGAACACCTCGTATTCAATTCAGGTAGCCTCCAATCTGATGGCATGAATATCAGTTTCTCCTTCTAGTAATTTTTTTTGTTCACTCCCCCTTCCCTCCTTTTCCATTTTCCCCTCTGGCCTCTTACCTCTTCTTCTGAACTGCCTATCACCTCTGCTGTTCCTTCTCCTTCTTCCCTTTCTCCCATGGTCCACTCTCCTCTCCAACGAGATTCACTCTTCTCCAGCCCTTTACCTCTCCCACCCACCTGGCTTCACCTGTCACCTTCTAGCAGGGTGATACACACAAAATGCTGGAGGAACTCAGCAGGCCAGGCAGCATCTATTGAGAAGAGTAAATAGTCGATGTTTCAGTCCAACAGCCTTCCAAGTACTTTAAAACTATGCCCCCTTGTGTTAGCAATTTCAGCCCGAGGTAAAAGCCTCTGACTATCCACATGATCAATGCCTCATATCATCTTATACACCTCTATCAGGTCACCTCTCATCCTCCATCACTTCAAAGAGGAAAGGCCAAGTTCGCTCAACCTATTCTCATAAGGCACGCTCTTCAATTCAGGCAACATCTTTGTAAAACTCCTCTGCACTCTTTCTATAGTATCCACATCCTTCCTGTAGTGAAGTGACCAGACCTGAACACAGTACTCCAAGTAGGGTCTAACCAAGGTCCTATATAACTGTAACATCACCTCTCAGCTCTTGAACACAGTCCCATGGTTGATGGAGGCCAACACGCCTTCTTAACAACACTGACAGCCTGTGCAGCAGCTCTGAGTGTCTTGTGGATCCCAACATCTCGCTGATCCTTCACATTGCCAAGAATCTTACCATTAATATTATATTCTATTATATTCTTCAAACTTGACTTACCAAAATGAACCACTTCACACTTATATGAGTTGAACTCCACCTACCACTTCTCAGCCCAGTTCTACATCCTATTGATGTCCTGCTGTAACCTCTCACAACCCTCCAGACTATCCACAACACCCCCAACCTTTGTGTCATCAGCAAACTTACTAACCCACCCTTCTACTTCCTCATCCAGGTCATTTATAAAAATCACAAATAGGAGAGGTCCCAGAACAGATCCCTGCAGAACATCATTGGTCACCATCCTCCATGCAGAATATGAACCATCTACAACCACCCTTTGCCTTTTGTGGGCAAGCTAATTTTGGATCCACAAAGCAAGCTATCCTTGGATCCCATGTCTCACTACTTTCTGAATGACTTGCATGGGGAACCTTATCAAATGCCTTACTGAAATCCATATACACTGCATCCACTGCTCTACTTTCATCAATGTGTTTTGTTACAGCCTCAAATAATTCAATCAGGTTCGTAAGGCATGACCTGCCCTTGACAAAGCTATGCTGACCATCCTTAATCAGATTATGTCTCTCCAAATGCTCATAAATCCTGCCTCTCAGGATCAACTTGCCCACCACTGAAGTCAGACTCCCCGCTCTATAATTTCCTGGGTTATCTCTCCTCCCTTTCTTGAACAAAGGAACAATATTTGCATCCTTCCAATCCTCTAGTACTTCTCCTGTCCCTATTGATGGTACAAAGATCATTGCCAGAGGCTTCGCAATTTCCTCTCTTCCATTCCACAGTAGCCTGAGGTATTATCTCATCCGGTCCCAGTGATTTATCTAACTTAATACCTTTCAAAGGTTCCAGTACATCCTCTTTTTTAATGACAATACGCTCAAACATTTCAGTTCATTCTAAATTATCCGTACGATTGCCAAGGTCCTTTTCCCTGGTGAATACTGAAGCAAAGTATTCTTCCTGGCATCCTTGTTATTTTATAGAACTCTAACAGTACCTAGTTTCTTGAACCTTTTGTAAGCTTTTCTTTTCTTCTTAACTAGATTTTCTACATCCTTTGTACACCATGGTTCTTCTACCCTACCATCCTTTCACTGCCTCAATGGAACATACCTATGCAGAACACCATGCAAATGTTCCCTGAACATTTGCCACATTTCTGCCATGTATTTCCCTGAGAACATCTGCTCCCAAGTTCCTGCCTAATAGCATCATATTTTCCCCTACCCTATTTAAATGTTTTCCCAAATTATCTGCTCCCTTCCCTCTCCAGCACAATGGTAAAGGAGATAGATTTGTGATCACTACCTCCAAAATGCTCTCCCACCGAGAGATCTGGCACCTGACCAGGTTCATTTCCCAATACCAGATCAAGTACAGTCTCTCCTCTAGTTGGCTTATCTATATATTGGGTCAGGAAATCTTCCTGAACACACCTAACAAACTCCAACCCATCTAAACCCCTTGCTTTAAGGAGATGCCAGTCAATATTAGAAAAGTTAAAATCTCCCCTCACAACAACCCTATTATTATTGCACCGTTCCAGAATCTGCCTCCCTATCTGCTCCTTGATATCCCTGTTACTACTGGGGGGGGTCTATAAAAAACACCCAGTAAAGTTATTGCCACTTTCCTGTTTCTGACTTCCACCCACAATGACTTAGTAGACAATTCCTCCATGACTTTCTCCTTTTCTGCAGTAGTGATTCCATCCCTGATTAGCAGTGCTACTCCCTCACCTCCTTTGCCTCCGTCCCTGTCCGTCTGGAAACATCTAAAGCCCGGCACACTCAGCAGCTATTCCTGCCCCTGAGTTATCCAAGTCTCTGCAATGGCCACAACCTCATAGTTCCATGTATTGATCCACACTCTAATTTCGTTTGTTTTGTTAATGATACTCCTTGTGCTAAAATAGACACATCTCAAACCATCTGGCTGAGTGGATCTTTGCTCCATCATCTGCTTATCCTTCCTCATAAACTCCCTACAAGCTGTCTCTACTTGTGCACCTACTGCCCCATCCTCTGTATCTTCACTTTGGTTTCCACCCCACAGCAAATTTAGTTTAATCTATGGTAAGAATAGGATGATTTAGCAGGTAAATACTCCAATTCTTTGGAGTATTGTTAGCTGTTGCTGTCCCTTTAAATGAGTCCTAATTATTGTCAATTACTGTCAATTATTGCTTGCCACATTCCTTCATGGACAGATTATACTTAAAAATCTCATGCCGAGCACTCAGTGCTCAATCATAAGAGTTCCATTTCTAGTACTACTGTTTGTGACTGAACTATTGCCTCAGCAAGGACCTGGACCCATTGCAATTTGCCTATTGCCACAATAGGTCAACGGCAGACGCAATCTCAATGACTCTCCACAAGGCTTTAGACCACCTGGACAACATAAACACCTACGTCAGGATGCTGTTCATCGACTATAGCTCAGCATTTAATATCATCATTCCCACAATCCTGATTGAGAAGTTGCAGAACCTGGGCCTCTGTACCCCCCTCTGTAATTGGAGCCTTGACTTCCTAACCAGAAGACCACAGTCTGTGTGGATTGGTGATAACATCTCCTCCTTGCTGACGATCAACATTGGTGCACCTCAGGGGTGTGTACTTACCAATGCTCTTCTCGCTGTATACACATGACTGTGTGGCTAGGCATAGCTCAAATACCGTCTATAAATTTGTTGATGAAACAACCATTGTTGGTAGAATCTCAGGTGGTGATGAGGGGGTGTACAGGAGTGAGATATACCAACTAGTGGAATAGTGTCACAGCAAGAACCTGGCACTCAATGTCAGTGAGATGAAAGAGTTGATTGTGGACTTCAGGAAGGGTAAGTTGAAGGAACACATACTAATGCTCACAGAGGGATCAGAAGTGGAGAGAATTTCCTGGGTGTCAAGATCTCTGAGGATCTAACCTGGTCCCAACCTATCGATATAGTTATAAAGAAGGCAAGACAGCGGCTATACTTTATTAGGAGTTTGAAGAGATTTGGCATGTTAACAAATACACTCAAAAACTTCTATAGTTGTACTGTGGAGAGCATTCTGACAGGCTGCATCACTGTCTGGTATGGGGGGTGGGGGGGCTATTGCACAGGACCAAAAGAAACTGAAGAAGATTGTAAATCTAGTCAGCCCACTAGCCTACAAAGTACCCAGGACATCTTTAGGGAGCGGTGTCTCAGAAAGACAGCATCCCTTGTTAAGGACCTCCAGCACCCAGGACATGCCCCTTTCTCACTGTTACCATCACGTAGGAGATACAGAAGCCTGAAGGCACACACTCAGCGATTCAAGAACAGCTTCTTCCCCTCTGCCATGCAAGACACAGACACTGAAGTACTAGGAACAGGACTAGGCATGACAAGGCAGCAAGGGAAGAGGGGAAGAAATGATGCTGGACATTGACACAGGCCCTGGACGAGACAAGGATTCAAGGCCTGGGCTAGGACTTGGACAAGAGACATGGGACCTGGGCATGGAACTAGGAACAAGGAGCCTGGACTGGTGACATAGAACTACGGAACCAGAGCCTGGACAAGGACCCAGAACCTGGGACTTGATTGGGACTTGGAACCTGGGTCTTGACTCAGAACTGGAACCCGGGTCTAGGCTAGGACTCATGACTAGGATCTCGGCAGGGACAGGACGTGGCTACAGAACAGGACATGGAAGTCCTGCACAGGACGAGACACATGGACAGGACGAGAACACAAAGCCTTGACTTGGACAGGACGAGGTCCTTGGACGTGGCTTGGACAGGACGAGGGAACCCCAGCACCAGACTGGGCGAGGTACTCCTGGGCTGGGCGAGGCACATGGACAGGACGAGAACATGAAGCCTTGGTAATCTTGAGAGAGGAACATGGAACACAGAGCCGGGACCCCTCCTTGGAAACAGGATGTAGGGCCAGGACTCATACACAGAACACTGAGAGACAGATCTCCATTCAAGGTAGTGGTAAACGGCCAGACTTACCCAGCGGAAGCAAGGGCACAAAGAGATGGTTCCCAACACAAGGTAATGGCAAACAGCTGGACCTACCTAGTGAAGGCGTGGACACAGAGACAGTTCAAAACAATGAGAGACAGTTCAAAACAACAATAGACAGTTCTTTATCTTGCTCCAGCAGTTGAACTTCACAGCAGTGCAGGCGAAGGCTGCAGGCGAGGGTTACAGGCAAGGCAAGGCTTCAGGCGAGGCAAGGCAAGGAAAGGCGAGGCTCAGACGCTGGTTACAGGGCAAGGTTTCAGAAGGAAGTGGCCAAGAAGGGATTCAGACAGGGGGTTTTGATGGGAACAATCCAGCAGCCGAGCTCTGGTCTCCGGAGGTACTTATGCGTCTGCCCAAACGAGAATCATGTGCCTTAATTAGAGCACCCAAAAGAGCAATGGACATCCGGAAAACCTGGAATATGGATCAATGGACTGGACCATGAACTGGAATGTGGAACTCACGGACCGGACCATGACATACCTCATTTTTGTTTAATATGTAGTATTTCTGTTATTTCATGTTCTTTAATCTATTCAATATAAGTAATTGATTTATTTGTTTATTTATTATTATTATTATTATTATTATTATTAGTTTCCTCTGCTAGATTATGTATTGCATTGAACTGCTGCTGCTAAGTTAACAAATTCCACATCACATGCCAGTGATAATAAACCTGATTCTGATTTTGCTTGTCTCATTTTGTTTACTTCAGGTCTGAGTCTGAGTTAATTCTAGACCTTGGGTTCACCACCCTCGATTGCTCTCTTGTTACACATCACTGTAGTGTTCTAATTTCCATGGTCTCTGTAAAAGTGCGAATGCCAGCAATTCCAAGTATCACGTGTAAAAAGAGGTAATCCTACACCTCTATGTAGACAACTTTAACAACCAATCCACTAATCATCGACTAAAAAAATCACTGCAAGAACTTAGCAACAAACAGCATCAGTGGATGCAAAGTGATGGTCGACATTTCTGGCCAAGATCTTGCATTCGGACAGAAAACAGAGTGAAGTTAGCCAGTATATAGATATGAGAGGGGAAAGTGAAGTATGCATGGTTGAAGCTAAAAGCCCACACTGACAAGAAATCTGAGAAAGAGTGGTACACAGTCCCAAACACAGAGTGACCTCTCATTCTCTATGATGACATTATAGTTATAGCCAACTACAGTTTGAGTACCTCTTATCCAAAATTCCACAAGGTGCTGGAAAGGTCCCCAGGAAACGTGCAGGTCTCTGAGGACCACAGACAGCTTTGAAAACTTACCTCACATATGTAGTGAACAGAGGTTAATGAAAAATAGAAAAGTACTGCATAAAGCGAAAAATGAAGAATGGATTCGTCAGTGTCAGAGTGAACATTCGCCACTTAACGGTACGCTGATCATAAAACAAGCAAAAATCTGAAAATTGAAGGTAATTGTGAATATTCAGCGGGTTATTTGCAGAAATTTAAGAAAAGGCATGGCATTAAATGTTTAAAGAATTGTGGTGATAAAGTGTCTATTGATCTTGAAGCAGCAGAGAAATTCACTGATGAGTTTGCCAAGATTATCCTGATGAAAATCTAACTCACTGAATGGCTACATCAGTACATACGTGAGATGGGCAAGTGTAGGACAAAGTCTACTTATGGTAACAAATAAACTCGGAATTGGAAATAATGGCTTTCCCATATTATTACAAATTCCAGAAAAATCCGAAACACTTCCGGCCTCATGCATTCCAGATAACTCCCAACCCCCGAATATTACAGTTGAGGCACCGACACAAACTCTAAAATTTACTTCCGACTCCCCCGCAATGAAACAAAGAACACCTCCACTCACGTTGATATTCAAAATAAATTCTACAGTGAAGGTAGGTTAGTTTTAGTGACGGTCTTGGAGATGCAATACCAGGAAGAAGTTAACGCTGCACCGGAGAATTAAAAGATTCAGAGCTGATGTTGAGAGTTGAACTGTGTAAGTGGTACCAAACTGCGCATTTTGCACAATGCACAACTTGTCATGTTCCAGAAGAGCAAGGTGTTCATGAACCAGAGTTTTACTAGTCGATCAGTAGTCATGCAACAACTGTAGATGTCCGAATGTTTAAAAAACCCGAGTCCCAGCCGAAGGGGGCGGTCCGCGCTGTCGCCTCTTACACTGACTCGATGCGCCGAGCCTTCACGTTGATTGTGGGGCTTCTTAAAAAGTTGATCAATTTCAGACCACGTTTTCGTTTGAGATTTGATTATTATGTATTCCAGGTCGATTTTCCTTTTCGCTTTACTCTTGGTGGTAACAGGTAGGTAAAATGGTTTTAAATATAATCAATATATTTGCACGGAGTCACGCAGCGTTAGGGAGTAACTGTACATACAAACTGTACATTCCGGATTGTGCGCTACTGAGTGGGCATGGACCGTATCTCGTTTCCAATTTCCTCGGCAATATTCATTTTGGCGAAACATAAACTTTACGTTAACTTGAATTCCACTCAAGAATGGCAAGGAAGATAGAAATGAAAACTAAGCACCGAGCAAAATAGTTGCATGATTCAGGAATTAAATTTAAAATTAAGAATATATCTCATTATTTTACCCATTACGCCAGAAGCACTTTCATTCCGTTTCTCAGTCCCTGGTACTCTATTCTTTCAGTACTCTGTACATGCGATCACTGTTGAGCGCTGGGCTGAGTCTGACCGCTGGTCCGTTTACAACTCTATACCTTTGTGTAAAACTGCAACAGCCACCAAAGTGCACATAGTCCGAGTTCCTATATGTCCTTCCGATATAACAGTCTGACCAGTCACCATAACCCGCCCTGATGTAAGGTCTCCACTGGGAAGGTCGTCAGTTCCTTTTTCCCGCCAAATTATCCAAACTGATGTCTGGTCTAAACTACAATTGAACCTCTTGGCCATGTCTACATGGTCTTACGTTTTGAGTTGCTTGCCGCATGTTTGTCGGATTAGATGTTTGCCGGATTAGATGTTTGCATTAATGAGCAGCAGCAAGGTTTATCGAATAAAGTTGGTCATTGAGTGTATTCTGACATCCCTTCATTATCACTGAGTATAAATCCTGGAATTCCCTCCCCACCTTCACCTGAAGAGCCGAGGCTGTTTTAGAAAATGGCTCAGAGGAAACTGGGGATGGTCTGCAGTTACCTGAAACATCACTGTCCCAATTAGTGGAAAAACAAACAACTTGCTTTCACTTTTGATGTGAAAAATTCTGTGTTTCCGGTTGTGGTTCTCCAACAAATCAATGTCATGTCCAATATTTTGATCTATGGTCCGTTCTAAGAGGTAGCCTTGGCCTACAGACATTAGGGGTTATTTCAAATAGTTAAGAGCAAATAATTGGCTTCATCATAGAAGATAGATAGTTGTGGTGTTCTGCAAGTATCAGTCCAGGATCTCTTGTTTGTAATATAAAGTAATAACTTGGATGAGCATGTGGATGGTCTGATCAGTAAGTTTGCAGAGAAATTGATGGCATACTGGAGATTGAGGAACATTGTCAAAGGATATAGCAGGAGTTACAGGAGATCAGCTGGAAATTTAGGCAGAGTGAGGACATCAAATACAAGAGAAATGTATACAATAAATGGCAGGACAATTGAGAGTACTCATGTAGGGAGGGATCTTGGGGTTGACGTCCATCGCTCCCTGAAAGTGGAAAGGGCAGTAAAGACAATGTGAAGCATGCTCACCTTCACTGGTGGGAACACCGAGCATGAACGTTGACAGGTACATTGCAGCTGTACAAGACATTGATTCAGCTATATTTGGAATACTTGTGTAGCTCTGGTCACCTCATCGAGAAAGGATGTGGAAGATTTGAATAGGTGCAGAAGAGATTCATCAGAATGTTGTCTGGATTGTGGTGTATTATCTATAAGGAGAGGCAAGAACATCGGATGCCGAGAGGCGACATGATAGAAGGCATAGATAGCGTAGAGAGTCAGTGTTCCTCCCAGGTTGGAAATGTCATAGATTTAAGGTGACAGAAGCTTTAAGGTGTCCTTGCAGAAGCTTCATTTAGATTTTGCCAGACCATTCATGGGCACAGATTTCTAGGCAGTAGTCGATGCAGCTACAAAGTGGCCAGATGTGTTTCCAATAGCCTCCACTACAGCTTTGCACATTGTTGATGTGTTGAGAAGCCTCTTCTCAAGACTGCTGTTCCAGAACACTTAGTCAGTGACAATGGACCAGAGTTCGTTGTGGAACAGTTTGTCATTCCTGAAAATGAATGGAATAAGAGGTTTTACATCTGCACCATACCACCCACCTGCAAATGGTTTGGTGGAAAGATTTGCCAAAATCTAAAGAACACTCTGTGAGTAATGTCATCAGAACACAGGGCACTGAATCAGAACCTCAACAATTTTCTCTTTGCATATCCTAATGCAGTACAGTTCAAAACCAACAACTCACCAGCTATGCTCTCCTTGGCCGTCCCTTGTGCTCATGCTTGGATTTTCCCAAACCCAGTCTCAGAAGGAGTTTGCAGGACAAGCAGCTGAGACAAACTGAGGGCTCCTCAAACAAGGAGGCTCAATGTTTCACTCCTCGACAAGTAGTCCTGGTGAGGGACTGCAGTGATGATCAAAAGTGGGTATTTGGAAAGGTTAAGGATAGAATTGGACCATTCCTACACAATGGAGATTGCATCTAATGTCATCTGAAGATAACACTTTGATCAGTGTCAATTATTTGAGAAGAAAGGTGTCCATAGCTGTTAGAACCACTCCGAGAGTCAAGTCTCACAACCATCATAGAGGAGGCCCCAGAGCTTGAGAATGATTCACAGCCACAGAACTCACAAGCCAAGTAAGGTGACCCCCTTGTCAGGAAAGACTTTATCCCACAAGAGTGTGAAAACCTCCACAGCTATGAAATATTTAGGTCTGAATGGAGCAGTTTAAGATTTACTATGCTGTGGACATCTATATGGTTATTGTACTATATAGTATATTGTGTGTGTGTACATGTGTGTGTGTGTATATATGTGTGTGTGTATATATATATATACATACACACACATACATATAAAATGACTAGGGAGTGTTACGTACCCCGTAACTGGGTTGCCAAACCAGCAGAAATGGATCACTCAGTTGGAGTCTGGAGTACTAGAACTAAGAAAGTTTTATTAAAGAAACAAGCAACACAGTAATCGAAAGGATAATAAATGCAACAGTTCAGCGATGATAAACACACGTGCACAGAATTAAGATAACAGCATCAATCAAGCTCTATCGTTGTCTAGGGGTAAATGACCAAATTTCAAAGTGACTCAAAGTTCAGTCCAGTTTAGTAGTTCAGTTCGCAGTAATCGTTGCCATGGCGATGGACAACGTGGGAGAAGAGAGAGATAGAACAGGAACAACTGATCATTCAGACACTGCTTCACTCACAGACCGGCGAGCTGGCTCACAAGCAGCTTTTGGGCAGGTCCTTGGTGATGTCACCTGAGGTCACCGACTGTGACCCCTCCTCCAGATGCGGTCGATCCTCTGCAGTGAACCCGGCACCCAGGCAAGGGCGGACACACACCGGGTTCCCGCTGATCGTACCTTTCCACCCTGGCAGTTGTCTGGTACTTCTCACCGACTCGTGAGAAGCGTACCGCTTCCAGGGTCTCGTTACCTCGGGTGGCGTGTGTGTCCTGCCTTAGCGAACCGGTCCCTTTTTATCCCCCTGCTGGGGTATCGCCTGTCCATCACTTCAAACAGTTCAAGGTTCAAAGGGGGGAGCCGCTCCAGACAGCTCTCTCTCCCCCGTCCCTTCATTACACATCTCCAGACGCTGCTCCATTGTTCCTTATCTCTCCTTCCCCTGAGGGCAGGTGGCAGACCACTTGCTGATGTCACTGATGCTAACCCAGGCCAGCAAACATCTTAATTTTATGTGTAATCTCGTCACAGGAGTAATACATCATATTTTGAGTTGAGATGCATTCTATATGGAGTTGTAGTTATGGCTAAGCAGGGACAAGTATAGTGTTCTGTATCTAATATTTCAGTAAGACAGGTTTACCACCGATTTTCTGGCACCCTTGTGTCCTGAGCCTTGCCAGATTAACGTTTTTGCCAGATTAAGAGGTCACGCAATAATAATGGCAAAAATGGACTGCAGAAGCTTAAAAAGGATTACTAATTAACAAAACATAAATGTAAATTTATTAATTGCTGTGCTTACAAAGAATGGTGTTTCTCGATTATCTTTTTAAACACTTCATCCAGGCAAAGTTATTTCATGTGTTTTGATCTCTCACTGTGTGATTTTTCTTGCATCAAATAAAAATTCATTAGCTCTTGTTCTGTCATGAAGGTACGTATCTCTAACCCTATGACTAAATCACCCAACAGCTCATTTAACTTGTCAATGGTAAATCTTTCAGTTTCATCCATTTCATAATCATCGTTTCCATCTTGACCACTTGCAGTGTTTTTATCAGTATTCAGAGCACTGTATAATTGAGTCCATAAGGTGATGGATGCAGACAGGTGTTTTGTCGTTGACAATCATCCACTCGTAGAGATTTTCTACATTAAGACTACTTGCTATAGCTTTCAAAGCAGGTCCTGTAACACTTGAACATTTGTTTCATATGCAAGCAAATCATGAACAACTTTCTCCTTTGGTACGTGATATCCTGTAAAATCATTGACAAGCTTTTCTTCGGGTGCATTGACAAACGTCAAGGCAGGCCACAGCTTATTCCAGCCATTCTTTAGTGTTGAATGTTCTCACTTCTCCCACCCTCAAGCAATGAACCAAAGAGCATCCTTCATGCTAAATTCTTTAATAAATGTCTGTACAGAATTGCTAGCATTCACATCATCTAACAGATGTTTCATGTAAAGAGAGTGATACTTGGCCTTAGAGAGTACAGTATTCCTTAATCTTGAGGTTGGATACGCAATGTACAGTTTGGTGGTGAATACACTGTAAAAACATTATTCTTACACAGGAGTTCAGCTTTGGGGTGAGCTGAGTTGTCCAAAATAAGAACTTTGCAATCTTTGGGTAGCCTTGTAGATGTGCAACGTGCTCTGGCTTCTGACACAAAATATTTTTCAAACCACTCTACCATAATACCGGTGGTAATCCAGCAATTTTCATTTGCGCAATATGTTACTGGGTCAATTTTAACACCTTTCAAGGCCCTAGGGCATTTACTTTTTCTGCTTACCAGTGGAACTTGAGTACCTGCTGGGTTGGAGCACCCTAAAATGGTAACTCTGTCCTTAGATTGTTTGAATCCTGTGGGATCTTCTTCTATTGCTAATATTTTCCAAGGTGTGCATTGCCAGAATAATGCAGTTCCGTCTGCATTATACTTCTGCTCAGGACTGAGGCTTTCGGCAGCTATGAGCTTCGCAAATTCATCCACCTACTCCACATCCGCTTCCTGGTTTGCAGATCATTTTTCTCCACACACTTTATGCATGGAAACTCCATGGCCCTTGGCCCTTCTTAAACCTTTGAAGCCATCCTTCACTATAGTCACACACAGGTTCTAATTTAAGTTCTTTATGGAATAACTTAGCTTAGTTCATTATCATACTGCCCGACAAGATGATTCCATCACTCCAATGCTGGCGAGACCATTCAATCAACACTCAATCATGCTCAGTGCTCTTACCAACTTCCATAGTTTTTTCTAATGCTCATTTGCTTAGCTGTTGATTGACTATTTGCATCGAAGTGTAAAATTTTCTCTTTGGCGCTTTATATCACACACAGTTGATGAACCAATATCATACAAGTCACACAGCTTATGCACAGAAACACCTTAGTACAGTTTTTTCAACTCTTCAACCCTCTTAGAACAATATTGACTGATGTTTACATTTGACACCACCACTGGTATTCGCACTTATCTTAGAAGTCACAGCTAGGGTTAAATTTATATAAAATATGCACAAATATTGGGACTACCACAAAGTGCAATGTAAATAATGAAAGTAGTGTGCTTTTGTCAAAATGAGTCTCGCCACGGATGGTGCTGCGTGCACGACATACAGTGCCATCTGGTGGCTGCCCAGTAAACTACGTCTTGTAATTTCATCCGAATGAAAAGAGGAGCTGAACCATCAGTTTCTGGAAAATCGGTGGTCAACCTGTACTTGAATAAAATTGTAAACATATTATTTGATTAAACATTCTTTGTTTGTTTACATAATTCATAATGGGTTACACGTAAGATGTTTGTGAATGGCACACGTCATTATAGAAACATAGAAAACCTACAGCACAATACAGGCCCTTCGGCCCACAAAGCTGTGCTGAACTTGTTCTTACCTTAGAACTATGTAGGCTTACACATAGCCCCCTATTTTTCTAAGCTCCATGTATCCATCCATGAGTCTCTTAAAAGACCCTATCATTTCCACCTCCAACACTGCCACCAGCAGCCCATTCCACACACTCACCATTCTCTGCGTTTTTAAGAAAAACTTACCCCTGACATCTCCTCTGTACCTACTTTCAAGCACCTTAAAACTGTGCCCTCTCATGCTAGCCATTTCAGCCCTGGGAAAAAGCCTCTGACTATCCATATGATCAATGCCTCCCATCACCTTGTATACCTCTACCAGGTCACCTCTTATCCTCTGTTGCTCCAAAGAGAAAAGGCTGAGTTCACTCAACCTATTCTCATAAGGCATGCTCCCCAATCCAGGCAACATCCTGGTTAATCTCTCCTGCACCCTCTCTATGGTTTCCACATCCTTTCTGTAGAGAGGCGACCAGAAATAAGCACAGTACTCTAAGTGGGGTCTGACCAGGGTCCTATATAGCTGCAACATTACCTCTCAGCTCTTAAACTCAATCCCACGGTTGATGAAGGCCAATGCACCGCGTGCCTTCTTAATCACACATTCAACCTGTGTAGCAGCTTTGAGTGTCCTGTGGACTCAGACCCCAAGATCCCTCTGATCCTCTGATCCATAATGTCACTACAATATATATGAGTGCTTGATGAAAGAAAAAGGAAAAGAAAAACTAAGTAGACAAATATTCCAGCTCCCACATACTTCTCTTGATTCATTTCTGGAGTTACAAAGAATAACGTGGTGAATAGGAGAGAGGAAATTAAAAAGTGTCTGTGGTTGATGGGTCTTTGATTATGTTAGCAGCTTTACTGAGGCAGCAAGAAGTATAGTACAGATACAATGGGCTGAAGGGCCTGTTCCTGTGCTGTACTTTTCTGTAGTTCTATGGTCGAGTGACATTCACTGAATCTTCAGCCCATCTTTTAGAATTCCTAACCAGAGCAAACATCAATCCTCTTTCAACTTGTCAAAATATGTTGACATTTCTGTGTATTTCAGTTCGACCTTCTCCAATTCTAGTTTACACCGGTCTGTCAACTTAACCTCTTCTCTTCTGAAAGTCCGCGATATCAGGAATCAGTCTGGTGAATCTCCTCTTCACTGCCTCAATGGAAAGTCCATCCATTGTTAGGCACAGAGATCAAAGTTGTACTAAATGTTTTCCTTTTCCATGTGTGTCTCGAGCAGATAAACTGAATGGATTTGGGGTTTCTATTGAAACAAACCCCCCAGTGGTGGAATTTGGACACTCCCTGGAGGTGACCTGCAGTACAACATGTAATAACTCAACAATAAATGTGGAATATAAACCAGGGATAAGTCCCATAAAAGTTCATGGTGATAAGCAGATTACAGATCGACTTCCGAGTGTCCAGAAATGGGATCTGACTGTGCCGTGTACTGTAGTTTGTCTATCTGCAAACAATACAGTGAAGGAGAGCAAATATGTGGTCCCAGTGTACAGTAAGTGACGTCTCTTGTTCTGAACACATCCCATAGCAGAGTATAACAGGATGAAAGGCAGCAAAATAAAATTACGTTTCACCTGAAAACGTTACACAGAAAGATGCTGTTGTGTATCAGGTGAGGTAGTGAACGGCCTGCTGAGAAATAGATTTACACTTCACTCCCCCACAATGAGTTCACAGTCTGAGATGAGTTCAGATATTGATATTTAACAGAGACAATTCTACAGAAATGGAGAAAGGAAAGTTTGAGAGTGGACAAATTTGTTCTCAGGTTAAGAATGTGCTGATATTTCACACTCCAATGCTTTGATACGCAATACACTGATCTATGGGGGAGTGTTAGGATCCAGTTAGGTAACGGATATTCATAGCTGGGTTTCAAAGTTACTGCGATAGATGAAGATTCTTCATTTGCTGTGGTTTGAAGGGATTCTTCAAACTGGGAATGTCACGGGGTAGAAAGATTCGTATTTGTAGTCGGGATACAGACTGATCCAATGATTACAGTAATCTTTGATTCTCCTTTGACAGATCGAAACTTAAGCATCGTTCTACATCCTGACGTGCTGGAAGTTAACAAACCATATCAGCTGGAGTGCTTTGGCCCGAAGGTCTATCCAAAGAACAAACTCGTACTCACCTGGCTCAGAGGGAGTGAGGTTGTTCAGCGTAATTCCACAGAGGAACAAGGTTTCCCAGATGATGGTCCACTGAAGAACATCTTTCATTTCACTCCAAGTATTTCAGACAATGGACTGGTGTACACCTGCTTGGCAGAGTTGAAATTGAGCGATAACTCCACCAAATGGATCGCAAACGCATCTGTGACTCTGCAAATGTACTGTGAGTTCCACATTAATGATGTTTGCTCCTCCTTCTGAGAATAGATAAAGCTTAAATAGTTTATCGATAGTTAATACTGAAGAGGAAACCTATGAACATTTTTCATTGCTCCTGTTTAATCTTATTTTATGAAATCTGTCAGTTAAATATCTTGGACACTGTCAAAAACGTTCAGTTTTCCAAAGTGTGACAATAAATTGCCTGGACATTTTTTAACAGCCAGGGATTCTTAAAAATAGATTGCCATGGTCTTGCAATCATTTGCTGCTTATGGACATTTGTGTCCAAAATGGTAGCTCAGGCCCTGACCTGAGTCCTCTGTCACTGCAGAGGGAAGAAACCTAAAGCAGAGCCTCATGGAGGGAAGACCATCTAACATCATGACGGATGTGAAAACCTTGGTAAAGTCAGATAATTAAGGGAGCTGAAGGCAGCTTTCCATGATTACTATATGAAACTTGACCAAACTTCTGTGGGCCAAGCAGATGTGTGCCGGGGTCTCCAGAAAACATACTCTGTGAGGTCTTATTAGTGTGTTATAATTTTGGAGACATTCTGTACAGTGGTGAGTTTATCAGTTGACCAACAGGCAGACTTCAGCCACTGAACCTGTGGATTTGCCTTTACTGGTGTAGTGATAGTTAATAGTGTTATTCCTCTGCCACTCACTTAGCTAGTCCCACACGGGTGGAGTTCACATACTCCACAAGCAGAGGGTTATCAATAGCGCTCCATTGAGTTTCCTGCATGTTGGTGTCCTGGTGTGCTCTGCACTCTCCCTCAATAATGAACACAACATGGTGTCAGATGTGATTGATCATTGATGAAATGGTGTTACGGACCAAGTGAGATCCCCAACAAAAAGGAATTTACAGTAAAACTGTTCTTGTTTGCATATGTCTATGGAAAATATCCTGAGATTTATCAACTGAAACTGCCTATGCTAGTTTGCTAATTGTATGCACTGCATGAGTTGATAAAGGAGCAGGATTGCTGGACAATACCTTTAAACTGCACCCAAAAATGGATACATTGTAATAATCTGTTGGCCACTATCCTGGGGAAGTGCACAAACAGAGCAGAAAAGTCAAAGACATTAGTCAAGCTCTCAGGGAGAGAAAAGAAAATGTTTGTCATCCAAATAAATAAAATAATAAAGAAAGAAACAAACAGGGAAATGGAGCAAGTACCTGCAGTACCTAATAACCCACCTACCTCCCAAAGTTTTGTTTATTCTTTAACAAAGACAAACTTGTGTGGGTAAAAACGCTAAAATTATTTTATTTACAGAATACTACCATCATGGCTTCAGCTCAACCACATTTTACTCCAGGCCTCCAGCCTGCCACAAGCTTGTCTGTTCACCAACATGACTTCCAGTTCTGGGTGAACCGCCCAAATTGCACAAAGGAAATGAAGTTCTTTTTATGTACAAACATAATAACACATCTTCCCCTTTAAAGAAAACAAGCACAATAGTATGACCTCATAAACTTGCAAGTAACAATGATCCTTTCCAACAAAAATATTTGCATTAACTTCAATTGTAATAAGCAAATACCGTCCCTTATTCACTCAGCTTCTTTCAATCCACCTCTCTGGTGGTTTAATGATCCCTTTTGGTCTGCTATTTGTTTCCACTGATGTATAGTTTAATTTGCTGTGTTCAATTACTGTTCTTATTCTTGTTGTGTGGCCATAATTCACTCCATGTGCCTCATAATGGAGCCCTGGACTATATCTATATGATCAAAAAGCCTTTGTACAAGTTCCAGCTGATTCTGTCACAATTCATGGAGCTCCTTCTGCTGGTTGCGTATCATAGATAGCAACTCCTCGTTTGTTTTGAACTGGTGCTGTTGTTCTGACCTTAGGAACACTGTATTCTCCCCATCTTCCCTTTTTATTTTTCTGGTTCAACATTGGAGAGGTTTATGGAGATCTTTTTGATATCCAGTCTTCAACTGGAAGTCAGGGAGAGACAGAGTTTGAACCAAAACTGCATGATGTGGAAGTAAGACTGGCAACTTCATCATGATCACTCTCTTCAGCACTCACACCTACACTGTTATGCTGGTGTAGCTGGTACAGGTGGAGTTCTTGTGCTTCTCTTGTATGGCCTCTCTGAGTCTCTCATGGATGCTGTTAAGAGTTTCTCAAGTTACATCGGATAAGCATCCAAGCCCCACAAAGCCATCTCCATACTCTTTGTTGAATGTTTCCTGGTCAGCTTTGTACTGTGAGGCCACTACAAAAACATAATCCAACATGTTGTGCTTTTCCCATGCACTCAGACCTAATATTGGCCGTACTCGCTTTTCAACAATCAGTAGTGGTCCCTTTAGACGCTGGCCCTCGTGCCTGAAAGTCGCTATTCCATCCCCTTTTACTGGAACATTCTCTCCAGTATAGCCTGTCACTTATAACTTCACTGGGTAAATCTTGCTCTTTACTTTGAGGGATCCATGGATAATAGATACACTGGACTCTGGTGTCCAGCTTAAATGGAATTACTGTCTCACTCACAGTCACTGGAACAATCCATTCTGTTATACCAGCACCAGCAGTCTGTAGAGAATTCTCAAAGACTTCCTCCATTTCCTCACCAACAATGTGCACCTTTCTCTTGGTAGACGCAGCTTTGCAGCACTTTGCAAAATAATTCTTCTTCCTACAATTATCTCAGGACATTTCTTTGGGGTATGCCTACCTCCACATATTCTGTTTGAGCCTACTTCTTTGCTATGCTGCTATTTTGCAAAACACCTTGTGTCCCTCTGTTTTCACAGCGGCACTGTAGTTTCTGCTGTGTGTATCTCTTTCTCTTGTGCTCATGCGGTCTCTGCTGCCCACCACATATTCACAGCCTTTTCTAGCGTCAGATCTTATTCACAGAGCAAGCTTTCTCTGAGAGCATTATCTAGGATTCCACAAACTATTTTGTCTCTGACTAGTGAATCTCTCGAATCTCCAAATTCACAGGACTCACTCAATGTGTGAAGCTCAGCTAAGCATTGGTCAAAGGTAACACCTTGCTCCTGTTCACAGAAGAACGTGACATTTTTATTTGAGAAAAAATACTCCTCAAATTTTGTCATTAGATTGTCAAGTCTAAAACTGTCTCATCAATTTGAAAGCTGTTATAGACATCCAAAGCATCTTCACCAATTATGTGTGGAAAGATAGATGCTTTCAATATTTCCTGCACCCCACCAGCTCTGCTTGGCACTAAATACATATTGAATTGTTGTTTGTAGCGTTTCCAATTGTCAGCTAGGTTGTTGGTAAACTGTATAGCTGTTGGAGGACTTAGGTTATCCATAACAGAATTTTTCAGGCTGCTCTCACCTCAATTTCTTGCTGAACTTTGAAACAGTGTGATCTTTTTCCAACAGTTTCTCTCTGTCGGACCCGAGCGTCTCTTTCTTAGTCACTCGCCGTATTCAATTATGCTTTGGATTTAGACCACATGCCAACTACTGACAGCAGGTTATGTTTGTTCTTTAACAAAGACAAACTTGCGTGGGAAGAAATACTAGAACTATTTTAGTTACAGAATACTACAGTCATGGCTTCTGCTCAACCACACTTTACGGCATGAATTTGTCTATTCACCACCATGACTTCCGGTTCTGGGTGAACTGCCTACATTGTGCACAAGGAAGTGAAATTCTTTTTTATGTACAGACATAACAACGCATCTTCTCCTTTAAAGAAAACAAGCACAATAGTATGACCTCATAAACTTGCAAGGAACAATGATCCTTTCCAACAAAAATATTTACATTAACTTCAATTGTAATAAGCAAATACAGTCCCTTATTCACTCATCTACTTTCAATCCACCTCTGTGGTGGTTTAATGACACTCTGGATGCCCAGCCTGCCACAAGCATGTCTGTTCACTAACATGACTTCTGGTACCTGGTGAACTTCCCACATTGTACATCAGAACTGCAGTTCTTTATTATGTACATACATAATAACACACCTGAGACATTTGATTTCTCTAAACCAGGGGACTTTGAGAGATAGTTCAGATGCTTTGAGAGATTTAGGGTTGCATGTAATCACACTCAGGCTTCAGAAGAGCATCAAGTAAGGTCACTGATATACTGCAGTGTATACTATTGAGTTGAAAGAGGACAAAATCTGCAGCAGGGTCATGTAATATTGTGAGTGTGGATAACCAGCTGTTCCAAAAGGAGCTCACAAACTCAGACCTCACTGGCTTGAAAGAGACACACTCACCATTATTGATGGTTTACTGCTAAAGGGCACCAGACTCATCATTCCTATTTGTGTGCACATCAAAATCATCAATCAAATCCACCAAGGGCATCAAGAGATCAAAAATTGTAATGTGCAATATATGTCCTTTTTGGTTACACTGGGTTGATAAGAACGATCGGCCAATTTGGGTAGACTTGGAATTGAAAGCTGCGAAACAGTTTCACTTAACCTCGTTATTGGGAGCTGCCTTACCTATACAATTAGCTAAAGTTGCTAATTTAAATTTATGCCCTGTGATTAAGCATTCTTTACAAACTTGGCTCCAGTTCCATAATTTTTTTAATCTTAAAAAATTTAAACTTCGTAGTTTAATTTATCGAAATTACTTTTTTAAGCCTTCTTTGAGTGATCCAATTGTTTTACTTCAGAAAAATAAAGGTATTAATTCTTTTTTGGATTTATTTAAAGAAGATAGACGAATGTCTTTTGAACAATTAGTTGATAATTATTCTCTTCCATACTCACACTTTTTACAATACCTTCAAGTTAGACATTTCTTACAAAAATATTTAAGTAATTTTCCTTACATATTGGAGGCTGACCTGTTAGATACTGTTATGAGTATGAACTCTTCGATGAAGGGTTCTATTGGAAGAATTTCTAATTTATTATTACAATGGGATAAGTGTCCTTTATTTAAGATTAAACAAGATTGGGAAAAGGAACTTAATTTGACTTTTATGACGGAGGACTGGACGCAGATTCTGAAGTTGGTTAACTCTTCCTCGACCTGTGCTAGTCATTCACTGATTCAATTTAAAATTGTACATCGTTACCATTTGACAAAGGAGAGACTGTCTAAGATGTTTCCTAATGTTGATAGTTATTGTGATAGATGTAAAACTGAGACAGCTACACTGACACACGTTTTGGTCTTGTTCTATACTGGAATAGTTCTGGAAGTCCGTTTTTTCTACAATTTCTAAAGCATTTAAAATTAATTTACAACTTCACAAATTAACTGTGCTTTTTGGAATAACTCCTCAAGATACCCCTCGTATCTCTGTGTCTGACCAACGTGTTATTGCATTTGTTACATTGATAGCTAGGAGGGCCATTTCGTTGAAGTGGAAGGATACGTCGGCTCCCATTTTGTCACAATGGTTCTCTCAAGTGATGCTATGTCTTAGTTTGGAGAAAATTAGAAGTCAAACTTTTGAACCTATGTTTGATTTTGAGAAAAGATGGGGTTCATTTGCTCATTACTATCATTTGAGCTAATTGATAGATTTCCTCCACGATCTAATTGTAAATTTTTGGTACATTTTTTTTTCTTGGTGGTTTGATGTTTATCCTTAGAAGCTTTTTGTACGACCCATGGCTTCGGGGTTGAACACCTAATGGGTTTTTTCTCACTTTTCTTTGCTTTAGTAGGGGTTTTTTTCTTTCTTTTTTGTCACCAAAATTTTTTCAATCTTTAAAACAAAGTTTTTTTTCTTGAGACATTGTAAGTATTACCTACTTCGATGTACTCTTGTTAATTTTGGACAATAATAATAAAAAGATTGAAAAGAAAGAAGAGATCAAAAATTGTACCCTAAGAGCAAAGCAATCCATGCTGTGGCCGAGTCTGAGCTGGCAGCAGGGAAACTTTGTAAAAGCAATTTGAAGCATGCAGAAAACCGCACAAAATTCATGCTGAAACTCTCTCCCACAGAATTCCCAAACTTTCCGTGGCACAGACATATCCGAGCTGAAAAGAGATAAATATCTTCTCACTGTGGATTACTACTCATGTAATGCTGAGGTGTCCAAGCTGTCCTCCACATCCTCAGCAGCAGTTATACAGCACCCGAAGGCTGTATTCGCTCATGATGGAATACCAGACACTTGCAATAGACAATGGTCCAGAATACAGCTGCTCACAGTTCAAAGCTTTTGTGAGGGATTATGAGATCAAACATGAAACAAGCAGTCCACAGTACCAACAGGCAAATGTAGCATAAATTACATACTATGGGTAAAGCAAACTGAATCGCTCAATTTCAGTGACTGTAATTTCAATGCAGTTCTACAGACAAGAAGCACGTACAAAGTTTCTCTTTCTTTTTCAAGAAGGGGAGATGTAGTGGTAGTTAATAGTGCTATTCCAATGCCTCTCAGTTAGCCTCTCCCATGTGGGAGGAGTTCACATACTGTACAAGCAAAGGGTTATCAATAAAATTCAATCAAGTATCCTGCACACTGGCATCCTGGTGTGCCCTGCACTATTCCTCTATAATGAACATAACTTTTACCTGCACGTATCTCAGTCAGGGCAGCACGTGAGCATCCAGCACTGTCAGCACAGACGAGGCTTGTTCTCTTGGGGATCTCACTTTGGTAATGGTGGCCTAAATTTTATGGGATGAAAAGACATCTGCCATAGATTGTAACAATTTAGAGAAGTATCTTTGCCTTTGAAGTCAGCATGCAGCATAATTACAGATCCACT
Source organism: Mobula hypostoma (assembly GCF_963921235.1). Taxonomy (NCBI): domain Eukaryota; kingdom Metazoa; phylum Chordata; class Chondrichthyes; order Myliobatiformes; family Myliobatidae; genus Mobula; species Mobula hypostoma. The sequence goes on along the minus strand of NC_086125.1, from coordinate 7,680,252 downwards.
AGATTAGGATGTATAACACTGGATTTATTTTTTTCGAAAATGTTGCTTCCTCTGCATTTTTTTGTTTCTGATGGACCACTTGAAACTGAACATAAATGTAATTTCAGATAACTTGTATCACTTAGGAATTTGAGAAAAAGAAAGTTACTTTTATAGAATTATGCATCTAATTGCTAACGCCTTGCAATAGTTCAACTAAGCTAAAAACGTGTTGTTGATTTTCATTTGTATTCAGTGTCTGAAGCTTCTCATTTTAGTGTCCAACAATAATCAGCCAGCATTGATGGATTCCAGTTGCCCTGATACCGTTCCTCCACGACCACAATGTCCTGGTGAAACCTTTCACTGTACTCATCACTGACAGTGCCAAGATTTGCAGGGATGAAGTCTAAATGGGAATGCAGGAAATGAATCTTTACTGACATGTTGCACTTCATGGTTTTGTATGCTCGAAGCATGTTGTCAACCACCTGTATGTAGTTTAGTGTTCTGTAGTTGCTAAGTAAAACTTCAACAACATCCTTGAATGCCTTCCATGCAATTTTCTCCAGTCCCACCAGAAGTTCTTCAAATTGCCTGTCATTGATGACCTGTTTGATTTATGGACCAACAAAAATGTCTTCCTTAATCTTGGCATCTGTTACTCTGACTTGAATTATGAATTGAAGTAACAAATATAGGCAATTTAAAAAGTACTGGTGTGTGATAAGGAAATTTCAGGGTGATTTTCATGATCAGCAGTCCAAAATCCATAAGATATATGCAAAAGTATTCAGGAAGCAAAATATTTGTTGTAAAGTGTTTCTTAGGGTGTCCAATGCTCGTCTTTATGTCTGTGAAATATGGTGTCATTACACGGTGAGATCAAATGAAGAAAAAATATTGACCAAGGCATCCAAAAGAATTCTATTGCTCTTCTTGAAAATGGTGTTTATTATTCACAAAATTGGCCCTTAACTCAACAGCATCTACAATAATAACATTCTCGCTTAGTTTCAAACAAGAAAGTCATCCCTAGGTTTTGCACTCATGGCTTTGAAATGCAGTGTGAACCCAGAACCGTCTGACCCAACAGCCAACAATCCAACCATGAGCCACAGATGGACACATAGCCCTTGAAGATTGATAACAAAACACTTTTTTTTCCAAATCATAGTATCTAACTAACATTTTCTTCTCAGCAAAGAACCACAATGATTCTGTGATGATTCGTACCACTCCAACCATTTCCTGAAATAAATCATGTGGGGTGGGTGCACAATGGTGCCATTTCCATCACATTTCAGTTCTGAGTGTTGCTGGGAGTAAGTGCCCATTTCAGAGTTCAGCATTTGCTGAGGATTGTCAGAAAGGGGAGCTACTTTGTCTGCACCAACATAATTTAAAGGAGGCCTGCCAAAGCCTGGTGCTAGGAACCCTACCTATAGGTCCCTTTTAATTTATTTTCCTCTTCAGTCCCTGCACACTTATCAGTTTACACCCTGCTGCTAACTGCCACTGTCCCATCCCTGATCATATAACCCTGAATTCTCAATAAAGCGATCTTGGAATTGTTGACCTCCCAACATAGCATTCAGCTTTTCAGCAGTAGATCCCCATTCATTATTTGCCAGTGTCCAAACTTTGTCCACACGCTCTCCCAATTAAAATCCTTCCCCTTGCACTCCACATCACTCCCACATGCCACACCCTACCACATCTGGTTTTGGACTCCAATTCTGTTTTACTTTAGTGTGCAGAGTATGCCACAATAAGAAATTTCTTGAATTTCAAACGGTAATGATTTCTTATGGTCATTTGTCCCACATGCTACCAAAGTCCAAGTGTGGGTTCTGATCATTTCTGACCATCTAAGTAGATATTCCATCTGTGTACCCTTCAGCCTAATTGCTTGAATATGAATTTCTCCTTCTGGTGAACAAAAATTCTCTGCCACATCTCTTCTATTTCCCACTCTGACCTTTGACTTCTTCTCACCTGTCTATTACTTCCCCCAGGTCCCCTCCTCTTTCTCTTTCTTCCAGGGCTCATTCTCCTCTCCTATCAGATTCTTTCTTCTCCAGCCATTGACCTTTCCCACCCACCTGACTTCACCTATCACCTTCCAGCTAGCCTCCTTTCCCCTCTCCCCTCTCACCTTCTAATTCAGGCATCTCACCCCTTACCTCTCAGTCCTGATGAAGGGTCTTGGCCTGGGACGTCAACAATTTACTCTTTTCCATACACAAGGGAAAATTTGCGGATGCTGGATATCTGAGCAACACACACAATATGCTGGAGGAACTTATCCTGACAGTGGAGGAGGCCACACTTAGGTTGGAGGACCAACACCTTATATTCAGTTTGGGTAGCCTCCAACCTGATGGTGTGAACATCGATTCCTCAAACTTCCAGTAATGCCTCCACCGCCGCTTCACCATTTCCCATCCCCTTCTCCGTCTCTCATATCATCTCCATGTTCACCCATCGCCTCCCTCTGGTGCTCCCCCGCCCTTCATTCTTCCATGGCCTTCTGTCTCTTTCATCAATCAACTTCCTAGCTCTTTGCTTCATCCCTCCTCCTCCAGGTTTCACCTATCGCCTGGTGGCTCTCTCTCCCCTCCTCTCACCTTCCAAATCTAATCCTCGACCTATTTTTTTCTCCAGTCCTGCCAAAGGGTTCGGCCCGAGACGTCGACTGCACTTTTCTCCACAGATGCAGCCTGACCTGCTGAGTTCCTCCAGCACTCTGTGTGTGTGTTGTTCTGGATTTCCAGCATCTGCAGAATCTCTTGCGTTCATGATATACACATAAGTATCATGTTCTTTTCACAATAGTATTCTGTAGAGTGATACAAAATAACTAATGAACTGAAATAAACTTCAAGCAATAATGCACTTTGAACTTCACTGCAGCTGAATAAAATTCAGGTGCTCTGAACTGCGCATTCGTAGGTGGATTAGAGTTTAACGGATCATCGCTCTTCAGGTAAGGTCATTTATGTGAACTTATAGCTCTGTTTTATTTCTACACAGATGCTACAGGTATTTTATTGGCTGATTTCCAAGCATTCTCTGTTGCTATATCAAAGTTGAATATGTGGTTTTCTTTGTGCTTCCAGTCTATTGATATGGAGTATCAGCAAGGCCAAGGAGGAGCTGCTTTAGACCCTGATGAAGGGTCTCGGCCTGAAACGTCGACTGTTTATTCCTCTCCATAGACGCTGCCTGACCTGCTGTTCCTCCAGCATTTTGTGTGTGTTACTCTGGATTTCCAGCCTCTGCAGAATCTCTTGTGTTTCTGACAAGCGGCTTAATTTCCCTGTTTTCGCTTTTCCAGATAAACCTCAAAATACAGTCATATCAGTGAATAATAAACCAACATCCGAGCTTGTAATATTCATCAGAAAAGGTGATGAAGCTGTAGTGACCTGCCGTTCAAATGGAAACCCCGCAGTCACGATAAAGTGGAGATACCCCCATCAGGGCAGCAAGAATGAGACTTATCCTTCTGGGGTTCTCAGCATTTCCGAAATGACATCAGCACATGGAGGAATTTACACATGTATAGCTACAAATCTACTGGGAAGTGACAGTAAGACAGTGATCATCAGCATCAGGGGTGTCAAAGGTCCGTTTTCCATCTTTCTAACAGTTCATATATGAGAATAAATAAATAATTTAAAGACAGGAGTTCAGCCACAGATGAACTGTTGTTTAAAAATACATTCAAGGCGATTTTATTTGTTTCTCTATCTACCTGCCTAGCTGTAGCTAGGTGGATAGAGTGGCGCAGTGGAATCGTGGTTAGCACAATGCTTTCAAGTACAGGCGACCGGGGTTCAATTCACGCCGCTGCCTGTGAGGAGGTTGTACGTTCTCCTAGTGACCGTGAGGGCTTCCTCCAGGTGCTCCGGTTTCCTGCCATAGCCCAAAGATGTGCCAGTTGGTAAGTGAATTGGTCATTGTAAACCGTTCCATGATTAGGGTAGGATTAAATCAGGGGATTGCTGGGCAGCATGGTTCGAAGGTCCAGAAGGGCCAATTCCACGCTGTATCTCAATAAATAACTAAAATAAATCTATCTATCTAGCTATCTACTAACTATTATCACCTGTCTACTATCTCTGTATTATTATTATTTATATACACAGTTTTTAACCACTTGGCCACATGCTCAGCAGTGGTTAAGACATTGGACTAGCGACCTGAAGGTCATGAGTTTGAGCCCCAGCCGAGGGAACGTGTTGTGTCCTTGAGCAAGGCACTTAATCACACATTGCTCTGCGACGACACTGGTGCCAAGCTGTATGCGTCCTAATGCCCTTCCCTTAGACAACATTGGTGTCGTTGAGAGGGGAGACTTGCAGCGTGGGCAACTGCTGGTCTTCCATACAACCTTGCCCAGGCCTGCGCCCTGGAGAGTGAAGACATGCCAGGCGCAGGTCTATGGTCTCGCAAGACTAACGGATGCCTTATACACAGTTTGTATTCTTTTTCACATTGTAAGTCTTTGTGTGTAGTTTTCCATTGATTCCATTATGTTTCTTTGTTCCACTGTGAATGCCTGCAAGGAAATGCATCTCAGGATAGTATGTGGTGACATATAGGTACTTTGATAATTAATATACTTTGAACTTTGAGGTGTACTATCTTGCTCTTGAATGCTGCCTCATCACCACCTGTGATTCATTCAGCAATAGTTGTGTCATCAGCAAATTTGTAAAAAGGTAGCTTGTGCACAGATGCATTGAGGCAATATTGCAAAGATGGTAGTAGGCAGCCATGTTATGGAGAGAATAAGACAGCTGGGCAATCAGCCTAGAATCAATATACCAGGCTCCCAATCATTTTGGTACAGCATTGGACAACGGGCTGAATAGCGATGGAGATAGAAAGTTGGTGGTCAGAACTGAGGACAATGGCTTTCCTCTTCCCAGGAAATTTCTGCCTTTTCAGCAGTGAATATCTCCCATGTAATCTCGACAAATCGAAGGTGGAGGCAGAAAATAAGAAGAAATAATAAGTGAACTGAAGTATAGGAGAAGCAATTAGCAAATTGATAGACATCCCCAAGAGTGATCTGTGGTTTGGGGAGAATGAAACAAAATAAAGAACAGCAGGAACAAATGAACTGGATTGATTAATATACAGGGCTGCACAAAAAACCTGAGGCACATACCGTGTATATAGCGAGGCTGCCTAAGACTGTATTTGTTGAAGTGGAGCAGAGAGCGAGTATGCAAATTTGGCAGGAGCAAAGGATATTGGGAATGGCGAGGGCGGACAGCCAGAGGATGGGTGTGGAACAGGTGGTGGGGGCCGGGGGCACGGGACGCCAGGGCAGGTCAATTGATTACAAACCATTGGTTTATTGATTATTACAGAATGTCTCAATGGTGCTCCCCACTCCCTCCCCTCTCTCTTCCCCTTTTCTCAATAATGAGTCCCCTGTCCAATCTCAGTCCACAATAGAGACTCATATCAGAATCAGGTTTATTATCACTCACATAGGTCATAAAACTTGTTTTTCTTTTTGTAGCAGCAGTGCAGTGTAATACATAACATTACTACAGTACTGTGCAGAAGTCTAGGCATCCTGTATAAGCCTAAGGCTCTTGCACAGCACTGTAGTTATTTATTTATTTACTTGTCTATTCATTTTAATTTATTTATCCAGCTGTTTATTTGTATATTTATTTATTTAGCGATACAAGGTGGAGTAAGACCTTCCAGCCACTCTAGCCACCTTGCCCTGTAAACCCCAATTTAACCCTAGTCTAACCACAAGACAACTTACAACCACCAATTAGCCTACCGACGGGTAGGTCTTTGCATTGTGGGGGGAAGCAGGAAAACCCGGAGGAAACCCAAGCATTCTGCGGGGAGAACGTAGAAACTTCTTACAGAAGCTGCTCGGGTTGAACTCTGAACTTCAACGTCCCGAGCTGTAGCAGTGTTACACTAACCACTGCACTGGTGTGATGCACACCCTGTTGAAGATGTGGATTTTTGGACGTTATCTGAAGCTGAATAAAAATGGACTGCCCAGGGAAAAAAAAATCAATAATATGTATCTTTATTACTATTTTCACAGGTGAAGAATGGATGATAGCGCTGATTATTATAGAAGTTGCGTTTGTTCTCTGTGTTATATTGGCTGTCATTTGCTGCTGGATGTTATGCTACCTCTCAAAAAGTGGAAGCTATGTAACTCAGGAAAATCCTTCAGAACTTAATTAAGTACAAGATGAGGAAAAATGATCCCTTTGGATGAAATCAGTGAATAAACTCCAGAGATGATACGTATTCCAAACAAGTTTAGTTAATATCAAGATCCAAGGCTCAAGACCATTTATTGTCATTCTTCAGCACTGGAGCATAAAGGAGAATAAAATGATTGTTACTCCGGACCATAAAAGAGCATAATGAACACAAAAAGCATAAAGAACATGCAAAAGCACAATAATTGTAAATATGACTTGCGTTTTCTCTTGCTATTGCAAGACCCTGTTGGACATTGATAATGTAAGACAGCAGGCCTATTTCCCTTGTTTGGTGGTACAACAGGCGGCGAGGAAGCTGAATAGCCTTGGCTGAAGTGAGGACTAGGGCCTTGAACCGTAGGTTTGTCTGTTGTTGCAGTGCAGAAGAGGGGGAAGAGGGGACAGCAGAGTCAATGCTTGGTTGGGGGCTGGCCTCGCCTGTTGGTGTACCCTCCAGTATTGGATTGGTGGAATGCCTGTATGCTGCACGCACAATTGCTGAGACCTGTACCGTTAATTGGCAGGACATGTCGCTCAGGGTCTTGGGCTATGTATGTGGGGTTTTTTTTTTGCATGACTATGTTTTTTTGCTCACTATTTTGCATGTGCTGTGTACGTTTTGCATCTTGGTTCCAGAGGAACACTGTTGCATTTGGCTGCATCCGTGTATGGTTGAGTGATAATTATACTTGACTTGATTTGATTTGAAGAATAAAAGCAAGCTGATAAAACACAGTGTACAAGTAACTGTTGCATACATGGATTGATTGCATGTACATAAAGTGACATTAGGTTATATGGATATAGTCGTCATTGGGGGTTAATGGGTGGAGGAGTTAACCGCTCTGATGGCTCGGAGAAGTACCTATTTCTGAGTCTCGTGGTCCTGGGGTGGATAAAAAGAAATAAACATTAGTCCAAAATAAACTACTACTCTATATCATGTTTGTTATTGAGAACGACATTCGTAAGGCCAATGATGTTGTGGGGATGGAACTGGACTCTCTCACGGTGGTGTCTGAAAAGAGGATGCTGTCCAAGTTGCATGCCATCTTGGACAATGTCTCCCATCCACTACATAATGTACTGGTTGGGCACAGGAGTACATTCAGCCAGAGACTCATTCCACCGAGATGCAGCACAGAGCGTCATAGGAAGTCATTCCTGCCTGTGGCCATCAAACTTTACAACTCCTCCCTTGGAGGGTCAGTCACCCTGAGCCAATAGGCTGGTCCTGGACTTATTTCCTGGCATAATTTACATATTACTATTTAACTATTTATGGTTTTATTACTATTTAATTATTTATGGTGCAAATGTAACGAAAACCAATTTCCCCTGGGATCAATAAAGTATGACTATGACTATGATAACTGAATGTGGCATAAAGACTCACAGTACCAAATATTCTAACCAAAGTTCAAAATAACTTTTATTACCGAAGTACATACATGCCACCACATACAACCCTGAGATTCATTTTCCTGCGGGCATACTCAGTAAATCTATAGATTAGTAACTATAACAGGATCAGTGAAAGATCAACCAGAGCAAAGAAGACAACAAACTGCTCAAATCCAAACATAAATAAACAGCAATAAGTAATGAGATAAAGAGTCCTTAAAGTGAAATCATTGGTTGTAGGAATATTTCTATGATGGGGCAAGTGAGTGTAGTTATCCCCTTTTATTCAAGAGCCTGATAGTTGAGGGGTAGTAACTGTTCTTGAACCTGTTGATGGGAGTCCTGAGGCTCCTGTGCCTTCTACCTAATGGTAGCAGCAAGAAAAGAGCATGCACTGGGTAGTGGAGATCTCCGATGATGGATGCTGCTTTCCTACAACAGTGTTTCATGCAGATGTGCTCAATGGTTGGGAGGGCTTTACTTGTGACATATTGAATCAAATCCACTGCCTTTTGTAGGATTTTCTATTCAAAGACATTGGTATTTCCATACCAGGCCATGAAGCAGCCAGTCAAGACATTCTCCACTGCACATCTATAGAAGTGTGCGAAAGGTTTTGGTACGGCCAAATTTGGGAACAGCTTCTTTCCAACTGTGATAAGACTGCTGAACGGATCCTGACCCGGATCTGGGCCGTACCCTCCAAATATCCGGACCTGCCTCTCGTTTTTTTTTGCACTACCTCACTTTCCATTGTTCTATTTTCTATTTATGATTTATAATTTTCAGAATCAGGATTAGATTTAATATCACCGGCATATGTCATGAAATTTGCCAAGCTTGCAATAATCTGTACCTGATTTGTTGAGTGTGTGCCTTCATGCCTTCAGGCTTCTGTACCTCCTTCCTGACGGTAGCGATGAGTAGAGGGCATGTCCTGTGTGATGAGGGTCCTTAATGATGGATGCCGCCTTTTTGAGGCATCACTCCTTGATGATGTCTTGGATACTATGGAGGCTAGTACCCATGATGGAGCTGAATAATTTAACAACTTTAATTATGTAATTATGTTGCTTTCACACATTGGGGAATGACCTCCATTCTGGATGACTTGAAGCTCTGTCACTGAGAGTAATACAACAAGCAATACAGTCCTTCAGGCACGCTCACTGGCCAATTTATGAGGTACCTCCTTTATTTAATAAAGTGGCCACTGAGTGTATGTGCTTTGTTTTCTGCTGCTATGCAGTCAGAGGCTCTCTTCAGCACACCACCATTGTAACATATGTATATTTGAGTTTCTGTCACTTTCCTGTCAGCTTGAACTTGTCTTGTTAGTGTGTTATAACTTTGGAGATTCTCTGTACAGTAAGTACTTCGTCATTTATGGACACGGGTCCAGAATGGTAGCTCAGGCCCTGGCCTACTTCCTCCTGTCACTGCAGAGGGAAGAAGCCTAAAGCACAGCCTCATGGAGGGAAGACCAACTAACATCATGACGGATGTGAGAAAGAGTGGTAAAGTCAGGTAGTTAAGGGTGCTGAAGGCAGCTTTCCATGATTACTGTACGAAGCTTGACCGAACTTCTGTAGGCCAAGCTGCTGTGTGCAGGGGTTCCCAGAAAATGTAACGTTATTTATTGAGACTTTGCTTGGCATTGTAGATGTGTTATAACTTTGGAGATCCTCTGTACAATGGGTACTTTTTCAGTTGGCCAACAGGGAGAGACTTCGGCCACTGAAGTCTTTCCCTCGACATATCTCGGTCAGTCCAGCACAGACTAGGCTTGTTCTTTCGGGGACCTCACTTTGGTCAAGGTGGCCGAAATTTTATAAGATGAAAAGAGATCTCCTACAGATTGCAACAGAGGTTAACTTTACAGGAGAGATATGTGAGGCAAGGGTTGGCTATATTCCCAAGTGGGGGAAAAGTGGGAGAAGCAAAGTCACAGCTCCCCAGATGCAAAAATGATAGTGAATATGATGAAACCAACTAGACACATGGTTCACTTTTACACTCAGTAGCCACTTTATTGTGTAAAGCAGGTATCTCTCTGCATTCAGGGATGATCCTCTGCACGTGAACACTGTAACACTTTTTTTTTTGAGCTGTTGTCACTTTTACATCAGCTTGAACCAGTCTGGCCATTCTCCTTTGACCTCTCACATTAACAAGGCACACAGAGAGTGGTGGGTGCATGGAATACACTGCCGGTGACGGTGGTGGAAGCGGATACAATAGGGTCTTTTAAAAGCCAGAGGTTGAAAGATTCTTGTTTGGTTAGGCATGAAGGGTTATGGGGAAAAGGCAGGTGATTGGTTCTGAGAGGGAAAATGGATCAGCCATGATGAAATGGCGGAACAGACTCGATGGGCCAAATGGCCTAAATTTGTTCCTATATCTTATGGCCTTATAAATTCCTATGACGTATAATTTGGCTAGGCCAAATTTACTTTCCAATACTAATTGCTTGAAATTAATGGCTTGCTGGCTCATTTCTAAAGGCTATTAAACATCACAGTGCTGCTTGGTTTAATAGTTTTGTGCAAGTAAACAGCTTAATGTTTTGATTTTGTTTTTTCTCTCAAAACATTACCAGATTATATTGTGTTTTAATGTTAAAGATAAATCAATGGAAATAATAAAAAATAATTTCTCCAAATATCACCTTCAAAATAATGTCAAACATAAATTTTACTTCAAATATAAATTTAACAATTTTAGCTTCTTGTTTTTGGTTTACCAACACATCTCTGTCTAGTTAGTCCTGTCTGTTATAATGGTAAAGAGGACATTGGGCTACTGAATTTTTCCAGTAGGCGTAAGAACAAGGTAAGGCTCGGGGTTTGATTGATGTAAGTGCAGGGCCGAATTGGAAAGGTGGGGAGCGGGCCAAATCAAGACAACAGGGCCCAGGCCCAAGGACATATTGAAGCAGCTGGGCCCAGGTCCGAGAGTGAGGAATGTCCTGAGATTAGGACAATTTAAGTGCCAGAGCAGATTGAAAAGGTCAGGGTGTCAGGGCTGGAGGTGAGGGACAGGCCAGTTCAGCTCGATGCTCACGAGGTTCACTCATATCTGCACTAAACTGAGGCTGCGGCCTGCAACGAACAGGCTCCTGAACTGGCAGCAATGATGACTGGCTTCGTGATTATGGACTCACGTGAAATTTAGTTGTTTACTTGATTTTGTTGTTGCACCATTTGTTTTTATTTTCTGCACAGTGGATGTTTGACAGTCCATTCTTAAATAATTCGATGGGGTGTCTTTATTTTGTGGCTGCCTGTAAGGAGACAAATCTCAAGGTTGTATAGCGTAAACATACTTTGATAATGAATGTACTTTAAACTTGAACTTTGAATTTTGAGACATTTTTTCTTGCTTTTCTTTCTAGTTTTCTAGACATGCATCTGAGAATATAAAAAAGAATTCACATATGAAGCAAAGATTTTGCTTGAATATCAGTCTAAACTCAAAAATGTCATATTCATTCCTAACTTCTACAGTTGGCGTTTGAGATCTTGCATGTACATAAGGGCCTGTGGGTGATAGAGATAAGTTAAAGCAATTCTTATCTGCTATAAAATGTGCAACAGGAAAACACTTTCCCAGAATGGTGAATGTATTGAAATCTGCGAATATTATCACATGGTTAAGTTTGTAAATGCCTTAGCATTTGTGTAGTCTCTAAAATATTGTACCCAGACCAAAGATAAACCTGTTTCTTATTCTTTTGCAATAGCTAAGAGAATGGGGTTCAGGCATGTTATCACTGTAGTGCAGGCTTTTTGGGTCTAAATGAATTACCTGTATGGAGGTTCCATTCTCCAAAGAACTCCTTTGCAATCTCAAAGAAATTAAAGAATATAAGAGATGAAACAGAAGTGGGCTCGTAACACTTCTCATAAGACAAGTCTTTCAATCCCGGAATCATTTTTTAGCACCTCCTTTGTCAACGCATTCTTTCTCAGATAAGGGGCCCAAAACTGCTCACAATACTCCAAGTGAGGTCTCACTAGAGCTTTGTAAAGCATCAGCATTACATCCTTACTTTTATATTCTAGTCCTTTCGAAATGAATGTTAACATCACATTGGCCCGCCTCACCACCAACTGCAAACTAACCTTTAGGGAATCCTACACGAGAACCCCCCAGACCAACTGCACCTCAGATTTTTAACTTTTTTTCTCCATTTAGAAAATAGTGTACACTTTTACTTCTTCTATCAAAGTGCATGACCACACACACTTCCTGACGCGATATTTTATCTTTCACTTCTTTGCCGATTCTCTTAATCTGTTTAAGTCCTTCTGTAGCCTCTCTGCTTACTTAACACTAACTGCCCCTCCACCCATCTTCATATCATCCACAAACTTGGCCACAAAGCTATTAATTCCATCATCCACATCACTGACATATAAAATAAAAAGAAGCTGTTCCAACACAGAGCCTTGTGGAACACCGCTAGTTACTGGCAATCAAGAGAAAATCTGCAGATGCTGGAAATCCAAGCAACACACACAAAATGCTGGAGGAACTCTGCAGGCCAGGCAGCATCTGTGGAAAAGAGTAAATCGTCAACATTTTGGGACGAGATCAGGACTACTTACTGGCAACTGATCAGAAAAGGCTCTGTTTATTCTCATTCTTTGCCCCTTGCCAATCAGCCTCTAATCTGTCCATACCAATATTTTACAGTAATACCATGGCTCTTAACTTGTTAAGCAGCCTCATGTGTGGCAACTTATCTAAACTCTTCTGAAAATCCAAATACGCAACATCCACCAATTCTCCTTTGTTTAGCCTGCTTGTATTTTTCTTCGAAGAATTCCAACAGATTGGTCAGGCAAGATCTTTCCTTAAGGAAATCAAACTGACTACAGCCTATTTTATCATGTGCCTCCAAGTTCCCCAAAACCACAACCTTAACCATCATCTCCAACTTCTTCCTAACCACTGAAGTCAGGATAACTGGCCTATAATTTCCTTTCTTCTGTCTCTCTTCCTTCTTAACGAGTGGAGTGACATTTACAACTATCCACCCCTCTGAAACCATTCCAGAATCTATTGACTCTTGCAAGATCATTACTAACGCCTCTACAATTTCTTCAGCTACCTCTTTCAGAACCCTGGGATGTAGTCCATCTGGTCAGTTGACTTATCTACCTTCAGACCTGTCCGTTTCCCAAGAACCTTCTACCCAGTAACGGCAACTTCAAACACTTTGACCTGTGTTATTATGTGAGCACAATAAAGAACTTCAGATCCCAGTGGGCAATGCGAGGGGCTCACCTGGAACCAGAAGCTATGATGGTTGCAAAGGAGTCGCCGTTAGGTACCATTAATCCTCCCAAGTTCTGTTGGTAAAAGCAAAGTGCCCGAGGAAGATGTTAATCAGTATGGCCCAGGGAGTGCAAGGTGGTGCATGGGCAACTATTGGGAATGCCAGCAATGGAGGGAAATCACTTCTTTAAAGCGGAAATGAGGAGCGACTGGGGGGAGGTGCAAATAACAGGGGAACGATACTGTCAGTAGTTCAGAGAGCTAAGGAGCCTGCCATGGTATATGCAGAAGGTAAATATCGAGCGTATCAGGAGTATTCAAGGTTGGATAATTGGAGGAGGGATGGCCCAGTCCTCCTGGAAATGCTGAAGGAAGGCCTGAGCTCAGCACAGCAGGAAGTTTTAGATTTGGGGAAAGCAGCGAGAAAGGTCTACTCTATGACAGTATCATGGGCCAGCGAGATAGACCAGAGAAGGGGGAAGAGAAGTTGACCAGTGGCTGCAGTGGATGTATGAATGCCCTTCTTAGCATCATTTCACAGCTCTTTAATTAGTTTGCTTAGTAGTTGTATGCTTGTTTGTGCTCTAAAATAAACTGAAACCTTGGAATTAGTTTGCTTGGCATTTTTGACTCCTGGAAGAACCCTGAGGATCAGAAATCAAACAGACATTCAACACTGGCCCCCTAATAAACTTCTGTAAACCTCCGTGGGTGATTATTACTGGCAATGGAAGCTGCTAACTGTTATGTTTTGTAACTTGAAAATATTAAACTAATTCAAAAGAGGAGGCAGGGGTCTAACTATGACCTTACTTTAAGCGAGGCATATGTGGTAGTGTGATACACGTGCAATTAATGTATTTTTACATACAACCCATAATGAATTATTTTAAAATGAACAAGAATGCTTAACAACATATTTACAAGATTACTTAAATATTACTTAAATATTGAATACACAACACTGGCGGACCTGGATGCTGATCTCACCAGCTCTATGATCTAGTCAGCAGTCAGATCGGACAGGGAGGACACTGACTGCTGTCATTTCTGCCCATTTTGGTGGTTGATTCTCACACATTCCTCCGTTTGTGGGATTCAGTTTCCAACGATGGTCTGGCAGACCATAGCAGTAACATATCATCTCCTTTCTATGTCCATTCTAATCACTCCTTGCTTGGTGCCCCAGTTGCTGGCACAGAAAGCAAGTTCTCTGTCTTCACAGCAGCTATATTCACTACCGCCATTTTATGACTTCTCTTCATCCATCTATTGTCTATCTGCCCAGCCCATAATTCAATCACACTGATCCCACTGCTTTCCACAACTCTAAAACTTCCTGCTGGGCTGAGCTCAGACCTTCCTTCAGCATTTTCAGGAAGAGTGGATTGTCCAACCTTGAGAATTTCTCATAAGATCAATATTTACATTTTACATAATCCATGCCAGGCTCATCTGCTATCTGAGCTAATGACAGTATCATTCCCCAGTTACTCTCACCTTCACCTAGTCACTGCTTATTTCTCCCTTAAAAAAGTGATATCTCTCTGTTACAAGCATTCCCACTAGTTACCCATTGTGACAGGATCCTGAATTATCCCTATGAACTGTGCTTTTAAAAGAGAGAGAGGGAGAGATTTGAGTCTTCAGGTGAGCTGATGCTGTCGACCTTCCCGTTGTCCTCCGAAATCCTTTAGAAGTCACCGACTGTGACCACAACAAAGGGACCATTCTTCTGTGGTGGAATTATCAACCCAGGTGAGGGTCGGACACACGAATAACTCCCCACCGGTCACACACTTTTCACACTGCGAGAGCCATTGATCGATCTGCCTGATTGATCCTCCAAAACTCACCTTTTCTGTGGGCACAACAAAGCTCATTCAGTGTCCAAAACCATGTGCCTGTCAGTCTATCAGCTGACCTATTTATCTCACGTGCTGAACACCAGCTGCCATCAAGCAGCTCCTCCCTTCTCTCTCTGTAAGAACTTGGAAGCTGCCAGTGTCCTTGCAAAATGTAAACATGCTGCAGAGAAACCATAACACCATCTCCAAGCAGTCTTCACCTCTCTCTCTCTCTTAATAACGAGGTGTCTGGTGTTGAACAACTCTCTCTCTCTCTCCCGCCATCTTTTAAAAGCACAGTTCATAAGGATAATTCAGGATCCCGTCACACCCATGCACTATCACAGACTCCATGGACTGCCCTACATATTCCTCTGGAATTTAGCTTTTACCAACACATGTATCCCTTTTCGATGCATCTGGTGAATTTCAATCGTTTCATTGAACTTGCACCATAATCCTGCATTCCCACAAGCAATTTTAAGTAAAGGCGGCTCTGACAAAATGATCTGTTTTTCCCTTGGGGTGAAGGGCTTGTGGATGGTAATAATTAAGGTCAAAGGCTGGCATGGGTCATCAGGGTCCTCAACCTGACGTTGCCTAACCCCAATCAGTGCCATCCTGACAGATATATCTGGGTATAACGTCTCCCTCAAATATTTACACACTAACTCCCATATTAAGCAAGGTATAAGGGACAAATAAAAATTAAATAGCATTTGTACTTAAAACCACAGAGGATGTACTCTGCAGTCCTCCAGCTTGGTGCTGCTGAACTCGTGACGCCTGTTGTATTCCCTTTCATATAAGAGTGTTACCCCAAAGTTTCAAATCTATTCTAAAACACAGACTCTCAACAAGTGTTTCTTGGCATTCTTGCTCAGTTACAGGGTGGTAACGTAGTGGTTAGCACAATGCTTTACAGTACCAGCGACACAGGTTCAAATCCCACTGCTGCCTGTAAAGAGTCTGTACGTTCTCCCCTTGGCCACGTGGGTTTCCACCCACAGTCCAAAGACGTATCAGTTGGTGTTTTCTCCACTAGTACCTGGCACTGGAGAGCTGATTTGTGAGGAAAGGATGTCAAACTAGTTTGCCTCTGTTGACATGTAACATGGTGACAGAGAAGTTAATGAAGCATTAAGATCCTTAGCTTTCTTGATAGGGCGGAAGCGTTAAGGAATTTTCTTATGTGTGACAAAATCTAAACCAGGGGCATTGTTTAAAAATAAGGAGTCACCCATTTTAGTCAAAGATGAATCAAAATTATTTTCTCAGTGGGTAGTGAATCTTTCAAACTCTCTTTCTTAATGAATGGTGAAAGCAGAGCCTTTAAGTATTTTTAAGACGGTGGTAAAGGCCTCAATAGAGTGGATCTGGAAAGGATGTTTCCTATGATGCGGGAGTCTAGGACCAGAGGACACAGCCTCAAAATAGAAGGGGTGTCCTTTAAGAATGGAGATAAGGAGAAATTCCTTGAGTCAGACAGTGGTGAATCTGTGCAATTCATTGCCACAGGCGCTGTGGAGGCCGAATAATTGGGTATTTTTAAACAGAGGACGATAGATTCTTGACTAGTTGGGGCATGATATGATATGGGGAGAAGGCAGGGAATTAGGGCTGAGGGGGAAATGGATTTGGTATGATGAAATGGTGGAGCAGACTCAATAGCCTAATTCTGTTCCTATATCTTATGATCTTATGGTAAATAGGTTCTTGATAAGCAAGAGGTGGAAAGGGCATCTCCAATAGATGGGTATGTGGAGATTGATTTAGAATTAGATCTGCTGAGTTCCTCCAGCATGTGGAGAGAGAATGTGATGTTAGCATTTGTTTCAAGAGGACTAATATTCAAAAGCAAGGATGTAATGTTGAGACTTTATAAAGCAGTAATGAGGCCTCACTTGGAGAATTAGATCAGTTAAGATATTATTAATTGACAAGGGGATTAAAATGTCAAGTGCCTACTCCTGCTTCTAATTAATATGTCTTTGTGTACCATCAACTATGAAGTCAAGGTGAAGGCACGTATACCTGTCCACAAGAGTCAATGTAAACCTCTCATCACTCTTGGTAACATCAACATCCAAGCCATTCAGTCAAAAGGGGTGTTGGTCACACCTAACTTCATACAGTAATTGATAAGGTTAGTGATTTGAGTCTGTGTAACACAGAATGCCATCACTCTTTCATAAGCCGCCTGTTGATACCACCAAGGAAAGAATTTCCTGAAGCTACAGGAAGAAGACACTCCTTGCTTGACCATAGAGCTCCAAGACTTACTCTAACAACTTAAACAGAAAGGGAAAAAAAACGGGTTGGAAGAATCTTCCAGACATCAGCAGTGGACAACAGAAGTCTGCGATAACCAATGAAATTGCAAACAATCTTTGAGCCAGCTTCGGAACCATTGTGGTTAACTTCATCCATGAGCTGATTCTCCGATCTATAAAACCAGTCTCATGTTCCCAGTGTTATTTGTACTTGCTCAGCTTATCTTCTTCTCTACATTGGTTGTTTGTCAGTCTCTTTTTATGATTCTTTTGGTAAAATATTGCTGCATTTTTTCCTGTAAATGTAGATTCTCCAGAATGCCTTTTTTGTTATACTGAATAAAGACTTTTTACATTTACACCTCCACTTTCTGTATGGCTTGTTCACAGTCACAGCAACTGGGGGCTTGTCCAACATGTGCCCCATTCTCAGCATCCTCAGCAGACTGGTGCTGTGACTGTGTGTATGCGACAGCACTGGGTGTTTTGGTGTGACAGGGTCACTGGTTGTGGTATGTGGTTACTTGCCATTGTGGTTGTAGGGGCTGGAGGCAGTGTGTGTTCTTGCTCAGTGGGCACCCAAACAAAGGGGTAGCACCGTGGCGTAGTGGTTAGCACAATGCTTTACAGTACAGGCGACCCAGGTTCAATTCCCACCACTGCCTGTAGGGGGTTTGTACTTTCTTCCTGTTACTGCACGGGTTTCCTGTGGTTTCCTCCCACAGTCCAAAGACGTACCGGTTGGTAGGTCAATTGGTCATTGTAAATTGTGCCATGATTAGGATAGAGTTAAATCAGAGGATGACTGGGCAGTGGGGCTCAGAGGGCCAGAATGGCCTATTCTGTGTTATTCTTTAAGGCATCTGTTAGTCTCGCGAGACCATAGATTTGCGCCTTGGAAGTTTTCCAGGGCGCAGGCCTGGGCAAGGTTGTATGGAAGATCGGCAGTTGCCCATGCCGCAAGTCTCCCCTCTCCACGCCACTGATGTTGTCCAAGGCAAGGGCACTAGGACCCATACAGCATGGCACCGGTGTCGTCGCAGAGCAATGTGTGGTTAGGTGCCTTGCTCAAGGACACAACACGCTGCCTCAGCCAAGGCTCGAACTAGCAACCTTCAGATCACTAGATGAACGCCTTAACCACTTGGCCACGCGTGTTATATCTGTGTTATATCTCAATAAATAAAAGAGGGAGGGCATCCGTGTTGAAGAGAAAACCTGCTGGGCTGAGACATACCGTATGGTATGGGACTCTAAACAAGTTCATAAATGCACTCACATGGAGCACTTATACACCTAGCTGTGCGAGAGTGTGTGTGAGTGTGTGAGAGTGTGCTAGATAGAAATGCCAGTACACTGAAGTTATATCCAGCACCACACATCAAGATAGCACCTATTAGGATCGGGAAATGGCAAGTGCAGAATCTTGAGCATCCCAATCAGGCTCTCAGAATGATTTACACTATCCATAACCCCTGTATCCTGGGAGAGAAACAAAGCATTCTCACTGAGCGACCTTCACTGTGCATGGTAACGGAAAAGTTTGGCGTTAAGTTAAGGGAAATGATTGAAATTCACCAAATACGACCCAATGACGTACATCTTTGAGGTACAAAGGTGAAAGTACATTTTTTTACCAAAATATGTATTCATCAGACAACCGTGAGATTCCTCTCCCAACAGGCAGCCACACAACAAAGAAACTCAAACTGACCCATTTAAAAAAAGACTGTAGGGCATCCAATGTGCAGAGAGAAAAAAAAACAGATCATGCAAACAATAAACACAAGCAAATAGCTTTCTGAACTGAAGTTCACAAAGAGAGTCTGTGACCCACAGATCAATGCAGAGCCGAGGAAACATCACGGAACAGCAAGCAGCAAGATTATAGGCAAATCCCTGAGAAATCTGTGGGACATAATGGCCTGGAGTGTATGGATGGCACATGGACAAATCATGGGAAAGCAGGAAGGAGGAGAGGTTTCACAATTTTAAGGGGGAAGTGAAACAATGGCTGGGGGGAAGTGAGAGAGATGGGAATGAGGACTTTGAGTCCTGACGAAGGGTTCCGGCCCAAAATGTTGACTGATCGTTTCCACGGATGCTGC
This sequence comes from Mobula hypostoma, assembly GCF_963921235.1. Classification (NCBI taxonomy): domain Eukaryota; kingdom Metazoa; phylum Chordata; class Chondrichthyes; order Myliobatiformes; family Myliobatidae; genus Mobula; species Mobula hypostoma. The sequence continues at coordinate 7,661,092 of NC_086125.1, read as the reverse complement.
CCGACCTGCTGAGTTCCTCCAGCATGTGGAGAGAGAATGTGATGTTAGCATTTGTTTCAAGAGGACTAATATTCAAAAGCAAGGATGTAATGTTGAGACTTTATAAAGCACTAATGAGGCCTCACTTGGAGAGTTGTGAGCAGGTTTGGGCACCTTATCTTAGAAAGGATGTACTGAAACTGGAAAGGATATAAAGAACCCCAACCACCCTGAAAAGAAAAGAAAGACAGAAGAGAAGAATAAGAAGCTGTTTCATGGATGAACTGGAAGTCACCTGGGTCTGCAAAAAACCACTGACAACATCTTCCCTCGCTCCTCCTTTCAGTAATGGGAGAATGGAGAACATGTCAGGTTACAAGTTGTGGTGGTGTGTCTCAAGGAAACCCAGTTTTGAAATGTCTTATTGGTTCAGTCTATCACATTTCTAGCACTACACATGAACAGTGTGAAGACCTTGTTTTACTTCCACAAGGACGGTGATTGTCACTCATAGAAATGTTATCATGGATATCTGTGCCTGCCACAGTTAGGTTAGTGAGAATGAAGTCACCACCATCGAGCACCACAGGGAAGCAGCAGTTATAGGCAAGGACCTCGACCTCTCTTCTCACAACTTCCATTGGGTGCCAGGTAGAGCCTTGGGTTCCACACCACCACTTTAATTTGCAGTTTGTATTCTTTTGTACATTGGTTGTTTGTCAGTATTTATTTATGTATAGTTTTTCACAGATTCTATTGCATTTCTTTATTTTATATAGTGACGTATATGTACTTTGATAATAAACTTACTTTGATTTTTGACTTTTGAGGTAGGATTATCCCTTGTGTTGGATAGTATGAACGTCTTGCCAAGCTCTTTGTGTTACTACCCGAGCAGGTCTCTGGGCCCCCTTGGCAGAGGTCTCCCCTCGCCAGAGGTCACCGCTTGAAGCATGTATCCCGCTGAGCAGAATCTGCTGGCAGCAGAAAGAATTTCAGTTTTTCACATCAGGACACAAGCAAGTCCTGATTTAGTGCAGATTTTGTGGTCCAAATCATTATAAACAGTGTATTCCAGCTAACGTTGTAATTTTTTTAGAGAAGCCTAATTTGACATGGGTATTGAACACAATAAATTAACAAACTAATTTCCAATTGTTTAACTTTTAAACTAGCCAGCCTTCTATCTTACGCACTGGATGGTTTCACTTTTAACATTGTCATGAATATTGATCGCAAGGTCACGAGTATTATCTATCTCTCATTAGATTTCTTGTGGGCATGATGTCCTATTTAAGTTTAGAGAAAATAAGAAGTCCGACATTTGATACATCCTTTAAATTTGAGCAAATCTGGCGACCTTTTATCCAATATTTTCACTTAATTTGATTTATTACTCTTTCAATCTTTTTTTCAAAATTTTAGATTTGATCAGAAAGTTTTTCTTTTTTTTAGTCGTATCCTCAAAATGGACTGCCCAGTCCCGTTTTTTTTTTGTTTTTTTTATATAGTGCAGTGGGGGTTTTTTTCCTCTTCATTTAAAACTCAATATTTTTTCTTTTCTCTTTATAAACTGATAAGAGGAGAACTGCTGTTTTCATTTTTTTTATTATATATTTTATACTAGTTTAACAATATCTATGATTTTGACAATGTCTACCTTAATCTCGGTTTGCATTGTTACCAATATATATATATTTGAGATAATTCTCCTCGATTGTATTTATGCTTCTTTTAAATCAATAAAAAGATTAATAAGGAAAGAAAATATTTCTTGTGGGTCAGTGATGTGAACTGGACTGCTCAAACGTATTGTGCAGTATTTTTTCTTCTCCTGGTGACTGGGTTCATGGTTTAATCATAGAATCAGAGTCAGGTTTATTCTCACTGACATATCTGGCATGAAATGTCTAGCAGCAGCAGTACAGTGCAAAGAAAAAAACTATAAATCACAAATAAATAAATAATACAAAAATAAAGGAATAATGAGATGCTGTTCTTGGGTTCATTGTCCCATCAGATCTAATGGCAGAGGGAAAGAAGCTGTTCCTAAATCGCTGCGTGTGGATCGTCAGACTCCTGTACCTCGTCCCTGAAGGTAGTAATGAGATGAGGGCGTGTTCAGATCAATGAGGACCTTGAGTGCCGGATGCTCCTTCTTCAGGCACAGCCACTTGACGATGTCCTCGATGGTGGAGGACATATTTATTTAGAGATGCAGCTCAGGACAGACCCTTCCAGAATTTCAAGCTGCTCTCCCCTTGCAACTGCCAATTCAACCCTAGACTAATCAATTTAGAATGACCAACTAACCTAGCAACCGGTACTACTTTGGACCACGGGATGAAAATGGAACACCCGGAGGAAACCCATGCATTCATGGGGAGGACGTACAGACTCCTTATACGTGACATCGGAACTGAACTCTGAACACAGACGCTCCCAGCTGCAACAGCGTTGCGGTAGCCGTTCCGTTACCATGACACCCACGTTGCACCCACGCACCAGCTGAGTCTACGACTCTCTGCAGCTTCCTGCAATCCTGCGCATTGGAACTTCTGCACCAGTCTGTGATGCAACCAGTCAGAATGCTCCCCGGCGTACACCTATTTAAATCTGCAAAGGTCTTTGGCAACAGAGCAGATCTCCTCCAACTCCTCATGAAGGAGAACCATTGCATCTAAGGATGGGCCCCGGATAGATTCTGCAAGATGTTGACGCTTGGCATTGAATGTGTTTAATCTTTTGATACTTGGCATTGCTTTAAGTGTTTCAGACACAAAACTAAAACTCTTTACCCTGAGGTAGGAACACATACAATGCTATTGAAAGTAATTCAGAAGACGTGTAACCCGGGAGGCAGATGGTTGGGCTGAGTCATTCTCCAACGATGACCAATATGTTGGCCGTGAAATGCTTATGTGGTCACATAATAAATGCTGGGTGGCTTCCAAAGTACACTGCCTTCCTTCGTGCTAAGGTGTGTAACATGTAGAGATGTTTATATAAAGAGCTATTCACCAGTGTGCTGAGCTGTGGGAACTAACTTCAATAAGTGGCCTTTAAATAAATGCTTCCTCTCCTGGCAACTCTCCCTCGAACCCCTCCAACAGCCAACAGCTAATCACAATGCCACCCACTTCCAGCAGCAACATGCAAACCTTATCTTCCTTCCCCAGTAGCGAAGTGTGACTCCACCCCAAATGCTGATTATAGCACACCACCTTGCCCTGACCACCGCCCTCTACATTTACCTTGATCTGACCTTCAGAGTCCCAATCCAACCACTGCTGTAACGCCTCGTTCAGAATAGAATTTTTCAGCAATGGGCCATGACAAAAAAAAACATCGATCATTCAGCCATGCAGTTCTCTCAAATGGTGATACAATCGTTAAGCCTTTTTATCATCGCCGTTTTGATTGCTGCCACACCATACAACAGTCACAAAGCCTTCATTGCAACCATCCTGCCATTGAGCATACTGACTTACTTACTGGCTGTCACACCGCTGGTGTTGAAGGTCCTTCATCTCTGGTGATGTTCAGGGCTTTCTTAATCATGTCAGTAGCTTCCTCTCGGTTTTCACTACTGTCAGTCATGCAAGTCCCAGGTGGAGACTCAGGAATGCCGTTGCACTCAGATGTAGAAGGATTCTTCATTGCTGTTTCCATAACAATTTTGTTCGACAAGTCAAGGCTGCTAGCCCCAAGGTGAACCTCCAAGCCTGGAGGACCGGTGGACGAGTCTTAGTCTTAGTGACCCTGCCAAGAATCAAAGCACAAAGCCCTGACTCCAGCCAACATTGCCCTCTGGGTCATTGAAGCACACAAGCCTCCAAACCCTACAATAAAATTGTGGTCCATTGTGGATACTGAAGGCCAAGGTCAGGAAGATCAACCTGAGTTAAAGCCCAGTGCATGTAACAAGGCATCTGAGACTGTGGGCATGGCATCGGATATGGGCTTTTGAAGAGATGAGTAATTGGACATAATTGGCAGGAAAGGTGGTGTTGGAAACTAGACACACATTTGGGAATCAACAGCAGCACGCTGGGGCTTTAGAGTCAGTGCAGTGGGTAATGGACATCCCAAGGATTGTGTAGCTGTATTTCTCCCAGGTGTTGGCACGTAGCCAAGTGGTTAAGGCATTTGTCTAGTGATTTGAAGGTCGCTAGTTCGAGCCTTGGCTGAGGCAGCGCGTGTGTCCTTGAGCAAGGCACTTAACCAAGTGACAACACCGGTGCCAAGCTGTATGGTTCCTAATGCCCTTCCCTTGGACAACATCGGTGGCGTGGAGAGGGGAGATTTGTAGCATGGGTAACTCCTGATCTTCCATACAACCTTGCCCAGGCCTGCGTCCTGGAAACCTTCCAAGGTGCAAATCCGTGGTCTCATGAGACTAACAGACGCCTATATTTCTCCCAGGATTATGCAATGAAAGTACTCAAAGCCAGGTTCTCCAATTCCTCTCTACAGTGCACCAAGTATTGCATGACAAGTAACATCACAACATTTAATCCTTCATGTTAACATTGTGTCAAGGATTTTAACCAGAGCATATAAACCATCCTTTCTTTCCTCCCCACATCTACAAGGACAGAAACAATGGGAAGTCTCTGGTCAAATTTCAAGATTTAACTTCAGAATGTTTGCAAATGTAATTTACTCAAGTTAGAACAACTTTCAACTGAATACCGGCAGAAGAAATAGTGCAATTGGGCTAAATTCGACGTACTGATTCCCCTCCACCCAGGTCATGCTCTCTTCTCACTGCTACCATAAGGTAGAAGGTACAAGAGCCTCAAGACTCACACCACCAGTTTCAAGAACAGCTACTGCCCCCTCAGCCATTAGACACTTGAATAAAAAAGTGGATAATTATACTCACCTACCCCATCATTGAAATGCTCCCACAACTAATGGTCTCACTTTAAGGACTCTTTATCTCATCACCTCATGTTCTCATTATTTATTGCTATTTATTTATATTTGCATTTTCACATTTGTTATCTTCTGCACGCTGGTTGATCTTGCATTGATCCTGTTATAGTTACTATTCTATAGATTTGCTGAGAATGCCCTCAGGAAAATGAACATCAGTTTTGTATATGGTGACAGATATGTACTCTGATAATAATAAAATTACTTTACTTTGAACTTACTTTGAACTTTTCTGTGATCTTAGGTAATTTCTGGGAATTGGGTGACACTGACTAAAGTAGTTATTGCCACGTTTATTGTCCTAGCAACTCATGTGGTAGGACAGGATTCCTTCCCTGAAATAAACCAGTTGAGCTCTAAAAACACCAAGATTTCTTACAGAAGATTTGCACATTCTGCTACCAGCATTTTTCGGATTCAATTCTGTGCGTCCCATGGCTGGATTAAAAATGCATATGCATAGGTTGGTCATCAAAATCACTAAAACAGAGGTTAAACCTTACCCTCAGTGTGAGGAACACCGAGTTTATCAGACTGAAGACATGTGACCAGTGCTGTGCTGCTGGAGTCAGTGGAGTTGGAGAAGGTCATGTTGGTTAATGATGAGACCATGAGTACAGATTCAGAAACAGATTGTCAATAGGCAAAATTGCCTTTGGGGCATGTCTCTTCCTAGCCAATGTATAGTTGAAATTCAGAGACCTGAATATTTAAGTATATTTTAAAATCTGTCAAAGCTCTTGGAGGATCACATCACTTTATTAAACCGAAACTAGTCAAGCAGCTTTGTCCTGCTTTTTAGACTTTACAGCGAATAAATCCTCAATACAGATTAGAGAAATGAAGTATTTGGAAGTTAAGCCAGCAGGCCTAAATACATATTAATCCTGCCCAATTTAACAACAGTTCTTAGGGTCACAAAGTTATATAGCACAGAAACGATCTGTCACCAGTTTGACAAGCTGTGTTGCTACTTCCAAGAAACCATGAACTTGTACCCCTGGGGTATCTCTGTTCTCCAACAATCCTAAGGGCCCCATCATTAACTGTGTAAACCTCTTGCTCCTCAGTTTAACTTCACATAATGTATCACTTCGCACTTGTCGGCATTAAATTCCATTTTCTATTCCTTTGCCCACTTTCCCAGTTGATCTAGATTCTGATGTAGTCTTGGAGAACCTTCTGCACTGTCCATCACACCTCCAATCCTACTGTCATTCGCAAACTTACTAATCAGGCCATTCACATTCCCATATAAGTCATTAACATACATAACAAACAGCAGGGGACCCAGCACTGACTCCAGCCGCACACCACTTGTCTTCAGTCTGGAAAAAACACTTCTGACAGATTAGATATGACAAAGTTATTTCCCATGATAGGAGGGTCTAGGGCAAGAGGGTACAACTTTAGGATTGAAGGACGTCTATTTAGAACAGAGGTGTGGAGAAATTACTTTAGTCAGAGGGTGGTAAATCTGTGAAATTTGTTGCCAAGAGCAGCTGTGGAGGCCAAGTCATTGGCTACATTTAAGGCAGAGATAGATTAGCCAGGCTCTTGATTAGCCAGGACATCAAAGGGTATGGGGTGAAAGCAGGGGAGTAGGGATGACTGGAAGAATTGGATCAGCCCATGACTGAATGGTGGAGCAGGCTCAATGGGCCGAATGGCCTACTTCTCCTCCTATATTTTATGGTCTTATGGACTCCTTCCAGCAATATTATATGCATTTGGCTGATTCACCCGGGATCCCATAATCTCACTCTCTTGGACCATCCTACTATGTTGGAGCAGACTCGATGGGCTGAATGGCCTAATTATGATCCTACATCTTATGGTTTTATGGTCAAAAAGCCTTGCTAAAGTCTATGGAATCTACTACACTGCCCTCATTAATTCTCTTGGTCACCTCTTCAGAAGCCTCAATTAGAGCCTATCTCTTGGAATCACCTCCTCCCCACCATTACTATTAGACTCTACAGCTTGTAGTTCCCTGGTTTGTCCTTGCAGCCCGTCTTAAACTAAGGCCCAATACTGGCCTCCTCCCAGTCTTCCGGTACCTCACCTGTGGCTAAAGAAGGCACAAAAATCTCTGCTAAGCATGAAGAAGGATCTCGGTCTGAAACATCGGCTATCTATTCATTCCATGAATGCTGCCTGACTTGTTGAACTACTCCATCATTTTGTGTGTGTTGCTTTGGATTTCCAGCATCTGCAGGCTTTTGCGTGTTTATCATATACATCTTCTGTTTTCTTGCATGTAGGCAGATTAACCTCATGAAGAAAATCAACAACTGGATGATGTAGCTAGGAATCTTAGAGTCTATACCCAGTTGATAAAGCATGGGATGTCAGCTGAAAAATGCAGTTCCTGAGGTACCTGAAACGTCGACTGCGCCTCTTCCTATAGATGCTGCCTGGCCTGCTGCATTCACCAGCAACTTTGATGTGTGTTGCTTGAATTTCCAGCATCTGCAGAATTCCTGTTGTTTCAGTTCAAGAGATGGATTCCAATGTAGAATAATGAATGGGGATGGAGGTCAGATCCGTTTCAGTGGAGGTAATAATGGGAGAATCAAGTTGAAGGCCAGGATACAATTCAGGGGTTATACATCTTCTGTTCAAGATGTATAATAGAGATGGGGGGATCTGGGGTCTGGGTTGTTCACAGGCCAGAGAACAAGTCAAGTCAGATTTTACGGCATTGGAATGATTTGCTGACTGTGTTTCCCGAGCCCTGTGACTACTAATCAGAAGCAGGTACATTTAGAATGGCTGTAACGCAATGCAAATTTTTGATTTTAATTGGAGTTGCACAGTCAAAATTCTGCCTTCTGTACCGACCACTGTACAAATGGCTGTAGATGTTTGCAGTTTTGGGTAAACTCTCTCCGATACACGTACATTTTACAAAAAAAAATCAGAGGTAAGGTCTTGCCGTCAATTTGTGCATAACTTTTCTCTGCAGGGGTAAAGCAACATGATGTAAGGACAGTCACTTCCATCACTCAAAACATGTGACATGACTGCACTGATACCACAAGGCAGGGCCTGACAGGCAAACTTCACTGGATGATGTGGATCGTAATGTCTGACTACTGTGTCACCATTTCCTTTACCTTTTGGAAAGCCACCTCATATTCCTGTGTCCATTGCCAAGTTCAAGGGGTGGAGCCAGGAATTGGCTATAGTTATTAACAAATCCTAAAAGCGAACACAAATGTGACAGGTTCTTTGGCCTTGGGGCATCCACCACTGCTCAAATTTTCTCAGCACCCTTATCTAAGTCTTGTGTGTCAATGGTGTGACCATAGTAAGTGATGATTGGTTTTAAGAATTCACATTTGTTGCGTTGTGCTCTGAGCCCATAATCTTCTAATCTTTTTAACACACTCACTTGATATTTTGAAGATGTTCCTTGTCATCCTCACTGGTAGCAATAATGTCATCCAGGTAACGTTGAGTACCTGGGCAACCTTGCAGCACCTGGCCCTTAGGTTTCTGCAAGAGTACAGGTGCAGATGCTACTCCAAAAATAAGCCTATTAAAGAGATAAAGCCCTTTGTGAGTGCTTATGGTGAGAAACACTCACACTTCTTCTAAGTCCATCTCCACCAGAAAGAAGCTTATAAAATTATGAGAGGGTGGACAGCAGCAATCTTTTTCTCAGGGTAGAAATGTTAAATGCTAGAGAGCATAGCTTTAAGTTGGGGTGAGAAAGTATAAAGGGGGTGTGCAGACAAAGATTTTTTTTACCCCAGAGAGTGGTAAATGCCTGCAAACTACAACTAAGTGTGGTAGTGGGAGCAGATAGGATAGTGATATTCAAGAGGTGTTTAGACAGGCACATAAATATTGTGGAAATGTATCTGTAACCCTATAGTCTTTATGAATTTATAACTTCTGTAAAATGTAATGTAACAAAATGGAACTTGTGTGTTCCCAGAGTGCTTTGCTGGTTTGGATGGAGGCTTACAAGAATTGTGTGTGTGTGCGCGTGTGTGTGTGTGTGTGTGTGTGTGTGTGTGTGTGTGCGCGCGCGCGCGCGCGCTTTATAACAGGAGGTGTATTTATGGCAGGAATGTTTTCACAACAGAGGAAAACAGGGCACAGTTGTCATGGGGTTAGAAGAAGCCGCAAAAGACAAACAGAATGATTGAAGACAGATGTGATGGATACAGAAAAGGAAGGAATGCAGTTATGGGATGGGATGACCTTAAAAACATAAAGCTGATGAATTACTGGACTTTAGAAACATATAAAAACTGTTTTTGAGCTATAAGATTGAAGCTACCTTCCAACAACTTAACATATGGAGGTAGACTTTCCCTTGCAAGTAGTAAACACGCTTATAATTTGATCCATTCTGAATCTGTTGTACTTTGTTACTGTTTATTAGAAGACCTGAAGGGCACACAGCAATATACACAGAATGGAGGGACGTAGACAACGTGCAGGCAGAAGAATTAATTTAATTTGGCATGTTACTTTGCTCAGACATTGAGGGCCAAAGAGCCTATCCTGTTCCATGTTCTATACTACCCATTCCTAAGTATTACATTGAGATTCAATGGTGAGCCTGTGACTTAAGTCTCTACATCCTGTAGATATTTTAATATAACAAGAAAAATAAACAGTCATGTCTAAAATGAGGCAGTCAGTCTGCTTTGAAGCCTTGTTGTGTTTGCTACCTTTCAGAATTTCACACAATATTCTAGGTCACTGCAGTTTTTAGTTCTGCACATCTTGCTCCCTGTGTACTTGCAGTGTAAAGATATCCAGCACGTTGATAAATGAAATCACCACTGCTCTGCTGTGTGAAAATATACCGCATTGTGTGAAAGTCAAGAGTTTAACCACTTCGGTCAATGCCTCATGTTAAATTAGGTGTCTTAGATATTGTGCTGCTGGCAAGTTTACTGAATCTGGGTAAATAACAGAGAGATTAGTCAAAATTATTATTTGGAATTTTTGCTCCTGATTATTACATGCGGCCTAACCAGTGTTCTATAAAGTAGCAATGTAACCTCTTGACCTTTGAACTCAATGCCTCCATTAACAAAAGCAAGCATTTCACGAGCCTTCTTAACCACCTTATTGACCTGTGCAGCCACTTTCAAGGAGTTATGAACTTGGATGCCAAGATCTCTCTGCTCAGCAAGACTTTAAGGGCCTTGTCTGTAACAGTGTACCGTCTCCTTGCATTTGCCCTACCGAGGTGCAACACCTCACATTTATCTGGGTTAAACTCCATCTGCCATCTCTCAGCCCATATCTGCAATTGACCTGTATCATACTGTATTCTTTACCACGCTTCTACACTATTCTCAACTCCACCAATCTTGGTATCATCTGCAAACTTTCTAAGCCACCCATCTGCATTCTCATCCAGGTGAGGGGAAATACCTTCAGGAAGAGAGGGAGAAAACGCAGTTAGATGTTTTTTGATACCAACCTAATGAAAAAACTAAATTAATGTCATTGAATTGCTTGCTGTAATCACAATCTCTTGCCATTATTACTACTCAGTGAAACGTGAGAAAAAGCAAAAATGCAAATCACATAACCTACTTGCATGCCTTATCATAAAGAAGTGATAGCTGTGATCTGTACAGTCAGTCACATGACACACCCAATAACCATTCAGTCAGACCTCATAGCAGAAAGTCCAATGACACCTGGTAGTTATCTATTCCACAATCAACCCATTATGATACCTTGCTATCAAGCTCCAAGAAAGTGCAGGAGAGCAGACACTTGATCAAGTTGCACAAGTTCTGAGAATCAGTACCAAACAATGATGGAGCTCTCCTGGTACGTTTTCAACTCTCTTGGTTAAGGAATGAGGAAAAAGAATGGGGAGAATGCCAGAAAAAAAAAATCCAGCAGTATTATGGAATAAAAATGAACAAATAACTGCCTTCATTTCCACTAATGTAAATAAGTGCTTTTTCAACGGGAGGAGTGGCTACCGTGGTTGGAGACCTGCAGTAAGTTGAAGCTGCTACTTTTGGGTGCAAGGCAGATTCATGCAAAGTTTTAGCAAGGTCAGCCAGAGTTTAACATATTGCTTACTATACAGTTTATATTATCTGTGTCAGTATCAAAGCTGATAAACACTTAAGACAATAGACCACAAAACATAGGAGCAGATACAGGCCACTCAGCCCATCGAGTCTGCGCCAGCATTTCATCATGACTGAGTTATTCTCCCTCTCAACCTCGTTCTCCTGTCTTCTCCCCATAATGTTTGATGCCTTGACTAAGCAAGAGCTTATCAACCCCCGTTTTAAATATATCCAATGTCTCCACAGCCATCTGTGGCAATGAATTCCACAGATTCACCATCCGCTGGATAAAGAAAATCTTCTCATCTCTGTTCTAAATTGATGTCCTTCCCAAGATTTGTGTTTCTCTATTATCATTCCCTACTTTGCCTTGAATTACTCTTTTGTCTTCATTTTTGTTTGGTCTATTGAAAATTTACCATATTTTGAAACTTACAGAGAGACGGGGTATTTATTCAGGAGAGCCTCCAATTTTCTACATCAATAAATTGGGCAAATTGGTAAGGTAATTATACAGTGGAATCCTGAGGAAAGTAGTAATTACAAAGGGAATGAAGACTTTTTCAGCCTCACAATTTAAAAAACCTTGACACTATCTCAAAAGCATCAAATACTGAATATGATATTAAAGTCAATGGCAGCAGATTTAAGAACTTTGTCTCAAAGTCAGCCAAGCAGTTTCTGTAAAGCTGCAACACTGCCATCTATAGTACCTGATAGTATCAAAAGATGTCTAGTTATGCCAAGTCTAGTCCAGTTTAGTTGGGTTAAATTCAGTCCAGCCAGTCATCAGCAAAATGACAAAAGAATAGTTCAGGGGCTGTTATTATGTGGTGAGTGATTTAGCATCCAACTTCTTAGAAGTCTTTCCACCACTCACAAGACAAATTAGGAGATTAAATTCTTTCCATTGACCTGGAAATATCTGTGTCCAACTACAACACTAAACATAAACAAGAGAAAATCTGCAGATGTTGCAAATCCAAGCAGCACACACATAGAAGCAAAGAAACATAGAAACCTCCAGCACAATACAGGCCCTTCAGCCCATAAAGCTATGCTAAACATATCCTTACCTTAGAAACTACCTAGGGTTACCCATAGCCCTCTATTTTTCTAAGTTCCATGTATCCATCCAGGAGTCTCTTAAAAGACCCTATCGTATCCGCCTCCATCATCATCGCCAGCAGCCCCATTCCACGTGCTCACCACTCTCTGCGTAAAAAACTTACCCAACATCTCCTCTGTAGCTACTTAAGCACCTGTGTAACTGTGCCCTCGCGTGCTAGCCATTGGATGTCATTGAAACCTATAAAGCAGCATTCCTCAACGTTTTTGCCCTGGAGGAACCCTTGAAATAATTTTCTGGTCTCAGGGAACCCCTGCATAAAAATTATTCTATCTACAAATCACTGTACATTAGCATGATCAGTAAGTTGTAGATATAATAATTCAAAATTAATTTTCATTACTCGAGTAGAGAATGATTTTTTAGCTAATCTTTCTTGCGGGAAAATAAAACCAAGGTAGTTAAGCTTAGCTTACCTTTCTTGAAATTAATCTCTTTCTTTCCCTTTAACTGAAATGAGACAATTTCTATTCTTGCTCTTGATGCTTGTTAAACAAGAAAAAGTTTGCTTACATGAGTTGAAAACTGAAGCAAAATGTTCATTGCTTTCCTATGAATGGAGAATACTCTTCTTTCACAGAAATTCAGAACTTGTTCAGGGGCAAGACAGTAAATCTCATCTTGAGTGAATGATCAGAGTGCATCTCACAAAGTTCTTCCTCTTCTGTCAAAGTCAAGTTCTCAGGCTGAACAGAAGATTCCGAGAAAGGGTCCCTCACCCAGTCATACACTTGTGTGGCACAAGAGGCAAAATACTGTTCAATTTTGCTCTCCAGTTCTTCCAGGTGGCTGTCATGAAGGGCCTTGGCCAGAAACATTGACTGTTTACTCTTTTCCATGGATACTGCCTGGCCTGCTGGGTTCCTCATGTATCTTGTGTGTGTTGCTTACAACACTGAACATTTATGGCTCTGAACTAGACAAGCTATTCAACTACAATTAAAATATACTGTATCTTATAGCTAGAATTGTGAAAAAAAAGTTGTTAATAAAATGTCAAACAAATTCTATAATCAGTCTACACTCAGTCTTTAGCAAAAAAATGGAAGAAATCTTCAGTTGTGTTATCAAACAGCATTCACTGATCAATAATCTGCTCCCCAGTGCTCAGTTTGGGATTGCTCTGGACTCCCACACTCCAAACCTCATTACAGCCTTGGTCAAAAATGTGAGTCTAAAAACTGGAATCCAGAAATGTAGGGAAGTGGCTGCCTTGAAATGAAGGCTGCATTTGCAGTATGTGGCATAGACGACTTCTGGTAATACAAAGTCGACGGATAGTAAGGAAAATGTTCTCCAAAGGCTGGAAACATGCTTTGCACAGAGGAGGGTTATTAATGTTGTCATTCAATCATCTCAGCCCCAGGACATCACTGGAGGAGCTCTTGGGTTCAACAACATTTCTTTGATAATCTTCCTTCCTGTATGAGGTCAGAAATCCTTGTTTGCCTATAATTCTGTAAAATTCCTGATAAGGCAAGGATTAAGATAATGTCCAGGCAAGGGTGGGTTACAGATGGTGTGCTGTCAGCCCAGGCAAGAAAGGTCTTTCAAGAGCATAGTTTCCCTTTGCACAGCAGGGGACCGGAGCCATTTGGCATATGGAGACAAGATAAGAAAGCAAGCAAAGGATTCTGGAGTGACACTTACTATTGGTCCATTGCTTTACTAACACTGAAGTATGATTGCCCCTTAGTATGAAGACTCTGTTAGCTATTACTACATGTATAATCGCAGTGTGATTAGTGACTGATTATACAAATAAGAGACTTGATCATCCGCAAGTTACCGTCTGATCAATATCTGTATCCAGCCAGTCATCTTCTGTATACAAATATCACTTCTTTGTTCAGATGTTAGAACAGTTCGGTGACAGGAATGACACTGTTCTTGTTGTGCACAAGTAAATAAAATGTGACTGAGAAACAAATGCAGGTTTTCAGACTCTAGTTAATCAGCAACGACAAGTTCATCATGTTCAATTCTACTTGCAACTTCTCAGCTAATGAACTCATGCACCAAAAACAACAGCTGATGTTCCAGGAATGGACTGACTAATGGTTAGTAATATCCATACATTACAAGTACCAGACAAAGATTATCACTAACTTGGGAGAGTCTAACCAGCTATCTTTGATTTTTGGTGGCATTACCATCTTTGGCATTCCAGTATCATCAGTGACCAAAAACTCCACTGGATGGGCTAAAGAAACACTGTGAATATAAGATCACATCACATCCCATCACGAACTGGAAAAGTATTGCAATTCCTTCACTATTGTTGGGTCTAAATCCTGGAACTTCCTACCCAATAACATGTGGAAATATCTTTGTACAAGGGGCTTAAGTGAGTCGAAAAGCTGGGTCACCACCTTTTTCAAGGATAATTAAGGAAGGCTCTTAAATGATGGCCTTGCCCATAAAACTCTTAACTTTCTGGCAATCGTCTGCAGGATTTCCTGGCCCTGGGACTACCCGGCCTCCTTTCTTTTATTGTTACCATTGATTCTCAGATCAGCAGCATTCCCCATTGCAGGAAGAGTTTTGCTTGTGTTATGTGCAGGTTCTGCATCCCCAAATACAAGACTAGGGGGCAGCAGTGCAAGAATTTGGAACAAATTAAAATGACTGGATACACTGAAGCTGATACAGTCGAGTGTTATGCAGAGAAACAGAGCTTCATAATGCAATTTCATGTCAATAAAATAAATAAAATGGAATTTCTAGGCAAAGGCCATTACATCTATCCATTTCTGTGCCTTTTCCCCTGAAGCCCCTGACTTTCCTTTGTGACGGCTGGCTTGGAGCTCACACAGAAGAAATTTTGCCACCGAAACTTTCATTACACTATTCCCCTGGGAGTTAAGTCAGTGAGACATCACTCATTTGATCATTGAGGCTTTAGAAAATGTCTGAGTTTTTTTATTAAGCCTTGGAATTTTATTATGAAGTTTCAAATTGTCAACATAGTCATAGTCATACTTTATTGATCCCAGGGGAAATTGGTTTTCGTTACAGTTGCACCATAAATAATTAAATATAATAATACCATAAATAGTTAAATAGTAATATGTAAATTATGCCAGGAAATAAGTCCAGGACCAGCCTATTGGCTCAGGGTGTCTGACCCTCCAAGGGGGGAGTTGTAAAGTTTGATGGCCACAGGCAGGAATGACTTCCTATGACGCTCTGTGCTGCATCTCGGTGGAATGAGTCTCTGGATGAATGTACTCCTGTGCCCAACCAGTACATTATGTAGTGGATGGGAGACATTGTCCAAGATGGCATGCAACTTGGACAGCATCCTCTTTTCAGACACCACCGTTAGAGAGTCCAGTTCCATCCCTACAACATCACTGGCCTTTTAAATGACATCAAATTGTAGAACTCAGAGGCAATGAGCTCAGTCCTTTTACCATTGTCCATCTGCTGTTTTCCATACCTGGGAGCCTAACTGGCATGTATGTGCAAGGTAACACACACAAAATGCTGGAGGAACTCAGCAGGTCAGGCTGCACCTATGGAAAAGGGTACATTCAAAGTTTCGGGCCAAGACCTTTCATCACAGGAAAAAGAGAGGTGAGAAGTCAGAGTAACAAGGTGGCAGGGAAGAGAGGAAGAAGTACAAAGTGGAAAATAAGTGAAATCGGAAGAGGGAGAGGAGGTGAAGTAAAGAGCTGGGAGGTCGATTTGTGAAAGGGATAAAGGGCTGGAGAAGGGGAATCTAATAGGACAGGAGAGAAGGCTATGGAAGAAAGGAAAGAGGGAGGAGCACCAGAAGGATGTGATGGGCAGGTAAGGAGATAAGGTGAGAGAGAGAAATAGGAATGGGGAATGAAGCGGGGGTGGGAAGGTGCAATTACCAGAAGCTTGAGAAATCAATATCCATGCCATTCAGGTTGGAGGCTACCCAGACAGAATATAAGGTGTTGCTCCTCCAACCTGAGTGTGGTTTCATTGTGGCAGTAGAGGAGGCCATGGACTGACATATGGAATGGGATTGGAAAGTAGAATGTAAATAAGTTTGTGTATGTTCATGATCTTCTCATCGGCTTCAAGTTTTGACATGTTGCACGTTCATAGATGGTCTTCTGCATACTACTGATGTTACAGATGGTTATTATGCTGCTAAAGATGATCCCACCTTCCAGGACTTGGATGGCACAGTGGAGCAGTGGTTAGCACAATGCTTTACAGTACAGGTGACCCAGGTTCAATTCCCATCGCTGCCTGTCAAGAGTTTATACATTCGCCCCATGACCGCATGGTTTTACCCCGGATGCTCTGGTTTCCTCCCACAGTCCAAAGACATACCGGTTGGTTATTGTAAACTGTCCTGTGGTCAGGCTAGAGTTAAATCCGGGGATTGCCAGGCGGCGCGGATTGAAGGGTTGGAAGGGCCTACTCCGAGTTGCATGGCAACAAATTAATGAATTCATTGATTGATTTTAATCCCATTATTGTCAAGCCCAACTATGTACAATCTCAAAACATGCATGGTTTCTTCCAAAAGTGGATTATTCGATCAAACATGATTGATCTGAACTTAGAATTTCAATCACATCACAACACAATCTAACTTCTAAGCAACAGTACCAAAGTGTGAAATTGAACTTGGCCTCCCAGGAAACTACAGGAACTTAAGGAATAAGTAAATACTGGAAAGCTACGCATTTCTGTTAGGGATGGTGCGTAAACATTCCTTAAGTGCATAAATAACACTAAACTCCTATCACATCCAAATCACATCATAAAAAGCAACTTTTTACCCCTCTAATACATGGGTTGAACATTTAGCTTGCAATCATTTCAAAGCAGGAAAGTGGAGAACTGCAGTGAACACACAATACACTCAAAATTCAAGATTCACAATTGTTCAACGTCGTTTCCAGCATGCAAGTGTAAAGGAAAACCAATTAATTTTTACTTCATATCCGATGCAGCCCAAAAAATTCACAATCAATATAAATACATAAGATAGCTTACATACATGGATAGGCACAGGTGTGTCTGAACATAAGGTGACTGACAAGTGGCATGGTCGTGTAGCGGTTAGCACAACGCTTTACAGTACAGGAGACCCAGGGAAGGGAGCAGAGTGGTGATGTTGGCGCTAAACGGCAACTCTCTTGCTCGCATCTTCGGGAACAGCCGTATTTCTACCTTTGATATCTCTTTTTTTCCCTTTCAAGGTTCTTTTGCAGACCCTGACCTGGAGTCACACTCTGACTTCAGTTCTTTGCGGGAATGGGACCTGCCCTCAGGGCCTCACGACTGGCCGTTTCTCGGTATCTCAAGGACACGGCCTGGGAGGCTAGCGCACCTTCAGGGTGCTGGATTTTCATGGCTCTGGAGGCGGGCGGATTCAAGGCCGGTGCTGCCGAATGGTGCGTTACGGGAGAACAAGGAAGATGGGTAGCAGTGGGCTTGATGTTGGCTGTGTGCCCAGTAGCACAGAGCTCGGGAAAAGCGACGCAACAGACTTTTAACACCATAAATCAGCAGGTTGTTTTGTTACATCTCCCCTCTCGTTGTGAAACAGGGGCACTTCTTTTTCCCTTATTAGGGAGAGAGAGAGCCTCTGGTATGTTGAATACCGGGTGAATGAGTAGTCTTTGGAGTACTGCAAGTCAGTGTCTTTGGTGTTGCTTTGCTCACACTTGGGCGCTCGGTGGTGGGGGGGGGGCCAATGCTTTTATGCCGGTGGGGGAGGGGATCATTGCTTGCTGTCGCTTACGCGCGGGAGGGAGGGAAGCTGGGGGGGGGCCTTTCGGGTTCTTATGTTTAACTGTTGTTCATTCTTTGGGGCACTTCTCTGTTTTCATGGATGTTTGCGAAGAAAAAGAATTTCAGGATGTATATTCTATACATTCCTCTGACATTAAATATACCTTTTGAAACCTATTGAATTCCTACTGCTGTCTTGGAGGAGTTTGTACGTTCTGCTCGTTTGCACCCTCCGGGTGCTCCAGTTTCCAACCACAGTCCAGAAACATACCGTTCAGTAGGTTAATTGATCTTCACGAATTATCCCATGATTAGGCTAGGATTAGGAGATGCTGACTGAAGTTGTCGTACTTAAATGCTTGTAGCATTCGGAATAAGGTAGACAAACTCGTGACGCCATTAGAGATCGGTTGATATGACGTTATGGGCATCACTGAGTCGTGGCTGAGAGAAGCCCATGGTTGGGAGCCTCTGTTCCCTCTAAGCTGTGTGCATGTGCGCGCACACAAACATTTTTCAACCAACGCACAAAGGAAATTAATGTGTGCACAAAAGGTTAGTTACCTAAAATAATGTAGTAATTAATAATTATACTTATTGATAATAATCTTTTAGCTAAATATGTATCTATTTAGTATATACATTTAGAATATATTTAGATAAATACATATGTTATTTTGTTATTCTGTGCAGTTTTATGTCAAATATTTTGTAAACCTACATAAACCGTGCCATGCGAGCATTCAGTGCGTGCATACTTTTGTCACAGGAAAAAAATTTGCACAACGTAAGACTTTTGTGTACACTGACTACTGAAAATTAGAGGGAACATTGTTGGGAACTTAGCATGAAAGGATATACTTTGTATCAAAAGGGCAGGCAGGAAGGCATAGGCGGTGGTGTGGCTCTGTTGGTGAGAGATGGAATTGTAACTTTAGAAAGAGATGACATAGGGTCAGAGAATGTTGGCTCTTTGTGGGTCGAGTTACGAAACTGCAAAGGTTAAAAAAAAAATTATGGGCTTCATATATAGGCCTCCAAATAGTAGCCAAGATGTGGGGTTGAGATTGCAAGGGAAGGAAGAAAAGGCATGTGATAAGGGTAACGTCACAATTGTGATGGGGGACTTCAATATGCAGTGGGATTGGGAAAATCAAGTTGGTGCTGGATCGCAAGAGAAGGAATTTGTTGAGTGCCTACGAGGTGGTTCTTTAGAGCAGTTTGTGCTTGAGCAGACTCAGGGAAAGGCCATCTTAGACTGGGTGTTGTGTAATAACCCAGATTTTATTAGTCAGCTTAGTGTAAAGGAACCCCTAGGAGGCTGTGATCATACCGTAATTGAATTCATACTGCAATTTGAGAGGTAAGCATAAGTCAGATGAATCAGTATCACGATGGAATAAAGGGAATTAAAGGCATGAGGGAGGAGCTTGCCCAGGTGGATTGGAGGAGGATACTGGTGGGGATGACAGCAGAACAGAAATGGCTGAAGTTTCTGGGATAGTTCACAAGGCGCGGGATAGATATGTCCCACAGAGGAAGAAGTTCTCAAATGGCAGGGGTAGGCAACAGTGGCTGACAAGGGAAGTTAAGGACTGCATAAAAGCCAAGGAAAGGTACAAAAAGTGAGTGGGAAGTTGGGTGACTGGGAAGTTTTTAAAATCTGACAAAAGGCAACTTAAAAAGGTATAAGAAGGAAAAAGATAAAATATGAGAGCAAATTAGCTGACAATATAAAGCAGGATACTATAAGTTTTTTCAGTTATATAAAGAATTAAAGGGAGTTTAAGGTTAATATTGGACCACTGGAAAATTATGCGATTGCAGCAGGACTTAGACAAATTGGAAGAATGGGCAAAAAAGTGGCAGATGGAACACACTATTGGGAAAGGTATGACAATGCATTTTGGCAAAAGAAACAATAGTGTAGAATATTATCTAAATAGGGAGAAAATCAGAGGTGCAGAGGGACTTAGGTGTTCTCATGCAAGACTCCCAGAAGGTTAATTCACAGGTTGAGTCTGTGGTTTAAAAAAGGCAAATGCAACGTTGACATTTATTTCAAGGGGAATAGAGTATAAAAGCAAGGAGATAATATATAAGACACCAGCCAGACTGCACCGTTGAGTATTGTCAACTATTCTGGGTCTTTATCTCTGAAAGAATGTATTGTCTTTGGAAAGAGTCCAGAGGTGGTTCATGAGGATAATTCCGGGAATGATGGGGTTAACATATGAGCATTTGGCAGCTTTGGGCCTGTACTCACTGGAATTTAGAAGAACGTAGAGGGATCTCATTGAAACCTACTAAATGTTGAAAAGACTAGATAGGGTGGGTGTTGAGAGGATGTTCCCTCGAGTGGGTGTATCCAGAACTAGAGGGCACAGCATCAAAACTGAGGGGTGTCCTTTTAGAAATGAGATAAGGAGGAACTGGTTTAGCCAAAGCGTGGTGAATCTGTGGAATGCTCTGCCACAGACTGCGGTAAAGGCCAATCTCATAGGTATATTTAAAGTGGAAGTTGATAGATTCACGGTTAATTGGGGCATCAAGGGGTATGGTGAGAGGGCAGGTGTATATTGTTGAAATCAGCCATGATGAAATGCCAGAGTGGGCTCGATGGGCTGAATGGCCTAATTATGCTCCTATGTCTTATGGTCTTATGGTTTAAATCGGGGGATTGCTCAAAGGATTCAGTTCATAACTTGAACTGCTCACCAGTTGGAAATAAAGACTAGCAGGCACAGTACATCAACCCCAGACTCAGTGAGCACAGTACATCAACCCCCAGACTCAGTTCTGTTCAGCACTCCCAGCTCTGCTCAGCTCCATCCAGCCTCTGCTTGTTGCAGCTTGGTGGGGTGGGGTCAGGAAAGGACTCACAGAAATGCCTCAGCCCCACCCAGGCAGGAAATAACTGCAGCTTTGCAGCAGCTGGCAAACGTACCCCCATCCATCCCGCTGGTCTCCCAAAATCTGTAGGCCGCCTCATTATTGTTTGAGATTAGGCCAATCAATGTAGTGTCGTCAGCAAATTTAATTAGCAGATTTGAGCTGTGGGTGGCAATACAGTCGTGGGTATACAGGGAGTAAAGGAAGGGACAGTACACAGCCCTGAGGGGTTCCAGTATTGAGAGGCAGAGGGGTGGAGGTGAGGGAGCCCACTCTTACCACTTGATGGTGATCTGACAGGACGTCCAGGATCCAGCTGCACAAGGCAGGGTCAAGGGCAAGGTCTCTGAGCTTCTTATTGAGTCTGGATGGAACTATGGTGTTGAATGCTGAACTGTAATCTAAGAACAGCATTCTCACATAAACATCCTTCTCCTCCAGATGTGTAAGGACGGTATGTAGAGCAGTGGCTATTGTGTCATAGGTCGATCGGTTGTGTTGGTAGGTGAATTGTAGGGGGACCAGTTTGGGTGGTAGCAAGCTGCAAATGTAATCCTTGACCAGACTCTCAACGTATTTGCTTATTATTGAGGTGAGTGCGACAGGACGCCAGTCGTTCAGACATGTTACCTTGGTCTTTTTTAGGTACAGGGACAATGGTGGATAATTTGAAGCAGGAGGACACTCTACACTGGGAGAGAGAGAGATTGAAAACGTCTGTAAACACACCTGCCAGTTGTGCTGTGCACATCCTGAGTACTCGCTCTGGGATGCTGTCCGGTCCTGCAGCCTTGCGACTGTCCACTCGTTGGAAACATCTGCGTACCTCAGCCTCAGAGATGACCAGGTTGCAGGTTGTAGTTGTGGCTTTCCTCGGAGGCTCAGAGTTAGCGACATCGAACCGAGCGTAAAAAAGATCGAGCTCACCTGACCGATGTCTCACAGAGGCCCTGGAAATAATGAAATCATCATTAAATAAGATTTCTAATAGTTCTTGAAGACTATATCTGTTTCAAACATTTTTTATTTTAAAACCTTTGAACCATTCTGAACACTTGTATGTTTAGTTATATCCTACAGGGTCACCTCACTAAGAATGTAAGAGCACGTTACCTCGTGCACATGTTTAGAGAGTTATGTTACACAAAAGCCCTCCACTCCACACTCTCCAAATATGCAACCACCACTCCCCACCCCACCCCCCGATACAGCTTCCATCCTTCAGGAATAACAACTGCATTTGTACAATCTTGATGCTGACATTGGGTATAATGGTTCACAAAAAATGAGAAAACTGAACACTTCCCAGCAAATTTCTAAGGAAATTTTAAAATTACTTTTAATTCCAAGTAAATTTTGCCTTACAAAAATTATTTGGGGAAATCAACATCAAACGTTACTCGATACATTCCTGCATTGAGCTATAATCTTCTGAAAGGTCCTTCTGCATTTATCATTACCCATCTCCAACATTCCCCCTACTTTTTCTTACAGCCGCACAGATCAACCATTTATGCTGCCTGAAAACTGCATGGCACTTTAAATTTTTTTTGTAATAGGCCTACTATGGGTATTTAGAACGAAAAATGAAAACTCACATACTTTTGATTTTATTTATTAATAGAAGAGTATAATGAAGACAGTACTACATAGAAAATCTTTCACATTTCATAAACTCTTCCTCATCTGTCTCGATTGTCTATAAAGACTGTCCAGACTAATTTCACAACCAGATGAAAGGTACGTCTTAATCATTCATTCGATCATCCACTTCTGGTCTGTTTCTGGATTTACATTTAATCGAATTCATAAGACTGAATCCACATTCACAGTCTGCACTAGAAGCCTGTAATGTTCCAACGATGTCAACAAAAGTTGGCAGTTCCTCAAATCCTTCGTTTTTAAGCACATAGATCACTATATCAGTGAATGTCTTAATCGATCCATTCTTAACTTTCTCAGAAATTACAAATTTGAAATCACAGTAGTGCAGCATATTTTTGAGGAAAAACTTTCATTGTAGTTCATAATAATAGCTGAGAATTTTATTTATCAGTCGTACAACATTCTCTCTTCCAAATTCAAAATAGTTGTATTTGCAATAGCAAAAGGGTCAAAAGCTCTTAACTCATCATCAGGAAATCTATTTTCCATGTGATGGCACACATATCCAATGAATGGAATAATAGGCGCAGTATTGATGTCAGAACATATCGACACTGTCAGATCTTTCACTTGTTCACTGTAATAAATGGTACTGTGCCCATAACTTGTCAATTTTTGTGTTTGTGTACTACAGTGCTTCAATTGTATCCAAGCAGTTTCTCTAAAGGAATTTATAAAGAGATGCCAGATCTTCTAAAACGTTGTCAAAGACACTTAATGCTACTTGATATTGTAGATTGGTCAAAATCACAATTATATTAACAGAGATTTCAAAGTTATATTAGCATAATTTCAAAATTATATGAACAATATGCAAAAGAAAATTCAAGCTGCACGGCAGCAGAGTGCATGTGTACAGAAATATTTCAGTTTCTCTGTGGCTCCGCAGAGAGAGCAGTGCCCATTTCTGATACAGTATAAAACTCTGCCTAAAAGGTAAGTAAATATATTTGATACAAAACCCACATATTTATGTGCCTACTGAACTATTCTCCATATTATGCGTTAATTGTATGACAAGATGGGCCTTTGACCTCACAATCAACATCGTTATGACCTTGCGTCTTATTGCCTACCTCCAGTGCATTTTCTCTGTTACGGTAACACAATATTCTGCATTCTGCGATTGCTTTTCTCTTGATGTTTTGATGTGGTGAAAGGAGCTGTAAGGATGGAAAGCAAAACGAAGCTTTGCACAGTACCTTGGAACATATGACAAAATAAACTAATTACTATACCAATACTGGCAGGGACAGTAGGAAGAATATTCGGATAGTAACCATTGTAAATACGTTCAAACATCTTCATTCAAAAAGTGAGAACCTCATCAGAAGATGAAACAATTACCTGCAATGTGACCAAACTTCTCACATTGCAATCAAAAAGTTGAACAATAAGTCTTCAAGCATACTTCAGTTGAAACCGAAAAACAAATTTTGGAAACACCCATTTCATTTCTCACAAGTCTGAATGATTAGATCTGACATTTACGCTACATCAAAGGTTTACAGCTTCAACGACTTACCCAGTTCAAAACTTTCACTTCTCCTTGAATCATACATCACAGATATTTGGCCAATTATGTCTGTGGCTGCCTCAGTCTCCAAATCTTCCTCTATGGTCTTGCAAATCTTTCCTTTAAGTATTATAATATTTTCTTTTAAAACTATCTTTGAAACAATTTCCACTGTCCTCTTAGGCTGCTCTTCTAAATCATAACCTCACTTTAAATCTTCCCCCACATCACCATTCGTTCATTAGCATTACAAATAGTGGGCATCTTGAAGTCTTGGAAAGCTGGACTCAGACATGTATTTAAAAGAATAAAATGTGGCAGAGAAAAAAATCTGCCAATTGGAACCAGAGAAGGATGAAAATTGTATAAAATTAGTGGATACGGCCCAGTCCATCGGGGTAAAGTCCTCCCCACTAATGAGCAGCCTACACAAAGTCTTGTCACAGGAAAGCAGCATGCATCATCAGGGACACCCAGCACCCAAGACACGCTCTCTTCTCACTGTTGCCATCAGAAAGAAGGTAGAGGAATCTCAGGACTCACACTACCAGGTTCAGGAACAGTAATCGCCCCTCAAACATCAGGTGCTTGACCAGCGAGGAAAACTTCAATCAACTTCACTCATCCCATCACTGAACTTCTCACAACCTATGGACTCACTTTAAAGGGCTCTTCAATTCATGTTCTTGATACTTATTGCTCATTTCTTTTTCTTTCTTTTTAAATCTTTTTATTAATTATTATTGAAAATCAACAACAGAAAAAAATACATCAAAATAATCAAGATAACATATCCACATGTAAAGTAAAAGTTAAACTATCAACCAGGCTGAGCAATATATCAATAATAATCAAAAAACAAAGTATTAAGGTTTTTTTTATGGAAAAAAGGAAAGAAAGAAAAAAAGAACCCTTACTAACTAAAACAGAGAAAACCCCTAATAACTAAAAAAAAAGGGGGGAAAAAACCATTTGGAGCACAAACCCAGAGCTATGCGCCATACAAGCTTCCATAAAAAAAAGACATCAAACCGCCAACCAAACCCATATAAGCAAGCATCAGAGAAGGACCATCTATATTAACTCAAGTCAAATGGTAATAATGGGCAAAAGAACCCTTCCTTTTCTCAAAGTCAAATTTGGGATCAAAAGTTCGACTTCTAATTTTTTCCAAACTAGGACATAACATCAATAAGACATATTGCTTATTTATTTATTTTTATTATTATTATTATTATTTCTTTCTCTTTGCATTTGCACAGAATGTTGACTTTTGTACACTGGTTTGTATACTGGTTGCTGCAATCTTTGATAGATTCTATTATGGTTGTTATTCCATTATGGATTTATTAAGAATGCCTGCAAGAAAATGAATCTCAGGGTTGTATTTGGTGACAAATATGTACTTTGATAATAAAATTTACTTTGAACTTCGGCTGTTGAAATGTGTGTCAATGAAGAATGTTTTTAAGGTTTTTAATAGACATCTCGTAATTAAAAGGCATGGGGTAGATGATAATTAAAATACTTAGGGTAAGATCCAGAGGACACCTGAGGGAAAAGAAAAAGACTGGAATGGACGTTAGCAGTCTTATCGCAGGTAAGAGAACAAGAACGTGCTGAGTTATAAGATCAAATATTTGTGGGTTGGCTGAACAAGTAAAAACTTTAACTGAACAGGTGAAAAAGGAAAAGCTTTGAGCAGCAGTCAATCGGAGAGATCAGGAACCTGAGGAGACATAGTTCTCTCAGGTTCACTGATTGAGTAGAAAGGGCAGTGACTTGCGGCCTTCATCAATCAAAGTATTGAGTCCTGGAGATGAGATGTTATGTTGAAGTTGTGTAAGATGTTGGCGAGGCCAAATTTGGAGTATTGTCTGCAGTTCTGGTCCCCGACCTACAGGAAAGGTGTAAACAAGGTTGAAAGAATATGGTGAAAATTTACAGAGATGTTGCCAAGTCTGGAGGACCTGAGTTATAAAGGAAGACTGAATAAGTTAAGAACTTATTCCTTAGAACATAGAAGACTGAAAGGAGATTCGATAGAGATATCCAAAATTATGAGGGAAATAGACAGAGTAAGTTCAAGCAGGTTTTTTCCACTGAGTTTGGATGGGGTAGGTGAACAGAACTGCACACAGTCCTCCAAATCAGGCCACACCAACAGTTTATACAACTTCAACGTAACATCTCATCCCCAAGGCTCAAGCAGAGGTCATGGGTTCAGGGTGAAAAGTGAAAAGTTTAAGGGGAACATGAGGGAAACTTCTTCACTCAGAGGACCGTGAGAGTGTGGAACGAGCTGCCAGTGCAAGTGGTGCATGTGAGCTTGATTTCAACATTTAAGCAAAGTTTGGATAGGTACATGGATGGTAGGGGTATCCCAGTGCAGTTCAATGAGAGCAGGCAGTTTTAAATAGTTCAGCACAGATTAGATGGGCTGAAGGGCCTGTTTATGTGCAATACGCCTCTGTGACTATGAAAAGGAAAACTGTGATAAATCACAAAATCAATACGTCAGAGACAGTAAAGAGTCTAAAGAGCAAACTTGTGCATCAACTTGAGCAAGTGAGAAAACAACGGAATAAGTGCTGGAAGAATATGGAAGTTTTACAGAGGGCGCAGAGGAGATTTACCAGGATGCTGCCTGGATTAGAGAGCACGTCTTACAAGGAAAGGGTGAGCAAGCTAGGACTTTATTCTTTGGAGTGAAGAGAGATGGCTTGATAGAAGTGTACACGATGATAAAAGGCATAAATAGAGTGGACAGCCAACGACTTTTTTTCCAGGGCAGAGATGGCTAAAACGAGGGGGCATTATTTTGAAGTGATTGGAGGGAAGTATATGTGGATGCCAGGCGTAGTTTTTTTTACATGGAGAATGGTAACTGCATGGAATGCCCTGCCAGGGGTTCTGGTGGAGGCAGACACACTACGGGCATTTTAGAAACACTTGTACAAGCATGTGTATGATAGAAAAATGGGTGGCTATGTGGGAAGAAAGAGTTAGAATGATTTCAGAGTAGGTTAAAGGGTTGGCATAACATCGTGGACCAAAGCCCCCGTGCCTGTGCTATACTGTTCTATGTTCTAAGTGTAATCAAATCGAAGTGCACTGCACAGAGCTTGAAGGCAAGCTGGAGCAGTATCACAAAACGTCGCAGAGACCTCGAGTGGGTGATCCTGCCAGTAGCCTACCTCCTTGGGACACACCCCCTTCCACCAGTCAACACTCCAAAGCAGCACCACCATCTCAGCTTTGAACTCCAGGACGAGCACAACACAGACCCCGGGACGAACCTCCAGTGACTCAGGTGAGGGTGGCAATGATGGACAGTAGGGTTGGCAGCCATGACATGACTTGCCCCAATAAAGGCTAAGCAAGTGAAGACATGGAGGAATGTAGATGGGATCTATGATAAGTGACCGGTGGTTTCTTACCAGCCACCTGAACCAGAAAAGATTGATAAATAGTCCGAAGACGTTTTTGTATCCTAAGTAAGGAGGTTCAAAGCCTTGGACTGCACGTCAACATATTAAGAACATATACAGCCTGCACCCATGTGATAGCATCCAAATCCTGAGTACTATGTTGTCCCATCAGCCATTTTTCTGGACAGTTTGAAATTGGAAGTAGCTAAAATGGGTAAGGTGACTAAACAAAATCGGTGAGATAGTGGAAACCACCAAACAAATGGAACAAGACATCAAAGTTTAAATAAGATTGTTACATGCAGGGCTGTGGCCTGTGAGGAGGACAAGTCAGGAAAGACGGCATCAGTGGTTTTTGCAGACCTAGGGGACTTCTTCCAGTTCATCCACAAAACAGCTCATCTTTCTTCTCTTCTGGCTTCCTTTTCTTTGCAGGGTGGCTGGGGTTCTGATGGATTCAATGATCTACAGTTCAACCTACAGGTCTTCACAAGTGATGGGTTTTGAGACTGCCTGAGTGGCCTACTGCTTCGCCATCTCCAGGACGAATGGGAAGACATGCGCCCTTGGAGAGCGGCCCCGTGAACAACACGCTTCCTTGCTGATTTCACCAACTGAAGTGTCATGGAGACTGAAACGTCGAGACATCGATAATCACCAGCCACTGTCAGAAGGTCCCTGTACTCGAACGACCCCTCTCTCTCTCTCTCGATGGAGACTGAGAGCCTATCGGGCCTTGAGTCAGGGGGTTTGGAGAAGCGACGCGGAAGATTGTAACATCGGAACAGCGAGCTGCTGGTCTCTGCTCTCGTTGTTACAGCAGTGACCTCTCTCCCTTGCTGGAGGGATAGAGCCTGTCTGAGATATCAGAGTGCTGGGTTACAGACTGTAGCTTTGATGGACTCTGGATCAGGTCTCCCTGCGCCGGCCTCTGCTGTTGCTTGCACGAAGGGAGGGGTGGGGGGCTTCATTGTTTCTATTATTCTTTCTATGGGGTTTCATCTTTCATGGGTATCTGTGAAGAGTAAGAATTTCAGGTTGTATACTGTACACATTCACTGACATTAAAATGAGCCTTTGAACCTTTGAACTTTGAACAGTCGTTGCCCATTGGCCAATAATCTGCCTTCTAGTCAACAGCCATTACCTGTGAATTAACAGGTAACACCCGTTGAGAAACAGAAAAGACAAGGCTGTGGCCCAATGTGCTCACCACAGCCTCCTCTGTTCAAATCCGAGCCACATCACTACAACCAAACCCCAAAAGGAATACGTCATTATTATTATTATGATGAGGACACGCAGTCCCCTTTTATTGTCATTTAATAATGCATGCATTAAGAAATGATAAAACTGTTTTTCCAGAATGATATCACGAAAACACATGACAAACCGACTTAAAAACTAACAAAAATCACATAATTATAACATATAGTAACAACAGTACAAAGCAATACCGTAGTTTGATAAGAACAGACCATGGCACACTAAAAGTCTCTTGAAAGACCCATCATCTCACGCAGACGGTAAACCTCCAGCGCCACCAACTTGCCGATGCAGCATCCTGGAAGCATCTGGCCACAGTCCGACTCCGAGTCCATCCGAAAACTCCGAGCCTCCGACCACCTATTCGACACCGAGCACCATCTCTGCCAAGCGTTTCGACCCCAGCCCCGGCAACAAGCGATACGCAAGGCTAAGGATTTGGGGCCTTCGTCTCCAGAGATTCTCGATCGCACAGTAGCAGCGGCAGCGAAGCGGGCATTTCAGAAGTTTCTCCAGATGTTCCTCTGCACTTCTCACAGCTGTCTCTATCAAATCCGGATTGTGCACGGCATCCTAGTTCCACATATCGATATTCGTTCGGAACGGCCGCGCACGCTATGTCACGCCACCATCTTCTCCTCCCTCCATCGTGACAAAAGAGGATATTGAGCTAGAAACAGTTGGATTAGAAGACAGGATAGACAGCAGAAACTGGCTTAACAATGAATTCAACCAACTGCCCCATTAATGTAGGGAGACTGTAACCTGACAATACATTTTCAATAAACATTTTCAGATGTGTTGAACATATTGCTGAGGTGAAAAAAAATCAGCCCTTGCCTGAAGCCCTTGCTTCCCCTGACAAAGCAAAAGCCAGATGGCTTTTTATGTGTTACTTTACTGACTGGAAAGAAATGTGCTGAATATTCTTATTGGATGAAGGAGCTGAGCTAACTAAAACCATCGCTTGGAAATGAAAAATACTATTGACTAATATCCACATATGTGGAGATGGTGCTGGAGAACAAGAAATAATTTTGATGAAAATCAAACCAGTCGGAGTGCAGTTTGGTCCTCATCTGCGGGAAATTCAGTTCTGTGCAGGAGATGTCTCACATCCTCCTCTTGGGATGGATGTCTTGTTGACTTTAAATTCTACCCTTGAGGTGGTGGAGAGTAAGATCATCCAGAATCTCAAGCAATTGGCCAATTCTGAATTAGCAAATTATCCATTTGGTTGACAGATACTCATGACTGTGTTCTGCAGGAAATGAACCCTGTTAAGTTTACTGGAAAGATGCCTCCATGTACTAAACAGTATCCTCCAGCACAGGGGATCCCAATCTTTTCTTATGCCATGGAACAATACCATTAAGAAAGGGGTCTTTGGACTCCAAGATGGGAACCCTGTTTAGCAGAACATCTATAGAACATATTTTATCTACTGTTTACCAGCTGGAGGAGAAGGAACCCTTGTTAAAGCTCATAGTCCATTGAACAATCTGGTCTGGCCTGTTAAGAAAGCAAATGGCATCTGGAGACTACAATGGATTACAGGGCTGCTAATCAACATATCAGCAAATTATCCCCTCTACTGGCCAATCCTTCACTATTCTCAAAGCACAGAACCCATCACACAAGTGGTTTACAGTTGTTGATATGGCCAATAGATTCTGGGCTGTACTACTGCCACCAAAATGTCAACCCACTTGGCTTTTAACGGACAACAATATCAATGGACGATTCTACCACAATGACTCCATAACAGTCCCACGTCTACCACATGACAGACAAAATTTAAGTGACTTACCAAACATTGATTTAACTATCATACAATGTGTAGGTGATATCTCAATTGAATCTGAGGCTGTAGACCGGCACAAATGATATGGGCTTTATTTACTTAATTGCTCAACCTCCAAGAGTCATAAAGCAAATTTGGACGAGGCACAATTTCAACAAGAAGTCGTAGTTCACTTGGGACAGAAAATTTTGCAAGGGAAGCAAGAAATCACTGAGGATTGTGCAAGGCTATCAAGTCAGCAAAACCACCTGCAACAGTCCAACAACTCTGATGTTTTCTGGGTTTGTGTAACTATAGCAGACCATGCATTAATTCATATATTGAAATTGCACAACCACTCAACCTGCTGAAAGGCAGTAAGGGCTTAGGTGAACTCGTGACTCTTAATGAAGAACACCTGGAAGCATTGCAAACTGCAAAGGCAACAATATGTATTAGAAATCCCTGGCATGGGTAAACAGATTACCCTGTTCATGTAGCAACATGATGGCAGCTTGATGAATTTAATTATAAATTTAGCCGAACATAAATCTACATGGTTTTCTAGGCCTCTCAACTACTAAAAAAATAAGTTAAACAATCATACATCATGTATCCTCTAACTGACTTCTCAAGTGGGGATCACACATTTTAAACATGGGAATCTGCAGATGCTGGAGATCCAGACCAGCGCACACAAATTGCTGGAGGAACTCAGCACGTCAGGCAGCATCTATGGAATTGAACAAACAGTCGAAGTTTTGGGCCAAGACCCTTCATCAGGATTCAGATTATTCCATGTAAGAACATGAGAAAATAAGAGCAGAACAGCATCACCCAGCCCCTCGAGCCATTTAATCTGAGTAAGACTGATCTTATGTCTCTTGTCAGTTCCTCATTGCCCGCATTTGAAGTGTTGTGTGCAGATTTGATTAGGGAAAGGGTGCAGAGGCTTGACTGGATGTTGCCTGGATTAGAGAGCTTTAACTATAAGGGGAGAGTGGACAGATTAGGTTTGTTTTCTCTAGAGATTCAGAGACAAGGGACATTGGGGATTGAAGTGTTATGAGAGGAACAGATAGGGTAGATAGTCAGAGTCTTTTTTTGAGATAGAAATTTCAAAAAATAGAGGGCATTGCTTTAAGGTGAGGAGGGAAAGTGTAAAGGATACTTATGAGCACGTTGTTTTACACAGAGAATGATATGTGCCTGGAATGCACTGCTAAGACAAATGGAAGAAGTAGATGTGGTAAGACGTATTTAGACAGGCAGAGAATGGAGGGATACAGACCATGAGTGGGCAGATGGAATTAGTTTGTATTGGCACCATGGTGAGCACAGACATCATTAGCTAAGGCCTAAACTGTTGTATTTCCTTTCAAAGCTGTATCTTTAAAAGCCACCAAGCCACTAGCCCCCAAGGCAAAGAATTCCAGAGATTCACCACATATCCCGTGAATTAGCCTAGTCAATCTCTTGTGGACTCTCTCTGATACCAGTACATCCTTTCTTAAATAAGGGCAGCGAAACTGTGCACACTGTTCCGGGTATGGCCTCACCAGTACTATGAACAATTATAACAATAATTCCTTGTTTTTGAACACCAACCCTTGTAATAAGGGCTCAGTATGTCAATTCCCTTATAAACTACCTGATGCACCTGTCTGCTACCAGTTTGATATTCAAACACAAGAACACTGGGACCTCTGCAGTTTTCTCTATTTAGGTAATAGTCTGATTTCAGATTCCTCTTGATAACTGCATCAACTCCCACTTTCCACATTAAACTCCGTTAAAAAGTTTTTGCCCATTCATTCAACCCTTGTGTGGAAGT
Organism: Mobula hypostoma; assembly: GCF_963921235.1. Classification (NCBI taxonomy): domain Eukaryota; kingdom Metazoa; phylum Chordata; class Chondrichthyes; order Myliobatiformes; family Myliobatidae; genus Mobula; species Mobula hypostoma. Next base: position 7,628,861 of record NC_086125.1, on the reverse strand, counting down.
GCAAGGTTGAGTACAAGATTGCTGCAGTAACAACCCTGCACTCAACATCAACAAGACCAAAGAGCTGATTGCGGGCTTCAGAAAGGTTAAGACGAGGGAAGACGCACCAGTCCTCCTAGAGGGATCCAAAGTGGAAAGAGTGAGCAATTTCAAGTTCCTGGGTATCAACATCTCTGAGGATCTATCCTGGTCACAACATCTTGGTGCAGTTACAAGGAAGGTACAACAGCAGCTATATCTCATTAGGAGTTTGAGGAGATTTGGTAGAAGCACTCGCAAATTTCTATAGAAGTACCTGTAGAGAGCATTCCATTTGGCTGCATCACCATCTGGTGGGGGGGGGGGGGTGCCTCTGTGCAGGATTGAGAAATGCTGCAGGAAGTTGTGAACTCAGTCAGCTCCATCATGGGCACTAGCCTCCTTAGCATCCAGGACACCTTCAAGGAGCAAAGCATCAGAAAGGCAGCATCCATCATTAAAGACCTCCATCACCCAGATCATGCCCTGCTCTCATTGCTACCATCAGGGAAGAAGTACAGAAGCCTGAAGCCACACGCTCAGTGATTCAGGAACAGCTTCTTCCCCTCTGCTATCTGATTTCTGAATGGACACTGAGCCCGTGAACACGACCGCACTGCTTTATATTTGGACAACTTACTTAATTTAACTTCACAGCTAATTCACAGTTTCTATTATTATGTATTGCATTCAACTGCTGCCGCAAAGCCAACAGATTTCGCAACATATGCCAGTGATGCTAAATGTGATTCTGATTTGTTGCCAAAATGTTTAATGTCTATTTCTCCACAGTGTTTACTGAGGAGAATATCATGGATGCCAAAGAAATGAGGGTAATAATTAGAAAGGTATTAGAAAACGTGCACATTACAAGGAAGGATTACTTGTGGCCTTAAAGGGCATTAAAGTGAGCAAATATGAAGGGAATGACTAACTATACCCTCCCCCCAGACTTTATAGGAGGCCAGGGGTGAAATCATGCAGTCCCTGGTAGAGATATTTACTTTATGAATTTCCTCTTGTGACGTTCCAGATGTTTGGAGGGTGGCTAACGTACCAATCAGTCAGTACTGGTTGGTTGCTTTGTTATTGTCACATGTACAGATGTAGTGAAAAGCTCATCTCGCACACGGTTCGTACAAATTAAAGTCATTACACAGGCAAACCAAGGTTAAACAATACAATGCATAATAAAGTGTAAAAGCTACAGAAAGAGTAGCCCACCTGTAGCCTGGGGAAAAGTACACACTCAGGACAACAAAGACTTTTTCGGGTTTTAATTCTTTTATCAGTTTTCGATGTTTAAGCGCCAGAAGAGGGTTAAGAAATAAAACGAATGAATTTACAACCAGTTCTTGCCGTTACAATCTCAGTTTAATTTTCGATCCACACCCTTGTGTACGGACAGAATTCCGTATGCAGTATAAAAATACCAGAACTAATACGGTACAAACACAGTAGTGGCAATCCTGAAGGAACAAAATACAAACATTAGAATCCCACCCACCCTGCATTTTATACATAACAGCGAAAAATGTAAGCAAATACATCTCATCTAAGACGTACACACGTGCTGAACTTCCAAACAGAGACTAAACATTCACGCTACGCGGTTACATGCACAATCAGTCCTGATACAATAAAGTTAGACAGAAGATACACTTTGGCACAACTTTTACAACGTATTGCTAAATTACAGGAAGACTGACCTACTTGGATGGTGAGGAAGTTGGCATAAGCCACGCTACCCAGCATCGATTTCTTCACTCGTGGAAATCTAAAGCATCCACATGTAAAACATGTCAAATTACTGATATTCTCGATCCGCCAACAAGCATAAACGAATTCACATGGATATTGTCAATTAATGCTCACCTTTCCTCACCATGCCCAGCCTCGGGAGGAACCAAATCCCAACGCCTTAACACGTCTTCAGCAGAAAACAAAATGGTCTCCCCACTATCCCGCGTGTGTAATGACATCACCATCTCCCTGAAAGGCACAGACAACTATTCTAGCATTACTCGGATGGATGCCTTAATACATTTTTAACAATACTGAATAAGATCCGACGGTCACCCGGTTACATTCTCCCCTGCATTCAAGTAATGGTCCTCGATTACTCGCTCACTACAAGGGTACTTTTAACCTCCTTAACTGATTCTCTAAAGAGAACTGAACTGAGTCTAGCCAGTATCTCAGACACTGCTGCCGGACTTATGGAGACCTCATCAAGGACTGACCTTGGTTCGCGATGTGGGTTAGAGTGCTGTCCAGCATTTACTCGTGTACTCCTGCGGGGTGCTGCTACAAGAGGGCTCCCGACCTCTGCCCCTGCACAGGCCGTCGTTGGCTCCCCAGTCCCAGTTCCAGGTGTCATATTTTCGGAAGATATGCTGTCTAGGCTAGGGTCAAGACCCTGTACACCCTGTTCTGACATATCTTCTACGACTATCACACCATTCTCTGAATCCTCAGGATCTGATTCATGCCCCAGAGGTGAGCTGGCCTGAGTTACTGGAGTTTGCAGTCTCCTTCGGGTAGCTGGAGGGGGATGGTTCTCACAGGGCCTGAGGTCTACCCTGTTCACCCTCTTGCTAGGCCCACCCTCCCAAGGTTCCACAGTGTATGTGTTGCCCAGTACCTCTACCACCCTGTAGACAATTGAGTTCCAAGCATCCTGGATCTCATTACAGCCTAATGGTCTGTTCCTGAAGTAAAGCAGCGCATCTACATCAACTTTGGAACAGTAAACTTTGTCCTCCTGCCAGGCAATGCATTCTGCCGCCTTCTGTTCAGAGTATTCTTTTGCTCTGGCATGCACATCCCTCAGTCGGCTCTGGTGTACAGCTAGCCAGTCATGTTTCCAGTCCACCGTCTGTTCTTGCCCCAGCAGAGCATCCACGGGCAAGTGGGAATCCGCCCCAAACAACAGACAGTAAGGTGAGTACCCGGTGGTGGCGTGAGGTGTCGCATTATATGCATACAGCAACTCAGGGAGATGTTCTGGCCATCTGCGTTTCTTTTCTGGAGACAACGTACACAACAAATCATGCATCGTCCTGTTGAAACGCTCGCACTGCGCGTTTCCAGTAGGATGATGAGGTGTGGTACGGCTTTTCTTTTCCCCGTATAGTTTGCAAAGCTCCGCTATGACCTCACTTTCGAAATTACGGCCCCGGTCAGAATGCAATCTCTCAGGGACACCGTACTTCATGAACCATTCCCTCCAGAGCACGCTCACTGTGGTATCCGCCTTTAGATCCCGAGTCAGAAATGCTTGGGTGAATTTAGTGAAAACGTCTGTGACCACTAAGTCATTCTCCCGCCCATCAGCTGCCGGCTCCAACACAGCGAAATCGACCGCTACAACTTCAAGCGGCCTAGAAGCCAGAAGTGACTTCAAGGGGGGTGCGGATCCTAGGCTGCGGCATCTTAGTTAGTACACAACGTGGACAATTTTTGACCCACCGTGCCACATCCTCGTGTACGCCCACCCAAAAACATCGGCTTCTCAACTCTGCAGAGTACGTTCTATGCCTTGATGGCCCATGGAGTCATGTACATACTCTAACACTTTGCTCCTCAAGCTGTTAGGTACCAGAAGCTGGTTACACTCCCCAAGCTTCTCATCCTCAACTACCCTATACAGTAACCCTTTACGCTCCCCGATACTGTCCCAATGCCTTAATAGAGACAAAACAGGTTTTGGCAGGGTTTTACACTCCTGGCCACTCAGCTTTCTTTTCTGATCCCATAACTCTCTTAGGACACCTAACACGGGGTCTTGCTGCTGAAAAGTACGCAAGTCCCCATTAGTGTAACCTGGGAGGGTTGGAGTGTCCCCTTGTGTCGGACCACTTACATCACTAGTACCAGCTTCCCAGGCTCGGATTTGCTTAACCCTACAGCTGTTAAGACCAGCGGTAACCAGTGCCGGGTCAAGGGCAGTGCCACGATTGATCAAACTACAGATCGCCACAGCCCCATCGAACTCCACATCCTCTGAGGCAGGCTCAGGTTCCCCTGCAAATGGCTGCCTAGAGAGTGCATCAGCCACAGTATTGCTCCGACCTGGACGATACTGGACATCGAAGTCAAACACTGACAGCTGTGAGATCCATCTCTGCTCCACTGTTCCCAACTTGGCAGTTTTCAAGTGGGATAGGGGGTTATTGTCAGTGATTACAGTGAATTTGGAACCCAAGAAGTATCCACGAAACTTCTTACTACAGCCCACTTAAGTGCAAGCAGTTCCAATTTCATGCGGCTATAATTCCTATCATTCTTTTCGGCATTCCTTAATCGCTGGCTTGCATATGCAATAGCCCTCTTTGCCTCTCCCTGCTGTTGGTATAACACAGCTCCTAGCCCACGATTGCTGGCATCGGTCTCCACTATAAGGGGCTGGGAGAAATCGGTAAAACCAAGGATGGGGGAGCTGGTCAGTTTCTCTTTGAGCAAGTCAAAGGCAGTCTGACATTCTTCCGTCCAAGACTGTTGTAACAGCTGGTTTGTTTTACTTGGGCTCCCTACATTATTACACCAATTCACTACATCATGCAGTGGACCTGCAACCTTTGAGAATCCCTGAATGAATCGTCAGTAATAACTGCAAAAGCCAAGAATCCATCTTAAGTCCTTAACTGTCGAGGGTACTGGCCACAGCTGAACAGGTGAGACCTTCTCAGGATCGGTACCTATCCCCTTGGCTGATAACTGGTGTTCTAAAAACTTGACCTCTGACTGCAGAAAATGACACTTCTCAGACCAGTCTCCTGGAGGCACTTAAGCCCAGTGTCGAGCCTCTCTGAGTGTTCCGGAAAAGTCTGTGAATACACCAGAATATCATCCAGGTACACAAGCGTGATTTGGAGGACTAAGTCATTCATGGTTGCCTGCATGAGCCTTTGAAAAGTCACCGGCCCATTGCAGACCCCAACTGGCAGGCGAAGATATTCATACAGACCAAACGGGGTCAAAAAGGCAGTCTTATGCCTAGCATGCTCCTCTACCGCCACTTGGTGGTAACCACTCACAAAGCCTATTGGCGAGAAAAATTACGCTCCCCGCAGGGCATCAAAACTCTCATCAATACACGGGAGCAGGAACGCGTCCTTTCTGGTCTTAAGATTCAGTCTCCAATAATCTACACACAGTCTTATGCTACCATCAGCCTTCCGGATCAACACCACAGGTGAGGCATACGCACTATTGCTCTCCTGAATCACACCCTTCCTCAACTACTTTGAGGTGTGCTCTTTCACTTCATTGTACTGATTCAGCGGAACGCGACGGTATGACTGTGAAACAGGTTCGTCATCAATTAACTGAATTTCATGCTTGACCTTGTCAGTGTACCCAAGGTCTTCCTCTTCAACTGCAAAGACATCCAGCTAGTTAACCAGTGGAGCTCTTAGCTGAGCTTGCTGTCCTTCACTACACCCAATATTGAGCTTGTCTAGAATGGACTTTAACTTGTGATTACTACCCTCGTCCCACCGTCACATGATCAATGCCAGCTGAGATCCGCTGAAATCTTACTGCACATTGTGGATCACTATCCATGCACTCCACCTTTGACAGGATACCCAGGTGCGAGCCATACATCCTCTGGAGAGAGGTTTAAAACCTGCACTGGCACTATACAATTACCAGAGTCAATGACCGTAGGAACGACTGTAATACCTCCTGGTAACAGGGCGTTAAGCGGTTCAAGGAACATTTTATGGTCACTACCAGCATCGCCAGTGGCCTTGCTAGCCGCAATGGTAACTACAGATCCAGCCGGAATGTGCTCAGTGTCTTTTCCCAATAGTCGGACCACTGCGTTCTTTTTAGTAGTGTGCATCTGCACTTTCTGGAAAACATCTCTCCAATCAGAATCCAGCTCCCCTTCTAGGGTTGTGTCAAACTCTGTGAGGACAAGTTGTCTACACTGGCTGATAATGTTCATGCCTACAATACGTGGGACGGGGGGGTTCGGTGCTAACAGGATCCCTGACTACTAGAAAGCCACAATTTGGTATCTTCATGCCCATTGCTTGAACCTCTAGCTCTAGATATCCAAGGTAAGGAATATCAAGACCGTTTGCAGCTGTTAGCCTAAGCCAGCCAGCAGTGGACAACATATCCTCGTCCTCTCCATTCAAGTGTTCTCGAAAGAACTGCTCGGTCAGGGTGCTTACCTGACTACCTGTGTCCAAAAGACAATGGACAGCCACACCTGATATTTCAAGATCAACAACTGGACATGTTCCTATGGCGCACTGCAGCAAATGGTCACGGGATAGCTGTATCTATGAGGTTCCGCTGAATTGCCTGACTCCCAACCTCTTGAGGACAGGAGGATGCAGACTCCACTTCCCTTGCACCCCGCTTCCGTGGGCAATTCTTGGCCAAATGCCCTCCCACCTGACACTTAAAACATATTTTGCCCATCTTCTGTGAACCTAGGCCGTAAATTATGTCTGCCACTAGTAGCACGTGTAAAATCCCTCTGTACAGTGAGATCTTTCATTGCTTGAGTCAATTCACAAAGGGCTTTGCCCTGCTCCGCGACCACTTTAAGGACGTCATCTAGTGCAGGGGTCCCCAACCTTTTTTGCACTGCGGACCGGTTTAATATTGACAATATTCTTGCGGACCGGCCAACCAGGGGGGTAGGGTTGCCAACGAACAAGAGTAGCAGTCAAATGCGTTGTTTACCCAAAAGACTACAATGACCATGAAGCCTTGCGCGGGCACCAATGCGCATGGGCGTCGTGACCTGCCGCCCCTTTTTGGCGATTCTGTTCGTGGGGGGGGGGTGTTAATCACTACCGGAATATAGGTGATAAGTGGGTAATACGCTCAATTTTGTTTCTAAAAAGGTTTATAACGAATTTAATATTAAACACAGATTCTCGCAAGGATATAATGATAAGTCAATTATCAGGGGAGCTTGAAGTGTTGAACGAACTTCCAGTAGAAGTGGCAGAAGCAGGTTCGATATGATCATTTAAAGAAAAATTGGACAGGTATATGGACAGGAAAGGAATGGAGGGTTATGGGCTGAGTGCAGGTCGGCGGGACTAGGTGAGAAGAGCGTTCGGCACGGACTAGAAGGGCCGAGATGGCCTGTTTCCGTGCTGTAATTGTTATATGGTTATATAGGTCACTTATAAGTCAATAGCATCATAACATTTTAAGTAATATTTGGATATTAAACGCATAGCACATATTTTCCCCGTATGAACGTATAAAATCATTGCAACACACCAATATCGCTGAATCAGTGGGAGCCCCGGGCTTGTTTCCCTGCAACAACACCGCCCTATCGAGGGGTGATGGGAGACATCGATACTCGAAGGGGGTTCCTGATGTCCAGTCTGTTCCGCAGTTTAGTTTTCATTGCATTCATTGCAGAAAATCCTGCTTGGCAGAAAAATGTTGGAAATGGAAGCAACGTTTTCAGTGCTTTCATGGCTATCTCAGAATTCCCAGCATCTGCAGAATTCCTGTTGTTCAGGATATTTAGCCTTGACTTTGATCCAAAATGCCGACAGAGACGTTATGTCAAACATACTTTTCAGCCCATCGTCGTTTGCAAGCTCGAGGAGTTGATCTCCTTCCCGCCCTGACACGGATGACGCGTGGGTCATGACCTCGCATGCGTAATGGCTGATCAGTGGCCGTGACAGGGAATGAGGAAAGGTGCAGCTGACTCATATCGCCAAATCATATCGCTTCCTCGCAGCCCGGTAGCGCATGCTCCGCGGCCCGGTACTTGGGGACCGCTGAACTAGAGGGCGCCCCGGGGGTCAGTTTTGGGACCTCTTTTATTCATTATGTCTTCTCCTTCTTGGTTCCTTAAGGTTGTTATAGCTGGGGGGGGGGTGCTAATGGAGACAAACTCCCACTACCTATTGAATGCTCCCAATGGCATGCGCCTCAAAGTGCCTCTGACAACAAAGTCTAACTCCTGTCCTTCATGTGTGGCTTAGCTATTATGCCCGGCAGAACCATTTCTATTGACGGGGAGGCAAAGCTGGGTTACTGGTACCTTAAAACGCTTCACCTTGGCAGATGGGGCTAGTCAGCTGTGGTTGGCAGCTCATCTAGGAGAAGGAAAACTCTGCTCCCAAACCTTCACTGCCTTGCAGCTACACCCACTCATGAGGAAGGCTTCAGGAGTAATCCCTGAGGGAAAAATGTAGAGCTGGAGACTATAAGGCAGTCCTACATTGAGTTCAACGCTGACTGGCAACTCCTGCAACGCTACTGGTAGCAAACTGTATCAGTCTCTGCTGCCCCTTTGGGTTCATCAGATGTGTAGAGAGGAGGAGCTTGCTACATGGGCAACAGCTTGCTCTCCATATCGTACTGACCAGGCTTGCATATCTAGACAGACAGGATACAACATCCATGGTCGACCCTGACTGAGGGAGCCCTCACCTCACCATCTTCTTCTTCTTCTTCTTGGGTCCTTACCTCCCAGTGGATCATAGGCCTTTGATGACCTCCCGTCTCCATCGTCCAAAGTCGATGGTACGGTTGAAGTTCATCAATGTTTCTGTCATCCATTGTATCCCCTGTACAAGGGATTGGCCAATTCAGTTTCACCAGAACCCAGTTGGCCAGCCTTACCCATTTCCACCTCTCCCAACGGGGATATAGGATTGGACTTTGAGAGGCTTACTCATTATGTATGTAAATTTGAATATCCATTATTATCCAATTCATTGGTGATCCTAAATTAGTGGTCTTGCTGATATTGACATAGGTTACAATGAATCACAAGGAGATCTTGATCGGATAAGGAGATGGACTGAGGAATGGCGAACGGATTTCAGTTTAGATAAGTGTGAGATGATGCATTTGGACATTCAAACCAGGAAAGGATTCAAACCAGACAGTAAATGGGAGGACTCTGTTGAGTATTGTGGAACAGAAGGACCTGGGAGCACAAATGGACAGTTTGCTGAAAGTAGACAGGTTGGTGAAGAAGTCATTCAGCACACTGGCTTTCATCAGTCAGGGCATCAAGTTCAGGAGTGAGGGACATTATGTTGCAGTTATACAAGTAGTTGGTGAGACTGCTTGAGGAGTATTCTGTACAGATTTTCATCACCCTGCTACAGGAAAGACCATGTCAAGCTGGAGAGGGTGCAGAAGAGATTCATGGAGATGCTGCCTGACTTAGTGAGAAGATGGCCACGCTTTATCATTTGGAGCATAGGAAAATGAGAGGTGACCTCACAGAGGTCACCCCAGGGTTGGAAATCCAAAACCAGAGGGCACAGACACAAGATCAGAGGGCAGAGATTTAAAGGAAACCCTGAGAGGTAACTTTGTTACACAGAGGGTAGTGAATACTTGTACCTGCAGCGACCACTTCCTCTGGCAGCTCATTCCAATTGCAACATTGAAGGGGCATTTGGAGGGGTATATGGAGAGGAAGGCTTGGAGGGTTATCGGCCTAATGCAGGCAATTGGGACTAGCAGGAAGGATGTTGTAGTTAGCATGGGCCAGTGAGTTGAAGGGCCTATTTCCATGATATATTACTCTATGAATAGAGCTTTGACCAGCGACCAGTAGTCGTTTGGGATTGATTAGTAAGAGCAAATTAAAGGAATGGGAGCAAGTGCAGAGGCCATCTTTGCGGTGGCCGTCATCTGAGTGGACAGATTCAGAGTGGCATTCTTAAGGCTTTAGCTCTTCAAGGCTTCAACAAAGAAAGGCTTAACGCAGAGAAAGCAAAGGAAAGAAGAACTCAGTTTTTTTCCTTCTCGTCTTTTTACCTGCTCAGCTAGGACAGTGGAGATGTCAGGCAGGACAACAGTCCTCTTACACGATGTGGGATGGCAGGGAGACCTCCAGTGTCCCTGATGACTACAGTTGTGAGAAGTGCATCCAGCTGCAGCTTCCAGCAAACCGCGTGAAGGAGTTGGAGCTGGAACTGGATAAACTCCAGATCAATTGGGAGGCTGAGGGGGTGATAGATAGGGCATATAGAGAGGTGCAGGACACAGGAGACTGGGTGACAGCCAGGAAAGGGAAAGGGGTTAGGGAGCAAGTGTAAAGATCCCCTGTGGCCATCCCCCCCCCCCCAACAACAGGTATATCACTTTGAATATTGTCAGGGGGGATGACCTAACAGAGGAAAATCACAATGGCAGGGTCTCTGGCACTGAGTCTGCCTCTGTGACTCAGAAGGGAAGGGGCAAGATGAGGCAGGCTGTGGTGATAGGAGATTCATTACTTAGGGAAAGGGACAGGAGGTTCTGTGGGTGAGAACAAGATTCCCAGGTGGTATGTTGCCTGCTGAGTGTCAGGATCCGGGACATCTCAGATCGAGTCCTCAGCGTTCTTAAGTGGGAGGGTGAGTAGCCAGAAGTCATGGTCCAGGTTGGTAGCAATGACATGGGTAGGATGAGTGACGAGGTTCTGCATAGGGAGTTCAGGGAGTTAGGTGCTAAGTTAAAGGGCAGGACCTCCAGGGTCGTGATCTCAGGATTGCTACCCATGCCCCATGCTAGTGAGGCCAGAACTAGGAAGATTATACAGTTTAATATGTGGCTAAGGAGTTGGTGTGGGAGGGAGGACATAAGATTTTTGGATCATTGGGCTCTCTTCCAGGGAAGGTGAGACCTATGCAGAAGGGACAGTTTGCACCTGAACTGGAAGGGGACTAACATCCTAGCGGGAACATTTGTTAATGCTTCACTGTGGTGTTTAAACTAGAGTTGCAGGGGGATGGGAACCAGAGTACCAGAACAGGTAGAACAGGAGAGGTTGTGGCAGCAGATGTTGGCCAGACTTCAGACAAAGTTAGGAATCAAAAGGTTGAGCATGGTGCGACAAAATCAAAAAGGCCCGAATACGGGACGGAAGGTGTTGTATCTGAATGCCCACAGTGTACAAAATAAAGTAGTTGAACTTGCAGCACAGTTGCAGATTGGCAGGTATGACATAGGCATCACTGAATCACAGCTGAAAGATTATAGCTGGGAGCTTAATGTCCAAGGATACACTTTGTATCGAAAGGATAGACAGTAAGGTTGAGGGGGTGGCTTTGCGCTGTTGGTAAAAAATTAATCCAAATCATCAAAAAGAGGTGATATAGGATCTGAAGTGTTGATCGTTGCGGATAGAGCTAAGGAACTACAAGGGTAAAAAGACCCTAATGGGAGTTGTACACAGACACCCAAACAGTGGTAAGGTTGTGGCCTACAAATTACAATGGGAGAGAGACAATGCATGCCAGAAGGGCAATGTTCCAATAGTCATGGGGGATTTCAGTATGCAGGTAGATTGGGAAATCAAGTTGGTGCTGGATTACAAGAGGGGTAATTTCTAGAGAGCCTACGAGTTGGCTTTTTAGAGCAGCGTGTGACTGAACCCACTGGAGGATCAGCTGTTCTGGATTGGGTGTTGTGCATTGAACCAGAATTTGAAGAGCTTAAGTGAGAGAACCCTTAGGGGAAAGTGATCATAATATGATCGAATTCATCCTGAAAATTGAGAAGGAGAAGCTAACGTCAGATGTATCAGTATTACAGTGAAGTAAAGGGAACTACAGAGGCATGAGAGAGGAGTCGGCCAGAAATTATTGGAAAAGAACACTGGCAGCGATGGCTGGAATTTCTGGAAGCAATTCGGAAGGCACAGGATATGTATGTTCCAAAGAGGAAAAAGTATTCCAAAGAAAAGATGACACAACCGTGGCTAACGAGAGCAGTCAAAGCCAACATAAAAGCTAAAAAAAAAAGCATATAATAGTGCAAAAATTCATAGTAAGTTAGAGGATTGGGAAGCTTTTAAAAACCAACAGTAGGCAACTAAAAAAGTTACACTCACAACACACTGGAGGAACTCAGCAGGTCGGGGAGCATCCGTGGAAACGATCAGTCAACGTTTCAGGCCGGTACCCTTCGTCAGGACTGTAGGGGGAAGGGACAGAGGCCCTATAAAGAAGGTGGGGGGAGGGTGGGAAGGAGAAGGCTGGTGGGTTCCAGGTGAAAAACCAGTAAGGGGAAAGATAAAGGGGTGGGGGAGGGGAAGCAGGGAGGTGATAGGCAGGAAAGGTGAAGAAGCTGAGAGGCAAGGGAGAAGATGCCAGAATAAAAAGGTGGCGGGGGGAGGGTAAGGAAGCTAACTGGAAGGTGATAGGTGAAGCCAGGTGGGTGGGAAATGTCTAGAGATGGAGAAGGGGGAATCTGACAGGAGAGGAGGGTGGACCATTGGAGAAAGGGAAGGAGGAGGGGGCCCAAGGGAAAGTAATAGGCAGGAGAGGAGAGATAAAAGGTCAGAGTGGGAATAGAGAAAGGAGAGGAGGCATTTGGTTACCAGAGGAGAAATTGATGTTCATGCCATCAGGTTGGAGGCTACGCAGATGGAATATATGGTTTTGCTCCTTCGCCCTGAGGGTGGCCTCATAACGGCATGGAAGGTCTGTAGTAAATTATCTTAGACTGGTTATATTGATCCAGCTATGGTACTGTATATACTGTATGTTAAATGACAGACCCTCCAAAAGTTGGCCTAGCAATGAAAATGGAAATTAGAGAAAGAAAAATGTAAGGACATTTTTTTAAAATGTGAATAGCGTTAGGATAAGATAACACGGATTAAAATAAAATTATAAATTCGTGACAGCCACCAAGAAGTGTAGTGACCCAACGCACAAGGCGAAATCATCACCTTGGGGATGAGGAAGGGAAACAGGTGACGTCATTAAAAGTAGTTCTTGTTCAGCAACATTAGGGTTTCTTATTCTTGATTATGTTTTATTTCCTTATGTACTGGGGCAGGGCATAGCTCATCACAGCTGCATCCTTATTCAGGAAGAACATATCCTTTAAATTTGTCACTCGGAGGAATAATGACTCCTGCACCATATTTACTTAAGGAGCTTCCTGTTAATTAATGCTGGAGGAGCAAAAATTCTCAAGAGCCATTGACCCGTGATGGCAATAATCAGTAACAGATCCATTCTGTTGGTGCATATTTGCCCTTCTTATGATTCACAGTTATACAGAGGATGCTTGTCAGCATAGATAAGGAATTTGTTGGGAAAGGACTAACAGAAGCCATCAGTAAAATATTACCATCACTCAGAATTACTAACTCTATTTCCTGAAACCTTCCACCATTCACGAATATTACAATAATTAGAATAATGGCACGGTCTCATTACATACATTTAAATGAGTTTGCTCCGCATTCGGAGTGTTAATTCATAATTGCGCAAAGCACTTGCGCTAACTCAGGGCTCTCTGAAAAAGAAGCATTTTGGTGGTGAAATGATGATCTTCTGTAGCAGCGACACTCAATACAGAGTGGAAGCAGTCTGGAATTAGGCTCAGATTGCTTCGTGCACAGCTATTCCAGCAGAACTTCCGCCCTTTAAGGGACACTCCCCTTGGCAGCCAGCCAGCAGCACCCTATTTTGGAGACAGAGAAAGTACAGTGGAGAGGAAAATGCTGTCTTTCCTGTCGACCAGAGTCAGCATGACCACACAATGAAGTGACATATCGATGAAATTTAAACCATGTATGATTACACTTGACTTGTATTTTCTCCCTCCAACACCGTGAGCCGCAAGAGAGGGAGGCAGAGGAGATGAAGAAAGAACAAGAGAAAAGAGAAGAGAAGGATATCCATAAGACATAGGAGCAGAATAAACCATCTGGACTATCGAGTTTCCTCCACCGTTCAATAATGGCTGATTTGTTATCCCTTTCAACCCCATTCTCCTGCCTTCTCCTCATAACCGTAGGCACCCTCACTAATCAAGACCCTATCCTCCTCCAATGAATAAGGTGCTTTGTTTCTCCTGAAGCTGGTTGAGACACTTGAAGTATTAGCAGCATGAAGTTGGAACGAGATATAAATGATAGATAGAGAGTTGACACTAGCAGACTGAATCCATGAATCCATATGGCTTTGATGGACTACAATCTGGAAGCTTTCTTGAAGCCCCTGGAGCTATAGACATTTGACAACTTGTCTGATTCACACTCACCAATGCAAAAGACAGAAAGACACATATGTAGAAGACTTTGCCTCACTCCCTTTAGAGGAAGTTGCTAACAGCCAGGAAAGCATCATCTCCACTCTTCTGTTACCGCATATATCCTAGTAAGACTCAGCATGAATTCCCTCACAAAGCATCTACTGGCTGAAGTGTCAACTGCTATGGAGACACCACTCAATGTCTTTACTGCCTATCTGCACTTTTACATCGATCCACCGACATGCTGAAGGACGAAAATCCAGATGCCACCCTCAGCAAATGCGCTCTCTCATGAACACAGAGATTCTACTTCAAAAGGTTCAATTTAATATCAGAGAATGTATACAGTATACATCCTGAAATTCTTACTCTTCACAGACATCCATGAAACAGGAAGCCCCAAAGAATGAATGATAGAAACAAAGCCCCCTCACGCACAAGCAGCAACAGAAGCATTGACCCTCCCCACACTTGTGCCAGCAGAGACACTAACCCACTCCCCCACCCACCACACAAGCAATAGCAAAAGCCCCCAAAAAAACCTTGATCTCAAGTCCAACAAAAACTACAGTCCATAGCCGAGCACTTGGGTATCTCGGACTGGCTCTCTCCCCCAAGTGACAATCTTCTGTGTCACTCCTCCAAGCAGCCCCACCCCACCCGACTCGAGGACCAACAGGCTCTCACTCTCCATCAGAAAGAGAGAGAGAGAAAGCAGATAATTGTTTTAGTCAACAAAAAATTGTTTGTCTTGGCAACTGCAGATATTATTAAACAGAGAGATGTCACTGAACTTGGATACCATAAGCAGCTTACTGTTCTACAGTAACAGAGAGGTGCCACTTATCAGCGGCTTGTCTTATTCTACACAAGGACTCCTCCCTCTGGGCTCCTGACTGTCAATCCGTTCTGTGAGGTTTCAGCTCCCGCACATGAAACACTGCCACTATTATGACTACCTGCTAAAGTATGTCCTGGGGATATTAGATAGCAAAAAAAACACTGAGCATTAGCTTGAACAAACCCTGAACATGTTGACAGGTGTGAAACTTTCTTTGGTGATCGTTGGAACTGCCTTCTGAAGCCCGACTTTGTTAAATAAATCAAGCTGCACCAGTGAACCCAAAGCATTTTTTTCTATCAGAAGGCTAAGATTTCCTGAATGCACAGATAATTTTGAACAGAATTAATGCATCCTTATGATTAACATCATGCATCAAGGAAGTGTTCCTGGTTCTTTCATCCTCCGGCAGTTCACAGCAACTGCTGCATCTTTCCATCCAGAAGGATAACTCCTGAGTTCAGGCTCCATCTCCTGCAGCCATGATTTCACTCTCTATCTGGTCTCCTGCAGAGCTGGTGGGCAGAATCACAACATCAGCCATTGTAATGAAGAGAAGCATTAAGGGGAATAGGGCTGCATCAGAGTGAATGATCAGGCTTAAAGAGAGCAGGTACAAAAGTCAGAACAAGAGAAAAGTTCTCTTGAGTAGTTTGCTAGCTACATAAATGTTGGGATGGACAAGTGTACAAAGTACCCAAAAATAAAAATAAGCCAAATGTTTATCGCTGACATGATAGGTAATGACTCCTTCTTTCAAAAGGGAGCTTGACTAATTCTTGAGTTTGGTACTGCTGTTTCTATTTCCTGTGGAACCCCCTCAACCATATGTGTATTCATAGACTTCACCATTTAAATGCATTCCTGGACAACCTTTCTCATTCCATCCGTTTGCTGTCCATCATGTAAGTTCTTACAAAATGATAAGGATCACATCATATTCCTTTCATGCAGTTCCTTGAGGTCCTGGGTGACTTGCTACCATCCCAGTAGAAGTGTCCTTAAGTAAGTACAACAGGCTCTGTCACAGATTAGGAAGGAGGTATTCAATAAGGCAAGAGGGTAAAGTAGTATTGCAAGTGTTGATCACCTCCCTGGGTATCTGTATGCTCTCTACAATGAGACTTGAGGTTCTCAGTCCCTTCCCAGATGTGCCTTCTCCATTTTAATTGGCTATAGGCCAGAGACTTCCATGTTGTGAGTGTTACAAAGATTCAAAGTATATTTATTATCAAAAATGTAAAAATTATACAGCTTTAAGATTCATCTCCTAACAGGCAGCCAGGAAGCAAAGAAACCCAAAAGAACCCATTGAAAAAAGACCGTCAAACACCCAATGTGCAGAGAGAGAAAAATAAACAAATCATGCAGACAATGAACACAAGCAAATAGTGTTTTGAAGTCTACAGAGAGTCTGTCAACAGCAACAGACTCCTAGTTCAGCACAGAGCAGAGCTCGAACTGCGCTGGCCTGTCCCTTGCCTCAGCTCTGGCACCCTGTCCTTTTCAAGCTGGCCCAGCCAAACATCGGGTTCAATCACTTCAATACGATCTGGAGCCTGGACCCCCGCCACCTCGATTCTGCCTGTACCCAGTCTTTCCAATTCGGCCCGGTGCTTTAATCCATCAAATCTTGGGTCTTCCCCACTCTTGGCAAAGAGCCCACCGCCTCGCCTCATCTCGGTTCTGCCACATCGAGCTGCCTCTGCATCCAAAGAGAAGCTAAAGACTATTGTTTGTGATGACCATTTGCCATAAAAAGTGATTAGCAAAGAATTAAGTTGTTTCCTTTGTTTCGTTAGCAACCTGCCAGAAGTCACTGAGGTTCACCAGCACCATCGTATATCTGGCATTTTTCCAAGGAAGTTTGAGAACGTTCTTGAATTTCTATCTCTGCCCTCCCCTTGAATATTCTGTGTCCCCTGTAGTCATTGAAGAGATCATGGTATGGGACTGAGGTTGGGTCTGGAGAAATTTCAGGGAGACAGATCTGTAAACCTGTGTTGTCAGTCATGGTGAATTTATGTTCACTCATTAGCTCGCTCTGAATTAATATATGAAGGACTAATAGAACCAGAACCAACAGAATGGAATCAGCAAAGCACTGACAGAAATATGATCAATGAAAGAGTGAACATAGAACAAAACAAAGTTGCATTTACTTTCAACTTCCTGTTATGCATTTTCTGACATTCACTCCACACATGGTCACCACAGAAAAGTTTCACAAAAGATGCAACAAAATGGGATGTGCACACTTCCTTTATAGCTTTCACCACTTCCAGTCTGCTTATTGCTTCAAGTGCGCTGATGTAACCATCTGAACCTGGTGTGCATATTGATACCAACTGCATAACTAGGAAAAAGGATGGGGCCCTGAAGAGTGAACACAGGGAGCTAGGAAGCAGGGCTTCAAAGGCAGTGATTGCTAGACAGCTGCCTGTGCCATGCACCAGTGAGGGTAAAAGCAACATATATACCAGATGAATGAGTGGCTGAAGTTTTGTTGCAGGGTTCAGGGTTTAGAAATGTGGATCACTGGGATTTATTCTGGGGAAGTATGACC
This sequence comes from Mobula hypostoma, assembly GCF_963921235.1. Lineage (NCBI taxonomy): Eukaryota > Metazoa > Chordata > Chondrichthyes > Myliobatiformes > Myliobatidae > Mobula > Mobula hypostoma. The sequence goes on along the minus strand of NC_086125.1, from coordinate 7,611,435 downwards.
TGCACAAAAGGGACAGGTTACACTTAACCTTGAGTGGAACCAATGGCCTTGCAGACAAATTTGTTGGAGAGGACTTAAACTAATTTGGCAGGAGGATGACAACCAGAGTGATAAGTCAGATGCTGGAGCAGCTGGTTTAAAGGTAGAGGCAATGTATAGAGAGACACTGTGAGGAAGGATAGGTGGTGGACCGTAGTCAGTGGGATGGGTTGAAATGTGTTTCTTTTGATGCAAGAAGTATTAGTGACATTAGCATTGATCATTTCAATTCACTTTGGTTCCTTTAATATCAGAAAATGAAAAAGGTATACAACCTGAAATTTGTACTCTTCACAGACATCCACGAAACAAGAGACCCCATAGTATGAATGACAGAACATCGAAGCCCCAAAGCGACCCCTCTCCCCACTTTCTGCACAAGTAGAAGCAAAAGCAGTAACACTCCCCCACCCCCCACCTGCAGAGGCACTGACACCCCCTCACACCACCCTCCACCTGCAGAGGCACCGACACCCCCTCATCCCACACCCCCCCCACCTGCAGAGGCATCGACCCCCCTCACCCCACCCCACCCCCACCATACCAGCAACAGCAAAAGCACTAAAGAGTCATTCATTGATCCAGAGTCCCATCAAAACTACAGTCCATAACCTAGCACTTGGGTATCTTAAACAGGTTCTGTCTCTCCAGTACTTGAAGTTATGATGTTGCGGCCATTGCAGAGACTAGGCTGTCACAGGGACAGGAATGGCTGCTTGGTGTCCCAGGGTTAAGGTGTTTCACAAGGTTCAAGGAGGAAGGGAGGGAAAAGAGGTGGGGGAGTGGCATTGCTAATCAAGGCTATAGAAAGGGAAGACGTCATGGAGGGATCATCTGCTGAGTCAGCGTGGGTGAAAGTCAGAAACAGGAAGGGTACAATCACTTCACTGGCAGTATTCTATAACACCACCACCCCTCACCCCAATAGCAACAGGGACGCTGAGGAGCAGATAGGTAGGTCAATTTTGGAAAGGTGCAAAAATAACAGCGTTGTTGTCATGGGTGATTTCAACTTTCCCAATATTGATTGGCAACTACTTAGTGAAATGGTTTAGATGGGGCAGAATTTGTCGGGTGTGCCCAGAGAGGATTCCTGACACAATCTGTACTCAGGCCAACTAGAGGGGAGGCCATGCTGGATCCATTTAGAACAGGGATGAAGAGAAATTATTTCAGTCAGAGGGTGGTAAATATGTGGAATTTGTTGCCACGAGCACCTGTGGAGGCCAAGTCATTGGGCGTATTTAAGGCAGAGATAGATAGGTTCTTGATTAGCCAGGGCATCAAAGGGTATGTGGAGAAGGCAGGGGAGTGGCGATGACTGGAAGTATTGGATCAGCCCATGATTGAATGGAGGAGCAGACTCGATGGGCCAGATGGCCTACTTCTGCTCCTATATCTTATGGTCTTAAATCTCTTGGTAGGTGAGCATTTTTGAGGCAGTGACCACAACTCCCTGGACTTTAGAATAGCCTTGAACAAGGATAGGAGCAGACAGTAGACGAAAATATTATATCAGGGAGGGCTAATTATGATGCTGTTAGACAGGAACGCGGGAGCGTAAATTGGGAACAGATGTTCTCAGGGAAATGTGGAGATTGTTTTGGGAGAACTTGCATAGGCTTGCCCATTGAGGCATGGAGAGGATGGTGGAGTGAAGGAGGCTCAGTTGACAAGGGAGGTGGACATTTAGTCAAGAGGACTGACTGGGCTCTTGAGAGTTATAAGGTAGCCAAGAAGCGACTTACAAGAACTAGGAGGGGATGTGAGAAGGCTTTGGCGAGCAGGATTAATGAAAACCCCAAGGTGGTCCAAATATACAGGAGGGTAACTAAAATGAGGGTAGGACTGATCAGGGATAAAAGAGGAAACAGGATGTCTGGAGTCAGAGGAGGTTATTAATGAATTATTTGGTGTAGGGAAGGATATTAGTGAAATATTTGGAGTAGGGGAAGTTATTAATGAATTATTTGCTTCAATATTCACCAGATGAATATGAGATCAGTGTACAATGTGTTTAATGTGCTGAAACATGTCAAGGTTAAGAAAGAGGATGTGTTGGAACTTTTGAAAAACATTAACGTAGTTAAGTCCCCGAGGCCAGATGTTATATACACCAGGCTACTATGAGAAAAGCAAGGGAAGAATTTGCTGCAGCGTTGGCATTGATTTTTGCATCTTCACTGGCCACGGGTATAGTACCAGAAGATTGGAGAGTGGCAAACTTCTTTTTCCTTTGTTCAACAAAGTTAATGCAGATAACCCTAGGAATTATAGATCAGTGTGTCTTATGCCAGTGATGCGGAAACTACTGGGGAGAATTCTTAGAGACAGGATTTACCAGCATTTGGAGAAGCATGGTCTGATTAGGAATAGTCAACATGGCTTTGTGAGGGGCAGGTTGTGCCTCAAGAAACTGGTTGACTTTTGCAAAGTAGTGACAAAATAAAATGATGAAGGTAGAGCAGTGGATGTGGCGTATATAGATTTTAATAAGTTTGACAAGATTCCCCGTGGTAGGCTCATTCAGAAAGTCAGGAATGGGAAGTGCGTGTTAATAAGTTTGCAGATGACACAAAGGCTGGTGGTGCTGTGGATAGTGTAGAACGTTGTCTAGGGTTACAATGGGACACTGGCAGGATGCAGGACTTGGCTGAGAAGTGCAGATGAAGTTCAATTCAGAAATATGTGAAGTGATACACTTTTGGGAGGTCAAACTTGAAGGCAGAATGCAAGATTAATGATAGGGTTCTTAGACAAGAGACTCTGCCGATGCTGGAAATCCAAAGCAACACACACAAGGTGCTGGAGGAACTCAGCAGGTCAGGCTGTATCTATGGAGAGGAATAAACAGTCAGCATTTTGCGCCAAGACCCACTATCAGGACTGGAAAGGAAGGGGTAGATGCCAGAATAAGAAGGCAGAGGGAGGGGAAGGAGTACAAGCTGAACGGTGAAAGGGGGAAAGTGGGTGGGTGGGGGAGGAGGATTAAATGAGAAGCTGAGAGCTGATAGGTGAACGAGGTAAAGGAATGAAGAAGGAGAAATCTGACCAGAGAGGAGAGTGGACCATGGGAGAAAGGGGAGGAGCACGGGCATTAGAAGGAGCTGAAGGGCAGAGGAGCAGAAGAGGTGGGATAAGAGGGGAGCCAGGATGGGGAATGGAGAAAGAAAGCGAGGAAGAGAAATTACGGGAAATTAGAGAAATCATGGGAAATTAGAGAAATCAATGTTCATGCTGCCGTCAGGTTGCAGGCTACCCAGACGGAACATGAGGTGTTGCTTCTCCGACCTGAGAGTGGCCTTATCATGACAATGGAGGAGGCCATGGACCGACATGTCAAAATGGGAACGGGAAATGGAATTAAAATGGGTGGCCTTCAGTTGCAGATGGAGTGAAGATGCTTGACAAAGCGGCCCCTCAACCTACACCAGGTCTCATCAAGGTAAGGGGGCTGCAGAGGGAGCATCAGATATAGTAGATGACCTGGACAGACTTGTTGGTGAAGTCTGTTGGTGCCCTGAATGGTGGTGAGGAAGGAAGTGTTGTGACAGGTGTAGCACTTGTCCCGCTTGCAGGGGTAAGTGCCAGGAGGAAGATTAGTGGGGAAGGATGAACGGACAAGGGAGTCGTGTAGAGCTGCGTAAAGCAGAGAGTTGGGGGGGGGGGGAATGATGTGTTCAGTGGTCAGGAAGGCAGAAATTACAGAGAATGATCTGCTGAATGGGGAGGCTCAGGGGATGGTAGGCAAGGACGAGAGGAACTATCCTTGTTATGGTGGCAAGAAGATTGGATGAGGGTGGATGTCCAGGAAATGGAGGAGATGGGGGTGACGGCAGCATCAATGATAGAGGGAGGGAACCCTCATTCTTCGATTCTTGGCAGTGCAGAGGAACAAAGGAATCAAGGGCTCCTACTCCATGGATCCCTCAAAGTTGCTGCATAAGTTGATAGGGTCATTGAGAAGAGATATGGTGTATTGGCCTTCATTAGTTATTGGCCTTCATTAGTTGAAGGACTGAGTTCACTGAGACACAAAGTAATGCTGTGGATCTACAAAACTCTGCTTAGACCACACTGGGGCTCTGTGTTCAGTTTTGGTCACCTCATTTTTGGAAGGAGTAGAAGTTTTAGAGAGGGTGCAGAGAATTTACCAGCTGGATTGGAGAACATGTCATATGAGGAAAGGTGGAAGAAGCTAGGCCTTTGCTATTGGGAGCAAAGCAGGATGAGAGACAACTTAATTGAGGGATACAAGTTGTTGAATGGAAAGCCAGAGCCTTTTTCCCAGGGAAACAATGGTTAACACAAGACATGCTTTTAAAGACATTCCATCCCCTTCTATTCTCCACTGTGGCCTCTTTCCTCTTTTCAACTGCCTGTCACCTCCTCCAGGATACACTTTCTTTCTTTCTTTTCTCTTATGGTCCACTATCTTCTCCAGTTCTCTCTTTCCTACCCACCTGACTTCATTTATCACCTTCTGGCTATACTCCATCCCCTCCACCACCCCCCCCCCCCCACATTTCATTCTAGTGTCTCCCCCCTTTCTTTTCCAGTCCTGAAGAAAGGTCTAGGCCCGAAACGCTGACTGTTTATCCATTTCCATAGATGCTGCCTGACTTCCTGAGTTCCTCCAGCATTTTGCGCGCGATACTTTTAATGTGATGGGAGGAAGGCAGTGGGGGGAGTATCAGAGATAAACTTTTTATACAGAGTAGTAGGTTCACGGAATGCACTGCTGTGGGTGGTCAAGGCAGGTACATTAGGGACATTCAAGAAGAAAACTGAAGGGCTATTTGGGATCGAGGATTAGACTGATCCTGGATAGGTTAGAAGTTCAGCAAACATCAGAAGCTGAAGGGCCTATACTGTGCTGTTCCGTTCTATCCTCTACTGCATGTTTTAATATTCTAATCAGATTTTAGTTTGTTCAGATATCTCCCAGTTAGGATGAACTTAACCATGATTGAAGTCAAACTGAGCCGGGTGGTTTAATGCTTTTCAGTGTAACTCATTTCTCACAGCAGTACAAAACATGTTTTCTGAATGGGTCTTTCTGTGACGTGTGTAGTGTTGTTTAAGATTTGGACATTCTATCCTGCCATAATTGCCACTGATTGGATGAACTGAGGAATTGTGTAACTGAATTTGTTTTGCTGTACACACAGCAAAATCGACCTGCGTATGAAGGAAATGAAGAAAACAGATGTGTACATCACATTTCATCCTGTAACCTATCAGGGAAACATCAGACCAACCTCTCCTTGATCAAGGGTTTTCTAAGAAATTGCATCACAATTGTTCATATAAAACAGAATATCAGTTTCTTCTCTTCCCCAAGCAAATAAATTAGATTTTGTTTTTTCAAATGTAACCCTCTGAATACTTAAGCATCAGGAGAAATATGGACTCAATACATGGTGAGAGTAATAGAGACTCCACAATGTACTGTGATGGATATTCACTGTCCAGGGCAATGGGGCCTTTCTCTTTGCCAGCTTCAGCTTTCTGACAAAGCAGCTGACAATTGTTGAGACCAAAGTGTTTTTTTTTGTAAGTGAAACTTCCATCCAATATTCTTTGTTCAGCGTTTTGTCAAAAATGGGAGCCAGTCTTCAGTTCTTAATGTAAGTGGCAAGCAATAATCAGTCTGAAGTTAAAAGGGGAACTTTGTAAACAAGCAGCCCTGACTAAAAAACACTTGATGTTGGCCCACAACACAAGGCTGATTGCTTAAGAGGTGCAGAGTAAAACAAGGGGTTACGTTAATTAGGCTTGAATCAAACCAGACATCGCTGATTAAGTTGTGTACTTCAAGGAAGTTTGCAATCCATACTGATACTATCACTTAGCATATGAAATATCTGTAAATATCAAAAGGATTGTGTACTCAGAAAGTCAGCTTCATAGCATTGATTGTAGGTATTTGGGAACACTTCATCTGAGTTTAGAACTTGGCAGTTAGCAAGCCCAAAGACATCACAGTAGTCGGTCAATCATATTAGAAATTCCAGTCTAATGGTCTTGATTTGGAATATAAATTTTCAGCACATATAATAATGCCTTGATAAATGTTAATAAGCAGCATAAAGAAATTTCCTCTTTCTTCGTAGTTTTCTTTTCCTTTCAGTTAGCTACAAAAGCCACCTTATTTATAGCCCCTTTAATGTAGAGATTGCTTCAAAGGAGAGTGGTAAATAACGAACGAAAATGACCCACACAAGAAATACTTGGTCAAGTGTCCAAAAAAAATCTAAAATGGGTAATTTAGGAAGTGATTAAGGAGGAGAAAGAAGCAGAGAGAGGTCAATGCTCTTATCCCATCCTCCTGCCACCCTACCAGTAATAGGGTTCCTCTTGTCCTCACCTACCACCCCACCAGCCTCCGTGTCCAGCACATAATTCTCTGAAACTTCCGCCACCTGCAACAGGATCCCACCACCAAGCATATCCTTCCTCCCCACCCACCCTCCCCCCAGTACCGTTCAGGGCCCCAAACAGCCCTTCCAGGTGAGGCGACACTTCACCTGTGAGTTTGTTGACGTCATATACTGTGTCCAGTGCTCCCTGTGTGGTCTCCTGTATATTGGTGAGATCCAACTTAGATTGGGAGACCACCTCGCTGAGCACCTATGCTCTGTCCGCCAGAAATGTGGGATCTCCCAGTAGCTGCCCATTTTAATTCCACTTCCCATTCCCGTTATGACATGTCCATCCATGGTCTCCTCCACTGTCGTGATGAGGCCACAATCAGGTTGGAGGAACGACACATTCTGTTCTGTTTGGGTAGCCTCCAAGCAGATGGCATGAACATCGATTTCGCAAACTTCTGGTCATGCCCCCCAGTCCCCCCTGTCCTTCACCATTCCCTATCCCCTTTTCTCACTCTCACCTCATCTCCCTGCCTGCCCATCAGCTTCCTCTGGTGCTCTTCCCTCCATCCTTTTTTTTCTTCCATAGCCTTCTGTCGGTTTCACGAATCAACTTCCCAGCTCTTTACTTCATCCCTCCCCTTCCACATTTCACCCATCACCTGCTGTTTCTCTCTCTGCTCCTCCACCTTTTAACTCTACCCCTCAGCTCTTATTCTCCAAGTCCCAAAATGTCGACTGTACTCGTTTCCATAGATGCTGCCTGGCCTGCTGAGTTCCTCCAGCATTTGGTGTGTGCTGCTGGGATTTCCAGAACCTGCAGATTTTCTCTTGTTTGAGAGAGGGTAGATGTTTAAGGACGGAGCTCCATAGGTCTAAAACAATAATAATCGGGAAGTTAGGTGTGGATTCACTAAAGAAGCCCGAATTAAAGACCTTGGAGGGTATTAGGCTGTACTGGATGGGGGACTGTAAGACCAGAGGATACAGCCTCAAAATAGAGGGATGCCCATTTAGAATGAAGATGAGGAGAAATTTCTTCAGCCAGGGAGTCATGAATCTGTGGAATTTGTTGCCATTGGAAGCTGTGGATGCCAAGATATTGAGTATATTTAAGTCAGAGTTTGATAGATTCCTGATTAGTCAGGGCATGAAGGGATACAGGGAGAGGGTGGGAGAGTGGGGCTGAGGGGGAAATAGATCAGACATGATGAAATGGCGAAGCAGACTCGATAGGCCAAATGGCCTAATTCTGCTCCTGTATCTTATGGTCTATCACCATGTGCCATAAACCGTTGCCCCCTCACCAAACCGTACCCCACAACCTCCAAAATTTAAAAAAAACAGCATTGCTAAAGCAAGCTGGTAACATACTCTCAAAGAAAGATCTAGCAATAAGATTGTTCATAGCAAACCACTACTCAAGACCCATGTACATTGACCTGAAATTTGCCTTAATCGCCATTGAAATTTGTGTGATACTGGGTGTTAATATTTCAATAATATTTGAGTAATCTTGTATATAACCAGAATCAGGTTTAATATCACCGGCAAATGTCCTATATGTATATTAAGTAGTTAAATTAAGTAAGTAGTGCAAAGATAGAAATTAAAAAGTAATGTGGTCGTGTTCATGGGTTCAATCTCCATTCAGAATTCAGATGGCAGAGGGGAAGAAACTGTTTCTGAATCATTGACTGTGTGCCTTCAGGCTCCTGTACCTCCTTCCTGATTGTAGCAATGAGAACAAGGCATGTCCTGGGTGATGGGGGACCTTAATGATGGATCCCACCTTTTTGAGGCCTCGCTCCTTGAAAATGTCCTGGAAGCTATGGAAGCTAGTGCCGATGATGGAGCTGACTGGGTTTACAACTCTCTGCAGCTTATTTTGATCCTGTGCAGTAGCCCCCTCCGTACCACATAGTGATGCAGCCAGTTCGAATTCTCTCCACATCACATCTATAGAAACTTTTGAGTGTTTATGGTGACATGCATTATTTCCTCAAACACCAAATGAAATATAGCCACTGTCTAGTTTGGTTAAGCATTCTTGTTCATTTAAATAATTAATTATGGGGGCGTTATATGTAAAAATAAGTTAATTGCCTACATCATCACATTACCAAGTGATATGCATGCACCTGGCTTAAAGTAACTCAAAATTAGATGGCATTTCAGACTCCCGTGCCTGGCTTTGAATTGGTTCAAAGTTTTGAAGTTACAAAACATAACACTGGGAAATAGTCATAAACGTCCTTATTCAGTCAATATGCCAATCACTGGTTGTAAATCAGAGCACGGCATGCATTTCTTTCTAAAAAAGCTCTCCAGTTCCAAAGCACATGAACAAGAGTCCTTAAACGAGCAGTTCACTATCTACAAAAATAGAAGATATTTTTAAAACAACTAGATCATGATTTCCTCTTATTCAGCATCTTTAACATAGGAAATGTCTTAAAGTACTTCAAAGGAGAGTTGTTAAACAAAATTTTGTACTGATGCACGTAGGCAGTAGAACAAATAACACTGGACAACAAAGATTTTGCTTCCTGAATACTTTGGGGAGTATCTTACAGATTTTGGGCTGCTTTTTATGAAAATCCCCATGAAATTGCCCTATCATACTCCAGTTTTTTTTTTAAATTGTTAAATTTGTTATGTCAATTCATAATTCAAGTCAGAATAACTTATGCCAAGATTACGGAAGGCATTTTAGTTAGTCCACAAATCAAACTTATCATCAACGACAGGCAATTTGAAGAACTTCTCGTGGGATCAGAGAAAATTGCATGGAATGTAATTCAGTGTTTTTGTCTATATTATCATGTATTGCATTGAGCTGCTGCAGTAAGTTAACAAATTTCACGACACATGCCGGTGATGTGAAACCTGATTCTGATTCTCATTCTGTAGCATGTGTGTTCTGAATATTCTACATGTTTATTTACCCGAATATAGAAAATAAAAAAAACACAAATTGCAGTGGTTTGGGATGTGCAGAGTTTCCTGTATCTTGTCCAAGTTGTGGCTGCAGTTCTCAAATATTTTTGCACCATGTAGGACAGATTAAAGCGGGCAAGTGATGGGTTCTTGAATGGGAGGCTACAGAACTGGATAACAAGAACAGGATTGTCAAAGCCTGATAACAGGACACCAGTTACATTATCTACTATATCAGAATCAGGTTTAATATCACTAGTATATGTTGTGAAATTTGTTGTCTTTGCATTAATGGTACAATGCAATACATAATAATAAAAAAAAGTAGTACAAAAATGGAATTAAAAAAAGTAGTGAGGTGGTGTTTGTAATGTATTGTGTGCGTATTCGTAGTACTCATGGGCATGGGTTCAATGTCCATTTAGAAGTCAGATGTCAGATGGAAAGATGTGGTAACCGGAATCTCCAGAGCAGAAGGCCTTGAATCCTCGGCTTTGCGTGTTTCAGCGGCTGGGGTGAGGTCAAAGGCGCTCGGCAGAGGATGGCGCTCGGGAGGTTGTATCGGAGGGGCTGGTCAGAGGCTTGAAGCTTTCGGACGGACGGACTTAGTGTCGGCTGTGGTCAGCTGCTTCCAAGGCATCGGCAAGTTGACGGTGCCTGGAGGTTTATGGCAGGGGGTTTCTCCCTTTTGCCGCCTGCAATCGGGGACTCGGGAGTCGATCGACTCGGGGACTTTGAGACTTTTTTTTTACTGTGCCCATGGTTTGTTCTTCATCAAATTATGGTATTGCTTTGCACTGCTGTAACTCTATGTTATAGTTATGTGGTTCTGTCAGTGTTAGTCTTTGGTCTGTCTTGTTTTCTGTGATATCACTCCAGAGAAACATTGTATCATTTCTTAATGCATGTACGCATTTCTAAATGACAATAAAAGAGGAATGAGTATTCTCATAATCTAAATCCAAAAGATGCCATTCCTGAATCACTGAGTGTGTGTCTTCAGGTCTTCAGGCTCCTTCCTGATGGTAACAATGAGAAGAGGACATGTCCTGGGTGATGGGGGTCCTTCATAATGGATGCCGCCTTCTTGAGCCATCACTCCTTAAAGATGTCCTGGATATTTTTTTGTGATATCACTCTGGAGGAACATTGTATCATTTCTTAATGCCTGCATTTCTAAATGACAATAAACGAGGACTGAGTGTCCTCATAATCTAATCTAATCTAATACTATGGAGGCTAGTGCCCATGATGGAGCTGACTAATTTTACAACTCTCTGCAACTCATTTTGATCTTGTGCAGTAGCCCACCCACCCCACCCCACCCCACCCCCACATACCAGACGCTGATGCAGTCGGTTAGAATGCTCTCCACAGTACATCTGTAGAAATTTGTGAGTGTCTTTGGTGACAAACCAAATCTCCTCAAACTCCTCACGAAATATAGCCACTGTTGTGCCTTCATTGCAGTTGCATCAATATGCTGGGTCGGGGTTAAGTCCTCAGAGGAACTTCAAATTGCTCACTCTGATCCTTCAATGAGAACTGGTCAGTGTTCCCTTGTCTTACCCTTTCTGAAGTCCACAATCAGTTCTTTAGCCTTACTGATGATGAGTACTAAACTAAACTAAAGTAGATTTACTCTTCTTTCCGTGGTAAATTCCGCAGAATCACTTTGCTCCATTTCAAATGCAACTACCAGAAATACCATTTGTAAATTAGAAGACAGATCACAACTGCATTTATAATAAGACAATCTACCTTATTTTATATGAAATAAAATAAGGCATATTAACTCTTGACTTTTACACACAAAAGTTCTGTATTTTGCCAACGACTTTCCTGACTCCTTTCTTTCATTGCGCAGAGTTGTGATGTGCTGGGACATGTTCCTCGACACAACTGTAGGATTCTGCAACTTTTCACTGGAATGTATCTGGTTACCTCAATTGCCTCACCCAATGCTTGTTTGTTTCTTGCAGTATAATGTGGCAGGCAAAAGCAAATTATCTTTCTGGTCAGATGCCAAACCATGAATTATTATCTCCTTCCCTTGGCTTGTGGGAGAGTGCTCAAAATATGCACTGAAACACGCCTTTGAACTGATCCAAAGATTAATTTTCATGAGGGAAAGAGACATTCATGAGATCAAATAATCACCCAACAGAGAAGGCAACAGTCATTCAGCATGCCTGGGCAGGTTTTTTTAAAAGTAAGATTTATCTCACACACCAGCTTTTTTCCCACAAACCAGAAAAGATTCCCTTCATAATATATGTTCAATTGCATTTAAGTGTTCTCAAGAAACGCGGCTGATATCACCACCCGTTCATATACATGGTGCTCCAGAATACGACAATTTCTCTCAGGGAGAAAAGAAACCCAGGTTTCTCCTGTTCATTTGCCAACTATTTTAAATTAATGCCCTCTAGTTGCAGCTCCATTTGCAATAGGAAACAGTGTCTCCCTACCTGTTCTATCAAAACTGTGATAACGTGAACAAAGTCACCGTAGAGACGCTGAAGCCAGTGGATACAGAAGTGTGTTATTCAACAAAACAAGACATTCTCGGGAGGAACCCAATATTACATGAAATTTTATATGCTAAAGATCAAAGGTGACTGCAGGACAATTTATAGTTACAGTGCTTCCTTTGCTTTCACACATCTTCTTCCCACCCACACTCCGGACACCCAAAATGAATGTTGGCCAGCATTGCCTTGTTTTCAATCAACTGAGGTGCACAGCTCCAAGATAACTATTGTTCAGGGCTACATTTTAAATTTAGTCTACAATCCACGTTCATGTCTGAAGAATGGCTGCTGTTGAACTTAATGTGTGTCATATACCCTAACTCCAGAATATGCCCAAACAAAAACCATTATTAGATCTCACCTGACGTTCTCAGCTTCAAGTACAACCTGCAAGATTTCCCCCCTACTTGCAGTCAGTGAAGCGTTAATATAGATCACTGCCTCATCTAGCTGGCTTTTATGGTAGATTTTCACACAGAAGTAAGTCATGTCTCTTTGTGAGTGATACTCGTTTTAAACTGGTGCAGAAGAACTGATTAAATTCAACAGTTGGTTGTGGGCTACTTCAGTATTTAAAGAGTTGTAAATAGTGCTAAACATCAGCAAACACCTCTACTTCTGATCCTAAGATAGAGCATAGAATATAGAAGAGTACAGTATGGGAACAGGTGCTTCAGCCCACAATGTTGTGCCAAACCAGCTAAAAATCAAATCAAACACCCCCAGAAACAAAGCCCTCCTACCTAAACCATATCCCTCCATCGTCCTTACACCCATGTGCCTATCCAAACATCTCTTACAGGCCTCTACCACTGTACCAGGCAGCACATTCCAGGCAGCCACCACTCTGAGCAAAAAAAAAACCTACCCCTCTCTCCTTCAATGCACGCCCTGTGGTATTAGACATTTCAGCTCTGGGAAACAGATACTCTCGGTCCACCCTATCTATGCCTCTCATAATCTTGTAAACCTCTACCAGGTCTCCTCTCATCTTTGGGTGCCCAGAGAAAAAAACCAAGTTTGTCCAACCCCTCGTGATAGCACCTGCCCTCTAAACCAGGCAGCATCCTGGTAAACCTCTTCAGCACCCTCACAAAGCCTCAACGTCCTTCCTATAGGGGGGGTGACCAGAACTGTATGCAATACTCCAAATGTGGCCTCAGCAGAGTTTTATAAAGTTGCAACATATCTGCTTAACTTTTGAACTCAATACCTCGACTAATAAAAACAAGTATTACATAAGCCTTCTTAACCACCTATCAACCTGTGTAGCCACTTCCAAAGATCATTGATGAAGCAACTGAAGACATTTGGTCCTGAGACACCATCTTGATGATGCCCTGTGGACAGTAGATCAGTAGAGCTACGAGGACTTGATGTTTCAATCCCTATGGTCAGTTGGCACTCTCGATGTTGGCAGTGGGTGTGGAGTGGTGACAAGGAGGGAGGGTAGGTACGTCATCGGGGTCATCAGGCGGGCACCCTCCTTCTTTGACGTTTCGTTGATAAGCCCACGACTTCTCCAGAGGGCTCAACGGTGCTACATGACGTCCCAGATACACCCCCCTCAGTTCCCTACCCTCCTGTCTTCATCTTGCAGCCCAATTGTTGTCTTTCCTTTTAATCCAAATCCAGTTGCTGCTTTCTTCTGCTGCATTTGACAAGGACTTGATTGCTTGTTGGAGGGAGTGACCCCTCACCCCCATCTTCTTCAATAGACTGGTTGTAGATGTAGCAACGAATCCCCTGCATCCCACTTCTACGGAGAAAATCTTGGTCTTCCAGCCATTCTGGGCAGCTTCAGTTGCCAGTTCAGAGTACTTGGTCTTTTTCCTCTCATTAGCTTCTTCGACACCATCTTCCCATGGTACTGTCAATTCCACAACATATGCCAGCTTGGCTGTTGTGGACCACAGGACCATGTCTGGCAGGAGTGTTGTAGCCGCCATGTCTGGGGGAAACACGAGCTTTTTTTCCAAGTCCACGTCCATTTTCCAATCCCAAGCAACCTGCAGAATGTTTAGCTCTTTTGATGTTATATGGTGCTCTGGAGGTTGGCCTGCTGGTACAAATCGTGTGATCTGGACATTTCCTGCTGATGTTTGTGGGAGAGCATTTGTGATGATTCGCCTCTGTTCCAAGATTGGTGCCAGCTGTCTGAGAACTTGGTTATGCCGTCAAGTGTACCGCCCCTGGGTGAGGCTCGTGGTGCATCCTGTTAAAATGTGCCTTAGTGATCCAGGTGCTTGAGAAAGAGAGCAAGTGGGGTCTTCTCCCCACCACTGGTCCTGAGACACTATCTTGATGATGCCCTGTGGACAAAATAATTGACCTCTATCCATTACGACCACCTTCCTTTGCACTAGGTATGATTCCAACTCACACAGGGTCTAGTCCCTGATTCCCATAAACTCCGGTTTAGCCAGAGTTACTTGATGCCATGCTTGATCAAAAGCTGCCTTCGTGTCAAAAGGAGTTACTCTCACGTCATCTCTGGAGTTCAGCTGTTTTTGTCCACATTGGTACTAATGCTGCACAAGGCCAGGAGCTGAGTGACTTTGGCAGAACCCAAACTGAGCTTTAGTGAGCAGGTAGTTGTTAAGCAACTGCCTCCTGATAGCATATCGATTATTCCTTCCGGCGTTTCAATGAAGGTTGAGGGTAGAGTAATGGGGCGGTAATTAAACAGGTTGGATTTGTCCTGCTTCTTATGGTCAGATGAACTGGGCAGGTTTCCAGGTGGATTTCATGGGATCAGGAATCAATGTTGAGAATCCTTAGAGTAGACTAGCCGAATTGTATACTGTATCACTGTGTCACTGCCTCTCTGGATTTGTCCTGCAGTGGGTCAGGACATACTCAGGAATGGAGATAGTGGTGTGTGGCATGGTGACTGTAAGGTATGATTTCATGGGTGTGACTTTGTCGACTTTGGCGCGTCCCAGAGGTTGTTAATACAGGACTGTCAGGGCCAGTTTTGCTGTCATCAATTCAAGCGCCTGGGTCAATTGCAGGTGATCAGACCAGTTTTACTTCCTTATGCCTTTCAAGTAATTTATTACAACTGAATGGCTTACTAGGTAATTTCAGAGGGCAGGTAATAGTCACTGTTGTGGGTCTGAAGTTTAAGAGTACATCAGAACAGGTAAGAATGGTCAATTTCCTCCCTTACAGGATATTTGTGAACCAAGTGTGTTTTTACAGCAATTGACAGACTTTTTAAATTCCAGAATTTGCAATTGTAACCATCTACATTTGTGGGACCAAAGTACCAAATACAGGACCAAGTCCTGGGTATTTTCTTGTTGCGCCTTGGTGATTTTGCACTCCAGGGGTTTGGAAGTCAAGAATCAGGTATAAAATTTATTGCTTACAACTGTTCTATTACATGTTACAAAGAACAAACACAAAAAATGCAGCAGAAAACAAAGATGCGGTCATGTCACACAAAGGCTCGTTCTGACTGGAAAGATAACATTCCAATGATAACAATTAACCAATAAAATCGCCAGATTCAAGTGGTACAACACCTGCTACAGAAAAACTAAGAAGCTTCTAGGAAATACAGAAACAGGCGTGATACAATTACTGAAAAAAATTGCTGAACAATTACATGTACATTTGTGATTATATAAAAAGTACAAGAAAGCATAAGAAAGTTCAAGTACAAGAAAAATACAAGGGAAATCATTTGACACCCAAATCCAAGATCATCCAGAGATAACCACCGCAAAATCACCTCCCCTCCACCCTTGATTCCATTGCCGTCATGGGAGTCGCAAAGCAAAACCACATTGTAATTGGCACCAGTGAAGAGATAGTTACAATGAAAGAAAAGAAGCCCAGGTTCACAGTTCGAGAGTTTAAAGTCCCATGGATGAAATGACTTCCAGCAGAGAGCCCATGTGGTTAGGAGACCAGTCGGGCTAAGGTTAAATATGTTGACATTTCACCCCCAGAACGGAGACCCTCGAAGCATGAAGAGTTGCAGGAAACATCTCATGACTTGGGATACATGTTAAGCTGAGGACAACAGCGCCTTTCCTTGATACTACTTGTGCCTACAAGTAAACACACACCCTGCCCATCTATACACCCAAATGCACTCAGTGGCCACTTTATTAGGTACCACCTGTTCACTAATGCCAATATGTAATCAGCCCCTCGTGTGGCAGGAACTCAATGTTCAAGAGGTTCAGTTGTTGTTCAGACTAAATATCAGAATTGGGGAAGAAATGTGTTCCAAGTGACTTTGCCTGTGGAGTGATTGTCGGTGCCAGACCGGGTAGTTTGAGTGTCTCAGAAACAGCTGATCTTTCTCGGAGTTTCACACATAACCACCTCTAGATTTGACAGAGAATAGTGCAAAAGGAAACAAAACAACATCCAGCAAGCAGCAGTTCTGTGGGTGAAAACATCTTGTTAGTGAGAGAGGTCAGAGTTGACTGGCCAGCCGACAGGGAGACAACAGTAACTCAAATAACCACATGTTACAACAGTGGTGTGCAGAAGAGCATCTCTGAATGTACGACATGTTGAACCTTGAAGTGGATGGGCTACAGCAGCAGAAGACTATGAACGTGTACAGGAAGTACCTAATAAAGAGTCCACTGAGTGTATTTACGACCACACATACGTACGATACAAACAAGTGAAAATCTGCAGATGCTGGAAATCCAAGCAACACAGACAAAATGCTGGAGGAACTCAGGAGGCCAGGCTGCATCCCGACGTAGATTGGGAGACTGCTTCACCGAGCACCTATGCTCCATCTGCCAGAGAAAGCGGGATCTCCTAATGGCCACACATTTTAATTTCACTTCCCATTCCCATATGTCCATCCATGGCCTCCTCTATTGTCACAAAGAGGCCACACTCAGGTTGGAGGAGCAACATCTTATATTCCATCTGGGTAGCCTCCAACCTGATGGCATGAACATTGATTTCTCAAACTTCCAGTAAAGCCCACCCACCTTCTCTGTTCCCCATTCCCTTTTCCCTCTCTCACCTTATCTCCTTGTCTGCCTGTCACCTCCCTCTGGTGCTCCTCCCTCTTCTTCTTTCTTCCATGGCCTTCTAACCTCTCCAATTAGATTTCCCCTTCTACAACCATGTATCTCTTTCACCAATCAACTTCCCGACTCTTTACTTCACCCTTCCTCCCAGTTTAATCTATCACCTTGTGTTTCTTCCTCCCCTCCCTCCCACCTTCTAACTCTGACTCCTGATCTTTTTCCCTCCAGTCCTGCTGAAGGGTCTCGGCCAGTAACGTCGACTGTACTCTTTTCCATAGATGCTGCCTGGCCTGCTGAGATCCTCCAGCATTTTGCGTGTGATTCGAACTGTACACTTATTTTCAAACATGCATATACCAACACAGATACTTTTGTATGCACTCAGTGCTTTTCTGCACATACCTTCACCCCTAGACATCTGCTTCCAAAAACATCTCATTGCACTCGCTCTGGTCATACGCACACATGGCCTGTCCTATCCCTTAAATATAGACAAAATAACACCACCGAGTATGCATCCTATTCATCTTGAATAATCTACTCCATCACACACAAACTCACTAGTCCTTTATACATTTGCACACACTCACCCTGTAGCATCATACACCCATACCCAACTCCTGCACAAGAAAGCACAGTCTCCCCAACTATAACCACGCTTCCCACATTCATACACATAGTTCCACACTACCCACACTCATACACATATTTCCAGATATGTATCCATTAACTCACAGCTACGTCTGCACCTACTTTGGCACATCCCTCAATACCACTCTACAAGATACTGGTCTTCCACAATGAGATCCCCATCACATGTCTCCTTCTTCATTCCTTGGGGTTGCCATCTTCAGGGTCAAGTTGTTCTTGCACCAGTGCTTTGGCTAAATACATTTTGTGGGTATCCTTTCCACAGAATTAATATTGTCTAAAACTTAAGCTCCAAATCAGACCATCCGTTCCTCGACAGCTCATCTTTTCCTCCGGACTTTTTATACTCTCTTCAATGTGCATTGGTTGCAGAAATGGTATTCCTGTCTACTTCACATCCTTTTCGATATGTAAGACTTTTCCAGTTGCTCATGCTGCCATCCACTGTACATGCAATGTCTAAGCCATCTTGGTTGCTCTTCCTTCTTTGTCCTTTTGCCCCAACCTTTTTAATGCCATGGACCCCTATCATTAACTGAGAGACCCGGTTGGGAACCCCTGGTCTACAGCATGCACTTCTTTCTAATGGTGGTTTATCCTTTTATAGCTTGGGTTTGAATAGATTATAGATTGGCAAGTGTGAATGTACATTTCTACAGTTAACTTGTTGAAGCTGGATTCCCAGAATACATAATTTATCTGATAAGCAAATCCCACTTCTGAAAAATATGCAATTATCAATCGACAATCTTTGCTTGCCAAGAAAAAACACTCAAAGGATTCTGCCACCTCCTGGTTATGCATTGAGAACTACTTACATTGACTGTTCAGTTCTGTGTGTTGTTGTACTTGTGAGACAACTATTGCATTCTCCAGGGGCTTCACTTTATGTCGTGGTGAAATTTTCATTTGCGTGTTAATCTTTTCTAGTTTACCTACTGTGCTCTGCACACACAGAGTCCACCTGGAAATCCAGTGGCTCAGCTGCCTTTACTTGCTCCATTAAGCATTCGCTCAAAGGAATACTTCTGCCTCTTGATACATGTCCATGCGCAAGACAATCAGGAGAGATTTTGCCCAGCATTCAGTATTCCAAGACAAATCTAGCATCTAAAGTCCACAGATTTATGAGCCAGCACCTCTGGAAGCAAGTCTCAGAGTACCTCCTAAGCTACTGGAAAGTAGTAACTGTTTCAAACTGACAGAAGGTTGCTCCATTAAATAAAGGTAGAGCTGACTGTGTCAGGGTAGCATTTCTGACTGGGCCTTGTCCGGAGAGACAAAGACTCTGTGTTCTCTATATTTTATGCTCTATGAAAGACTTCTGCAAAAAACAGGAAATGCTTTTGCTCAGATGGTATAAGCCCCTACTAACTCACATTCATAGTTTTTGTCGCTAACTTATAGGTGTTATAGCTTGAACTTAAACCATTTGTTCTCACGTAGCCAAAGGTTGTCCACGGAGTGCTGTTGAACGCAGAGAGCTGGGGTACAAGTATATAGTTTCCTGAGAGTGGTACTTGGCTTTGACTTTGAATACAAGAATTGGGACCATAAGACCTTAAGATGTAGGAGCAGAATTAGGCCATCCAGCCCATCAAGTCTGCTCTGTCATTCCATCATGGCTGATTCTGGATCCCACTCAACCCTATACACCTGCCTTCTTGCCATATGCTTTGAAGCCCTGACCAGTCAGGGAATTATCAACTTTCACCTTAAATACACCCATGGACTTGGCCTCCACCCCAGTCTGTGGCAGAGCGTTCCACAGATTCACCACCCTCTGGCTAAAATAATTCCTCCTTACCTCTGTTCTAAAAGGTTGCCCCCCTTCAATTTTGAGGCTGTGCCCTCTAGTTCTGGATACCTCCACTGTAGGAAACATCCTCTCCACATCCACCCTATCTAGTCCTTTCAATATTCAGTCGGTTTCAATAAGATTCCACCCTCCCCCCCACAACATTCTTCTAAATTCCAGTGAGTACAGGCACAAAGCTGCCAAACACTCCTCATATGTTAACCCCTTCATTCCCAAATCATCCTTGTGAACCTCCTCTGGACTCTCTCCAATGACAACACATCCTTTCAGAGATATGGGACCCAAAACTGTTGACAGTACTCCAGTGACTTATAAAGGCTTCAGCATTGTCTCCTTCCTTTTATATTCTATTCCTTTTGAAATAAATCCTAGCATTGCATTTGCCTTCTTTATCACAGACTCAACCTGTAAATTAACATTCTGGGAGTCCTGCACAAGGACTTCTAAGTCCCTCTGCACCTCTTGCTACAGTTGGTTACTCCACACTAGGAGTATTTTGTACACTTTCGGGTCACCACGTACAGGAAGAACATGGGTGCACAAGGGGCTTGCCAGAATGTTGCCTGGAATGGAGGGCTGTAGTTATAAACAGAAATTGGATAAGCTGGGTTTATTCTCACTGGAATGTGGAAGACTGAGGAAAGACCTTATAAAGCTTTACAAACTTATGAGGGGAGTAGGTAGAATAGATGAATAGAAGTTACTTCCCAGGGTTGGGGTGCCTAAATCTAGAGGGAAGGAAAGATGTGATTAAGCCAGAGGGGTGCAGAAAAGATTCACAAGGACGTTGGAGGATCTGATTTAACAAGGGAGATTGTACACACAAGTTTATTTCCTCCGAAGCAACGTAGGCTGAGAGTTGACATTGTAGAGGCATATATAATTATGAGAGACATAGATAGCTAGAGTCTGTTTGCCATGGTAGGGTTGGCTAAAGCTAGGGAGCATGAGCTCAAGGGAGGAGGGAGGATGTCTAGGGGAGACCTGGTGGGTAAATTATCAAAACAAAGAGTAGCTGGTGTCTGCAATGAGCTGTCAGAGGAAAGTAACAACGTTTAGGGGGTGTCTGGGCAGGTACTTGAATACATACGTCCTAAAAGGATATGGAATTAATTCAGGCAAGTGAAATTAGCATAGCTATGCATGATCACCAGCATAGGTACAGTGGGATGAAGATCTCGTCACTAGGTTGTACATCTCTATGACTCGATGACACCCAGGAACAACATTAAAGCCCATCAAAGCAGAGCCTATCATGACTGCAGTACAGTTTGGGCAGAGGTTCAAGTTGACCACAGCAGAAGCAGCGCAAAATTTGTCCAGTTTGCTTGTCTAGCATTTCTGGTCTTCAGCAACCTTTCTGCTTTTTATATCTCTAAATTTTACGCCTTAATCTGTGTGTGTGTGCTGGTCCAATTCCCAAAGGCACAGGCCAAATGAAAAGCTGTTCAACTTACAATGCCTCCACTCTAAACCAAATCATTCCAACCTCAGCAGACAAAGTGCAGAATGCAAGCGTCAGTTGTCTTTGTGCAGACTTGGAAGTCCAGCTGCAAGTCACTGTCCATTCTTTCACCGAAGCATCAGTGAAAACGGGTCTTGCAATTAACAATGGGAAAAAAAATTGCTTTGCCAACGTGCCCCAGATACAACATCACCCTCTGACAACAAGGATTCACTGTGAGATGTTAGAAAATGTGGATCATTACGTCTCAGCAAAGGCATTCATTGATGATAAAATTCACTACTCCCTTTGTCGTAGCAGGATAGCTATTGGCTGACTAAAGAAAAGGATGTTTGAAGATCATGTCCTCAGAACCAGCACAAAACCCATCATCTACAAGGTGACGGAAATCCCAGATCTCCTTTATGCTCCTAAGATTTAGACTTCCTGCAGTCGGCACCTCAATGCACTCGTTCCAAAATATCTTCTAAATTCACTGGAGGGTAAGCTATCCAAACTCAAAACCCTTCTCCAGGTGGACATCCCCAGGACTGAGCACTGCTCTAAAAAGCCAGCTTGAAGGCATTCTATGAATTCCCTCCCTTGGGATCCAACACCAACCTGATTTACAAAAGGGTTCTATTTACGAAGGGCAGAGACAGGAAAACATACCTCCACTCTGTAAGGATCTAAGCAGTATTCTTGTTCTCTGCGAGCGTAGATTATTCTGTTCAAAAGCCACTTCCATCATGCTGATTGGTTCATTTAAGGTCTGCAATGATGTTTTCCCACTGGTCGGCTTATGCACCATAGAGCCCATTTCCAGTTCCAGGCACCCTGGGAGTATAAAGGATAGCATGTGCAGAAAGATCACTCTCTTTCTTTCCTGCCGCCCACAGAGCCCAATTTCAGGTTGAAGGACTGCTGAGAAAGACCATTGCAGACATAGCCGGGCCCCCTGTGGCTTGTTTGGTTAAGTAGCCATTCGTAGCATGCTTATTTCTTGGATTTTATAAATCGGTGAGGTTTCATTCATTTAAAGGGTAACTAAATGTACAGTGTAGTGGTTTGGGGAGCTTAGATGAACACTTATTTAGCTAGACGTCCAGTTTAGTGTTTTGATGTTCACTTCTCAAAAATGAGCATCGAAACAAGTGCGTGGCCCTCCGGTGAAAAATGATATCGTATCTGTTAAATAGGGGCTGTGGACAATTCTGATTTGATGGAGGTGGACGTGAAAGCACAGAGGAACATCTGGAAAAGTTTCTGAAACGCTCATTCGCTGCTGTCGTTACTGCGCGGTCAGGAATCTTTCGGAGGGAAGGCCTCAAAATCCCCAGCTTTGCCTGCCGTTGGCGACCGAGATGGAGGTCGAATCGTTCGGCTAGAGATGGCGCTCAGTACTCAGTGTCGGAGAGCTGATCAGAGCTCAAAGTTTTCGGATGACTCAGAGTCGGACTGTGGTCGGGTATGGCAGGGAGAGTTTTTCTTCCTTCTCCCGTCTGCATGAGATGTGGGACATTTGAGAGTCATTGAATTTTTACTGTGCTTATGGACTTCTTCATTAAGTTATGGTATTGTTGCACTGTTGTAACTATATGTTATAATTATGTGGTTTTGTTAGTTTTTTTCAGTCTTGCTCTGTCCTGTGTTTTTGTGATAGCACACCGGAGGAAATAATGTATCATTTCTTAATGTAGGCATTACTAGATGACAATAAAAGAGGACTGCGTGTCTTCATAATCTAATCTAAATAAATATCTCCCGAAGTGGCCTTTTATATATTGGTGAGACCCGACGCAGACTGGGAGACCGCTTTGCTGAACATCTACGCTCTGTCCGCCAGAGAAAGCAGGATCTCCCAGTAGCCACACATTTTAATTCCACATCCCATTCCCATTCTGACATGTCTATCCACGGCCTCCTCTACTGTAAAGATGAAGCCACACTCAGGTTGGAGGAACAACACCTTATATTCCGTCTGGGTAGCCTCCAACCTGATGGCATGAACATCGACTTCTCTAACTTCCGCTAAGGCCCCACCTCCCCCTCATACCCCATCTGTTACTTATTTTTATGCACACATTCTTTCTCTCACTCTCCTTTTTCTCCCTCTGTCCCTCTGAATATACCTCTTGCCCATCCTCTGGGTCCCCCCCCCCTTGTCTTTCTTCCCAGACCTCCTGTCCCATGATCCTCTCGTATCCCCTTTTGCCTATCACCTGTCCAGCTCTCGGCTCTATCCCTCCCCCTCCTGTCTTCTCCTATCATTTTGGATCTCCCCCTCCCCCTCCAACTTTCAAATCCCTTACTAACTCTTCCTTCAGTTAGTCCTGCCGAAGGGTCTCGGCCTGAAACGTCGACTGCGCCTCTTCCTACAGATGCTGCCTGGCCTGCTGCGTTCACCAGCAACTTTTATGCTTGTTGCTTAAATATCTAACATACCCATTTTTAAACCTGTGTCTCGAGTTTCACTCTTTGGATCCTCAAACCTGCTCTCCCACGGTACATTCCTACTCCACAGCAAATACTGCATCAGGTGACTCAAGCCTTGGAGGGATAAGGTGAGGCCATGTGGAGTTTTATTCCCTTAATTCACTCGCCTGACGATCCAACTAGACTTCAAATCTCTACTATCAAGTCCAAGACTGCTGTTCAGCGAAAACAGCAGGTGTCAGGTGTCAGCAGGTGTCAGCTGTCAGCAGGTTGTCTTATTAACAGCAAGGTGCCACCCTTGACCAAATTGCTGTTCACACAGACAGTGACCTCATCCAAGAACAAAAGTGAACCCCTGCCAACCTCTTGTGCAAGTGAGCACTGCTCCATATATATTGAACTGCTGATCACAATTTGACTCCACGCAAACAGAGGACAAGCAACTTGAAATGGGATTTCAGTCTCAGGGGGTTGAATTGAGTCTGGGGATGTGGCAGATTGGAGCACCGTTGTGCGGCATTATGGAGACCAACACTGCTGTCACGCTTTAGGAGATTAGCATTGCTCTTTCCACCCAGCTCCTCTCAAGCAACACATCCGCCTCTGCCTCAGATCCAGCCATCCCAAGCTATTGGTCATGTGTCGGGGAACAGCAGTCCAAAGTTGGCCCGTCAGGGGAAAGAGCTTCTTGTGATCGTTCAGCTTAGACTCTGCAGACCGCAAAAGTGAAAAGGAGAGAGAACGACAGGCAGGCTGGCAGCAGCTGCAAAAAGGCAACCATATCACAGGTCGAGCTCTTCACAGTCCTCTGTTTATTACTCACCTTTAGACATTACTGAGATTAATTCACGAACACTGCAAGTATATGAAAATCATTGACAAATTCATTCACACCGCATACCACATACTTGTGAACAATGAATAGCATGGCATTTAGATGCAAATGCACAGCAGATGGTTTGATAACCACTTGTTACTTTGTTAGGGATGCCACACCTCCAATGCACCAACACCAAAGTGTCATAAAGTCACTTGAGAGGTTGATCTGCCACTTAAGCAAGGCACAACTCCCTAGGAGAGCTTGGCTTTATTTGTCAAAGTCACATTAAACATCCTTCTCTTCTGAGGCAGACCCTCGGGACTGAAGTCTATTCCAGATCTAATACAATCATCCGGCAGCATTTGTGATCAGAACATCATGAGGTGAAATCAGGTGGAACAGGCATGCCCTCCTGTGCCTTCAACATCCATGAAGGGCCAAAAAAGAAATAGAGTGGCTTGATGCTTATGACAAAGACCGCTTACCTGAGGTGGGCACAGCTGTTTAAGAACCTCCATCTGATCCAGCACTTCAGGAACCTATTCCAGGTCAGGTTGTTCATCTGTCTCACTGCAGAGATAGACTCCATAGCCTAACAGCCTAGGGCAAGTGACTAACGAGACAGAATGATGCTCTCACTTTGCTGGAATGTTCAGGTAGTCTACCCAGACCTCCACTAGACTTAGTGCAATTTTTTTTTAAAGAGTTCTAATGTTGAAAACATTTCACAAACATGAGATTGTTCTTAAAAAATGAATTGGTAAAAATAGAAGGCAGAGAGAGGGGAAGAGAGAAAGAGAGGGGGAGAAGAGGGGGAGAGGGGGAGGGGGAAAGGGGAGGGGGGAAAGAGGGAGGAGGGGAAAAGAGGGAGGGGAAAGGGATGGAGAGAGAGTGGGGGGAGAGAGGAGACTCCAAAATTCCTCCTCTCCAACTTTTCTCCACTCCCCTCAATCCAACTCCGTCTTCGACCTTGAATCCCTCTCCAACATCCCTAGACCTCAGTCTGACTTCTTGTTGCACCCACAGGCCTCAACCCTGAACTCAGCCTTGCCTTCACTCATGTCTTCATTGTTTGCACAATTTCCACAGCAGACGTAGCCTCTCCCACATGGGAGGAGTTCACATACTGTACAAGGAAGATCAGTTGAATACCCTGCATGCTGGCATCCTGGTGTGCTCTGCACTCTCCCTCAATAACAAACACAACAGCGACAAAGCCCAGATCCCAGGGCTCTCACCCAGAGACCCTTAGGAGAATCTTTCATTATCTTCCCAGTGCTGCCCAATGTTAGCAGATGGTGGTCTTACAGTGCTCCCCAGGCAGGATGTTGTCGTCATCACTGTCGATATGATGGATTCACCCTGGGGAAGGGAAGGATCTCTGCTGGGCAGGGTCGATCAGTATTTGGAATGACCCTGAACTCAGGGGGCCTCTGTAACAGTACTCCTTTGCAACTCACCTCTCACAATGGCTCCCTGTGTTTATAGTGGAACAAATTTTCCACTCTTTTTCTTCATTATAGGGAGTCCTTGAAGAACCAGGTTAACTTGATTCTACTCTGAGGTGGGGAATGAAAACAGGAAGTGTGGTAGTATTCAGCAGGTTGGGCAGTTTCAATACAGATAAAGAAGAGAGCCAATTCTCTACACCGACAGAGCACACAGAAAGGTTATAATTTAAAACGCCAACTCTGCCTCCCTCTCCAAAGACCCTGCCCAATCTGCTGAACTCTTCCACCATTCTCTGGCTCCATTTCACACTTCCAGCACCTGCAATTCTTTTGCTTTTAGATTTCTGAGGAATGCAAAATGCTCGCCCATTAAAGGCACGACAATCCGGACACGTGTGACTGGAGGTTCTTGCGCAGAATGACAAGCAACTCAGTGATGAGTGCCCTGGTGAACCTAAATCTGCCTTGATTTTACATATGAAGTAAAAGCAGGGGTAGCTCCATTTAACCCTGCTTCACCTTTCAGTAAGGTGCCTGATTTTTTTAATCTTTGGTAGCTTTCTCCTGCAATAACTCCATATACATTGAATAATAGCAGAATATGCTGAAACACTCAGTAAAACAGAAGATTCTGAAGACGAGCATTTGACTTGAAGCATTAACCCTGTTTCTCTTTACACAGATACTGCCTGATCTGCTGAGTATTTTCAATATTTTCTGCCTTTATTCCAAAAACTACAGCTTTTTTAACTTTCCAAATCTCTTAATGCCTAAAATTCCATCAATTTCTGGCTTGAATGCAGTCCATGTTGAGCACCCATCACTCTCTATCCAAGTTCCAAAGTTCTTCTTACCTTCTCAGTAGCTCTTTTCTCATATCTGGCTGACTGGCCAGATGTAATTTTCGGACTGAGATAACCAATTCTGTACTCCCGAGTCATGGAAGGAATGTCCCTGTATCCATTCTGTAGAAATTGCAATGAAATCACCTCTCAATTTTGTAAACTCAAGACAACTTGGACCAGTTGCTTACTTACCCCTCACTGGATCAACCTGCACTCTGAAAATTAATGTGATGAGAGCATTCATTGTATCCCCTCTATCTCAAATACATTGTATTTTAGGTAGGAAGGCCAACCTATACACAATATTCCAGGTGTATTTCCTTACATTGAAACATACATAATTTAGCTAGATTCCTTTATTCTTATGTTTGGCCCTCCAGCTGTATTGGCTAATATACCATTTAACTGATTTGTCTATGAGGGTTCTCAATCACCCAGGTCATTGCATATCAGGCAGCAGTAAATCAAGGCAACTGGACTTGCTGTGTTGTCTAGAACTGATTTGCCACTATCTGAGAAGCTTCTTCAGTTCTGATCCATGATGGATAGTTTCCTGGCTTATAAACTCTGTGAGTTGTTTAAAGTTATAGCAATCACATGAGGGTCGTTAAGAGTGGTAGTGGTAATGACAGGGTCTTATCTTTGCATGAATGGAGGTGTAAAGTGTTGTGGAGATGCCGGGGTAGAGATGTTAGGACTGATTTACTGCTGCTTGATACATTTATTTGATTCCCTTTTGCATGTGCACAACAACTACCTCTGGTAGGCATGCAATGACATCCTGGTCCCCCCCAACATTAGCACCTTTCAATCAGTGAAAAAAAGTCCTGGAACTTATTTATGGAACTTCTGAAAATGACAACCAGTGTCCGTGATGTCTATAGACATCTCTTTGAAATTTGCTGAAAAATTAGCAGATGTAGAGGATTTACAATTGTTCATTCCCATTATTTTTTCCAATATTACTTTGAGTACCAATTCTACTTTCTTTCAAGTCATCTTTCACTCTAACCTGGGGCTCTCCTCCGTTTCTAGAATTTTTCTATTTAATTTTACTATCCCTTTGCTTACAGTAGAATTTCTAATGTATTTATCTATAAGGGATGTCTAGTAGTAGCCTTAACATTAGCTAATCATTTTTATATATCTATATGTCTTTACAGTCTGCTTTTATGTTTCTCCCTGGATTAATCTGCTCTCCATTTTCTTAACAATCTCTTGATCTCTGTTAGAGTGTGTTCTGGAGTTAGGGTATATGGCAAATATTAATTTCACCTGCAACCAATCTTCATATTTTAATGTGGATTCCAGGTTGAATTTAAAATACAGAACAATTAGACCTGAGATGCCTGCATGTGCATGAATGCAATCTAGAGTCAGAGAGGATTAACATTCATTTTGGGTGTCTGGAGCGTGGGTGCGAAGAAGGAGGGGTTTGAAAGCTATATGTAATTCAAAGGAAGCCTTGTAGATACATTGTAACTGTAGAATTATCCGGATGTTACCTTTGATCTTTAATATATAAAAATGTTATGCAATATGTGATTAAGCAGGCCTCTTCATCCAAAAGTGTCTTGAATTATGATGCCTGCTGCTCGTTTTTGTTGAATAATTCTATATCCACCAGCTTTACTGTCTCTGTGGTGACATTGTTCATGTCACAATAATCTCCTTCAGTTGAAATCTGAATTTTTTTGCAATCCCCAGGCTTGTTGCTGAGGATCAACATTATCAACCTTTTGTGGTTAGCTGCAGTGTAGACAATTTTTCTGTTGGGTGTGTGAATTTTACAAGTGTGATATTGTTCTGAAATATGTATTAATATTTAAATTTTACCCTTTGTTAGCTTGCTGTAATACCTTTTAATGTTATTTCCCAATCTATCACAAACAACTCTTGCTGAATATATTTGTAGTTTGTTTTGCTTAGACTTGTGACACTGGTTTCAACTTGAACTAAATCATATTCAATCATTGTATAAAAAAAACATTTGAGTGTATTATGATCTTTCATTCCTGATGCCCCTTACCTACCAGATCATTAATTAACTTTTTCTCATTGTGAAATACCAGCCAGTTCCTTTACCACTTCCTCAACATAGTAAATGCTTCCAAGGACTTATCTTTAAGCTATAAAATAAAGTATGAAGAAACTGTTAGCTTGTTAGAAACCACGTGAACAGCTTTCTGGATGTCTAAAGCTGCCAGTCAGAGCCATTCACCTGCCAGTTAATTATTGCAGAGAATCATTTTCTCTGACCGTCCACCTACAATCGTTCCTGGACCTAACAGCTCCAACTTACACCATCAAAACTGGAAAACTATGTTTCACAATGACTGAATATCTGACGTTAAAGAAATACAGTAGCAAATGCACGAGCCTGAATGCCAGCTAAGCGTGTCAGTTAAACTTCCAAATATGATGCATATCAGTAAGAGTCATAATTGTGCTCTACTCCAGATAAAGCTGATCTTCTATCACAATCAAAAGGCCTGTGAAACAATGCTCTGTGCCCTAACCCTGTACTGGAGTACAGAGAGAAAGTATGTGGAGAAGGCAAAGGAAATGAATGTGGACTTTTGGAAGGGGCAGGTGAACCATCCCCCTCTGCACATAGATGGCAACTCCTTACAGAGAGTTAAATGCACCAAGTTCCTCGGAGATCACATCACAGATGACCCCACCTGGTCCTTAATATCACCTCCCTGAATAAGAAGTGCCTCCACCTCCTGAGGTGATTGAGGCAAGAGAGGCCCCCCGCACCCCCATCTTAACTGAATTTTACAGGAGCGCCATTGTCAGCGTCCTGACAAGCTGCAGCTCCATCTGGTACAGGAGCAGCAGAGCCTCAGACCTGAAGTCTCTTCAAAGGTCTGTGAGAATGGCTGAGAGGATCATAGGGGTCTCCCTACCTTTCATCGGGGACATATCTCAGGAGCGCTGCTTATGCAGGGTCCTTAGCATTATCAAGGATCCCACCCATCCATTCTGCATCCTCTTTGACTTTCCACCATCAGGCAGGAGACTCTGATGCATTAAAAACAAGAACAGTCAGGATGGGAAACAGTCTTCCCTCAGGCCATTAGGCTTCTGAACACTCTGCCACATCGCATTCGAACTATCACTGGATAATTTGTATTCCACTCTACAATATTTATATTATGCACTTTACTTCGCTTATCTATGGGTAATTCCTTTGTAGATTTAATTCTTATTTTTCTTAGTTATTGTATGTTATGTGTACTGCTGTGCTTTACAGCTTGGTGTGGAGATACGTTGTCTCGTTTGGCGGTATATAGTTAAATGACAATCAACTTGACTTGACTTGACTTGAAATTATTACCTGTGGACACTTGTTGTTTCAAAGTGTCACAACTAAATGTATCAGTGAGAATTATCTTGTGATACGTTAGAGATATGATTACTTAATATGAATACATGTTTTACTTTACTGGCTAACTAATGAATCTGATATAAATCAAATCGCAGTCAGGATGGATATAAAATGCCATTCAAAGTAACCAAGTAAGGCACATGTTGGGACAAATGTAAATATAATTTTCAGTGCAAAACTTCCAAACTAAATCTACTTGATTATCAGTAGTTGTTTTGACTTGTTGAATATTTAGCAACTGTCAAATATTTGTACAAAGTCCTTTTAGTTCCTGCTAGTACTTCAAGTCCTTTCTTGTGATGTATCATTAAAATGGCATTTTACATTGGGTTTTGTCAGCTCTGCCCATTTCTACTCAGTTGCAGGTGCATCCCTGGATATTATCATTCTCAGCTTTGAAATAACATCAAAGACTCTCAGTGGCTGTTAACTGATTGACTGAAGGCACAGAAATGATGCCTTTGATAGTTCCTCCTGGAGATGCTGGAATCTTCAAATCTGGACACAGTGGTTAGGCAGAATCTGTGGAGGGAAACAGAGGGTCAACGCCTCGGAATTGAAAGAGTAGAGGGGAGATAACTTCAATATAGAGAGAAGGGGGAGTGGTGAGGCCAGAGCTGAAAACTCAGTAGGTGAATACAAGTGAGTGGGGATTTGATTGGCAGAGGGACAGAAGAGTGGAGATAAGAGCAGAGGCTAGGAGATGATAGGTGAAGAGTTGCAGATTACCAAATCTGATAAGAAAGGAAATGAAGAGAGGAACCAAGTAAAGGAGATATAATGGGCAGTGGGGAATAGTGGGGGGGGGGGATGATGGTGGTTCCATTCATCATGGGCAAGTGGAACAGCTGAAGGAGGGGAAAGATACTGGTTATTAAGGGCTAGGATGTAAGGGTGGGGGTTTTCAAAGTTTAAAGCAAATTTATTATCAAAGTATATACATATATGTTACTACCTCGAGGTTCATTTTCTTGCAAGCATTTACAGGAAAAAATACAATAGAATTTATGAGCGATTAGACATAAAATGACAAAAACTGACAAATAATTAACATGTAACGGAAGGCAAACTGTGCAAAAATAAAAAATAATACTGAGAACGTGAGTTTTAAACAGTCCTTGAAAGTGATTCTGTGTGTCATAGAATCAGGTCAAAGCAGTTGTGTATGAAACTTTCCACGCGGGTACAGGAGCACGATGGTTGTAGGGTAAAAACTGCTCTGTAAAATTTATTGATGACAAGCTGATTTTATGCAAACTTCTAAGAAAGTACAAACACTGTTGTGATGACACTTACATGCTGGTCCCAAGGCAGATTCTCTGATATGTTAATGCCACTGCATTTGAAGCTACAGGCCCCCTCCAGTCCTTTTGGAAAGGTGGCTCCGTGAAATAGGACTCTCACTAGGTAGACCAAAAAGGGAGAAAAGGGAACAGAGAGGTAGCAGATTACCAGAAAGTGGATCATTCAATATTCATGTGGAAGGATGAAAATGACCAGGAGGAAAATGAGGTGCTGTTCTTCTAGTTTGAGATTGGTCTTTCCCGTAGAGAAGACTGAGAATATACAGGTCGGTGTGGGATAGGGAAGGAGAATTAAAATCACTGGCAACTAGGAGCTCCAGATGACTAGCACGGCAGTGGAGAGTGTGTGAAATGTCCTACATGTAGATGGAAAGGAACTGGGCTGGTATGAGGAGATATTTTCACTAGGGCAACAGGAGAACCAAAGAGTCTACTGGGGCAGCCCTTTAGTCTTGGTTGTGAATCTTGGGTAGGAGATAGGAATGGGCAATATGGAGTTGGGAAACCAATGGGTTGGAAGCTGCGATGAGATCTGTGATGGAATGGGGGGGTGGGGTAATGGCCTATTCTTGAGATGTGACCTTGCAATTTGTAACATCTAAGCAGTTAGCTTTTTTTCAGGAAATGTGGCTTCCCACTCCCTCCCCCCCCCCCCCACCGTGGATGTCAGAGCACTCTTCCACATTTCTTCCATTTCCAATCCCTCTGCTCTTACTCAGCTCCCCCTTCCTCCCAGAGAGGACTCAATCAGCCTCCGCATCCAGCACATCATTTTTCAATGTTTCCACCTGCTACAGTATGATCTCACCACCAGTCACTTTTTCCACTTCTGACCCCTTTCTGATTTCTGCAGGGAGCGCTCTCTCTCTCTCTCTCTCTCTCTCTCTCTCTCTCTGACCTTCCTTGGTCCATCTTTCACCCCTGGGCCTCCATCTTACCACTCCCCCTTTTCTCTTAATGCTGACTCTCTTCCCTCTCCACCCTCAGTGCTGATGCAGGGTTTTGACCAAAATGTTGACAATTTCTTTCCCCCAGCTCAAACCAGATTATGGTGTCTCTTGTCTCCATACCCCCTTATATGTCCTTAGAATCAGTTCTTGATTGGTAACACTTTTATGATAACTGTTAAGGCATACGCTGGAGTTGTGGTATATAGCAAGTATTAATTTCAACAGCAACCAGCCTTCAGATCTGAATGTGGGCTGTAGATTGAGTTTAAAATGCAGCTCAGAACAATGGTCATCCTGGAGCTGCTGACTTGGGTTGATGACAAACCAGGAGATATCCATTCACCTGAGATGTCTGCATATGCATGAATGCAGCTACACAGATGGGGTGATAACACTCATTATGGGTGTGTTGGTGTGAAGATCTATGAAATGCAAAGAAAGCATTGTAGATACATTATAACTATAGACTTACCCTGCTGTTACCTTTGATCTTTAGCAGATAAAAATGCCATGTAGTATTGGGTCAGGCAGGCCTCTTCTTCCTAGAGTGTCTCCGGTATGATTCCTGCTTGTTTGGCTGAATAAAGATTTCTATCAGTGACACCAGCTCCAGTGTCTCCCCAGTGACTTTGTTCACAGTCACAACAATAACCTCAGGATGTTTGTGCTTTATTAAACCTGTTACAGAAGTTGTAGTTGTGATTGCAAGTGATCATAGTGGTGGTTTTTACTATCCAAACAGATTAAATCTGGTCTTGATCATTCTGGAGACCTGATTATTTTCATTGGTTGCTTAATACTAACAGCAAGTCTCTCGAAAACTATTAAGGATCAACCAATGTTGAGGAGAGAATCCTTTAATATTTATTTTCAGAATCAATAACACACAGCAAAATTAATTTTATTTCTAAATGATTGCAATGATTAAGAGCAAAGAGGATAGATCCTTTACTAATTTTGGTTCAGCTTGATTCACTGAGGCCATAATGTATCAATGTGACAATATCCTGTGTTACAGGCCCTGTAAGTCATTCCTTGTCAACTTAGTACATCCTAAATGTGAACTGTTTTTAACAGTAAGCTGAACAGGAAAAGAGATCATTGAAAGTAGGTGAGGCTCAGGCTTCCTGTTTAATCTACTCTGAATAAACAAATCTTCCGAAGGAACAAATCAAACAGTTGCCACCAAGAGCACCAGCAATTATCCAAATGTTCTGCGCAGCGTTTAAAAGCTTAAGCTCGGCACCATCACAAAACAATCCTTAGTGTTTGATGCTGCGGTGTTCACCCAGATTGGCAATGAGCTTGTAGACATTTCAACACCAATCGAGGTGACATCCTCAGTGCTCAGTTGTTGGTGTTTTATTCTGGGAGTACTCGCATTTATATCGGCCCCTGTTCGCTTGCCTCGGACCTGATTGGCTACCCCTTCAGTTGACCTTTGAATTCTATTGGCTCGTGTTTCTTTGGCTCTTAGGGGTTCATAGATGCCGTCTATTTCAATATGTTGTATACAAAGTTATCAGAAGGGAACCGCACTTCTAAAAATACTCTGCTTCAAACATAAAGCAGGAATGAGAACTTTTAGAAGTTCTCTTCAGATAACTACATTCTGATGACTATGTACTTCTGATAACCTAGAATACTAAAGCAGACAAACTGTCACGACAGTTTGACCCACCTGAAACAGAGATCAACCTTTAGCCCATCATTTCATCCTCCCAGGTCCTCGCTCTGATCATCTGGGACCTTGAGAGCCAGATCTGCCGGGCCCTACGGCAGGTGCCTGCTCTGGCGACGTACTTGACAACTACATGCATGTGCACTCTTCACCCCTCTCCAGCCATCCAGATGCACAACAGACTCTGGATTTTCTGCCACGTAGGTTCTGGAGGCCCACCATGATCACAAATATACATCAGTTCATCGCTGTCTGCCCTCAACATGCCCAATGTACACATTTCACTGGTAGATGGGTTCATGTTGACGGGGTGTGCAGTACCTGATCATCTGGGAAGGTTATAGGCTGGAGGAGAGATCGTGGGTGCTGTCCAGTTACACCGTGGATCCATTGCTCATCAAGGAGTTTGATCGTTCCCATCCAGTTCGGCTTGTGCCATTGGGGACAGGCCCGGGGGTCGGGGGGGGTGGGTGTGTTGAGGGGGAGAGGCGTCTATCAAGCCTCAACATGCAGGATCCTCCCAGTCTCCACCCAACTAACAGGAGTTGCCTGCAAATTATTTCCAACTCATCACCTGTAGCCTATTTAAACCCAGCTCTCATCCACAGTCCTTGTTTACTCAAACGAACCTGCCAGCTCCTGGCCTTCAGTTACCTTGTTGGCTTGTCGTGTTAAATATCCGTCCCCTCTTGTTTAGTGGTCTCTCGTGGCTTGTTATTTTGCAGTTTATTATTGAAGTTATCGCTCACTCACCACCAAATCAGCTCCATTGCTCTGCACTTGGGCCAAGCCTCAGCTGCTTTTCCTGACAGAGTAGCCGGAGTGCTATCGTGAGAGGCTGGATAAACTTGGGTGTTTTCTCTGAAGCTGAGGAGAGATCTGATAGAGGTCTTTAAGATTTTGAAAAGCACCGACAGAGTGGACAAAGTG
The DNA here is from genome assembly GCF_963921235.1 of Mobula hypostoma. Taxonomy (NCBI): domain Eukaryota; kingdom Metazoa; phylum Chordata; class Chondrichthyes; order Myliobatiformes; family Myliobatidae; genus Mobula; species Mobula hypostoma. The sequence continues at coordinate 7,576,808 of NC_086125.1, read as the reverse complement.
TATCTGTTTTCCAGGGGTTGAAATATCTAATACCAGAGGGCATGCATTGAAGGTGAGAGGGGATAGATTCAAGGGGGATTGAGGGGTAAGTTTGTTACTCAGAGAGTGGTGGATGGCTGGAATGTGCTACCTGGTATGGTGGTAAAGGGAAATATATGAGGCTTTTAAGAGACGTTTAAATATGACCATAGATATAAGGAAGTTGGAGGGATATGGACATTATGTAGGGAGGGGGGTTTGGGTGTTTTTGATTTGCTTTTTAGCTGGTTTGGCACTACACTGTGAGCTGAAGGGCCAGTTCCTGTGCTGTACTGTTCTATATATACACAATGTGGCTACAGAGCAGGTTAGAGCTTACGAATCCTGCAGCAAGCAACTTATTTTCTAATTCTCCCAAAGTCCCTTACAAGTCTCAAGTCAGGAGTATGATGGAATACTCTGCACTTCCATTGATGAATCCTTCAAGAGGACGACAGCCTTACTGTCGGGTTTGGAGGCTTGATGACGTCAATGACCCAGCGAGCTATGCTGGCTGGAGTCAGGGCCTTGTGCCTTGACTCTTGGTAGGGTCACCCATGCCAAACAGGTCAAAGGGTAGAGGCCAGACTAACAATGGTCCAGGTTCAGGGCTTCACCTCAGGGCTAACAACCCTGACTGGTAAAAATAAAACATTGTTATGGAAACAGTTGGCAGTAAGCTGCCATAAATACCAGTGGCATAACTGGCAGTAGCTAGCCATGAATAAGTGCTAATAATTACAACACTCAAGAAGCTGAAAACTATACAGGACATCACAGCCTGTGTGATAGGCATGTCATCCACCCATTCATCGCTGCATCTGCAATGCACGGTGACAACACCCCGTACCACCTGCAGGATTTATCGCAGCAAGTCAGAAAGACTCCTTGAGACAGAACTTACCAAACCTACAACCTCGAACAAGCGAACACCACAACTCGGGAAGTTGCCTTCCAAGCCACACACCATTCTCACTTGTAAGTATATCATCATTCCTTCACAGACACTGGAGTAACAGCCTGGAATTCCCTCCTTCACGGTAGTATGGGCATAGCGGCAAAAACTAACATGAAAGCAAAATGATTTCTGCTAGCCTGCACTGCCACAGGGTTGTTACACTTGTGTCATACAACCTCAACTCCAATGAAACGATTGTTCCAAAGAGTCGAATCCCATTTTTTGATCCTTTATTAGCAATTAGCAAACATACAATCATGAAGGGATATTAAGTGGTATTAAGTGGTCAGCAAATATAGGACCTCCCGCTGATCTCAAGCTAAAACTTTGATGAAATAAGCGTGAATACGAGACTTATTCCCTTTGCTTTTATCATGCTTCCCCCCCTCCTCACTCCAGTAGTGTGACTAGTTACCATAATAAATGCAAAGCACAGAATACGTGGCCCCTACAATGGGTATCTGCAAATCTTAGAGCCCACAGTGTTTCAAAACCTTCACCTTTGCAAAGGCAATTTAGCATGGACAATTAAACACTGCCTCAGCTTGCAAAGCCCACATGCCTTGAGTGAAGAAAGTGAATTAAAAAATGCATAGAACCAGAATTAGGCTGGAATAACCTTTTGAAAACTTTGATAGTTACCTAGGAAATGTAATTTATACCAGGGTCACATTGACCTAGCAGCAAATCTCAACTGCTAGCAAGTAATGGGGCTTTTCGCTTCTCTGACTCCCACTTGCCTTTTATCTGTACCCTCTGAAACTTACTGCCAAATGATCAGCCTAACCTGTACAGTGTAGGATCCAGGTAAACGAGAGAGGGCTAAAGTGACTGCGAGCCTCACATTTCCGGGATGGGGGTGGAGGGGGAGAACTTATGCCACCCACAGTTAATAGAGTGGATCTCAAGTTAAAGTAGATCTGTCTTTCTGCTTAATTTCTAGCTGCAGTATCAAGTCAATGCAAGTTTATTGTCATTTAACTATATACATGTATAGCATCAAACAAGACAATGTTTCTCCAGACCAGGGTGTAAAGCACAGTTGTACACATAACACACATATAACACATGATAACGAAAGAATTAAATTTACAGATGAATTAAACATAAATAACAAAGTGTATAGGTTAAATACTGTAAGGTACAGAACAAATTAATCATGACACCTCAAATGCAATGCAGCAAGGAGTTCGGAAGCTTAATGGCCTGAGAGAAGAAGCTGTTTCCCATACTTATCATTCTTGTTTTTATGCACCGGAGTCTCCTGCCTGTTGGTAGAAAGTCAAAGAGGATGCTGGATGGATGGGTGGGATCCTTAATAATTCTAAGGGCCCCGTGTAATGGCTCCTCATAAGTGTCCCTAATGGATGGTTGGGAGACACCCATGATCTTCTCAGCCACTCTCACAACCCCTTCTGTCCTGATTTGATGAAGAACATTATTAATATATTCTAGCCATATAATGCAAATTAGATCACAAAGACATATTTAATAAAAATTAATAGGAAATTTCACAACATATGCTGGTGATAGTAAACATGATTCTGATTCTGAAACATTTCTTAGACCAGAAAGGGCAAAGAGAATGTTTTGGCTTCTGCTAGTCACAAGCTTCCATCTTCCCTACTAATGAAATCTCCTTTATCCTTCACCTTGCCTCCAGGATTTATCCTCTCCCCAGTCAAATACAGATTCTGGTTTAGTCCTCACTGTTTATATTGCTGTAGTAGGTATGGCCCTATCCGACTAAAGCTTCCTCTAAGTTATTTCTTGCTTTGTTTTACCTTCCTGAGTAACACAACTCCACCCAAAACTGCTTCCTCTTGAGCTGTGCTCTTGCAATTCAGACACATCACATCAGGACCTTGATGATTTTACTGCAACAGAAATATCAGTTTCCAGCAATTTGGCATGTTTGATAGAATGTGTATGAAAATATTAACCAAGAACTGTTTCACGTCAGTTTTATCAGAAGGGTTCAGTAACAAATTCATGTAAGCGCACTAATCATACTTGCTGTTTGTAATTGAGTCAATCAACGAAAGGAAATCTTCCAAAGTCACATGAGACTTATCTTGCACAGAGTGTGACGCGAGGCCTTAGCAAGGATGGTAAGGATCCAGGTGTTGGAGTATCGGCGACTGGAATCGAGACACGATTTCGAGACTGAGCTGAAAACTGGACTCTTGACTAGATGCTAGGCAGAACCCTGACGAGACTAGACGAGAATCAAACAAGACAGAATTCCTAAACTGAACCAAAGTTAGGCTGACAACTGAGCACTGAACCTGAGTTCAGGTGTTCTTTAAATATCCAAACCTTGGGGCCAAAACACAGCCGCCAATTAGCGGAGCAGGCCTGAATCTTTAAAGGGGCCGCGCCAGTTATCCATACTCCAGAGAACTGGAGTATCTAAATCTCGGAAGCTGGCACGGTCCGGTGTGTACCACAATAGAGAGGGATATAGACAGTTCGCTGTTAAGAATCTCAGGTATTACTGTTGTACCAAAATAAAAAAAATTATGCTGGAGAACATTAGCCACAAATGGGAACAAAGGCCAAAAAGATAGACGACAGAACAGAGATTCGGACAATGACAGAAGTACTGAATTGAAAGAACAGAGGACCGAGGGAGAATTAGGAGAACAGTACAAGCAAAGTTGTGTGAAGACACTGAGAAAAGATTGAAAGTGGATTTTCTCTCCCTACCAACATCCAATCAATTGTTAACATAGTCACTGTTTTGGGAGGATGGGTGAGGAATGAAACAGTGACCACTCTAATGCACAATGAAAGCAGGGATATCCTCCCTGTCACTATTTCTGAATTTGACCTAAACTTGTCCAGGTGACATATAGATGGTCAAGGCCAGTAAAGCAGGGCAACTCAGTGTTCTTTACAGACCTTATTACACCTATAAATGTTATTCAAAACACTAATGATCTCCTCCCTTTAACGTCAAATGTTAAACTCTTTTAGATTTTATACACAATTTACCCCAGCAATCACTTCAAGGAGGCTTCTTCCATGTGTTCAGATTAATTGTGGCTAAAGCGCCCTTGTAAATCCCAGTTTGCCCCAAAAAGCACCCATTTACTGGTACAGAAGGCATCACAATCGGATTCAGAGTCAGAATCAGGTTTAATAGCATATGGCGTGAAGTTTGTTGTCTCTGCGGCAACAGTACAATGCAATACATAATAATAGAAAAAATATATAATGCGTCTATATATATATAAATAAAATATTAAATAGCTAAATTAAATTATTAGTACAAAAATAAAAATTAAAAAGTAGTGAGGCAGTGCTCATGGGTTCAATGTCCATTCAGAAATCAGATGGCAGAGGGGAAGAAACTGTTCCCACAATGATATATTGACTAAACCTCCCTTCCCCATTCAATTATATCATTTTACTCTTGTCTGTCTGTTGTGAATCTATAAATTGGTTTATCAAGTGAATCAATTTTATTAAAAGGAAATTTTCAGATTGATGCTAGATTCTTACCACAAAGGAAGTTGTAAGTTTATTTTGTGAAAGGTTGCTGAATGCATTTGACTCAAATATCAATATTTTCAAAAGCTAATGGGACAATCGCAGTCTCAGTAGAGTATGGTTGTTACCTGCCATGCTAATTCAGATTTGAAAAGTGCACGAGACAACAAGATAATAGGAATGCATTTCTGATGAAGGGTCTCGGCCTGAAACGTCGACTGTTTACTCTTTTCCTTCAATTATGCCTGGCCTACTGAGTTCCTCCAGCATTTTGTGTGTGTTGCCTGGAATTCCAGCATCTGCAGATTTTCTATTGTTTGTGATTGAATTCATTCCTTTGTATAGTTTAATAATCCAGCCGCCTCCTTGAGTAATTTATTCAAAGGATTAGTTCAACATGCGTGTGTCCAAGTGAAAAACCTCTCTTGCATGGCTTCCTGCTCACAGCTTGTTTCATGCAGTAAGCTGAGACGTTCATTCAGTTTTACACATGAGGGTCATGAAGCTGCCTTTGCCGTACAGCTCTTTGACTTGATTGTCCTGATGAAGGGTCTCAGCCTGAGACGTCAACTGTTTAATCCCATCCATAGGTACTGCCTGACCTGCTGAGCTCCTCCAGCAGATTGTGTGTATCGCCCTGGATTTCCAGCATCTGCTGTCCCTCTTGTCTATGACTTGATCAATGTTTATCTTGGGTTAACCTATGAAACCACCTTGGTAAGTCTACGGAAGACAACCTCTGCCCCGTCAAACTCGCGAGACTGAGGCACACTTAATCCCACCCAATCCTCGGTTTGCGTGGATGCAGTGTCATTTGCTACCCTGTTATAAATTAATGCCACGAATTAACAGACAGTAACATATGATTAAAGGAATTATATTTATGAATCTTAACTAAACAGTTAGTAAAGAATAACAAAAAGAAAAGGGCCCATTCTAATTAAACAGTCAAATGTGCACAAATTGAAGCTCATCTTGAACTTCTCTGTCACCCACACGCTGGGCCCTCGGTCAAGGTGAACGCCCGCACCACCTTCCGAACGTTGCTCGCAATCCATCTCGAACGAATGGGTCTCCCACCGGATTGTACGCTACGACCGGTTCTCCCCAGCGTCATCTCTCTTCATCTCCTCTCGAACAAGAGCCCCAAGCCCAACCTTATCGTCCTTCACCAAGAAAACCTCCCGCTGATTGGATGGCACACATTGCACATCATCCCTTATCTTCAGCAATAACCCAAACTGGCTGAATGCAAAACAGAGCTGCTCAATGAAATTCCTACAGCATAACAGTAAAGATGTGAACCAGGGCATTACATATATATTTGTCTTGCAGGCCAGATTGCACTACAATATTTTTGGGAGGTAGGGTTGTAAATGACTGGAAATTCCTGAATCGCTGTTACTAACATTCAAAGTATACGTACTGTATACAGTACATCCTTTAATAAATGTCACTCCTTCTTCATGTGGCAACTATAAAACAATCAAGAGTGTGTCGATTTTTCAAATTCAGAATCAGGTTTAATATCACCGGAATATGTCATGAAATTTGTGGTCTTCGTGGCAGCAGTACAATGAAATATATAATAATATGGCAGCAAATCAGTAGAAAGATGTGACATTGGATTTGAAGATGTTGAATCCTTGTGGGTAGAGTTCAGAAACTGCAAGGGTAAAAAGACCCTAATGGCAGTCATATACAGGCCTCCCAACAGCGGCTGGGAGGTGGACCACAGATTACAACAGGAAATAAAAAAGACGTGTCAAAAGGGCAATGTTATGTAGTCATGGGAGATTGCAAAATGCAAGTCAATTGGGGAAAATCAGGATGGTAATGGATCTCAAGACAGTGAGTTTGTTGAATGCCTAAGAGATGTCTTTTTAGAACAGATTGTCATTGAGCCTACTAAGGGATCAGCTATACTGGGTTCGGTGTTATGTAATGAATGGAGGTGATTAGGGAGCTTAAGGTAAAAGAACCCTTAGGAACCAGTGATCAGAATATGATTGGTTCAACTTGAAATTTGATAGGGAGAAAGTAAAGTCTGACGTAACAGTATTTCAGGGGAGTAAGGGAAATTACAGTGATATGAGAGAGGAGTTGACCAAGGTAAATTGGAAGGAGCTGCTGGCAGGGATGTCAGCAGACCAGCAATGGCATGAGTTTCTGGGAAAAATGTGGAAGATGCATGACATGTGTATTCCAAAAATGAAGAAATATTCAAATGGCAAAATAATACTGTACAATCATGGCTGACAAGGGAAAGCTAATGTACAAACAAAAGAAAGGGAATAGAACAAAGCAAAAATTAGTGGGAAGATAGAGGATTGGGAAGTTTTTAAAAACCTACAGAGAGCAACTAAAAGAATCATTCGAAGGGAAAAGATGAAATATGAAAGCAAGCCAACAAATAATATCAAAGTGGGTAGTAAAAACTTTTTCAAGTATGTAAAAAATAAAAGAGAGATGGGACCGCTAGAAAATGAGGCAGCAGAAATAATAACGGGGGACAAGGAGATAGCAGATGAACTAAATGAGTATTTTGCACCAGTCTTCACTGTGGAAAACACTGGCAGTGTGCCAGGTGTTGTAGTGTGGGAAAGAAGAGAAGTGAGTGCAGTTACTATTACAAGTGAGAAGATGCTCAAAAAGTTGAAAGACCTAAAAGTGCATAAGTCACCCGGACCAGATGAATTGCATCCTAGGGTTCTGAAAGATTGTGGTGGCATTAGAGATTGTGGTGGCATTAAAATTATCTTTCAAAAATCATTGGATTCTGGCATGGTTCCAGAGAACTGGAAAATTGCAAACATTATTCCACTCTTTAAGAAAGGAGGAAGGCAGATGAAAGGAAATTATAGACCAGTTAGCCTGACCTCAGTGCTTGGGAAGATGTTAGAGTCAATTGTTAAGGATGAGGTGATGGAGTACTTGGTGACACAGGACAAGATAGTATAAAGTCAGCTTGGTTTCCTTAAAGGAAAATCCTGCCTGATGAACCTGTTGGAATTCTTTGAGGAGATTACAAGTGGGATAGATAAAGGGGATGCAGTGGATGTTGTATATTTGGACTTTCAGAAGGCCTTTGACAAGGTGCCACACATGAGGCTGCTTACCAAGTTAAGAGCCATGGTATTACAAGGAAGTTACTAACATGATTAGAGCATTGGCCGATTGGAAGAAGGCGACAAGTGGGAATAAAAGGATCCTTGCCTGGTTGGCTGCCAGTGACTAGTGATGTTCCGCAGGGGTCGGTGTTGGGACCACTTCTTTTTATGCTGTATATAAATGATTTAGATGATGGAATAGGTAGCTTTGTTGTGAAGTTTGCAGGTAATACAAAGATTGGTGGAGGGGCAGGTAGTGTTGAGGAAACAGGCAGGATGCAGAAGAACCTAGACAGATTAGGAGAGCGGGCAGGAAAGTGGCAAATGAAATATAATGTTAGAAAATGCATAGCCATGCACTTTGGTAGTAGAAATAAATGTGCAGACTATTTTCTAAATGAGGAGAAAATCCAAAAATCTGAGACGCAAAGGGACCTAGGAGTCCTTGTGCAGAACACCCTAAAGGTTAACTTGCAGATTGAGTTGGTTGGAAGGCAAATGCAATGTTAGCATTCATTTCAAGAGGTCTAGAATACAAGAGCAAGGCTGTGATGCTGAGGCTTTATAAGGCACTGGTGAGGCCTCACCTTGAGTATTGAGTACGATTTTAGGCTCCTCATCTTAGAATAGATGTGCTAGCATTGGAAAGAGTCCAGAGGAGGTTCACAAGGATGATCCCAGGAATGAAAGGTTTATCATACCAGGAACATTTGATGGCTCTGGGTCTGTATTCGCTGGAATTTAGAAGGATGAGGGGGGATCTCATTGAAACCTTTCGAATGTTGAAAGGCCTAGACAGAGTAGATGTGGAAAGGATGTTTCCCATGGTGGGAGAGTCCAGGACAAGATAGCACAGCCTCAGGATAGAGGGGATTCCATTCAAAACAGAGAGGCAAAGAGATTTCTTCAGCCAGGGAGTGGTGAATTTACGAAACTTATTGCCACGTGCAGCTGTGGAGGCCAGGTCTTTGGGTGTATTTAAGGTAGAGATTAATAGATTCTTGATTGGACATGGCATCAAAGGTTACGGGGAGAAGGCCGGAAAATGGAGTTGAGGAGGAGAAAGTAAAGGACCAGCCATGATTGAATGGTGGAGCAGACTCGATGGGCCAAATGGCAAATGGCATAATTGTTTATTTATTTATTTATTTATCTAATAGTCAAGTTAAATAAGTCGTGCATAAAAAAAGTGGTGAGGTAGTGTTCATGGGTTCAGTGTCCATTCAGAAATTGGATGGCAGAGGGAAAGAACCTGTTCCTGAATCGTTGAGTGTGCCTTCAGGCTTCTGTACCTCCTTCCTGGTGGTAGCATGAGAAGAGGGCATGTCTTGGATGACGGATGCGGCCTTTTTGGGGCATTTCTCTTTGAAGATGCCCTGTGCACTACGGAGGCTAGTACCCATGATGGAGCTAACCCATGTTTACCGGTATCTGCAGCTTATCTCAACCCTGTGCAGCAGCCACCCCCACCCCCATACCAGATGGTGAAACAACCAGTTAGAATGCTCTCCATGGTACATCTGTAGGAATTTGCAATTGTCTTTGGTGACATACCAAATCTTCTCAAACTCCAAATGAAATACAGCCGTTGTTTCACTTTCTTTGTAGCTGCATTGATGTGGCCCAGCCCAGATGCTCAGAGATGTTGACAGCCAGGAATTTGAAATTGCTCACTCTTTCCACTTCTGTTGCCTCGATGAAGACTAATGTATGTTCCCTCAACTTACCGTTCTTGAAGTCCACAATCAGTTCCTTGGTTTTACTGACATTGAGTGCAAGGTTGTTGCTGCACCACTCAATGAGCTGATCTATCTCACTCCTGTACGCCCTCTCATCACCATCTGAAATTCTGCCGACAATAGTTATCTCGACAGCAAGTTTATAGACGGCATTCAAGCTGTGCCTAATCACATAGTCATGGGTGCAGAGAGAGTAGAGCAGTGGGCCAAGCACACATCCTTGAGGTGCACCAGTGTTGATTGTCAATGAGGTGGAGATGTTATTTCCAATCCACACAGATTGTAGTCTTCCAGTGAGGAAGTCAAGGATCCAGTTGCATAGGGAGGTACGAAGGCCCAGGTTTTGGAGCTTTTCAATCAGAGTTGTAGGAATGATTGTATTAAACACTGAGCTGTAGTCAATAAACCGCCTCCTGACATGAAGGTCCTGGAAAAGGGTCTCAGCCCAAAACGTCAACTGTTTATGCTTTTCCATAGATGCTACCTGGCCTACTGAGTTCCTCCAGCATTTTGTGTGTGTTGCTTCAACTTCCAGCATCTCTTGTTTGTGTCAGTGTTGTCCAGGTGATCCAAGGTTGCGTGAAAAGCCAATGAGATCACATCCACTGTTCAGTCGTTAAGTCGAGTCTGACTCTTGTGACCCCATTGACTCCTGTACACTAAGCCTTCTTGCTGGAAGCTGTCTCTCTCAGATCTCCCAAGGTCATACACATTGTCTGAGTAATATTACCTACCCATCGTAGCCTCTGTTGGCCTCTCCTTCTTTTACCTTCTGTTTTACCTAACATTAGAGTCTTCTCCAAGGAATCCTGTCCTCTCGTGATGTGCCAAAAATATTTGCGCTTTTGTCTCATAATCAAGCCTCCTAGTGAGTAATCTGGTTGTATTTCATCAAGTATTGACTTGTTGGATCTTCTTGCTGTCCTACGAACTCTTAACTCTTCCCTCCAGCATCCAAGTTCAAACACGTCGATTCTTCTGTATTCAGCCTTATTAATAGTCCAACTCTCTCAGCCATACATCACAACTGGAAATATCAAAGACTTGACTGTATGGATTTTCATTGACGATGTTATGTCTCTGCTCTTCATTATTTTATCTAAGTTTGCCATTGTTGCCTTCCCTGGAAGTTAGCACTGTTTAATTTTATGCCTGCGGTGACCATATGTAGAAATCTTTGAACCGAGGAAGACCAAATCCGTCACTGCTTCCACTTCCATTCCATTTATTAACATGGAGTTAATAGGGCTGGTCGGCGTAATCTTGGTTTCCTTACTATTGAGCAACAAGCCAGCTTTTACACTTCCTTCTTTCACTGAATTAGAAGCTTCCTCAGATCTTCCTCACTTTCAGCCATTAGGGTAATGTCATCTACATATCCGACATCCACTGTAGACCACTGCAGATTGCAAAGGCTCCAGATCCTTGCTGAGACAAGAGTTGATTCTAGCCATAACCAACCTCTCAAAGCACTTCATCACTCTCGATGCGAGTGCTCCTTTGAGTATTCAAGAAATAGATCTAATTTCTCACAGGATTTTCATTTCCGCTTGCTCTTACAATTCTGGCTTGAAGCATTTTGTGTGAGGTCAGCACCACAGTAGAAACCAAAATTGTTGTTTCAGCAAGACATTTGACAATTCTGGTCTGTAAATCACATTGTTTGACTGCTCAGGAATGATGCTATCTGAAAGGCCAATAACACTAAACTACATCAGTTGCCAGAAAGCCAAATACCACCCTTCAGGCCACTGCTTACTCTGCACTCTACTCGCCCTTAATAACGAACCTTTCTTGCAGCTTCACCCACCTTTCTGCAAATAAAGGAGTGTAAGGTTCTCGGTAATATTAGCTGGACTGTTAACTGTTTATTACCAAAATGGCTTCTTGTACTGTTAACTGCTGAGCAAGGGGTTCTCTGTAACAGCAATGTTTGGGTTATACTATGTTATAATGGAAATTGCATTCATTTGCTAGCCAATGGAAGTCATGTTATGTTATCTGGTATATGTGTGCTGAGTTGAGGAGCGTGGGCTTTTCGGGAGGCGTGCGGAGAGGACGGACGTGCGGAGAACGGACAGTGGTTCCAGGGTGGCGGATACCAGACTTCAGGGTTTCAGATGGTGGCCGGAGTCTCGGAAGGACGTTGTGGATGGAATCGGAGGCGTGAGCTCCGAAGTATTAAAATATTATGTGCACAAGACTGATAAATTTCTTACATGACACCTTTTCTTTCAGTTGTTGCTACTAACCCATCACCAAAATTTGCTATAAAGTATAATTCTTTACTCACACTTGGTATATTGATTGATATTTGTGTCATGGCTGATCATTGGGCGTCTCACACCGTATCCGCACCAAAGCATTTGCACTGTTTGGCGGGGTTGACGGCTATTCTCCCTAGGCAACGGGAGTCAGATGGGGCAAAGGCTGTTACAAGAACTTACTTTAATTGGTGATTTTTTTCCAACCTTCTGCGCCTAGAGATCCTCATCATTCAAGCCATACTCTTTTCTCGCTGCTGCCATGAGGTAGAAGATACTGAGGCCTCAGGACTCGCACCACCAGGTTCAAGAACAGTTACTACCCCTCAACCATCAGGCTCTTGAACAAAAGGAGATAACTACACTCACTTGCCCATCCAATGAGATGTTCCCACAACCAATAATCTCGCTTTATCTTGTTATTTCTTATTCTTGTTATTTATTGCTATTTATTTATATTTGCAGTTGCACAGTTTGTTGTCTTCAGCACTCTGGTTGATCTTTCATTGATCCTGTTATAGATTTGCCGAGTATGCCACAGGACAATAAATCTTATGGTTGTATGTGGTGACAGATATGTGCTATAATAATAACATTTACTTTGAACTTTGATTATGGATGATGCAGATGTGGAACAAAGGCCTTGGGAACATTTATAGAAACCCCTTGGCTCAAAGCACAGAATAGGTTGTCACTGAAGTCCTTTTTCAACCAGGCTATAAGCATACTGAAAGGCAAAACTCTGCTTTAAAGATAATATACTGAGGTATAGAAAAATTGGATGTTCTGGAAGAATTAAGTAGGTCAAATATAATTTCTGAAGCGGGAAAACAGAGTTAGTGTTTCAGCTCATTGACACTTCTGATGTGGTCAGTTCTGTTGAGCATTTCCGATAAGTTCTGCTTTTCACCTCCTAGGCTGCAAAGTCTGTGCGGGCTGTACTTTCACAGTAGCTCTCAAGTGGCCCCCTCTCCCTCGAGGCTATTGGAGGATTTATGAATTGGACTGAACTCTTTTCATTTTTATGTCTTTTATATTCTGTGTTTTCACCCGTTCTTTCTCTTTTGCCTTATGAGCGATCTAACTTTGCCACGGTTTTGTAGCGTTATTTTTGTGTGGGAGGTGTGGGGTTTGATGTTCCCACAGTTTGCTGGATTTGTTTCTCTACTTTGGGCGGGGTGGGGGCTGATGCGCTTGCTACTGCTGTGCAACTTAAATTTAAATTTGGCGCAATTTGTAAGTGTTCTTTGTGCCGGGTGTGGGGTGGGGGGGCATTGGCGTTTGATATTCCTGTTGCTGTTGCGTTGTATAATTTGGGGTGATTTGTAAGTGCGGGAGAGGGAATGATGTTTTTCTTCGACATAACCACTATCATTTTCATCTTCCTATTCTTAGAATAATTCATGTTCCAGTTCTTTTTTTAAGCCACATCTCCAAGTTTTTTGCTCACTTCTGCATTAGGGAACTCACTGATTTTCTGTTCTAGAAGAGAAGGTTTCAACTAATTTAATTCCAGCCCACTACTGTGGGCAGGGGGGTTGGATTTGTAGCCTTCACCAAAATGCCTCCACTTTGGAAAGTGCACATTTGCCGACACTGAGAGTGAGGAAGACCCGAGGAACAATCAAAATTGATTGTCCCTAACTAATTGAATTGACTTTATTACTTACATCCTTCATATACATGAGGAGTAAAAATCCTTACGTTACACCTCCATCTAAATGTGCAATTTATAGTAATTTGTAATAAATAGTATGTACAACAGAACAGTCAAATTAACAGAGAAACACAATTGTACCAGCATGAATTGATCAGCCTGATGGCTTGGTGGAAAAAGCTGTCCCGGAGCCTGTTGGTCCTGGCATTAACGTTGCAGTCCCAGAACAGTTTGTGGTTGGGGTGACTCAGGAAATACAGCTCCCATATCAGGCAGTGATGCAGCCAGTCAGGATGCTCTCAGTTGTGCCCCTGTAGAAACTTCTTAGGAATTGGGGGCCCATACCAAACTTCTTCAACTGTCTGAGGTGAAAGAGGCACTGTTGTACTTTCTTCACCACACAACCGGTATATACAGACCACGTCAGATCCTCAGTGATATCAGGATTGCTGCCAGTGCTACGTGACAGAGATGGTAAGAATTGGAGGAGATGGCAGTTGAATGCGTGGCTGAGGAGTTGGTGCAGGGAGCAGGGTTTTAGATATTTAGATCATTGGGATCTCTTCTGGGGAAGGTGAGACCTGTACAGATTGGATGGTTTGCACCTGAACTCGAGGGGGAGCAATATCCTTGCAGGTAGGTTTGCTAGCATGGTTCAGGAGGGTTTGAACTAATTTGCGAGGGGGATGGGACCCAGAGCGATAGAGCAGTGAAAGAAGTGCATGGAGTAAAGCCAGATCTAACATACAGAGAGGCTTTGAGGAAAGAGAAGCAGAATAAACAGTGTAAAGACAGTAAGGTAGAAGGGCTGAAATGTGTGTACCTCAATGCAAGAAGCATCAGGAACAAAGGTGATGAACTGAGAGCTTGGATACATACATGGAATTATGATGTAGTGGCCATTACAGAGACTTGGCTGGCACCAGGGCAGGAATGGATTCTCAATATTCCTGGATTTCAGTGCTTTAAAAGGGATAGAGAGGGCAGAAAAGGGGGAGGAGGGGTGGCATTACTGGTCAGGGATACTATTACAGCTACAGAAAGGGTGGGTAATGTAGCAGGATCCTCTTTTGAGTCAATATGGGTGGAAGTCAGGAACAGGAAGGGAGCAGTTACTCTACTGGGGGTATTCTATAGGCCCCCTGGTAGCAGCAGAGATACAGAGGGGCAGATTGGGAGGCAGATTTTGGAAAGGTGCAAAAATGACAGGGTTGTTATCATGGGTGACTTTAACTTCCCTAATATTGATTGGCACCTGATTAGTTCCAAGGGTTTAGATGGGGCAGAATTTGTTAAGTGTGTCCAGGATGGATTCCTGTCACAGTATGTGGACAGGCCGACCAGGGGGAATGCCATACTAGATCTAGTACTAGGTAATGAACCGGGTCAGGTCACAGATCTCTCAGTAGGTGAGCATCTGGGGGACAGTGACCACCGCTCCCTGGCCTTTATAATTATCATGGAAAAGGATAGAATCAAAGAGGACAGGAAAATTTTTAATTGGGGAAAAGCAAATTATGAGGCTATAAGGCTAGAACTTGCGGGTGTGAATTGGGATGATGTTTTTGCAGGGAAATGTACTATGGACATGTGGTCGATGTTTAGAGATCTCTTGCGGGATGTAAGGGATAAATTTGTCCCGATGAGGAAACATAGAAACATAGAAACATAGAAAATAGGTGCAGGAGTAGGCCATTCGGCCCTTCGAGCCTGCACCGCCATTCAGTATGATCATGGCTGATCATCCAACTCAGAACCCTGTACCAGCCTTCCCTCCTTACCCCTTATCCCTTTAGCCACAAGGGCCATATCTAACTCCCTCTTAAATATAGCCAATGAACTGGCCTCAACTGTTTCCTGTGGCAGAGAATTCCACAGATTCACCACTCTCTGTGTGAAGAAGTTTTTCTGAGGATCTGACGTGGTCTGTATATACCGGCTGTGTGGTGAAGATAAAGAATGGTAGGGTGAAGGAACCATGGGTGACAAGTGAGGTGGAAAATCTAGTCAGGAGGAAGAAGGCAGCATACATGAGGTTTAGGAAGCAAGGAACAGCTGGGTCTATTGAGGAATATAGGGAAGCAAGAAAGGAGCTTAAGAAGGGGCTGAGAAGAGCAAGAAGGGGGCATGAGAAGGCCTTGGTGAGTAGGGTAAAGGAAAACCCCAAGGCATTCTTCAATTATGTGAAGAAAAAAAGGATGACAGGAGTGAAGGTAGGACCAATTAAAGATAAAGGTGGGAAGATGTGCCTGGAGGCTGTGGAAGTGAGCGAGGTCCTCAATGAATACTTCTCTTTGGTATTCACCTATGAGAGGGAACTTGATGATGGTGAGGACAATATGAGTGAGGTTGATGTTCTGGTAAGGGAGAGGAGGTGTTGGAGTTGTTAAAATACATTAGGACAGATAAGTCCTCGGGGCCTGACGGAATATTCCCCAGGCTGCTCCACGAGGCGAGAGAAGAGATTGCTGAGCCTCTGGCTAAGATCTTTATGTCCTCGTTGTCCAAGGGAATGGTACCGGAGGATTGGAGG
The DNA here is from genome assembly GCF_963921235.1 of Mobula hypostoma. Lineage (NCBI taxonomy): Eukaryota > Metazoa > Chordata > Chondrichthyes > Myliobatiformes > Myliobatidae > Mobula > Mobula hypostoma. Next base: position 7,561,034 of record NC_086125.1, on the reverse strand, counting down.
GAGGCGAATGTTGTTCCCTTGTTCAAAAAAGGTAGTAGGGATAATCTGGGTAATTATAGACCAGTGAGCCTTACGTCCGTGGTGGGAAAGCTGTTGGAAAAGATTCTTAGAGATAGGACCTATAGGCATTTAGAGAATCATGGTCTGATCAGGGACAGTCAGCATGGCTTTGTGAAGAGCAGATCATGTCTAACAAGCCTGATAGAGTTCTTTGAGGAGGTGACCAGGCATATAGATGAGGGTAGTGTAGTGGATTGTCAAAGATTTCAGAGGCACATTGATAGGATGCAGAAGTGTGCTGAGAAGTGGCAGATGGAGTTCAACCCGGAGAAGTGTGAGGTGGTACACTTTGGAAGGACAAACTCCAAGGCAGAGTACAAAGTAAATGGCAGGATACTTGGTAGTGTGGAGGAGCAGAGGGATCTCGGGGTACATGTCCACAGATCCCTGAAAGTTGTCTCACAGGTGGATAGGGTAGTTAAGAAAGCTTATGGGGTGTTAGCTTTCATAAGTCGAGGGATAGAGTTTAAGAGTCACAATATAATGATGCAGCTCTATAAAACTCTGGTTAGGCCACACTTGGAGTATTGTGTCCAGTTCCGGTCACCTCACTATAAGAAGGATGTAGAAGCATTGGAAAGGGTACAGAGGAGATTTACCAGGTTGCTGCCTGGTTTAGAAAGTATACATTATGATCAGAGATTAAGGGAGCTAGGGCTTTACTCTTCGGAGAGAAGGAGGATGAGAGGAGACATGATAGAGGTGTACAAGATAATAAGAGGAATAGATAGAGTGGATAGCCAGCGCCTCTTCCCCAGGGAACCGCTGCTCAATACAAGAGGACATGGCTTTAAGGTAAGGGGTGGGAAGTTCAAGGGGGATATTAGAGGAAGGTTTTTTACTCAGAGAGTGGTTGGTGCGTGGAATGCACTGCCTGAGTCAGTGGTGGAGGCAGATACACTAGTGAAGTTTAAGAGACTACTAGACAGGTATACGGAGGAATCTAAGGTGGGGGCTTATATGGGAGGCAGGGTTTGAGGGTCGGCACAACATTGTGGGCCGAAGGGCCTGTACTGTGCTGTACTATTCTATCTATGTATATGATATTTATGCCGAGAAACTTAAAGCTGTTCACCCTCTCAACCCCAGATCCATTGATGTCAATAGGGGTTAGCTTGTCTCCATTCCTCCTGTAGTCCACAATCAGCTCTTTTGTTTTTGCGACATTGAAGGAGAGATTTTTCTCTTGACGCCACTGTGTCAGGGTGATGAATTTTTCTCTGTAGGCTGCCTTGTTATTATTTGAAATTAGGCCAATCAGTGCAATGTCGCCAGCAAATTTAATTAGCAGATTGGAGCTGTGGGTGACGACAGTCATGGGTATACAGAGACTAAAGGAGGAGGCTCAGGCCACACCCCTGAGGGGCACCTGTATTGAGGCTCAGAGGGGCAGAGGTGAGGGAGCCCACTCTTATCACCTGCCGGTATTCTGACAGGAAGTCCAGGATCCAGCTGCACGATGCAGGATGAAGACCAAGATCTCTGAGTTTCTTGTCAAGCTTTAGTTAAACCGTGGTTTTCCAAATGCTCGTAAATCTTATCCATAAGTTCCTCTCCAATAGCTTTCCTGCCACTGGTGAGATTCACCAGTCTATTATTTCTAGGACTATCCCTATTTCCCTTCTTGAACAAAGAAACAGCATTAGCTACTTCAGTGGTCCCCAACCACCGGGCCACGGACCGGTACTAGGCCGCAAAGCATGTGCTACCGGGCAATGAGGAAACAATATGATTTGGCCATGTGAGTCAGCTGCACCTTTCCTCATTTCCTGTCACGCTCACTGTTGAACTTGAACGCACGCATCAGCTTTGTCAGCGAGAGAAGATCAACTCCTTGAGCTTGCAAATGACAGTGGGCTGAAAAGTATGTTTGACATAACATCTCTGCCACATTCTGGATCAAAGTCAAGGCTAAATATCCTGAGATAGCCACGAAAGCACTGAAAACGTTGCTTCCATTTCCAACATCATATCACTACGAAGCAGAGTTGTCTGCAATGAAAACTAAATTGCGGAATAGACTGGACATAAGGAACCCTCTTCGAGTATCGCTGTCTCCCATCACCCCTCGATGGGACCGTCTTGTTGCAGGGAAACATGCCCAGGGCTCCCACTGATTCAGCAATATGCTATTGACTTATAATTGACTTATCACCATATTCATGCGAGGAAAATATGCGCTGTGTGTTTAATATTAAATTAGTTAGATAAACCCTTTTAGAAATGAAATTGAGTGTATTAGCCACTTATAAGTGACTTATAGTTGACTTATCACCTATATTCCGGTCGTGATTAACTCCCTCCCCACCCCCCCACCCCAGGTTGCCAACTATCCCATATTAGCCGGGACATCCGGCTAAATTGTCCCACACGGGACCGCCCTTGTCCCGTATTTCCCCTGCTAAGGTAGAGCATTCTTATGAAACCTTTCATGCCAAAATGACGTAAAGCGAAGAAGCAATTACCATTAATTTATATGGGAAAATTTTTTGAACGTTCCCAGACCCGAAAAATAACCTATCAAATCATACCAAATAACACTAACATATAGTGAAAGTAGGAATGATATGATAAATACACAGCCTATATAAAGTAGAAATAATGTATGTACAGTGTGGTTACACTGAACAGAATAGCCAAAAATGATTTGTGGAAAAAAAATCGGCACATACACGTATGCGCACACAGGTACCCGCGCAAGGCTTCATGGTCATGGTAGTCTTTCTCGGGGTAAACACAAGTGTCCCATATTTGACTGTTACTCCTGTCCCTTGTTTGGGAGTGAGAAAGTTGGCAACCCTACCCACCTCCCCGGTCGGCCGGTCCGCAAGAATATTGTCAATATTAAACAGGTCCGCAGTGCAAAAAGGTTTGGGGACCACCGAGCTACTTGACAGCCCTCCGAGACCTCACCTCACAATCTCAATGTAACAAGTAATTATGATCTGAAGAGAAGCAGATTAAATCGTGTCTTTCAAAGGTATTGATTGAGTACCTGAAAATGTAGAATCGCAGAGAAAAAGTTTGAGAATAGGACTAGCAGAATTATTCTTTCAAAAATTAATGGTTTGCAACTAGTGTATTGTTCAATGATTCTCAGTACAATATGGAACTAGGAAGGCAGATTGTGCATTGCTCATTGATGTATTGGTTTGGATACAAGGAACAGGAAATATTGCAATGGTACAGAATTACGTTTGGAGTTTACTGTGCAGTATTGGTCAGTGTACTCAGGAAAGGGTATACTGACAATGAATTCTTATCTGCTAGATTCCTGGGATGAGGAGTTTAATTTATTTAGGAAGAATACATTATTTGGGTCTATACTAGCCAGGGTTTAAATGAACAAGAGATGATCTCATTAAAATTGACAATATTTAAGAAGAATTGATATTGAAAGGCTCTTTTTTCCTGATTGAGGAGTCATAACTTAGGAGATACTGAACATATCGACATTTAAGATAAGTTTAAAGAATTTTTTTCCTTCAAAGAGTTGTAGATTTTTAGAATTCTCTGTCCAATCACTTTAATCTTCAAAAAGACCCATGCTAAGGTCAATAGATTGTTGGAATCCAAAAGAATTTAGAGAGATGGGATCAAAAGGCAAGTTCGATGATACTGCGGGTTAGTCATCGCCCTAAATGATTGATCAGTCACAAAGTCTTCATTTATTACACCTGCTGCTATTTCTTATACTCTGTCTACATTTCTTGTTGCCTTGGTAAAGCTGCACCCTGAATCAAAGACTCCAGCCACCCTGGCCATATCTCTTCTCTCCCTCACATCAGGCAGAAGATACAAAAGCCTGAAAGAATTTATCACCAGGCTCAAGGACAGTGTCTACCCCACCATTATAAGACTATTGAATGGTCCTCTAGAATGACAAGATGGACTCTTGACCTCATAATAGAGTCATAGAGAAGTACAGCACAGAAACAGGCCCTTCAGCCCATCTTTTCCATGCTGAAACCATTTAAACTACCTACTCCCATCAACCTGCACTGGGACCATAGTCCTCTGCACCCCTACCATTCGTGGACCTACCCAAACTTCTCTTAAACATTGAAATGAAGCTCAAATGCGCCACTTGTGCTGGCAGCTCATTCCACAGTCTCACGACCCTCTGAGTGAAGAAGTTTCCCTTCTTGTTCTCCTTGAACTTTTCACCTTTCACCCTTATCCCATGACCTCTGGTTATAGTCCCACCCAACCTCAGTGGAAAAAGCCCGCTTGCATTTAACCTATCTGTACCCCTCATAATTTTGCATACCTCTATCGAATCTTCTCTCAAACTTCTATGTTCTAAGGAACAAAGTCCAGACCTATTCAATCTTTCCTTGTAACTCAGGTCTTCCAGACCCAGCAACATGCTTGTAAATTTTTTTAGTACTCCTTCAACCTTATTGACTTCTTTCCTGTAGGTAAGTGACCAAAACTGGACACAGCACTCCAATTTAGGCCTCACCAAGCTCTTAACACAACTTCAACATAACAAAACATACTCTTCCTTGTCATGACTCTGCACATTATTGTCTAGTTGCACCGCACTTTCTCTGCAACTGTAACACGTTATTCTGAATGCTATCATTGTTTAAACTAATACTATATAAATACACCAGATTGATCCATGTGAATGGTATGCAAAACAGGTTTTTCACTGTACCTTTGTACACGTACAACAATAAACCAATTTACAATTTTACATTTTCTCTTCACTTTGTAAGAATGAGCAAACTGCCCAACATGCACTGTCAAGAATCTCACTGAAATCCTTCCATGAATGCGCTTCCAAAATCTTTGAACAGAGCCACTGAGAATAGTTTTTGCAGAAATTGTGCAATAAACTGTCACCCATCTATTTTACTTACTGCCCATTACAACTTTATCTTTTCTTGGTATCTTCTCTAACGTGCCCCAGGTATGGCTCAGGCTCCACATTTCTGCCTCTATGGTATAGCGCCAAGTTGTCTTTCATCTCCCGTATTCCCTCCACCTTTCAAGGGTCCAATGAAGTGCTGTTTTGATGATGAGAGTTGCCCTCTCTTCTCATCACGATCCCAATCCCATTTAAGATGGCGCTATGGAAGGTGGGTGACAGCTTACTGGTGGTTTTCAAAGCAAAAAATTCCACTAAGTACTCTAAAAATAACACTTTTTATATGGAAAATTATGGTAAATGATCACTGCAAACAATGAAGAGGAGAGCGAAGACAAGACTGATTCGAGCACCGAGGCGTGCAGGTTCGAGACTGAGTCAGAGCGGGGTCGAGGCATGTTCCAAGAGAAGTTGGAACTTTGGAGATGTAGTTGGAGCGAGCAGAGTGGAGTGAAGTTTGTTGTTTCAGAGCCCAGGTCCTAGTGCGGGGGACAACCTGAGTGCTTGGACAATTTAAGCACCGGGCCAGATGGACTGAAAAGGCAGGATGTTGGGACCGGAGTCAAGGATCGAGCTAGTTCAGCTCTGCTCTCCTCAGCACTGAGACTGAGGCTGTGAGACTGCTCCGGCCGCTAAGTGCCTTGTGTCCGCCAGCTTCGCTGTGATTTGCCCCACTATATGATGAACTAAGATCGAGGCTTTGGACCTACTCCAGGTGCTTCAGAATTTGGGTCTATGGACTCAATCTGGTTCGGAGTGCTAATGCTTGCTTTTATTGTTTGCATGGTTTGTGTTTTTTTCCCCTCTTTCTCTGTGTATTAGGTATTTTTTTTTAAATTGGGTTCTTTTGGGTTCCTTGCTTTGTGGCTGTCAGTAAGGAGACAAATCTCAAGGTTGTATAATTTATACATATTTTGAGAATAAATGTACTTTGAAATTTAAACTTTGAATCCATCTCCAACGTTTCCTCGTGATGATAGTGGCTATTTCCTCTTGATGACACTGAAGGAGCAGGGTGTGGTTGGAGGTCTTTCTTGGCCGGAAATACGGAGGATCTTCCAGAGGCTCCTGGTGGGGAATGACGACAGGTTGGCAAGGCCGTTCTCTCTCATGTACCAGCATTCTGACCCAGACTAGTGTGTGGGCAGAACAGAGCTCTAGTACAGCTGTACCTTGGCATAGACAACCACCTTCCCTTCCAGAGTATAAAACTGTTTCACTTGTTGCTGCCTTTAGTCTGCCAGACCCTGTCTATCTGCTTTCATTGACACCCAGTATATGTAGGTTGTAACAACACATTTCTGCAGTTATTTCTGCTTGCTTACCAGTTTGTACATGGTTTATACATTCCAAAAACTAATTTTGATCTTGGTCTTGGCAGAGTTCAGGGTTTCCTTCATCGTGCCAGTAGCTTCCTCTCGGTTTTCGCTACTGTTAGTCATGCAAGTCCCACATGGAGACTCAGGAATACCGTTACACGCAGATATAGAAGCATTCTTCATTGCCGTTTTCATAACAACTTTTTTTTTGACCTGTCAATGTGGTTAGCCTTGAGCGGAACACCCGAAACTTGAGGACCTTTACCCTTTGACCTGTCCAGCATGGGTGACCCTACCAAGAATCAAAGCACAAGCCCTGACTCCAGCCATCATAGTTCTCTGGGTCATTAAGGCACGCACACCTCCAAACCTTATGACAAGGTTATGGTCCTCTTTGAGGGCAGTATATATTACTCATGTGCATTTCAACAACCAGTTGAAAAACAAAATCATAGCAAGGCAAGATAAGTAAGTAAAGTGAAATGAAAAGTTTGGGTGAGTTGAAAGGAATCCTATGGCGTTTGGTTTGTCAGAGGAGAGAAGGAATCAAACTGAACTTTGACCAGAGAAGCAAGAAACAGACTAACCAGTACTCTGGCAGGAGTGTTAAAATTGCAGACTTTTTGGGTAGCTGTTAACAATAGATGTAGAAGAACTACCAGCTTTCAGCCATTCAAGTAAATACTTCCTGAAAAACACGAGACTCCCACGGCAAGTCCAAAACAAGCAAAGTACGGTGTGTCATCTACTCGGCTCCATTCTGGAGTCATTATAGAGTCCAAACTAAGCCTGCAGCTTATGCGTACTTGCCTCTGTGCCCATACACTGATGTAATGTCAGACTAACACCCAAATCCTAACTTCCTTCAATAGATTCACAACCAGAAGAGAAAGAAGAAATAGCTATACTTTTTACTTATGTCAATAAATTTGGACAGTTATTAGTGTTCATATGCAATTTCAGCTTCCATTTTTAACTCCCAACTTTTCTTAGAAACTTAAAACAATTTTAATCATTTTGGAATACTTAACTCTTAAACTCTTACAAAGCCTCTCAGATTTTGACAGGAGAATGGCTTTGCCTTGCCTTCTGTTAAAACTAACAAAATGTACAGCAGGCCGACTGACACCTTGGTACCACTGAGGCCTCACTAGCGTTTCACTTTCAACTTTGGGATCAGAAGGTAACCTTGCAACCACAAAAGGTTACTTCAGGCATGGGAACATCACAAAGGATGCGTCCAGACAGAGCCAAATCAATTTTCAAATCCTTTAAGAGATTTTGCAATTCTGTTTGATTGAAGCATACATTTGAAAAAGTGCCAGTGATGTTGTGACAACGCAACTTCCACTCAAAGCACTGCAACACCTAGCTAAGTCTTTCACTCTGAAGTTTGTAATGTGGTGACACCTTTATTTATTGATCTATTGAGCGATACAGAGGGAGTAGGACCTCTGGCCCTTTCAGCTACGCTGTCCCAGCAACTCCTGACGCACCCAATTAACCCTAACCTCATCACGGGACAATTTACAATGACCAATTAACCTATCAAAAAAATAGACTTTAACTCTTTTCCTTTTCAGGGCATCAGCTAATGAAATAAACATAAATGACCATGAGGGCCATTCAGTTCAATATAACCGTGCTTATAAAAAAAAGAGCGATCCAGTCTTATTCTATCTTTGAGCTCCGTAGTCTCTGAGGAGAGATGCCTCAGAAATGTGGCATACATCCTTAAGGACCCCCATCACCTAAGACATGCCCTGTTCTCATCGTTACGGTCAGGAAGGAGGTACAGAAGCCTGAAGCCACACAGTCAGCGATTCAGGAACAGATTCTTCCCCTCTACCATCCGATTTCTGAATGGACATTGAACCCAGGAACATGACCTCACTACTTTTTTAAATTTTTGTTTTTGCACTATTTTAATTTAACTATTTCATATATATATATATATATATATATATATACAGTATATACCTACTATAATTCAGGGTTTTTGCTACGATTATGTATTGCATTGTACTGCTGCCACAAAGACCACAAATTTCACAACACATGCCAGTGACATTAAAGCTGATTCTACAGTCCATAGCTCTACATGTCACATCTCTTCAAGCACTCATTCAAGAATTGCTTGAATGCATTTTAATGGTTCCTGCTTTTACCACACTTTCGGGCAATGGATTCCACACTGTTACCACCCAATGAAGAAAAACATTTTCCCTCATTGCTCCTAAACGTACTACTTTAAAAATCCTTTCTGGGAATATATATTATTTTATGACTCCGATTCCAGGACCCTTTAGTATTCTTGCATGGCTCAATTAAGATTTCTCTTCTATCTCACCCATCTAAATAAAAAGCCCTGGTTTAGCATAGCCACAACTTTTCTCCTAGGAGTAGTTTTGTGCATTTCCTCTGCACCTGATCGAATGCAGTCACTCCTTTCCTTCGTGTGTAGTGCTTAAGCTGTGGACTAACCATGCCAGCTTCTGTCTGCTCATGTTCTATGCCTCAGCTAGTTGATGAATGCATTTAAGGTACCATTTTAACCACCTCAATTGTCTGTCTGGCTACCTTGCCGAATCATTACACATACACTCCAAAGTAGTGTACCTGAGCAATCTCCAAACTGGCACATCCAATTTGCTGTTTGAAATGAAGACCAACTGGGTGCCGGATTACACAATCTTAAATTCATAGTTGAAAGTATTCTCCTGCATGGTTTCTGTGGCTCGGCGAAGCTGCTTAAGCCAACTAGTTGTGAAATAATGTGTCAGGATTGCATTGTAAACAGACAAAAAGTAAGCAATTGTTGAAATACTTACCTAGGCTCATTTGGTAAGACATTCAAGATGACTAGATAGCTGAATGCACAACAATAAGAGGTTGGGCAAAAATAATCAAAGAAGGATCACGACAGTGTAGAGGTTAGTACTGTTATGACAGTGAACAACGTCAGCAGAGAGACACTGAAGTTGGTGGATATAGAAGTCTTTATTCAGCCAAACACGTAGGAATCATATGGGAGATCCCCTTGGAAGAAGAGGCCCCCTGAACTCAAAGTACATCACATTTTTATACCCTGCAGATCAATGGTAACTCAACACAGTTTTAATGGTTACAAGGTGTAACATGGAAGCAGGTTCACAGGTTTGGTGAGTGAGACAGAAAACAGAAAAAGAACTACTAATAACCATATTAATCATTTATTTACAAACAGTAAATAAAATTGACCAAACATTTATGTTCCCCAAGTTACACAAACTACAGAACAAAAAGATACTTAGTTAAAAGCGCACATGGAGAATACCTTCCCAGATGCTCTGTTTTGCATGTGGTGAAGACAAAGGGAAAGAGGCTGAACCTCTCGCAAGTGTTATCCTTTATACCCAGGGTGTTTGAAACCAGGCACCAGACTGTGGCACACAAGGCAACAAATGGGAAGAGCTGCTACAGCTTTAAACTGACCAATCAACAACTGGCATGGTGGAAGTGGCTTTCGACTGGCAAATAAGCCATACCCCCATACTACCCAAGATTTCATTTACTTCAATACGGATTGACAAAGCTTCATTTATGTTAGTATGATTTTCAAACGTCTAAATCTTCACACCAACTCCAGACACCATAGATAGAATGTTAATCACCATTGCCTCTGTAACTGTTTTCATGCATATGCAGACATCTCAGCTCAGTGGGTGTTTCCTGGTTTGCAATTAACCCCAGTTTGCAGCAGAAGACCATTGTTCAGAGCTGCACTTTAACTTCAATCTGCAATCCACATTCAGATCTGAAGACTAGTTGCTGTTGAACTTAATATTTGCTATATACTATAACTTCAGAATATGCCCTAACTCGAAACAGAATTAATGTTTGGGGCAGTTGGGAGCTTGGAATTCAATTCTAGCACCGAATGTAAGGAGATTGAATGTTCTCCGTGTGACTGCGTAGGTTTCCTCTTTGTGTCTCACTTTCCTCCCACAGTCCAAAGACATACCAGTCAGTTGGTTAGTGGTCATTGTAAATTGACCCGTGTTTAGGCTAATGTCAAATAGGTGGGTTGCTGGGCAGTGTGGCTCACTGGGCGCTCTATCTTTAAATATAGTAAATTAATAAAATAAAGAATAGTTGTCCATATCTAGAGGAACATGAAGACCTTGGGTGTTGGTGGCTGGAGGAAATTTCAGGCTTAAAGGATGAGAGCTGAGGATAAGGCTTTGTTTGTGTTTTGACCATAAGGATGAGAATTTTAAAATAAATGAACTGCTTTAACAGGAGCCAAAGTAGGTTGGTGAACACTGAATATGGGTGAATGAGATCTGATGCAGCTCTAATCCTATAATAATGATTACCTTGGGATTCTAATAAACGCAGAATATCAATATCTTAACATACTGCACCTCTGTGTGGTATCTCCGTTGTACAGCAGCTGACAGGAAAGCACTTCAGTGGGTCGTCTCTAGCGCACAGAAGATCATCGGGACACAGCTCCCAGCCCTGGAGGACACCTACAGCTCTCGCTGCCTAAGGAAAGCTACAAGCATCTGTAAGGACAATACACACCCATGCAAACATCTGTTTGAAGTTCTTCCATCTGGCAGACGTTATAGGATTTTCTATGCCCGCACTTCCAGACCGAAAAATAGCTTTTCCCCCAGAGCTATAATTGCTCTGAACCAATCGATCAAGCATCATCCATAAATTGTTATATTGCTACTTTTAATACTGGTTTTATGGCTGTTATGCATCTGAGTTGTGCTTTTGCACTGCTGGACGTTGCTTGTACTGGCTGGCTACTTGATTTTATTTATTGTTTATTTATTTTATTTGTTGTTTTATAGCATCGAGTACGAGAGTTGCAAACTCATTTTCACTGTATTGGTGCATGACAAGTTGTACTATGCAATGAGAATAAAGATACTTCATTTCATTTCATTTCATTTCATAGTCATAGTCATAGTCATACTTTATTGATCCCAGGGGAAATTGGATTTCGTTACAGTTGCACCATAAATAATAAATAGTAATAGAACCATAAATAGTTAAATAGTAATATGTAAATTATGCCAGGAAATTATGAAATAAGTCCAGGACCAGCCTATCGGCTCAGGGGGTCTGACCTCCAAGGGAGGAGTTGTAAAGTTTGATGGCCACAGGCAGGAATGACTCCCTATGACGCTCTGTGTTGCATCTCGGTGGAATGAGTCTCTGGCTGAATGTACTCCTGTGCCCACCCAGTACATTATGTAGTGGATGGGAGACACTGACCAAGATGGCATGCAACTTAGACAGCATCCTCTTTTCGGACACCACCGTGAGAGAGTCTAGTTCCATCCCCACAACATCACTGGCCTTACGAATGAGTTTGTTGATTCTGTCGGTGTCTGCTACCCTCAGCCTGCTGCCCCAGCACACAACAGCAAACATGATCGCACTGGCCACCACAGACTCGTAGAACATCCTCAGCATCGTCCGGCAGATGTTAAAGGACCTCAATCCCCTCAGGAAATAGAGACGGCTCTGACCCTTCTTGTAGACAGCCTCAGTGTTCTTTGACCAGTCCAGTTTATTGTCAATTCGTATCCCCAGGTATTTGTAATCCTCCACCATGTCCGCACTGACCCCCTGGATGGAAACAGGGGTCACCGGTACCTTAGCTCTCCTCAGGTCTACCACCAGCTCCTTAGTCTTTTTCAGATTAAGCTGCAGATAATTCTGCTCACACCATGTGACAAAGTTTCCTACCATAGCCCTGTACTCAGCCTCATCTCCCTCGCTGATGCATCCAACTATTTCATCTCAATTGTGTTCCTAGTTGCCCGAAAGTAATAATTATTTACAAAGCTGCGGATTGGAAATAATTGTGCGCAATTCTGGGCACTTCCTGTCCACAAATTCTGGTCACGTCTGGTCAAGATGGCGCCAGTTGAGATCATGGCTCAGATTCAGCTGTATTTTAGTATTGTAAGGATGGTTTTGGGGACAGAGGGGGAAGTTAGGGATCAGGTTAGGGTTTAAGGACAAGGATTTGGGGAGTTAGAGGTCAGACAGGAGCCTAGGCTTTCACTCCATGCTCCGTGTCAGAAGGCCAGTGCTACATGGCTGAAGGACATCTGTGGACAGACGCTGTGGAGGAAGACCATCGTAGACGAGGGCTGGTGATCCTGCTCCCAGTCAGCAAATTCCCCATGGGACTTGCGGGATCAGAGGTCCATGCAGGCTGGAGGTATGAAAGTCAGTGACCCCCGAGGTATGGGTGCTGGTGAGCCAGGAGTTTGAAGCTTGGAGTTCAGCATCCCATCATTGGCGAGTCTAGAATTCGAGGTCTGGAGTTCGCTGTCCTTTATCAGTGAGTCCTGAGGTGAAAGTGAAGATCGTAGCCTGAAGGTTATTCAGAAATCTGGAGGCTGAGGCCCAATGGCAAAAGACTTGGGTCTGTGAGTCTACAAGTCCTCTGGGGAAGTCGGAGGCTGATGTCTGTGAGTCTGCAAGTCCAAAGGAGACTGAAGGCTTGGCCTGTACTGGGGTTGAAGGAATGTGTGTGTGAGTGTGTGTGGGTGGATGGGAGGGAAGAAAGGGGCTTGTTTTGCTGTTGTGGTTTAGTTGCTGCTGTTCTGCTGAACATTGTGGGCATGTTATGTTGGCACCGGAAAGTGTTAACAACACTTGCAAGTTGCCCCTCCCCCCACCTTTTTTATTCTGGCATCTCCCCCCCCCCCTTCCTTCTCAGTGCCGAAGAAGGGTCTTGGCCCAAAACACCGACTGTTTATCCACTCCCCATTGATGCCGCCTGACCTGCTGAGTTCCCCCAGAATTTTGTGTGTGGTGCTCGGGATCTCCAGCATCTGCAGACTTTCTTGTGTGTAACATTTAAGGTTGTGTTGGTTGTTAACACAAATGACACCTTTTACTGTATGTTTGGATGTACATGTGGTAAATAAATGAATTTGGGTATGAATATAAATCCAAATCTCAAGCTGCCTACAGGAAAAAGATCAATACGCTTGAAACAGGAGAAAGAAAATTTACAAGGAAGTTGCCAGGACTTAGAAAGGTTGGACTTTATTCTCAGGGGCTTAGGAGAATGAAGGAAGATAGAGGTGTACAAAATTATGAGGGGTATAGACAGGATAAATACATGCAGGCTTTTTCCCTTGAGGTTGGGTGAGGCTAGGACCAGAGGTCATGGGTTTAGCGAGAAAGGTGAAATATTTGTGGGGAACCTGAGGGGAATTTCTTCATTGAAAGGGTGGTGTGAGTGTGAAACGAACTGCCAGAAAATGTGGAGACTGTGGGTCTGATCGCATCTTTTAAGAAAAATTGGAGAGCTACACTGATGAGAGGGGTATGGAGGGCCACGGTCTGGATGCAGACAGATGGGACTAACCAAAAAAAAGAGGTTGGCACAGACTGAGCTGTAGTGCTGTATGCCTCTCTGATTCTAAGGCACAACCAATCCGTCTGAAATCTGTGAGCAATGCAGAATTAGCCTGAATTAAATTTTGTAAACTGGAAGGCAATCAAGATAAATATTACGTCAAATGACAGTTCTGAAACTGAACTAACAAACTGTCAATTAATGGGTTTGTTATGTCCAATTTCAGAGAGTGCATACAAAGAGCCTCCCACCCGTTCGCAGGACAGGAATTACCACAGCGAGGGTAAAGAGAGATGGAGAAGTGTGCCAGTGTGGATGGAGACTGGAGTCATTAATGGAATAAGTAGGGATTGCAGGTTACTTCAACGTGGGTAGACATCTATATTTCACGTGCATGGAAAGGCATCTATTTCACTGGGATTAAACCAGAGATATTCCTTTGACAAAAGCTTCATCCGTTTAGCACAGCAAATGTATATCTATATTTCCTCTTCTATGGATCTCCAAGTGCTCAGGTATTGCACTCCAAACCTAGAGCATTGTGTTCTTGCATCAGACTTCTCAGTAATATTTTGCCTGTGATCACAGCACTCTAACACTCAACATGGTTCCTCTTTTATGTAATATTTGTGCAAGAAAACAACTAGACATGATAAGATCTTTTAGACATAGTACACACCTTCAGAAACCCATAATCTATGTCAAACAAAAGGCTTTGAAGTATAGGATGGTAGAGTATAGGAGGTCATTCTGCTGATGGTGTCTGTGGAAAGAGGTACTCAGTTAATGACCCTGCCCTCATCTCCCACAGCTCCATAAACAATATCTCTTTCTCGTTTCCAAATCTTGTTTCTTGAGAGTAACTATGTAATTAGCTTCCACCACCATTCCTGATCATAACAAATTGTCCAATTAAAATACGCTTCTTTATCTGCCCTAGTTTCACCTCAGCTCAGTGTCAAGAGGTTATGTTGCAACTTTATAAAGCTCTGGCCAGGCCACATCCGGAGAATTGCATACAGTTCTGGTCACCCCACTATAGGAAGGATGTCAAGCCTTTGGAGAGGGTACAGAGGAGGTTTATCAGGATGCTGCCTGGTTTGGAGGGCATGTGTTATCACGAGAAGGTGGATAAACTTGGGTTGTTTTCTCTGGAGTGTCAGAGGCTGTGGGGAGATCTGATAGAGGTTTATAAGATTATGAGAGGCATAGAAAGAGTGCACAGGGAGTATCTGTTTCTCAGGTTGAAATGTCTAATACCAGAGGGCATGCATTGAAGGTGAGAGGAAGTAGGTTCAAAGGGAATGTGAGGGGGTAAGTTTTAGACTCAAAGAGTCGTGGATGCCTGGAATGTGCTGTCTGGTATGGTGGTAGAGGCAAATACATAAGAGGCTTTAAAGAGACGTTCGGATAAGCACATGGATGTGAGGAAGATGCAGGGTTATGGACATTGTGTAGGTAGGAGGGATTGGTGTTTGGGTGTTTTTGATTTGCTTTTTAGCTGGTTCAGCACAACATTATGGGCCAAATGGCCTGTTCCTGTGCTGTACTCTTCTATGTTCTATTTTCTTGTTACTGAGGTGCAACTGGAATCATTTACACACGAGAGATTTTGCAGATGCTGGAGATTCAAACCAACACACACAGAATGCTGAAGAAACTCAGCAGCTCAGGCAGCATCAATGGAAAGGAGTAAACAGTCAACATTCTTATCCCAGCAAACAGATTCTTGACTCTGACCATCTCTATCACATGCGCTTAATTTCTTTCTGATCTAAGCATTCCATTTCTCAAAATAACTCACGGCACAAATCCTTCGTCCCTGAAACTATTCCTGTAATCATATTCTATAGCTTTAACAAGGCTTAGCCTCTTTGCTAAGGTATAGTGCCCAGAACTGAACACCACCAGATTCCACCTGAGGCCTAACCAGAGTTTTAGAAAATATTAGTGTAACTACCTTGAATTTGTTTTTATCAGTAAAGACTATGAGCGTTTTTTTTTTAGAAAAAGCCATTTATGAATACACCTCACTCACTCACTCCCATCCTCATGCCTCTGTATCTCTGTTTCTTTTAGTTAATTGGAGATAAACCACAGGACTAGGCTCTTCTGGCCCAGCAAGCCTGAGCCATCCACTCACACCCATGTGACCAACTAATATACTAATCCATACATCTTTGGAATGAAGGGGGAAACCAGAGCACCCAGAGGAAGGCCATGCAGGCACAGGGAGAGGGTGCAAAGTCCTTACAGACAGCAGTGGAATTGATTCTGGGTCGCGGACTCTGACGCTAACAACTACGCTACTGCAGCAGATATTATACAGTGTTCTATTGCCTCTCTTCATTCTTGTTAGAAACATAGAAAACCTACAGCACAATACAGGCCCTTCAGCCCACAAAGTTGTGCCGAACATATCCCTACCTTAGAAATTACTAGGCTTACCTATAGCCCTCAATCTTCCTAAGCTCCATGCACCTATACAAATGTCTCTTAAAAGACCCGATCATATCCGCCTCCACCACCGTCGCCGGCAGCCCATTCCACGCACTCACCGCTCTCTGAATAAAAAACTTACCCCTGACATCTCCTCTGTACCTACTCCCCAGCACCTTAAACCTGTGACCTCTTGTGGCAACCATGTCAGCCCTGGGAAAAAGCCTCTGACTATCCACACTATCAATGCCTCTCATCATCTTATACACCTCTATCAGGTCACCTCTCATCCTCCGTCACTCCAAGGAGAAAAGGTCGAGTTCACTCAACCTATTGCCAGTGAGGATAGGAATAGGATGCTCTGGAGGATGAACAAGTGGCTGAGGAACTGGTGTAGGGGGCAGGGTTTCAGATTTCAGGATCATTGGGACCTCTTCTGGGGCAGGTGGGACCTGTACAAGAGAGACGGGTTACACTTGAACTACAGGGGGACCAATATCCTTTTAGGGAGGTTTGTTAGTGCTATTGGGGAGGCTTTAAACTAGATTTGCAGGGGGATGGGGACCAGAGTGCCAGAGCTGACAGTGTGGCTGGGGTGAAAATAAATGATTTTAAAAGTTCAAGAAAATCCGCAAATAGAAAGGTTGTAAGTGGTGGTAAAAATCTTCTGAGGTGTATATATTTCAATGCTAGGAGTATTGCAGGGAAGGCGGATGAGTTGAGGGCGTGGATTGACACGTGGAATTATGACGTTATAGCAATTAGTGAAACTTGGCTACAGGAGGGGCAGGACTGGCAGCTTAATATTCCAGGGTTCTGATGTTTCAGATGTGATAGAGGCAGAGGAATGAAAGGTGGGGGAGTGGCATTGCTTGTTAGGGAAAATATTACAGCAGTGCTCAGGCAGGACAGATTAGAGGGCTTGTCTACAGAGTCCTTGTGGGTGGAGCTGAGAAACAGGAAAGGTATGGCCACATTAGTGGGATTGTATTACAGACCACCCAATAATCAACGAGACTTGGAAGAGCAAATCTGCAGAGAGATAGCAGGCAACTGCAGAAAACATAAAGTTGTGGTGGTAGGGGATTTTAATTTTCCATACATTGATTGGGATTCCCATACTGTTAGGGGTCTAGATGGTTTAGAGTTTGTAAAATGTGTTCAGGAAAGTTTTCTAAATCAATATATAGAGAGACCAACTAGAGGGGATGCAATATTGGATCTCCTGTTAGGAAACAAGTTAGGACAAGTGACAGAAGTCTGTGTAGGGGAGCACCTTGGTTCCAGTGATCATAACGCCATTAGTTTCAATTTGATCATGGACAAGGATAGATCTGGTCCTAGGGTTGAGGTTCTGAACTGGAAGAAGGCCAAATTTGAAGAAATGAGAAAGGATCTAAAAAGCGTGGATTGGGACAGGTTGTTCGCTGGCAAAGATGTGATTGGTAGGTGGGAAGCCTTCAAAGGGGAAATTTTGAGAGTGCAGAGTTTATATGTTCCTGTCAGGAATAAAGGCAAATTGAATAGGAATAAGGAACCTTGGTTCTCAAGGGATATTGCAATTCTGATAAAGGAGAAGAGGGAGTTGTATGAAATGTATAGGAAACAGGGAGTAAATCAGGTGCTTGAGGAGTATAAGAAGTGCAAGAAAATACTTAAGAAAGTAATCAGGAGGGCTAAAAGAAGACATGACGTTTCCTTGGCAGTCAAAGTGAAGGATAATCCAAAGAGCTTTTACAAGTATATTAAGAGCAAAAGGATTGTAAGGGATAAAATTGGTCCTCTTGAAGATCAGAGTGGTCGGCTATATGCGGAACCAAAGGAAATGGGGGAGATCTTAAATAGGTTTTTTGCGTCTGTATTTACTAAGGAAACTGGCATGAAGTCTATGGAATTGAGGGAATCAAGTAGTGAGATCATGGAAACTGTACAGATTGAAAAGGAGAAGGTGCTTGCTGTCTTGAGGAAAATTAAAGTGGATAAATCCCCAGGACCTGACAGAGTGTTCCCTCGGACCTTGAAGGAGACCAGTGTTGAAATTGTGGGGGCCCTGGCAGAAATATTTTAAATGTCGCTGTCTACGGGTGAGGTGCCGGAGGATTGGAGAGTAGCTCATGTTGTTCCGTTGTTTAAAAAAGGATTGAAAAGTAATCCGGGAAATTATAGGCCGGTGAGTTTAATGTCGGTAGTGGGTAAATTATTGGAGGGACTACTAAGAGACAGAATCTACAAGCATTTGGATAGACAGGGACTTATTAGGGAGAGTCAACATGGCTTTGTGCATGGTAGGTCATGTTTGACCAATCTATTGGAGTTTTTCGAGGAGGTTACCAGGAAAGTGGATGAAGGGAAGGCAGTGGATATTGTCTACATGGATTTCAGTAAGGCCTTTGACAAGGTCCCGCATGGGAGGTTAGTTAAGAAAATTCAGTCGCTAGGTATACATGGAGAGGTGGTAAATTGGATTAGACATTGGCTCAATGGAAGAAGCCAAAGAGTGGTAGTAGAGAATTGCTTCTCTGAGTGGAGGCTTGTGACTAGTGGTGTGCCACAGGGATCAGTGCTGGGACCATTGTTATTTGTCATCCATATCAATGATCTGGATGATAATGTGGTAAATTGGATCAGCAAATTTGCTGATGATACAAAGATTGGAGGTCTAGTAGACAGTGAGGAAGGTTTTCAGAGCCTGCAGAGGGACTTGGACCAGCTGGAAAAATGGGCTGAAAAATGGCAGATGGAGTTTAATACAGACAAGTGTGAGGTATTGCACGTTGGAAGGACAAACCAAGGTAGAACATACAGGGTTAATGGTAAGGCACTGAGGAGTGCAGTAGAACAGAGGGATCTGGGAATACAGATACAAAATTCCCTAAAAGTGGTGTCACAAGTAGATAGGGTCGTAAAGAGAGCTTTTGGTACATTAGCCTTTATTAATCAAAATATTGAGTATAAGAGCTGGAATGTTATGATGAGTTTGTATAAGGCATTGGTGAGGCCGATTCTGGAGTATTGTGTTCAGTTTTGGTCACCAAATTACAGGAAGGATATAAATAAGGTTGAAAGAGTGCAGAGAAGGTTTACAAGGATGTTGCCAGGACTTGAGGAACTCAGTTACAGAGAAAGGTTGAATAGCTTAGGACTTTATTCCCTGGAGCGTAGAAGAATGAGGGGAGATTTGATAGTGGTATATAAAATTATGATGGGTATAGATAGGGTGAATGCAAGCAGGCTTTGTCCACTGAGGCAAGGGGAGAAAAAAACCAGAGGACATGGGTTAAGGGTGAGGGGGGAAAAGTTTAAAGGGAAAATTAGAGGGGGCTTCTTCACACAGAGAGTGGTGGGAGTATGGAATGAGCTGCCAGACGAGATGGTAAATGCGGGTTCTTTTTTAACATTTAGGAATAAATTGGACAGATACATGGATGCGAGGTGCATGGAGGGATATGGTCCGCGTGCAGGTCAGTGGGACTAGGCAGAAAATGGTTCGGCACAGCCAAGAAGGGCCAAAAGGCCTGTTTCTGTTCTGTAGTTTCTATGGTTTCTATGGTTCTTATTCTCATAAGGCATGCTCCTCAATCCAGGCAACATCCTTGTAAATCTCCTCTGCACCCTTTCTATGGATTCCATATCCTTCCTGTAGTGAGGTGACCAGAACTGAGCACAGTACTCCAAGTGGGGTTTGACCAGGGTCCTACGAGGGGTGATTGATAAGGTTGTGGCCTAGGGTAGAAGGGGTCAGTTTAAGAAAATCTAGCACATTCATTTTTCAACGTAGTCCCCTCCTACATGTACACACTTAGTCCAGCGGTCGTGGAGAATACTTATCCCTTCTTTGTAGAAGTGGTCCACGGCAGGGCTGATTGATAAGTTTGTGGTCTAAGGTAGAAGGAGATGAGTTATACAGCTCTCGTTACATGCACATGCAGTTCATCTCTTTGAGTGAAAATGCAGGAAGTTTGAAGTTAATATCTCCTTCTACCTTAGGCCATGAACTTATCAATCACCCCTGCTGTGGACCACTTTCTGGAGGTCCAAGACGTCGACTTCTACAAAGAAGGGATCCGTATGCTCCACGACCGCAGGATTAAGTGTGTAAATGTAGGAAAAATAAATGTGCTAGGTTTTCTAAAATTGACTCCTTCTACCTTAGGCCATGACTTATCAATCACCCCTCATATATAGCTGCAACATGAGCTCTTGGCTCCTAAATTCAATTCCACGATTGATGAAGGCCAATACATCATATGCCTTAACCACAGAGTCAACCTGCGCAGCTGCTTTGAGCGTCCTATGGACTCGGACCCCAAAATCCTTCTGATCCTCCACACTGCCAGGAGTCTTACCATTAATACTATATTCTACCATCATATTTGACCTACCAAACTGAACAACTTCACAGTTATCTGGGTTGAACTCCATCTGCCACTTCTCAGCCCAGTTTTGCATCCTATCAATTTTCCGCTGTAACCTCTGACAGCCCTCCACACTATCCACAACACCTCCAAGCTTTGTGTCATCAGCAAACTTACTAACCCATTCCTCCACTTCCTCATCCAGGTCAGTTATAAAAATCATGAAGAGTAAGGGTCCCAGAACAGATCCCTAAGGCACTCCACTGGTGACCAACCTCCATGCAAAATATGACCCATCTTCAACATTGTTAAAATCTATCCTTACTTTTTCTTTTAGACTTCACCTTGGGGTTGAGGATAACTTGCTTCTCTTCCAATTCTGGGACAGCTGATGAAGGCAATGTGGGACCTACCTATTTCATCACAGGTGGGGCAAGATGTGTTCGACAGGGTAAGACCGTGTTAGCGTGAGAGCAAGTGCACTTCTGTTGTTCTCACTGGGCTTCCACCTGATCCTGGCAAAAAGATTTGAGGTTCACAGTACTATCCTGGGAACTCCTTTTCGAATCGTCTGCAAGAAAACTGCAGAGAGGTATGGTCACAGCACATCAGGGAAATCGACCTCCCCTCCATGGACTATATCTACATTTCTTGATCCCTCAGTAAAACACCCAACATAATCAAAGAGCCCAACCACCCTGGACATTCTATAGAGAGAGTGCAGAGGAGATTGAAAAGGACATTGCCTGGATTGGAGAGCGTGCCTTATGAGAACAGGTTGATTGTACTTAGAGGGATGGAGGATGAGAGGTGACCTGATAGAGGTGTATCAGATGATGAGAGGCATTGATCGTGTGGGTAGCCAGAGGCTTTTTCCCAGGGCTGAAATGGCTAATGTGAGGGGACATAGTTTTAAGGTGCTTGTACATAGGTACACGGGGATGTCAGAGATAAGTTTTTCACACAGAGAGTGGTGGGTGTGTGGAATGCACTGCCAGTGAAGGTGGTGGAGGCAGATACAGTAAGGTCTTTTAAGAGACTTTTAGATAGGTACATGGAGCTTAGAAAAATAGAGGGCTATGTGCTAGGGAAATTCTAGGCAGTTTCTAGAGTAGGTTACATGGTCGGCACAACATTGTGGTCTGGAGGGTCTGTAATGTGCTGTAGATTTCTATGATTCTATGATTCCCTTCTCACCTTCCTTACATTGGGCAGAAGATACAAAAGCCTGAAAACACCAAGCACAAGGACAGCTTCTATCTCACTGGTATAAGACTATTAAACGGTCCCCAAGTACGATAAGATGGACTCCGGACTTCACAGTCGTCTCTTTGTGGGCTTGCTCCTTACTGTCTGCCCGTACAGCACTTTCTCTGTAACTGTTGTATTTCATTCTGCATTCTTTAATCCTCAGACAACCTGCTTCTCTATCTACAACTCCACCCACCGGTGTTGTGTATTCGGCAAAGTTTCTAAACGTACCACTTACATTCTCATCCAAAATAACAAAAGTTACAACACCAATCTGTCCAGTATATCACTGATCAGAGACCTCCAATCAGAAAAGCGAATCTCCATTACCACTCGCTGCCCCCTATCATCAAGCCAGTTTTGGATCCAGTTTGCCGATGCACCTTGGGTCCCATGTGCTTTAACCTTCTGGACCATCTGGTACCTTGTCAAAAGCCTTGCTTAAGTCCATGTAGAGCACACCCACTGCCTTACCTTCGTCAATTTTCTTAGTTCCTTCTTCACTCAATCAGATTTTGACCAATTGAATCAAAAATCTTTAAACTTTCTCCAAATCTATACTCCCTAGGTTTGAAAACAGATGAAGGGTTATCCTAAGGGGATCCAGCCCCTCAGTCCCTCAGTGTGCATCGCAGCAAGGCCTTAAACTGTGGCATTTCACATAGTGCCTTTGCGGCAACTGGAAGAAGCTTCAGTACACCCCAGGCAGCTATTTGTGTTAGTGTCAGTGTGTCTTTGAGAACAGTCTGTAGGGCACACACCCTCTGTTACATAGATGATTCAGATGAACCTTTGTATAGCAGCCAATTCTAACCATGCCAAATTGCCACTGCTGGCGACCCCATGGGTTTGTTATTCTTTCATGATGTGCCCTGTGCTCCAATAATGATTGTTCCAAAGGTAGAAGATATGAATTTGATCCTTTATTTGCAACTGGCAAACTTAGTCTTGAAGTGATGAAACTTAAGTGTACCCAAGTGTAGGTTAAGAGTAATGTAGCAGTCAACAAAAGACATCCATGGGTCCCCAGCCACAGACTGCCACGATAAAAATACAAATACGAGACTTATTCCCTTCGCTTTTACCACGCCCCCACTCATGCGACTAGTTACCACAATAATCATAATAAACGTGCAACACAGAATACAATGCAGATAGAGATATATACATGGCTCCTAAACATTGCAAATTGTCACGATATCTTATCCCAGGTCCTCATGGCAAATACACGATCCAGAAGCAGATGGTTAATGGTTTCACCCCCACTGTTGTCAGCCCAGTAGTAATAAGACTCCAGATGCGTAGTATCTTCTCACCACCAGCAAAACAAGACCTTGGTGCTTTGACGTCCTTCCTGGAGAACCGTTTGACAGGATCTACCAACTCTTCCTCTGCTGTATTGACTACTGCTTTGGCACTGCCTTATGCGGCCATGTTGAGCTCGTCAATTTTATCAATTTTGCTTCCACCTTCCACCCTACCCCTAAAGTCACTTGGTCCATCAGTGACACCTCCCTCCCCTATCTTGATTTCTATGTCTCCATCTCTGGAGACAAACTGTCAACTAACATCTTTTAGAAAACTACACATTCCCAGGGTTATCTCAACCATACCGTTTTTACCGCTGTACCGTTGAGAGCATACTCACCAACTGCATCTCAGTGTGGTATGGCAATTGTCCCATATCGGACTGCAAAGCACTCCAGTGTGTGGTGAAAACTGCCCAGCGGATTATCGGCACCCAATTGCTCACCATTGAGAACATCTACCATAGACGCTGCCTGGGCAGGGCGAAAAGCATTATCAGGGATGCATCTCACCCTAACCATGGACTTTTTACTCTCCTCCCATCCGGTAGGTGCTACAGGAGCCTCCGCTCCTGCACCAGTAGGCACAGGAAGAGCTTCTTCCCTGAGGCCGTGACCCTGCTGAACCTCTTATCACAGCGCTAAGCAGTATTGCACCCATATTGTACTGTCTCAGTACTTTTACATTTGTGTGCTGTAGTACTTTTTTAATTCGCAGTTATTTTGTAAATAACACTATTCTTTGCATTTCTGGTCAGGTGCTAACTGCATTTCATTGGCTTTGTATCTGTACTTAGCACAATGACAATAAAGTTGATTCTAATCTAACCTAATCATACATCTTCCTATCTATCTCCTGTAAAAATACTATTCGCCTTTCTCAATTTCTTCATCTCCACTGCATCTGCTCCCAGTATGTAGCCTTTCCCTTCCAGGACATCAGAGATGTTCCCTTTCTTTAAAGAACGGGGTTTCCCTCCCTCTACTATTGATGCTTCCCTCACCCTATCTCCTTCATTTCCTGTACATCTGCACTCACCCTATCTCCTTCATTTCCTGTACATCTGCGCTCACCCTACCTTCCCACCCCACCACAATAGTGATAAAGTCCCTCTTGTCCTTACCTACCACTCCATCAGCCTCCACATTCAACACATCCTTCTCAAATTCCACCATCTCCAAAGGGATCCCAGCACAAATCATATCTTTACCCCCCACCCCCAGTTTTCCACAGGGATCACTTCCTCCATAATTCCCTTGTCTATTTGTCCCTCCTCACTAATCTTCCTTCGAGCACTTATCTCTGCAAGTGGCCTCAGTGCCACACCTGCCTATAGACCTCCACCTCCATTCAGGGCACCAAACTGCCCTTCCAGGTGAGGCAATACCACCTGTGAATCTACTGAGGTCGTCTATTGTGCCCAGTGCTCCCGATGTGGCCTCCTGTATATTGGTGAGACCTGTCACAAATTGGGGGACCGCTTCGTCGAACACCATCTGCCACAAGCTGGACTTTCCGGTGGCCAAACATTTTAATTCCCATTGGCATTCCTGTTCCCACATGCCGATCCATGGTCTCATTTTGTGTCAAGATGAAGCCACCCTCAGGGTGGAGGAATAATTCCTTATATTCCATCTGGGTACCCTCCAGCCTGATGACATGAATATCAATTTCTCCTTCCGGTGAACAAATTTCCCTTTACTGCCCTTTCTCTATTCCCCACTCTGACCTTTCACTTCTTCTCACCTGCCTATTACTTCCCTCCTTCCCTTTCTCCTATTGTCTACTCTCTTCTTTCCTCTCCAGCCCTTGACTTTTCCCACCCGCCTGGCTTCACCTATCACCTTCCAGCTAGTCTCTTGCCTCTTCCCTCACCTTTTTATTCAGGCATCTTCCCCCTGGCTTCTCAGTCCTGAAGAAGGGTCTCGGCCCGAAACATCGACTGTTTACTCCTTTCCATAGATGCTGCCTGTCCTGCTGAGTTCCTCCAGCATTCTGTGTGTGTTGCTTAGGATCTAGCATTTCCCTTTTTAATTAAACTTTGAAGACATTCCCTGCAGAACTTTGTCTGGTTAACTAGTAGTCAATGTACTTTTTATACTTTATACTTTATTGTCACCAAACAATTGATACTAGAGCGTACAATCATTACAGCGATATTTGGTTCTGCTCTTCGTGCTCCCTGGACTACAAATCGATAGTAAATATTAAAAATTTAAATTATAAATCATAAATAGAATATAGAAACGGGAAAGTAAGGTAGTGCAAAAAAACCGAGATGCAGGTCCGGATATTTGGAGGGTACGGCCCAGATCCGGGTCAGGATCCGTTCAGCAGTCTTATCACAGTTGGAAAGAAGCTGTTCCAAAATCTGGCCGCACAAGTCTTCAAGCTCCTGAACCTTCTCCCCGAGGGAAGAGGGACGAAAAGTGTGCTGGCTGGGTGGGTCGTGTCCTGGATTTGAACAGTGTTGTTCAGAATTAAGCTTTCCAAGAGGAACAGAAAGAATGCCATAGCATTCTTCACAGCAATGAGGGCAGATGGAACCTCAACAGAAAGTGATGCTTGTGATTGAGCCTCTGGGTAAAGTGGGTAACAGCATGAGAGACTGCCACAGCCCAGGCAGGGAGCAGGAGCCACCAGCTACACGACACACAGCAACACAAAGAGCAACTCGCACTTTCTGACCGGCTCCTTTGCACAATGAAGACAGAACACCACGCCCATAATCCAAACTACTGTATTACCTTTGGCAATACAGAATCAGGCTGATTATCACTGAAGCTGTGGCAGCAGTACAGTGCAAGACATAGAAAATCACTGTAAGCCACAAATAAACAAAGGAATAATGCAAAATTGGGGTAGTGAGGTAATGTTCATGGACGATTCAGAAATCTGAAGGTGGAGGGGAAGAAGCTTTATTTAAAACATTGAGCATAGATCTTCAGGCTCCTGTCCCTCCTTCCTTCTCCCCAGTAGTAGCAATAAGAAAAAAGCTTGTTCCATATGGTGAGAGTCCTTCATGACGGATGCTGCCTCCTGAGGTGCCCTTGATGGAGGGAGGGCTGTGCCCATGATGAGTCTACATCCCTCCAGAGCCTCTTTTGATCCTCGAATTTGGACCGTCCATACCAGGCAGTGATGCAACCAGTATGGATGCTCTCCGGCATATATCTGTAGGAGTTTGTTAGTGTTTTTGGTGACATATCCTCAGGCTCCTTGTTAAGTATAGCCACTGGCATGCCTTTTCACAATGGCATCAATGTGTTGGGCGGAGGATAGATGCTGATGCCCAGAGACTTGAAGCTGCTCACCCTTTCCACAACTGAGCCTTCAAGGAGGGCTGGGGTGTCCTCGCACAACTTCCCCTTCCTGAAGTCCACAATCTGAGGTTGTAGTTGCAATGCCACTCAACTGACCGATCTGACCGATGTTTGCCTCCTCATTGCCATCTGCGATTCTGCCATTGGTGAATTTATAGATGGTGCTTGAGCTGTGTCCAGCCACGCACTCATGAATGTAGAGAGAGTAGAGCAGTGGCCGAAGCACCCATCCCCTGAGGTGTGCCTGTGTTGGTTATCAGCAGGAAGGAGATCTTAATTACGATCCACACAAACTGTGGTCTGCTGACGAAGAGGTCAAATATCCACTTGCAGAGGGAAACAACAGGGGCCCAGCTTGAATCATATTCATTAGTACCGAGGAGGTGATGGCTCTGACCCTGAGGTGTGTTCAATAAACAGCAGCTTGGCGTCTGAATTGCTGTTGTCCAGGTGCACTAAAGCCAAGTAGAATACCAGTGATATTGCATCCACTGTGGGCCTGTTGAGATGGCAGGCAAATTGCAGCAAGTCCAGGACCTTGCTCAGGCAGGACTGAACTCTAATCATGACCAACCCAGCAAAGCACGCTATCGCAGTAAATGAATGCTACCAGATGAAAGTTGTTTTCCTGGCTCCAGCATCTTCAGTTAATTGCACTTGATAGCAAATTGGACAAGTGATCCATCAGATCTTGCCTTGATTTTGCTCTGATTCACTCGGGCTCTGGGGGTCAGATTGAGCTGTTCAGAGACACTCATCAGTCTGCAGACCAACAGTGGATCTGAGCAGAACACAGTCAATTTATTTGTACAAGTTAATCTTAATGCCTCTGCTGCATGGGAGGCTTGATACTACATTCAGACAAGGCAGAGAAGAGAGTGCAGCACTGCCCAGCTTTGGATCTGATTGGGAAGCTTTCTGCTCCCCATCCATAATTAAGACTGCATTTCTGAGTCATGTAGTTGCAACCAACGTTTCTGGGCTCCATTCCCAAATCCTAATTGGAAAAGCAGTACTGGTTATCATACTCCTGGGTATATATTTTCTTTCTGGCCAAAGTCACATCCAAGTGAATCATCAGTCCCACAGCAGACAGCTTAATTAGCTGTGACTTTGGGCAGAATCTCAAAAAACACATTAATTTGGATTGTTTCTTCCTTCTCAACTTTCACTTGAAATAAAGATGATAATGCCCTTTGTCATGGATTCAGACATAGTGCGAGTGGATTCCATAGTGCCATGCACCTCCAGCAGAGATGGGCCAATCCATTCCCATAGGATGAGCTACAGCTCAACCAACAGATCATCATGACCTGCTCTTTTATTTGTCTTTAAGGAATGGATGATGAATCAGTTTATTCAAGATCCTTTTGCTGTCATCTCAAGCCTCCAAAACAATGGTCAAAACGTTCTGAGAAGCAATATTATTGTCTTTAAAATGCACAGCTCAGCTGCGAAAGATCTTCAGATCTTTAGCAACACACACAGAATGCTGAAGGAACTCAACAGGTCAGGCAGCAGCTATGGAAAAGAGTAAACAGTCAAAGTTTTGGGCCAAGACTCCTCATTATTACTTCAGATCTTTAACTTGTCAGGCTACAACGATTAGTGTTGTAAACATAATAGATTTGGCAGATGCTGGAAATCCAGAATAAACTCACAAAATGCTGAAGAGCTCATTACATCAGGCAGCATCTACGTATGCAAAGGAATGGAGAGTCAACGTTTTGGACTGAGACCCTTCATCAAGACTAGAAAGGAAGGGGGAAGAGGCCAGAATAATAATAATTATTATTGTTGAGTTATTTTTATTTTGTTATTTGTTTTAATTTCATTTGTAATTGATCCATTATCTTCCTTGAGGCTTCAGATGACAGAAAACCCTCCGTAAAACATTTGGAAGAAGTGTGGGTAAGTCCTGCTTCATGAAGTAGAGTCCTAGAGGAGTACAGCACAGAAACAGGCCCTTCAGCCAAACTAGTCCATGCCAAACCATTGAAACTGCCAAGTCCTAATGACCTATGCCTGGACCATAGCCCTCCATATCCTTACCATCAATGTACCTAACCAAACTTCTATTAAACATTGAAATCAAATTCCCATGGACAACTTGGGCTAGCAGCTCATTTCACACTCTTGTGAGCCTCTGAGTGAAGACATTTCCCCTCATGTTCCCCTTAAACTTTTCACCTTTCACCCTTAACCCATGACCTTTGGTTGTAGTCCCACACAACCTCAGTGGAAAAAGCCTGCTTGCATTTACCCTATCTATACCTCTTGTAATTTTGTATACCTATAGTAGAATAATTTGCACAGTATCCTGCATTCCAAGCACAGATTCTCAAGGAGTTCCTGTCTCTATGGCTACTGCCACAAACAACTTACAGTCCCTAGACGAAAAGACAGTTCTTAATCAGCAATGGGATCCTAAATCGGCAGCTAACATCAACACCGCTCATCTTGAAATAATTGCCTTAATTGATTACAGTCTCTTCCCTGCAGGACATTTTACATTCTCCAGTTTCTTGGCTACACTGCCACATTCAAAGACTGGAAATTTATGCCCAAGGGCTCTTTGATTTACAGAACTCTGATAATTTACTATCCAAGCAAGCAGAAAGTCTAGTCATTTATCATCTGAATCACCGGGTGACGTTTCTCACACCACTTTAAACCTTGCAGAACCTCATTCCCAAATCCCTTTGACAAGATGCCACACATGAGACTGCTTAACAAGATAAGAACCCATGGCATTACAGGAAAGTTAATAGCATGGACAGAAGATTGGCTGACTGGCAGACGGAAAAGTGTGTGACTAAAGGGAGCCTTTGTTTGGTTGTCTGCCAATGGTTAGCCGTGTCCCACAGTGGTTGGTGTTGGTTCCACTACTTTTGATGTTATATGCTAATAATCTGGATGGCAGAATTGATGTCTTTGTGGCTAAATTTGCAAATGATACAAATATAGGTGGAGGGCTAGGTAGTGCTGAGGCAGTTTGTACAAGGACTTAAAATAGATTAGCAGAATAGACAAAGAGGTGGGAGATGAATACAGTGTAGAGAAGCCTATGGTCATGTACTTTAGTAAAAGGAAAAAAGATGTAGACTATTCCCTAAACAGGGAGTGAATTTAGAAATTGGGGGTGCAAAGGGATTTGGGAGTCTTAGTGTAGGATTCCCTGAAGGTGTGCTTCCAGGTTGAGTCAGCAGTAAGGAAGGCAAATGCAATGTTAGCATTCATTTCTATAGGATGAGAACATAAAAGCAAGGATATAGTGCAGAGTTATGAGGCAATGCCAGACCACATTTGGAGTATTATGAGCAGCTTTGGGCACCACTTCCAAGAAAAGATGTGCTGGCTTTGGAGGGATTGCTGAGGAGCTTTATGAGGATTATCCCAGGAATGAAGGGATTAATGTATGAGGAGTATTTAATTGCTCTGGCCCAGTACTCGCCAGAGTTTAGAAGAATGAGATGGGATCTCATTGAAACCTACCAAATATTGAAAGACCTAGATAGAGTGGCCATGGAGAGTATGTTTCCTGCAGCGGGGGAGTCTAGAACCAGAGGGTACAGCCTCTGAATAGAAGTATGTCCATTTGGAACAGAGATGAGGAGGAATTTCTTTATCCAGAAGGCAGTGCATTTGTGGGATTCATGGCCACAGATGGCTGAGCAGGCCAAGCCGTTGGTTATATTTAACAGAGAGGTCAATAGGTTCTTGATTAGTAAGGACATCAAAGGTTACATGGAGAAGGCAGGAGAATGTGCTGGTAAAGGACTCTCCATCTTATGTTCTTGCTATTTATTGTTTATTTATTTATTATTATTTTTTCTTTTTGTATTTGCACAGTTTGCTGTCTTTAGCATCTAGGTTGTTTGTCCCTATTGGGTGCAGTCATTCATTACGCTTCTTGTATTTACTGTGAATGCTATGAGAAATGAATCTCAGAGCTATATATGGTGACAATATATGTACTTCAATAATAAATTTACTTCGGACTTTGAAATCAGCCATGGTCAAATGTTGGAGCACACGCAATAGGCCAATTGGCCTAATTCTGCTCATATGTCTTATGGTCTTATAAACTCACCAGGGCCCTGTAAGAATCATTACAATGGAATCTGTGGGAAATGGAAACCTGCTGATACATGAAAAATGGGCAGATATACAGAGTAATCTTAATAAAAACATGAATGTACTGGGTAATTGATGGTGTGCTGTGTTATGAATAGAATTATCAAATTCTCACTATGTACACACGATGATGAATGTTGCCTGATAAAAGGCTTAAATTCACGGTGATATATCACTAAATGGCAGAAACCAAATTGTTAGTATCATATTAGTTCTAATTATATTAATTTATGTACTGCATCCTTTCAATCAATCCTGATGCATTCCTCTTCTAGTCTGGGCCAGTCTGCACAGCTGTAATAACAGCAGCCAACTGTTTCCCAGGACCTCACGATCTATATTCCTGAATTGTAGCATTGCATTTGCATTGTGAAAGGAAGCAACAGAACTGTAACCCTATGAGGACCACTCCAGATTGATTTGTTACTCCAGAAAGTCTAAAGGATTTTCTTAACTTTACTGCCTACTCCAGATGGCTTTGATGATCAGGCAAAAGAAACAAAATTATAGATCACTTAGTCAGACTTCAGTGGTTGGGAAGACGTTGGAGTCCAATATTAAGGTGAAGTTTAAGGGGAAATCTTGTTTGATGAATCTGTTGGAAATCTTTGAAGAAATAACAAGCAGGATAGACAAAGGAGAGTTGGTGGATGTTGTTTACTTGGATTTTCAGAATGCCCTTGACAAGATGCAGCACATGAGACTGCTAGCAAAACAAAAGCCCATGGTATTACAGGAAAGATAATAGCATAGATAGATTGGATGACTGGCAGGAGACAAAGAGTAGGAATAAAGGGGGCTTTTTCTGGTTGGCTGCCGGTGACTGGTGGCGTTCCACAAGGGTCTGTGTAGGAACCGATTCTTTTTACATAATATGCCAATGATTTGGATGATGGAATTGATGGCTTTGTGGCCAGGTCTGCAATGATACAAAGATAGGTGGACGGGCAAGTAGTGTCAAAGAAGCAGAGAGGCTACAGAAGGACATAGACAGATTTGGAGAATGGGCAAAGAAGTGGCAGATGGAATATAGTGTGGGGAACTCATGTTCATGAACTTTGATAGAAGGAGTAAAATGGTAGACTATTTTCTAAATGATAAAATCAGAGGTGCAAAGGGAGTCCTCGTGCACGATTCCATAAAGGTTAACTTGCAGTTTGAGTTGGTGGTTAGGAAGGCAAAAGTAATGTTAGCCTTCATTTTGAGGGGACTGGAATATAAAAGCAAGGATGTAATGCTGAGAATTTACAAAGCATTGATGAGGCCGTATTTAGAGTAGTGTAAGCAGTTTTTGGGCCGCTTATTTAAGAAAGGATGTGCTAGGATTAGAAAGTGTCCAAAGAAGGTTCACAAGAACGATTCCAGGAATAAAAGGGTAAACGTATGATGCCCATTTGATGTCTCTGGGCCTGTATTCACTGGAGTTTAGAAGAATGAGGGGAATCTCATTGAAACCTATCAAATATTGAAAGGCCAAGATAGAGTGGACGTGGAGAGGATGTTTCCTATAGTGGGAGATTTAGGACCAGGGGACACAGCCTCGGAATTGAGGCAGAACCATTTAGAACAGAGATGAGCAGGAATTCCTTTAGCCAGAGGTTAGTGAATCTGTGGAATTCATTGCCACAGTTGGTTGTGGAGGGCAAGTCATTGAATATACTTAAAGCGGAGGCTGATAGATTCTTGATTAGTAGGTGGGTCAAAGGTTACAGGTAGAAGGCAGGAGAATGGGGTTGAGAGGGATAATAAATCAGCTGTGATGGAATGGTGGAGCAGACTCAATGGGCTGAATGGCCTAGTTCTGCTTCAGTGTCTTATATAGTCTAATCAGGCAAAGTTTCACTTTCAACTTACTTTATCTTCAGAAGTCAAATTGTCATACATCTCCGTGATATTTTGTAGGAGCCTTTTCCGATCAGGAAATATAAAAGTGCAAACAGAAATATTGGACTATATATTAGCTGTGCAGCTATGTACAGTTGGTTTATTAAATAAAAGTACCAGCCTTGGCATAGAACTGCATCTTCTTTCCTTTAAGATGTTCACGGACTCTGCTGTGTTCTAGAGACCTGACCATCCAACTCAGCCTGACATTTTAAAGCAACCCTCTGAGTGTTATGTTGTTGTATTTCAAATGAGACTGCGGCTATGCTCTGGTCAGACATGAATACATAGTTCCATTGCTTAATACAAAAAAAGACAAGTCCAAGGTCAAAATTTAATCTGCATTCTCATGCCCTTCTACACCCTGCTTCTGTATGACTCAATGACTCCTTACTGAGTGCGAAGAACTTTAGGGTATTCTGTGGTTTTGGAACATATTATATAGATCCAAGTTATTTGCATACTTCAGCACTAAATGAGAAATTTGGAATTTCGGGATTTTGGGATTTGAACCAGAGTATCAGATACACCATTACTTACTGCCTGTTATGCTGCTGGTGTTTAGGGCAGCATTGAAGGTCCTCCATCTCTGTGTGTGTACAAGGATTCTTCATTGCTGTTTCCATAACAATTGTGTTTTGATCAGTCAGGGTCCTTGGGTCTGAGCTGAGCCCCTGAACCTGGAGGAGCGGTGGACCACTCTTAATCTGGCCTCTACCCATTGACCTGTTTGGCATGGTTGACCCTACCAAGAGCCAAAGGACAAGGCCCTGACTCCAGCTGACATAACTCCCTGGATCATTGAGGCACGCGAGCCTCCAAACCCTCCAACAAGGTTATGGTTGTCTTGGACCATTACAACGCATACAAAATGCTGGAGGAAGTCAGCAGGTTGCGCAAAATAAACAGTTATCGTTTCAGGCCAAGACCCTTCTTCAGGACTGACAAGGAAGGGGGGAAGACGACAAAATTAAAAAAGTGGGAGGGAGGGGAAGGAGGCTAGCTGGAAGGTGAGAGGTGAAGCCAGGTGGGTGGGAAAGGCCAAGGGCTGGAGAAGAAGGAATCTGATAGGGGAGCAGAGCGGACCCTTGGAGAAAGGGAAAGAAGAGTGGACCCGGGGGGAAGTGACCTAACCATAAGACATAGGAGCAGATCAGACCATT
Organism: Mobula hypostoma; assembly: GCF_963921235.1. NCBI lineage: Eukaryota > Metazoa > Chordata > Chondrichthyes > Myliobatiformes > Myliobatidae > Mobula > Mobula hypostoma. Next base: position 7,527,535 of record NC_086125.1, on the reverse strand, counting down.
CAGCCCATTGAGTCTGCTCTGCTATTCCATCATGGATGATTTATCCCCATAACCTTTGATGCCCTGACTAATCAAGAAACTTGAAACACGGAGCAGTGAAAGCAATCTGCTTAATTTTAACTTTAGCAATGCTGCTTTAGCAGGCAATCCCTGCATTAGATTACCTAACGCTCTTGATGGAAGAAAGTTAATATGGTGGAGTAATTAAAACAGAAGCAGAGGCAAAATAAAATCTGGAATGAAAAATTAATGGGCTCTGTGGTAGGAAGACCTGTATAGCTTTACAACAAAAGCTACCATAATCACCAAAAAATAACCTTTGTTGAAGCCTCAAATGCATTATTTTGCAAAGGCAGGTGTGAGATAGACAAGTTCAAACATGATCAAAACTTTGGTACAACTTCGAGAAATTAATGAAAGAATTCATGGACACTTTAAGTTTACAGGAAGTTGATAATTATCTTACAAAGTGCAGTGACTTGCCAACCTTTGAAGGTTTAGAACATTATTTTATTAAAATGCTATTATTTCAGTCCAAGAGCCTAAATTACAATGAATTTCAAGAAATTATGAAATTGCTTATGGAATAATTTGCTTTATTAGTCGAGTCATTGAGTTCAAAAGTCAGGAGGTTATGTTGCAACTTTATAAAAATCTGGTTAGGCCACATTTGGAGTATTGCATACAGTTCTGGTCGTCGCACTATAGGAAGGATGTTGGGGCTTCAGGGAGAGTGCAGAAGAGGTTTACCAGGATGCTGCCTGATTTTGAGGGCACGTGCTATCACGAGAGGCTGGACAAACTTGGGTTGTTTACTCAGGAGTAGTGGAGACTGAGGGGAGATCCGATAGAGGTTTATAAGATTATGAGAGCCACAGATAGAGTAGGCAGGGAGCATCTGCTTCCCAGAGTTGCAGAGTCCAATACCAGAGGGTATGCTTTGAAGGTGAGAGGGGGATGTGAGGGGTAAATTTTTTACTCAGTATGGTGGATGCCTAGAAAATGTTGCCAGGTAAGGTGAAAGAGGCAAATACATTAGAGGCTTTTAAGAGATATTTAGATTGGCACATGGATATAAGGAAGATGGAGGGATATGGACATGGTGTAGGTAGGAGGGGTTAGTGTTGGGTGTTTTGGATTTGTTTTTTAGCTGGTTCAGCACAACATTGTGGGCCGAATGGCCTGTTCCTGTGCTGTACTCTTCTGTGTTCTAAGTTTTTATTTGGAAGAGAAAGCTCCATTGAAATCCATTAAAATATTCACAGTTGACAAAAGGTTCAAATCCCAAACAAAAACATAAATTAAAATGAGGAAGTTAGATATAACAAGAAATTTGGGGCAAATATACTCAATACAGTAATGGTGTCATTGGCTTAATTATCAGGGAAGGGCATATATCTGGAGAACAATGCTGGCTTCAGCAAGCTGGAAGTACTTTGAGATTCAAATAAGGTGTGGTTTATATTGCTAAAGGAGTGGGCTTGTTTGAACCAATCGTCATTTCCTGTTCTCTGCTCTGCGCACTAATACTTAGACATTCATACTCCAGTGTACTGATACATCAGGGTAAATTCAAGTTGTTAGCATTTCACACTCACACTGAATTTATTTCAATTTCTCCTTTGAATCTTCAAATTAATGCAGTTTTAATGTTAGTAACTAACCTTGCAAGTTTCTACTTTTTTTTCCTTTCCTGACACTTACAGTCCTCAGCCAAGGGGACAAACAATGTTCATGTCAAATTCACAATGCCATCTGAAATAGCACATTAGCAGCAAAGTATCTGACTATTCAATGTTCAACTCATTACCAAATATAGACAGTTGGTCACTGTTTTTCTTCCTTATCAGAAAATATCAGGCCAAAAATCTAGCCTAAAAATAGCAATTAAAGAGTCCCTACCAGTTTTATTTTCTTGGTGCTGCTTGATGTAGATTCATAAGAGCTTTTGTCATTTCTCTACAGCAAGCTACTTGCCCTCATTTTGGCAATACTACCCACATACACAGCTAAAGTTTAAAAAGTGCTAAGGGGGAAGATCATTGTGTATGTTGAACAGTATCATAACTTAAAATATATTATTAAACATATAAATTACATTCCCTTTCAGCCAAAGTATTCTGATTACCTGAATAAAACAATACAGAGTATTGCCTTGGTTCTAATTTACTGTCAGTTCAATGAGTTACAAATTGGAATAGCCTGCAAACTTCCTGTAAAGATAAATCAACTTATTCTGCAAAAGTCTACTTCTTCACAGCCTCTTATATTACACTACAGTAGATCCAGTTGAAGAACTATCAGTGATATTGTTCTTGGTCACCTTCTGAAATGTACTTTCTATGATTCGTTGAGTACACACATTATCACAGAGCATAAATACATAGGAAGAGCTCAAGATAAAACTGTCAACCAATAACACTGGACAACAATTTTTTTCACAACAGTTGCTTCCTCAATAATTTTTTTCTGTTTATGATAGAATGCTTGAAGCTGAACACAAATATAATTTCAGACTATTTGTATCACATAGGAGTTCAGAGAAACAAGAACTTAACTTTCATTGAATATAATGCATTTGATTACATAACGGTGCTGATGCTTTGTCATATCTCAACTAAGCTAAAAATATTTTGTTGATGATTTTCACTTGTATTCAGTGTGTGAGGCTTCTCGCTTAAGTTTCCAACAATAATCAGCCAGCATTGATGGATTCCAGTTGCCCTGATACAGTTTCTCCATGACCGTAATGTCCTGGTGAAACCTTTCACCATGCTCGTCACTGACAGTGCCACGATTTGCAGGGGAGAAGTCTAAATGGGAATGCAGAAAATGAACATTTAGGAACATGTTGCACTTTATGGTTTTGTATGCTTGAAGCAAGTTGTAAACCAGCTGCACATAGTTGGGTGCTTTGAAGTTGCCAAGAACATTTTCAACAACCCCTTGAATGCCTTCCATGCGATTTTCTTTGGCACCATGAGAAGTTCTTCGAACTGCCTGTCACTGATGACCTGTTTGATTTGTGGAGCAACAAAAATACCTCCTTAGTCTTGCAAACAGATATTCTGACTTGAATTATGAATTGAAATAACAAATACAGGCAATTTCATTAAAAATGATGCATGTTAGGAACATTCCACGGTGATTTTCATGATCAGCAGCCCAGAATCCATAAGGTACACCCAGACATACTCAGGAAACAACATCTTTGTTGTCCAGTATAATAAATTGTAAAATGGTGTTGACAAAAGTCCATAGGCTCCACATTTGTTATTTTTTTTCTGTAAAGGCTATGATCCAGTGAAGAGTGACATCTCTTTATAGTCCTGATCCTGATGAATTTCTCAAAATCTAACGAACTATATTGTAAAATATCACTGCCAAAGATAAAATCTCCATCAGCTGAGAGACATGACAGAATTTAATATATGGGGGAGGGGGGTGGCTATGGTCATTATCCAGCAGAACAAGAAGTCAATTAGTTGAGACATTAAGAGATAGTAAAAGTGTTGGTGATGGTGTATGTAGCAATCACTTAAGAATGATCAGAAAAGGTGCAGAAAAACATGTAACTTTCTTGTATTTGTATTTATAATATAAAAGTCCAGATTGTTTTGATGCATGTTATTATAACATGAACAAAGCCACTGCGAGATACAGCTCGTAGATATGAAGTAGTTTTCTATTTGACAAAATGAGACACTCTCTGAAGGAAGAGGCCTGTTTGACCCAATGCTACATGGCATTTTATATGCCAAAGATCAAAGGACATTTCTATATTTACAATGTATCTACAATGCTTCCTTTGAATTACATGTTACGTTCACATCTCCTTCTTTGAACCCACACTCCAGGTACTGATTGTCTGGTTTTTATCAATTAATTGCTATTCACAGCTCCACGAACCTATTGTCCAGGGTTGTGTTTTAAATTTAATCTACAGTCCACGTTTAGGTCTAAAGATTGTTGCTGGAGTTAATATTTTGCTATATACCCTAAATCCGGAATATGCCCTAACATATACATTTACTAATCTACACCTGATCTGAGCATTAGTACTACGTCCTCATTTTAAGACTCTTTCCACTGAGATGCAACACAGAGCATCATAGGAAGTCATTCCTGCCTGTGGCCATCAAACTTTACAACTCCTCCCTTGGCTGGTCCTGGACATATTTCCTGGCATAAATTACATATTACTATTTAACTATTTATGGTTTTATTACTATTACTATCTATTGTTTATGGTGCAACTGTAACAAAAACCAATTTCCCCTGGGATCAATAAAGTATGACTAAGGACCATCTAGCTTTATTTTATGCAAGACTCCGCTGAGTAGAACTTAACAACCACTAACCTACAATGTTATATCAGTAGCTAATTCATGCACTTAAGTTTTCGGTAGAGCATCTCAACTTTTAAGGTGTATTTTAAGATAATTATGAAGATTCAAGATTCTTTAGTATCTCAATATCATAATAAGTTCCATACAGCTCGGTGGGGGAGGGTGAAGGGTGGAGTTGGGAGGCAGAGGCAGACAGAAAAGAAAAGTAAGTGAAATCAGGTGGGAGGAGGGAAAAAAAAGGTAGAGATAGCCCAAAGGGTGATAAGTGGGAATGCAAAGTTTAATGGAACTAGAAAGCACGGAATAAGACTTCTAGACCTTTGAACCATGCCATCCTACAATCCCCAATTTAAATCGTAGCCTAATCTCAGCAGAGTTTACAATGACCAATTAATCTACCAACGAGTACGTCTTTAGACTGTGGGAGGAAACCAGAGCAGCTGGAGGAAACCCACGTGGTCATGAGGAGAACGTACAGACAGCGGTGGGAATTTGACATGGTTCCTGGTCCTGTAAAGCATTGAGCTAACCACTACACAACCGTGTTTCCCATTCAGGACCAGACGGTAGCATAATGAAAACCATGCAGGAAGAGGTGAATGTCAGCTGGAACCAGATGGGGGAGAGGGATATCTAATGGATACGATGGCGAGTACTGGGTTAGAGGGACCAGGAAGGGAAGGGGGATGAAAATGGGAAGAGCCACAAGAAACTGCAGATGCTGGAATGTGAAGCAGCAATCTGCTGGAGAGGAACAGTGATGAATCACCTGCATGAAATGCTGCAGCAATTGTAGTGAACGTGCTCCCACAGAGCTACTGGGTCGTTCAGATTGATAATCTGTTTCCAAATCAGGAAGATGTGATACTTGAAATGGAACTGTCAAAGATTGAAAGTGCATTGATTATCAAAGTATGCATGCAGTATACAACCCAGAGATCCGTCTTCCCCACAGACAGACATGAAACAAAGAAACACCTTGGAACCCCCTCAAAGGAAAACATCAACAGACAGACAGACATACTTTATTGAACCCGAGGGAAATTGAGTTTCCCAAACACCCCCTTCCCTTAAAGATCACACAAACAGCAACAAAAAAATGTGTGAGGAGCACAGAATATAAAACACAAAATCGAAAGAACCTAGGCGAATTCAGTCAGGAGAAGCTGTTCACACATGCCTATTGCCACTGGGGTGTTCGGGTGGTTGTTGGCAAATCAGTCAGTGGGCTGCTTTATCACAGATGATGTTAAGCTTCTTGACAAACTCAACCAAGCAAATGGGGAACATTCTGCATGCTAACTTGGCTACCAGAGGTGGAAGCACATTAGACTGGGATTATAAGGGTCTCGGCCCGAAACGTCAACTGTACTTCTTCCTAGAGATGCTGCCTGGCCTGCTGCGTTCACCAGCAACTTTGATGTGAGTTGCTTATGTCAACATCCGTGGTGTTTACAAAGCAGCTTTGTGCCGTCATCATTGATACTCTGACCATTTATCAGTTATGCTAATTCCTGCATATCAGACCAGGGGTTAAACAAGTCAAACCAGTTCGAAGGGAGATAAAGAGCTGGCCAGAAAGAGCAACCACAGCATGCAGGACTGTTTTGAAAACACGGACTGGAGCATGTTCAGGGAGGCAGCTACCTGTCGTTGACTATGTGGAATATGTGACTGGCTATATAAGAAGTATATTGAAGACGTCACAGCAACTGAACACATCAGAGGCCGTGATTGACAGCAGAGGTCCATTGGGATGCTGCCTTCATACCAGGGGAAAGACAGCTCCCAGATGAGCAAGAGCTGTGCTTTCCCACATCATCAGGAAGGCAAAACAGGATTATTCACAGAGAACGTACAGCCATCGCTTCACCCTTTGACCTCTTTGGCATGGGTGACCCTATCAAGAGCCAAAGCATGAAGACTTGGCTGTAGCCAGCGTAGCTCCCCAGGTCACTGAGGCATGCGAGCTTCCAAGTCACGTCAAATCTGTTGTCCTCTTAGAGAAAATGCATATTTTCATGGTTATGCAAAGCTTCTCCTCATAGTGTTGATATTGTTGTAGCAAAATTCCAACAATAATTACCATGTCACTGACTCTATGTGAAATACACTGTCTGATTTTTGTTGGATTGGTGGAGGAAGGTTGTCAACTCAGGCACAGGACATATTCAAAATGAGCTGCTATACACACTCGCTATCTCCACTTCTACAACAGTGCTTACCTTCGGAGACTCCAGCAGTTTGATTGACATGGATGTGCAAAGTTCAAAGTAATCTTATTATCGAAGTACGTGCATGTCACCATATACACCTTGAGATGCATTTTCACACAGAAATTTACGGGGAAAACGAAGTACAATAGAATTTACAAAAACTGTACATGGACAAAGACAGACAGACAACCAGTCTGCTAAAGAGGACATGCAGCAAATAAAAGAGAAATACTGTAAACATGAGTCACAGAGTCATAGAAAAGCACAGGGTAGAAACAGGCCCTTTGCCAAGCTGAACCATTTAAACTTCCTACTCCCATCGACCGGCATCGGGACCATAGCCCTCCATTTCCCTACCAATATGTAGCTATCTGAACTTCTCTTAAACATTGGAATCAAACTTGCATGCACCACTTGTGTTGGCAGTTCGTTCCACACTCTCAAGACCCTCTGAGTGAAGAGGTTTCCCCTCATGTTCCCCTTAAACTTTTCACCTTTCACCCTGTAAAGAATCCTTGAGTTTGAGTATGTAAATCATAGCATCAGTTCAGCGTATTGGTGACTGAAGTTATCCATGCTGGTTCAGGAGCCTGACGGTTGTAGAGTATTACCTGTTCCTGAACCTGGCGATATGGAGGTACTTCTTAGGAGGTAGTGGGCACGTGGCCAAGTGGTTAAGGCATTGGACTAGCGACCTGAAGGTCGTGAGTTTGAGCCCCAGCCGAGGCAACGTGTGTTGTGTCCTTGAGCAAGGCACTTAATCACACATTGCTCTGTGACAACACTGGTGCCAAGCTGTATGGGTCCTAATGCCCTTCCCTTGGTGTCATGGAGAGGGGAGACTTGCAGCATGGACAACTGCTGGTCTTCCATACAACCTTGCCCAGGCCTGCGCCCTGGAGAGTGAAGACTTTCCAGGCGCAGATCCATGGTCTCGCAAGACTCACAGATGCTTTTAATTTACTTTTTTAGGAGGTACCTAATAAAGTGGCCACTGATTAAATATTGAGTGGTGAGAGGGTTTTGCCTGCGATGGACTGGGCTGTATCCACTATTTACTGTAGCCTTTTCCGTTCCTCAACATTGGTGTTTCCATATCAGGCCATGATGCAGCCATTTTGAATCCTCTTTACCTTGTATCTATCAAAGTTGGTTAAAGTTCATAGATGTCATTAAAATAGAATTTATTTTTTAAAAAAGTTAATTCGAATTTTAAAAAATTAAATTACTAAAAAAATTAAAGAAGGCAATAAGACTTTGACAAACTTCTATAGATGTGTAGTGGAGAGTATATTTATTGATTGGTATGGAAACACCAATGCCCTTGAATGAAAAATCCTACAAAATGCGGCCCAGTCCCTCATGGCCAATTTGCTTGTGCTGTTTCATTGTTGTAACTTCTGTGTGCATCTGTGAGCTGTAAATTGCTTTCCCTAGGCCGGCAGTTCCACAGATTGTACTGACATATTTCAGTTTTATTGCAGTTCATTTGATATCCATGGTTTGCCTGAATCTGGTGGGTCAAATATGGTGTGTCCAGCTTGTTCCTGACATCCACCTTTCAATGCACAGGTGCATGCTGACCTGCCGGAAAGATACTGAAACTGTTTCTATAAACATCAGAATCAGGAGCAGGAGTAGGCAATTTCCCCTCAAACCTACTGTATCATTCATTAATTGTAAAAACAACATTCAATAGGCAGAACTAAATGATCTCGCTACCAATTGATCAGTTCAAAGCTCTAAATCTTGGCTAAATCTAGTAGTAAAGGTATTGTGCTTATTGCTTGTCGTATCCAACAATTACAAGAGGCCTGTGCAGAAGTGTTTTTAAATCAGAAAATCCATTGCACTGGGGCAGTTCCACTCTCTTGACCTCAAAAGTCTTTCTTTCTCAATCTTTTTATTAATTTTTTTAAAAGTACATATAAACGAACAAGAGGAGGATTATCTCAGAAGTCTGGGTCCAGTGGCATGAGCAGTCATTATCTGTGCTTGGTTGACCATGACGTCTTCTGTGCCTCATCAAGACCTCTGATCCACACAAGGTGTTGTGGAATCGCCTTCCTGGTCTTTGGATCTCGTCAGACCAGTTTGCTGGCATTGTCTTTGCACGCTAGGGCAGGCATGTCCCTAACTCACTGGGGTACGAGGCCTACCAGCTACCCTCATCTTGTTTAACCCGCCTGTTGAAACCGTGTACCGGGGTGTGGCTGCTTTCACATGTAAACAGCTACTTGGAGCCACAGGTGAGAGCTGAGCGTCCGGTGGGGACCATAAGGAGTGAGCTGCCCCAGAATGGACACAACGAGCCCCTTCACAAGAGGTGCTACCCCTCCCCAACTACCCCAAATACCCCAATAGTGAAAGATTGTAGAATGGATTGGAGAGGAGGTTCCAGGAAATCCAGAAAATCAAAACATTGCTGGAAACATGAAGCAAAAATAGGAAACACTGGGAAATCAGAACATCGGGCAGCCACTGTAGAAAGAGAAACGGAGTTAATAACTCAGAATGAGAACTGTGTGCTCGAGTACTGGCGTTCCTGATTTCCGAACACTTAATATCACTTCCAATGTTATGCCAAGTGTTTTATACATTTGAGGCAAATAAAAGGACACAACCAAGTCAGATGTTGCTGTGAATGCTCGCTCTCTCTATCTATCATGGCCATACTTAACATAGACTCTGTGTTTGTCCATTTGCCAACTGGACTCCTTGTACTCAGAGTTCTCTGCTCTTCACGGACGGGTTGGTCTTCTGCCTCATGTGGTGTCATTGCCATCTTCACTCCTGTGGTTGGAGTCCCCAAAGGAGGCCTTTGCTGGCTGTATTTCTCACCGGTATTGCTAGCTGAGGTTCTCACCGGTATTGCTGGCTGAGGTTCTCACTGGTATTGCTGGCTGAGGTTCTCACCGGTATTGCTGGCTGAGGTTCTCACTGGTATTGCTGGCTGAGGTTCTCACCGGTATTGCTGGCTGAGGTTCTCACCGGTATTGCTGGCTGAGGTTCTCACTGGTATTGCTGGCTGAGGTTCTCACTGGTATTGCTGGCTGAGGTTCTCACCGGTATTGCTGGCTGAGGTTCTCACTGGTATTGCTGGCTGAGGTTCTCACCGGTATTGCTGGCTGAGGTTCTCACTGGTATTGCTGGCTGTATTTCTCACTGGTATTGCTGGCTGAGGTTCTCACCGGTATTGCTGGCTGAGGTTCTCACTGGTATTGCTGGCTGAGGTTCTCACCGGTATTGCTGGCTGAGGTTCTCACTGGTATTGCTGGCTGAGGTTCTCACCGGTATTGCTGGCTGAGGTTCTCACTGGTATTGTTGGCTGAGGTTCTCACCGGTATTGCTGGCTGAGGTTCTCACTGGTATTGCTGGCTGAGGTTCTCACCGGTATTGCTGGCTGAGGTTCTCACTGGTATTGCTGGCTGTATTTCTCACTGGTATTGCTGGCTGAGGTTCTCACCGGTATTGCTGGCTGAGGTTCTCACTGGTATTGCTGGCTGAGGTTCTCACCGGTATTGCTGGCTGAGGTTCTCACTGGTATTGCTGGCTGAGGTTCTCACCGGTATTGCTGGCTGAGGTTCTCACTGGTATTGCTGGCTGCTGTTGACAGTATTCACTGATAATCACAGAGCAGAGTTATTGCTGCTCTGGCCTGATGATAGGGGTATGCTGTGGCTTTTCAGGATCTTCTCTTGGCCTGACCAATTGGGTGGCATTGTGGGAGGGCCACTGTTAGTCATTTTAAAGGATAATGGGTGTGGGGAAAGCCTCCAAATAAAATAGAGGTAGGGAACCTAGACTCCATATAGTCTGTCTCTCTATGTTTTCTCTTTCGCTGGACTGACACTTGCATCAAATGTTTAATCAACTATCTGTCCTGATGAAGGGTCTCAGCCTGAAACACCGACTGACCACAAGATCAGAAGTGGGAACTTTCATAGATGATTGGAGAATTTTCAATGCCATTCACAACTCCTGAGTGAAGGAAGCAGTCCACCCCCGTAGGCAACTAGACCACGACAATGTTCAGCCTGATAGCTGAAAGGTAACGTACACCACAGAGTGTCAAGCAATAATAGTCTCCAACGAGAGACTGTCTAACCAATTACCGTTGACAGATTTCCCACCATGGACATTCTGGATTGACCAAGAACAGAACCAGATCAGCTACATAAATGCTCTGTCTACAGGAACAAGTCATATGACTATCTGTGGTGAATTAGATTAGATTAGATTCAACTTTATTGTCATTGTGCTGAGTACAGACACAAAGCCAATGAAATGCATTTAGCATCCGACCAGAAATGCAAAGAATAGTGTTATTTACAAAATAACTGTGAATGAAAAGTAAGTGCTACAGCACACAAATATAAACGTACTGAGACAGTACTCAACTCCTGACAACCCAAAGCTTTCCTGCCAGCTACAAGGCACTAATCCTCCAAGTGAATCACAACCCTGTTGTAGGGTTTAGAGGCTTCTGTGCCTCAGTGGCCTGGAGGGCTACGTTGGCTGGAATCAGGGCTTTTGGTAGGGTCCCCCATGCCAAACAGGTCAAAGGGTAGAGGAGAGACTAAGAGCGGTCCAGGTTCAGGGGTACTGCTCAGGGCTAACAACCCTGACTGGCAAAACAAAATTGTTAGGGAAACAGCAAAGAAGAATCCTTCTACCTCTGAGTGCAATGGTATTCCTGAGTCTCCACCCGGGACTTGCATGACTGACAGTAGTGAAAACTGAGAGGAAGTTACCGACACGATCCTTGAACACCGCCAGATATGGAGGAGCTTCATTGCTGCCCTAAACACCAGCAGCATAATGGGTGACAAGTAAGTAATAAATATTCCTATAAATTAAACAGTATGAAAGTAGGATTTTGTAAGATGTAGAGTCTTTACTTTAAATGGATTTTCATCAAAAGTAGGAGCATATGTTATGTTATGTGGCTGTCCAATTTTGTAAGGTCAGTGGCAATGCTCTGTCTCAATGGTACAACACGTGTACTAATGAATATTTTCTGCATAAGCTATAAGAATTGAGTGAACGTTTCAAGAATTCTGACTGGCTCCATCACCGTCTGGTATGGGGAGGGGGCTGCTGCACAGGATCGAAGTAAGTTGCAGAGAGTTGTAAAATTAGTCAGCTCCATCATGAGTACTAGCCTCTGTAGTATCCAAGACATCTTCAAGGAGCAATTTAGGTGCACGGTATTCATCATTAAGGACCCCCACCACCCAGGACATGCCCTCTTCTCAAAGTTACCGTCAGGTAAGAGGTACAGAAGCCTGAAGGCACAGACTCAGTGATTCAGGAACAGCTTCTTCCCCTCTGCCATCCAATTTCTAAATAGAATTTGAACCCATGAACACTACCTCACTACTTTTTTATTTCTGGTTTTCTTTTGCGCTACTTATTTTAACAAATTCCACGACTTATGCTGGTGATATCAAACCTGATTCTGAATATCAAAACAATGCATTTGTAGATAATATTGACTCACACCATAGGAAATATATTTGTTTCTTTAATATACTTGCTTGAAAACAAGTTCAGGAAACGTCTTAAGAGAGAAAATGTTGAACATTATGGATATATGCCAGATCAAGATTCAATAAAGTACTTGTGTTTCAGAATCGGAATCGGAATCGGATCAGGTTTATCATCATTGACATATGTTGTGAAATTTGTTGCTTTGTGGAAGCAGTACAATGCAATACATAAATATATTATAAATTACAATCAGAATTACGTATATAAATATATATATAATACATAATAAACGCGCACACACACACGTACACACAGGAACATCTGCACTGAGTATGGATTGGTCATTCTCAAAATCCAAACAGGAAACTCCCAAGAAGGTCGTGGAGAATGACACAGCCGAGATCCTGTGGGACTTCTAAATACAGATTGGTAAGCAGTTACTGGCCAACCAACCTGACATTGTAATACTGGACAAGGAACAGAAGAAAGCAACAGTAATAGATGCAGCAATCCCGAATGACAGGAACATCAGGAAGAAAGAATACGAGAAGTTAGAGGAATTCCAGGGCTTGAAAGAGCAGATAGAAAGGATGTGGAAGGTTAAAGCCAGAGTATTCCTGGTGGTGATAGGAGCACTTGGAGCTGTGACACCTGGACTGGGAGAGTGGCTCCAACAAATCCCGGGAACAAAATCTGAGATCTTGGTCCAGAAGAATGCACGTTTAGGAACTGCAAGGATACTGCGTTGAAGCCCTCAAGCTTAGAGAACCTAAGATGGAGGGAGCTCCTCGATGAGCGATGGATCCAAGATTAAACTGGATGGCAACCAAAACCTCTCCCCTGGGCTATACCCTTCCCAGTAGACCAGATACTGCACAGGCCATCCATCAGCTGGCGAACTGTGTACACCGGACCACCCTTCACCCTCCTAAGTTCCACAGATGCAGGTTCAGGTGAGTTGAGTGGTCCATGGACAACAATTCCAAGGCAGACCACGCGAAGGGTGGGTGTGATCCCAAGGGATTGATGCGATGGGTATTCCTGGCATGGTTGGCATTGAGCATGCCCCTCCATGACCTCTTCCAAGCATTCCAGCAGTGGCAAGTCAGGGCCTTGGTGGACAGGACCTCCACCATTGTCTCTTCCACAGGAAACAACGGGGTTTGGTAACCGGGAAGCACTTCAAAAGGTGACATTCTCTTTGCAGGTAAGTTGTGTAGATTGTGGAATAGTTCGGCCCAGTGAAAACACTTCTTCCATGTGGAAATGTTAGAGCCCTGAAGCATCACTGAAACTTCTCCACCTGTTGATTGGCTCTTTCTGACCGGCCATTGGTCTGCAGATGACTGCCAGAGAACAAGCTTACTGAAGTGAGGAGGAGGGAGCAGAAGGCTCGCCAGAAGCAGGAGATGATTCGTGGGCCCTAGGCTGGCACAATGTCCTGGGGGAAGCCGTGGAAGCAAAGTAGATGTTGGAAAACCAGCTTCGCAGTCTTAGTGGCTGACGGAAGTTTGGGGAGGGCAATGAGGTGGGCCACCTTGGAGAAGTGGTTTACCTTTGTCATGATCGTTGTAGCCCCACGCAAAGGTGGCAAACCCATGACGAAAACCTTAGCAAATCTGGGACCACTCGGGGCTGCAAGAGCCTAGAGTGCCACTGGATGAAGGAATTGGACTGGTGTGTTGAGGGCAGGCAGGAGCAAATTGACATCCATCTGTGATCGTGGTGGCCCACCAGAACAAGCAGCACAGAAAATCCAGTATCTTGTCACGTGCCAGGACGGCTGTAGAGAGGTGAGGGATGGGCCCAGTGCAGTTGTCAGGTGTGAAGGCTGGCGCTGCACGGCCTGGCGGATCTGGTTTTCAATATCCCACATGATCGAGGCAAGGATGTGAGAGGATGGAATGGTGGGCTGAGGGTTGGTCTCCATTTCAGCTGGAATGAACTGTTGTCCTGACGAAGGGTCTCGGCCCGAAACGTCGACTGTACCTCTTCCTAGAGATGCTGCCTGGCCTGCTGCATTCACCAGCAACTTTGATGTGTGTTGTTGGGATGAGTGTCCACCTTGGCGTTCTTGGAACCAGGTCGGAAAGGCATGAAATTGAAACACTCGGAGAGGGTCCAGAGAGCCTGACGTGGGTTGAGTTGGTGGGTTTGTTGAATGGATATGAGGTTCTGGTGGTCAGTCCAGGTCAGGAAGAGCTTGGCGGTTTCCCAACAGCCAATTTCCCCATTCCTCCAAGGCCCATCTAATGGTGAATAGCTCCCTGTTTCCTACTCCATTACAGCGCCGTGTAGAGTTAAACTTGTGTGGAAAGAAGGCACAAGGATGTGGTCTTCCTGTCTGGTCCTCACTGGGAGAGGATAGCCCCAGTGCCCACATCAAATTCGTCCACCTCTACCACAAAAGGTCTAGAGGGATCCTGACGGCAGAGAATGGAAGCAGTGGTGAAGCATCTCTAAAGCACCTCGAAAGCGAGGACAATGACAGCAGACCAGGTTATCTGTGAGATAGGTGATTACGTGAGGGAGCAGAGATTTGGCTGCAGTTCCTGAAGAAACAGCAGCAGAAGTTGGAGAAGGCCAGGTGCTGTCACTGGGCCATTCAATGATGGCACACACTTTCCCTGGGTCTATGGTAATGCCTTGGGATTAATGGATGTAACCCAGAAAGGAAATGACTGACTTTGGAACTGGCATTTCTCTGACTTACGGTACAGCTGGTTTTTGAGGAGATGCTGGAGGACTGAATGGATGATACAGACATGGTCTTGGGGGTCCTTGGAGAAGTTAGGGATGTCGTTGAGGTAAACGACCACACACCTATGTAGCACGTCTCAGATGATCTTGCTACTGAAGGCTTGGAAAAAGGCTGGGCCATTGGAAAGTCCGGCAGGCATCATGAAGTATTTGCTATGGCTGATGTGAACGCCATCTTCCACTTATCCAGTTTGGACCCCATGGAATGTTTCAAATGCGCTATCCAACAAGGGAAGAGGTTATTTAGTGGTTCTTCATGGTAATTGTGTTGAATTCTCAGTAGTCGATGCAGGGGAAAAGATCCCCATCTTTCTTTTGGACAAGGAAGAATCCTGCACTGGCGGTGGGCTGGCACGGTCGAATGAAGTAGTAGCACTTCGATGGTGTAGTCATTCATGGCTTGGGTATCAGGAGGGGAGAGGAAGAACAGACAACTTCTGGGAAGGGTGGTGCCTGGGAGGGTGCTGATCTTCCATTAGATGTGGCCTGTGATGTGGCAACGTGCTGGCTTCCCTTTAAATGAAGATGATGGCTAGGTCATGGCACTCCTGTCGCAGTTTGGTAAGGTCAAGTATCTCCTCCATCTCCGCGGATTTGCGGGGTGAAGTCAGCTGAGGTCACAGGCAGCTGGGGTCCCAGCTCAGCAATGAACTGGATGCCCAGGCGAAGTGAGGGTTGTGAGTGGAGAGACAGGAGTAACCCACGAAGAGAGGAGTGGTGAATCAGTTGATCAGGAGGAATAGGACGGTCTGACGGGGCTTTCTGACATTCATATGCACACGCTCTGACTATTCCTGACCCTAAGGGATGTCCATCAATGGCTGTGATGCAGAAGGGGTGAGGGAGAGGCTCAGTAGGGAGTCCCAGCTGTTCAGACAGGATCCAGTCCAGAAAGTTGCCTGCTGTGCTGGAATCCAGCAGAGCCTCCTGTGCACACAGGGCCGCTGAGGTGTGGAGGAGGACAGAGAGAGTGAGTTGGGCTATAGTGACGCAGCAAGGGACTAGGGTGAACTTGTCAGGGAGCCTGCATGAATTGTTTCTCTACCGACACTCACGGCCATGGGGGATTGGGGGAGCTCTCCGTGACTGCATGCACTCTGGAGGTGTTGGTGGCAAGGGTCTTGCAGCCTGAAATGACCTGGACGTGGAACCGGGGTCCTGGCTGATGATCTGAAGAGGCGTTCCACAAGGTGCTCGTCAATATGGAGGGCCAGTGTGACGAGGCTTTCGAGGTCTGTGGGCATCTCCAGGATAGACAGCTCATCTTTCAAGCGCTCCGAGAAACCGTGATGGTAATGGGTCAGCATTCCAACCACACTCAGCTGTGAGATCCTGAATTGCACAGTATAATCCAGGACTAAGCTTGACCCTTGATGTAGGCGTAGCATCTGACCTGCTATCTCCCTTCCACTTCTCAGATGGTCAAAAACCCGGCGCACCCACAATGGTAAAACCTTCATATTGGTTGCAAATGGGGTTTTATTGTCCCAGTTAGTGGCGGCCCAGGTCAGAGTTGGCCCAGTCAAGAGAGAGATACCGAAGGCATTCTTGGCTGGGTCAGTAACATAGGTGGCCAGAGCTCAAAGTGTGAGATGCACTGGGACAGGAAGCTGCGCTACTGGGTTGAGGACCTGTTGAGGTGTTCGAACACTGGCATCAGGGGCTCCAAGGGAGGAGGCTGACTGGTGCGGGGTTCCTGTGTCGAGGCGGACCGTTGGTTGAGAGTGGCGAGCAGATGCTCGATGGTTTCCTGCTGCTTTGGGATCGTGTATTCCCATCGACGGATGACTTCCTCTAGGCAAGCAAACTCCGTTGGGTCAATCACTGGGTCTCGCTTCCCGTCAGGAAACGTAGAGGAGGCCAGGCTCAAAAATCAGAGCAGCAGATTCAGTGATGAGCAATAAATTTAACAATAAAGTGCAAAAAAAAAACAAGCCACAGGGCGGCCAAAAGACAGAGAGAACAGATACTAAACACTGCGTGGAAATAAGAGTCAACTGCCTCTCATTAACTGGGTGGAGACTGGGAGGTGCCAGCCTGTGCAGGCCTGACATATACATATACATACATATATATATATACACACACGCACATGGAGCGTAGAAGGTTGAGGGGGGACGATAGAGGTGTTTAAAATTATGAGGGGGATTGATAGAGTTGACGTGGTTAGACTTTTTCCATTGAGAGTGGGGAAGATTCAAACAAGAGAACATGGGTTGAGAGTTAGAGGACAAAAGTTTAGGGGTAACATGAGGGGGAACTTCTTTATTCAGAGAGTGATAGCTGTGTGGAACGAGCTTGCAGCAGAAGTGGTTAAGGCAGGTTCTATGTTGACGTTTAAAGTTAAATTGGATAGATATATGGACAGGAAAGGAATGGAGGGTTATGGGCTGAGTGCAGGTCGGTGGGACTAGGATGGGGTAAGAGTTTGGCCTGTTTCCATGCTGTAATTGTTATATGGTTATATAAGAAGGCGATGGGGGCCCTCAATGATAGTTGCCACCTTTTTGAGGCACCACCTTTTGAAGATGTCCTCAATGCTGCGGAGGCTAGTGCCTATGATGGAGCTGGCTAAGTTTACAACCCTATGCAGCTTCCCGCCCCCCCCACCCCCCCCCCCGGATCCTGTGCATTCTCTGCAAACTCCCAATGACATATTGCCACTATCGTGTCTCCTTCATGATTGCATCAATGTGTTGGGCCCAGGATAAATCTTCAGAGACGTTGACACCCAGGAACGTGAAACTTCTCACCCTTTCCACTGCCGTCCCCTCAGTGAGGACTGTCCTGTGTTCCCTGAACTTCCCCTCCCTGAAAGTACATCGTCAATTCCTCAGTCTTACAGATGTTGGGTGCGAGGTTGTTGTTACACCCCCAATCAACCAGCTGATCTGCCTCACTCCGACGTGCCTCCTCGTCACCATCTGAGATCCTGCCGACAACACTGGTGTCAACGGTAAATTTATAGCTGGTGTTTGTGCTGTGCCTAGCCACACAGCCTGGGTGTGGAGAGGTAAAGCAGGGAGCTCAGCGTGCATCTTTCAGGCGCACTTGTGTTGACTCTCAGCATTTAATAGTTTTATATTTTAAAAATGACACCAGATT
This sequence comes from Mobula hypostoma, assembly GCF_963921235.1. Classification (NCBI taxonomy): domain Eukaryota; kingdom Metazoa; phylum Chordata; class Chondrichthyes; order Myliobatiformes; family Myliobatidae; genus Mobula; species Mobula hypostoma. The sequence continues at coordinate 7,509,612 of NC_086125.1, read as the reverse complement.
TTTTTGGGACAAAGACATATTGATAAGAAGCTTTATTGATTGTATCTTGTTTTGGAATTTAGTCTAGAGAAAATAAGAAAACATTCTTTCCTCATCAAATCAAACACTGCTCTGTTTGTTACTCTGACAGAAGCACTCAGAATATGCACAGGCTCTTGAAAAATGTCAAAATCTGATAGGATAGAGAATTAGGTAAAAGACAAGTAAAAACACGTAGCAAGTCAGGTAAAACCAAAGAAACTGAGAAATCTAAGCTTGTAGTCATGACTCCTTATATCCGGGGGTGGTAATGGCAATAATCTCCCACTACCTATTAAATGCTCTCAATAGCATGCGTCTTAAATAGCCCCCAACAACCAAGTTCAACTCCTAGCCTTCACGTGAGACTTGGCTATTAAGCTCGGCGAAACCGTTTCTACTGATGGGAGAAGGGGCACGGGCCAGTTACTGTCACCTTAAAACCAGTCGCTTTGGGCAGAGGGGGCTCACCTGCCGTGGTTTGAAGCTCATGTCGGAGAAGGAAAACTCTGATCTCAAACCTCCGCTGCCCATTCCTGGGGAGGGCTTCAGGAGTAAATCCCGGAGGAAAACTCCAGAGCTGGAGTCTGATGCTGCTGGTGCCGAACTGTATCGTCCTCTGCTGTTCCTTTGCATCCATTAGCTGCGCAGAGAGGGGGAGCCTGCCACAAGGGAACACCTTGCCCTGCCTTGTGTATCACATAGGATGCAGTATCCATGACCTCAACCAGTGGGGGGCCTCAAAGATCACTGCCACTTGCCAGAAATGCTCGCACATGGTACAGTTTAAATGTGATCAAATCACCCTTCGAATTTGAAGTAGTCTCATCTTGTCATTAAATGTGCCAAGTCCCACGGATGCCAATATACAATTAATCTAAACTCTTTTTTTGTGTAATGTAGGCACCATGGAGCTAAGGATACTATAGGTTGGCTCCAGGCCCCACAATCATTTCTGCTGGTGCTCTATTCAAATATATTCAGGAATAAATACCGTGAATCTAATCAGGGAAGTATTAAGAATAACTCTACGTGAGAGAGAAAACAGGCCCTAATTATTTTCCAATGCTGCCATATTTTAATAAAACATATAACGTTGTTAATACTAAGTAAGTCAGCATCGATATTTCAGGTCGAACTGGAAAAGTGAGTAAAAAGAAGTTGGATTTTATGTGCAGAATAAAGGAGGAATAGAAGGGAATCCCTGTAACGGGGTGAGGATCAGACTTGCTCAGGTGACACAACTACTGATGATGACATCCAGGAGAAGGTCATGAGTGCTTATTATAGATGCAATTGATGGCTTTGTTGCCATGTTTGGGGATGATACGAAGATAGGTGGAGGGGCGTGCAGGCTTGAGGAGACAGAGAGGCTATGGAGGACAGATTAGGAGAATGGGCACAGGAGTGGCAGATGGAATTGGGAAGGGTATGGTAGAAGAAATGGTAGAGATGCAGGTTAATGGGAGTAAGCAGTTTGAATCGTTTTGGCATGGACTAGATGGGCCGAAGGGCCTGTTTCTGTGTTGTACTTCTCCGTGACACTATGACTCTAAATAAGAGGGTAGACTATTTTCTCAATGAGAAAATTCACAAATCTGAGGTGCAAAGGGACCTGGGAGCCTTTGTTCAGGATTCCCTAAAAGTTGAGTCAGTGCAGGTTGAGTCAGTGGTGAGGAAGGAAAATGCAAAGTCAGCATTCATTTCAAGAGGACTAGAATCTAAAAGCAAGGATTTAATGTTGAGGCTTTATAACGTACGAGTGCGGCCTCACTTGGAGTATTGAGAGCAGCCCTGAGCTCCCTTTCTTAGAAAGGATGTGCTGACATGGGAGAGGGTTTAGAGGAGGTTCACAAAAAAGATTCTGGGATTGAAACGCCTGTCATATGAAGAGCATTTGATGGCTCAGAGCCTGTTCTCACTGGAGTTCAGAAGAATGAGGGGTGACCTCATTGAACCCTATCGAATGTTGAACGGCCTCGATAGAATGGATGTGGAGAGGATGTTTCCTTTGGTGGGGGAGTCTAAGACCAGAGGACACAGACTCAGAATAGAGGGACATCTATCTAGAACGACAATGAGGAGGAATTTCTTTAGCCAGAGAGCGGTAAATCTGTGGAATTTGTTGCCACGGGCAACTGTGGAGGTCAAGTCATATTTAAGGCAAAAGCTGATAGATTCTTGAATAGTCGGGGCATGAAAGTATATGGGGACAAAGCAGGAGATTAGAGCTGAGAGGGAATTGGAGCAGCCATTGATGAAATGGAGGAGCAGACTCGATGGGTCAAATGGCTTAATTCAGTTCCTATGTCCATCTTGAGAAGTTTAGAGGATTAATGGAACTCTGAAATGCAGAACACAACAGTTGGAAGTCTGAAAAAGAGAATGCTGGAAACTCTCAGCACATCAGGTAACATCACTGAAGAGAGAAAATCAAAGTTAAGGCTACAAGTGGATACACATGCGACAGTTATGAACAAACAGGAAACTGATAAATTCTCAAGGACTGCAATATGCCTAGGTGGAAAATGAGACACAGATCCTCAAACATTGGCTGGACTTCAAACAATAGAACAGCAAGACAGAGCAGTCTGAGTGGAAGAGAGATAGAGAATTAAAGTGACAAGCAGCTGGAAGCTCAGGGGTAACCCTTTCAGACTGAATAGAAGAATCACACAATGGTTTTTTCAATGTCAATAAAACTGCATGGTGAGTAAAAGCAGAGTGCCTTAAATTGGATAAAGTCCAATAAATTGCTTCTTTGTCTGGAAGTATTTTTTTTTGGAATACTGATTATTTGGAAGAGATAAAGGGCAGTTGTTGCACCAAGAAACAGAACTGGCTGGATGAAATGTGAGAATGAAGCTGGAAGCTGTAGAGGGAAAAGTCACTTCTCTATGCAGAATGAAGAGAGGTATTGATGGGTGTCAATAGGTACATTTAATGTCAGAGAAATGTATACAATATACGTCCAGAAATTCTTTTTCTTCACAAACATCCACAAAAACAGAGGAGCGCCCCAAGGAATGAATGACAGTTAAATGTTAGAAAGCACCCCCCCCACCTCCCCCCTCCCACGCGTAAGCAGCAGCAAAGCAACGACCCATAATGGGTTAAAATTATGTCTCTATGACTGAAAGGTGTTTTTGTTCAGAAATAATCTCAAAGCATTACTAACTATTTTATAGAACTGTTGTTTGCACCTGGTGGCTAACAGAGGCTACAGCTTTCCACCATCCTTTCCTCATATGCAACATGCCAGTCTCAGCTGGTTTGGATGAGAGGAAGAGCAAATGCATACTTTTCCCAGTGACAGGGAAATTCAAATCCCAAGGGAAAAACAGAGTGGGGGGGGGAAGAGCTTTAGGTGCATTAATATAATTCCATTTTGTTTGCTATTTAGGGAGAATACCATTTTGATCAATAAATATTGAAACAAACCACACTGAAGAGTAGAAGCAGAAGAGGCCCTCAGTCCTGCTCTACCCTTCAATAAGATAATCACAGCGAGACCACAGCCTGTACAGAACATAAACCTCATCTTCTCCTCACTGGCCATCAACACAGGCCAACCTCAGGGTCGCACCATTAGGCCCCTGCTCTAGACCCCCGACAACTATGACCGCGTGGCTCAGCATAGCTCCAACTCCATCGACAGATTTGTCGATCACTCCGCTGTCGTTACCAAAATCATGGATGGTGATGAGATACAGTAGGTCAGCTGGTTGAGTAGTGTCACAACACAACACAGAAAAGAATGTCGACAAAACCAGGGAACTGATTGTAGACTTTAGGAACCAAATGTCAAGCGAACTAGTAGCAGTCCTCATTGAAGATTAGATTAGATTAGATTATGAGGACACGTAGTCCTCTTTTATTGTCATTTAGTAATGCATACATTAAGAAATGATACAATATTCCTCCGGTGTGATATCACAAAAACACAGGACAGACCAAGACTGAAAAACTAACAAAACCACATAATTATAACATATAATTACAACAGTGCAACAATACCATATCTTAATGAAGAATAGTCCATGGCACAGTAAAAAAGTTCAAAGTTTCTCGAAAGTCCCACATCTCACACAGACGGGAGAAGGAAGAAAACTCCCCCTGCCATACCCGACCACAGCCCAACCCTGAGTCATCCGAAAACTTCGAGCTCTGATCAGCCCTCCGACACCGAGTACCGAGCACCATCTCTATCCGATCGATTCGACGTCAGCCTCGGTCACCAGCAGCAGGCAAAGCTGGGGATTTTGGGGCCTACCCTCCTGAGATTCTCAATCACACAGTAACAATAGCAGTGAACCAGGCATTTCAGAAATTTCTCCAGATGTTCTTCTGCTTCTCATGTCTGTCTTCGTCAAATCAGAAATTGTCCACGGCCCCTATTTAGCAGGTACGATATCATTTCACCGGAGAGCTGCGCGCGCTGCATCGCGCTGCCATCTTCTCCTCCCACCTCCCGCACTGAAGAGTGAGCAGCTTTGAATTCCCGGGTGTCAACATGTTGGAGGATCTATACTGGCCCCAACACATGGACGCAAGCATGAAGATCTACACCAATGTCTCTACTTTATTAAAAGTTTAAGGAGATTTGACATGTCATCAAAAACTCCAGCAAACTTCCACAGATGTACAGTGCAAAGCATTTTGACCGGTTGTATTGCAGCCTGGTATGGGAGCTCCAATCCACAGGAATACAAGAGGCTTCAGAAAGTTCCAGACTCAGCCAGCGCCATCATGGATAGAGCTCTCCCCACCATCAGGAAATCTCCAAGAGGAAATAGCTCAGGAAGGTGACGTCCATCATTAAGGTCCCCCACTATGCAGACCAGGCTCTCTTGTCATTCCTGCCATCAGGCAGGAGGTATGGGAGCCTGAGGACCCCATGCCCCGACACTGTCGGCAGATTTGTGAACCAACCTGACAGCCCTCACTTTGCCTGAGACCATGTTTTCCTCAACTTGCATTAATGCTTTTGTGTTTATTTTGTGCTATTTTATGTATTTTCAAACATGAGAAAGTCTGCAGATGCTGTGAATCCAAAGCAAAACACACACACAAAGAGTTGGAGAAACTCAGCAGGCCAGGCAGCATCTATGGTAAAGAGTAAACAGTCGACATTTTGGGCCAAGACCCTTTATCAGGACTGAGAAGGAAGGGTGAAGGTGCCTGAATTAAAAGGTGGGGGGAGGGGAAGGAGGCTAGCAGGAAGTTGATAGGTGAAGCCAGGTGGGTGGAAAAGGTCAAAGGCTGGAGAGCGAGGAATCTGATAGGACAGGAGAGTGAACCATAGGAGAAAAGGAAGGAAGAAAGAGGAGCCCCAGTGGAAGTAATCGATTCATTTCCATAGATGCTGCGTTCCTCCAGCATTTTGTATATGATTTTTTTTGTTGTTGTTGTTCTATAAGTAATATATATTTACATGAAGTTAAGTTAATGTAACTCATGTTTGTGATGTCCCGTGCTGCTGATGCAGAAAGCTAATTGTCATGGTATTTAAACCCTGGCTATCAAAATCAATAAACTTGATTTTGACCTTGAACTTAGAACTACCATGCACCATGTCCACTTTGTCCTCATTTTTGTCCAAAATAAAAGTGAAAAGAGTAAACAGTTGAGATTTTGTGCTGGGACCCTTCATCAGGAGTGGAAAGAAAGAAAAGAAGCCAGAGTAAGAAGGTGAGGGGGAGGGGAGGAAAAGTACAAGGTTGGTAGGTGAGAGGTGAAACCAGGAGAGGCTGAAGTAGGTGATAAATGAAACGAGGAAAGGAAAGGGTAAGTAACAGGTGAAACTGGGAGACGGGGAGGTAGGCAATAGGTGAAACTGAGAGGGGGAAGATAAGTGATAGGTGAAACTGGGACAGGAGAAGGTAGGTGATAGGTGAAACTGGGAGGGGGTGTAGTTGGGTGATAGCTGAAATCAAGAGAGGAGGCGGGTGATAGGTGAAACCGGGAGAGGAGGAGGGTGATAGGTGAAACCGGGAGAGGAGGTGGGTGATAGGTGAAACCGGGAGAGGAGGAGGTGGATGATAGGTGTAACTGGGAGAGGAGGAGGTAGGTGATAGGTGAAACTGGGAGAGGAGGGGATGGGTGATAGGTGAAACCGGGAGAGGAGGAGGTGGATGATAGGTGTAACTGGGAGAGGAGGAGGTAGGTGATAGGTGAAACTGGGAGAGGAGGGGATGGGTGATAGGTGAAACCGAGAGAGGAGGAGGTGGGTGATAGGTGTAACTGGGAGAGCAGGAGGTAGGTGATAGGTGAAACTGGGAGAAACAGAGGGCATATGCAGATTGAATCTTCAATATGCACAGCTGAGGTAAAGAATTCCAAAACCTTTTTACTCCCAGCACAAAAAAACATCCCTTTTCTATTCTAAATGGCTAATCCCTTATTCAAAGGTCATATAACTCAGTTCTAAAAAAACACAGCCTTTCAATTTCTATTCAGAAAAATTTCAAAATTATCCAAGGGCCGATGAGATCATATTCCTCCAAATTCCAGCAACTACATGTCACTCCTGCTGAATCGTTTTTCACAGAACAGCCTCGTCCCAGTAGACAACCTTGTAAAATTTACACTGCAAATGACTCCCTGCCAAATGCAGACACGAGAGACTGCAGATGCAGGAATCTGGAGCGAAACAGAAGGCTCCAGAGGAGCACCTAGGGAGGAAAACAGGCAGTCAACATTTTGGGTCAAAGACGCTTCATTCGGACTGGAGGAAAGGGGAAGATAACCAATATGAAAAGATGGAGGTGGAGGAGAGGAATGGAGCAAGAGCTAGAGGCGATAGGAGAATCCAAGTGGGGTAATGGAGTAAGGCGGTTTTGAATGGAAAAGGTAGTGGTTTCAGCTCAGTACATCATAGGTAAAACCCTTCCAACCATTCAGCACACCTACATGAAACATTGTCATAAGAAAGCAACATCTGACATCAGAGATCCTCAACACCCAGGCCATGCTCTCTTTGCGCTGCTGCCATCAGGTAGAAGATAAAAGAGCTTCAGGACTCGCACCATCAAGTTCAAGAACTGTTACTACCCTTCAACCATCAGCTTCTTGAACAAAAGGGGATAACTACATTCACTTGCCCATTCATTGAGGTGTTCCTGCAACCAATGATCTCACTTTTAACGACTCTTTATCTCATTATCTCACGTTCTCATTATTTATATCTGCATTTGCACAGTTTGTTGTCTTCTGCACTCTGGTTGATCTTTCATTGATCCTGATAGAGTTACTACTAGCTTACCTTTGTACCTCATCTTTTCCCCCCGTATTGCCTTTTTAGTTATCTTCTGTTGCTCCTTAAAAGTCTCCCAATCCTCTAGCTTCCCACTCATCCTTGCTATGTTCTACTTCCCCTCTTTTATTTTTATACAGTACTGTCCTTTACTTCCCTCGAACTATTCTATAGATTTGCTGAGTATGCCCACAGGAAAATGAATCTCAGGGTTATGTATGGTGACATATAGGTACTTTGATAATAAATTTACTTTGAACTTTGATGGAATGTGATAAGGAAGGACAGTAGAGCATGGAGTAAAGAGAAGGAGGTTGAGAAGGGAAGTGGGAGGAGTGCGTGGGTGATGGACAGATGAAAAGGGAGAGGAAGTGGGGACTGGGAAAAAGATGAGGCTAGTTGCATCAGAAGAGAGAGGGAGTGGGGAATGATTGCTGGATGTTTGAAAATTCAATGTCCATGCCACAAGGTTGGAGGGTGTCCAGGCAGAATATGAGGCATTGCTTCTTTAGTTTTTGTTTGGCCATGATCTAGCTGTATTGGAGGCCATGGACTGATGTGTGCCGGGGAACGTGAAACTAGAATTGAAATGGCAGGCCACTGAAAGGCCCTGCCTGGCACAGCAGGTGGAGTGGGAAGCTTCACATTACCAAATTCTCACACATGTGAAGAATGAAATGATTGTTGAGCCACTGGGAAAGTGGTACTAACAAATCACCGCTGTTAGTAAATACTGATCTTACGAATCCAGGTTGTAAACCTGAAAGATACAGCCAAATTATACTCTATACTTTGTTAGTTTATAAAAAGGAATGTGAATAATACTCATTCGCTTCTGGTGCAGTGTGAAGAGAGCAGAATAAAATGTAACATCTCAATAAAGGAGAGAGAGAAGAGAAAGATCTAAAAACTTGCAAGCGTGCCCAACATGTTACCTGCTTCCCTGACTACCTTCCACGTCCTGTGGCTATTTGCTGTATTTCAGAAATTTACGCTCAACCCACTGTACATCAGTAGTTCATGCTTCCTCACAGCTTGTTCTGTTTTCCTAAAAATAGCACATATTCACTTAATTTTCTTAGAATAGATGATACAGATCTTCTCCAGAATACAACAATGTTCTGTTCCTGAGAATCGTTCCTTACCGACACTGTTCGCAACTTGGAAATGCAGCCAAGAACTGAGTAGAAGGTGCTTGCAGAGTTGGGTTGTCTGAGAAGCATTTTACATTTTTTTTTGCCATTTTCAATAATAAAGGATTTAGACTAGGAATCGGGTTTAATATCACCGACATATGTCGTGAAGTTTGTTAACTTTGCGGCAGCAGTACAATGCAATACATGATAGTCTGATCCTATTTCAGACTAATAATAATATTCTTTCAAAAGATCTTACTCAGGACAGGGTCTTGAATGTTATTAACAGTTTTAAGAAGAACACCGCCTCTACCTGGATGGCATGTCTCTGGAAAGGATTCACAAAATGGACATTAGGGTGTTAATTAGAATATATTCTTCTTGGGTTCAATGTGGCAAAGTTGTAGCTTGCGTCTACAACAGTTGCCTGCAGCTACATAGCAGCCGGCAATCCATCCTGTTGATTTCCCAAAACTGGGGTAGACCTGTCTGCTTAAAATTTCCCACATTTTCCCACAAGAGAGTTATCTTCTTGCTCACTTCTCCGTTCAGATTTATGCCACCAGAAGACTTGGTACATAATTTTATGCTTTTGTCTGAGTCATTAACATAAACTGTAACTCATCAAATTATGGTATTGTTGCACTGTTGTAACTATATGTTACAATTGTGTGGTTTTGTTAGTTTTTTCAGTCTGTCTTGTGTTTTGTTATATCACACCAGAGGAAATATTGTATCATTTCTTAGTGCATGCATTACTAAATGACAATAAAAGAGGACTGTGTGTCTTCATAATCTAAATCTAAACTCACTAGCAAGGCTGTCAAAATAAAAATGGTTTTAATTCCCAGAGTCTAATTTCTTGCCACATTAATAGTTTACCTTCAAGTCCGAGTCCATATCTCACGTGTGACCATTTGTGTGACAAAATATCATACTTTGAAAAATACAGAAATAATACATCCATATGTTCATTCATCTACCCTGCTAGTTTCACCATTGAAACATTTCATTTGATTTATTAAGCGTAACAGTCTTTTCATAAACCATGCCGACTCTGCTGAAACACGATATACTATACAGTATTCTTAATAATGAATCACAGTGTTCATTGACATTAATGTCAGGTTAAAAGTTTTCTAGTTCTCGATTTGTTTTCTCTTCCTCTTTTGTGAAAAGAGATGTTACATTTTATTCCATTCTCTTCACTGTACCAGAATCCACAGAATAATATTCAGGTAATGCATTAACTCGACCAAAGGACCACAACCTCGTCGTGGTCTGGAGGTTTATATGCCTCAATGATCCAGAGAGCTATGTCGGTCAAATTATCCGGCATATTATGTATATCTGTGGTGAATGACTCGGGCCCTGACAACCCAAAACTTTCCTGCCAGCTACAAGGGACAAAACCTCCAAATGGGCCATAAACTTGTTGTTGGGTTTGGAGGCTCGCATGCCTTAATGACCCAGAGAGCCATGTTGGCTGGAGTCAGGGCTTTGTGCTTTGCCTCTTAGCAGGGTAACCCATGCCAAACAGGTCAAAGGGCAGAGGCCAGACTAAGAGCGGTCCAGGTTCAAGGGTTCAGCTCAGGGCTAACAACCCTGACTGGTAAAATAAAATTATTATGGAAACAGTGATGAAGAATCCTTCTACATTTGAGTGGGACGGTAATCCCGAGTCTCCACCCAGGATTTGAATGACTGACTGTAGTGAAAACCGAGAGGAAGCCTCTGACACAATAAAGGAAACCCTGAACACTGCCAGAGATGGAGGACATTCACTGCTGCCCTAAACCCCAACAGTGTAACAGGCAGTGAGTAAGTAAGGAAGGATCTTGAATGACAAAATGTAAAATCTAATTTGGCAATATCTTTCAGGTTTACAATCAGGTTCATAAGATCAATATTGACCAACAGCAACTTTTTTCGTGCTGCTTTTCTAGTGGTTCAAAAGGCATGCCAATCCTCACATTGCATCGTTAAAGATGAAATTCAAGCAACACACATCAAAGTTGCTGGTGAACACAGCAGGCCAGGCAGCATCTCTAGGAAGAGGTACAGTCGACGTTTCGGGCCGAGATCCTTCGTCAGGACTAACTGAAAGAAGAGCTAGTAAGAGATTTGAAAGTGGGAGGGGGAGATCCAAAATGACAGGAGAAGACAGGAGTCGGGGGGATGGAGCCAAGAGCTGGACAGGTGATTGGCAGAGGGGATATGACAGGATGATGAGACAGGAGGCCCAGGGAGAAAGAAAGGGGGGGAACCCAGAGGATGGGCAAGGGGTATAGTGAGGGGGACAGAGGGAGAAAAAGGAGAGAGAGAGAAAGAATGTGTGTATATAAATAAATAACAGATGGGGTACAAGGGGGAGGTGGGGCATTAACGGAAGTTAGAGAAGTCAATGTTCATGTCATCGGGTTGGAGGCTACCCAGACGGAATATAAGGTGTTGTTCCTCCAACCTGAGTGTGGCTTCATCTTGACAGTAGAGGAGGCCGTGGATAGACATATCAGAATGAGAACGGGACGTGGAATTAAAATGTGTGGCCACTGGGAGATCCTGCTTTCTCTGGCGCATCTGCAGATGTCCTCGTGTTTGCGCGATTGAATTCAAAGTTGAATTTATTTCCGTCAGCACAAATACGTGTATGCACAGGTGCAAGGAAAAACTGACCTGCACAGCATCACAAGTACGTAGCATTGGAGACACAACTTCCCACAAGAAAGTGGACAAAATTATACAAGAAAGAACACAACTTGAGCAAAATGTAGTGCCAAGTGGCGATAGTGTTGCTATACTGAGGTGGTGATTAGTGTTAGGCTGGTTGCTCAAGAACTAAGTGGTGTGGGAGTTAAGGCTTCAGCACCTTCTGTCGGATTTGTTTCAGCTTTGTTATTGTAAAGATACGTTAAGGCTATTTTGATGAAGATGCTGGTCAGTATTTGTATGGTTAAATGTGTTTGTGATTATGTTAGGATTTGTGCAATTTAATGCGAGTTATATTCTGTATATTTACTTATTTTATTCATTGAGATACAGCACAGAATAGGTCATCCTGGCCCTTTGAGCCACACTGCCCAGTGATCCACTGATTTAACCCTAGCGTGATCACGGGACACCTTACAATGACCAAATAACCTCCCAACCGGTGCGTCTTCGGACTGTGGGAGGAAACCCGAGCACCCGGAGGGGAGCCACGCGGTGACAGGGAGAACGTACAGAATCCTTACGGGCAGTGGCAGGAATTGAACCCCGTTGGCCTGTGCTGTAGAGCGTTGTGCTAACCACTGCACTACTGTGCTGTGGATGCCATAATTTGCACAGTCAAATCGTTTGGTCAAGTTTGGTCAGGGAGGGCGGTATGGACAGCAGAACGCTATTACAGCACCGGCGACACCAGGTTTTGCACGCGCAGCTCTCTGTAAGGAGTTTGTACGTTCTGCCCGTGACTGCGTGGGTTTCCTCCCGCCATCCAAAAACGTACAGGTCAGTGGGTTAATTGGTCACTTGGGTGTGATTGGGTGGCACCCTGTTGCAGCTCTTTAAAAGAAGTATCACGATTTGCTTTATTAAGTGTGTGGACCACAGTAGTTCACGTGTGTGTGTGCGTGTGTGAAGATTTGTACAGTTAAATTGTGCCAAGAATTATATGTTAAATGTGTATAGCAGGAACATTCAATAAACTGTATTTGCAGTTACTTTTTGTGTTGGTGCAATGCCTGGGAACACTGTGGCAATCGTCCATTTCAGAGTTCAATAAAGTAGCAATGAACATGTATGAGCATGTGTAAAGGAGTAAGGTAGATATTCCGTGTGTCACTGAATAGCTGAGCTCGCAGTCTCGCAAGTGCTTTGGTCATTCCTCTGTATCGGCAACCACTCAGACACTGAATAATCACTGAAACAATACTGAAAACAGAAAGCACAAATACAAGAAGATCTGCAGATACCGGAAATCCAAAGCAACACGCCGGCGATATTGTTGAAACTCAGCAGGTCCGGCAGTGTCCAAGGAAAAGAGTAAACAGTTGACATTCCGAGACCCTTCGTGAGGACCGGAAAGGAAGGGGAGAAGCCAGTGTAAGAAGGCGGGGGGAGGGGAGGATTTACAAGCTGGCAGGTGATTGGTGAAACCCGGAGGGGGGCGGCGTGAAATAAAGAGCCGGGAAATTTCAAACCTGATGAAGGGTCTCGGCCCAAAACTATGACCACTTACTCATTTCCACAGGTACTGCCTGACCTGCTGAGTTCCTCCAGCATTTTGTGTACATTGCTTTGAAAACAGAAAGCACTTGGAAAACATTTTGCACATTGGGCAACATCAGTCAAATCTGTAGCTTCTGTTCATTTTGTTTCTTTCTCATAAAAAGCTACTTGCCCTGATAAATACTGTCATAGAAAAGTACTGCACAGAAACAGGCCCTTTGGCCCATCTAGTCCTTGCTGCACCATTTAAATTGCCAACTCTCATCAACCTACACCCGGACTATATCCCTCCAAACCCCTGCCATCCATGTACCTACCCAAATTTCTCTTAAACGTTGAAATCAAGCTCACATGAATCACTTGCACAGGCAGCTCGTTCCATACTCTCACTACCCTCTGAGTGAGGAAATATCCTCTCATGTTCCCCTTAAACTTTTCACCTTTCACCCTTAACACATGACCTCTGGTTATAGTCCCACCCAACCTCAGTGGAAAAAGCCTGCATGTATTTACCCTATTTATACCCTTCATAATTTTGTATACCTCCATCAAATCTCCTCTCAATCTTCTATGTTCAAAGGAATAAAGTCCTAACATATTTAATCTTTCCTTATAATTCAGGTCCTCCAGACCAGGGAATGAAATGTTTTTCCAATAATTTGTTTTGATTTTAAATTTCTTGGAATCACTATTTTTGCTTTTATTTTAAATTTGTGAAGCAGTTGTTCACACGACCTCTTGACATGGAAGCAGTAATCATCCATTCAGCCAACACTTTCCCATTCACTCTGCTATGTGTCATTCAAGAAGAGTAATTGTGGGTTTGCAAAGTGTCACTCTCCTTTGTCACAGATAGCACTCACTGACAGCAACTTTTCTCATTTCTGCCCGCTGTAAATATAACAGCAATTGCACAGCTAATGGATCTGCTACTTCCTTTCAAAGCTAGCTGCTATATGAGATACTCTCTCCAGAGTAAGCACCTTACTAGCCCTGTCTCCACAGAGAATTGCCAATCCTTCTACACATTAAACATTGCCCTCCTATTACACAGACCAGCTCATTTTTATCTTGTCTTGCTACAGGGCCCAAACTCTACCTGTAGCTCACCAAGGAAGCCCAACATCTGGCCTGTAGACCACATCTAACCCACTAGATATATTGATTCTGGCTCATTCAAATCAAATGTTCAAAGGTTCATTTATTATCAAAGTGCGTATGCGGTATACAACACTGAGATTCGCCTTCTCCAGATAGCCACGAAATGAAGAAAACCATGGGAGTCATTCAAAGTCATCAATCCCTCCCAACACATACAAAAGAACAAAACTCACAATCCCCAACCCCTTTTCTTGCACAAAAAACTAATAGATCACTCCTACATGGAAAACAGCAACAGGAACATCAAATTCAAAATCCCCATCCCCTTCCCTCATACAAAAAGAAAACTTACAGATTGCTTCTGAGAGAGAATGGAAGAAAACACAGAAGGCAAAAAAAAGTATAGGATTGAGAGACCAATTTGAACTGTAGTTAGATTGAACTCCATAAATGGCAAAATTTCAATAGCATCCTACAATAGCATCAAGGAGAACGGCCTCTCAAACACAGAGACCTTCCGAGATCCATCACCCACAGACACCTTAGCTGGCTGCAGCGAGAGATCATCACAGCGGTGAGTAAGAGCAAATCTACAGAATGGAAGCAATAATTGAGTAAACACAATGTCCTACATATCTTCAAACAAGAACTTAATCTTTTAGTTAGTTGAACTCCAGAAACAGCCTTGTACTGTTCATATTTTGCAGTCATAAACTTATCTCTCGGCTTCTATGTAAACTTGCTAGATAGCTTTAAGAGAACCCTACACATTGGGTGTTCGACAGTCTTCCTTTGTTTTTAATGGTTTCTACTGGGGCCACCTGTAAGGAGACCAATCTCAAAGTATGTAAAAGTACTTTGATAGTAAATATACTTTGAACTTTCGGACTTAAAGACCCAAGTCTCTGATAACACTACAAATCAGTACTAGAGAAAATCTGCAGATGATTTGCACAATTTCTTGCCTACTGCCCTGTGGTTGAACTTTCATTGATCCTCTTATAGTTACTACTCTACAGATTTGAGTATGCCCACAGGCAAATGACTCTCGGGGATGCGTATGGTGACATATATGTACTTTGATAATAAAACTTACTTTGTTCTTTGAATTCAGAGAGCATCTATAGAGGGCTAATATTTTAGGTCAGTAATCTGTGGGTGCTTAGCTTGGATTGCTAATCACTTTGCTCTGCACAAATGTTGCCTGACCTGAAGAATGCACTTTTTTTTACAGATGTCCAGCAGTGGCAATATCTTGCTTTTGAAAATTGAGCAGTAATGTGACAGAGAATAGTAGATACAAGTAGACCAATACAAGCTGAAGCACTAAGAGAGGGAAATGGAATGAAGTGTTATTTTAAATGCAATAAAGAGGTGTTTAAACTGTAAGATAACAGATAATTTAAACTCACGTGGTAGAACATAAACTCAAGAAAGTCTGCAGACACAGGAAATCCAGAGCAACACACAAAATGCTGGAGGAACTCAGCAGCTATGGAAATGAGCAGACGTTTCGGGCCAAGACGCTTCTTCAGGATTTACGTGATAGATGGCAGCAAGATCGGAAGTCCACGCTCGAGGGGCTTTAATTTTTATTGAGATGCAGCACGGAATGGGCCCTGATTTATTCCTAGCCTATTCATGGGACAATTTACAATGACCAATTAACCTACCAACCAGTACGTCTTTGGACTGTGGAGCACCCAGAGGAAACCCACGCGGTCACAGCAAAAACGGACAAACTCCTTACAGCCGGCGACGGGAACCCAGGCCACTCATGTGTAGTTGGGCTAGCCACTATGTACCATGCCTTCTAAGGGGTTCAAAGAAAACATGAAAACAAACCATGCTGATGAATAGATACAAGCACGAGTCATGCTTCACTGCATTTTGTTAGGAAACTGGATTCCATTTATTGTTTTGATAACAATTCCAACATAAACCAAACTGTAAATAATCTTTAGAATTCATGATTTTACCGTTTACCTATAATATCAGTGGCTGTGTTATAACGCCATAAGATATAGGAGCAGAACTAGGCCATTTTTTGCCCATCGAGTCTGCTCCACCATTTCAACGCGGCTGGTCCATTTGTTATGAAAAATATACATAAATGACACTTTTTGCACATTATTCTACTGAGCGTCCTTTGGCACCTTCCAATAGTTACTGCCTGCCTACGTTCATCCTCCCTTCTGGAGCTATCTACTCTCCAATAGTTATTCAGAATACTCTTTCCCAGTTTGAAGTTTGTTCGATTCTCTTTCACTTATCCTTTCTCCTCAGTCTTCCCACCCACCCCCGCCTTGCCGCTTTCCTTTCGCTTGTTTTAGTTTTAATAGTGGACGCCCTCCACTTCTCTGAACTGGTTGAGCCTTAATTAGTCTAGCTGCCGTCTGTAACTACCAGGAGAGAAATACTTCGATCCCTCCCACTATTCCTGTCCCGCCCCAACGGCACAGAGCAGTGCGATCGCTTTCGGCTGACAATTCGGCGCAGTGGTTAAATCTCCAGGGGGCAATTTAGAGAGTAAGTCGCTCTCCGCCGAGCGTCCCGTCATTAGCACAGCGAATAGCAGATGTCCACCTCCTCACAGTGAGTGTTTGCCGACTCCGTCTCTGCCGCCGTTGTCTCTGCACTGTTGCGCCTCTCACTTCCCAATTTCTCAAACCCTTGCACATACTTTCCGTCCTGATCTAAGCAGTATACCAAATACTTACGAACACAGCCACTTAAAATGGAATCCCCCAGAGAATAAAAATATTCTATTCGCGGATTTAAGTGTGTTCGGGGGGTTTCGTTTAACTCTGTCTCTTTTCGCTTTCTCTCATTAGATCGGGTGAATGTGGATCCCTAGACCGTAGGTGATCTTGCTGGATCTTCCGACCTGCTGGAGCCTGTATCATCTGCAGCATCTGTGCAGGGAGCAGCGGCGTTGCTCCTACTGTCAGTCGGGTTTTCAGCCTTAACCGGAGCCTCAGACCCCGGAGTCTGTTCCTGCGACTTCATTAATTGTAGACGGTGGCACCAACCGGGTCGGGGCCGCTGCTGGTCTCCTGCGGGAAGCTCTCGTCGATATGCTCTGAGGGTCGTGGTGGAACTGGAGACTCAGGAAGGGCAGAGGTGAACATCGGTCATAACGACCGGGAAGAATGGATGCGGGGGTCAGTGAAAGAGTGAGCTCGTACTTTGGGGATTATCTCAACAACGAGACGGTGAGTTTACATTATAACTACACCGGGAAGCTAACCCCGGGCAGATACAAGGCAGGTCTGAGGGTTCACGCTGTCATATCTTTGATCGTTTGCGTGTTTATAATAGTGGAGAATCTGCTGGTCCTCACAGCCATCCGGAAGAACAGTAAATTCCACACGCCAATGTTCTACTTGCTCGCCAACCTGACTCTGTCGGACCTGTTGGCAGGAGTGACCTACGTGGTCAACATTCTGCTCTCCGGTGCCAACACCCTGAAACTGACACCACTCCTGTGGTTCCTGAGAGAAGGCGGCGTCTTCATCACCCTCACGGCGTCGGTCTTCAGCCTGCTGGCCATCGCGGTGGAGAGGCACGTCACGATGGTGAGGATGCAGTTGTACAACGCCGACAAGAAGTGGCGAACGCGGATGTTTATGGGGGCGAACTGGATCTTCTCGGTGTTCCTCGGGAGCCTCCCGATCCTGGGCTGGAACTGCATTGGAAACCTGCCCTCTTGCTCAACAATACTGCCGCTGTACTCTAAGTACTACATCCTGGTGTGCATTCTCATCTTTATCGCCGTCTTGTTTTCCATAGTTATATTGTACATTCGTATATACCGTAAAGTCAAGACTAACACCCTCGACATGGCCACTCTGAGAAATGGTGAATCCAAGAAGAGCAAGAAATCGCGGGCATTGCTGAAGACCCTGACCATCGTGGTGGTCAGTTTCATCGTCTGCTGGTTGCCGATATTCACTGTGCTGCTACTGGACGTTTCCCTTATAGTGAGAAGCTCTTGCATTTCTGCTGTGGCCGATTACTTCCTGGGACTGGCCATGTTCAATTCAGCCTTGAATCCTGTCATTTACACCCTCACCAACAGAGACATGCGCCACACCATTGTGCGGCTGGTGTGCCTCACCAAAGCCGACGAGCAGCCTCGCTGTTGCGGCGCTGTGATAGCCGAATACAGCAGTACCCAATGTGACCGGTCCTCACTGCACAGACACGAACTCCTCCACACCACCCTCTCCTCCGGGAACGGACCGCAGTCTCCCACGAGGATCTCGCTGGCCTCGCGGTGACCATGGGCTCCTTCTCCTTGCCCCGTCGGGGAAACGACCTCGAAGCGAAATGCAAAATTGCACTGATTACAATGAACTGAACGGACGATGTTAAACGCATGAAGGAGTACTTCCCGGCAATCTCATTTGAGATACGGCGAAACGTGTGCCTGGGTTTCTTAAATTTTAAGGTATAATGCAAGGGTTCCCAACCTGGGAACGGTAAGGGTCCATTTCATAAAGGAGTGGGCGGCGCGGTAGCAGGGAGTTTAGCGCAAGGCTTTGCAGAACCCGCAACCAATTCCCGCCGCTGCCTGCAGGGAGTTTGTACGCTCTCCCCGCCGCCACAGGCCAGGTAGGTTAATTAGTCATTGTAAATTGTCCCCGGATTAGACTGGGATTAAATTTGGGGATTGCCGGGCGGCGCGGCTCAAAGGGCCAGATGAGTCTGTTCCACGCTGTGTTAGATAAATGAATGCTGTTGGGAACCCCTGGTCAAGGGATGAAGAATCTCATTCTTTAACAAAAGTATATAAATGACTTGGATGAAAGCAGGAAAGAGGTGGTTTCCAGATGTAAGTGAATAAGTAATTTGTATAACATTTATGTACACATAATTAGTAAGATGTGATTCGCTGATGTGACAGAGTAGGAAAGTAACTTGTGAAGGTGACATGAGAAGGATACCAAAAGACTTAAAAACCTGAAGTGAGCAATAAAGATCTAGCAAGTGGAGTATATTGTTGGGTGGGGGGGTACCTGAAATTGTGAAAAATGTATTTTCTAAAAGGTGAGTGGGTAAAATGCAGAGGGAACTTGGTGTCCTTTCTGCAGGATTTCCAAAAGGCCAGCAGCAGGTACTGCAAGTAATTAGTAATTTATATAGAATTTATAGTTTATTATTGGGAGAATTGAATGCAAAATTTGTCTCATTTATGTATTTATTTATTGAGGAGATAACCTTTACTGTGTATTAGTAAGGCTCTCCATATCTAATCAAGGAACTTGATATTTTGAAATCAGTTTAGAGAAAGTATACTAGGCTAATACCTGAAACTAGCAGTTTGGTATCCTGTCAGGAAAGGTTCAACAAGTTAAACTTCTAAAGCTGAAGATGGACAAAAATGCAGTGGTGAGGCTATAACTGGATAAGTTATGACATTAAATGTGGAGTATCCTTGAGAGGCCAGGTTGCCTATTAATGTTCCCAATTTATATGTTCACATGTCAAAGTACAGTCAAATTTGTGTAAGGATTACATCAGCACAAAGGCTGGCAATGTACCTATAACAACACAGACTGCAAATGGGCCTGTGAATTGTAAGTGTCAGTTTGACACAGTGCTACAGCTACTTATTTTAGATTCGACAGGAAGTTCTGCAATTCTTGTCCAATTTTGCAATGGGCAAGTTTCTCAACTAGTATCATAAATGCCAAATGCTTATATTGAATAGCTTTTTTCCCTTCCATCCTCCAACATGCCAAGGTTTGGGCTCAATTACACAATACATGACACTCTGGGAGACAAACTTCTCTACACAGCATAGTAAGTAAACCAAACCTTGGCTTGCCCAGAAAAGACCAGGGCATATATTTTTCAACCTCAGCTCCATGGAGTAGGCAAATTTGCAGCAGGAGTTCTTGGATAGCAATCAAACTGCCTACGTTTCCCTGTGGCAAGCCGTATTCTCCAACCCCCGCAACTTGCACACTCCTGTCTTTTTTTTTCTCTTGGCTCTCCAGCAGTTGGTTAAATTTCCTATGAGATGGAGGCACATTGAGCCAATACTAATGTTGTTCTAGGACTGAGCAATTCTCTTTCTTGCACTAAGCATTTTGCAGTAAAGAGGTGATATTCTCAGTGATGTATTTTTGCAGAGTCAATGACTACTGGAAGTGTTATGTAGCATATAGTACTCTGAGGTTACCTGAATGGCAGCACTTTAATTTCCTGATCATTCCTCATGACAATTATGAGATGCATGAGTAGGACTGACTGATCCATTCATGTCACTCTTTATATGCAGAAGATTCTATTGCACTGCAGCTTCTCGTTCTAGTGTAGAATTGATTACAGCTTTCAAATAAAAAGGCAACTGATTCTGCTTTGGCTCCAGCTATGACACTGCCAAGGGAAGACTATGAAATACCTAAATATTTTTAAATGTAAAAAATATCATGACAACCATTATTTCAACTGTGATAACTGCAGATGTGAATAATTTAAACGATTTGTGAATAAAGTTTTATTGATCAACAGATTATTTTATTTGATTCTGTATTTTATTTAGAGCAGGGGTTCCCAACCTGGGATCCATGGACTCCACAGTTAATGGTAGGGGTTCTATGGCATTTTTAAAAAAAGTGGTTGGTAACCTCTAATTTAGAGGTACAACACAATAACAGGACCTTCTGGCCCAGTGAACACACCCCACCCAATTACACCCATGTCACCAATAATAATCTAGTAAGCCACTCTATTTGCAATATAGGAAGAAACTCACGTGGTCACAGGGAGAATGTACGAACTCCATTCTCCTTACTGTGAGTGGTGGAATTGAACTTGGGTACTGGCACTGTAATATTGTTACGCTGCCATGCCACCCTACATATTAGTTAAGCTAGTTAGATGTCTATCTTAACATCTTAAAACAAAATAGATCATGAAAGGGGTTCCAAAGCTTGCAAAATGTAGGTTGGGATAAAATGTCCTCTGGGAGCTCTCTCTGCAAATGGAGGTCAGGCACGTTCTGCACAAAGACAGGTATTTTTCACATAGATACAATTGGTCAATAGTGTTCCAGATAACTAAACTAAAATTCCCAATTTGCATGCACCTATCAGAGAATTGCAAACACACTCACTAAATGGAGTAGAAAGTTCATGTGCTGTTTCTGTTTTTGACTGAGATATGCAAAAGGTCTCAAGTCTAATCCTTCACTTCTGTCGAAGCCCATCATAGGTTGGAAACAACTATGGTCTGTAATTGATATTAATACCACTGGCCAACAAGAGAAAAGTTCTGAATTTCTTCTCCACTGATCTAGGCAGGTAGAGACAAGATCAAGATTGCTGGCTTCATTAAAGGAAAGATTTTTCTAAAATGCCTTTCACATAACCTTCAGGATGTGTCAAAGCACTCTGCAGTCAATAAAGTCAATTTGCAATGTAGGATGTATGGTTATCCATTTGCAAGATTCCATAAGTAGCAATGTGATAATGACCAAAGTGTGGGAGAGAAAAATCAAATTACAAAAATAGCTGAGTAATTTTTGCTACTTAAATTTAAATATGACAAATAAACATTTGAATGAATTCTTGGCAGTCTGCTGCCATCTCTATAGTCAATGGTTAACAACGTTTAATGTATTGATTCAAGAAAATAAATAAGCTCCAAAGAAAATGTTTCTCATTCACCTTTTTCCACCATTATGCGAGAACCAGGTCTTCTCACCAGCTGTATCTCAAAGGCAACTCCATATTTTGAAATGCAGTAACAAGCACAACAACAGCAAACTACAACTCTGTCAGCAACCTAAAGTTTCTAAAATGGATCTAATATGTTTGGGTTTTACAACACTAAGCAAGCATTCAAGCAAAGAAAGGTAGGTACTTCTTACTATTTTTGATGGCCTTTGATTGATTGAAGCAATCAGCAGGTTAAACTGTTCTTTGAACTCTAAAGATGGGACAATAGCATTACCAATGGAATGTCTGTGTTCTACATCAAAAGGAATTTTCACTGCCAAAAACATTAAGCATCTTTTGAGATTCTTACTGCCTTAGGTCAAATAAAAATTAAAAAAGCATCAACTGTAAATAAGCAAGAAGCAAATATAAAGTGCCTGAAATTTAAATTGTCACATCACTTGGACAGATACTAGGGACGGTCTAAACTAGACTGGCAGGGGATGGGGTCCAATGCACCACCTTGGCAAAAGGGTTGGGGCGGGGGGACTGGAAGTTAATACAGAATTCGACAACAGTAAATGCAGTAGATAAGACAGATATCAGCAAGGCAAAGAGAGATGAAAGTGATGGATTAAATTGCATTTATTTCAATATAAGTTGCTAAACAGGTAAGGAAACTGAACTCAGGGCATAAATACTGTAACTGGGGCATTCTATCCATTATAAAAACATGGCTAGGGGAAGGATAGGACTGGCAGCTAAATGTTCCAGAGTTCAAGTGCTATACACGGCATTGAGGCAGAGATGCATTTCTGATGAAGGAAAACATTATTGCAGTAGTCAGAAATGAAATTACCGAGGGATCATCCAGTGAGGCTTTACGGGTGGATCTGAGAAATAAGAAGGGGACGATCACCTTTTTGGGATTTACTGCAGGCCCACTAATAGCCAAGTGGAATTAGAGGAACAAATATGCAGGAATATTGCAGAGACTTGCAAGAATAAAGGGTGATTATAAATGGTTCAAGTGGGTCAATTTAATATCAGAGCATGGAGACTGATACAGCCTGAAATGGTTCATAGTAGGGACTTTAAAATTTCCTAATATGCTAAGGGCTTAAATAGAGTTATTAAGTGGGGGCCTTGGCTAACACGGACAAGTGAGCTAAACACCAGTTCATCCTCTGCCCTCCACCTCAACACTAATCTCTTTAGTCTGGCTCGGTGCTTAATTTGGCTGAACGTCAGTCCATTTTTCATTCTCGTGTCCGAGCCCGAGGCTTCAATTTGGCCTGAAGTCTGCCCCAGCAACGGCCCCTGTGGAGATCACTGTACCCATATTCTCGAGAGTTCAGTTTGCTGAATCATTCAGGTGACTGCGAAAATGTCAGACTGCACAGACGGTTCAAAAGTACACCGCCCATGGGGAAATTACAGGCTGTGAGTTGCAGTTATTGTAATCCAAAAGAGTAGAATAACTTTTAATCTTGTGAGTTGCCGACAAAATGTTACAGTATATTGCCAGCACCATCTTGATATCATTAAGGGTATTCAAACCATAACAGGTTACAAGTCTACTCTGTGGTCAACAACAGTGACACCTCCCTTCCTCGTAGGCTGGATGCCTCTACGCACGATTTGATGCACTGAACGATGTGACATCAAGGAAAGCCCCCTCCATCCTGAGGAACAGGCACCCTCTCTGGCCACAGCAGGGGTGAAAATGATCCCACACCAGGGCCAACCCAAACAAAGCTGTGGGGCCAAACAACATACCTGGTCAGGTGCTCAGGGACTGTGCAGATCAACTAACAGAAACCTTAATGGACGTCTTTAACATCTCTTTTAATCAGTCCACTGTCCATGAAGTCTTCAAGGCAGACACCATCATTCCGGTACCCAGGAGACCAATGGTAACTGGCCTAAACAATTACTGCCGAACAGCACTGACATCAACAATCATGAAGCATTTTGAGCGGTTGGTAATGGAGCATATAAAATACTACCTTTCAGCTACATTGAACCCTTTCCAATTTACATAGCTTCAGCCCTCCACTCTGTCCTATCCCACCTTCAGCTTGCCATTTAACACGATCATCCGTCAGAGGCTGGTGGGTAAACTGTCCTCACTAGGACTCAATACCCCTCTCAGTAACTAGATCTTGGACTTCTTAATGGAAAGACCCCAGTCAGTTTGAGTGGGCAGCAACATCTCAAACTCCTTCATGCTGAGTACCACTGCCCCCCAGGGCTGTGTGCTCAGCCCGGTGCTGTTCACGCTGCTGACTCGCGACTGCACTGCCAGGTTCATCCAAGTTGCATCAAGTTCGCTGATGATACAACAGTGGTTGGCCTCATGAGCAACAATGGTGAGTCAGCACACAGAGAGGAGGTAGAGAGGCTTGTCAGATGGTGCAAGACCAACAACTTGAGTCTCAGCATGGACAAGTCAAAAGAGGTGATTGTGGACTTCAGGAAGGGACCTGTCAACCACTCTCCATTGTAGTTCAATGGGACTCTGCTATGGGGAGAGTGAGGAGCACAAAATTCCTCGGTGTGCACATAATGGATGATCTAACCTGGACCGATAATACTTCTTCATTAGTCAACAAGGACAAACAGCGCCCACGCTTTCTGAGGAGGTTGAGGCCTGCAAGGCTCCCAGCCCCCATTCTAACAACTTTCTACAGGAGCACCGTCGACAGCATTCTGTCTGGCTGCATCATTGTGTGGTACGGAAGCTGCAAGGCATCGGACCACAAGGCCCTACAATGGATAGTTAAGTCCGCTGAGAGAATCACCGGGGTCTCCCTCCCCCTTATCGGTGACACGTACCAGGAGCACTGCAGGCAAAGAGTCTGTAGAGTTGTTGAGGATCCCGGCCACCCATCCTACAAACTCTTTGATCCGCTACTGTCAGGTAGGAAGTACCGAAGATAAATGACTAGGACTGCCAGATTAGATAATAGCTTCTTCCCTCGGGCTCTGATACTAATGGACACCCTGCCTCCACCAAGGTCTTATCGCTAAGTCAGCGTGCTGTTTACTTTTTACCGGTGCTGCCTGCATTTTGATTTCTATTTTATTAATGGTTTATGTGCTTTGTGGCTCAGCATGCTCCGGAGGAATGTTGTTTCGTCAGGTTGTACAGACCAGTGACAATATACTTGAACTTGAGCCAGAAAGAATGCAGAAGAGATTTATGAGGATACTGTGTTGCCGAAACGCGAAGGACTGAGTTATGGAGAGAGGGTGGGTAGGTTGGAACATGGGAGAGTGCGGGGTGATCTTACAGAGATGTATAAAATCATGAGGGGAATAGAAAGGGCAATGACCTTAGTAGGTTTGGAAAACCAACAACTGGAGGGTATAGGTTTAGGGAGAGATATAATAGGAACCTGAGGGACAACTTTTTCTCCCAAACTCGTGCTTCATCTGAGCTGCCGGATGAAGTGACTGAAGCAGGCACGTTAACAGTGTTTCAAAGACACTTGGACAGCTACATGGATAGGAAAGGTTTAAAGGGAAGCATGCTAAACAGTGACGAATGGGACAAGCTTAGATCAGTACTTAGTTGGCATGGATGAGTTGAAGCTAAGAACTTGTTTCCATGCTGTATGATTCCATGACTCCTTCAAGCTGTTGAAACGAGTTAATACACCCTGTGCTTTGGCTCTAAACCAACCAACCAATCAAGGCCACGACCCAGCCAGCCAACATACTTTTCGTCCCTCTTCCCTGCGGGAGAAGGCTAAGGAGCTTGAAGACTCGTACGGCCAGATTTGGGAACAGCTTCTTTCCAACTGCGATAAGACTGCTGAATGGATCCTGACCCGGATCTGGGCCGTACCCTCCAAATATCCGGACCTGCCTCTCAGTTTTTTTGCACTACCTTACTTCCCATTTTTCTATTTTCTATTTATGATTTATAATTTACATTTTTAATATCTCTAATATTTAATATTTGTAATCCAGGGAGTGTGAAGCGCAGAATCAAATATCGCTGTGATGATTGTACGTTCTAGTATGAATTGTTTGGCGACAATAAAGTATAAAGTATAAAGTATTGATAATAAATAAAGCACAATGCTTTACCATACCAGTGACCTGGGTTGAATTCCCACAACTGCCAGTAAAGAGTTTGTATGTTCTCCCTGTGACCGTGTTGGTTTCCTCTAGGTGCTCTGGTTTCCTCCCACAGACCAAAGACGTACTGGTGAGTAGGTTAACTGATCATTGTAAATTGTCCTGTGATTTGTCTAAGGTTAAATCAGGGGTTGCTAGGCAACACAGCTCGAAAAGCTGGAAGGGCCTATTCTGCGCTGTATCTCAATAAAGAAAAATGAAATCTTTGCCTGTGCTTTGTAAATCTTAGCTGAGCAACATGGTGAGTCTCCATGCAAGGTCTAAAAAGATTAGTAAAACATTATTGTCTCTCCTTGTCATCATACAGTGATTCAAATAGCCAATTCAATTTGGTGTCCAGCCAGAGAGTTACAAAAGCCATGTGGTGCGGAATGACCGTCTTCTAGACATAAACAGCAATGGAAGAATGAAAGTTAATAAAGTTCACTGAATGGTGTAGGTTTGGGACCTATTATTGACTATTGGGAAGAATGTGACGTGTGCCAGGTGAAATGTTTATTGAATGTTTTAGGTCAAGACAGAGACCAGGATGCTGAACATTGAGCAAGTGGTGGGAGGCACGAAGAGGTGAGTCTTGGGACCTTATTCCTTTCCAGGCAGCAGGAGCCAAAACTTGGGAAAAGAGGCAGGAATTGTGGAGCTAGTGGCAAGAGAGGTAAAGAGTTGAGATTTGGGACTCCGTTCATTTCCTGGTGGCAGGGCAATACCAGAGGAACAACATCACTGATTGGATAACTAGTTAATTGAGAGTGACCAGTGGAAGGAGGCTGGAGTTGAGAGTGGCTTTTGTTGGAGTGATCATTTTTAGAATCAGGAGCTGAGCCTTTGGGTCAAGAGTCTCCTGCATGAAAAGGTAGAGGCTAGGTGTTAGGTTTCTGAAAGTTCTCTTCCTTTCCTTTTTGTTCGGCAGAGGAGAGCTCCTCTTGTGGGATGTGGGAAGTCAAGGAAACCTCCAGTGATCCTGATAACTACACCTGCAGGAGGTGCATATAGTTGCAGTTTCTTACAGACCATGTTTGGGAACTGGAGCTGGATGAACTCCAGATCACTAGGGAGGCTGAGGGATTAATAGACAGGAGTTACAGAGAGACAATCAGAATCAGGGTTTTAATATTACCAGCATATGTCATGAAATTTGTTGAATTTGCAGCAGCAGTACAATGCAAAACATAATAACAGGGAACAAAACTGTGAATTACGGCAAATTTATATACAAATTAAATAATTAAATTCAATTAACTACTTCAAAAATAGAAATTAAAAAATAGTGAGGTGATATTCAAAGTCCATTCAGAAATCGGATGGCAGAGAGGAAGAAGCTGTCCCTGGATCACTGAGTATGTGCTTCAAGGCTTCTGTACCTCCTTCCGGATGGTAGTAATGAGAACAAGGCATGCCCTGGGTGATGGGGGTCCTTAACGATGGATGCCACTTTGCTGAGACATCATTCCTTGAAGATGTCCTGGATACTACAGAGGCTAATGTCCCAAGATGGAGCTGACTAAGTTTACAACTCTCTTCAGCTTACTTCAATCCTGAGCAGTAGCCCTCCCATGCCAGACGATGATGTAGCCAGTCAGAATGCTCTCCACAGTACATCTGTAGAAAGTTTCGAGTGTTTTTGCTGACATACAAAATCTTCCCAAACCCCAAATGAAATAGGCCCACAGTCATGCCTTCTATGTAGCTGCATCAATATGTTGGGTCCAGGTTATATCCTCAGAAATCTTGGCACCTAAAAACTTGAAAATGTTCACTCATTCCACTTCTGATATCTGTATGAATGCTGGTGTATCATTCTTATCATTCCTGAAGTCCACAATCAGTTCTTTTGTCTTTCTGACGTTGAGTGCAAAGTTGCCGCTGCGACACCACTCAACTAGCTGATCTATCTCACTCCTGTACACCCTCGCATCACCATCTGAAGTTCTGCCAACAATGGTTGTATCATCAGCAAGTTTATAGACGGCACTTGAGCTGCGCCTAGCCATACAGTCATGGGTATAGAGAGAGTAGAGCAGTGGGCTAAGCACACAATACTGAGGTGCGCCAGTGTTGATTGTTAGTGACGTAGAGATGTTATTTCCAATCTGCACAGATTGTGGTCTTCCGGTTAGGAAGTCGAGAATCCAATTGCAGAGGGAGGTACAGAGGTCCAGGTTCTGGAGCTTTCCAATCAGAACTAAGTTGCAGGAGGCAGGAGGGGAAAAGGGAATAGGGAGTCAGTGCAGGAACACATGTGGCTGTTCCCTCAATTACAAGTGTACTACTTTGGATACTGTTGGAGGGATGTGACGCACAGCTACCAGGTCTCACCTTGGGACTGGCTCTGGGCTTCAGAAAGGAAGTGAGGGAGAAGAGCAGCATGGAGAGGACTAGGAAGCCAGGGAAACAGTCAGGAGACTCATTTTCAAAGACTCTATGCCACTAATATTCTCAGTGTAACACGCTGTGAGGTTTCACTGCTGAGGCTAATGTAATGACTTCTATGTAATGTTCCACTGTTAAGATAATGGTTTTTCTGTAGCAGCAATGTTTGGGTTATGACTAGAGATAATGGGGCTTTGGAATGCAGGGACTATCCAATGGGAGAAATGTTGTTCTTTCTTGTGTGTCTGGGAGCCGGGGAGCAATGGAGAGAGAGGATGTGAATGGAGAGAGTCGGAAGACCACCGGACGGAGTGGACTGAGGAGGGAGGGTCCGAGGGCCGGCTATGCTCGAAGGTTGACGGGAACAAATGAACAAACAGTGAGCTCCAATGAAGCGCGACAGGCTGTTTCATGAGAATGGGCCCTTTTCTTTTTTTATGTGTCTTTACTAACCATATAGTCAAATTAAGAATTATAAAGATCGATCGGTTAATCGCATATTGTGTACTGTTTGATAATTTGCGGTGCAATGTGTAACCGGGCAACACATCACACAGCATGCACACAAACGAGATTTCTCAGTCTGGTGGGACCAGAAATTGCTTTCCCCTGGACGAATGCATGCTGGCCGAGCCCGAGGGTTACGTCAGTAGTATTTTTATTTGCATAGTTTGTCTTCTTTCACACATTGCTTGTTTGTCAGTCTTTGTTTATGTATCATTTTTAGTAAAATTCTATTTTTTTTTCCGGACATGACAACAGGAAAATCAATCTCAATGCACAATATGGTATGGTATGTATGTTATTAAACTTAATAAGATTAAGTTTATCTTATAAACTTAATATAAGATATTAAGTTTATCTTAATAAACTTATTAAGATAATAAGTTTACCTTGATTTCTGTGGATTTGAAAGAGACTCCCAGATGGTATCACAAACACAAGAAAGTCTGCAGATGCCGGAAATCCAGAGCAACACACACAAAATGGTGGAAGAACCCAGCAGGTCAGGTAGCATCAACGGAAATGAACAAACGGTCAATGTTTTGGGCTGAGGCCCTTCATCAGGTCTGAGAAGAAAGGGGGAGATGCCAGGATAAAAAGGTGGGGCGAGGGGAAGGAGGCTAGCTGGAAGGTGATAGGTGAAGCCAGGTGGGTGGGAAAGGTCAAGGGCTGGAGAAGAAACAATCTGATAGGAGGACAACAGGAGAAAGGGAAGGAGGAGAGGACCTGAGGGTTGTAACATGCAGGTGAGAAGAAGTAAAAGGTCAGGGTGAGGAGTAGAGGAGGGGGTGGAAGGAGAAGTTCACCAGAAGGAGGTCAATATTCATGCCATCAGGTTGGAGGGTACCCAGACCGAATATAAGGTGTTGCTCCTCCACCCTAAGGGTAGCTTCATCTTGGCACAGGGCAAGGCGATGGACCGACATGTCAGAATGGGAATGGGAATCAGAATTAAAATGTTTGACCGAGGGAAGTCCCGTTCTTGGCAGATGGTGCGGATGTGCTCGATGAAGTGGTCCCCCAATTTATATTCGGTCTCACCAGTGTAGTGGAGACAGCATCGGACACAATAGATGTCCCCAGCGGATTCACAGGTGAAGTGTTGCCTCACCTGGAAGGACTGATTGGGGGCCTCTGAATGGAGGTGAGGGAGGAGGTGTACGGGCAGGTATAGAACTTAGGCAGCTTGCTTAATACTCTTGCCACCCTGTTACTTGTAAAACTGCCATCCCCTTCCCTCAATTCCTCCATCTCCACCACATCTGCTCTCAGGATGAGGCTTTTCATTCCAGAATGAAGGAGTTGTCCTCCTTTTTCAAAGAAAGGGGTTTCCCTTCTTCCACCATCAACACTGCCCTCAACCTCATCTCTTCTATTTCACGCACGTCTGTTCTTACCCCATCCTCCTGCCACCCTACCAGGGATAGAGTTCCTCTTGTCCCTACCTACCACCCCACCATCCACCCCACAATTCTCCAGAACTTCTGCCATCCCCAACAGGATCCCACCACCAAGCACAGCTTCCCCTCCCTACCACTTACTGCTTTCCACAGGGATCTCTCCCTAAACGACACCCTTGTCCATTCATCCCTCCCCACTGAACTCCCTCCTGCCACTTATCCTTGCAAGTGAAACAAGTGCTACACCTGCCCCTACACCTTCTCCCTCACTACCACTCAGGGCCTCAAACAGTCCTTCCAGGTGAGGTGACACTTCACCTGTGAGCCCGTTGGGGTCATATACTGTATCTGGTGCTCCCGGTGTGGCCTCCTGTATATCGGTGAGACCTGACGTAGAATGGGAGACCGTTTCATTGAGTACCTACGCTCAGTCCACCAGAAGAAGCAGGATCTCCCAGTGACCACCCATTTTAATTCCACTTCCCACTCCCATTCCGATATGTCAATCCATGGCCTCCTCTACTGTTGCAATGAGGCCACACTCAAGGAGGAACAAAATCTTATATTCCATCTGGGTAGCCTCCAACCTGATGGCATGAACATCGATTTCTAGAACTTCCAGTAATGGTCCCACCACCGTTCTCTGCTTCACCATTCCCCATCCTCTTTTCCCTCTCTTACTTTATCTCCTTGCCCGCCCATCGCCACCCTCTAGTGCTCCTCCCCTGTTTTCTTTCTTCCATGGCCTTCTGATCTCTTCTATCAGACTCCCTCTTCTCCAGCCCTGTATCTCTTTCACCAATCTTCTTCCCAGCTCTGTACTTCATTGCTCCCCCTCCCAGTTTCACCTATCACCTTGTGTTTTTCTCTCCCGCCCCCCACATCTTTTAAACCTACTCCTCATCTGAAACAGGACCTCAAAGGTAGTAATCTTGGGATTCCTGCTTGTGCCACGCGACAGTGAGTATAGGAATAGAGTGAGGTGGAGGATAAATGCGTGGCTGAGGGATTGGAGGAGGTGGCAGGGATTCAGATTTCTGGATCATTGGGACCTCCTTTGGGGCAGCCATAAACTGAAAAAAAAGAATGGGTTGCACTTGAATCGGAGGGTCAGCAATATCCTGGCAGGGAGGTTTGCTAAGGCTATTAGGGAGAGTTTAAACTAGAATTGTTGGGGTTGGGAACCAAACTGAAGAAACAGAGGAAGGGACGTTTGGCTCACAAATCAAGAAGGGATTGGAGACAGTGTGAGAGGAAGAATAGGCAGGTGATGGAGAAGGGATGCGCTCAGACCGATGGTTTGAGATGTGTCTATTTTAATGCAAGGAGTATCATGAACAAAGTGGATGAGCTTAGAGTGTGGATCAGTACTTGGAGCTATGACGTTGTGGCTATTACAGAGACTTGGATGGCTCAGGGGCAGGAATGGCTACTAAGAGTGCCAGGCTTTAGATGTTTCAGGTAGGACAGGGAGGGAGCCAAAAGAGGTGGGGGTGTGTCACAGCTGCAGAAAAGGAGGAAGCCATGGAGGGATTGTCTACTGAGTCTCTGTGGGTGGAAAATAGGAACAGCAAGGGGTCAATAACCCTACTGGGTGTTTTTTTATAGACCACCCAAGAGTAACAGGGATATTGAGGAGCAGATAGAGAGACAGATTCTGGAAAGATATAATAATAACAGGGTTGTTGTGGTGGGAGATTTCAATTTCCCAAATATTGATTGGCATATTCCTAGAAAAAGGGTTCAGATGGGGTGGAGTTTGTTAGGTGGGCTCAGGAAGGTTTCTTGACACAATATGTAGATAGAGGAGAGGCTGTACTTGACCTGGTATTGGGAAATGAACCTGGTCAGGTGTCAGATCTCTTGATGGCAGAGCATTTTGGAGATAGTAATCACAATTCTATCTCCTTTACCATAACATTGGAGAGGGATAGGAATAGACAAGTTAGGAAAGTGCTTAATTGGAGTAAGGGGAAATATAAAGCTATCAGGCAGGAACTTGGAAGCATAAATTGGAAACAGATGTTCTCAAGGAAATGTACAGCAGAAATGTGACAAACGTTAGATAGATAGATAGATAGATATACTTTATTGATCCTGAGGGAAATTGGGTTTCATTACAGCTGCACCAACCAATTATAGAGCATAAATGTAGCAATACAAAAACCACAAACAGTCAAACAACAAAATGCAAACTATGCCAGATGTTCAGGGGATATTTGCATGGAGTTCTGCTTTGGTACGACCAATGAGACAGAGAAAGGATGGTAGGGTAAAGGAACCTTGGTGTACAAAGGCAGTTGAAAATCTAGTCAAGAAGAAAAGAAAAGCTTATGAAAGTTTCAAAAAACTAGGTAATGATAGAGATGTAGAAGATTATATGGCTAGCAGGAAGGAGCTTAAGAATGAAATTAGGAGAGCCAAAAGGGGCCATGAGATGGCCTTGGCAAGCAGGACTAGGGAAAACCCCAAGGCATTCTATGGGTATGTGAACAGCAAGAGGATAAGATGTGAGAGAATAGGACCAATCAAGTGTGACAGTGGAAAAATGTGTATGGAACCGGAGGAGATAGCAGAGGTATTTAATGAATACATTGTTTCAGTATACACTACAGAAAAGGACCTTGGCAATTGTACGGATGACTTACAGTGAACTGAAAAGCTTGAGCATATAGACATTAAGAAAGAGGAAGTGCTGGAGCTTTTGGAAAGCATCAAGTTAAATAAGTCGTCGGGACCAGACAAGATATACTCAGGCTACTGTGGGAGATGAGGGAGGAGACTACTGAGCCTCTGGCAATGATTTTTGCATCATCATTTGGGACGGGAGAGGTTCCAGAGGACTGGAGGTGGCAGATGTTGTTCCTTTATTCAAGAAAGGGAGTAGAGATAGCCCAGGAAATTATAGACCAGTGAGTCTTACTACAGTGGTTGGTAAGTTGATGGGGAAGATCCTGAGAAGCAGGATTTATGAACATTTAGAGAGGCATAATATGATTAGGAAGCGTCAGCATGGCTTTGCTTACGAACCTGATTGAATTTTTTGAGGATGTGACTAAGCACATTGATGAAGGTAGAGCAGTAGGTATAGCATATATGGATTTCAGCAAGGCATTTGATAAGATACCCCATGCAAGGCTTATTGAGAATATAAGGAGACATGGAATCCAAGGGGACCTTGCTTTGTGGATCCAGAACTGGCTTGCCCACAGAAGGCAAAAAGTGGTTGTAGATGGGTCATATTCTGCATGGAGATCAGTGACCAGTGGTGTGCCTCAGGGATCTGTTCTGGGACCCCTTCTCTTCGTGATTTTTATAAATGACCTGGATGAGGAAGTGGAGGGATGGGTTAGTAAATTCGTCGATGACACAAAGGTTGGGGGTGTTGTGGATAGTGTGGAGGGCTGTCAGAGGTTACAGCAGGACATCAATAGGAAGCAAAACTGGGCTGAGAAGTGGCAGATGGAGTTCAACCCGGATAAGTGTGAGGTGATTCATTTTGGTAGGTCAAGTATGATGGCAGAATATAGTATTAATGGTAAGACTCTGCAGTGTGGAGGATCAGAGGGATCTTGGGGTCCAAGTCATAAGACACTCAAAGCTACTGCACAGATTGACTCTGTGGTTTAGAAGGCATACGGTACAGTGGCCTTCATCAACCGTGGGATTGAGTTCAAAAGCCAAAAGATAATGTTACAGATATATAGGACCCTGGTCAGACCCCACCTGGTGTACTGTGCTCAGTTCTGGTCACCTCACTACAGGAAGGATGTGGAAACTATAGAAAGGGTGCAGAGGAGATTTACAAGGGTGTTGCCTGGATTAGGGAGCATGCGTTATGAGAATAGGTTGAGTGAACCTGGCTTTTTTTCCTTGGAGCGACGGAGGATGAGAGGTGACCTGATAGAAGTGTATAAGATGATGAGAGGCATTGATCTTGTGGATAGACAGAGACTTTTTCTGAGGGCTGAAATGTCTAGCATGAGAGGGCACAGTTTTAAGGTGCTTGGAAGTGGGTACAGAGGAGATGTCAAGGGTAAGTTTTTTATGCAGAGAGTGGTGAGTGCGTGGAATGGGCTGCCAGCGATGGTGGTGGAGGCGGATACGATAGGGTCTTTTAAGAGACTCCTGGATAGGTACATGGAGCTCAGAAAAATAGAGGGCTATGGGTAACCTTAGGTAATTTCTAAAGGAAGCACATGTTCAGCACAACATTGTGGGCCGAAGGGCCTGTATTGTGCTGTAGGTTTTCTATGTTTCTATGTTTTTTCTCCAATCCTGCCGAAGGGTCTCAGCCTGAAATGTCAACTGTATTTTTGTCCATGGATGTTGCCTGGCCTGCTGAGTTCCTCCAGCATTTTGTGTGCATTGCTTGGATTTCCAGCATCGGCAGATTTTTTTCTTGTTTGCATAATGGTCTGTTGCTGTTAATGGTCTATAGCAATCGGGAAGGTTTAAACTAGGTTGGCAGAGGGATGGGGACCACAGCGTAAGGTCAGACGGTGGGGCAGCTGGTGTAAAGCGAGTGGCGTGAGGAGGGGTAGGCAGTGGATAGAGCAGTCAGCTGGATGGGCTGAAATGTTTTTACTTAATGGGATATGTATTAAGGACACAGGTGATGAACTTAGAGCATGGATCAGTACGTGGAATTATGATGACGATGTTGTGGCCATTACCAAGAATTGGCTGTCACAAGGTCAAGATTGGCTACTTTACTTTCTGGAATTTGGAGGTTTCAAAAACGAGGGGGTTGGGAGTAGTGGCATTGTTCATCAGAGATAGTATCACAGCTGCAGAAAGTGAGGATGTCATGAAGGGAACATCTAGTCAGTGTTTGTAGTTGAAAGTCAGAAACAGGAAGGGAGCTATCACCCTGTCTGGTCAAGACCCCAACAGCAACAGGGACACTGAAGAGCAGATAAATAGCTAGACCTTGGAAAAGTGCAAGAACAAAAGGGTTGTTTGACTTCCCTAATTTTGATTGGCACCTCCTGAGTGCAAAAGGTTTCAATGGGCAGAATTTGTTAGGTGTGTCCACAAAGGATTCCTGACACACTATGTAGACAGGCCAACCTGAAGGGAGGCCCTACCAGATCTAATACTAGGCAATGGACCTGGTCAGGTGACAGAGCTCTTGGTGAGTGAGCATTTCAGGGATAGCAACAATAACTCCCTGACCTTTACTGTAGCCTTGGACAGGGATAGGAGTAGATAGTACTTTATAACTCTCAAGATCCCTGCTTGATCTTTTAAAAAAAAGCAAACAAACTCAAGGTTTAGGAAGCAAAGATCAGGCAGGGATCTTGAGAGTTATAAGGCAGCCAGGAAGGAGTTTAAGAATAGGTTTCAGAGAGCCAGAATGCTTTGGCAATTAGAATGAAGTAAAACTGCAAGCTGTTCTACACCCACCAGAAGAACAGGAGAATGACAAGAGTGAGCCCACTCAGGGATAAAGGGAGAAACCAGTGCCTGGAATCAGATCTTTTAAGATGAGTGGAGGAAAGTTCAAGGGAGATGTCAGAGGCAGGTTTTTACACAGAGTGCAAACACACAGCCGGTGGTGGCACTTGAGGTTGATACATCAGGGACATCGAAGAGACTCTTAGATAGACACTTTGAGGAAGGTAAAATGGAGGGTTCTGGGCTGTGTAGGAGGGTAGGGTTAGATTGCACATGGAGTGAGGTTCTGGGCTGTGTAGGAGGGTAGGGTTAGATTGCACATGGAGTGAGGTTACAAGGTTAGGCCGAAGACCCAGGACTGTGCAGTACTGTTTTATGTTCTGCACTGCGAAGCTGTGTTCCATTCGGGACATGACAGGGTAGATGTCGAAACTGGAGGACCGCTTCGTCCAGCTCCTCTGCACCGTCCACCACAAGTGGGACTTCCCAGGGGCCAAACATTTTAATTCTGGTTCCCATTACTGTTCTGTTGGTCCATGTGCTCCTCTTGTGCCCCAGTGAGGCCAACCTACAGGTGGAGGAGCATACCTTATATTCTGTCTGAGTAGCCTTCAACCCGATGGCATGAATATCAATTTCTCCCCCCGATAAACATATCTCCCCCCTGCCCCTTCCTCAATTCCCCATTCTGACCTTTTACCTCTTCTCGCCTGCTTATTACTTCCCCTGGGTCCCCTCCTCCTTCCCTTTCTCCTATGGTCCTACCACATTCCTTCCTTCTCCATCCCGCGACCTTTCCCACCCACCTGGCTTCACCTACCACCTTCCAGCTGGCCTCCTTCCCCTCGCCCCAAAGTTTTATTCTGGTGTCCTTCCCCCTTCCTTCTCAATCCTGAAGAAGGGTCTCAGCCTGAAACATTGACTCTCTATTTAGTTCCATAGATGCTGCCTGACCTGCTGAGTTCCTCCAGAATTTTGTGTGTGTTGCGTTAGACGTTGAAATGTTTCCAGCTGCAAGAAAATGAATCTCAGGATAGTATTTGCTGACATATTTGTCTGTGTGAGGAGTGGCGTGTCACAGAGTCTCTCGTTCCGCGCCTTGTAAGGCAAGAAAATGTCTGACACTGGCCTCTCAGGCCCGAGTCAACGTCATCATCATTATACGCACTTTGATAATAAATTTACTTTGAACTTTCATCTGTGGGGAAGGCTCAACGAGTTATAAAGGAATGTTCATTTGAAATTGAGCTGTGTAGGAATTTCTTTCCATTGATGGTCACCTCACTATAGGAAGGATGTTGAGGCTTTGGAGAGGGTGCAGAAGAGCTTCACTGCATGTACTATCACGAGAAACTGGATAAACTTGCGTTGTTTTCTCCGAAGCGTCGGAGGCTGGGGGGAGATTTGATAGAAGTTTGCAAGATTATGAGAGGCATAGATAGAGTGGACAGAGAGAATCTGTTTCCCAAAATTGCAATGTCTAATACCAGAGACATGCATTGAAGGTGAGAGGAGGTAGGTTCAAAGGGGTAAGTTTTTTACTCAGAGAGTGGTGGGTGCCTGGTACGGTGGTAGAGGCAAATACATTAGATGCTTTTAAGAGACATTTCGGTAGGCACATGAAGGTAAGGAAGATGGAGGGATATGGACATTGTATAATTAGGAGGGATTAGTGTTTGGGTGCTTTTAATTTGGTTTTTAGCTGGTTCTGAACCTGTGCTGTACTGTTCTATTCCTCTGTTCTATAGCAGTGAGTCTCTAAAATTCTCTGACGCACAAGGTTCCAGAGGTTGGGTTATTAGAGGTACTAAAGAGGGGATATATGTATTCTTGAAACTTCAGGGAATTAATTTCAAAGGAGAAGTGGCACCCAAAAAGAGCTTCAGCCTGGTACGTTAAATGGCAGCACAGACTTGAGGGGCCAAATGGCCTTTTCCTGTTCCTATTGTCTTGTGTTCTTGTGTATCCACATGGTACACGTCTTTAGTGATATCTTCAAAGGGGAGACTACAGAAATATTGAAGGTTTTTTTGTACAAAATAAACAAGAAGTTTATTTTTCAACCGTGCATCTTCTCAATGGTTCCTCCAAACTACTTGTGGGCAGTAACAGGAAAATGACAGAGTACAGGGTGAGCTGTCATCAGACTGTAACTGATGATGACAATTAGACAAAATTATTTATCACTCCAGAGTCAGAACAATTAGATTCTAGTGGAAGTAACAGCTCATGGAGCTAGTCATAGGGCTGTTGGAATGAGAGATTCATTCTTCAGTTAAAGTCACAGACATGTCCAATTCTTACAGTTATCTGAAGGAATGATTTTGGTAAGGAGGTTGAAGCAAGCGAGGCTCACCCCATCACCCAACCCCCATCTTAACTCTACTTTATAGGAGCAGCATTGAGAGTGTCCTGACAAGCTGGAACTTCATCTGGCACGGGAACAGCCAAAGGGCTGTGAGAACGGCTGAGAGGATCATAGGAGTCTCTCTACCATCCACTTGGGACATTTATCAGGATCAGTACGAAAGCCAGACCCTTAGTATCGTTAAGGATCCCACCCATCCATCCAGCATCCTCTTTGGCTTTCTACCATCAGGCCAGAGACTCCAGTGCATAAAAACAAGAATGGTAGGATGAGAAACAGTTTCTTCCCTCATGCCTTTAAGGTTCTGAACTCCCTGCCTCATCATATTCAAAGTGTCACTGGTTGATTTGTTGCATACCTTATAATATTTAATTTGTGTACTTTAGTTTGTTTATTTATGTGTCATTCATCCTTAACTTTTATGCTTACTTTCATAAATTATTGTATGTTATATGTACTACGATGCTTTACATCTTATTTCAGAGAAAAGTCGTCTCATTGACTGTGTATGTGTATATAGTTAAATGACACAAACTTGACTTAGCTTGTCTAATTAAGGCTGTGCACACTGGCTATTCACATCTAAAGTTTTCTGCCGCACAGTAGGAATGGGCGTGTGCACACCTCTGAGGTTTGAAGAAAGATATCCATAAAAACTTAATCTATGGGTCCATAACACAGCCTAGCAATATACTGCAAATTAATTTTTTAAATGCTTCCGTTCATTCACTGCATTAATCTTTGGGATTTTAGTTTAAATCACATCGGATTTATGGTGCAGCTCCTCAGTTTCTGCTAACTGCAAGTTCCATAGTTGCATATAATTTTCAAGTAGAGAAGTAAACCTTTGTGGTTGCTTCTGCACCACATGAACCTCCGCCCATCCTATTTTTTCTGTAGTTCAGCATTTACTTTTATGCCTTTTTCCCATGTGTTTTAAGCAGACACAAGACATAAAACATCTGCATGATTAACTTTATTAATATTAAACAATTCTCCAAACCGTATAGCCAGAAATACATAAAAGGACGATTGCTGGTGAAAATGTGTGTGGGTGTCCTTCTGAAACTGGAGGTTAAGGCAATTTAATATAGATGCCTTTTGCCCAAACCTATGACCCGAGGCACTTGGTGGTGAGAATAAAATTATATGCTGAACCAGAAACCAAATGTGGTTGAATTTGGAAGCCTTATGATCATGAAACTGCAGACAAAGAGCAGAGGATTGTTTAGCTGCCCAGAACTTGCATCCTTTACCTTGCTAATATCAAAACATGCCTGGAACCTTTGCCGAAGGAAACGTGAAGTCAAATGCTTATATTGCTGTAAGGGATGTTGACTGCAAAGTTATATTTGATGAAAACAATGATTTTTATCATAGTTTTTGAAAAAGCGTGTTATCAAAGCGGTTAGGGCGTTGGACTGTTTAAGTCACCTTAAAGCTAATTTTAGCCTTGTAATAAACTATTACGGCTTCTTGGAAAAACGAAACAACTTGAAGTTACATTTTACCCTTTAACCAGTAACATGTTTAAGGAGAAGTGATCAACAACCAACATAGACTTCAATACTGGGCAATTACCATTTCATCGTTGTTTTGGTTTCTTAATTTCCCGCATGGGAGGTTAGTTAGGAAAATTCAGTCGGTAGGTATACATGGAGAGGTGGTAAATTGGATTAGACATTGGCTCAATGGAAGAAGCCAAAGAGTGGTAGTAGAGCATTGCTTCTCTGAGTGGAGGCCTGTGACTAGTGGTGTGCCACAGGGATCAGTGCTGGGTCTATTGTTATTTGTCATCTATATCAATGATCTGGATGATAATGTGGTAAATTGGATCAGCAAATTTGCTGATGGTACAAAGATTGAAGGTGTAGTAGACAGTGAGGAAGGTTTTCAGAGCCTGCAGAGGGACTTGGACCAGCTGGAAAAATGGGCTGAAAAATGGCAGATGGAGTTTAATACAGACAAGTGTGAGGTATTGCACTTTGGAAGGACAAACCAAGGTAGAACATATAGGGTTAATGGTAAGGCACTGAGGAGTGCAGTAGAACAGAGGGATCTGGGAATACAGATACAAAATTCCCTAAAAGTGGCGTCACAGGTAGATAGGGTTGTAAAGAGAGCTTTTGGTACATTGACCTTTATTAATCGAAGTATTGAGTATAAGAGCTGGAATGTTATGATGAGGTTGTATAAGGCATTGGTGAGGCCGAATCTGGAGTATTGTGTTCAGTTTTGGTCACCAAATTACAGGAAGGATATGAATAAGGTTGAAAGAGTGCAGAGAAGGTTTACAAGGATGTTGCCAGGACCTGAGAAACTCAGTTACAGAGAAAGGTTGAATAGGTTAGGACTTTATTCCCTGGAGCGTAGAAGAATGAGGGGAGATTTGATAGTGGTATATAAAATTATGATGGGTATAGATAGAGTGAATGCAAGCAGGCTTTTTCCACTGAGGCAACGGGAGAAAAAAACCAGAGGACATGGGTTAAGGGTGAGGGGGAAAAAGTTTAAAGGGAACATTGGGGGGGCTTCTTCACACAGAGAGTGGTGGGAGTATGGAATGAGCTGCCAGACGAGGTGGTTAATGTGGGTTCTTTTTTAACATTTAAGAATAAATTGGACAGATACATGGATGGGAGGTGTATGGAGGGATATGGTCCGTGTGCAGGTCAGTGGGACTAGGCAGAAAATGGTTCGGCACAGCCAAGAAGGGCCAAAAGGCCTGTTTCTGTGCTGTAGTTTTTCTATGGTTTTCTAATTAACTGCTTTAACTTTTAACTAACAGCTAGACATTTAATTAAAACCAGGATGAGGGAACATATCACTCCTGTCCCAGCTCCTCTACACTGGCTTCCCGTTTCCTTTAGAATTGATCTTAAAATCTCTTACTTGTTTTTAAATCTCTCAATAGTCTGGGACTAGAGTACATCACAGAATGACTTTCATTTTATAATCCTGACGAGCTCTCAGGTCTTCTTCTGCCAGTCTCTAAAACTTAAACCATCTCCCTCAAAGGATAATTGGGAGGTCAGCTTTTTTGAACTGTGGAATTCAGTACCTAAATCTATAAGGAATGCAGACTCAGTTGACACTTTTAAACATCAGCTCAAAACCTATTTTTAACCTTGCTTTTAACTCACAGCTTTTTGTCTTTTATTTTCATGTCTGCACTCTATTCCACTGTAAAGCATTTTGAACTACATCATCTGCGTGAAACATGCTCTATAAATAAGTTACAAACAAGAGAAAATCTGCAGATGCTGGAAATCCAAGTCGCACACACAAAATGCTGAAGGAACTCAGCAGGCCAGGCAGCATCTATGGAAAAAAAATACAGTCAACTTTTTGGGCCAAGACTCTTCAGTGGGACTGCGTTTTTTTTTAAGGGACTGAACTAGCGGGGATAAGACAGAGTTGAAGTATGCAGATATGAGTTCAGTGTGGCAGGAACAAGCTGAAACAATGGGTCTACCTGGACAAGTGGGTTTGTGGATCTAGGGTAGGAGGTAGAAATGGGAGGTGTGGGGTGCGGGAACTATGAGGTTGGTGGCAGTAGATGGGAGATCCCCACAGCTAATAAGGTCAGTGACGGTATGGGAGACAATGGTCTGGTGCTCCTTAGTGGGGTCCTGTTCAGGGGGTAAGTAAGAGGAGGAGTCACTGGGCCTCAGCATGCTAGAGGTCCGACTGCCAGACTACAACAGCACCCACTTTATCTGCGAGTTTGACTAGTCCTGCCGAAGGGTGTCAGCCCAAAACGTTGACTGTACTTTTTTCCATAGATGCTGCCTGGCCTGTTGAGTTCCTCCAGCATTTTGGGTGAGTCATTATAAATAAGTTATCATTATTGTTTTAGTTTCATAAATGTGAATTAATTCATAAAACTGGCAAATATTTATCAGGCAGCACTTTCAAATGCCATCTCTTCCCTTTTACAGCAGAAGCCCTTTTATTCTATTTACATTCAGTCACGATTACACTTTCTTTCACAAACATTTTTAAGTACCCAGCCACAGTTTGAAATAGCAAGAGATTTTAGCCACAAGATCTTTGAAATAGCCGCACCAAGCTTTACCAGGTCCCTCTAAAAGCAGAAGTCTGAAAGCAAAAATGTGCTGGTCTGCAGCAGCTGTTCGAAGACAGCTCCTTTCTCTGGAATATCAGTAGGATTCAGAGCGACGATGGGACATCTTCCACAGAGTTGATGGTCTTCCAGTAACGGTTGGTCTTTTTGTTTCCCTGGAACAGAGTTCTGCGTTGTGAACCTGGGATGAGCCTCAACTTTAGACAATCAAATCCTTTTACAGCTTTTCTTGAAAATCACAGTTACAAAACAAGAGGTGATCTCAGGGACAGAACAGCCACCAATACGGAAACAAGTCACAGCAGGGGCGCTGTACAATAGGCCTGAGGGGGAGGAGTTTTCTGACCACTAGCTGAGCAAGGTGTTAATAGTTGTTTGAAAGTTCTGCCAATAAGGCAGTTGACCAAATCTCTTTATGGTCCACTCAGGGAAACGTATGGCAGGACCCATTTCCCACCGGCCTCAAGGACATTTGTTGCCTCATAGTAGAGGGTGTTCTTATTGATAATATTTTATGGTGGCTATGTGGTATGGCAAGGCCCACCAAAAGGAACATTTTTTTGTTCTTAAGTTAAGAACACAAGAAGCAACATGTGAGACTGAACCTTTTCAACGCAAGGAAGTGAGAGAACCTGAAGATAAAGTGGAACTGGCTTTCATGCTCAAGGTCTCTGCACGGCTTGCTGCGGCCTTACACAAAGCTAGAAATTTCACAAGATTTGTACGTCACATCATCCACTATCAAACTGTAGATACACTTAACAGCTCCAATTTATGTGAAGCTAATGGACCGCACCTGCACTACAAGCAACAGTTCCAGCAGACCATCGTTGGCAGGAAATGGTAAACACCAGCCTGTTACTTCTGCAGCAAAACTGACCCGAA
Organism: Mobula hypostoma; assembly: GCF_963921235.1. NCBI lineage: Eukaryota > Metazoa > Chordata > Chondrichthyes > Myliobatiformes > Myliobatidae > Mobula > Mobula hypostoma. The sequence continues at coordinate 7,467,060 of NC_086125.1, read as the reverse complement.
TGCATGACATCTTGATTAAAGACAGATTAAGTCCACTGTACGTTTTTTCACATGGATTTCATCATATGGCTGATTCCAAAAGAGATGAATAACATTCAATGGTGGGAGAGATAAAGTGTCAAACAACACCCAACTCTAGGAATGCAGTCGTCCTTCAGCTTTACCACAATCAATGAAACCACACCTGAGCATGTCAGCGTTAACCAAACCTTCAGCTGCCTACAAGAAATTGCCAAAGCCAGTACTAGCCCAACACTCTCAGCTGGGTATTACAGCATAAATCAGTGGTCCTAGCTAGAGGGGATAAAAATTAAACTGAGTCCATACAACCGAGCAACACACACAAAGCACTGGAGGAACTCAGCAGGTCAGGCAGCATCTACGGAAGTGAATAGGTAGTCGATGTTCTGGGCCGAGACCCTTCTTCAGGACTGAGAAGGAAGGGGGACAATACCAGAATTAAAAGGTCAGGGGAAGGTGTTTTCCAATGAACCCTCTTGTGAACTCATATTTATAAATTATTTAGCTCTGTCATGAGCACTAGTCTCCATAGTATCCAAATCATCTTCAAGGAGCGGTGCCTCTAAAAGGCAGCATCCATCATTAAGGACCTTCACCACCCAGGACATACCTGTTCTCATTGCTACCACCAGGAAGGAGGTACAGGAGCCTGAAGGCACACACTCAGTGATTCAGGAACAGCTTCTTCCCCTTTGCCATCCAATTTCTGAATGGATGTTGAACCCACGATCACTACCTCACTACTTTTTTTTATAATTTCTGTTTTTGCACTACTTATTCAATTTATTGCATTGTTCTGCTGCCGTAAAGTTACAAATTTCAAGACATATGCCGGTGATATTAAACCTGATTTTCATTCTGATTCTGATACTGAGGAGGTTTGGATAACACTGCAATGCTTGCTATGCTTTCCAATTCATTGCCAAAGTTCATATCATAAACATTCAGTCTACTTTACAATTCTTTGGCATTAGAAGGTCGAGGCATCATATAAAGAGCAGAGCAAAACAGGAGTAAGCCTCGAAATAAAATATGAATGCACCAGAAACAAATAATATGGTTGAGTACTGTCTAGCAAAGATGACCCTTGGTTATCTGAAATAAGAATATACGATATATTTAATTAAAGAACAAGCTTAAGTTATAAGGAAAGATTGAATAGGTTGGACTTCATTCCTTGGAAAGTAAGAAGAGATTTGATAAAGGTATTCAAAATTATGACGGGTATACAGTAGGTGAAGTAAATGCAAACAGCTTTATCCACTGAAGTTGGGGGAAGACTACAACCAGAGATCATGGGTTAAAGGTGAAAGGTGAAAAGTTTAAGGGGAACATGAAGGGGAGCTTCTTCACTCAGAGTGTGGAATGAGCTGCCAGTATAAGTGGGGCATGCGAGGTCAATTTCATCATTTAAGCAAAGTTTGGATAAGTACATGGATAGTAGGCATATGGAGGGCTATGGCTGGTTGATGGGTGTCGGCAGTTTAAATGGTTCAACACAGACTAGACGGGCTGAAGGGCCTGCTTCTGTGTTGTACTTCTCTTAAAAGAAATAACTGCAAAGAATGATCAGGGCCAAAATTAAATTAAGCCAAAGGAGAAAATAGGAATGTTAGTAAACCCTTTGGTCTGGGAGGTGAAGCAACAGAGGCTCTTAAGTTGGGAATGGTGTAGAGGAACCTTGCTGAATGGTGAGGACCAACAATATAGGCAACTGACTAGACGGTGCTTAGATCATAGAATTCTACAACATAGATACCTCCCTAAGCTCACCTCTCCTGCATTTGACCCATAACCCTCAATTCCTTTCTTATCTGTGCACCTGTTCAAACACTTCTTAAATGCTGTGATGGTATCTGCCTCGACCACTTCCTGTGACAACTTGCTCTGTATATCCACCACCTTACGTAGCATTTAACACTTCACAGTGCCAGAGAGTAGGTTTCAATACTGTACCTGTCACTGTCTGTTCTGCCTGTGACCACATGGGTTTCCGCAGGAGCTCTGGGTTCTTCTCGCGGTCCAAAGGTGTGTAGGTTTTCACAAATGAAATGGCATTTTATGTTTAAGAAAAGCCAAAACAACTCACTTATTGAACCCCAAACACTGAACACAAAAAAAAGCGGTAACAGAACTTCATGTAATATGCCATCACATCAGACCAGCCTCTTAAATGCAATGTCAGTGGTTGTGAATTCTGTATGTTTCCACCAATTACATTACCCTACACAGCACCACCCCCCACAAAATTCACTAAAACCAGCATTGTGAGCCAGTCCAGAGCTTGGATGAGCTGCCCGGTTCAGGTCCTGTGTTCCATGGGTGGGGGAACAGCAGGTGCCCCTGGGTCGTCCAGGGGTGTGTTGACACGCTCATGGTTATGTTGTGTTGGCAGGAGCTTGGTCGTGGAATCTCCCAAATCTTGGTGCGCTGGTTTACGGCAGTCTTCCAAAACGCGGAACGGGCCATCGTAAGGAAGGGCTAAGGGGGTGTTGGTGTGCATCGTGGCAGACGAAAACAAACGAGGCAGAACGTAGGTCAACAGGAGCCCAAGAGTGCTGTAAGCTATGATGGGAGGTAGGATAGGTGAAAAGGAGTTGGATTTACTGAGGAGGGTGGAACGCAGTTGAGAAGCCAACCAGGCAGTCGTGACATCAGGAATAAAGTCACCCGGCAACTCAGCCGCAGACAACTGCAGGTCCTCTTTCGGAGATTCCTGAGCCCCAGCAAGACCCATGGGAGACAATCTTGCCAAAACTCGTCCATCGGGGAAGCTCTCAGAGCAGCCTGTAAGAATTGGTGAAACCACTCGCATAGGCCATCGGACTGCGGGTGATCAGGAGATGATCATGCCAACACTCATCCGTCAGGGAAGCCCTCAGAGCAGCCTTTATCGAGCGGCGAAACCGCTTGCAGAGGCCACCTGCCATGGAGTGATGGAGCCTAACACCGAGGTTCTGGGCCACTGCAGCCCAGAGGCCTGAGATGAATTGGAGGCCACCATCAGTGGAAATATCAGACGGGGTGCCAAAGCGAGCAACCCAGGTGCTGACGGACACCTGATCCACGTCTCTGGCTGTCGTCGATGCTAGAGAGACAACTTCTGGCCACCTGCTGGTGCAGTCCACCATGGTAAGTCGGTGCATGAAACTGCTGGAGCGGGGAAGGGGACCATTAAGATCCACATTGACATGATCCTCAAAATGTGCCAATAGTGCCCGGGCATGGTGTTAATTTTTGCCCGCCAGCACTCCATGCAGGCTGTACTTCCTTTCAGGGGGACGGAGCTGCTAGTTGAAAAAGGCGAGCGGCTGCCACATGCCTCCGACCAACTGCTCACGCACAGCAGCCACAGCATGGTCTGAAGCGTCAGTAGTAATGGCTGTAAGTGCGTTGGGGAGTGGGGGCACCAGCAGGGTCACATTGGAAAGAGCTCGCCTGGTATCACCAAATGCCCTGGTCATGTCCGCTGACCAGTCAAGCACTGGTTTAGGGGTTTTGTCTTTAAACGCACTATACAGGTGGAGCAAACAACAGGAATTCTGCAGATGCTGGAAATTCAAGCAACATACATCAAAGTTGCTGGTGAACGCAGCAGGCCAAGCAGCATCTATAGGAAGAGGCGCAGTCGACGTTTCAGGCCGAGACCCTTCGTCAGGACTACAGGGGGAGCAGAAGTTCAGCAGCTCGCGGAATGGAGCAGTGGTAGAAATTCACTGTTCCTAAAAACTCCTGTAGTTTTTTCACTAGTGCGAATTTCATAACAGCAGCTACTTTTGATGGGAGGGGTTTCGCACCCTCTGCAGAGATGTAATGGCCAATAAAGTCAATGGCTGACAACCCATACTGGCATTTAGCAGAGTTAAGTAATCGACTCGTGTTTGCTTAAGCACTCAAAAAGTGTACGGAGATGAGATACGTGTTCGGATTTTGATGCACTGGTGACAAGTATGTCATCCAGGTAAACGAAAAGAAAATCAAAGTCTTTTAATACAGCATCCATTGGCCGTTGAAAAGTCTGCACTGCATTTTTCAGCCCAAACAGCAAGCACAGAAACTCCGAGGCCAAACAGGGTTATCACATCTCCCCCATTTCACGCACATCTGCTCTCACTCCATCCTCCCGCCACCCCACTAGGAATAGAGTTCCCCTGGTCCTCACCTACCACCCCACCAGCCTCCGGGTCCAACATATTATTCTCCGTAACTTCTGCCACCTCCAACGGGATCCAACCACTAAGCACATCTTTCCCTCCCCCCCCCCACCTCTGCTTTCCGCAGGGATCGCTCCCTACGTGACTTCCTTGTCCATTCGTCCCCCCCATCCCTCCCCACTGATCTCCCTCCTGGCACTTATCCTTGTAAGCAGAACAAGTGCTACACATGCCCTTACACTTCCTCCCTTACCACCATTCAGGGCCCCAGACAGTCCTTCAAGGTGAGGCGACACTTCACCTGTGAGTCGGCTGGGGTGATATACTGCGTCCGGTGCTCCCGATGTGGCCTTCTATATATTGGTGAGACCCGACGCAGACTGGGAGACCGCTTCGCTGAACATCTACGCTCTGTCCACCAGAGAAAGCAGGATCTCCCAGTGGCCACATATTTTAATTCCACATCCCATTCCCATTCTGATATGTCTATCCACGGCCTCCTCTACTGTAAAGATGAAGCCACACTCAGGTTGGAGGAACAACACCTTATATTCCGTCTGGGTAGCCTCCAACCTGATGGCATGAACATCGACTTCTCTAACTTCCGCTAATGCCCCACCTCCCCCTCATACCCCATCCATTATTTATTTATATACATACATCCTTTCTCTCTCTCTCCTTTTTCTCCCTCTGTCCCTCTCACTATACCCCTTGCCCATCCTCTGGGTTTTTTCCCCCTTCCCCTTTTCCTTCTCCCTGGGCCTCCTGTCCCATGATCCTCTCATATCCCTTTTGCCAATCACCTGTCCAGCTCTTGGCTCCATCCCTCCCTCTCCTGTCTTCTCCTATCATTTTGGATCTCCCCCTCCCCCTCCCACTTTCAAATCTCTTACTAGCTCTTCCTTCAGTTAGTCCTGACGAAGGGTCTCAGCCTGAAACATCGACTGTACCTCTTCCTAGAGATGCTGCCTGGCCTGCTGCGTTCACCAGCAACTTTGATGTGTGTTGCTTGAATTTCCAGCATCTGCAGAATTCCTGTTGTTATCACAGCAGTTTTGGGAATGTTCTCCAAGCATACAGGCACCTGATGCTAGCCCCGAAGTAGATTGACTTTGGAAAAAATTAACTTTCCGGCTAAACGTACCAAAACGTTTTGGATGTGTGGAACCAGATGTAATCGGGGTGGTGATCTTGTTAAGGCGTCGATAATCCCCACATGGGCGGCAACCACCATCAGATTTAGGGACCATATGGAGCGGTGAAGCCCAGGTGCTACTCGACCGGCATACAATGGCAAGTCTTTCCATGTTGGCAAACTCAGCCTTCGTGGTTGCCAGCTCTTTTGGGTCCAGTCTACACGCACAGGAGTAGACTGGCGGGCCAGTTGCGGGAATGTGATGCTCGACCCCATGCTTTGTGACAGTGGTGGAGAATGTAGGCTTGGTGAGGTTTGAGAATTCACCCAGCAGTCATGCAACCTCACATGCGGTGCTGCGTGCACTTGACGGGTTTGTTGTGAGAATATTACTGGGGGAGAAGGGTAACAATCCAAAACCCTTGACATCCACAAGCCGGCAGTTCTTGAGATCACTGACAAGCCTTGTGCACACAGGAAATCTGCACCAAGCAGAGGCCTGGCCACTTTAACCAGGATGATCTCCCATGTGTAACATTGCCCACTGAAGCAGAGCATCATCCGTCACGTCCCACAAGTCTGGTCCCTGCTGCTGTTGGTGGCCTCCAGTGGGGTTTCGTTGCTCTTTGCCTCCTCATCGATAGGCAATGCTGGCAGCACACTCACTTGAGCACCTGTGTCACACAGGAAACATCGCCCGGAAAGGGTGCACATAATGAACAGTACATGACCCTGGCAACTGCAGCCCATGGTGTTCACAGTCCCCTGGTGCCCAATGTACTGGCACTATCGAAGCTGCAAGGCGGTTGGCACTTCCTAGCATTCATACCAAAGTGAAGATGGTAAAAACAAGGGACAGGTGTCGTCTGTTTCACAGCTGCAGTTGTCCTTATGCTGGGGTCCTTGCTGACCGGGCTTACTGAGGTAGAGAAAGGAGAATGAATGATGCACTGCTGCCTGGCTGAGTGTAGACTGGCAGCCATTTTAGCAAGCTCCCTATATTTCTTCACAGGTGCATTAGTGAGTGCTATATGAACTTGATCAGGCATTTGCTACTTGAAGAGTTCTTTAAAACTAAAACAAGGACGGTGATTTCCCAGGTGAGATGGTATGTAGTCCATTAGCTCTGACGGCTTAGCGTTGCCGAGGCCAGGTAAGGAGAGCTACTACTTGGCGCTCTCAGACTCCGATAGTCCAAAAGTGTATAAGAGGTGAGTTTTCAATGATCAGTATTTATCGCGTTCAGGCAGGTGTTCTAGTAGATTCACCACTCCCGCAGCTGTGGAGTTGCTGAGCGATGCTACCACATTAAAAAAATGTAGTATTTTCAGCGGTGATTTCTCGCAGAGCGAGCTGGGCCGCTGCCTGTGTAAACCAAGCAACAACGTTTTGTTCCCAAAACTCCAGCGGTTTCAAAGCAGCTGCATTGCCCAACATGTTCAACAACTCTGGAATCATCCCAGAGCATCGGGGTCACCAACGTAGGTTTTCGCAAATAAAACAACGTGAGGCATTTTATGTTTAAGAGAAAAGCATAACTCATTTATTCTACTCCAAACACGGAACACAAATAAACGCAGTGATGGAACTTCACGTAATACGTCATCACATCAGACCAGCCTCTTAAAGTGAACCTCAACTCAATGTCAGTGGTTGTGAATTATGTACATTTGCACCACTTACATTACCCTACAGACGTACTGGTTTTGAGGTTGATTGGTCATTGAAAACTGCCCTGTGATTAGCCTCGGGTTAGATAGGTGGGTTGCTGGGCAGTGTGGCTCCTTGTTCCGCACTGTCTCTCTAAATAGGTAAGTAAATTGTCCAGATGAAGAACTCTCCTCATCAGATCTCCATCAAATATTTCACCTCTCGCCTTAATCTTAAGTCCTCTAGTTTTATTCTGCCCCACCACTGGAAAAAGTCTTTGGCCTGTCTTTATCCCCTATAATTTCATAAACTTCTTATACAGACACCACACAGTTTCCTTCATCCTGATGAAAATAAACCCGCCCTATCCAATCTCTCCTTGTAACCCGGAATGGCAATATCCTGATGAATCTCATCAGGCCCCGTTCTAGAGCTGTCACATCTTGTGGTGAACTGGATCCAAAGTTGGCTTGGTGATAGGGGACAGATTATAGCGACATGGTACCCTATGGCCTAACTAGTCTCTTCTAGACCTGCAACGTTATGTCCCAACTCTCATGTTCAATTCTCCTGCCTTTGAAAGCACCAAGTTAAACACCTTCTTCATCACCCTATCCAGCAGTGACACAATTTTCAGTGAGATCAAATGTCCACCCCAAAGATCCCTGTAGTTGATTGTATATGTACAGCCAGTAGGTGCCGCACAGTAGTGAAATGGTTAGCACAACACTTTACAGTACAAGAGACATGGGTTTGATTCCCATTAAGGAGTTTGTACGTTCTCCCTATGACCGTGTGGGTTTTCTCCGGGTTCCTCCCATGCTCCAAAAGATGTACTGATCGGTAGGTTAATTGCTCATCGTAAATTGTCCCATGATTAGGCTCAGATTAAATTGGGGGATTGTTGGGTGGCGTGGCTCAAAGGGTCAGAAGGGCTCATCTGCACTATATTTCACTAAATAAATATTCGATGACCAAAATGCATTACCTCACACTTGTCTAGATCAAATTCCATCTGCCACCACTCCACCAAGCTTTCCAAGTTATCCACGTTCTTCTGTATCCTTGGGCATCGTTCTCCTTATCTACATCTCCACCAATCCGTGCTCTATCAGCAAGCTTAATTATTCGATTCCAGACATTCTCATCCAAGTTATTGAAATATATGACAGGCAACAAAAGGTTCAGACACTGATTCCTGAAATGCATGACTGACTATAGACTTCCAGCTCAAAAAAAAATCCTTCACCATTACTCTCTGCCTCCTATCACCAAGCCTGTTTTGAACCCAGTTTACCAAATACTTGTGCCCTAACTTTGTAACCAACCTACTGTATAGAACCTTGTCAACAGCCTTGAAGTCAAAGTTCAGAGTAGAATTTATTATCAGAGTAGATACATAGCACCGCATACAACCCTGAGATTCTTTTTCCTGTGGACATATCAGCAAATGTATAGAGAAAAGAGCATGGCCTGGGTGCTGAGGATCTTTGATGATGGATGCTGCTTTTCTACCGCAACATTTCATGTAGATGTGCTCAATGGTTGGGAGGACTTTACCCGTGATGGACTGGGACGAACCCACTACCTTTTGTGGGATTTGCCTTGCTGCAGCCAGTCGGGACACTTTCTACCACACATCTATAGAAGTGTGCCAAGGTTTTTGATGACATGCCAAATCTCCACAGACTCCTGAGGAAGTAGAGGCACTGTTGCGGTTTCTTTGCAATTACATTTATATTCTAGATCCAGGACAAGTCCTCTGAGATAGCGACATCCAGGAATTTAAAGTTCCCGACCCCCTCCATCTCGGATTCTCCAATGAGTACTGGCTCATAGACCTCTGGTTTCCCTCTCCACGTACACCATGTCAACTATCTTGCCTTCATCAATTTTCTTAGCAATCTCCTTAAGGAAAAAATAGCCGTGTTCAGTTCCTGAGAGCCATTAAACTGGACGGAGTTCAGAGAAGATTGATGGGGGTGTTGCTGAGACTCAGGGGACTGGGTTACAGGGAGAAGATGGGCAGGATAGAACTTCATGCCTTAAAGCATAGGAGGCAGAGGGGTGACCTTATAATGGGGCAGAAATTGGATTAATGCATGTAATCTTTTTCCCCTTGTTGGTGAATCAAGAACTTCAGGGCATGACAGGCTGTATAGTGTGTCTGTACACTGCCAGAAGACTATACCATCAATTGCTGGACATTGTCACTCAGGGTCTTGGACTATATAAGTGTTTTTTTCATGTGAATATGCTTCTTTGCTCGATATTTTGAATTATGTTACTTGCTATTTTTTAATGTTTGCTTGCTATTTCAAATGTTTTGCACCTTGGTCCCAGAAGGACGCTGAACGCTGTCTCATTCAGCTGTATCTACGTATGGCTTGAATGATAATTAAACAAGTTGAGTTGGCATGGCTTTAAGGATGTTGGTGCCAGGCACGTGGCAATATTTCTGGGTTGCTCAGCACTATCCTTGCTGGTTTGATTTGATGCAAGAAATGCCAATCACTGTATGTTTCAGTGTACAGTTGGCAAATAATGCTAATGAAACTAATCTTTTAAGGTAGTGGGAAAATTTCACAGGAAGCTGAGAAGTAACCTTTTCCACACAGAGAGCGGTACATGCATTGAACGAGTTTCCAGCGGAAGTGGGTGAGGGAGGTGCAATAACAACATGTAAAAGACACTTGGTCGAGTACATGAACGGGAAAAACTTGAAGATTATTGGTCAAGTGGGACTTGCTCTGATAAGCAGTCTGGGCAGCATGGACAAATTGAGCCAGAGGGCTGTTTTCGTGCTGTATGGCTATAGTCTGTAAACTAATTTCTCCAAAAGTCAGAAAGGTCCATTCCCTATAGCTATTCACATCAAGACAAGTCAAGTTTATTGTCAATTAACTATATGCAATGCCTATAAAAAGTATTCACCACCCCCCCTAGAAGTTTTCATCTTTTACGGTTTTATGACATTGAATTCACAGTGGATTTCATTTGACTTTTTTGACACTGATCAACAGAAAAGACTATTTCATGTCAAAGTGAAAACAAATTTCTACAAACTGGTCAAAATTTATTACAGTTATTAAACAAAAAAATGATTAATTGCATAATTACTCACTGCCTTCAGGTCTATATTTAGTAGATGCACCTTTGGCAGCAATTACAGCCTTGAGTCTGTGTGGGTAGGTCTCTATCAGCTTTGCGCATCTGGACTTTGCAATTTTTCCTCATTCTTCTTTACAAAACTGCTCAAGCTCTGTCAGATTGCATGGGGATCGTGAGTGAACAGACCTTTTCAAGTCCAGCCACTAATTCTCATGGGATTGAGGTCTGGACTGTGACTTGCCACTCCAGAACATTAATTTTGTTGTTTTTAAGCCATTCCTGTGTAGCTTTGGCTTTATGCTTGGGGTCATTGTCTTGCTGGAAAACAAACCTTCTCCCAAGTTACAGTTCTCTTGCAGACTGCATTAGGTTTTCCTCCAGGATTTCCCTGTATTTTGCTGCATTCATTTTACACTCTACCTTCACAAGCCTTCCAGGGCCTGCTATAGTGAAGCATCTCCACAACATAACACAGCCACCACCATGCTTCACGGAAGGGATGGTGTGTTTTCAATGATGTATGGTGTTTGGCTTATGCCAAACAGCGTTTAGTCTGATGGCCAAAAAGCTCAATTTTGGTTTCATCAGACCATAGAACCTTCTTCCAGCTGACTTCAGAGCCTCTCACATGCCTTCTGGCAAATGCTAGCCGAGACTTCATGTGTTTTTTTTCCAACAGTGGCTTTCTCTTTGCCACTCTCCAATAAAGCTGCGACTGGTGAGGCAATGAGGAAACAGTTGTTGTCTGTGCAGTCTCTTCCATCTCAGCCACTGAAGTTTCTAACTCTTCCGGAGTTGTCATAGGTCTCTTGGTGGCCTCCCTCACTAGTCACTTTCTTGCACGGTCACTCAGTTTTTGAGGACGGCCTGCTCTAGGCAGATTTACAGCTGTACCATATTCTTCCCATTTCTTGATGATTGGCTTAACTGTATTCCAAGGGATATTCAGTGACGTGGAAATTTTATTGTATCCATCTCCTGACTTGCACTTTTCAATAACCTTTTCCCAGAGTTGCTTGGAGTGTTCTTTTGTCTTCATGGTGTAGTTTTTACCAGGATACCGACTCACCAGCAGTTGCACATTGCAGATCCAGGTGTATTTTTACTACAGTCAATTGAAACACTTTGACTGCGCACGGTGATCTCCATTTTACTAATAATGTGACTTCTGAAACCAATTGGTTGCACAGTGATAATTCGATGTGTCATATTAGAGGGGTGAATACTCATGCAATCAATTACTTTGTGTTTTATATTTGTAATTAATTTAGATCACCTTGTAGAGATTTGTTTTCACTTTGACATGAGTCTTTTTTCTGTTGATCAGCACCAAAAAAGCCAAATTAAATCCACTGTGATTCAATGTTGTAAAACAAAATGTGAAAACTTCCAAGGGGCGGTGAATAATTTTTATAGGCACTGTACATTTATACCATCAAACAAGACAATGTTTCTCCACACTGAGGTATACATAACACACACAGCACGCAATAACTTTTGAAAGTAAGGATGAAATCTACAGATAGACCACACATAAATAAACAAACTAAAGTGCATAAATTAAATACTGTAAGGTACAGAATAGATTAACGGATGGCACTTTGATTGTGATGCAGCAGGGAGTTCAGAAGCCTCATAGCATGAGGGAAGAAGTTGTTTCCCATCCCAACTATTCCTGACTTTATGCATGAGAGTCTCCAGCCTGATGGTAGAAAGTCAAAGAGGATGCAGAATGGGTGGGTGGGATCCTTGATAATACTCAGGGCCCTGCGTACACAGCACTCCTGATAAATGTCCCTGATGGATGAAAGGGAGACCCCTATGATCCTCTCAGCCATTCTCACAGTCCTTTGTAGAGACTTCCAGTCCGATGCTCGTCTGCTCCCATTCCAGATGGAGATGCAACTTGTCAGGATGCTCTCAATGGTGCTTCTGTAAAATGCAGTTAGGATGGGGATTGGGGTGGGGCGGAGGGGGGACCCTCGCTTTCCTCAATCTCCTTAGGAAGTGGAGGCACTGCTGTGTCTTCTTGTTCAGGGAGGTGATATTAAGGGACCAGGTGAGGTCAACTATGATGTGAACTCCCAGAGACTTGGTGCACTTAACTCTCTCTATGGAAGAGCCGTGTATTCATAGAGGGGGGTGGTTCATCTGCACCCTCCTGAAATCCACAATGGTTTCTTTCATCTTCTGCTTGCTCTGATTTGGGCTGTTCTTCTCACACCAATTTGCCAGCCGCTCCACTTCCTCTCTGTTCTCTGGCCCATCCTACATTTTCTGTAATACTTTCATTTCTTTATGAAATCATGCTACCCATAATTAAACTAATGGAATATACACTGTATCCAGTTGTTATCGAATAACAGACATTTTTATTATTATTACCAGCTTGAAAAATGCTTCAAAAATATGAATTTGCATGAAGTTGGAATTTCATAAGGCAGCTTATTTGTAACCTGGGGAGCCTCTGTGGTTTTCCTGCCACTGATGCAAAACTCATTAGCCTGTAGTTTTCTGTCTCCCTATTATCCTTTTTGTTTATGGGAACAACTTTAACTTCCCTCCAGTCTTCTGTTACTCCACCCTGGCTATGGATACAAAAGTCCCCACCAGAGCCCTAGCAATCTCCTCCCTGGCATTTCATAACTGCCTGGGATAGAGGTCATTAGAACCAGGGAATGTGCACCAACATCACTAACATCTCCTCTTTCCTAATACAACCATGTTGCAGGCTATCAGTGCACACCTCCCCATTCTCTCTATCCTTCACCCTGGTGAATTATTCATTGTGACTTCCCTGAGGGGACCTATTCTATTCCTAGGTACCCTCTTGCTTCTAATATACCCATTAAAAGGTTTTAAATTCTCCTTGACTTTATTGCCCAGACAATTTCATGACTCCTTTTTGCCCACTTGAAGCGAGAGTGACAAACATATTTAAGGGAGAGATTAAGGAAGCTAGGGCTTTACTCTTTGGAGAGAAGGAGGATGAGAGGAGACATGATAGAGGTGTACAAGATAATAAGAGGAATAGATAGAGTGGATAGCCAGCACCTCTTCCCCAGGGCACCACTGCTCAATACAAGAGGACATGGCTTTAAGGTAAGGGGTGGAAAGTTCAAGGGGGATATTAGAGGAAGGTTTTTTACTCAGAGAGTGGTTGGTGCATGGAATGCACTGCCTGAGTCAGTGGTGGAGGCAGATACACTAGTGAAGTTTAAGAGACTACTAGACAGGTATATGGAGGAATTTAAGGTGGGGAGTTATATGGGAGGCAGGGTTTGAGGGTCGGCACAACATTGTGGGCCAAAGAGCCTGTACTGTGCTGTACTTTTCTATGTTCTATGTTCTATAATGGTTGTTATCAGAGGAAATGAGCCAGGGATCCAGATTTAGGTTTGTTATCCTTGGAATATGTCGTGAAATTTGTTTGCTTGTGGCAACGATGTGGTGCAAGACATAAATTTACTATATTTTTATTACTATGGAGGGGAAGAAGCTGATCCTAAAGTGTTGAGTGTGGATTTTCAGGCTGCTGTACCTCTGACCCAGTGATGGTAATGAGAAGAGGGCACATCCTGGACGGTGAGAGTCCAATGATGGATGTCCCCTTCTCGAGACACCACGAGGCTGTGTGCTTAGCCCTCTCTCTACTCACTTTACATTTATGACTATGTGGCTCAGCACAGCTCCAATCCCACATTCAAGTTTGCTGGTGGCGCCACAGTCGTAGGCCAAATCAAATATGGTGAAGAATCTGTACTTAGGAAGGAGGCTGAAAACCTGGCCCGGTGGGTGCCACAACAATCTCTCACTCAATGTCAGCAAGAACAAGCAGCTGGTTGACTTCAGGAGGAGGAATCAAGGTCCATGAGCCAGTTCTCATTGGGGGGAATTAGAGGTGGAGAGGCTCAGCAACTTTTAAATTTCTTGGTGTTATCATTTCAAAGGCCTCGGCCCGGCACATAAGTGTAATTTGAAAGAAGGCACTGTAGTGCTTCTACCCCTTAGGAGATTGTGAAGATTTGGCATGATATCTAAAACTTTGACAAACTTCTATAGATGTGTAGTGGAGTGTATACTCTCTGGCTGTATCACAGCCTGGTATGGAAACACCAGGAACAGAAAATCCTACAAAAACAAAGTAGTGGATACGGCCCAGTCCATCATGGGTAAAACCCTCCCCATCATTGAGCACACTTACACGGAGTGTTGTCACAGGAAAGCAGCAAACATCGTCAAGGACCTCCAGCACCCAGGACATGCTCTCTTCTCACTGCTGCCATCAGAAAGAAGGTGCAAGAGCCTCAGGACTCACACCACCAGGTACAAGTACAGTTATTACCCAGCAATCATCAGAATCCTGAACCAGAGGGGACAACCTCTCTTAACTTCACTTGCCCCATCACTGAACTGTTCTCACAACCTGTGGACTCACTTTCAAGGACTCCTCATCTCATGTTCTCCCTATTTATTGATTATTTATTATTATTATTATTATTTCTTTTTATATTTGTTGTCTTTTGCTCACTGGTTGTCCACCCTGTTGGTGTGGTCTTTCATTGGTTCTTTTATCGATATTGGATTATTAGGTGTGGTCACAAGAAAATTAATCTCAGGGTTGCATATGGTGACATATATGTATTTTGATAATAAATTTACTTTGATCTTTTGTAGATGTCCTTGATGGTGAGGAGGGTTGCACCTCTATCAAGGGGGAGGGCTGAGTCTACGACTCTCTGTGGTTTTATTCAATCTGGCACATTGGAACCTCTATGCCTGCCAGAAAGCTCTCCATTGTACATTTCTAGAAATATGCTGGAGTTTTTAGCGATGTACAAAATCTTGTCAAATTGACTTGGATGTCCAATGGCTTTTGCAGAGCTAGGCAAGGTTTGGCCCAGCCAGATCCAGTGATGGACAACCGATGTTATCACCAAAACCAGTCAAACTTCTACATTGGATAAACAGGATGAGAGACAGTGAAGGACAAGAGAGCAAAAGCCTGGAAAAAGACGTATGCTTTAAAGACTAGCTTGAAGATAGAAGGGGTAATCAGCAGGGTTCAAAGAGAAAATTCGACAGCTTAGAACCTTAATAGCTGAAGGTATGACGGCCGACCAGACTGACCAGAAAACAGGCACTTAACTAATTGTCTACATATCCACGAACCCAAACAACATCCCATTGCATGGATACGACAGTAATTAACCCTTACTTTGAGTGTGATGGTGGGAAACCCCAGGCATTAGAAAATGTTATATGCAGTTCAAAGGAAGCATTGTAAACATGGATTTGTTTGAAAGGGCCTGAGTATGGATATATCTCTTCTCCAAAGGCTGTCAGCCTAATTGTGATATTTTGTCAAATAAAGAGGCCGCCTCATGTCTACCAGTACTTCTCTGGTGACTTTGTTCATGCAGCAACAACTGTACTCATTTGCCCCATCATTGAAATGGTCCTAGACCAATGATCTCTCTCTAACGACTTGTTAACTCATTATCTCATGTTCTTGTTATTTATTGCCATTTATTTATATTTGCATCTGCAAAGTTTGTTGTCTTCTGCACTCTAGTTGATCTTTCATTGATCCTGTTATATTTACTATTCTATAGGTTTGCTGAGTATGCCTGCAGGAAAATGAACCTCGAGATGTGGTGATATATATGTACCCTGATAATAAAATTCACCTTGACTTTAACCAACAACTTGCATAACTGCAACATGATGTCCCAACTCTTAAATTCGATACCCTGATAGAGGTGCTGCTGAGCCTTCTTTGTAGTGGCACTTACACGCTGGACCCCGGGCAAATGCTCAGAATTCACGTCTAGAAAATTGAAGTTGCTGACCCCATCCACCTCCGATCCCCTGATAAGGACTGGCTCATGGACCTCTAGTTTCCTCCTCCTGCAGTCAATAATCAGCTCTTTGGTTTTGTCGACATGGAATCCAAAGTTGTTGTGGCACCATTTAGCCATAGTTTCAATCTCCCTCCTATATTCGTAAAACCCGTCCCTTTTGTTCTGGTTACTTCTTCCCTAGAAGAGATCTCGATTATCCAAGAATCTGAATCACCGCTCCCTGCATCAGACCTTCAGCCATTGATTCATCTGGCCTAACTTTCTATTCCTTGACTCACTAGCACGTGGCATTGGGGGTAATCTGGAGATCACTACCCTCAAGGACTGTCATTTTAATTTTTACCTAACTTCTTAATCGCATTCTGCAGGACATGCAGGACATCATCTGTTGTTCTGCCAATGTCAACTGTATCTCTTCTGCAGCCACAGAATCTTTTATACACCCCCCTTTACAATCGAATCTCTTATCCCTATCACCAGGTCTGACTTTTTCTTTTCCCTCAGATCCAGTCACAGTGCCTGAGACATGACTGCTGATGCTAGCCACTGAAAGAACATCCCCCTCAACCTGTTTGAGAGAATAGCTACAGGGGACCCTTTGCTGACTGCCAACTGTCCTTTCTTCTCCTCGTGGTCACCCATCTATCTGGACCCTATACCTTGAGTGTGACCACCTCACTCAAACTCTCAATGAAGTCCTCAGCCTCTCAAATAAACCACCAGTTCTGTGATCTGGTCTGTCGGGAGCTGCATCTGGGTACATTTCCCCCATATGTAGTCATCATGAGGTTCACTGACTTCCCATGTCTTGCAGGAGCTTTCCACTGCCCTAACCACCACCCCACCTACACAATCAACGACTAAGGATCAACAACAAAATTAATCATTACCTGCATCTTCTCATTGAATCCTTTTCAAAGATCTGCTATCACTCCTATCACTTGTGTCCTGTCCATGCTGAAGTCTCTTCAATCAAAGCCTCAGCTCTCCACTCTTACACTGCCTTGTTCCAACAATCGTACTTCCAAAATGGCCGCAACACTTGACCCTGATTTGTTATTATTCGACGATTTACATTTATCTTGATTTATCGTACATTCTCTAAATCTTTCGTAATATTTTTTCACGCAACTCAATTAATTCTGCAACTCCTCTGTTGCAAAGAAAACAACCCCAATTTATCTGCCACATCAAATTTCCCAGCATAAACTCCTTGTTCTTATATTTAATACTGGGCTAGTGGGGGGGAAGTATATTTAATGCTCAAAGGGATAACTGAGAGGACAAAAGTACAGCAATCCCTTTATCCCAAGGAAGTTTCAAAGGATAATAGAACAAAAGATTGCAGAGGTATGGAGGTTTAACAATGTGGGGAGATTTGAAAAGTAGGTGAGAATTTTTAAATTGAGCTGCTACTCAACCAAAGGCCAACGTAGGTCAGATAGCATGGGAGAGATCAGTGAATAGCATTTGCTGAGAGTTAGTTCATGAGCAGCAGAGTTTAAAGATATGAATGAGGAAGGGCAGCAGGCACATATAGGAAGCCTAGTAGGGGCAAGATATGCATGATGAAATCAGCCACAACTGGGGTCAGGAAGAATTGGCAAATGTCAAGGAAGTGAAAATGCGTAGTCGAAGTGATGTCCTGAATGTAGAATTTGAAGTTGATATCTGCAGTTATCCATTGCAGCCAGGTGACAAGGAAAGGGACAGACACAGTAGTTAGGGATTAGTATCTGTGAAAGGGCAGGAAAATGATGGCTTTTCACTTCTCAGTGTTTCACCATCATCATTATGTGTTGTGTCACATGATGTGTGTGATCATGGTCTTGGTAAATTTTTTACGGAAGTGGTTTTCTATTGCCTTCGTCTGGGCAGTGTCTTTACCATACAGGTGACCCCCGGCCATTATCAAAACTCTTCAGAGATTGTCTCCCTGGTGTCACTAGTTGCATAACCAAGACTAGTGATATGCATCAGCTGCTGATACAACCATCAACCACTGGCTCCCATGGCTTTATGTGACCCTGATCTGGGGCTGAGCAGGTGCTACAGCCTCCCGAGGGTGATCTGCAGGCTAGTGGAGGGAAGGAGTGTCTTACACCACCTTTGATAGAGATGTATCTCCACCCCGCCACTCCAATGTTTATTAGATGAAATTTCTGCTGTTCCAGTACTACAGGTAGATGTCAGACAACCAGATAAACAATTGCCTAAGATTCCATTGCTGATCAGTCCAATTCAAGCCAGGCCTCGCTGTTGTGTAAACAGAAATGGTCTCAGAAAGAAAATTTTTACATCATGTTGTTCATCCCATCAGGATGATGCTTGTTGAAGGCAGAGCATTCTGATTAGTCCCATTCCTCTGATCCTTTCTATGGCCCTGCAAACTGTTTTATCTTGTTAATCAGTCCCTCGAGATTAAGGATGGCTTACCTCCACTCAAGTTTCATGAGGTCTGATGTGGCCACTAAGGCCTGCGTGTATGCCCGACTCATGACCCTCTGTGCACATGATCTCGGCTTTTAAGGAAAGAGAGAGAGAGAAAACAACTACCTACCTGTTAGCCCGATGGTAGTAGGGAAAATGCTGGGATCTTTAGTGAAGGATATAGTAACAGAGGCCACTAATAGGAAACAAATATTGGAAAGGCCGAAGGGAAGGAGGGTATGGTGGATTAAAAAGTGGAAAGAGGAGGCAAGCACAAGGGGAGAGAAAGGGAAATAAAAGATAAAATGGGCAGTGTGCAGCAAAATTTTCAACTGTAGAAAGACCACAGTGCAGAATTACATACACACTGCAGTAATATAGGCACAATAGGATGGGAAGAGCATGCAATGTATTGACCACAGCATGAAAGCTCCAGAAATAGAACCGGTAACATGGGTGTAATGCAGCAAGAAACTGCAATGTGCACTGTGTCTAGGGCACCGTCATTATGTTTGCAGCATAGTATACAAAACAGAATGGATTTTCTGTAGAATAAATTAAAATAATCGAGAAAGTCATACTGAAATAAGCACACATATACTGGGGTGGGGTGCAGGGGGGATCAAGGGCTGCAATTTTACAGTGAGCTGGACAGTACACACTTTTGCACTCAGAGATGGGTGGTTTGGCAGTCGTCCATGCACTGCCGACTTCAATGTGCAAAGTAAACACAATGGCGTGGGTGGGGGCAGTATTATATGTAGAAGGGAAGGAAGCATGCATCCTTTGTCACTCCGTGTATCACAAAGTGAGAATCATGCGGTATTGCACACCAGGGTGGGACAACAACCAGGGGTCATAGTTAAGGGTGAAAAGTCTAAGGGGAACATGAGGGGAAATTTCTTCACTCAGAGGGTGGTGAGAGTGTGGAACAAGCTTCCAGAACAAGTGGTGTTTGCAAGATGATTTCAATATTTAAGAGTTTAGATTGGTACAACTGATGGTAGGGGTATGGAGGACTATGGTCCCGGTACAGGTTGATGGCAGTAGGCAGTTTAAATGGCTCAACATGGACTAGATGGGCCAAAGGGCCTGTTTCTGTGCTGTACTTTCCTATGATTTTACAAAATGAGACAGGAGTCATAGGGGCAATGTATACACAATTGAGTGGGCATGATAAGCTTGCATGGAAATGTATTGAGTACGTGATACTTACACATGTTGAATGGACAGTGAAGGAATACACTTAGAGTGGGGTACAGAATATACATTGTGAGATCACCAGCACAATACACTCAATTGTAAGAGAAGAGACAAACATGTGCACACCAGATCAGAATCAGATTTAATATCACCGACATATGTCCCCATTTACATCAATGGAGCTATAGTGGAGCGTGTATCAAGCTTCAAATTCCTTGGTGTCCACATTTCCGAGGATCTCACCTGGTCCCTGAACTCCTCCATCCTGATCAAAAAGGTGCAACAGCGCCTTTATTTCCTGCAGAGCATCAAGAAAGCTCACCTCTGTCCCAGGATACTGACGGACTTTCACCGCTGTACCATTGAGAGCATACTCACCAACTGCATCTCAGTGTGGTATGGCAATTATACTGTATCGGACTGCAAAGCACTACAGAGGGTGGTGAAAACTGCCCAGCGGATTATCGGCACCCAATTGCCCACCATTGAGAACATCTACCATAAACGCTGCCTGGGCAGGGCGAGAAGCATTATCAGGGATGCATTTCACCCTAATCATGAAATTTTTACTCTCCGCTCCCGCACCAGCAGGCACAAGAAGAGCTTGTTCCCTGAGACTGTGACCCTGCTGAACCTCACATCACAGCGCTAAGCCGTACTGACCCCATATTGTACTGCCTCAGTACTTTTATATTTGTGTGCTGTAGCACTTACTTTTTATTTTGTAAATAACACTATTCTTTGCATTTCTGGTCAGATGCCAACTGCATTTCATTGGTTTTGTATCTGTACTCGACACAACAACAATAAAGTTGAATCTAATTTAATCTAATATGCCGTGAAATTTGTTGGCAGCAGGACAATGCAATACATGATAAATATAGGGAAAAGCTGAATTACTGTAAGTAAATATATTAAATAGTTAAATTAAGTAGTGCAGAAATAGAAATTAAAAAGTAGTGACGTGGTGTTCATGGGTTCAATGTCCTGTCAGAAATTGGATAGACTGTGCACTAATGAGGACAATCTAATAAAGTGACATATACATATGGTGGTGTGGAATAAAGTAAAGTTCAAAGTAAATTTATTATCAACGTACATCGATGTCACAATATACAACCGAGATTCATTTGCTTGCAGACGTTCACAGTTAATCCAAGAAACACAATTAATGACCGCCAATGGGACAGACTACAACCAATGTGCAAAAGACAAACTATGCAATTCAAAAAGAAATAATAATAATGACAAATAAGCAATAAGTATTGAGAAAATTATTTGTAGAGTCCTTGAAAGTGAGTCCGTAGGTTGTGGGAACAGTTCAGTGATGGGGTAAGTAAAGGTGAGAGATGATATTCCTTCTGTTCAAGTTGGTTGAGGGGTAATAACTGTTCCTAAACCTGGTAGTGTGAATCCTTAGGCTCCTATACGTTCTTTCTGATTTCAACAGCATGAGTATGACCTGGATGGTGATGCTGCTTTCCTGCAACAGCGCTCCATATGGTGTCCATGCATGTTCAATGGTGAGGAGGGCTTTGCCTGTTATAGACTGGGCCGTATTCGATACCTTTTGTAGGATTTTCCATTCAAGGGAATTGGTGTTTCCGTACCAGTACAAAATGCCCAACCATTCAATATACTGTTCACTGCACGTCCACGGACTTTTGTCAGTTTTAGATGGCATGCTGAATCTTCACAAACCTCTAAGAAAGAAGAGTCACTGTCCTGCTTTCTTCATAATACTGGACCCAGGACAGATCCTGACGAACACTGACGAATTTAAAGTTACTGACACTCTACATCTCTGAACCTCCATGAGGACTGGCTCACCGACCTCTCTTTTCCTCCCCCTGAAGTCAAAAATCATGTCTTTGGTCTCGCTGACACTGAGTGAGAGATTGCTGTGGCACCACTCAGCCAGATTTTTAATCTCCCTCCTATATGCTGATTCATCACCACCTTTGATTCTGCCATCAGCAGTGGAGCCATCAGCAAACTTAGATTTGGAGCCATGCTTAGCCTCACAGTCATAAGTATGAAGCGAGTAGAGCAGGGGGCTAAGCATAAAGCCTTGTGGTGCACCTGTGCTGACGGAAACTGTGGAGGAGATGCCTTTGCCAATTCAAACTGACTGGGGTCTGAAAGTGCAGGAAATCGAGCATCCAGTTGCACAAGGAGGTATTGAGATCTAGATCTTGAAGCTCATAGGTTAGTTTTGAGGGGATAATGGTATTAAATGCTGAGTGGTAGTTGACAAAGAGCATCTTGATGTATGCATTTTTTGGTCCAGATGTTCCAGGATTGAGTGAAGAGCCACTAAAATGGCATCTGCTGTTGACCTGTTGCGGCAGTAGGCAATTTGGAGTGGATCCAAGTTGCCTCTCAGTCAGGAGCTGGTATGTTTCTGCACCAACCTTAATATCACCACAGGTCCTGACAGACCCATTCTTGGCTACTGGAGCCACTGTGTTGCTCATGGACTCCACTCATCCTTGAAAAGAATTCCTTCAGCCTCCATGCAATCTACATCACTGTCTACTTTATCGCAGATGGTATTAGGAACCAGACCTGGGTGTGCCGTATTTATTTAACCGAATTTTTACCTTTGATATGTTTGAGTTCCAATGCCATCTTTGAACACTTCTTCTGCATAATTCAGTACCTTTCTTAATTTGCTTTCAGTTGACTCTATTGCAGGTGATGTGGCATGCTGATGGTGGATGGCTCTCCAATCAAGTTGTAATTGTCTCAGCCAATCGTGGCCCCACAGTGCTGGCTCTCCTCTTTTCACCACATACAATTGCAATGTGTCCTTTTGGTCATTGTATTTTACTGTAATGAATGTCATTCCCACAAGAATTATCTTTTCTCCAGCGTAAGTTCTCAGCTCGATATCTGTAGGCTTCAGTTCAGTATCATTGAAATTCCATACAAGCTCATTTTGTAGAATGACTGAAACAGCAGAGCCAGTGTTCAATTCCATTTTAATTAATTTTCCATTCACTTCTGGTGTAAGGCATATTGTTTGTGTCTTGTTAGTTTTCACATTGTAAATCTTAAGGTGACTCAGTCCTGTGTCACTCTCATCAACATCAGATCTTTTATCAGCAGCATGCAGATGAGTGCTTTTTTTGAAACTGCAACTTGTCTATTTATCATTTTCTCTTCCTGTGCAGTCCATTCATTTTTGTCTGCCCAACATACTGGTTGTGTGTATCCTATTTCGTTGCATTTTCTGGAGGTTTCGTGTTTAAAACCTGCATTGGTCTGGAGTAGGTGAGCCCATCACAATGGTAACACAATTTGTTTAGCCAGGCTGGTTTCTGTTTAGACGTTGCAATTTTGCTCACTCTCACTTTTATTCCTGACTGCAACTCAATTGTGTCTCTGTCTGCTGTTTCCATTAATATAGCAATTTCAACTGCTCTTTTAAATGTAAGTTGTGCTTGAGTTAGGAGTTGTTTTTGAATGTTTTCTTATAAGATTCCACAAACTAAACAATCTCTCAGTGCACCTTTCAACCCATTATCAAATTGACAATACTCAACTTCTTCAGTTCAACCACGTACACTGAAATGGACTCCCTTCCTATTCATTCTGCTTATGAAACCTAAATCGCTCTGCAATCAACAGTGGCTTTGGTTCTAAATGTTCATGCATTCCTTTCACAGTATCAGCAAAGCTCATTTCCACTGGTTTGGTTCCAGCAGTTAGATTCCTAAGCAAATTGTTTGCTTTTCCACCAGCTGTTGTTCCTCGCTGATCTGATGCACTAAAAGACACAGAATCAGGTTGACTATCACCAGCATGTTTATTATCAGGCAGCAACCTTCCATTTCTCTAGCAATTGCTTTTTTTTTAATGAGGCTGGATTGCTAGCTCAACGCTCAACCCTGCCCAAATAGAAAGCCTGCAAGGATTCGAACCCAGGACCACTCACCCTGAAGTCCAGCTACACCACCAGCAACCAGCAAGCAACTTTGTAGAAATCTGTTTTCACTTTGACACAAAAGAGTTTTTTTCAGTTGAAATTAAATCCAATTTGATTCAATGTTGTAAAACAATAAAACATGAAAACTTTCAAGGGGAGGTGAATATTTTTTATAGGCTCTGTAACCCATAATGAATTATTTTTATGAACAAGAATGCTTAATCAAATTATATATTTGCAATATTACTCAAATATTATTGAAATATTATTGACAGCACAGTCTATCTACCCGAAGCAATCCCGCAGCCCCTCCTCTGCCTCATGTGACCAACTCTCCAGTCCTTATCTCTGGAGTCTTGCTCTCCAGCCTCTGCCTGTATGCACATATGAGGACAGCCAAGTGATCAGATTTCCTGAATATGGTCTAGGCATGGAACGGTAGGCGTTCCTGATCATAGTACAGCAGTGGTCGAGTATGTTGGGACCCTCGGTCCTGTAGGTGATACGTTGATGATAATTGAGCCTGATTGAAGTTGCCATCAATGATCTGAAAGGCATTGGGTTAGGCTGGGCTAAGGTTAGAGTGCAGAAATGCAGGGTAAGCACAGTGTTGTAACTGGTAAGCAGGAATGTATGCTGTAGAATGAGGAATCTGAAACGATGTATGCACCATGGGATGCAGTGGAGAAGCCACAAGCAAGGCAATCCACCTACAAGTGGAATTGGCAGGATATGGCAAAAAGCATACTGCTGGTGTTCAGCAACGTACCTGGAGGGATGGGAAATGCATACACTGAAATGAGAAGGGAGTGCTGAAATTTGACAATGGTGAGAACAAAATGAGATGGCGGAGAGCAGCTGCATATATTTGGGATGAGAAAAGTGGAGGAGTGAATGGAATCCTGTCCTGTGCTGGAGATGGATGGCAAATCAGCAACAATATATGCACAGCTGACAGTAATGTACAAAATGTGGGTTGGCCATTCAGAGAAGAAAAGAAATATATTCTCACAGAAAGTAGTGGATCTTTAGAACTCTGGGGTTAAAGATCAGACATGACCTTAATGAAAGCACAAAGCACAAATATCCTTCTCCTTCTATTTCTTACGCTCTTGTGTTTAGAGGGTACTGTCAAGCAATTACTTAATTGTCAGTCCTACTTGACTCTTCAGGTCCAAGTTCAAAATCTAGTTCATTTATAAACAATGCTGCAATTGTTAAATACTAGAAAGGACTTGAATTTGTACAATGCCTGATCATATCCTTCAAATGCCAAAAGCATTTCACAATCTAACAATTCATCTCAAATAATGCACATGGGATACATTAATTGTTGCATTCTTATTTTAATTACAATGACTACATTTTAAAAACATTTAATTAACTTTTTTTTTGTGTTCTGTATTCTGAGGATGCAAAATGCAAACCTGCTATGTAAATTCAACTTTTCAATTTTGACAAAGTTTATAATTTAAAGTTATAGCCTTATGCACGCAGTCAAAACTTACTTACTCACTGCCCATTACCCCGCTGGAATTTGGGGCAGCAATGAAGGTCCTCCATCTCTAGCAGAGTTCAGGGCTTCCTTCATCATGTCAGCAGCTCTGCTTTCACTACTGTCAATCATGCAAGTCCCGGGTGGAGACTCAGGAATACCGTTGTACTCAGATGCAGAAGGATTCTTCTTTGTTGTTTCTATAACAATTTTGTTTGACCAGTCAGGGATGTTAGCCCTGAGCTGAACCCCCAAACCTGGAGGACCGCTGGACCACTCTTAGTCTGGCCTCTACCCTTTGAGCTGTTTGAGCTAAAGCAAAAAGCCCTCACTCCAGCCAACATAGCTCTCCGGGTCAGTCAGACACACAAGACCCCAAACCCAACAACAAGGTTGTGGTCCTCTTGGATGTCAGTCAAGAAGGCTTTAAATACAATAGGCAAATCTGATCGCAGAAAATATGATGGTGAAAAGAAATTACTGGTTACTTGATACCATGTGTATATCTTGTGGCATTCCTTTTTATGAGACCCGGTCTTTAGATTACTTCAAATATTAAAAAAAACAGTAAAATATTGAAATTTGCTTTACTATTATGATGACACCTTTAATTTGAATTTTGGGATTTCAAATGTGATTTCAAATGTGCCTATTGATTCACAATTAGTAACATTGTTTAAAAGATAACATTTTGCATCTTAAACATATACCAACATATATTAAGAGATTTATGAACTAAACTTAAGTTGCCTCAGCAGCAGGATGGCCATATCTAAACAGTACTTTACAAACACTTTAAATTTTAAAAAACAATTCAAAGAGCGGATGTTTAAACAAATAATGTTTCAAAGTCCAAGGAACATTGATTATCCAAGTGAGTCTCCAAACCAAAAGAACCCATTTTTAAAAAGACCATCAAGGACCCGATGGGCAGAAAGAAAAAAAATCATGCAGACAATAAACGCAAGCAATTAGCGTTCTGAACTGAAGTCCACATTAAGATGATTTTGGGAAGCTTCGGTTTCTGGAAGGACAGTCTTTTTCCAGAATTAGGCTATTTTGCCCATCAAAAGTAAATACGTTCTGTAACAATACAGTACTTCAACAGTGAGCAGGCTTTAGCCGCACAATGCAAGTTGTGAAGGGGAAAAAATGAATTAGTTAAAAGTCCAACCTTTAAGTACAATGGGAAATCTGATCCCAGAAAATATGACTTGGTGAGAAGAAAAGAAACAGTAAAAACCATTTTGCAACACATTATTACAACATGAAGGATGAAGCAGATATTTGATGTGGATCTGTTCAGATGGAGATTGTTACCATGATGCCCATCCTGTATCTGCTATGGTCCTTTGTTTCTCTGTTGCTGGTGTAATATACCATAACAACGAGGGGGAACATGGGCAACCTGCTCCCAGCACTCTATACTGATGCACATCCAGTAATTCTAAGTAAACGCTCCTGATTTTAACTCACCTGCAAACAGAAGCATCATGCTTCTCTCTGTGGGTCATGTGAATTAATTAAACTGTACATTTATGACTCCCATTCTGTAATATAGTTCAACAGACCATTGCATTGATCCAATGAAAGCCAAAAGCCCTTCTACCATCAAAAAGGCACAAAGTAGGAACAGCCCTGGTCCCAACAATTCAATGCAGCTATAAAGAAGGCAAGACAGTGGCTATATTTCATTAGGAGTTTGAGATTTGGTATGTCAACTAAAACACTTGCAAGTTTCTATTGATGTACCATGGAGAACGTTCTAACTGACTGTATCACTGTGGGGCGGGGGGTGTGTTTGGTGACTACTGCAAAGGATCGAAATAAGCTGCTGCAGGGAGTTGTAAATTAGTCAGTTCCATCGTGGGCACTGGCCTCTGCAGTATCCAGAACATCTTCAAGGAACGATGCCTCCAAAAGGCGGCATCCATAACTAAGGACCCCCACCACCCAGGACTTGGCCACTTCTCATTGCTACCATCAGGAAGGAGGAACAGGAGCCTGAAGGCACACAATCAACAATTCAGGAACAGTTTTTTTCCCCTCTACCATCCAATTTCTGAACGGATATTGAACCCATGAACACTGCATCACTACTTTTTTATTTCTTATTTTTCTGCACTACTTATTTAACAAATAAATTCTTCTCAGGTCTCCAGCCAGGTTCAGATATCGATTTTAACCAATTGTTTCAATGACAGACTCTGCCATCTTCATCAGGGATGATGCCTAGGCGTGTCTAGTCTGGTGGTATTTATATCCCATACTCTGTCCCTCTTGATTGGTTAGTCCTCACCCAATCAGGTTTCTGCTCTCCCAGCTTGCTTACAATCAAATTCCAGCTCATACTTAAAGTGAGACCTCTGGCTTTCTTAAAATTCTTTTCCTCTAGTTTTATTTCAATGGTTTCCTTCACCAGGAGGTCCCAAAAGCCACTGGCACGGCACTATAGTTTTGTGTTGTCAAAGTCAATCCTATGGCCATTGCAAACACAATGTTCTGCTACTGCCAATTTCTCCAGGTAACCCAAATGGATACACCTCCTGTGCTCCTTGATGCGGGTTTCCACCATGCGTCCTGTTTACCTAATATACACCACTCTGCATTCACAGGGAATCCTGTAAAAGCCAGCCATCCTACATCCCAGGTCATCTTTGACCCACATAAACTGTGATTTGAGCTTCCTGCAACACACATCAAAGTTGCTGGTGAACGCAGCAGGCCAGGCAGCATCTATAGGAAGAGGTACAGTCGACGTTTCAGGCCGAGACGTTGACTGTACCTCTTCCTATAGATGTTGCCTGGCCTGCTGCGTTCACCAGCAACTTTTATGTGTGTTGCTTGAATTTTCAGCATCTGCAGAATTCCTGTTATTTGAGCTTCCTTATGGGTTTGTGAATGGTATTAAACCAGTATTTCTTCAGGATCCTGGCGATCAATCCAGAAATTGTGGAAATATATGGAAGACAGGCAGTAGCAATGGGTTCCTCTTCATTGATAGGTTTCCTGGTTTTTCTATCGGCCCTCTTAAGGCCCCAATTGATTTCCTTCACCTTGCAACGTTCTGTAGTAATGTCGTGAGTAATCGTCTTATTTCCTCATGGAGACTCCTCCAGTCCAAAATAGTTTTTGCATGGTTAACCGAATTAGAAAGAACCACTCCATGTTGGGAGGCGTGACGGTGGCTGTTATTACTGAGGTACAAATCCGTGTGAGTAGGTTTACGATAGATGCCATACCCAAGGCTACTGTTTGGTTTCCATCATATTAGAACATCCAGGAATGGGAGGCAACCATTCTTCTCCATCTCCATCGTAAATTGAATATTTGGATGTATACTAATCAGATGGACGTGGAACTGCTGGAGTGCCTGAAGTCCATGAGGCCACACTACAAAGATGTCATCGATGTACCTGAAGAAGCATTTGAGTGCAAGGCCAATGAAGTCAGAGCCCTCTCCTCAAAGTCCTCCATGTGGAAATTAGCAATAGCCAGCGACAAGAGCGTTCCCATGGCCAATCTTTCCGTTTATTCATAGTAGCTTCCCTTATAGATGATGTACGATGATGTAAGGGGGTGTTCAAAAAGGTCAATGATACCCTTGTCAGACCTTGACCACAGGAGGACCAAGCTGTCCTTAATGGGAATGCTCGTGAACGCGTCAAAACTGACCATTATGCCCTCCAGGGTTCAGCTGGAAGTTGGTTATCATTTTTATGAAGTCAGTTGAACTTGAGATGTTGCTCACAGTCCCCAACAAAGGGAGACAGCATGGTCGTTAAATGCTTAGTGAGGCAGTAAGTCGGAGAATCTATCCCACTGCTGATAGGCTTCAGGTTGGTGGTGGTGGGGAGGGAGTTCTCCTTGCGTATCTTAGGAAGCCCGTAAGGTTTGGCGGCACTGACGCCTGAGGTAGATGTGTCGTGCATATGTCTGCTAGCAGTCCAGATTTCTTCAGTAAAGTGGAGGCCATCCTCCCAATCGAAGCCGTGGAACCCCGCTGTGGAACTCTGTAGACGGGATTGTCCAGAATCCGTTGGACTTTCCTCTGAGGACATCACTTCCTTTGTCCACTGGTAAAATCATGACAGCTGGGTTTCGCCATAGTGCTTGGAGTGTCAGTCACTCTCCTTTTGTATTGTTCAGTTTCGGCAAACCCTGCAGAGTATCATATATCGGCCAGCGGAAACCCGTCTGTAGGAGCACAAGAGGTATACCCGTTTGGGTTACCTGGAGAAATTGGCAGTAGGAGAACATTACATTGCAATGGCCGTAGGGTTGTCTTCAATGCACAAAACTACTGTGCCGTGCCAGTAGCTTTTGGGACCCCCTGGTGAAGGAAGCCATTGAAGTAAAACAAGAGGAAAATAATTTTAACAAAGCCAAAGGTCTCGCTCTAAGTAAGAACTGGAATTTGATTGTAAACATGGAGGGACGGTGGAACCCTGATTGGATGAGGACTAACCAATCAGGACAGACAGACAGACAACCGGGGTATAAATACCACCGGACTAAACATCTCCAGGCATCATCCTTGATGAAGGTGGCAGAGTTTGTCATCGAAGCATTGATTAAAATCAATACCTGTACCAATCTGGAAGACCGAGAAGAGATTATTCATCATATATACTGGGAAAGCACCAGATATTTTTATACTTACCGTAATTCACATTTTTTTCTCTTCATTATTGTTGTACCGCTGCCACTACATTAACAAATTTCACAACATATGTTGGTGGTATTAAACCCGATTCTGAATGAACCCCCTTCAATTTCTGGATGAGTGCAGACCCAAAGACCTTAAAGCAGCTCAACAACTGCTACGCTGCTCTGGATGCCGTGGCACATGCCTGTTGCTACGCAGGCAGAGTTCAAAGTTCAATCCCACCATCCTCTGTGCGTGCACCCTGTGGAATGCATGGCTTTTCTCCAGGTGCTGCAGTTTCCTCCCACAGTCCAAAGGTGTACTGGGTAGGTTAATTCATCATTGTAAATCACCCTGTGATTAGGTTAGTTTTTTTTTAAATATAGGGTTGCTGGGGTTTGCAGGGGTGATGTGGCTCGAAGGGCTGGAAGGGCCTATTCCCTGCTGTATCTCTAAATTAAATAATGAAAAACATCCTAAGCATGCAAAGCAGCCTGCTTGATAGACACATTAAGGTGTGGTGGGAAGATGGTGGGAAGATGGCGGCGCGATGCAGCTCACAGCGGCCACTCCGGTGGTGATGTCTGTTATTTGTCAAGTAGGGTGCCGTGCACAATCCTGATTTGATGGAGATGGACGTGACCGCACGGAGGAACATCTGGTGAAACTTCTGAAATGCCTGCTTCGCTGCTGCTGCTACTGTGTGGTCCAGAATCTCCGGAGGGGAAGGCCCCGAGTCCTTGGCTTTGCTTGTTGCTCAACGGCCGGGGCAGGGTCGAAGTGCTCGACAGAGAATGGTGCTCGGAGAGGCTGTGTCGGAGGGGCTGGTCGGAGGCTCAAAGTTTTCGGATGGACTCAGAGTCCGCTGTGATCGGGTGCTTCCAATAGTGCTGCATCAGTGAGTTGGCGGTTCTTGGAGGTTCATGGCAAGGAGAGTTTCTCCCTTCTGCTGCCTGCGTGGGATGATGAGTCTATCGAGACTTTGAGATTTTTTTTACCGTCCCCGTGGTCTGCTCTTTATCAAATTATGGTTTTGGTTTTGCTTTGCACTGTTGTAACTATATGTTATAATTATGTGGTTTTGTCAGTTTTAGTATTGGTTTATCCTGTGTTTTCTTGTGATATCATTCTGGAGGAACGTTGTATCATTTTTTAATGCATGCATTTCTAAATGACAATAAACAAAGACTGAGAGTCCTCACATTGTTTACTGCCCTATTTGGATATTTAGAAAACCAGGAAAACAATAGAACTACTAGACTTGCTCCCCAAATGCTCAATTCTCTCTGAAAAGTGGGCATCTCATATCCAGAATAAAGTTGCTCAAATTTCAACTCAAACTTCTTATGCCACTATAAAAACGAGTCATCCAGAAACCAATTATATGGGGGAAACAAGTAACAAAGTAGCATATTAAGACAAATAAACATATAACTGTCATGGTCCGATCCGTGAAGTCTGCATTCCGGTTCACGGTCTGGTCCATCGACCCTTGCTCCAGGTTTTCCTGTCTACCCTGTTTCTGTTCCTGTTGAGCACTAATTGAGGCAGCTGATTCTCGTTGGGCTGGCTGCATAAATACCTCCAGAGACAAGGGAGTGGCTGCTGGATTGTTCTTGTCCTTACTCCTTGTATCCCTTCCCCGGCCTTCTGTTTCCTCACCTGAAGCTCTGCCTTGTCTTGCCAGTGACTTTCGCCTTGCCTCGCCTGTAGTCTTGGAGTCACCCTGTACCTAGCTCCCTTCCTGCCCCTTGCCTCCTTCAGGTAAGCCGGGCCGTCTTGACGTTACCCTGCAGTTGGTTCTGTCCCTTCCTGTCCCTTGCCTCTGTCGGGTGGAGACCTGTGCCCTGCCCAGGAGTACCGCACACTGCCCAGGAGGAGCTTCAAGACCCCAAGCCTGGAGCTGCGCCCCAAGCCAAGCTTCAAGACCCCAAGCCTCAAGTCTCTAGCCAGGCCTTGCCTCTAGTCTCCAGCCTCCAGCCTCGCCTCAGGTCTCTAGCCTTGCCTCAAGACTCCAGCCTCATCCTGCCTGCCAGCCAAATCATATCCTTGCCTAGTTCTGGGGTCCGAGCCAGAGGCAAGACCCAGGTACTAGGTCCTTGTCCAGTCTCTGGCTCGGAGTCCAAACCTGGGCTCCTAGCTCTCTTGTCCAGTCCTGGTCCGGGTTCCCTGTTTTCGTGTCCATGTCCTAGCCCTCACTCTGTATCCTAGTCCTGTCCCTAGAACTTCAGTGTCTGTGTCTTGCACTTGGGTCTGTTCTGACCCACCTCCTTATGACAGAACGATCCCGCCAACCATGGACCCAGCGACACAGACACTGTTGTTTTCCTCTTGCCACCCAGGGTTCCCTTCTGTTAAATACCCTCCCACCCGCCCAGGTCATCCATGGTCTGGATAGCCTGTTTGGTCGCCAGGAGGCTCCCGTGGGGTGGGGGGGGGGCGCGGTTACTGTCATAGTCCGGTCCATGAAGTCCGCATTCTGGTTCACGGTCCGGTCCATTGACCCTTGCTCCAGGTTTTCCTGTCTATCCTGTTTCTGTTCCTGTTGAGCACTAATTGAGGCAGCTGATTCTCGTTGGGCTGGCTGCATAAATACCTCCAGAGACAAGGGAGTGGCTGCTGGATTTTTCTTGTCCTTACTCCTTGTATCCCTTCCTCGGCCTTCTGCTTCCTCGCCTGAAGCCCTGCCTTGTCTTGCCGGTAACTCTTGCCTCGCCTCGCCTGTAGTCTTGGAGCCACCCTGTACCTAGCTCCCTTCCTGTCCCTTGCCTCCACCGGGTAAGTCAGGCCATCTTGCCGTTACCCTGCGGTGGGTTCTATCCCTTCCTGTCCCTTGCCTCCGTCAGGTGGAGATCTGCGCCCTGCCCAGGAGTACCGCGCCCTGCCCAGGAGGAGCTTCAAGACCCCAAGCCTCAGGTCTCCAGCTTCCAGACTCGCCTCAGGTCTCCAGCTTCCAGACTCGCCTCAGGTATCCAGCCTCCAGCCTCGCCTCAGGTCTCTAGCTTTGCCTCAAGACTCCAGCCTCGTCCTGCCTGCCAGCCAAGTCACTTCCTTGCCTAGTTCTGGGGTCAAAGCCAGAGGCAAGACCCAGGTACTGGGTCCTTGTCCAGTCTCTGGCTCGGAGTCCAAGCCCGGGCTCCTAGCTCTCATGTCCAGTCCTGTTCCGGGTTCGCGGTTTTCGTGTCCATGTCCTAGCCCTCACCCTGAATCCTAGTCCTGTCCTTAGTACTTCAGTGTCTGTGTCTTGCACTTGGGTCAGTTCCCAGCCACCTCCTTATGACAATAACAGATTTAGAATACAAGAAACAAAGTAACGGATTAAACACAAATCGCAAAACCCGGGCTGCACGCCTCTTCTTTAAAACTCCTATGGAACTGCAAAAACTTAAAACAGACAGTTAACTTCTCACAGAGAAACAACACTTGTCAGAGAACAACTGCTAAGGAAAAAGCAGCTGGGTGGGACGCAACACATTCACAGTCTCTTGAAGGCCAAGATCGAGATAGATATCTATCTATCTATCTATCTCTCTCTCTCTCTCTCTCTCTCTCTCACTCACTCACTCACTCACTCACTCACACACACACACACACACACACACACACACACACACACACACACACTCGCAACAGCAAACTTGAAGCATGTGCCCGCACCTCACATATCTCCGTATTCAAATCATTCACACTCTAGTTACAGGGAAGGGGGATGCAGGTTGAATGACCCCCTCCCTACAACAATGAAGCGCAAATGAACTAACCACCCCACAATTCCCACTGCTGGCAAACGTTCGCCGATATCCTTTGCAGGGAACTCTGAGTGGAATACAAGGAATCTGGCAGAGAAGTAGAAGGCTGCCCCTTCCCCCTCAACAGTCTCTTTTTTTTGGTGCAGTATTTCCACACTGCATCGATGGGGGGCGGCGGGGTTGGAAACTACCTAATGCCTTCTCCTCCGGAACCCCAGCCTTAAGCAATGCTAAAACATTTATTTACCGGATGTGCAGGCTCCCCAATCCCCGGGAGTCTAATTTCCATACCTGGCAGCGTACACCCTCTTCTACACACTGTAAACCTTGTAATAATTGAATCGCTGTACAGTACTTACAGAAAGACCAACAGCACTACCCTTTTCACTGTATCGGGAAAACTGCCTCCCCCACGTGAGCCACCATTCCAGATGTTAATTCAATATCCTCTGGTGGGATACCACTATCAAGGTATATTTCTGTCATAAGAGACTGGCGAAGAACTTTAGTACCCTCCTTTACTGTGCTCCTTTCCATTTGGGGTTTAAATTCCATTCAGTAGGATGAGATGCCGAAATTTAACTGCGGCTGTTACCCGAACCAATTGTGATGCACTGTGCTCAGGGGAAGCAAGCAGTGTTCTCAGTGCATTATTGATTACATGTTAGGACGATAGGCTTCCTACGGCATCCATCTCTCTGTTAGATAGGATCACTCCGGTACCCCCTCATCCCATAATCTCAATAACCACGCGGCTGAAGACACTCCAGCCTGTTGTCTGTACATATCTCCTAAACTCGCTATTTCCTTAGTGGAGAATTCTCTGAGCTCTGTTGTCTTGAAGGCGTCCATTACACTATCCCCCACACATTCCTGACCCTCCTTCCCCTCCCCCTCCTGAAAGGAAGAAGCTACTGGGGCGATATCCCCACGACGGGTGTGGGAATACGTAGTCACTGGCCTGGCCCGTACTGACTGGGACACACAAGGGAGAGGGCAATCATTTTGAGGATTAAACCAAGGAGTCCTCGCT
Source organism: Mobula hypostoma (assembly GCF_963921235.1). Lineage (NCBI taxonomy): Eukaryota > Metazoa > Chordata > Chondrichthyes > Myliobatiformes > Myliobatidae > Mobula > Mobula hypostoma. Next base: position 7,432,636 of record NC_086125.1, on the reverse strand, counting down.
ACTCTTTCTCCCTCATTTTCATCATCCAGCCAGGCATCTCCACCTCCCATCCCCACAGTCTGATCTCAACGTGGCTCAAACCTCAACGGGATCAGGTTCCCAACTGGCCCTTCGAGCCGCCTGTAAATTCTGTACTTTCATTAGCCGACAGGCTATCTGTATCTACTAACTTTGTAGCCCTACTCAGCCGTCAATAGTGATTCGCTCGGAATAATAGTGCTAACTGAGATCTTCCAATTCATTCTAAGCCTCACTTTCGTTTTATACTGATGTCTCACAATTGCTGAAAAAAGCCAGAAAGCATCCCGCTGGCTATCCGTTCTCCTGGGAAAACCCAGTGATTTAAGTATAGAAACAATGTGATGTCCCATTTCAACTCGGTGAAATCTAACTGGTCTGACCTATCTACCGGCATTCCACAACCCATGAGTAAGTTAGCGAGATTTCCAAAGCCCGCACTATTATCTGTCCACCCTGGGACACAACATCTCTCAGACTGAGGGTCCTATCTTTTAAATAACCGCTTAAAGAAATGCATTTCTTCTCAAAAAGCTCTCAGCACCAAATATAATGTTCAATCAGGTTCACGGGTCTGGCAAGTGAGACAGGAATTGTGCCAACTTTAAATAGCTATATTAATAACTCATTTACAAACAGTAAAAATTTGACCTAACACTCACGTTCCCCAAGTTAGGCCACTTATGAAACCCAATACCTTTCAGTTAAAAACTTTGATTAAAAAGAAATCCATCTTCACAAAGTTTCCTTGCAATTTCATTCTGTGTAAAAGTTCTCCAGAATTGTGATGGCCATGGTATAAACACCACATGGCCGGGCAGCAGAGGAAAATACATTTTATGTTTCTCTTCCATAAGACTATAGGATATAGGATCTGTGTTAGAACACGCAACCAGGAATGAAAGGGTTACCATATAAGGAATGTCTGGCAGCTCTTGGGCTGTATTCCCTGGAGTTCAGGAGAATGAGGGGGGATCTCATAGAAACATTCTGAATGTTAAAAGGCCTGAACAGATTAGATATGGACAAATTATTTCCCATGGTAGGGAAGTCTAGGAGGGCATGACTTCAGGATTGAAGGATGTCCATTTAGAACAGAGATGCGGAGAAATTACTTTAGTCAGAGGGTGGTAAATCTGTGGAATTTGTTGCCACAAGCGGCTGTGGAAGCCAAGTCATTGGGTGCGTTTAGGGCAGAGATAGATAGGTTCTTGATTAAGCAGGACATCAAAGGGTATGGGGAGAAGGCAGGGGAGTTGGGATGACTGGAAGAATTGGATCAGTCCATGATTGAATGAAGGAGAAGACTCAATGGGCCAAATGGCCTACTTCTCCTCCTATATTTTATGGTCTTATGCAACCCATCAGGTCTACTCCATCTTTAACCAATCAATCGCTGCCTTAAGTACAATCAATGGCTTGGCCAGCACAACTGTCTGGTGCAACATATTACACAGGGGTGCCCTATTACGTAACCGGCAACAATGAATATCAATTGAGACAGGTTATATAAAAACAACCAAACATTTATTAAACATGGATAAACAATAAAAAACAAACGAAAACCTTAACCAGAAATTAACCGCTATGCGGACATTCTACAAACCGCCACTCAGTACTGGTTCTTAAAGCAGTAAATGCGAAAACAGTTCTTAGAGTGGTAAAGTCAAATACAGTTCTTAAAATGGTGAATTCGAAAGTCCAACAGATTTATACATTCAATTGGGAGAGACTTCTCTGGAGAAGGATTCCTTCATAGACGCGACTTTCCTGCTGGTTCTGTCCAAAAGGATTCACGGTGACGGAAACAAACAGCTTAAAACAACTGACCTTTCTTCTGGCGAGCAAATCCTGCATGAACTACCTTGCTCTTTTGGCAGGGGTTATCTTCGATGCAGGTCGTTACCTCTTCAACGAAGACTCAATAAGGTCGATCCTTTGTTAAACTGCCAAACGATACCAACTTCTCTTAATCCTTCAGGTCCTGTACTTCGATAAAGTCTTCACTCTCCAATACTACTGAAAAGGTACATCAACAAATCTGGCAAAAAAGGATAAACTGCCAATCCAGCACTATTGTACCTTAGAATAAAATGTAACACTCTGTTTTAAAAATGAAACTGTGTCATAAAGCAAATACACAACGTAACGGAAACAATGACTAACGTTCTAGCTGGAAAACTAACTGGGTCACCTTTTGTACCCATGGTGAACATGTCATCACGTGACCTCACATCAGGGGGAAAATTACATCAGGTGACCTCCAAAAGACCATTACATCATTCTCACAAGAAAGTCACAAGATCTCCTTGAGGTATGTAACAGCCCGAACTTTTGCATGTCACTGTATGAGTAGGTTTCGATGAAATTCCCCCTTATCCTTCTGAATTGTAACATAGAAACATAGAAACATAGAAAATAGGTGCAGGAGTAGGCCATTCGGCCCTTCGAGCCTGCACCGCCATTTATTATGATCATGGCTGATCATCCAACTCAGAACCCCGCCCCAGCCTTCCCTCCATACCCCCCGACCCCCATAGCCACAAGGGCCAGATCTAACTCCCTCTTAAATATAGCCAATGAACTGGCCTCAACTGTTTCCTGTGGCAGAGAATTCCACAGATTCACCACTCTCTGTGTGAAGAAGTTTTTCCTAATCTCGGTCCTAAAAGGCTTCCCCTTTATCCTCAAACTGTGGCTCCTTGTTCTGGACTTCCCCAACATCGGGAACAATCTTCCTGCATCTAGCCTGTCCAATCCCTTTAGGATTTTATACGTTTCAATCAGATCCCCCCTCAATCTTCTAAATTCCAACGAGTACAAACCCAGTTCATCCAGTCTTTCTTCATATGAAAGTCCTGTCATCCCAGGAATCAATCTGGTGAACCTTCTTTGTACTCCCTCTATGGCAAGGATGTCTTTCCTCAGATTAGGGGACCAAAACTGCACACAATACTCCAGGTGTGGTCTCACCAAGGCCTTGTACAACTGCAGTAGTACCTCCCTGCTCCTGTACTCGAATCCTCTCGCTATAAATGCCAGCATACCATTCGCCTTTTTCACCACCTGCTGTACCTGCATGCCCACTTTCAATGACTGGTGTATAATGACACCCAGGTCTCGTTGCACCTCCCCTATTCCTTATCGTCCACCATTCAGATAATAATCTGTTTTCCTACTTTTGCCACCAAAGTGGATAACTTCACATTTAGCCACATTAAATTGCATCTGCCATGAATTTGCCCACTCACCCAACCTATCCAAGTCACCCTGCATCCTCTTAGCATCCTCCTCACAGCTAACACTGCCACCCAGCTTCGTGTCATCCGCAAACTTGGAGATGCTGCATTTAATTCCCCATCCAAGTCATTAATATATATTGTAAACAACTGGGGTCCAAGCACTGAGCCTTGCGGTACCCCACTAGTCACCGCCTGCCATTCTGAAAAGGTCCCGTTTATTCCCACTCTTTGCTTCCTGTCTGCTAACCAATTCTCCATCCACATCAATATCTTACCCCCAATACCGTGTGCTTTATTTTGCACACTAACCTCCTGTGTGGGACCTTGTCAAAAGCCTTTTGAAAATCCAAATATACCACATCCACTGGTTCTCCCCTATCCACTCTACTAGATACATCCTCAAAAAATTCTATGAGATTCGTCAGACATGATTTTCCTTTCACAAATCCATGCTGACTTTGTCCGATGATTTCACCGCTTTCCAAATGTGCTGTTATCACATCTTTGATAACTGACTCCAGCAGTTTCCCCACCACCGACGTTAGGCTAAGTACAAGCCCAGATTAACGAAAGCTTCCCATAAATTGCGGGTGTGGAAATATATCTGTAACCCTTTATAACTTCTGTAAAATGTAATGTGACAAAATGGAACTTGTGAAATCACAGAATGCTTTGCTGGTTTGTTGGTTTGTTTAGATGGAAGCCTTGCAAGAGTGAGTGTGATTTATAGCAGGATGTGTTTTATGTCAGGGAGTCTTTTGACAGCAGGGCATTGCTGTTGAGGGGAGAAGCCTCAAAAGACAAGTGGGCTCGGTAAAGACAAATGCAACTCATTTAAGATGGATGCAGATGAGGAAAGAATGCACGTAAGGATGAATTACTCTAAATGTATAAAAATGTTCTGTTTTGAGTTGCAAGATTGAAACTAGCTACCAATGACTCGACAAATGGAGGTAGACTTTCCCTTATAAGAAATAAACATGCTTATAATTTGATCCACTCTGAGTTTGTTGTAATCTGTTATTATATACTTGGAAGACCTAACTGAATGGCATGTCACACTGGAATTATTCTTGTGAACCTCTGTTGGACCCTCTCCAGGATCTGCTTGACTTTTCTTAGATGGGGGCCCTAGATTGTTTACAATATTCCAAATACAGTCTGACCTATGCGTTAGCTTCTTTACTACTGACTCAAACTGCCCCCACCCTTTTCTCCCTTCCTTTCTAGTCCTGAAGGAGGGACTCAGCCCAAAATGTCAACCGTTTATTCATTTTCATAGATGCGGCCTCTTGGTGACTCCCTCCCACTGCTGGCCTGCAGGTTACTCTGGGCAAGATGTAGAACCTGCTTATACTCCGATCAGGGTCAGGTGAAACCACTGGAGTAGGTGGTGGATGGATGTTATGTGCAGCTGATGCATATCACAAATCCTAGTCACAAACCCACTGACACCAGGCAGACAGTCTCCGAGTATTGATAATGGTGGATGTCACCCATCCTGTTAAGACACTGCCCAGGAAAAGACAATGGCAAACCATTTCTGTAGAAAAATTTGCCAAGAACAATCATGGTTCATGATTGCCCACATCATATGAGATAGCACATAATGATAATGATGATGATGATGATGAGATGCTGCCTGATGTGTTGCTGAGTTCTCACATTTTGTGTGTATCATCTACAGACTTTCTTATATTTAGGACTCCCAAATCCTGAACCTAAAGTCTCCAACATTCAATTTGCCTTCCTAGTTACTTACAGCACTGCACACTTTTTTCTGTCATTACATAGAACATCTAGATACGACAAATATTCGGCATTTTCATTCTTCATACCAATGCAGAAAACCTCACATTTTTCCCCACAAACTGCTAAGCTTATCCCAATTTATTCAATCTATCTTCATTTGCAGACTCTGCATCCTATTCTTTCCCGTTCAACCTATTTGTGTATCATCCTCAAATTTTAACTACAGCACACCTAAATCACTAATATGGATAATAAATAGTTGAAGCCTTACTGTAGTTTTATGACACTATTAATTACTGCCTGCCAGCCTCAAAATGATCATTCTATTTTTCCTACTGTTGGACTGATAACTCTGTGCATTCATCTGCTGTCTACTCATGAGCATTGATCTGTTCCCTCTCACATCCATGTGAATACATCAGTTAAAGCTACATCCCACGTGCAGGCTTTTATTCAATTGATATGTAGTTGCACAGACACAACAAATTGGTGATGAGTACAAACCTGAATGTTAGCGAATATCACCAATGGCACCAACAGTTACAGGATGACAGACTTTCTGATGCATTACGAGACAGGCTTGTATGTGCTCTGCATAGTCAAAGCACTCAAAAGAATCTACTATTTGATCAAGAATCCTTTGGAAGTTCACCTTTGCTTCTCCAGATCCTCTTGCAGTTAGCCCAAGGCTATATAGAGAAACACCACTGTGTCATGATTATGATCTTAGTCACAGGAGAGACACTGAAGCTGATGAGATAAGTCTTTATTCATCACAAACAGAAATTCTCTTGGGAGACCCTCCCCGTAGTCTCCCAAACTGAAATTACATCAAGATTTTGTCTCCTTAAGGACAATGCTAACAGTTGGTGGTTCAATACAATTTCAATAACTGCAATGACATCAGTATTTTGTGAAGAAAACAGTTCCATTGAAATGCATGTTTACAGTAGGAAAATATTTTAACAGATAAGAGGAACTCAGCAAGCCAGGCAGAATATAAGAGTACAGTTGACATTTCAGGCTGAAGCTCTTCAAATGGTTTCGGCCTGAAACATCGACTGTACTTTTTTCCTAGATGCTGCCTGGCCTGCTGAGTTCCTCCAGCATTTTGTGTGCGTTGCTTGGATTTCCAGCATTTGCAGATTTTCTCTTGTTTGTTAAGGCTCAATCACCTTTTTTTGGGAGAAACTAACTTGTTTAAGGTACAGAGATCCCAGATAGCCAAAATTAATGCAGCGAGAGCTGACTCTTGAGTACACAAGTATCACAACTATTGATTGAGCAAAATGCCTGTGACCATACTTAGTATGCTAAGTGACTCTATCCGTCTGGTCTGCAAACTTCCTTGAACTTAGTCACAATGGTGCAAAGTGACTGAGCCATAGTACCTGGCTGGATGCAGCTAATTAACACAACTCCATTGTCTTACACTGGGCTGACGCATACAAGAACACCTGGTGGCCACTTCACTTTACAAATCTAATTTGAGTAACCAGAGCCCTGCTGTGGGCCAGCTGCCTGTCATCTGTAGTGCTCTGTAGACTGTGCTGCCCATTTACCTGATTACTTCAGAGGATCTATCCTGGGCCCAGCATACTTATGCAATCACTGCAACTCCATCATGGGCATTAGCGCTATTATCAAGGACATCGTCAAAAGGGGGATTCTTCAAGGGAACTGAATCCATCATTAAGGACATGCCTTTGTCTCATTACTACCAACCAGGAGGAGGTATAGGAGCCCGAGGACACATATTCAATGTTTTAGGGAGATCTTTACCGTGGCCATCAAGTTTCTGAATGGCACATGAACCCATAAACACTACGACACTTCCTTTTTGTACTATGTTTTTATACTTTCTACTGTAACTTAGTAACTTTTTATACATTGCACTGTACTGCTGTTGCAAAACAAATTTCATATATTCTATGATAAACCTGATTCTAATTAGAATATCTGCTGTATTCACATAATTTCATTACTCCCGAATCTAACACAAAGAACAGCAGATCATTTAACACAAGCAGAATTTGAGATACCACCCAATAGATTGCAACTCCTTTGCAAAACAAATTTAAATACATGATGTACAAACACAAAAGATTAAGGTGTCTACCACACTAACAGACTTTATTAGAAAAGAACCTCAACACAAACATAACACAGCTTAGAAGATATACAGTTACAATTAAACTTTGCAATACTTGACCATATAAAAAGCATAACAGACCCAATTATAAACCCAGATTGCACTAACTAACTGAAGTTCTCTTGCTGAAACAAGATATTTAAAATCAAATTTTGCTGTGCTTTCAATATTCTGTTTTTCAAAAGGGACAGATATTCTTTCATTTGCCAGTCACAGTATTTTTTCCCATTTGTGCCAACCTTTACAAAAACATGCAGAGACAAGCCGTGCATAAGGAAGCTTAGAATATTTAAGGAATTACAGAACTAGTGTTTTCAGTTTGGGTCACTCTTCTACTACCTTACCACAGAGCTAGATATTTAAACAAATATGGTCAAGTTTCATCTATAAATGTGTCTGGGTTTCAAAGGCAGGTTGCACTGGAGATCAAGTTTGCCCAGCCAAAGGTACAAGAACAAATCATTTCAAAGTTTTTGATAAAGTTTGCATATATACATACAACAATTAATAGTATTTTACAATAGTCTAGCACTGTTGGAGAGTGGTAGTGGGTTTATTCCTGCAAATTACACAATGAGAAGATTTTCAATTACTACCACCCGGTTAGGAAAATATTGTCCAAATTACTTTGTCTTTAAACTATACCAATCTTCTTGTCCTTTTCTTATGAAGATTTTATAGGACATTGATGCATGAAATACAAAATACCACATGCAAAATTATCTGTTGAAGCAACTTGTCAACTCCAAGGTGAAAAATATATTTTCCAAGATCGAAACCACGTAATCAAGAAGATTTCATTCAGAAAATAGTTTTTTTAAATGTGCAGTTCCTTTATAGTTTCGCGCCCAGGAAATAATTTACCAATCCGTGCTCACAAGGCTCCACAAGTAATCACATATGAAACTGTCAGAGTGCTTCGTTGAATCAATGTTAATGGGCTGCGCTACACCTGCTCCAAAGTGAACTGAAATAAAGTTAAGGAAAATTTGCACTCTCGATTCAAATGTTCCACTTTCTATGACTCCAATAGACAAAATTAATGGAATTAAAAAGCATTATATTGACCTGGCTGGTGGCGTAGTGGCATCAGTGTCAGACTTTGGGACGAAAGGTCCTGAGTTCGAATCCAGCTAGTTCCCCTGCACTTTTTTCATCCGTGCAGGGTTACGAGCTGGTGATCTCTTTGGAAATTCACCCAGAAGAAGGCAATAGCAAACCACTGCTGTAACTTGCCTCATACGTGGTTCCCCACTACATCAGAGAGGCGTGCAGGGAAATCGTCCGCTAACCGGAGAAACTCCGGATGCAACGTACATTTTTACCTTTATTAAAATACAAAAAAAAACTAGTGCAATGCTTTATCTAAAGAGAATTTAATCAATTTTTATGATGGCAGCCTAATTATGTTTGTGCATACAGTACAAGAAATTGGGGATATGGAACATAATTTTCAAATTTCTCAAATTTGACTGGCATATCAGAAGAGTAGCCAAAATTAAACCCCAAATGGACACAATATTAAAATATGTTTCAACCAACTTTAATCCCAGTTGGCAAATTACAAAACATCAAACCCCTTCCTCTTAAAAAAAAACACTATTCTTCCCTCATGACCATCATGCACTCTCAAAATTCATTTGCCGTATTATCATATTGCAGCACCCTGGTCACTGAGTAGATTGCAGTGGCAAAGATAATGGTTAATTTTAGGTGAGAGCACTGGGGTGGGCGGGGGGGGGTCTCAATTTCTGCAGAGGCAAGGACAGCTGAGGACAAACCTTGTTTGTGGTGAACAGAATTTTACAAAGCAGCATAAAAATCTGATGCTCATTCCAGCAAATTAAAGAAATTAGTTAGGAACTAACTGATTTTTATTTCTGGTGCAAGTTGTGATGTTATCCTAAGTTTAGGATAAGTTTATGAACACAGAGCTGTTACTTTAAGATACCAATTTAAAACACATAGAAGAGGATTTGCAGCACGTGAACACCATCACAGACCATTAATACAGTTAAAATCCATTAATTTTGTATTAATTGTAACTGTTAATTGAAATTAAATGATAGTGCTAATCAAATTTTATGGCATCACTCTTACTTACTAGTCTTTAAAGTACTCAATTATAGCCAATATCTTAAAGATATTGGTCTAAACCACAATTTCCATTATAATTTTAAGCTCATCCATATCACTTAACCGCAAAATAAATGGTTTGATTCTTTTCTCTTTGCCATGTATTGTTGCTTTCTGTGGCATCTTAGATAGTCGACAATGGGATTTACTGTAATGATATCTGATATGGACAGGCTGTCTTACAAGGTTAAACAAACTAGACTTGTACCTCTGAAGCTTAGCAGAATGGGAGGCAACTTGACTGAAAAAAAGAGATCCTTATGGGAAATCAAAGGGGTTAAGCGTAGTGAAATCTTCAACCTATTGCTTTAAAAATTTTAAACCTGAAATCAAAAGGTGTTTGCTAATGATGGGATTAAAAAGTTAAAGCCAGTAGATAAATATATATTACAGTAAGAATCCCAAAACCATTTTCTATCCCAACTCATTTTCTCATTGAAATTCCTCAAACCTTTTACTCTGGAGTTTTAAATATCTCCAAAACTACTGCTCAGTTTAGCCCCTCACCTGCTTTCATGAATGCCAGTCTAGGAATAGTCTTCATCTAGTTCCTCAAAAAGTTAACTTTGTACTCGCATGTGAAAGGATACCGCCTCTTACAAGGGAAGGATCACAGTCATAGTCCCAAATTATCTTAGTGACCTTGTGGAAGATGTGAGCCAAGTACCTATGCAAACCATATTTAAATACAAGTACTTCATCAAAAACATGTATTGTCAAACAATGTCAATCTGATGGATTATATTTCTGGCACATAGCAAGCTCTGTCACATTTCAAAATGGAAAACCAAGAAAGCCATTTCATCACTATACAAATAGATTACCTTGAAATTTCTCAATTGTTTGGAAAAATGAAAATAATCCCAACTGATTAGTATAAAATGCTCATCGCCTTAAATCAAAAGGTTACTAGTGCATCTGGAGATCAGATGCTCATGTTAAGTGCACCAGTTAAGTAGAGGACATTTCTTCTGTGATCTACAACCACCATTCTCCATCACAATATTTCCCCAAACAGTCAGCAGGCTATTGGGAATTATTTATCCTTGCTGTGGACAAGTAGCCAGTTCATCTTCTTCCACGTCATTCAAGTAGCATAACATTACTTCATCGGAATAAAATACAAAATTTAATAAAGATACATGAATATTTTGTAATCTTTATTACTTAGAACATTTTAAACTTACTTAGTAGATGGAATAATCACTGTTGTATCTTCATCTACCTCCTCTTCCATTACAGCGATTTCCTTTTCAGAATTGTCAAGCTCCTCCAGCTCTTTCTGTAACAATGTGACTTTTATATATTAAGGAAAGTAAATAGTAATTGTTATTGCAAAACTGCTCTCATTTTATGGGAGCTGGATTCACTTAATGGTTTGCAAATAGGAAAAAAAATAGGACTTACATTTACATTGTGCTTATTAGATTAAAATCCCAGAAGCAACTTATATTTGAAGAGTACCAAGTTATTTAACTTAGTAGTATTGCAATACAACTTATGGACGTCTAGCTCAGCCAATCTGGCCTTTCAGCCAGCAAGCGCACAACATCCTGTGATTCCATGATAACTTTCATATTCTAATCTAAACAGTGTTAACAAAGGATAGCTTCACAACTTGCACCAGAAATAGGGGCAGGCCATTTCACACCTTGTGCCATTCAATTAGATTGCAGCCAGTGTTTTAATTCCGTATCACTTTCATATACTGACCCAGCATACACACAACCCCCACGTTACAGAATGACTGTGGGAGGGGAGAGGGGTGAATTGAGTTCCTAGGAAATGGGCTGTTTTGTGATTCTCCTTAACCTGAACTTATCATCTGCATATGCATCAACAAACATGCAAAGCTGGAAAAAATACATTTTGTATTTACTTACTTTTGTCCCTCAACATAAATTTGGTGAGAGCATATATTATTCTGCATCTCAAATTTTTGAATTTCTGTGACCTGAACACAGAAGTTACACAGGAGTTACCCACATTCAACCTCCACAGACCTCCATCCAAGGCAACGAACTACAAACATTCATCAGCCTCGGAGTATAGAAATTGCTTCAGCTAGGTTCCAAATGGTGAACCCTTTAAATCGAGACTCTTATCTGGCATTTCAGACATCCGATCCAGGGAGATCTGGAAGATGAGACCACACATATCCCAGCTGTAGACTTACTAATTCTATACAATGGAGCAAAATGTCTGCAGACATAATTATATCCTCCAGTAAACAAACCATCATAGTATTTTGTTTCCTAATTGCTTGCTGCACCTGCATATTAACTTCCATTGATTTTTCCTCACCATCCATCCTCACCACATTCTACAGAGGATGTATTGAGAGCATCCTGAGCAGCTGCATCACAGCCTGGTTCGGAAATTGCACCATCTCGGATCGCAAGACCCTGCAGCGGATAGTGAGATCAGCTGAGAAGATCATCGGGGTCTCTCTTCCCGCCATCACAGACATTTACACCACAAGCTGCATCTGCAAAGCAAACAGCATTATGAAGGACCCCACGCACCCCTCATATGAACTCTTTTCCCTCCTGCCATCTGGAAAAAGGCACCGAAGTATTCGGGCTCTCACAACCAGACTATGTAACAGTTTCTTCCCCCAAGCCATCAGACTCCTCAATACCCAGAGCCTGGCTGGACACCAACCTACTATACCCTCTACTGTGCCTACTGTCTTGTTTATTATTTATTATTATTTATTGTAGTGCCTGCACTGTTTTGTGCACTTTATGCAGTCCTGGATAGGTCTGCAGTCTAGTGTAGTTTTTGTGTTTTTTCTTACATAGTTCAGTGTAGTTTTTGTATTGTTTCATGTAGCACCATGGTCCTGGAAAACATTGTATCATTTTTACTGTGTTCTGTACCAGCAGTTATGGTTGAAGTGACAATAAAAAGTGACTTGACTTGACTTATACAAGAACACCTAGATTCCTCCAAATACCAACATCTTTCTGTCTCCGGTCATTTAACATCTTTCACAAGCTAACTGTTTTACTGGGCTTTGTATCTCAAACATGGATATATTATATTTAATTCATTCATCCAAATCATTCATATAAATTGTGAACTGACCTCAGCACTGATACACTCTGCACCCAAGTTACAAGTCTAACACAAAACTACCCATGCATACTGCAAACTCTACTTAATCACCTAGTCAAAGATTTCTGAAAGTCCAAATATCCCAGTAATTGAATTGCCCTCATCTTTTCTAATTTAGTCTCAACAAACTACACTGAACATGACTTCCATGTTGACTCTACTTATTCTTTTATTTATTCTCCTTCCTAACTCTTAATTTTCCTTTCTACATCAGATCAATTCATCTCTGTAGTGCCCAGTTTTTGCTGTTGCTACTTTCTAAATTGGGTGATTATACATGTTAAGTATCAGCTTGTAAGAAATGTTCAAAAATCTATGGAATTTGGAAGATGATCACCAATCATCTCCATAGCAATCTTTTTCCAAATCCTGAAGATAAATGAGTTGCTGAGGATGTCCGTCAAATAAATTTCTCCCGTGCTGCCAATTTCTGAGTTCCTTATTCATTTTCGTTCTGTACATTTTCACCATTTCGCAAAAATTTTCCTGTGAGGATAGACAAACTGTTTAAATTCCTATGCTTTTTCCTTCCCAATGTAATTTCTCCTGCATAAATTTGTAAGAGACTCACATTGAGTTTAGTCTATCTTTTCCTTTCTAATTTTGTTTTTGTGTTTCTCACTAACCTACTCTTATATTCTATTTTCCCTTTCCAATGTCAATTCTTTGATCTGTCTCCTGAGTTCTGAAATACATAACAATCTTCAATCTTACTGCATTTTCTGGAAACCCATTACAAATTTTTTCCTTTGATTCACTAATCACATTGGTTTTCTTTACCTCAGAGATGTATTACTTGAAAACTAAGTATTAATTCCCAAACGTTAGCCATTGCTTGTTTGCTGTTGCTATACGAGGGGTGATTGATAAGTTCGTGGCCTAAGGTAGAAGGAGTCAATTTTAGAAAACCTAGCATATTTATTTTTCCTACATTTACACCTCTTTGTAGAAGTCGGTGTCTTGGACCTCCAGCAAGTGATCCACAGCAGGGGTGATTGATAAGTTCGTGGCCTAAGGTAGAAGATGAGTTATTAACTTCAAACTTTCTGCATTTTTACTCAAAGAATTGAACTGCACATGCATGTAACAAGAGCTGTACAACTCATCTTCTTCTACCTAAGGCCACGAACTTATCAATCACCCCTGCAGTGGACCACTTCTAGAAAGGGATCAGTATGTTCCACGACTGCTGGACTAAGTGTGAACATGTAGGAGGAGACTATGTTGAAAAATAAGTATGCTACGTTTTCTAAAATTGATTCCTTCTACTTTAGGCCACGAACTTATCAATCACCCCTCATAATGCCAATGTATCAAAGCTGGCTTCCACTTTATACCCTTGTAATTGTTATTTTATTTAAATTCTATAAAGTTCTATAGAACTTTGACAAACTTCTATAGATGTGCAGTGGATAGTATGTTGACTGGCAGCATCACAGCCTGGTATGAAAACACCAATTCCCTTGAATGGAAAATCCTACAAAAAGTAGTGAATACAGCCTAGTCCATCATGGGTAAAGCCTCCACACCATTGAACACATCTACATGAAGTGTTGTTGCAGGAAAGCAGCATCCATCATCAGTTACCACAACCACCCAGGACATGCTCTCTTCTCATTACTGCCATTGGAAGGTACAGGAGCCTCAGGACTCACAGCACCAGGTTCAGGAACTGTTATTACCCCTCAACCATCAGGCACTTGAAGCAAAGAACACAACTTCACTCACCCCATCACTGAAATATTCCCACACCTAGGGACTCACTTTCAAGGACACTTCATCTCTTGTTCTCAATATTCATTGCATAATTATTTATTTATTTATTGTTGTTTTAATAATTATTTCTTATCTTTTTGTATTTGCACAGTTTGTTGTCTTTTGTATTCCGGTTGAACACCCAAGTGAATGCAGTGTTTGGATTTTATTATGGTCATTACTCTATTATGGGCTATTGTGGGCACGTGGCCAAGTGGTTAAGGCATTCAACTAGTGATCTGAAGGTTGTGAGTTCAAGCCCCAGCCGAGGCAGCGTGTTGTGTCCTTGAGCAAGGCACTTAACCACACCTTGCTCTGCGACAAAACTGGTGCCAAGCTGTATCAGCCCTTGTCCATTCCTTGGACAACATCGGTGTCGTGGAAAGGGGAGACTTGCAGCATGGGCAACTGCCAGTCTTCCATACAACCTTGCCCAGGCCTGCGCCCTGCAGAGTGAAGATTTTCCAGGCGCAGGTCCATGGTCTCGCAAGACTAACAGATGCCTTAAATAAATTAAACTCTATTATGGATTTATTGAGTATGCCCACATCAAAATGAATGTCAGGGCTCTATATGGTGACATATATGTACTTTGATCATAATTTTACTTTTGAACTTTGAACAAGAGAAGCAGGATTATGCAGGAACTCTAAAAAACAATAGCTATGCCACAGAGAACAATCTGTTGTTCTGATCACCAAACAAGTCTGAGAGCACTGGAGAGAGTGGAAAGAAGATCTGAGGATTTTGACAACTGAAATATTATTAGATGGGTAAGAAATTTTGAGACTTGGACAGAGTGAATAGGAATGAGCCACAATACAGACTAAAACTGTGCAAGTGGTTTAGTTAAAAGCTTACTCCTCAGATGGGGCTTGTCTGTCGTGATTGGCAGCTCATCAAGCGGAAGAAAAACTCTGATCTCAAATCTCCGCTGCCTGTGGCTAAACCCATTCATGGGGAAGGCTTCGGGAGTAAACTCCAAGGGAAAAGTCTGGAGCTAGAATTCCTAAAGCAGTCCAATGTTGAGCTCAATGCTGACTGGCAACTCCTGTAATGCCGCTGTTGGTGCTTGGAATGGAAACACCAATGCCTTTGAACGCAAAGTCCTTACCAAAAATAGTGAATTTTGCCCAGTCCACCATGGGTAAAGTCCTCCCAACCACTGAGCACATCTACATGAAACCCTATCATAGGAAGGCAGCATCCATCATCAGAGATCCATCACCCAGATCATGCTCTTTTCTGACTGCTGCCATCAGGTAGAAGGTACAGGAGCCTCAGGGCTCACACCACCAGGTTCAAGAACGGTTACTACCCTCAATCATCAGGATCTTGAATAAAAGGGGATAACTACACTCAACTTCACTTGCCCCATCATTGAATGTTCCCACAACCAATGACAAGCACGGGAAAATCTGCAGATGC
The DNA here is from genome assembly GCF_963921235.1 of Mobula hypostoma. Lineage (NCBI taxonomy): Eukaryota > Metazoa > Chordata > Chondrichthyes > Myliobatiformes > Myliobatidae > Mobula > Mobula hypostoma. Next base: position 7,417,033 of record NC_086125.1, on the reverse strand, counting down.
TGGAAATCCAAGCAACACACACAAAATGCTGGAGGAACTCAGCAGGCCAGGCAGCATCTACAGTCGACGTTTGGTGACCAGATCCTTCAGCACGACCATGCCTTTCTTCTGCCTCTCTTCTTGAAGAGTAGAATGATATTTGCAATTTCCAGTCTTCCATAACCATGCCAGAATCTAGTGATTCTTAAAAAATCATTACTAATGTCTCCACAATCTCTTCAGCCACCTCCTTCAGAACCCTGGCATGTACACCATCTGATCCCAGTGACTTATCTACCTTCTGCCTTTCAACTTCTCAAAAACCTTCGCTCTGGTAATGGTAACCTCACACATTTCATAACTCCTGACACCTGGAACTTCCATCATACTGCTGGTGTCTTCCACAGTGAATACTGATGCAAAATACTTATTCAGTTCGTCTGCCATTTCCTTGTCCCCCATTACTACCTCTCCAGCAGTCCAATATCCACACTCATCTCTCCTTCACACTTTATGTATCTGAACTTTTGGTATCCTCTTTAATCTTACTGGGTAGCTTTTGTATTCCATCTTTACCTTTTTAATGACTTCTGTTGGTTTTTAAAAACTTCCTAATCCTCTAACTTTCCATTAATTTTTATCTATTATATGCCCTCTCTTTGGCTTAATACTGGCTTTCACTTCTCTCGATAGCCACGGTTGTATCATCTTGCCTTTAGAATACTTCTTCCTCTTTGGGATGTATGTATCCCGTGCCTTCTGAATTGCTTCCAGAAATTCCAGCCATTGCTGCTCTGCCATCATCCCTGCCAGTGTTCTTTTCCAATCAATTCTGGCCAACTTTTCTTGCATGCCTCTGTAATTTCCTTTACTCCACTGTAATACTAATACATCTGACTTCAGCTTCTCCTTCTCAAATTTCAGGGTGAACTTGATCATATTATGATCCTTTGCCCCAATGAGTTCTATTACCTTAAGCAGCTCTAATCAATTCCAGCTCATTGCATACAACCCAATCCAGAACAGATCCCCTAGTGGGCTCAACCACAGTCTGCACAACCCTTGCAGTTCCTTAGCTCTATCCACAATGATTCAACACCTTCTGACCCTATGTCAGCTCTTTCTAATGATTTGATTTCATCTTTATTTGACAACATGGCAACTCGGCCCCCTCTGACTTCCTGCCTGTCCTTTCGATACAATGTGTATCCTTGAACATTAAGCTCCCAGCTATAATCTTCTTTCAGCCATGATTCAGTGATGCCTACGTTATACATGCCAATCTGCAACTGTGTTACAATTTCACCTACCTTATTTCTGCACGCATTCAAATATAACTGTTGGTGCTGTATTTTGTCCTTTTTGATTTTGTCCAACTTCTATGCTGCAATTTATCCTATTGACTGCAATTTTGCACTATCAACAAGCTCTGCTCTCTACATATTGTCTCTGTAAACCAGCTACCTCTTCTTCATCCACCTTTCCTATGATCATTCTTGCATTTAAATATATGCAGCTCAGAACATTAGTCACACCATGCTCAACCTTTAGATTCCTAACTTTGTCTGAGGTCTTACTAACATCTGCCTTCATAACATCTCCGCTAAATGCTCTGGCACTCTGATTCCCATCCCCCTGCAACTCTAGTTTAAACCCCACCGTGCAGCATTAACAAACCTTTCCATTAGGATATTAGTCCCCCTCCAGTTCATGTGGCACAATAGCAACCCTAAAATCACAAGCCTGGAGGTCCTGCCTTTTAACTTAGCACCTAACTCCCTGAACTCCCTCTACAGAACCTTGTCACTCGTCCTACTCACATCATTGGAACTTACATGGACCACAACTTCTGGCTGTTCCCACTTAAGAATGCTGAGGACTCGATCCGAGATATTCCAGACTCTGGCACCAGGAAGGCAACATACATCTTGGACTTTCATTCTCGCCCACATAACCTCCTGTCCGTTCCCCTAATTAACAAATCCTCTATCACCACAGCGTGCCTCTTCTTGCCCCCACCCCCACCCCCACCTTCCCTCTGAGTCGCAGAGCCAGACTCGGTCCCAGAGACCCAACCACTGTGACTTTCCTCTGTTAGGTTAACCCCCCACAACAGTATCCAAAGTGATATACCTGTTGTTAGGGGGGACAGCCACTGGCTCCTTCACCCCTTTCCCCTTCCTGACTGTCACCCAGTCTCCTGTGTCAAGTACCACAGGTGTAACTACCTCTCTATACGTCCTATCGATCACCCTCTCAGCGTCCCAAATGATCTGGAGTTCATCCACTTCCAACTCCAACTCCTTAATGCGAATTTTAGAAGCTGTAACTGGATGCACTTCTCAGAGTGCACCTCTGGATGTACATAGGGACACTGGAGGTCTCCCTGCCTTCCCACATCCCGCAAGAGGAGCATTCAACTATCCTCCCTGGTACAGTATATCTACTGTCCTAGATAGCAGATAAAGGGAAGGGGGAAAAAAAAACTTAATCTTGAGCTTTTCTTTTCTTTCTCTGACTGAAGTCTCTCTTCTCTGAAGCCTCAATGAGCTAAAGCCTCAAGATCATCACTGACTCTGTCCACTAAGACAATGGCTGCTGCTCTTGCTAATCAATCCCAAATGCCAATTGGTCACTGGTCAAAGCTCTTTTTTCACTGTTGCTACTCACTGTTGGCTTTTCTACTCAGGCAGGAGACCTGAGTGAAATCCACTCCTGCTGATGTCTGGTCTCTGCACACTGAAGTCCTCCATAATTATTATAAGTCTTTTTAATACACAACTTCCCATATGATTGCTTTTTCATCTAACATCCAGGTTTTCAGCAGAAAAACTTGGTAGAAAATACTCCAACCATCACATGAAGATTAGTCTATCAACTGTTGGAAATCCAAAATAAAAAGCAGTCACTGCTCAGCTGGCCAGGCATAATGTGTGAAGATGCATTGGTTTGAAATTTTAGCTCCACGAACTAAAGTTAGAAAAAAAATCATAACTCCTCTCAAAAGATGGTGCTGATGTTGAACAGCTCCAAATTGTTGTTTTATTACGGAGGCCTTAATGGTACTGGAAGTTAATCTCTAACCAAAATCTAGAAAGAGACATGGTTATGCAAGCTACTGAGCATTACTACTTTCAATGCCAGAGAAGGTACTAAAGTATATCTTAAGCTTAAAGTAGTAATAAAGGATATGCAAGCTCAGATTCAGACTTAAAATTCTGTTGCTCAGTCTCGTTCCATTTTTCTTTAATCTTCTTTAACTCCAGTAAACTTTTCTCTCTTTCTTCTCCCACTTCAATAACCTTCTGTGCCACATGTTCTTGCGTTTGCTGGATCTCTGAAATTACAAAAACATGGACATACAACCCCTACTTTCAGGATGTTTTTGAAGTTAATGTTAATACTTAAAAGCAAAAGATCACTCACTTCACACAATGAACATATGGTGGATTGTTGGGAATTTGAGTCCCAGAGATGTTATAGCAAAAATTAATGAAGATAAAATAAATATAATACGGGCAAGGTTAATGAATTCACATACTTTTAATCCTTTTTTTTCTTCAATGAAGTTATGAACAATAGGTGCTTGGGTTTGACCCTCATATCAGTAAAGGAATCAAGAAGTGACATCTTCAAAGTTAACAAGTCTGCTGCTGTGAAAAAAACATGAAAACTGGGGTCCAGTTTCAGATGATTGCTATTTTGTGTTGTTTTAAGTCTATTGTCATGTACTGAGATACATGAGAGCGCCACAGTAGTGTAATGGTTACAATGCTTTACGGTCCCAGCTACCTGGATTCAATTCCTGACACAGTCTGTAAGGAGTTTTTACTGTGACGAGATTCTGAATTACCCCTATGAACTGTGCTTGTTTACCCCTATTAACCGTGCTTTTGAAAAGAAAGAGAGAGAATTATTTAACATTGATATCTTGTTTTGAAGAGAGAGAGAGACGAAGACTAACTGTTGGACTGTCACTTTAAGACACGAGGAAGAACTGGCTAACTTTTGGATTTCTGCTGAGTTGGAGATAGCACCGAGCAGCTCGTAAGTTGCTAAAGTGACTGAAGGCGTTATTTGATGGACACTCGATGTTATGATTTTCGGCAGCGTGTTAATACTTCTCAAGGACAGTTGGCCTGCTTGTTATTTTCTTACAGAGAGAGAGGAAGGAGGAGTTATTTGAATGACAGTTGATGCTCAGCACGGGAAGATAAAATAGGAGGTCGAACGATATAGACCTCAGACACGTTTTGGACACTGAATGAGCATTGTTGTGCCTGCAGAAAAGTGGGTTTTGGAGGATCGATCAGTCGCTCTTGCAGTGAAAAAGGAAAGGGGTTGACTGGTGGGGAGTTGTCCATGTGTCCACCCTCGCCTGGGTGATAGCTCCACCACAGAAAACCGGTCCCCTTTGTTAAAGTCACAGTCGGTGACTTTTAAAGGATTTCGAAGGACAACGAGAAGATCAACGGCGTCAGCTCACCTGAAGACTCAAATCTCTCTCTCCGTCACTACTCAACTCAATACCACGAACTGAACTGAACTTTACTCATCATCGTAAGACTGTATCTTTTTACCCCTAGACTTAAAGAAGCTTGGTTTATCATATATAATTCCACACTTAATGATTATATATATACACACACACATATATATATACACACACACACATACATACACACACATACATATACACACATACACACACTCATTGCTAACCTGTTTGATTTATCTACATTTATATTACTGTATTGTGTAGTTACTAATAAATATTATTAGTTAATAGCAATACTGGACTCCAAAGTGCTTTCCATCTCCGCTGGTTTTTCATTCTCGTCACGGGGTACGTGACAGTACCTTCTCCCCACAACCACGTGGGTTTCCTCCAGGTGCTCCAGTTTCCTCCCACAGTCCAAAGACACACCAGTTAGGTTAATTGGTCATTGTAAATAGTCCTGTGATTAGGCTAGTATTAAATCGGGGATTGCTGAGCAGCTAGCTCGAAGGACTGCAAGGGCCTATTCTGCACATTATTTCAATAAAATATAGATACCTTATTACATATATTACTATATTTAATAAAAACAGAACGCAGAATATTTTCAAACTGTTAAGACAAAATTGGTCTTTAGATCATTTATTTGAAAGTCCTAATTTGTCTTACCTCTTAACTGCTGCTTCACACACTTTTCTACATCTAGGAAAGTATTCACTATTTTTGTCTGATATTTCATGGCATTCTGCAGATGCACCTCTCCATTACAACCAGAGAGGATAATCATCAGTTCATCTGCCAGAGCCTTAAACTCCTGGATCTGCAACTCCATTTTTCAGTACATTTACACATTCTGAAAACAGAAGACAGTGTATTTTTTGATTTGACCTTCATTGACAACAGTGACTCTATAGTTCCTTGATGTTGACTTTCCAAGAAATACTAGTTTCCCAATAATGCATAATAAATTCCCATTCTCCCACATCTCCAGAGGTCCATTTAATCATCTTTTTTTTTGTGGGAAGGATGCAAAGGTAAGGGAAGGGGCTGATACCTTCACTTCCCAAGGTTGTGAGGCAAGGACAATGATACTAACCCATCTTCCTATCCCTCCTCACGAGGTCGAGTGGGTTAGATATCAGCCCTCTCCTTGAGGGAGATGGCAACCTCGGGAGAGATGTCACCCCCCCTTCTCCTGGACAGGCTCGGGAGAGATGTCACCCCCCCCCGCCCCCGACAACATCAGGAGAGATGTCACCACCCCCCAGACAACCTCGGGAGAGATGTCACCCCCCAGCCCCCAACCCCCCCGGACAACATCGGGAGAGATGTCACCCCCAACCCCCCCAGGACATCCTCGGGAGAGATGTCACCCCCCAGCCCCCACCCCCCCGGACAACATCGGGAGAGATGTCACCCCCAATCCCCCCAGGACATCCTCGGGAGAGATGTCACCCCCCAGCCCCCAACCCCCCCGGACAACATCAGGAGAGATGTCACCCCCAACCCCCCCAGGACAACCTCGGGAGAGATGTCACCCCCCAGCCCCCAACCCCCCCAGACAACATCGGGAGAGATGTCACCCCCAAACCCCCCGGACAATATCGGGAGAGATGTCACCCCCAACCCCCCCGGGACAACCTCGGGAGAGATGTCACCCCCCAGCCCCCAACCCCCCCAGACAACATCGGGAGATGTCACCCCCAAACCCCCCGGACAATATCGGGAGAGATGTCACCCCCAACCCCCCCAGGACAACCTCGGGAGAGATGTCACCCCCAGCCCCCAACCCCCCCAGACAACATCGGGAGAGATGTCACCCCCAAACCCCCCGGACAATATCGGGAGAGATGTCACCCCCAACCCCCCCAGGACAACCTCGGGAGAGATGTCACCACCCACCTTTCCTGGACAACATCGGGAGAGATGTCACCCCCCCACAACCTCGGGGGGAGGGGAAAGTCACTCACCCCCCAGGGCAAGCTCGGGAGAGACGTCAACTCCTCCTCTCCTTCGCAAACTCGGGAGATGTCAACCCCCTCCCCCGCAATCTCGGGGGGGAGATGTCACTAACCTCGGGGGCGAGGCGAGGGAGAGTTTGCGAAAGGGCGGATGTTACATCTCCCCCCATGCTTGTCCGGCGTTGCCCCCCTTCCCCGGAGGCAACAGAGGGGAGGGGAAGGCCGGCGTACCCGTGGGGATCGGGGTAGGGGCGGCACCAGGAGAGGCGGGTTACTGTCAGGACAGAAACAAGACGCCCGCTGTTTTACTTTTCTTTTAAACTCACCAACTACTGAGAAGTTAGTTCGCTGTTCTTTTCTAAACAACTTGTACCTCAGGCGCTGTCTCGCAAAGCCCGCGCGGCGCCCGCAAACATTCAAACGCTTCGCGCCCAACGGCTTTTTAAAGCAGGACCCCAGTGAGCTGACTACTCAACTGCCGCACTCGAAATAAATGGGACTTCTAACATTCCCCCCCATTTCTCTAATTTTACATATTAATTCCCCGTTCAAAATATTCCTAGTTACCGTGTAAAAAGGGACATTGTGTTATTTTGTGTGCAAAATAATAGAGACCTAAAAACAACAACAACCACCTGCATTTCTATAACAGCATGCAGAGTTGTGAAGCGATTCAATGGGTCAAACAGCGTCTGTGGTGGAAAATGGGCAGGAAATCTTTCATTACATAGTCCTTCAAGGTACAGAATCATTTTCAGGTGCCTCATGGATGGGCGGGTGCTCAATTTGAAGTCGATGGAGAGGTAGAGCAGTGGGAAAGCTTAGGGAAGGATTTCCAGAGAAGACTGCAGATGTAAGACGGGGAAATAAATACTTGGTAACCATGGCTGATTTGTCTGGCGTAAAGGTAAATGGGGGCAGATGAATGAGTGCCTTTGAGGAGAAAAGGGGAATATGCTGGAACTGTGAGGTGCAGTTGTTGGAAATCTTAAAATGATGCACAGAAAGTCAAGGAGCAACTGTGGAAAGTTAAAGCTGAGAAATGCTGATCAGGGACCTTACAAATAAGTCCCCCATTCTTCTTTAAATGTGCCTTTAAAAAACTTCTCTATCCACCTCAGAAAAGAGGCAACTACTTATGTATTTATTGGCCTACATTGTGGAATAGGCCCCTGGAGCTGCACCACTTGGCAATTCCCCAATTTAACCCCAGCCTAATTACGGGACAATTTACAATGATCAATTAACCTACCAACCAGTATGTCTTTGGACTGTGGGAGGAAACTGGAGCACCTGGAGGAAACCCATCCGGTCACAGGGAAAACGTACAAGCTCCATACGGACAGTGCCAAGACTTGAACCCCGGTCGCCAGCATTGTAAGGTGTTCTACTGTGGCCGCCCCTATCAGTAAACGTCTGTAAAACCACACCTCCAATTGCATAATGCTCTCTCAGAATTAATATGCTGTGGACCTTTGTGTGTAGATCACCAAAGTGCACAACATGCTGAATCAGGTAGGCACAATCAACGCATGTAACTGTCAATATTCAGAAATCTCTAGCTTGTTCTGTCAGCATTCAGCTAATTTTTTTTTTCTGTATGGGTCTTTGCAGTACCAGAAGTACATTCTTGGAATAATGTGAAAGCAGAAGTAGGTAGACACTTTATTTTTTAAAAAATGGAATGAAAGATTATGTTAGGCAGAAAGATTTATTGAGCTGCCTTTTAGCTGGCCGATTGCATCCTCCCTGCTGTAAATATTTCAGGTTCAACACCACGGTGATGTTGTTACAGCTCCAGACATTTGGAGTTCAGAGTTCAATTCTGGCATAAAGGAACTTGGAAGACCTAGTACGGGATTCCCTGAAAGTTAACTTGCAGATTGAGTTAGTGGTAATACAAGGTTAGTATTAATTTCGAGAGGACGGGAATATAAAAGCAGGGGTGCTGAGGCTTCACAAGGCATCGGTCAGGCAGCATTTGAAATGGTGTGAGCCGTTTTGGCTGAGAAAGGATGTGCTGGGATTGAAAAGGGCCCAGAGGGGGTTTAATGAAAATGATCCTGGGAATGAAAGGGTTAATGAGTGTTTGATGGCTCTGTGCCTGTACACACTGGAGTGTAGAAGAATGCAGGGGGTCTCGTTGAAACTTACTGAACATTGAAAGGCCTAATAGAGCAATGTGGCAAGGATGTTTCCTGTAGTGGGAACATCTAGGACCAGAGGGCACAGCCTCAGGATGGAGGGGCATCCCTTTACCACGGAGATGAGGAATTTCCTTAATCAGAGGGTGGTGAATCTGTGGAATTCATTGCCACAGATGGCTGTGGAGGCCAAGTCATTTAATATTTTTAAAGTGGAGGTTGATAGGTTCTCGACTGTTTATTTATTTATTTATTGAGGCCAAGGTCACCAAGCCATAGGATTAGGAAGAGTGTTAAAGATTATGGGGAAAATAGAGTTGAGAGGAAAAATAAATTAGCCATGATGGAGCAGATCGATGGGCCACAATGGCCTAATTTTGCGTCTATGCCTTGTGGTATGAGAAGCTCTTTTTGTTATTTTGTCTATATAATGTGTTGCTAAGGGCAAGGATGAGGGACATGACGTGAAGAGAAGGGCTGAGCCAAAATGTTAATGGGCAGAATTGGCCAATTCTGATGCAGAAAGGAAAAGTGAGTATGTTAGGGATCCTCCAGTAAGATGACAGCAGGTTCAGATGCATTGGCCTCTCTGTGTCCAACCAAAGGTGCAGTTGTTCGTCCTTTACATCTTTTTCACAATTGCAAGACACTGCTGGTTATCCAGTGCTGCAGGTCTGTCCAACTAGCAAGATTCTCAATAACGATAGAGCTTGATTTTTCGTGCGCCATGTTGCAGCCTGCTTCAGCCACCCAGCGAAGGAGGTATCAGGGGCGGCTCATGATGCAACGGATGGTGTGGGTGACAGTCTTGGACGTTTTTGTTGTGATTGCAAGACCCTGTTGGACGTTGGTAATATGGAATGCTACGAGTCTGATTCACTGGCCAGTGCTGCCCCCCAGTGTTCACTCTGTGGATTGCCTCTGTCTGTGGCTGAACTGTGCAACATGAGGAACTGCTAAGGACTGTCCTTGCAGAAACATGGCTCCAGGCCAACATCCTTGCACCAACAAACTACAGGCCATGACACTCAGGGACTTGGGCTATACTATTGTTATCTTTGTAGTTGTATGTTCTTTGCTATCATAATTATATGTGCTGTTGGTACTGTGCTTGTATCTTGGCCCCAGAGGAACACTGTTTCATTTGGCTGTGTTCATATGTAAGGTTGAATGACAATTAAGCTTGAACTTGACTTTGATACAGAGTTCTTACAAGCTGCTGCATGCCCAGGCTGAAGAAATCTTGTTCTTCTAGTTCACATTGGACTTTGTAGCATCAGGTATGAACGCTCCCTTGAAATTGTCATCCTTTCCAATAGATGTCAAGAGAGAATCCCAGACTGATGATTTCATAGTGGTTCTCATAGTGACTGCCAGACACATTCATGCCCTGCCCTGTAGCTGTGTAAAAAAAAAATTACACTTGACTATGCTATTGATCGACTTTATTGTTTGATAGCCAGGTGTTGTTTAATCCACATTTAAATGGTGGATGAGTAAGAGAATGAGAGTTAATCATCAGAGGAGGTGTCTCCACGAGAGAGAGAAATGAGGGAAACCATCTCGGCGACTTGTATGTCACACAATGAAAGTCTAGCTCCAAGTTAGTTAATTAGATAGTTCCTGTGCAACCTGTCTCTTCTTTACCAGGTAGCTGTGTCTCATCACTACCTGTTCTACCTGGGCAAAAGGTTACTTCACAGAAGGTATCACAACAGTAACCTTGTATGCATTATCAGCAAGACCAAGGAATTGATTGTGAACTTCAGGAAGATGAGGATGGGAGAACACACACCAATGCTCGTTGAGGGATCGGCGGTAGAAATAGTGAGCGAGTTCCTGGAGGGTAGAAAATTTCAGAGGATCTGCCTTGGACTCAACTGATTGATGCAATCACAAGTAAATCACATCAATGGCTGTACATCTTTAGGGGTTTGAGGAGATTTGGTATGTCACCAAAGATGTAGGTGTACTGGGCAGAATATTCTGACTGGTTACATCAGCGTCTGGTATGGAGGCTGCAATATGCAGGATTGAAAGAGGCTGCAGAAGGCTGTAGATTCAGTCAGCTCTGTCAGGGACACAATCCTCTCCACCATCAATGATATCCACAAAAGATGGTCCTTCAAGAAGGTAACATCAATCATAAAAGATCCTCACCATCTGGGACATGGTTTCTTCTCATTACCTCCACTGGGAAGGAGGTACAGGAGCCTGAAGACTCACACTCTACATTTTAGGAATACCTCCTTCCCCTTCACTATCAGGTCTGTGAATGATCCATGAACACTGCCTCATTATTCCTTTTCTGCATTATATATTTAATTAGTTTTTGTAACTTACAGTAATTTTTATGTTTTGTACTGTACTGTGGTCACAAAGCAACAAATGTGTCGAGGTAAATTTATTATTAATGTATATATATCTACCTTGAGATTAATGCACACAAAATGCTGGAGGAACTCAGCATGTCAGGCCATATCTATGGAGAGGAATAAACAGTCTATCTAGGCCTTTCAATATTCAGTAGATTTCAATGAAGTTCCCCCTCATTCTTCTAAACTCCAGTGAGCACAGACCCGGACCCATCAAATGTCCCTGATGAAGGGTCTTCGAAGTTTGCAATGATTTGGCATGTCATTTAAAACTTTGACCAACAGTTATCATGCGTGGTGGGAGTATATTGACTGATTGCATCAGGAAGGAGATACAAGAGCCTCAGGTCTCACAGCAACAGATTCAGGAACAGTTATTACCCCTCAACCATCAGTCTCTTGAACCAGGGGGGATAACTTCACTCAGCTCACTTACCGCAACACCGAACTGTTCACACAACCAACGGTCTCACTTACAAGGACTCTTCATCTCAGATTCTTGATATTTATTGCTTACTTATTTTGCTTTTTTTTTGGCTGTTTCATTGTAGTTATTGTGAATGCCTGCAAGAAACTGTATTTCAAAGTTGTATATATGAACTTTGATAATAAATTTACTTTGAAATTTTTAAATTTTAAATGGTCAACAAGTCAACACTACAGCACAGAAACAGCCCCTTTGATCCATCTAATCTATACTGAACTGCCCTTAGCCGTCTGCTCTACTTTCTCTGCACCCACGACTGTGTGGCTAGGCACAAGTCAAATGCCATCTATAAATTTGCCAATGACACAACTATTGTCGGCTGAATTTCAGGTGGTGATGAGGAAGCATGCAGAGGTAGGTAGATCACCTGGATGAGTGGTGTCACGACAACAACCTTGTGCACAACGTCAGCAAGACCAAGAAATTGACAGTGGACTTCAGGAAGGGTAAGTCGAGGAACACACACCAGACCTGAACAAGGGATTATCAGTGGAAAGGATGAGCAGTTTCACGTTCCTGGGTGCCAACATCCATGAAGATCTATCCTGGCCCCAAAAAATTGATACAATTAGAGGCACAAGAGCGGCTATATCATTAAGAGTTTGAGGAGACCTGGTATGTCACCAAAGACTCTTAACAAATTTCCACAGATGTAACGTGAAGAAACTTCTAACTGGTTGCATCACCGTCTGGTATGGGGCGGCCACTGCACAGGATAGGAGAAAGCTGCTCTAAGTTGCAAATTCAGCCAGCTCCATCATGAGCAACACACATCAAAGTTGCTGGTGAACGCAGCAGGCCAGGCAGCATCTGTAGGAAGAGGTACAGTCGACGTTTCAGGCCGAGACCCTTCGTCAGGACTAACTGAAGGAAGAGTTAGTAAGGGATTTGAAAGTGGGAGGGGGAGGGGAGATCCAAAATGATAGAAGACAGGAGGGGGAGGGATGGAGCCAAGAGCTGGACAGGTGATTGGCAAAAGGGATATGAGAGGATCATGGGACAGGAGGCCCAAGGAGAAAGAAAGGGGGAGGGGGGAAGCCCAGAGGATGGGCAAGGAGTATAGTCAGAGGGACAGAGGGATAAAAAGGAGAGAGAAAAAATTATTAATAATAATAAAAGGTAGATAAATAACAGATGGGGTACGAAGGGGGAGGTGGGGCATTAGCGGAAGTTAGAGAAGTTAATGTTCATGCCATCAGGTTGGAGGCTACCCAGACGGATATAAGGTGTTGTTCCTCCAACCTGAGTGTGGCTTCATCTTTACAGTAGAGGAGGCCGTGGATAGACATGTCAGAATGGGAATGGGATGTGGAACTAAAATGTGTGGCCACTGGGAGACCCTGCTTTCTCTGGCGGACAGAGCGTAGATGTTCAGCAAAGCGGTCTCCCAGTCTGCGTCGGGTCTCACCAATATATAAAAGGCCACATCGGGAGCACCGGACGCAGTATATCACCCCAGTCGACTCACAGGTGAAGTGATGCCTCACCTGGAAGGACTGTTTGGGGCCCTGAATGGTGGTAAGGGAGGAAGTGTAAGAGCATGTGTAGCACTTGTTCCGCTTACACGGATAAGTGCCAGGAGGGAGATCAGTGGGGAGGGATGGGGGGGACGAATGGACAAGGGAGTTGTGTAGGGAGCGATCCCTGCGGAATGCAGAGGGGGGGGAGGGAAAGATGTGCTTAGTGGTGGGATCCCGTTGGAGGTGGCGGAAGTTACGGAGAATAATATGTTGGACCCGGAGGCTGGTGGGGTGGTAGGTGAGGACCAGGGGAACCCTATTCCTAGTGGGGTGGTGGGAGGATGGAGTGAGAGCAGATGTACGTGAAATGGGGGAGATGCGTTTAAGAGCAGAGTTGATAGTGGAGGAAGGGAAGCCCCTTTCTTTAAAAAATGAAGACATCTCCCTCGTCCTAGAATGAAAAGCCTCATCCTGAGAGCAGATGCGGCGGAGACGGAGGAATTGCGAGAAGGGGATGGCGTTTTTGCAAGAAACAGGGTGAGAAGAGGAATAGTCCAGATAGCTGTGAGAGTCAGTAGGCTTATAGTAGACATCAGTGGATAAGCTGTCTCCAGAGACAGAGACAGAAAGATCTAGAAAGGGGAGGGAGGTGTCGGAAATGGACCAGGTAAACTTGAGGGCAGGGTGAAAGTTGGAGGCAAAGTTAATAAAGTCAACGAGTTCTGCATGCGTGCAGGAAGCAGCGCCAATGCAGTCGTCGATGTAGCGAAGGAAAAGTGGGGGACAGAACTCACCCTGTTTCTTGCACTCACAGCTATCTGGACTATTCCTCTTCTCACCCTGTTTCTTGCACTCACAGCTATCTGGACTATTCCTCTTCTCACCCTGTTTCTTGCAAAAACGCCATCCCCTTCTCGCAATTCCTCCGTCTCCGCCGCATCTGCTCTCAGGATGAGGCTTTTCATTCTAGGACGAGGGAGATGTCTTCATTTTTTAAAGAAAGGGGCTTCCCTTCCTCCACTATCAACTCTGCTCTTAAACGCATCTCCCCCATTTCACATACATCTGCTCTCACTCCATCCTCCCACCACCCCACTAGGAATAGGGTTCCCCTGGTCCTCACCTACCACCCCACCAGCCTCCGGGTCCAACATATTATTCTCTGTAACTTCCGCCACCTCCAACGGGATCCCACCACTAAGCACATCTTTCCCTCCCCCCCCTCTCTGCATTCCGCAGGGATCGCTCCCTACACAACTCCCTTGTCCATTCGTCCCCCCCATCCCTCCCCACTGATCTCCCTCCTGGCACTTATCCGTGTAAGTGGAACAAGTGCTACACATGCCCTTACACTTCCTCCCTTACCACCATTCAGGGCCCCAAACAGTCCTTCCAGGTGAGGCATCACTTCACCTGTGAGTCGACTGGGGTGATATACTGCGTCCGGTGCTCCCGATGTGGCCTTTTATATATTGGTGAGACCCGACGCAGACTGGGAGACCGCTTTGCTGAACATCTACGCTCTGTCCGCCAGAGAAAGCAGGGTCTCCCAGTGGCCACATATTTTAATTCCACATCCCATTCCCATTCTGACATGTCTATCCACGGCCTCCTCTACTGTAAAGACGAAGCCACACTCAGGTTGGAGGAACAACACCTTATATTCCGTCTGGGTAGCCTCCAACCTGATGGCATGAACATTGACTTCTCTAACTTCCGCTAGGCCCCACCTCCCCCTCGTACCCCATCTGTTACTCATTTTTATGCACACATTCTTTCTCTCACTCTCCTTTTTCTCCCTCTGTCCCTCTGAATATACCTCTTGCCCATCCTCTGGGTCACCCCCCCCCCACTGTCTTTCTTCCCGGACCACCTGTCCCATGATCCTCTCGTATCCCCTTTTGCCTATCACCTGTCCAGCTCTCGGCTCCATCCCTCCCCCTCCTGTCTTCTCCCATCATTTTGCATCTCCCCCTCCCCCTCCAGCTTTCAAATCCCTTACTCACTCTTCCTTCAGTTAGTCCTGACGAAAGGTCTCGGCCTGAAACGTCGACTGTACCTCTTCCTATAGATGCTGCCTGGCCTGCTGCGTTCACCAGCAACTTTGATGTGTGTTGCTTGAATTTCCAGCATCTGCAGAATTCCTGTTGTTTCCATCATGAGCGCTAGCCTCCCCAGCACTGAGGACATCTTCAAAGTCTGATGCCTCAAAAAAGCTGCATACGTCATTGAGGACACCCTTCAACCAAGACATGCTGTCTTCTCATTACTACCGTCGAGGAGGTGCAGGAGCCTGAAGACACACACTCAATATTTTAGGAACAGCTTCTTCCCCTCCACCAACAGATTTCCGAAATGACAATAAACCCATTTACATTACCTAACTATTCTTTTGCTCACTTTTTGCACTACTTGTTTAATTTAATCTATATACATATATATAATTGTAATTAGTATTTTTATGTATTGCAGTGTACTGCTGCTGTAAAACAACAAATTTCACATCATGTCAGTGATATTCTGATTCTGAGTCTGCCTACTTCTATCAACCCACATGTGGACGATAGCTCTCCATACCCCTTCCATCCATGCACCTATCTTAATTTTTCTTAAATATTGAAATCAAACCCACATCCACCACTTCCGCTGGCAGTTCGTTCCGCACTTGCACAACCCTCTGAATGAAGAAGTTCTCCAATGGTTCGCAGCCAACCTCAGTGGGAAAAGCTTGGTTGCATTTACCCTATCTATACCCCTCATAATTTTGTATCAAATCTCCCCTCACTGTCCAATGGAACAGGGAATAAAGTCTTGATGTGTTCAATGTTTCCCTATAACGGTAGTCCTGGCAACATCCTTGTAAATTTTTTCTGTACTTTTTCAATCTTATTGACATCTTTCCTGTAGGTTGGTGCCATAGAAATGGAAATTGAAAACAAACACAGTAAGTGGTTAATATCTGAAGTAATTACAGAAAATTGGTGGAAATACTCAGAAGCTTAGCCAGCACTGATGTATGTTAATATGAGTGTGTCCATTGTAATTTAGTGAGTTGGGCACAAGGTGGCAGTGTGGCACTGTGCATGGACTGAGATGTGCAGCTTTCCAAATAATTGATTTGGAGGTATCACAGAAAGACCTAAGCCCACAGGGACCATCAGTCTCCCATTTACAACATTCCTATATTTTACTCTTGCCACACTCCCATCAACTCTCACTAGATTCTTCCACTTGTTTACAGACTAGGCTCATCTTACACTAGCCAAATAAGTTTGAAGATCGATTGAACGATCCATCACTCTGCAGTCTCTGAGAAGATTCTAGAAGGTGAGCAGCCTCAAGACCTAGAAGCTTAGACACCAGAATCGGCTCCATTTTTCACCAATCTCGCCGATTAAAGCGTGAAGGAAGATGGAAATAGCGAGGTGAGTATCTGCGTGTGACGGTCTCTCACTCGTTGCTCCCAAGGGAAGGTCACTGCATTCGAGTGACCTCTCGCCCTCGATTCTGTGAGAGATGGTAGCAAAGCTCTGGGCCTGTGATTTACGGATTGGACTGTAATTCAAAATATTCTGTGCTTTCTCCTTTCTTGTTGCCGTTTGCGCGATTTGTTTTTTGTGCGTGGGTGGAGGGGGTTGTTGATGTTTTTCTTTGATTGACTTCAGTGGTTTTCTTTGTTTCATGGCTGTCTGGAGAAGTTGAATCTCAGGGTTGTATACTGCATGTGTGCTTTGATAATAAATGTATCTTAAACCTTGAACCTACCAATGTACACATCTTTGAAAAGTGAGAAGAAACAGGAGGAAATCCATGCGGTGACTGGGAGAATCATGCACACTCCACACAGACAGGAATGGACTTGGTTCTCTGGCACTGTGAAGCAGTGCCTCTGCCAACTATAGCACTATGCCATCCTGATGCCTCATACTGAACAATGTAGGAGCTCCATCGCTGG
Source organism: Mobula hypostoma (assembly GCF_963921235.1). Lineage (NCBI taxonomy): Eukaryota > Metazoa > Chordata > Chondrichthyes > Myliobatiformes > Myliobatidae > Mobula > Mobula hypostoma. The sequence goes on along the minus strand of NC_086125.1, from coordinate 7,400,174 downwards.
CCTGTTCTAAACAGGCTGATTTTACCGACGAGAGATTGGAAAATGCACTTGGTTTCCATGCTTCAGGATCATGAGAAGTCGCAGTAACCCTTTCAGATCTGCTAGCGGGCACACTCTAGATGCTGGAGGGACTCAGCAGATTAGGCAGCGTATATGGAAGGGAATAAAACAGTCGATGTTGTGGACCATGGCCCTTTATGAGGACTGGAAAGAAAGAGGGAAGAAACCAGAATAAGAAGGCGGGGGGAGGGGAAGGAGTACAAGCTGGCAAGTGATAGGTAACACCCGATGAGGGGGAAGGTCTTTCTGCACCAATCCCAAACTTACCATTAAACCTGCAGACAGGAATACTGTTGTAGTCTGGCGGACAGATCTCTACCTTGCTGAGGCCAGGCACAACTCTCAGACACCTCCTCTTGCTTACCCCTTGAACAGGACCCCATTAAGGAACATCAGACCATCGTCTGCTGCATCATCACTGACTTCTTGACTCTCCTATCCACTGCCACCAACCTTGTTGTGCCAGCTTGTTTCTACATCCTACACAAGATCTACAAACCTGACTGTCCACATACCTTCACTCTATTTTGTTCTTGTTGGTTCAGTTCCTTCCTACCTACATCTATGATATTTCACATGCTCTTAATTACTTCATTTACTTTAAGTTCCCTGGCACTCAACAATTACCTTTCCAGCTCCTCCCAGTTTCTCCAGATCCAAGGTATAGCCATGGGCACCTGCATGGGCCCCAGATATGTCTTTTCATGGGCTACACGAAACAAGTCTATACTGGTAATGCTCCTCAACTCTTTCTATGCTACATTGACGACTGCATTGGTGCTGCTTTCTGCACCCATCCTGAGTTAGTCAATTCCATCAACTTTGTCTCAACATCCGCCCTGCCCTCAAATTTACTGACGCCACTCTTCCCTTCCTTGATCTCTCTGTCTCCATCTCTGGAGACAGGCTATCTACTGACATCCTTTACAAACCCGCTGATTCTCCCAGATATCTTGACTATGCCCCTTCCCACCTTGTCACTTATAAAAATGTTATTCCCTTTTGTCAGTTCCTCCATCTCCACCACATATAGAAACCATAGAAACTACAGCACAGAAACAGGCCTTTTGGCCCTTCTTGGCTGTGCCGAACCATTTTCTGCCTAGTCCCACTGACCTGCACACAGACCATATCCCTCCATACACCTCCCATCCATGTATCTGTCCAATTTATTCTTAAATGTTAAAAAGGAACCCGCATTTACCACCTCATCTGGCAGCTCATTCCATACTCCCACCACTCTCTGTGTGAAGAAGCCCCCCCCAATGTTCTCTTTAAACTTTTCCCCCTTCACCCTTAACCCATGTCCTCTGGTTTTTTTTCTCCCGTTGCCTCAGTGGAAAAAGCCTGCTTGCATTCACTCTATCTATACCCATCATAATTTTATATACCTCTATCAAATCTCCCCTCATTCTTCTACGCTCCAGGGAATAAAGTCCTAACCTATTCAACCTTTCTCTGTAACTGAGTTTCTCAAGTCCCGGCAACATCCTTGTAAACCTTCTCTGCACTCTTTCAACCTTATTCATATTCTTCCTGTAATTTGGTGACCAAAACTGAACACAATACCCAAGATTCGGCCTCACCAGTGCCTTCTACAACCTCATCATAACATTCCAGCTCTTATACTCAATACTTTGATTAATAAAGGCCAATGTACCAAAAGCTCTCTTTACGACCCTATCCAGCTGTGACGCTACTTTTAGGGAATTTTGTATCTGTATTCCCAGATCCCTCTGTTCCACTGCACTCCTCAGTGCCTTACCATTAACCCTGTATGTTCTACCTTAGTTTGTCTTTCCAACGTGCAATACCTCACACTTGTCTGTATTAAACTCCATCTGCCATCTTTCAGCCCATTTTTCCAGCTGGTCCAAGTCCCTCTGCAGGCTCTGAAAACCTTCCTCACTGTCTACTACACCTCCAATTTTTGTATCATCAGCAAATTTGCTGATCCAATTTACCACATTATTATCCAGATCATTGATATAGATGACAAATAACAATGGACCCAGTACTGATCCCTGTGGCACACCACTAGTCACAGGCCTCCACTCGGAGAAGCAATTCTCTACTACCACTCTTTGGCTTCTTCCATTGAGCCAATGTCTAATCCAATTTACCACCTCTCCATGTATACCTAGCGACTGAATTTTCCTGACTAACCTCCCATGCGGGACCTTGTCAATGTCCATTCCAGAACATCTAAGGTGTCCTCCTTCTTCAAAAGTGGGGTTTTCCTTGCACTACCACCAGTACTGCCCTCACCCACATTTCTTCCATTTCCCACACATCTGCTCTACCCCATCTTCAGCCACCTTAACAGTAATAGGATTCCTCTTGTCCTTACCTACCACCCACAAGCCTTTGCATCCAGCACATCATGCTCTGTAACTTCCATCGTTTACACTGGGATCCTACCTCTAAGCCCATCTTCCCTCCACTTTATGCAGGGATCGCTCTCTCTTAACATGACTGCCTTGTCTACCTGTCCCTCCCCACTGATTTCCCTACTGGTACTTATTCCTTCAAGCATGACAAGTGCTACAGCTGCCCCCAAACTTCCTCCCTGACCATCATTCAGAGTCCCAAACAGTCCTTTTTCAAGTGAGGCAACACTTCACCTGTGAGTCTGTCAGAGTCAACCTCTGCATCCCCTTCATCAGTGAGACTCGAAATAGATTAGGGGACCACTTCATCGAGCCTCTACACTCCGTTTGCCACAAAAGGTGGGATTTCCCAGTGGCCATCAATTTCAATTCTACCCCGCACTCCCATTCCAACAAGACAGTCCATAGCCACGATGAGGCTACACTGAGATTCGAGAAGCGACACGTCATTTTCTGCCTTGGCAGCTTCCAAACTGGTGACATGAACGTCAATTTCTTTAACTTCTGGTATTTTCCACCCTCCCTCCTTTCTTTTTTTTCATTCCCCATTTGGTTTCCCTCTTCCCCACTAAGTTCCTCATCAGACTATGACCTCTCTCTGGTTCCCCTCTTCCTTCCCTTTCTCCCATGGTCCACATTCTTCTCCTATCAATTCCTCTGTCAGGCCTTTGCCTCTTCTACCTATCACCTCCCAGCTTCTTTCTTCATCCAGAATCAGAATCAGGTCTATCATCACCAGCATCTGTCATGAAATTTGCTAACTTAGCAGTAGCAGTTCAATGCAATACATAATATAGAATAACTACCTCCCTTTTTTTTAATATACCTTATTTCTGTTTTTGCACAATTTTTAATCTATTCAATATACGTAATTGATTTACTTGTATATTTATTATTATTATTTTATTTGTTTTTTATTTTTATTTTATTTATTATTATTTTCTCTCTGCTAGATTATGTATCGCATTGAACTGCTACTGCTCAGTTAACAAATTTCACATCACATGCCAGTGATAATTAACCTGATTCTGAATAAGAAGAAAAAAAATCAATCAGTTATAGTATACGTATATTGAATAGAGTAAAAATAGTGCAGAAACAGAAATAATATATATTTAAAAAAGTGAGGTAGTGTTCACGGGTTCAATGTCCATTTAGGAATCAGGTGTTAGAGGGGAAGAAGCTGTTCCTGAATCGCTGAGTGCGTGACTTCAGGCTTCTGTACCTCCTACCTGATGGTAACAGTGAGAAAAGGGAACCCACCACTTCCCCTCTCCCTTGGCTTCATCTATCACCGGCCACCTTGTGCCAGTTTGGAGGCTACCCAGACAGAATATGAGGTATTGCTCGTTGAGGCAGTAGAGAAGGCCATAGACAGATATGTCAGAATGGGAGTGGGAAGTCAAATTGAAATGGGTAGCTACTTGTTGGCAAACTGTTGTCAAACTGTTGTCACTATCCTCCGATCTCAGATCATGTGTTTGTTAACATCGGATTTACTTGTGCTGAACCATAACTAAATAACTTTGTCTTGGCTATCAATTACCCATACAGGTGGGCTGGACCTGTTTCCTATTAGTTGACATCTCTTAGAGGAGAAGAAAGAGCGAGAGAGATAAAAAACTAAAAATTAAGCATCCCTTCCCTTTCACCCCAAGTGACACACATATGCAAAAAATAAAACAACGTTCTGTAATTCCCTGTCATCAGGTTAAAGCACTACGTATTTTGTCTTCCTCCACCTTACTAGTCCATCTGTGGAAATACTCAATGTAAGTTGGATAATACACTATTTAATGACCTCAGAAAACTGAATATTGCCCAGGAAAGGGGCAATAACTCTACTGGGTGTTTTTTATAGACCCCTCAATAGTAACAGGGATATCGAGGAGCAGATAGGGAGGCAGATTCTGGAGCAGTGCAATAATAATAGGATTGTTGTGATGGGAGATTTTAACTTTCCAACTTGGCATCTCCTTAGTGCAAGGGGTTTAGATGGGGTGGAGTTTGTTAGGTGTGTTCAGGAAGATTTTCTGATGCAATATGTGGATAAGCCAACTAAAGGAGAGGCTGTACTTGATCTGATATTGGGAACTGAACCTGGTCAGGTGTCAGATCTTTTGGTGAGAGAGCATTTTGGAGGTAGTGACCACAACCCTATCTCCTTCACCATAACGTTGGAGAGGGATAGGAGCAGACTATTTGGGAAAACATTTAATTGGGGTAGGGGGAAATATGATGCTATCAGGCAGGAACTTGCGAGCATAAATTGGGAGCAGATGTCCTCAGGGAAATGCATGGCAGAAATGTGGCAAATGTTCAGGGAATAATTGAATGGAGTTCTGCATAGGTATGTTCCATTGAGGCAGGGAAAGGATGGTAGAGTTAAAAGAACCATGGTGTACAAAGTATGTAGAAAATCTAGTTAAGAAGAAAAGAAAAGTTTACAGAGGATTCAAGAAACCAGCTACTGTTAGAGCTCTAGAAAATTACAAGGTTGCTAGGAAGGAGCTTAAGAATGAGATTAAAAGAACCAGAAGGGGCCATGAGAAGGCCTTGATGAGCAGGATTAAGGAAAAACCCAAGGCATTGTACAGGTACGTGAAGAGCAAGAGGATGAGCCGTGTGAGAATAGGACCAATCAAGTGTGATAGAGGAAACGTGTGCATGGAGTTGGAGGAGATCGCGGAGGTACTTAATGACTCTCTGCTTCAGTATTCACCAGGGAAAAAGACCTTGGCAATTGTGGGGATAACTTACAGCAGACTGAAACGCTTGAGCATATGGACATTAAGAAAGAGGATGTGCTGGAGCTTTTGAAAAGTATTAAGTTAGATAAGTCACTGGGATCAGATGAGATATACCCCAGGCTACTGTGGGAAGCGAGGGAGGAGATTGCTGAGCCTCTGGCAATGATCTTTGCATCATCAATAGGGACGGGAGAAGTTCCGGAGGATTGCAGGCTTGCAAATGTTGTTCCCTTGTTGAAGAAAGGGAGTAGAAATAACCCGAAAAATTATAGACCAGTGAGTCTGACTTCAGTGATGGGTTAGTTGTTGGAGAAGATGCTGAGAGGCAGGATTTATGAGCATTTAGAGAGACATGATCTGATTAGGAATAGTAAGCATGGCTTTTTTAAGGGCAGGTCATGCCTTACAAACCTGATTGCATTATTTGAGGAAGTAACAAAACGCATTGATGAAGATAGAGCAGTAGATATAGTGTATATGGATTTCAGTAAGGCATTTAATAAGGTTCCCTAAGCAAGACTCCTTCCGAAAGTAAGGAGGCATGGGATCCAAGGAGACCTTGCTTTATGGATCCAGAATTGGCTTGCCCACAGAAGGCAAAGGTGGTTGTAGATGGTTCATATTCTGCAGGGAGGTCGGTGACCAGTGGTGTTCTGCTGGGATCTGTTCTGGGACCCTCCTCTTTGTGATTTTTATAAATGACCTGGATGAAGAAGTAGAAGGGTGAGTTAGTAAGTTTGCTGATGACACAAAAGTGGGCGATGTTGTAGGTAGTGTGGAGGGTTGTCAAAGGTTACAGTGGGACGTCGATAGGGTACAAAACTGGGCTAAGAAGTGCCAGATGGACTTCAACACAGGTAAGTGTGAAGTGGTTCATTGCGGTAGGTCCAATTTGAAGACAGCGTAGAGTTACAAAATACACGTGGGCTGAGATGTTAACTGTCCTGTGCTATCACCAGTGGGATCATCAGTTGATCTGCCACCTGTCTTCAGGAGTTTCAGCCCGCTTATGATCAAGACTCCCTCGAGGTGGTGGGCCAGCAGTGCTAAAGCACCACCTCCCACTGGTGAGCTTAAAAACTTGGCATCTGCCTCTATCAGTCACTTCCATCCAACAGACAGTCTGCTCTTCAGGTGTCTATGCAACTACTGAAGGGTTTGCAAGATATGTATACACGTCTGACTATCTGCCCCTCTGGACATACTTGGTCCACACCCATGCTGATCCTTTCTCTGCTGCCTCAGCTACAGCCCTGCTGGATGACTTGATCTCTCTTCTAGTGAAGCCAAGGTCACGCAGCCACTTCTGGAGAGTGAACGCAATAAACCCACGGCAGCCTACTTCGAATGGATAGCATGAGACCTTCCACCCTCTGTCTCTGCACTCTGATCCTAATTCTGCATACTTGGTTAACTTGTGCTCATGGGCTTCCCAGGGGACTGTGAGTTCACCAATAACCACTTCTCTGCTGGTGTCAGACCATATGATTATATCTGGGTGCAATGTTGTGAAAACTATTTGCTCCAGGAAACTGCCTTTCCTGTCCAGGTCAGCCTTGACACACCAAGCATTGGCTGAAGAAAGTATGCTTGATCGTGAGCCTGCGCTGTACACCCTTGACTTGGAGCCTTCTTTCACAAATGATATGCGATGTTCTGTGCAGCATGGGGCATGAGATAAGTTGTGCCGCAGTACTGTCTGCTCAACCGCTTCTGTTACAATTTTGAGAACGTTGTTATGTCTCCAAGTGTACATGCCACTGGAAAGATTGACTCTGCGTGCACTCAAAATATGTTGAAGTGTTTCCTTCTCGCCACAAGCAGCACACCTGCCTATCTTATCTTCATACCAGGTGCGGAGGTTGGCAGGTGTTGGGAGCAGAACGTACGCTGCTCTGCATAGAAAAGAAAGGCAGAGCGGTTCCATCTGCCGCAGAACATTCCAAGATAGATGTTGTTGTTCAACACTTTCCCACCAGGTCCAAGCCCCTTGTTTGGCTAGGCCAGCTGTTTTAGCTAACCTCTTCTCCTCTTCTACCTCTTGTATTTCTTGTGTTACAAGCTCACGGCGCTCCTTACCTGTAGAAGATGACCACCACTTGTGGGTTGTCCATCCAAGTCCCTGGCGGCATATAATATAAATGGCAAGACTCTTGGCAGTGTGGAGGATCTGAGAGATCTTGGGGTCTGTGTTGATTGGACACTCAAAGCTACTGCACAGGTTGACAGGGTTGTATGGTGTGTTGGCATTCATCAACCATGGGATTCAGTTCAAGAGCCGTGAGGTAATGTTATATAACAGCTATATAAGACCTTGGTCAGACCCCACTTAGAGTACTGTGTTCAGTTCTGGTCACCTCACTACAGAAAGGATGCGAATACTACAGAGGGAATGAAAGGAGGAAATTTACCAGGATGTTGCCTGAATTAGTGGGCGTACTTTATGAGAATAGGTTGAGTGTACCTGGCCTTTTCTCCTTGGAGCGAAGGAGGATTAGAGGCGTATGAGATGATGAGAGGCATTGATCGTGTGGATAGCCAGAGGTTTTGTCCCAGGACTGAAATGGCTAACACGAGGGGGAATAGTTTTAAGGTACTTGGAAATAGGTACCGACGGGATGTCGGGGGTAAGTTTTTCACAGAGTGGTGGGTGCATGGAATGCACTGCCAGCGGCAGTGGTGGAAGTGGATACAATAGGGTCTTTTAAGAGACTCTTAGATAGGTACATGGAGCTTAGAAAAATAGAGGGCTATGCATTAGGGAAATTCTAAGCAGTCTCTAGAGTAGGTTACATGGTCAGCACAACATTGTGGACTGAGGGGCCTGTAATGTGCTGTAGATTTCTACGTTCTATATGTTCCATGTTCTATATTACCAGGTTACTGCTAATGGTATAAATTGTCCTGGCCCTTTAAGAAAGCAAACTAATTATTCTAAACAAGGAGACGAGATCAGTGAAAGATTGATTGTTATTGATGCAGGAAATTAGCAGGCTAGTGAACGGATGCAAATTTTGATATTAAAATAGAAGAAATCAGTAAGAGGTGTGAGCAACCCTTTTTCAAAACTTTTGACACCGGAAATGTGACTGACTCAAAACATTTATACTGAGGCAGGTTTTCTGTCCTCTTCCTTTCCCTGCTAGCATTGAAGTTCTGTTCTGAAGTTTCTAGAACTACTTATGTGGACCTACATTAGCAACTCCATTGCAGTCTGGTAAGATCTTTGATTAATTGAAAACATAATACAGTACAAAAATGTGTTGAAGTAACTTGTATCCTGGCCTGAAGTTCTACAAACAGGATCTCCAAGCAAGAGCATTCACCTTGAACAGCATTGTCACCCATACCTATCCTAGCCAGTACAGCTGAGAAATATACTCCTCACTATCACTGTGAAAGTACAAGTTCTGAGTATATTTCAGTTCAGTTATCAATATTGTGTTAGTAAACATTAGCACTGCAGCTTCTGTTGATCTCTTTGCATGCAGTTGTTATGAAGGGTCCTGCCCTTCGAGAGCAGTTGTCCACTGAGCCACAAGACCATAAGATATAGGAACAGAATTAGGCCATATGGCCCATCGAGTCTGCTCCACCGTTCTATCGTGGCAGATCTATTCTCCCCCTCAACTCCCAATCTCCTGCCTTTTCCCCATATCCATTCATGGCCTGACTAATCAAGAATCAAACAACCTCAGCCTTAAATATACCCGGTGACTTGGCCTCCACAGTTGTCCATGGCAACAAATTATACAGACTCACCACTCCCTTGCTAAAGAAATTCCTCCTCATCTCCCTTCTAAATGGTTGGATCCTCTTGTCTTAGACTCCTCCACCACAGGACACATCCTATCCACATCCACTCTATGGACATTTGAAAAAGTTTCAATAAGGTCACCCCTCATTCTTCTGAATTCCAGTGAATACAGGCCCAGAGTCATCAAACAGTCCTTCTACGACAAGCCTTTCAATCTCAGAATCATTTTGTGAACCTTCTTTGAACCCCCTCCAATATCAGCACGTCCTTTCTTAGATAGAGGGCCAAAATTGCTCACAATACTCCAAGTGAAAGGTGGGAAATGTTAGCGGTGAGTACAGTTGCAGTATTGAAGGGATATTTGGACAAGCACATAGATGGGAAGAGATGAAGGCCAAACATGGAGTAAACTCAGGAAGGCATCTTGGTCAGCATGGGCAAGTTGGGCAGAAGGGCCTGTTCCTGAGCTCTGATTCTAAATATACCAAAGACAGAGAATGGATTTCATAACAGAATTTGAGTTGGCATGACCATTGTGGGCTGAATGGCCTTGGCCTGTGAAAGCTCACCTGTCCCATGCATGCATGATATGTGATTGGCACGTTGGTGGTATGATGATAGAGGGTCTCAGGCTGAAATCCTGACTGTTTTTCCTTTCCGTAGATAATTTGCTGAGTTCCTTCAGCAGTTTGTATGTGTTACTCTGGATTTCCAGCATCTATTAGACCATATGACATAGGAACAGAATTAGGCCATTCAGCCCATCGAGTCTGCTCTGCCATTCCATCGTAGCTGATCCCGGATCCCACACCTGCCTTTCTGTCATAAGAACATAGGAAAGAGGAGCAGGAGTAGACCATCTGGCCTGTCGAGCATGCTCCACTATTCAATAAGATCCATGGTTGAACTGACCATGGACCAATCTCCACCTACCTGCCTTTTCCCCATAACCCTTAATTCGCCTACTATGCAAAAATCTATCCAACTTTGTCTTAAATATATCCTTTGATGCCCTGACCAATCAGGAAATGATCAACTTCTGCCTTAAGTATACCCACGGACCCGGCCTCCACCACAGTCTGTGTCAGAGAATTCCACAGATTCACCACCCTCTGGCTGAAAAAAAACCCTCCTTACCTCTGTTCTAAAGGGTCGCCCCTCAATTTTGAGGCTGTGCCTTCTAGTCTGGATGCCCCCACCATAGGAAACATCCTCTCCACATCCACCCTAATTAGTCCTTTCAACATTCAGTAGGTTTCAATGAGATCCACCCCACCCCCCACCGCATTCTTCTAAATTCCAGTGAGTACAGGCCAAAAGCTGCCAAATGCTCCTCATTTGTTAACCCTTCATTTCCGGAATCATCCTCGTGAACTTCCTCTGGACTCTTTCTAATGACAACATATCCTTTCTGAGATATGGGGTCCAAAACTGTTGACAATACTCCAAGTGCGGCCTGACTATTGTCTTATAAAGGCTCAGCATTATCTCCTTGCTTTTATATTCTATTCCCTTTGAATGAAATAAATGCCAACTTTGCATTTGCCTTCTCTACCACAGACTCAACCTGTAAATTAACCTTCAGGGTGTCTTGCACGAGAACTCCTAAGTCCCTCTGCATCTCTGATGTTCGAACCTTCTCCCCATTTAGATAATAGTCCAGACTACTGTTCCTTTTATCGAAATGCATTGTCATACATTTCCCAACACTGTATTCCATGGGCCACTTTTTTTGCCCATTCTTCTACATTGTCGAAGTCCTGCTGTAATCGCATTGCTTCCTCAACACTACCTACCCCTCCACCCACCTTCATATCATCCGCAAACTTTGCCACAAAGCCCCGATTCCATTATCTAAATCATTGACAAACAACATGAAAAGTAGCAGTCCTAATGCTGACCCCTGAGGAACACCACTGGTCACCATCATCATAACCAGAAAAGCCCCTTTTATCCCCACTCACTCCTTCTTGCCTGTCAGCCATTCCACTATCCATGCCAGTACATTTCCTATGCCATTGGATTTTATCTTGTTAAGCAGCCTCATCTGTGACATCTTATCAAATGCCTTCTGAAAATCCAAGTAAATGACATCCACTGCCTCTGCTTTGATTTGTCAGGCAACTTCCCCTTTACAGAAACCGTGTTGACTTTGAATTAATTTATCATTAGTCTCCATGTCTCCATTAACACCTGCCGGACGATGCTGAGGATGTTCTACGAGTCTGTGGTGGCCAGTGCGATCATGTTTGCTGTTGTGTGCTGGGGCAGCAGGCTGAGGGTAGCAGACACCAACAGAATCAGCAAACTCATTCGTAAGGCCAGTGATGTTGTGGGGATGGAACTGGACTCTCTCACAGTGGTGTCTGAAAAGAGGATGCTGTCCAAGTTGCATGCCATCTTGGACAATGTCTCCCATCCACTACATAATATACTGGTTGGGCACAGGAGTACATTCAGCCAGAGACTCATTCCACTGAGATGCAACACAGAGCGTCATAGGAAGTCATTCCTGCCTGTGGCCATGAAACTTTACAACTCCTCCTTTGGAGGGTCCAGACACCCTGAGCCAATAGGCTGGTCCTGGACTTATTTCCTGGCATAATTTACATATTACTATTTAACTATTTATGGTTTTATTACTAATTAATTATTTATGGTGCAATTGTAACGAAAACCAATTTCCCCCAGGATCAATAAAGTATGACCATGACGGTGTACCTCAAAACCTCATCCTTAATAATAGACTCCAACACTTTTCCAACCACTGACTAGCCTATAATTTCCTTTCTTTTGCCTTCCTCCCTTCTTAAAGAGCGCAGTGACATTTGCAATCTTCCTGTCCTCTGGGACCATGCCAGAATCAAGTGATTCTTGAAAGATCATGACCAAAGCATCGTTATCTCTTCAGCAATCTCTCTTCGGACTTTGGGATGTAGTCCAAGGGCAGCAGCAAGAATGTCTTGGTGTGCTGTGTGCTGTGTTCAAGTGGTTGCAACAGAGCTAATGCAGGTGAAAGAACCTACTTGCACTCATGCAATACCCGCATCTGCCTTGCCTACTTCACAGCAATGATCCTTATTTCCTTGTGGTTGAGGAGGTACATGTTCGGCACCAGGGTTCTCAGGTGGAGCCCTAGTGCAACCATGAAATATAAATGCTGGGAGGTGGCCAATGGTAGAACCTTCAAGAGTTAATCTTCCTGGACCAGGAGTGGTATTGGAAGGAATTCAGTGCTCTGCGCTGCCTTGACAAGGAGAGTGTTCTAATACTACTAATTATAACCGACAAAGAGGGAAGTTAATGTGCCCCTTTGCAGAGGGATAAACCATGCATCTGTTGGGGTTTGGCCACATAGAGTTTGGTTGAGTACTCTGGTATTGGAGCATACATGGGAAGTCCACTGCAGATGAAACAACAAACAGTCTGCTGGAAGAACTCAGTGGATTGAGCGGCATCTGTGGGAGGAAAGAGATTCTCAATGTTTCAGGTCACAGGGTTTCAATACAAAATGTCAACAATTCCGTTCCCCCACAGATGTTACTCAGTCCACTGAGTTCTTCCAGTTGCTTCAGTTTCCAGCATCAATTGCAGACTTTTCACAGGACCTTCAGTAGAGCCTAAGGCACACTCTTCTGACTGGGAAATGGGGGCACCTCACCGACACTTTGACGGAGCAACCTAGCTTTGGGCAGCCAAAGTCTACATTCCTCATGCCATTCACAGTCTGGTTGGGATCCCAGCTGCTTCTAGGAAAAGTAAGATACCAAGCTAACTCAGCCAAGTCCTAAAGGTCTCGAGAGAATACCACCTGCCTTGCCTATGATGCAAACCTCAGGGCTGCAGTTCATGTAGTTACCGTCACAGTTCTGAGCATGGAAAGATATATCAACTGGAGGGCAGTGGAGCACTTTGTCCAAAGTGGCAGGGACGGTTTTCATTCTGGCAGTCACTGAGGTGTGGTTTAATGTATTGCAGAGAATAGTGAAAAATAACAGTTTAGCCCTTTAAGAAAGTGGATTGCTATGAAGATCAGTTTCTCAGAAAGTGCCTCACAATGCTTCCAAAGCAGAAGCACGTGATACCCATTTCCACTTCAAATAAACATGTAGACATGATACCTGTGTGGGAGAGTTTTTAAAGTGGAAAAGCCTTTGCACTGGGGCAGTTCCACTCTCTTGACCTCTAAGACCTAGTCCAGTGGGACGAGCAAGCCTCACAAACTGGGGTCTTCCTTGGTTGCAGCAGATGACCATGACGTCTTCCGTGCCTCGTCACGCCCTTCGCCTTCCACGGCATTGTGGTACCGCCTTCCTGGCCGTTATATCTCACTGGAGATCTCATCCACCAAGTCTGCCGGAGCTGACTTTGCGTGCTAGGACAGGCAAGACCCTATCTCGCCGGGGTATGAGGCCCACTAGCTACCCTCACCTACAAAGTTTAGCCCACCTGTTGAAGCAGTGTACCGGGGTGTGACCACTATCACATTCTTACAGCTACTTGGAGCCACAATTGAGAACTGGGTGCTGGTGGGGGACCAAAGGTGAGTGAGCTGCCCCAGAATGGACACAACAAGCCCCTTCACTAGAGGTGCTACCCTTCCCTGGAAACCCCGTACACCCCGTACACCTCACTTCACATAAGCAATACATGATAAATGAAATCATACCCTCAGGGTCCTAAATATCTAAGATATAAAGTGTGCTAGTGAATGCCGTGCATGGAAGTGCCAGGGTGAATTAGGTGAACTGCAGAATCAAGCCAACCTAAAGTTTCTACAGTTAATGCATATAATGAGTATCCAGGCTCAAAGGTCTGTGGTTTCACTATATATAGAGGCACTGCGCTCTGAGTAGCACGTCATACATTCATACTTCCTATCGTGACTAACGGAAGAATCGCAGTACTGGCAGAAATTTCTGTCTCATCAAACAACTGCATCCTCCCTACCCCCTTCCCTAACTCCATGACCTGTCCAGACCCAGACCAGGATTCTTTGCAGCCGGGATCACCGACCATGTAGACAACCATGGGATCCAGGATCAAGTAAGAAACTCGCTTTCAAGACTAGATCGTGACACACTCTTCCTTAATCTTCTGGTTTTCTTCCCTTCTCTGTGATTGTTGTGCTAAGCTGATGTTCGGTGGCAGTTAGCTATTTGAAGAAAAGTACAGTTCTGAAGGAAAGTAGCTGAAACCACAGCCTTGCTGCTGTTTCAGATAACTGTCACCAGAAGTAAATTTTAACAATGATTTCCTTTGGATTGTTTTAAATGTATTTTCTCGCACATTTCTCAATCTTTGCCAATTAATGTAGTTAAGCTCTGCAGAGGACAGAGATCAAGTTGGTGCGGGGGACTGAGTGATGACAAAATGGTTGCTGAGGAGAGGAAGTTAATGTGAGATTTCTACCTTCACTGCAGATTTATCACCTGATAGATTTCAGATCAAGTTTGTACTGTTGTGTACATTTTGTTTTATCTGATGTGTTTGTGAGGAAGTTCAAATGATTGCAAGTCTACTTTATTTGACAGAAGTAGTTTCACACAAAATTAAATCATCACACTCAGAACTCTGAAATCGTTGAAATACCACAGAGAACGGATGTTGAACAACCTTCAGTGAACAGTTTGTTGCTGGCCTGTTTCTGGACATGTTACTTTGTGGCTTGCTAGTGCTTAAAATGAATTTGAGTTCTCTTGCCCCAGTTCTGGCAAAAGGTCTTCAGCCTGAAATGTTAACTCTGTTTCTCTCTCCATAGATGCTGCCTGAGCAGCTGAATGTTTTCAGCATTTGCTGATTTAATTGCAACTTATTTCTAAGCCCGTTACTTTGTCAGGATTTTATTGAACCAAGTAAAAGGCCACCCCATTCTGTAAAGTATTTTGGTAAATGCAGAGGGCAGAAAAGAGTGAAATCTTTCTTTTGATTTTATCGATGCTGTTATAAGATGAACAAAAATCACTAAACAGATGTGGCTGTTAGATATAAAGATCATAAAAGTCTTTATTTGGAAAACACAAACTGGCAGCCTATTGGAGTCACGAGCAAAACAGAGAGATTCCCCGACCCAACATTGTAGCAAATTTTTATACATTAAAGGACAAAAGTAAAAGTAAAAAGCACAATTTCTATAGAGTAATGTCCTCGTAATGCTTCTTTTGAGTTGCATGTATTTTTCAAATGCCTGGATCTTCCCACCAACACACCCAAAATAAGTGTTAATTACTGTCACACTCATGAAGTGCAGTGTTGATTGCATTCATGCATATGCAGACAATATCAGTTAAGTGCCTGTTTCCTGGTTCCAAGGTGCATTTTAATTTTAATCTACAGTTCTTTGAGGAGGTGACCAGGCATATAGATGAGGGTAGTGCAGTGGATGTGATCTATATGGATTTTAGTAAGGCATTTGACAAGGTTCCACACGGTAGACTTATTCAGAAAGTTAGAAGGCATGGGACTGAGGGAAGTTTGGCCAGGTGGATTCAGAATTGGCCTGCCTGCAGAAGGCAGAGGGTGGTGGTGGAGGGAGTACATTCAGATTGGAGGATTGTGACTAGTGGTGTCCCACAAGGATCTGTTCTGGGACCTCTACTTTTCGTGATTTTTATTAACAACCTGGAAGTGGGGGTAGAAGGGTGGGTTGGCAAGTTTGCAGAGGACACAAAGGTTGGTGGTGTTGTAGATAGTGTAGAGGATTGTCAAAGATTGCAGAGAGACATTGATAGGATGCAGGAGTGGGCTGAGAAGTGGCAGATGGAGAAGTGTGAGGTGGTACACTTTGGAAGGACAAACTCCAAGGCAGAGTACAAAGTAAATGGCAGGATACTTGGTAGTGTGGAGGAGCAGAGGAATCTCGGGGTACATGTCCACAGATCCTTGAAAGTTGCCTCACAGGTGGATAGGGTAGTTAAGAAAGCTTATGGGGTGTTAGCTTTCATAAGTCGAGGGATAGAGTTTAAGAGTCGCGATGTAATGATGCAGCTCTATAAAACTCTGGTTAGGTCACACTTGGAGTATTGCATCCGGTTCTGGTCGCCTCACTATAGGAAGGATGTGGAAGCATTGGAAAGGGTACAGAGGAGATTTACCAGGATGCTGCCTGGTTTAGAGAGTATGCATTATAATCAGAGATTAAGGGAGCTAGGCTTTACTCTTTGGAGAGAAGGAGGATGAGAAGAGACATGATAGAGGTGTACAAGATAATTAGAGGAATAGATAGAGTGGATAGCCAGCGCCTCTTCCCCAGGGAACCGCTGCTCAATACAAGAGGACATGGCTTTAAGGTAAGGGGTGGGAAGTTCAAGGGGGATATTAGAGGAAGGTTTTTTACTCAGAGAGTGGTTGGTGCGTGGAATGCACTGCCTGAGTCAGTGGTGGAGGCAGATACACTCGTGAAGTTTAAGAGACTACTAGACAGGTATATGAAGGAATTTAAGGTGGGGGCTTATATGGGAGGCAGGGTTTGAGGGTCGGCATAACATTGTGGGCCGAAGGGCCTGTACTGTGCTGTACTATTCTATGTTCTATGTTCTAATCCATATTCAGATCTGAAGGCTGGTTGCTGAAGTCAACGTTCGCTATATGTCTTAATCCCCAAAATACACCCTAACAGTGCCATTATACTTTCTGGTTATTTTACTTGTCAATCGATTTTTTTCCTTTTCCCCCTCCCTTGGGCTACAATCTTACATAATTCTTCCTTCAAAGAGACTGAACTTGGCAACTCCCCAGTTGGATTGTTTTGACAATTTTCTTCAATTTATTTATTAAAATTGCTGACAATCTGCACACTATTACTTGCTTTCCCTTGCTTGAGACATAATTATCACAGATTTAACAAAGGTTATCAATTGAAGAGATTTCTGATACTTATCTATCCTCTTCCTTTATTAGACATTATAATGATTTTCACTGAATTATGCCCTTTGTACAGTTAATCAGTTTTACTTCCAAGTTTACTAGAAAACTTTTAAAGATTACCAAAATTAGTCTTGAAGTTTGCAACTAATTTTAGAGCAGTGATACTGAACATGAACTGATTAAATAGTTGAACAAAGCTAATTTTACACAATCCAAGATTCAAGATGCAAACCATCATCTTCTACCTCTTCCCTCCAGCTGACTTCAGCTGATATGGAAGAGGTGCTTAAAACTGGCTCTAAAATGGCAGGGATTCCTTATTTTGATGTCCTATGTTCTATGTATGGTAATAGGTGAGAAAAGGACAAGACCTTCCCATAATCCACGACTCCATCTTCACCTTCCCACGCCCCTCTCCCTCCAAAACTACCAGTCATCTATGTTTCATTCAGATATGAAGTAGTTTCTTGAGATTCCCATAAAGAGTAGAAGCTGAATTAAACCAACAGAGCAGCCACTTAAATCCCATTCTATTAAATAAATGGCACCTTTAATTTTGAACGGAGCTCCAATCTGTACCATATGAGCAAAATTAAATTTAACTAACCATAGAACTGCAGTTTTGTGGGTACAAAGAAAAAATTTAAAGCAGTTCTGTGCCTAATTTTGGTCTAATATTGAGCTGTTGAATTGCCTGCTCATATTTCAATGCGAAGATCAAAAGATTGTTTAAAGAGAAAGTCTAACTTAATTAATTGTTTAAATTAGACAAGTCCCAGTTTAGATTCATACTCTGATTCTTCACATCTTGGGCCTTACCAAACTCACTCATGTTGAAATTCTGGAGCACAGGCAGCTATGGAGACAAAATCAAAGTGTCAGAATAGGTTGTGGTACTGAAATCATCTTTATCGTTAGTTTCCTATTGAATCCAATTGTCTACATTTTTATCCAGTCAAAAGTGATGTCCTGGATGGAATCTTCACCTGCCTGACTGCGGTGACAGTCCTTCCCTTGTGTGATTAAAGAATGACACCTGGAATGCAAATGAATTAGGAGCATCACTACAAGCCTAATTCCATTCTCACCTGATACCTACATGTTATTTACGCCATTAGTGATTAGAACCAAATGATCTCGCCAATGTTTCTCATTCCCATCATATCCCAGCTCACCAGTTCAGCTGACATGGCGTGAAGCAGGACCTGAGCTGCACACTATGAAGCTTCCTCTACCTGCTCCTACACTTTTGTTTAGTTTTCTCCTTAGGGTGCCTCAGGTGTGTTCCTCTGGTTCTCTACATTTCCTTTCACTTCTCTCTTTGTGCTCCTGTGTAAAGCTTTGTTCCTTTTCTTGATCTGTTCAGTTCCCATTTCCTGTCTCTACTTTTTGTATAACCATATAACAATTACAGTGCGGAAACAGGCCATCTCAGCCCTTCTAGTCCGTGCCGAACTCTTACCCTATCCTATTCCCACCGACCTGCACTCAGCCCATAACCCTCCATTCCTTTCCTGTCCATATATCTATCCAATTTAACTTTAAACGACAACATTGAACCTGCCTCAACCACTTCTGCTGGAAGCTCGTTTTGCACAGCTACCACTCTCTGAGTAAAGAAGTTCCCCCTCATGTTACCCCTAAACTTTTGTCCTCTAATTCTCAACCCATGCCCTCTTGTTTGAATCGTCCCCACTCTCAATGGAAAAAGTCTAACCACGTCAACTCTATCAATTCCCCTCATAATTTTAAACATAATTTATAGATTCTTTAGCATGAGATTTCATATAATTTTCTTCAATAGGTTTTATTTGTTTTTTTTTTCAGAACACCTGCATTCTTTAGCTAAATTTCCCTGGGTAAGGGGATTGGCTAAAAGGGGTGAGTGGTGAAGGAAAGGCAGACTTGAGGTCTGGAAGACAGCTCTTGAAAGCAAAGATGTAAAGGATGTGGTTTGAGCAAAAGTCCAGCTGTTGGTGGAGTGACTCAAAGATCAGCCAACAGTAGGGGGGTAGAGTGATTAAATCATGCCGTAATTCAAGTCCAAGGTCAAGTTTACTTATCATTCATCCATAGATTAATATAGCTAAATGAAATAACACTCCTCCGAGGCCAAGGGGCAAAACACATTACGGACAGGACATAGCACGAGATGTGAAAATGATGTGAAGGAATATGTGACTGGCTCAGTGACCTCTGTGCTCCCCATCTCTGTAATCTCTCCAGACTTCAAGGTCTTTAACCGCTGCACATCCATATTTCTCTCTTCTTTATGTGCACCTCAAAATCTACCTCTTTGATCAGTATTTCTGCAAATATTGTTTAAGTTAGTGCAGGGGTCCCCAACCTTTTTTGCACTGCGGACCGGCTGACGGTTGGGGGGGGGGAGGTGTTCAAGTTCAACAGGGTGTGACGGGATGAGGAAAGGTGCAGCTGACTCGTATCGTTTCATATCGCCAAATCATATCGTTTCCTTGCGGCCCGGTAGCACATCTTTGCGGCCCAGTAGTTGGGGACCACTGAGTTAGTGTGTTGTCATGAAGACGCACATTATCATGTTCAAAGTAAAGCAGGGTGTTTGTAATTTCCCACTGAGGATGAAATGAAATGCTGTTTAAAAGGAGTTCAGGCTCAGAGCATATCGAAGTGAAAGGGCTCGGGTCCTGACATGACGTATGACCCAGAGTTTGGACAATTTAAATGCTGAGCTGGATGGATTGAAAAGGCCGGGTGTCGGGACCAGAGGCGAGGGTCAAGCCAGTTCTGCTCACTGCTCCACGACGTTTACTCTGCTCTCTACGACACTGAGGCTGTGGCTGTGGCCTGCTCCGGCTGGTCCACACTTCATGCCTATGGGCTCCATTTTGCTCCACTGTGTGATGAACTGAAGTTAAGGCTGTGGGCCTGCTCCAGCTACTCCAGGCTTCATGTCCATGGACTCACTTTAGTTCTGAATGCTGTTGCTCGCTTTTATTGTTTGCACGATTTGTGTTTTTTTTCTCTCTCTCTGCACATCAGGTGTTTGTTAGTCTTTTTTTAAATGGGTTCTGTCTGGGTTCTTGTTTGTGTCTGTCTGTGAGGAGATGAATCTCAAGGTTGTATAATTTTTACATACTTTAATAACAAGTAGTGAAGGCTTTCACGAGGAATTCTGCAGATGCTGGAAATTCAAGCAACACACATCAAAGTTGCTGGTGAACGCAGCAGGTCAGGCAGCATCTCTAGGAAGAGGTACAGTCGATGTTTCAGGCCGAGACCCTTCATCAGGACTAACTGAAGGAAGAGTGAGTAAGAGATTTGAAAGTGGGAGGGGAAGGGGGAGATCCAAAATGATAGGAGAAGACAGGAGGGGGAGAGATGGAGCCAAGAGCTGGATAGGTGATTGGCAAAAGGGATACGAGAGGATCATGGGACAGGAGGTCCGGGGAGAAAGAAAAAGCGGGGGGGGGGAACCCAGAGGATGGGGAAGGGGTATAGTGAGAGGGACAGAGGGAGAAAAAGGAGAGTGAGAGAAAGAATGTGTGTATATAAATAACGGATGGGGTACGAGGGGGAGGTGGGGCATTAGCGGAAGTTAGAGAAGTCAATGTTCATGCCATCAGGTTGGAGGCTACCCAGACGGAATATAAGGTGTTGTTCCTCCAACCTGAGTGTGGCTTCATCTTTATAGCAGTGAGGGCTTTGGCTGCTCATCTCAAAGAGGGCCTTTCATCAATGAGAATGACATAAAGCCCATTATCATTGGCTAGGGGCTAATAGTCAATAAACAGCATCCTGCATAGGTATCTGTATTGTCCAGGTGATCTAAGGCCACGTGGAGAGCAATTGAGATCGCACCTGCTGTAGACATATTGTGGCTGTAGACAAATTGCAGTGGGTCCAGGTCCTTCCTGAGACAGGTGTTGATTCTAGCTGTGACCAACCTCTCAAGGCATTTCATCACCATAGAGGTGAGTGCTACTGGACGATAGTCATTAAGGCAGCTCACATGACTCTTCTTGGGCACTGGTATAATTGTTGCCCTTTTGAAGCAGGTGGGAACTTCTGATTGTAGCAATGAGAGATTGAAGATATCTTTGAATACCCCCAACAGCTGGTTATCACAGGCTTTCAGAACCTTACCAGGTACTCCATCGGGCTCAGCTGCTTTATGAGAGTTCACCCTCTTGAAAGTCAGCCTGATATTGCCTCCGAGACAGAGATCAAAGGGTCACCAGATGCTGCACGGACCCTCATAGCAGTGGTTTTAATTCTCCCTTTCAAAGCAGGCATAAAAGGCTTTGAGATCATCTGGTAATGAGGCATTGCTGCCATTCATGATGTTGGAGTTTGCTTTGTTGGAAGTAATGGCCTGCAAACCCTGCCAGGGTTGACATGCATGTGAGCCTGAATCCAGCCAGAGCCAAACCTACTTTGAAACCCACCGTCAGCAAGACCAAAGAGCTCATTGTGGACCTCGGAAAGTGTAAGGCGAGGGAACACACACCTATCCTCACAGAAGGATCAGAAGTGGAGACAGTGAGCAATTTCAAGTTCCTGGGTGTCAATATCTCTGAGGACCTAACCTGGAGCAACATACTGATGCAGCTATAAAAAAGGCAAGACAGGGACTTTCATTAGGAGTTTGAGGAGATTTGGTTTGTCATCTAAAACACTTGAAAACTTCTACAAATGTACCATAGAGAGCATTCTGATTGGCTGCATCACCGTCTGGTATGGGGGGGAGGAGAGGTTGCGCGGTGGGTGCTACTGCACAAGATCAAAGTTAGTTGCAAAATCTTGTAAAATTAGTCAGCTCCATCATGGATACTAGCCTCCATAGTATCCAAGACATCTTCAAGAAATGGTGCCTTGGGAAGATGGCTTCCATCATTAAGGACCTCCACCACCCAAGACGTTCCCTCTTTTCATTGTTCCCGTCAGGAAGGAGGTACAGAAGCTTGAAGGCACACACTCAGCGATTCAGGAACAGCTTCTTTACCTCTGCCATCAGATTTCTAAATGGACATTGAACCCATGAACACTATCTAACTAATTTTTTATTTGTTTTATTTTGCACTACTTATTTTTAACTGAACTATTTAATAGACATGTATATACTCACCTTGTGTGGGCACGTGGCCAAGTGGTTAAGGCATTCGACTAGCAATCTGAAGGTAGTGAGTTCAAGCCCCAGCCGAGGCAGTACATTGTGTCCTTGAGCAAGGCACTTATCCACACAGTGCTCTGCGATGACAGTGGTGCCTAGCTATATCGGCCCTTGCCTTTCCCTTGGACAACATCGGTGTTGTGGAGAGGGGAGACTTGCAGCATGGGCAACTGCCGGTCTTTCATACAACCTTGCCTAGGCCTGCGCTCTGAAGAGTGAAGACTTTACCGGCGCAGATCCATGGTCTTGCAAGACTAACGGATGACTTTATTATATACTTACTGTAATTCAGTATTTTTTCTCTATAGTTATTTATCATGTAACACATTGTACTGCTGCCTCAAAGTTAACAAATTTCACAACATATTCCAGTGATATTAAACCTGAATTTGATTCTGAGATGGCAAAGATCCACATTCTGAACTGAATTCATGATTGGGTTGAAGATGAGTTGGTGTTTCAGTTGGTGACAGAAATGCTGTAGTTGTCAGTGGAAATCTAGAACGGTGGTTTCAGTGTGATTAATATGGAACCACCAGGAACTTTCTATTCTACATCAGACAAACATCAGCCCCCCCCCCCCCATAACCCTCTATCTGTGATCTTAGTCACTGCTCTGCACTGTAAACATTTAAACCACTTTTATAATGTTGCTAATATTGTAAATACATGCTGGTATAAGTCCATAACACCATAAGACTATAAGACATAGGAGCAGAATTAGGCTATTTGGTCCATCAAGTTTCCTCCCCCATTCAATCATGGCTGATTATTTTTCCTCTCAACCCCATTCTCTTACCTTCTCCTATAACCTTTGCCACTCTGACAAATCAAGAACCGGTCAGCCTCTGATTTAGACATACCCAATGACGTGACCTCCACAGCCATCTGTGGCAATGAAATCCACAGGTTCACCACCTTCTGGCTAAAGAAATTTCTCCTCATCTCAGTTCTGAGTGGTCATCCCTGTACTATGAGGCTGTGCCCTCTGGTCCTAGACTCCCCCACTAAAGGAAACATCCTCTCCATGTCCATGCTGTCTAGGCCTTTCAGTATTCAGTAGGCTTCAATGTGATTTCCCCCCCCCCACCTTTTTCTTCTAATGTACAGTGAGTACAGGCCCACAGCCATCAAAAGCTCCTCATACATTAACCCTTCCATTAACTGGAATCATTCTCCTGAACTTCCTCTGGACCCTCTCCAATGCTAGCTCATATTTTCTTAGATAAGACAGACCAAAACTGCTCACAATACTCTAAATGCAGTCTGACCAATGCCTTATAAAGCCTCAGCATCATATCCTTGCTTTTATATTCTAGTCCTCTCAAAATTAATGCTAACATTGCATTTGCCTTCCTTACCACTGACTCAACCTCCAAGTTAACCTTCAGGCAAACCTGCACAAGAACTCCCAAGTTCCTTTGCATCTCTGCTTTTTGAATTTTCTCCCCATATAGAAAATAATCTATGAGTTTATTCTACCTACAAAAGTGCATGACTGTACATTTCTCTACACTATATCCCATCTGTCTCCTTTTTGCCCATTCTCCCAGTCTGTCTAAGTCTTTCTGTAGACTCCTTGCTTCCTCAACACTACCTGCCCCTCCATCTATCTTTGCATTGCCCGCAAACTTGGCGACAAAGTCATCAATTCCATCATCTGAAATCATTGAGAGGAAGTGGTCCCTACACTGAACCCTATGGAGCAACACTTAGTCACTGCCAGCCACCTAGAAAAGTCCTCCTTCATTCCCACTCTTTGCATCCTATAAGTCAGCCCATCTTCTATCTATGTTAGTATCTTTCCTGTAATACCATGTGCTCTTATCTCATTAAGTAGCCTCATGTGTTGTATTTTGTCGAAGGCCTTCTGAAAATAAATAAATAGACCTCCATTGACTCTCCTTTGTCTCACCGGCCTCAAAGAATTCCAACAGATTTGCCAGCCAAAATTTCCCGTGAAGGAAACCATGCTGACTTTGCCCTGTTTTTTCATGTGCCTCCAAGTACCCCAAAACCTCAACCTTAATAGGACTCCAACATCGTTCCGACCAGTGGAGTCAGGCTAACTGACCTATAATTTCCTTTCTTCTGCCTCCCTCCCTTCTTAAAGAGTGGAGTGACATTCTCCTGCCAATCAGCCACTGTTTTATCAATACTAGAGTCTTTCCTGTAATAGGCCTTCTGAAAATCCAAGTACACAACAACATCAACCGATTCTCCTTTGTCTATTCTGCTTATTATTTCTTCAAAGAATTCCAATAGATTTGTCAGGCAAGATTTTCCCTTGAAACCAAGTTGAATACAGCCTATTTTATCATGTACCTCCAAGTACCCTGAGACCTCACACTTACGAAATAGAAGTGATATATAACACTTCAGTCCTGTATTTGTTACTCTTTTCAACTTTGCCCCCATGTTACACTTCAACTCATCTCACTGATTGCAGTTATGTCCTAGCTGCCTGTCATACCTCGCATTCTTGCGACACACTTCATCGACTTGTATAACGACTACCTCATCTTCAGCCCTATCACTCCGGTTCCCAACCTCCCTGACAAATTAGCTTAAACCCTCCCCAACAGCTCTGGCAAACCTGCCTGAAAGGATATTGGACCACCTTGAGTTCAGGTGTAACGCATTCCTCTGGTACAGTTAACCTGCCGCAGAAGAGATCCCAATGATCTAGAAATCTGAAACCCTGATCCTTGCACCAATTCCTCAGCAACATATTCATCTGCCAAATCATCCTAATCTTACCCTCGTTGGCAGGTGGCATAGGCAGCAAACCAGAGATTACTACCCTGGAGGTCCTGTTTTTCATCTTTCTACCTAACTCTATATTCTCTTCAGGACCTCCTCCCTTTTCCTAACAGTGTCTTTGATACTAATCTGAACGATGACCCATTCTCACTGCACTATGTACTATTTGTGTATCTATGCACATTTTACTCCATATCCATACTTCAGCATATTTTTGTAAAATTCTTTATTCCTTATAATTGTTGAATGTTGTTGTTTATGTTGCATGCTGTGCAACAAATTTCTAATACATATAAATGTATGTGGTGAATAAAGTCAATCCTTGATTCCTTAATTTCTTGAAAAGGTCCAGCAACCGTGGTGAGAGATTAGATAAAGTTGCAGCCTGGTATAGAAAACCAGTAGAGTACATGTAATGACTCTATTGGAGTCTAATTTATGGATCATGGTGTAAAGGAGTAGAGTGATAGGTCAAAGTAAATTTAAGTTGATACCATGACTGCCTACGGGCAGGCAGCTCTTCTCTTGAGTCAGTCCCTTGGTGTCAACGATGACCTATTTCCTCAAAATTTCTATGGGTTCTACGTTTCTTAAAGTAGCTTAAAGTAGACCGGACTGTATTCAGGGATTCATCTTCGAATCTGGACGAGTATGCCATAGTTGTTACCAACTTCATTAAAGCTTGTGTGGATGAGTATGTGCCTATGGAAACTTGCTGTACATTTCCAAACCAAAAGCTGTGGATGAGCCAGGAGGTATGTTATCTGCTGAGGGCTAGATCTGAGGCATTTAAGTCTGGTGACCCAGGTCTATACAACAAAACCAGGTATGGCTTGGGGAGCGCTATTTCAAGAGCAAAGAGACAATTCCAAGCAAGATGGGAGGTGACATCGGGTGTGTATCAACTCTGGCTGGGTCTGCAAATTACTTCCTACAAAGCGAAAACCAATAGCATGAATGGCAGCGATATTTCACTACCAAATGAGCTCGACGCTTCCTTGCCCTCTTTGAAAGGGAGAATATAACTACAGCTGTGAAGATCCCTGCTGCACCCAGTGACCCTGTGATCTCTGTCTCAGAAGCCGATGTTAGGCTGTCTTTAAGGGGGACGAACAAGGAGGCAAGCTCCAATGAAATGCCTGGTAAGGCTCTGAAAATTTGTGCCAACCAACTGGTGGGAATATTCAAGGATATTTTCAACCTCTCACTGCTACAGACAGAAGTTCCCATCTGCTTCAAAAAGGCAACAATTATACCAGTGCCTAAGAAGAGTAGTGTGAGCTGCTTTAATGACTGTTGCCCAGTGGCACTCATATCTATGGTGATGAAATGCTTTGAGAGGTTGGTCATGGCTAGAATGAACTCCTGCCTCAGCAAGGACCTGGATCCATTGCAATTTGCCTATTGTCACAATAGGTCTACAGCAGACACAATCTCAATGGCTCTTCACACGGCCTTAGATCACCTGAACAATACAAACATCTATGTCAGGATGCTGTTCGTTGACTATTTTCACACCATCGTTCTCACAATCCTGATTGAGAAACTACAGAACCTGGGTCCCTGTACTTCCCTCTGCAACTGGATTCTTGACTTCCTGACTGGAAGACCACGATCTGTGCGGATTGGAAATAAAGTCTCCAGGTCGCTGACAATTAACACTGGTGCACGTCAGGGGTGTGTGCCCTACTCCCCTATTCCCATGACTGTGTGGCTAGGTATAGCTCACCATCTGTAAATTTGCTGATTATTGCTAGAATCTCAGATGGAGTTGAGAGGGCATACAGGAGCAAGGTATACCAGCTAGCTGAGTGGTGTCACAGTAACAATCTTGCACTCAATGTCAGTAAGACGAAAGAGCTGATTGTGGACTTCAGGAAGGGTAAGACGAGGGAACATGAACCAATCTTCACAGAGGGATCAGAAGTAGAGAGAGTGAGCAATTTCAAGTTTGTGGGTTCGTGAGGATCTAACCTGGTCGCAACATATTGATGCAGCTATAAAGGAGGCAAGACAGCAGCTATATTTCATTAGGAGTTTGAAGAGATTTGGTTTGTCAACTAAAACTCGAAAACTTCTATTGGTGTACCGTGGAGAGCATTCTGACAGGCTGCATCACCTTCTGGTATGGAGGGGCTACTGCACATGATCGAAAGAGGCTACAGAAAGTTGTAAAATTAGTCAGCTCCATCATGGGTACCAGCCTCCTTAGTACCTAAGATATCTTCAAGGACCAGTGCCTTAAAAAGACAACGTCCATTATTAAGGACCCCCATCACCCAGGGCATGCCCTCTTCTCATTGTTACCATCAGGAAGGAGGTACAGAAGCCTGAAGGCACACACTCAGTGATTCAGGAACAGCTTCTTCCCCTCTGCCATCTGATTCCTAAATGGACATTGAGTTCATGAACACTGCCTCACTTTTTTATACATATATATTATTTCAGTTTTTGCACTATTTTTAATCTATTCAATATATAAATATATTTACTGTAATTTAATTATTTATTTTTTTCTTTCTATATTATCATGTATTGCTTTGTACTGCTGCTGCTAAGTTAACAAATTTCACAACACATGCTGGTGATATTAAACCTGATTCTGATGGAGATAATTTAAAAAAACGCAGATACATCCACGGGTAGGGCAGAAGGTGTTTTGCAGGGCAGGTGGGAGCGTAATTCAGGAATATTTTGCTCCTTCTGTCATGTCTATTGTGCATGTGTGTATTCTTGAGGTTTGAACTCATGATTCACAGTGCCGTCCTGAATACACTGCATGAACCAAAGATTCTCGTGAGTTGGTGGGGATTTTAAACTCTTTGGAGAAGTTTTAGGTACATTCATAAATCATTTCCTGTGTCAATCTTGTAGCCTCTTGTTGTGATTAAACTTAGAGTGGACTTTCTGTTTCAGGAGTCTGATATCAGCCATCTCAGCAACATGACATGTGCAATTGAACCGGCTGAGTGTAATTTTCCATTCTGTATTTCCTCATGTTATACTTAGAAAGAGACCAGTTTAGACCACTGAGTCACTGCTCACCTACAGAGCAATCCCATTCCATCACTAATTTTCCCTTAACCTGTTCTCCCCAGAATCGCATCGACTGCCTCCCGATTCTAGCCAACACACTTGGGACTTTTACAATGGCTAATTACACTTCTTTGAAATGTGCAAGGAGACAAGGGTTTGGGGGGGGGGATCCAATGTGCTCACAGAGAGGGCTGATAAACTCTACACAAGAGCATTAGAGTTCATGCAGGCATCTCAGGTCAAACGGAGTGTAATAGTGTTGCATTAACCACTATGATGAAATCAAGCAATTTTCTTTTTGCCTCCTCCCACTTTCTCCAAACTCAAGGTGTAGCTATGGGCCCCAGCCAAGCCTGCCTTTTTATTGGCTACCTGGAACAGTCCTTGTTCCAAGCCTACCTTGGTATTGATCCCCAACTCTTTCTGTGCGACATTGACAACTCCATTGGTGCTACTTCATGCTCTCATGCTCATCAATTTCTACAACTTCCACCTTGCCCTTAAACTCACTATGGACCATTTCTGACACTTCTCTTCCCTTTCTGGACCTCTCTGTCTCTATCTCTGAGACAAATTGTCCACTGATATCTTTTATACCCCTACTGATTCCCACAGCTATCTTGATCATGCCTCTTTCCACCAAGTCTCCTGCAAAACATGCTACTTCCTTTTCTCAGGTCCTTTGTCTCCACTGCATCTGTTCCCAAGATGAGGCCTTTCCTTTTCAGGACATCAGAAACATCCTCCTTCTTCAACGAATGTTGTTTCTCTTCCTCCTCTATTGATATTGCCTTCACCCACATCTCCTCCATTTCCCAGACATCCGCACTCACCCCCATCCTCCTGCTGCCGTAACAAGGATGTCCTCACTCACTTCCCCATGAGCCTCGGCATTCAATACATCTTCTCTGCAACTTCCACCATCTTCAACCAGACCCTATCACCAAACACATTTTACCTCCCCTGCCCCCTCCTCTTTTGTCAAGATAACGCCACTCTCAGGGTGGAGGAGCGACACCTCATATTCCATCTAGGTAATTTGTTTCCCCTCCCCTTCCTTTTATCTATTCTCTACTCTGGCTTCTTACCTCTTCTCCCTACTTGCCTATCACCTTCTCCTGGTGCTCTCCTTCCTTCCCTTTCCCCCATGGTCCACTCTCCATTCCTATCAGATTCCTTCTCCAGCCCTTTGCCTTCTCCAGTTATCACTCCCCCCCGCCCCCAGCTTCTTACTTCATCTCCTCCTCTCCCCCCCCCCGACCCTGCTTCGGCTAGCAACTTCTAGCTTGTCCTTCTTCCGCTCCACCCAACTTCTTACTCTGACTTCTTTCCCCTTTCTTTCTAGTCCCGAAGAAGGGTCTCGTCCTGACACTTCAACTGTCTTTTCATTTCCATAGATGCTGCCTGTCCTGCTGAGTTCCTCCAGCTTTTTGTGTGTGTTGCTCTGGATTTCCCGCATCTGCAGAATTTCTCATGTTTATTATTTTTCTTTCATATGTGTTTTTTCTGACTTATGAACAAAATCAACCAAAACTTATTTAAAGAAAATAATCCATTCATTTCCTGGGGATGTCCTGTACTCTGTATTTAAGGAAAGTGAATAAACACTTCTGAATACTCATATTTATTTTTTAATTATTGCAGTAAAGTGTGGATTAAACCCTTCCAGCACTTCGAGCTGCACTTCCCAGCAACCCCCCAATTTAACCCTAGCCTAATCATGGTACAATTTACAATGACTAATTAACCTATTAACTGGTATGTCTTTGGACTGTGGGAGGAAACTGGAGCACCTGGAGGAAACCCACGTGGTCGTAGGAGAACATCGAAACTCCTTAAAGGCAGTGGCGGGAATTGAACCCTGGTCACCTCTACTGTAAAGCATTTTACTAACCACTACACTACTGTGTCGCCCTATTCGATTAACCATTTCTTATTTCCTTTTATATTTTTAGAGAGAACCCAGAAAGGATATTTGAATTGTTTATCGAGGTCCTGTGTCCAAAATCAATAGATGATGGTGAGTGTGAAAAATTACTTAAAGGAAGAAAAAAAGTTTGCAAAGGTGATTTTTTTTTGTAATTTTTTTTATTGAAGTTGATCGTCAAACAAACATTTCTATAAGATGTATTTCAGATACTGTACATATATATCATATATTCATATTTGCCACACATTTCTACATAATATTTATCTGAGGTATACACTTACAGAAAAGAGAGGAATAAAAGAACAAGCAAAAAGGAGAAAACTATGTACAAGTAGGGAGTGATTTTTTTTTACAACATATTCATTGACTTGTGAGAATAAAATCAGGCCTATGAGGTGTTATGTAGTTAAACCATTTTTCCCAGTATGAATCAAATTGTTCCAATTTATGATTAACAGATGCTGTTATCTTCTCCATTTTGTAAATGTCCATTGTAATTTCCAGCCATGCATTTAAAGTTGGGCTCTCCTGTCATAACCATTTCCTGGTAAGAGTCTTTTCACCAGCCACCAGCAGTATATTCATTAAATATTTATCTCTTTTCAACCATTCTTGAGGTATATACCCAAAATATATGGTCTTACTTCCTAAGGGTATTTCACATTTAAAGATGTCTTGTAGGGCATTATGTATCCCACTCCAATAGTCTTTGGTAACGGGGCAATCGCAGAAAATATGATAATGGGTTGCATTTTGATTTCCACAATTTCTTCAGCAAACAGGGAGGTTGGTATCATAATGGGATTTCTGAGAGGGTGTAATAAAATATCTTATCAAGTTTTTCCATCCAAACTCCCTCTATTTCTGTGAACTGGTACACTTCCATTGATACCTCCATATTATTGTCCATTCTTCCTCAATTATCCCTCCTTCCTTCTCCCATTTTGTTTTAATGTATGAAGTCGAATGTGTTTTAAGACTTGACAAAAACCCGTATACACACTTGAAATGATTCTACTACCATTATCTGAATTATATGCTTTTCTAAATAGCTCTATCAAATGTACTTGCCTTGGTTACATTTTTAACCTTCCTATTAACATACTGTTGCATCTGTAAATACCAATAAAAGTCTTGTTTTTCTAATAAGTGTTTCTCTTTAAGCATTTCAAAACTGAACAGTGTTCCTTCTTTCATTATATTGCAAAGAACTGTTATTCCTTTAGCTGTCCAGTCCTTAAATCTAGCATCCAGTTTATTCGGTGTAAAATCCAACTCATATGCACACCATTTAAGAATTGCAATATCTCCCTCTAGCTTATATTCTTTTATAATAGTTGCAAAGGTGATTCTGAAATAATTTCATGTGATACATATCAAGGTTATTTGATCAAACAGGACATCTTTGCAATGTCTCTCAAACTCTCATCTGTTTCACACATTAGAACAGGATGTGGCCATTCAGAATTGCAATCATACTCTGTGGTCAGATCAGTCTCTGCATCAGCTCCATTTACCTGCCTTTAAACCAATGTCTTAATGCACATAACTAACACAGATCTATTGTTAGTAACACACACACATAGAGGGGAGTAAATAGTAAATTTCAAGCCGAGACCCTGCATCAGGACTGCAGGACAGGCAACATCTATAGAGAGGAATAAACAGTCAAAAGGTCTCCAGCATTGTGTATGTGTTACTTTGGATTTTCAGCATCTGCAGAATCTATTTTTCTTTGTTTTGAATGTTTCAGTTTCTTCTGGGAGTGAGTTGCAGATTTCTCGTTCCTAATCTACCCAGGTCCTCTCATCCACATCCTTTGTTCCAAATCCTGCCCCCTCCTCTAGCCACCATCACTCAGTCTATATCCCCTCCTCCACCTATTCTATATGTCCATCACTTACTGTTACGTCTTTCCTGATTTGGATTGTTATTTTATTTCTACTTACTAGATCTCATTGCTTAATTGTAAGTTCACAACCTTTTGTTTAGAATTAGAATTTTATTTCTAACATCCATCTCACAACATGAGAGAGTAAAAATCTTTACGTTGTATCTCCATCGTTATGTACAAGCAATAAGGAAGGGAATTGTGGGAGGATGTTGCCCAAGCTCTAAGATTGCATACAGAATTGTTTTGTATACCTGTATGTACAGTCAAAAGTGCAATCAGATCAATGTGTATTGATAAATCTGATGGTCTGGTGAAAGAAGCTGTCCCGGAGCCTGTTGGTCCTGGCCTTAATGCTGTGGTACCGCTTGCCAGATGGTAACCCATTACTCATTATCGCGTTGCTGAGCAATTAGCTTTTGCCTATATAGTCATTTGTATATTCATTCATTCGTTAGATCACTTGTTAGAAGTTAAAGGAATTTCAATCAGTGTTTGAATCTGCCTTTCGTTAGAACGCTGAGAAGTACTGTCTTTTTACACCGGCTCCTTGCATACTGTAACGTATTGGTAAATGATAAAACTGCCTTCAACTACAGTTATGCCAGGACTGGAGTTATCTATCTATCTAGCTTAAGAAAATGGGAAAAACTCTTGAGCAGGGGCAGAACACCTTCTCCTCTCAGTAAGCCTCTTATCCCCTTCCCCAGATATTCCCAATTGTTCATCTTCCCTCCCTCGTTTGCTTCCTTTCATCACTTGCCTTCCTTTCTGTGTTGGTAGATTGGTTTATCATTGCCATGTGTACTGAGGTTACAGTGAAAAGCTTGTGTATTGATCATACAAATCAATTCATTACAACTGTGCATTCAGGTAAAGCACGAACAGCGTACAGAATAAAGTGCTACAGCTATAGAGAAAGTGTAGTGCAGGTAGACAATAAAATGCAAGGTAGATTGTGAGATCAAACGGTCACCTTATCAGAGTAGGGAACCATTTAATTGTCTTACAATCATGGAATTGAAGCTGTTCTTGAACCTGTTGATGTGTGCTTTCAGGTTTTTATGAGAAGAGAGAATATTCAGGGTGTATAGGGTTCTTTGTCTATACCTTTTGCTGCTTCAGTAAAACAGCCAGCATAATCAGAGTCCTTGGAGAGGGGAGGCTGGTTTCCATGATGTGCTGAACTGTAACCACGTCTCTTTGCAGTTTCTTGCTGTCTCGGTCGGAGCAATTGTCATACCTACAGTGCCCGATTACAAATCAGGAAGAATAAATTAAATTCAAAGTCACCATGTACATCTGAGATTCATTTTCTTGCAGGCATACTCAATAACTCCAAAGTAGAATAATAACCATAATAGAATCAATGAAAAACAGCACCAACTTGGGCATTCAACCAGTCTGCAAAAAAAAAGCTGTGCAAATGCAAAAAGAAAGAAAGAATAACAATATAAATAAACAATAACTATCAAGAACATGAGATGAAGAGTGAGTCCATTGATTGTGGGAACAGTTCAGTAATGGGGCGAGTGAAGTTGAGAGAGGTTGTCACCTTTGGTACAAGAGCCTGGTGGTTGAGGGGTAGTACCTGTTCTTGAACCTGGTGGTGTGAGTCCTGAGGCTCCTGGACCTTCTTCCTGATGGCAGCAGCGAGAAGAGAGCATGGCCTGGGCGGTGGGGGTCCCTCACGATGGAGTCTGTTTTCCTGCGACTTTTCGTGTTGATGTGCTCAATGGTGGGTAGGGGTCTTCCCATGATGGTCTGGGCCGTATCCATAACTTTTGTAGGTTCTTCCCTTCAAAACCTTTGTTGTTTCCATACCAGCATGTGATGCAGCTTTCAATATACTCTATAGAAGTTACAGCACGTTTGTAGAAGTACACATCTGTAGTATAGCCATGGTGTATTGATAAAAATTAGTAAGGCTCAGAGGAGACACTGGCAAATTTCTTTAGCCTCCTGAGGAATTAAAGGCACTGGTGCACCTTCTTGACCATGGTGTTTACATGGTTGGACCAGGACAGAAACTTTGGTGATAGGTGTTTTAGTGACTGTGGTCCGACTGAAGTGATGTTCAATAATATTCAGTGCTATCCCCATTTTCCGGTGCTATTCAAATGATCTGGACAAAAATACAGCCTACTATAAGCAAAATTGGCATTATGTTTAACAGTGAAGAGAAAGGTCTAGGCTGCAGGAAGTTATTGAATGTAGACCATAGCACTGTACAGCAGTGGAACAGGTCCATCAGCTCGTGATGTCCCTGCTGAACATGATGTCTGTGCTAAATCTCTACTGTCTTCACATTATCTATATCCCTCCATTCCCTGCATTTTCATGTGTCTGTCTAAAATCTGGTAAATACTTTTTCCATATCTATTTCCACTACTACCTCGGCAGCCTGTACCAGAAAACCTACCACTTTCTATATATGAAAAAAAATCTTCAAACTTTCCCCCTCTTATCATAAACGTGTGTTCTCTGGTACTTGACATTTCTGCCAGGAAAAACATTCTGACTGTCTGCCATACAAAAGCCTCTCATAATTTTCTAAATTCCCCTAATCTTCCATTGCTCCAGAAAATATGTTAGGGGACATTTAGTGTATGAGTAGAGACCATAGTGTGTAAGAGTAAGGAGGTGTTGATGAGGCTCTATGGGGCACTGGTGAGACCTCATTTGAAATACTGTGTGCAGTTTTGGGCCCCCTGTCTTAGAAAGGATGTACTGATGTTGGAGAGAGTTCTGAGAAGATTTACAAGGATGATTCCTGGAAATCAGGGGCTAACATATGAGGAGTGGTTGTCGGCTCCTGGACTGTATTCATTAGAGTATAGAAGAATGAGAGGGGATCTCATAGAAACATTTCGAATGTTGACAGGGTTGGATAGAGTAGATGTGGAAAGGCTGTTTCCCTTGGTGGGTGAGTGCAGGACAAGAAGCCACAGTCTTAGAATTAGAGGGTACCCATTTAAAACAGAGATGAGGAGAAATTTTTTTAGCCAGAGGGTCGTGGATTTATGGAATTCGTTGCCACATACAGCTGTGGAGGGCCGATCATTGAGGGTGTTTAAGGAGGAGATTGACAGGTATCTAATTAGTCAGGGTATCAAGGGATATGGGGAAAAAGCCGGAAATTGGAACTAGATGGGTGAATAGTTTAGCTCATGGGGGAGCTGCGGAGCAGACTCGATGGGCCGAATAGCCTACTTCTGCTCCTTTGTCTTGTGATCTTGTGATCTTAAGAGACTCTCATATAGACATCGGATGATAGATAAAGCAACACACACAAAATGTTGCCGGAACTCAGAAGGACAGGCAGAAACTATGGAAATGAAAAAACATTTTGAGCCGAGACTGTTCTTCAGGACTGAGAAGGAAGGGGGGAAATGACAGAATAAAGATGGGGGGAGGGGGAAAGAAACTAGCTGGAAGGTGATAAATGAAGCCAAGAGAATGGGAAAGGTTAAGGGCTGGAGAAGAGGGAATCTGATAGGAAAGGAGAGTGGACCATGGGAGAACGAGAAGGAAGAGGAGATAAATAAAGATTAATGAAAGGCTATGCGAGGGAAATGTTAGATTGATCTTAGAGTAGGTTAAAACCTTGTGGCCCAAAGAATCCTATACTGTGCTGTACTGTTCTAAGTTCTAAAACTACTAAATTTGTCTAACTTTTCATGACACTTCATTCCCTATAATCCAGTCAACAGCCTGGTAAACATCTCTTGTACCCTTCACTTACCTCCTGCAATGGGGTATAGAGAATTGTACACAATGTTCCCAGTGTAGCCTAGCCAAAGTTTTATACAGCTGTAACATGACTTTGTTGCAACCTGGCATGACCCTGTGGACCCTTACCAGTCCTCCCACATTCCAGAGGCATATGGGTTAGTAGGTAGTTTGGTCACATGGCTGTAATTAGGTGGCACAGGCTCAAGGGCCAGAAGAGCTTGTTATTGTGCTGTATCTCTAAAGAAATACATCTTTCCCCACTCTCCTTGAACCTATGCCCTCTAATACTCGATGCTCCAGACCTGGAATTCACCGTGTCTAAACCCCTCATGATTTTATGCATTTCCTGCACTCCAGGGAAAATAGTCCTTACCTGCCCAACCACTCCCTAAAACTCAGTCACTCAAGTCCCGGTAACAACCTTGTTAATCTTTTCTGCACACTTTCCAGTTTAATAACATCTTCCCTACAGCATGGTGACCAAAAATGAACACGATACCCCGAATGCAGGCTCACCACCATCTTGTACAACTGCAACATAACCTCCCCAATTCCATACTCAGTGACCTGAATGATGTAGGCAGCGTGCCCAAATCCTTCTTCACCACCCTACCCTGTCAGAGAACCATGCACCAAAACAGCTGCTGTTCTGTAACACTTCCCAGAACCCCTACCCCTAACTTACCTAAATTAAACTGCATTTGCAATTCTTTGACCTAATTATCCAGCTGATTAATATCTCCTATAATATTTGATAACGTTCTTCACTGTCAATTACCCCACCTGTTTTAGTGTCATTGGCAAACTTACTTACTATCCTTGATACATTCTCATCCAAATCGCTGATATGCATATATGACAACATCACTGGGCCTAAGCACTGACCCTTGCCCCCACTAGTTATGGGCCTCCAGTCCTTCCACCATCACTCTCTGCTTCCTACCTTCAAACCAATTGTATATCTATCCAGTTAGCCAACTGATCCTGGATCCCATGCAGTTTAATCTTCCTAAGCAGCCTACCATGTAGAGACTTATTCCACCGCCTCTCCCTGCTTCCTACCATCAAACTATATAAAGTACATCTACTGCCCTATCCTCATCGACCTCCTTGGTTAGTTCATCAAAACATTTATTCAAGTTCCTAAGACATGATCTCCAACATATAAAGCCCGTGTTGACTACCCCCAATCAACCTTTACCCTTCCAAATGCATGCATATCTTATCCTTTGGAATCCTCTCCAGTAAATGACCTGCCACAGATGTTAGGCTGACTCGTCTAAGGTTCCTGGGTTTTTATTTTCAAAATCTCTTTGGTTTCTCCTCAATGGCTTGATTATATGGCACAAAAGTGGCAAAGCAATTCAATGTAGAGAAAGATGAACAAGGTAAGGGAGTCCATATTAAATGCCAAGATCCTTAAAAGTGTAAGGAATGGAGAGATATTGGAGAGTATGTCTAGTTGAAGGTAACAGGACAGGTAGTGAAGGAAACACTTTATTGACGAAGACAAGATACATCATCACTGGAGGATCAGCATAAGTTCTTTGGTGTTATAATTTCAGAGGACCTGTCTTGGGTCCAATATGTAAGTGCAATTACAAAGAAAGCATGGCAGTGTCTCTACTTCGCATCTAAAACTTCGACAAACTTCTGTAGATGAGTAGTGCAGAGTATATTGACTGGCTGCACCACAACCTAGTATGGAAACACCAATTCCCTTGAATGGAAAATCCTGCAAAAGGTAGTGTATACGGCCCAGTCCATCATGGGTAAAGCCCTCCTCACCATTGAGCAGATCTTCACGAACTGTTGTCACAGGAAAGCAGTATCCATCATCAGGGACCCCCACCATCCAGGTCATGCTCTCTTCTCACTGCTGCCATCGGAAGAAGATACAGGAGCCTCAGGTCTCACAGCACCAGGTCAGGAACTGTTATTACCCCTCAACCATCAGGGTCTAGAACCAAAGAGGACAACTTCACTCGCCTCAATACTGAACTGTTCCCACAACCTCTGGACTCACTATCAAAGACTCTTCATCTCTTGTCCTCAATATTCATTGCATATTTATATTTTTATTATTATTTATTTCTTTTTGTATTTGTATAGTTTGTTGTCTTTTGCACTCTGGTTGAACACCCAAGTTAGTGCTGTGTTTGATTGATTTTATTATGGTTATTATTCTATTATGCATTTATTGGTATGCCCACATCAAAATGAATCTCAGGGTTCTATATGGTGACATATATGTACTTTGATAATAATTTTACTTTTGAACTTTGAACAAGAGAAGCAGTTTTATGCAGGAACTCTAAAAAACAATAGCCATGCCACAGAGAACAATCTGTTGTTCTGATCACCAAACAAAAATGTGAGAGCACTAGAGAGAGTGGAAAGAAGATCTGTGGATTTTGACAGCTGAAATATTATTAGATGAGTATGAAATTTTGAGAGACTTGGACAGAGTGAATAGGAATGAGCCACAGTACAGACTAAAACTTTGCAAGTGGTTTAGTTAAAAGCTTACTCCTCAGATGGGGCTCGTCTACGGTGATTGGCAGCTCATCCAGGAGAAGGAAAACTCTGATCTCAAACCTCCACTGCCTGTGGCTAAACCCACTCATGGGGGATGCTTCAGGAGGTAACCCCAAGGGAAAAGTCTGAAGCTAGCATCCCTAAAGCAGTCCAACGCTGAGCTCAGTGCTGACTGGCAACTCCTGTGGTGCTGCTGTTGGTGCTGAACTGTAACAGCCTCTGCAGTCCCTTTGGATTCATCAGCTACATGGAGAGGGGAAGCCTGCTGCATGGGCAACAACTTGCTCTCCATGTCCTGCTGCCCTAGCTTGCGTACCGGCTTGTGTATCACATAGACAGCTATGGTCGGCCCCGACCAAAGAAGGGCCTCGATATCCTCAAAGCTCCCTGCATTTTTCCTGGTTAGTATGAACGCAAATGACCCTCTTCTGTTCTGCCAATTTCCGTGTGAAAGGTAGCATAACTACAGATATAATTAGTGTCCTCAGTATTGGTAAATGCATCATGAACATTTCAATGGTGCAATTTAATATCAGAGAATGTACAGTATACAGTATATTACCTAAAATTCCTACTCTTTGCAGACATCCAGGAGATAGCAAAAAATCCCAAAGAATGAATGACAGAAAACATTAGAATCCCGAAGCCCCCCCCCCCCATGCACAGGCAGCAGCAAAGGCATCAATCCTTCCCCCTTAACTCCAGCAAAAAGTATCAACCCCCCCCATCCCACCACCCACAGTGCAAGCAATAGCAAAGCCCCAGTGACCATGATCCTGAGTCCATCAAAAACTATAGTCTGTCCCAACACTTCGCTGTCTCAGACTCTTTCTCTCACTAGCAAGGGAGAGAGAGCTATCACTCCCGCAACTGCAAAAGGGGTGCCAAACCGCTCGCTGTTTCGATGTTATAATCTGCCGTGTCACTTGTGCGAGTTCCCTGACACAAGGACCAACAGAATCTCACTCCCCATCAAGGGAGAGAGAGAGAGATCACTCAAGTACAGGGACCTTCTTTTGACAGCGCCATACACTGCCTGCTGTCTCGATGTTTCAATCTCCCACAAGTTTGCAACATCAGCAAGGAATCAAGTCATCCACAGGGCCACACCCGAAAGGCACACGTCTTCTAGGCCGCATCTGGAGATAGCAAAACGCCAAGCCACTCAGTAAGTCCAAGACCATGGGCTCCAACAGGACCCTAGCCACCTTGAAAAGGAAAAAGAGACACAAGGAGAGATTAAACTGTTTTGCAGACAAACTAGAAGAAGTCGCCTGGGTCTGCAAAAACCTCTGGCACCATCTTTAGTTCCTCCCTCTCCTCTTTGCATTTGGCCAGAAGGCTTCAAAATATGCCTTTGTCTTTGTTCAGTTACCTGACTCTAATGAAGATACTATAATTCACTATAATAAAAACAGAAAATGCTGGAAACACTCAGCAGGATAGACTACACCTGTGGGAAGAGTTAATGCTTCAGACTGAAAGCCCTTTGCCAGAACCGGGAAGGAGATAAACCTAGCTTCTTAAACTGCAAGGAGGGTTGGACGGGGAGTTCAGCACCGACTAGAAGGGCCGAGATGGCCTGTTTCCATGCTGTAATTGTTACATGGTTATATGGAATGTCTCTGATCAATTGAAACTGATGTGACCATGGAGATAATCAGGATTATCTGATCAATGAATAAATGGGAGTAGTTAGAGAGTGAGAATACATTCAAAAGAATGTAGGAGTCGGGAAATGTAGAGATGGGTGATGTGCTGGGCAGGTCAGACTGTGCATGTTTTGCACTCCCAGAAAAAAGAATAAAAAGGAAAAAAGAATGACATAACAGCTGAGAAAATACTACCGATCCAGACTGAGATATCAAATTACCTGGTGACTATAATTCACCTATCTTCTGAACGGAAGAAAATGAAGTTACTTGGAAATCATTATTTGGAAATGAATAAAAGAGATATGGATCAAGCTTAAACAACTATAATTAAGTAGCTGGTCCACTCACTGGGAATGTACAAAGTGCAGGTAATTAAAATCTGCATGTATTTGAATATAAAATGTATAGGTCATGCAGTTCCACAAACAAGTTCCAAAAGCCAATTAGGTCCTGTTCTGCAACTCCATTTAGGTCTAGGTGCCTTCACATCCTTGCCTAACAATCTACTGACCTTAGTCAAGCAACTGCTGCAGAGTCGGTCCTTTAAGGAGAAGGTTATCATTTTATTTCTATTACTCTTTCTGTGAAGTAACACTTCCTGATCATCCAAGCCCTAAAGCCACCTCCTTATTCTGTCTGACTTCCACCTTCTTTGTTTCCAATCCTGATGAAGGGTCTAGAGTCTCGGCTCGAAGCGTTGAATGTTTATGCCCCACCATAGATGCTACTTGCATTGCTGAGTTCCTCCAGCACTTTGTGTGTGTTGTTCACGATTTCCAGCATCTGCAGAATCTCGTGTCGCTAAAGTTGTTAATGTCTTTGATCTCTCCACCAAAAAGGAAAGCATTTTTCTCAAATTCTTTTAAGGTTTGAAACAGTTTGGTCATTTCACTCCTCAGTCTTCAAAACTCAGAACACAAGCCAATTCCATTCAGCCTTTCCTCATGATATCTGAACTTGGATCGAATGCTGTCAGTCTCAAGGCAGCTACAGCTGAGGCACCTTAGATTCACCAATATGCTTTGCATCACAGACAATATTCAGGCAGAGTAACCTGGTGGTATATTTCTGGTTATTCCTATTCAGTCCCCTCTTCGAGTGCAAACCAGGACTTGAATCTGTTTCACCTCTGTGATCAGACAGGATCTGTTATATCAGATGTAAAGTCACTAGACAAGCCTAAAACACCATCTTTTTCTAAAAACCTGGGCCAAGATGATGATTTGTACAATGCAAATATACTGCTATTGCCATTGAACTTTACCAAGGCCACTGGAAATGCGTTTCTATTGTCTTCAGGTTCTCCTAAGCATAACCTGCTATTTGAAAATTCTCCTCCACATTTCCAATATCCTTCATGTCATATTCCTTTTTCTGTAATTTTTTCCGGCCCTTCAATCCTCCCAGGACTTGCTACTACCTCAGCCTTTGTCTCAGACTTAATCATCAGCCAGAATTTCTTCCTTAAATATCTCTGCCTCTTCACCTTTTTTATTTTTGCTTCCTTATCCTTTAAGACTACCTCCCCAACTGTACATTTAACTATTTATCCTTTATGCAGCCCAGCATCCATCTGGTTTAATAACACCCCTGTAGTGTCAGGACCACAATTCATGTAGTCTGTAACGTTTTGCCAGTCTCAGCCAGGGTCTATGGGACAGAGGTGTAGAAAGGATGGTGGTTGATCCGAGTGCAATTGTTTAAAGGAACTCAGACACTCCTGAATACTGTACTGGAGAATGAGCATGTCTAAACAGAACCTATTAGGCAAAGATACGTACCTTAGTCAAATATCTGCCAACACTCCCTCAGAAATGAATTAAGCCCACTTTGTGATACATAGATAGCCCATCATTGGCTAGAGGTGAATGCCTGGGTGAGAGGTCTAAAAACTTAAGACACTAAAGCAAGCAGAGCAGGTTCAAGATTTGGAGTCTGCTGCACAATGACTCATTTCTGCAAATCTGGATTTTTTTTTCTTTCTTAAAATTATGCTGAAGCCACAGGTTTCCTGTTGAGCTCCGTACCAGATCGACATTTGGTTGGGGCAAGACCTCTGCAGATGGCAGAAAGCAGACTGTCAGCGTGACAATGTGTTCACGGGAGCATATGCCATGGTGTTTTCAGGGAATAGACCGCCATGCAGAATGTATAGAGCAGACATTTTATGCAAGAAAGAGAAACTGAATGACGTTCCAGTTAATAATCAACTTCATGTTGCATTAAACCATTTCCTGTCTGCTCAGAAATAGGCCAAAGCCTCGGCTGGTGTCATGCAGGGATTTATGACTAACTTCTACAACCATTTTTGGAGTTCCCCTTTACTCCCTCCTTTGAAAAAAATGCTGAAATATGTTGCTACTAGAATCAGCAACCTCTTGTATCTAAACCATTCACCAACAGAAGTTGTTTAAAAGGAATGTTACACATGTCTACAAGTCTCATACAACTACTGTGCACCACATCTTTACTTCTAATGTGTGGCTCAATGTATAAAGTTACTGTTATGAAGATTAAATAAGTCATCAAAGATTGAAGACAATAGCCAATGATTGCAGAGTGTAGCCAAAAATTGAAGGATCCAGTCAAGATTGAAGAGCTATTAAAAAAAAGAGGAAGAGAAGGAATTGCAGACTTGTAAGTTTTACGTCAGTAGTGGGGGAGTTGTTAGAATCTATTTTGAATGATGCGGTACCAGAATATTCTGAAAGCCTTAATGATATTGGATAAAATCAAATGGATTTATGAAAAAAAAATCATGCTTAACAAACCTTTTGGAATTCTTTTTAAAGATGTAATTATAAGAATAGATGGTGTATAACCACTGCATTTGACATATGAAATTTTGTCCACTTTCTTCTTATAACCATATAACAATTACAGCATTGAAACAGGCCATCTCGGCCCTTCTAGTCCGTGCCGATCTCCTACTCTCACCTAGTCCCAC
The DNA here is from genome assembly GCF_963921235.1 of Mobula hypostoma. NCBI lineage: Eukaryota > Metazoa > Chordata > Chondrichthyes > Myliobatiformes > Myliobatidae > Mobula > Mobula hypostoma. Next base: position 7,357,707 of record NC_086125.1, on the reverse strand, counting down.
CGACCTGCACTCAGCCCATAACCCTCCATTCCTTTCCTGGCCATATATCTATCCAATTTAACTTTAAATGACAACATTGAACCTGCCTTAACCACTTCTGCTGGAAGCTCGTTCCACACAGCCACCACTCTCTGAGTAAAGAAGTTCCCCCTCATGTTACCCCTAAACTTTTGTCCTTTAACTCTCAACTCATGTCCTCTTGTTTGAATTTCCCCCCCCCATGGAAAAAGCCTATCCACGTCAACCCTATCTATCCCCCTCATAATTTTAAATACCTCTATCAAGTCGCCCCTCAACCTTCTATGCTCCAAAGAATAAAGACCTAACTTGTTCAACCTTTCTCTGTAATTTAGGAGATGAAACCCAGGTAACATTCTAGTAAATCTTCTCTGTACTCTCTTAATTTTGTTGACATCTTTCCTATAATTGGGTGACCAGATGTGGGACGTTATCAGAAAATTTTGATAAGGTTACACATAAGATGTCAATGTGCAAAATTAAACCTAATGGAAGATAATGGAATGATATTGATTGAGAACTGTTTCACAGAATAAAACTCAGTAATAAGAACAAAGTTATCATTTTGGTTTTAAAAGAAGGCACATTATCATGAGTAGTAGTAGATTGGGAAGAGAGAAGATTTAAGGAGGCTTGAGGTGCATCAAACATGCACGAAGACAGATTAAAATGTTGGCCCTCATCTCAAGATGATTTGAGTTCAGAACCAGCAATGTCTTGCTCCAGCTGTACTGTAGTGGCTATGGGAAGATACCAATTGGAGCTTTGGTCACCTGATATTCTTATTTGAGGAGGATTATTTTTGCGGTGGAGCGATTGCAGCAAAGAATTATTAGACTGATTCCTGGGATGACAAGATCACTGTATGAGGAGAATGAATCCGTTATACTTAGATTTGCTTGAGGAGAGAATCTCACAAAATCCTGTACATTTCTGACGTTTCATTGGAGCATGGGAGACTGAGAGGTGTATAAAATCTTGAGAACATAGCAGGATGAACGCACTCACTTTTTTTCCCTGAGGTCGGATAATCAGGAAGTAGAAGGCATAGTCTAAGCTGAGAAGGGAAAGCTTTAATAGGAACTTGAGGGGCATTTTCTTCCACAGAGGATGGTATGTATGTGGAACGAGCTGCCAGAGGAAGTTGCTGAGGCAGGTAAATAAACAACAAAGAGAGCTGGACGGGTAGTTGGACAGGAAAGGTTTAGAAGGTTATGGGACAAACACTGGCAAATTGGGCTTGCTTCATTGGGCACCTTGGTCAGCATGGACCAGATGGGTCGAAGGGCTTGTTTCCATGCTATATGACCCTATGACTAGATAAAGGAAAGGTATTCCCAATGGCCGGCGAGTCCAGAGTCAGAGGTCACAGGTTACAGATATCCCATTCAGAACCAAGATCAGGTGACTTTTTCTTCTCGGAGGGTGATGAACCAGATAAACTCTGAACCACAGAAAGCAATTATTAAATCTATTTAAGAAGTGTGTAAATAGAGTTCTTATTACTAAAATGATCAAGGGAAAAGGGGAGAAGGGAGGAATAGGCTACTGAAGTGGATGATCAGCCATGATTGTTTTGAATTCTAGAGCAAGGTGGTCTTTACCATCTTCCTGTTTTCTGTGAACCTGAGTACTGTAGAAATGCTTGGAAAACACAAATCTCATTGTCCAGCTGTTACTGTACTGCATTTTTTTTTAAATTAGTCTCAGAATTTGAGATCTGAACTTACACCATCTGGCTCACAGCTTCTATATTATAACCAAGAGCCACACTTTTAGACCTAGCCAACTCATTATCATCATTATGTGCTGTGTCATATGTCATGGGTCATCATTGACCATGATGGTGCTTGGCAAATTTTTCTTGCTATTGCCTTCTTCAGAACAGTGTCTTCACAATACTCTTCAGAGATTGTCTGCCTGGCATCAGTGGTTGCATAATGAAGACGTGATACGCAGCAGCTGCTTATACGACCATCCATTACCTGCACCCATGGCTTCATGTGACCCTGATCTGGGGCTAAGCAGGTGCTACACCTTTCCCAAAGGTGATCTGCAGGCTAGTGGAGGGAAGAAGTGCCTTGCACCTCCTTTGGTAGAGACATATCTCCACCCTGTCACCCAGTATAGAAATTCAACCCTCCATGGCATGTTCTGAATGTAGCATAATGAAGTTAATGGAACTGAATTTCAGAAATTGTTTATAATCTGCAAAATCTGTGAGGATTGCACATTTAGCACGTACAATGGAGAGCAGATTTCTTCTCTTAACACTTAATACCATACACTTGACTCCCTGCCTTAGACCCAATCCCAGCAATGCCAGTCACCCTGCCAGCAATCTAGGCTTCACCAAAGTTCAGTCAAAGATATAGATGAATTGCTGAATTTGAAAGTGACACCATAGGAGGAATAGTGGGCATTATACATGGCCAGACATCCAGCAGGAGCTGGTGGGTGGCAGTGAGGAGGAGGAGCTATAGTCAATGCTTTTCCACCAGAATTATAGTCCAGTAACAGCATATGATGCTAAGCTCAATTCAGCCATGAAGCTCCAAAGTCTAATTTTTTTTTAATGTTTATTCATTTCTCAGGGCCTCAGTGTAGCTGGAAAGACCAGAATTTATTTCCCATCCTTAATTTCCTTAAGAATCCCTTGATCCACCATTCTGAGCTGCTGCATTCTTTTTAATGGAGTGTTACTGCCCGTTAGCCACCGGCATTTAGGGCAGCAGCAAAGTTCTTCCATCCCTGGTGGTGTTCAGGGCATGCTTCATCACATCAGTAGCTTCCTCTCAGAGGAACCCATGCAAGTCCCAGGTGGAGACTCAGGAATACCACCACACTCAGATGTAGAAGGATTCTTTATTACTGTCTCCATAATAATTTTGTTTTACCAGTCAGGGTTGTCATCCCTGAACTGAATCTCTGAACTTGGAGGACTGGTTGGACCACTCTTAGTTTGGCCTCTACCCTGGGGCCTGTTTGACATGGGTGACCCTACTAAGAGCCAAAGTATAAAGCCCTGACTCCAGCCAACAGAGCTGTCTGGGTCATTGAGGGATGCAAACCTCCAAACCATTGTGGTTTGGAGGCTTGTGTGCCTCAGTGACCCAGAGAGCTCTGTTGGCTGGAGTCAGTTGTGAAGAAGGTGAATGCAATGTTGGCATTCATTTCTAGAGGTATAGAATATAAGAGCAGGGATGTGATGTTGAGGCTCTATAAGGCACTCCTGAGACCACACTTGGAGTATTGTGTGCAATTTTGGGCTACTTATTTTAGACAAGATATACTGACATTGAAGAGGGTTCAGAGAAGATTTACGAGAATGATTCCAGGAATGAAAAGGTATGAGGAACGTCTGGCAGCTCTTGGGCTGTATTCCCTAGAGTTCAGAAGAATGAGGGGGGATCTCATAGAAACATTCCGAATGTTAAAAGGCCTGAACAGATTAGGTATGGCGAAGTTATTTCCCATAGTAGGGGATTCTAGGACAAGAGGGCACGACCAGGATTGAAGGACGTCCTTTTAGAACTGAGATGCAGAGAAATTACTTTAGTCAGGGGGTTGTAAATCTGTGGAATTTGTGGCCACAAGTGACTGTGGAGGCCAAGTCATTGGGTGCATTTAAGGCAGAGATAGACAGGTTCTTGATTAGCCAGAGCATCAAAGAGTATGGGGTGAAAGCAAGGGAGTGGAGATGACTGGAAGAATTGGATCAGCCCATGATTGAATGATGGAGCAGACTCAATGGGCCGAATGGCCTACTTCTGTTCCTATATCTTATGATCTTATGGTCTTTGAACTCCTGTTGCAAATAGTCATCTTCTGCAGGAGTTGCTTGTTATTGAATCAGATTTATTATCACTAACCCGGTGCAAAATAAGAGGGATGAAGAGGTGTTCAGAAGGGAGAATCTGTTACAGAATTGTTCAGTGCAGGTCTTCAGGCTCATGTACAGTACCTCCAATTTGAAACGTTGGATGAACAGAGAAGTTCGCCTCCAGCTCAAAACCAGAGATTCAGCCTTCAGGTCTGGAGAGCAGGAGGCTTACAGCTCAGCCAGGGCCAACCTGAGGAGGGGAATCTCTCAGGCTAAACACATATACAAACAGAGCATCGAGGAGCATTTCAACTCGTCAGACCCCCGGCCCATGTGACATGGCATACAGATTATTACAGACTTCAAACCACCTAGTACTGTGCCCCCTTCCAGCTCTGCTTCCCTCCCTGATGAGCTCAATTACTTCTACACTCACTTTGACAGAGGGAACAAGGAGGTCACCCTCAAAGCGGATCTCCCACTTGGTGAACTGCCTCTCTCACTTTCCACCTCCGATGTTTGTGCCACCCTGAGCAGGGTGAATGTACGAAAGGCAGCTGGTCCGGATGGAATACCTGGCCATGTGCTCAGAGTCTGTGCAGGGCAGTTGACCCAGGTCTTCATGGACATTTTTAATCTGTCCCTGGCCCAGGCAGTTGTCCCCACAAGCTTCCAGATCGCCACCATCGTGCCAGTGCCGAAGCAGTCCACTGCCATGGGCCTGAATGACTTTTGCCCAGTTGCACTCACCCCCATCATTGCAAAGTGCTTTGAGAGACTGGTTCTATTGCATCTGAAATCCTGTCTGCCCACTACCCTTTACCCCCATCAATTTGCCTATTGCACCAACAGATCAACAGAGGACGCCATCTCCGTGGCACTTCACTCTGCCCTGACCCACCTGGACAGCCCCAACTCCTACGTCAGAATGCTGTTCATTGACTTTAGTTCGGCATTCAATACTGTGACCCCTCCAAGCTGATCGCCAAAGTTCACCAGCTTGGTATCAGCTCATCCCTCTGCAATTGGACCTTGGACTTACTGACTAACAGACCCCAATCAGTTAATTTAGACAACCTCTCCTCCTCCACTCTCACCCTGAACACCGGTGTGCCTCAAGGCTGCGTGCTATGACTGCGTTCCTGTACATGGTTCTAACTCCATAAATCAAGTTCGCAGATGACACCACAGTGGTTGGCCTGATCAAAGGAGATGACAAGACAGCCTACAAGGACGAGGTCCAGCACCTGACCACGTGGTGTGCCAACAACAACCTGGCCCTTAACACCCAGAGGACCAAGGAGATCATTGTGGACTTCAGCATGCTAGGAGCCACACTCATGTCCCCAGCTATATTAACGGAGCTGTAGTGGAGCATGTATCAAGCTTCAAATTCCTTGGTGTCCACATTTCCGAGGATCTCACCTGGTCCCTGAACTCCTCCATCCTGATCAAAAAGGTGCAACAGCGCCTTTATTTCCTGCGGAGCATCAAGAAAGCTCACCTCTGTCCCAGGATACTGACGGACTTTTACCGCTGTACCATTGAGAGCATACTCACCAACTGCATCTCAGTATGGTATGGTAATTGTTCCGTATCGAACCGCAAAGCACTCCAGCGTGTTGTGAAACTGCCTCCGCTCCCACACCAGCAGGCACAGGAAGAGCTTCTTCCCTGAGGCTGTGACCCTGCTGAACCTCACATCACAGTGCTAAGCAGTATTGCACTCATATTGCACTGTCTCAGTATTTTTATATTTGTGTGCTGTAGCACTTACCTTTTATTCACAGTTATTTTGTAAATAATACTATTCTTTGCATTTTTGGTCAGATGCTAACTGCATTTCATTGGCTTTGTATCTGTACTCGGCACAATGACAATAAAGTTGAATCTAATCTGATGGTAGTAACGAGAAGAGGGCATAGAGTGAGGGTACTTAATGATGGATGCCACCTCCTTGATGCACTGTCTCTTGAGGATATCCTTGACCATGGGGACAGTTGTGCTGCGTGAGTCTACAACCCTCTGCAGCCCATTGCGATCCTGTGCATTGGAGGCTCCATTCCAGGTTCTGATGCATCCAGTTAGAATGTTCCCCACCATACATCTATAGAAATGTTGTAGAAATCAAAGTTTGTTGATTGTATATATGTTAATTGATTAAGCATGTTTTTAAATAATTCATTACAAGTTATATCACAAACAAGAGAAAATCTGCCGATGCTGGAAATCCAAGCAACACACACAAAATGCTGGAGGAACTCAGCAGGCCAGGCAACATCTATGGAAAAGAATAAACAGTCGACGTTTCAGGTTCCGAAACATCAGCTGTACTCTTTTCCATTGATGACCTGCTGAGTTTACGGGTTATATGTATAAATACACAAATTGCATACGTCATCACGCTACCATGTGATACGTGCATGCATCGCTAAAAGTAAACACGAAGTTAGACTTTCATTTCAAACTCCTGTGTCTTCCTGTGAACTAGTTTAATGTTTTGAAGTTACGGAACATAACACAGGCCTTGTCTCTACAAGGACTGTGCAGTGTTCATTTCTGTCAACACCAATATAAATGTCTGCAATGGGTTGATAGATAGCTGAAGTCAAGCACATTTATTCTTTGTGTTGGTTTACTCATTACACAGGGTTACTTTCTCAAGCCCCTCTACCACTACACCACTGCCTCCTCTGCTAGAGGGACAGGACATAATCAGATTTGTGATGTTACCTGTTAGTTTGAGAACATCAGGCAGAGTGTTGAGGCCAAGTCAATGGGACATCAGTGTTTATGAGAAAAATGTTGAGGTCAACTGGGTTCAGTGCTCCAGATCTGGATGGTCTGCCCAGCTTTAGTCTCCCTGCTGATTCAAATTGTTTATCCAGGGCTACTGAACCCAACAAGGAAACGGTGACATGGTAGCGTAGAGATTAGCATAACACTATTACAGCACCACCGAACCAGGTTCAATTGCACTGCTGTCTGTACGGAGTTTGTATGTTCTCCCCGTGACCACATGGCTTTCCTCCGGGTTCTTCAGCTTCCCCCCACATTTCCAAGACGTACCGGTTAGTAGGTTAATTGGTCGTTTTGGTATAATTAGATGGTGCTGGAAGGGCCTGTCATCATGTTGTATCTCTAAATAAAGACCTGTCTAATTACAGTCAGTCAAATTTGTTATCAAAATAGTTGTTCTCAGGACTGGCTGGGACCAATGCTCCCTCTAATTTTTAGTAGTCAGTGTGCCCAAAAATCTTACGTTGTGCAAATTATTTTCCTGTGACAAAAGTATGTGCACACTGAATGCACGCATGGCACGGTTTATGTAGCTTTACAAAATATTTGACATAAAACTGCACGGAATAACAACAAAATAACGTACACATTTAAGTCACTCAGTTATTTTTTCTCTCTCCTGTCTTTGGCATTTACCTATTCTTTGTAAACTCTATCTAGACTAATAGAACTTCCATCCAATTGATAGGGTATAACTCTCAAAGGGTATTTCACATTTAAAGATGTCTTGTAGGGCATTATGTATCCCATTCCAATAGTCTTTGATAACAGGGCATTCCCAGAAAATATGATAATTGTTTGCATTTTGATTTCCACAATTTTTCCAGCAAACAGGGGAGTTATATATTTTGGGTATATACCTCAAGAATGGTTGAAAAGAGATAAATATTTAATGAATGTACTGCTGGTGGCTGGTAAAAAGACCCTTACCAGGAAATGGTTATCACAGGAAAGCCCAACTCTAAATGTATGGATTGAAATTACAATGGACATTTACAAAATGAAGATAACAGCATCTGTTAATCATAAGTTGGAACAATTTTATTCATACTAGAAAAAATGGTTTAACTACATAACACCTCATAGGCCTGATTTTATTCTCACTATCAATGAATATGTTGTAAAAAAAAGATCACTCCCTACTCTGTACATAGTTTTCTTCTTTCGATTGTTCTTTCTTTCCTCTCCTTTCTATCAGATAAATATTATGTGGAGATTTGTGACAAATATGATTATATAATATATGTACAGTATCTGAAATACATCTTATGAAAATGTTTGATGATGAAATTCAATAAAAAATAAATTAAAAAGAAAAAGAAAAACTTGGACAGGTACAAGGATGAGAGGTGTATGGAGGGATATGGTCAGTGGGACTAAGCAGAATAATGGTTCAGCACAGCCAAGAAGGGCCAAAAGGCCTGTATCTGTGCTGTAATGTTCTTTGGTTCTATGATAGCTTTTGATTCTCATTTAACATATCCAAATGACATTCACCTAAACGGTTTCTCAGCTTGTTTTTGAGTTGATTCGTTAGGCTAAAACCTCGCTCTAGATGCACTAGATGCAGGAAAGGTTCCCCCAATGTCCATCAACTGTGCATGGTCGCAAAACTGTTCATTTTGAAGTACAAATACCGCCATTTGAGCAAAGTTTGAAATCAGTTTGGATTTAATTTTTTCTTGCATGGAAAATTTGAAATCATTAAACTTTCTAACTATTACAGTATTTTCAGCTAGAAAATAATGATATTTTAGACATAAGGCACTAACTTGTTCATCGCCAAATGTGAAATCACAAACTGCATTTGCGGAGAAATCAAAAGCTGACCATGCTTGTACCTCATCTTCAGGAAACCTTTCTTCTAAATGAACACAAAGACTATTTATAAAGGTCAACAGCGAACTTGTATCTACTGTGATGTTTTCTTCATGTTGTTGGCTTAGCAAAACTTTAACTTTGTCACTCCATGAAACATTGTCTCCCAGATCCCGGAACAGGATAGGTGAGGTGACGTAAATTAGTGACGTGCATTGTGGTATTTGAAAAACCGACTAACTAGTTAACAGAAACATTTAACTGAAAGATTATTTTCAATAGATATAATTATTAATTACTACATTATTTTAGGTAACTAACCTTTTGTGCGCACATTAATTTCCTTTGTGCGCTGGTTGAAAAACATGTGTGCGCGAGTATACGCACACAGCTTAGAGGGAACATAGGTTGGGATGTTAATTTAGCACTATTCTTGATTTAGCCAAGGGAACCAGCTTTCATATCAGGTGCTGTATTAAGACCATAAGACATAGGAGCAGAATTAGGCCATTCAGCCCATTGAGTCTGTATTGCCATTCCATCATGGCTGACCCTGGATCCCACTCAACCCCATATACCTGCCTTCTTGCCATAACCTTTGATGCCCTGACCAATCAAGAAACTATCAATTTTTTCTTTAAATATACCCACTGACTTGGCTTCCACTGCAGTCTGTGGCTGAACATTCCACAGATTCACTACTCTCTGGCGAAATAAAATCCTCCTTACCTCTGTTCTAAAGGGTTGCCCCTCAATTTTGAGGCTGTGCCCTCTAGTTCTGGATACCCCCACCATACAAAACATCTTCTCCATATCCACCTTATCTAGTTCTTTCAACATTCACTTCTAGTTTATCTAGAAACAGAAGGTACCATGGTGTTTCCATAAAGTCAGTGCCCTAAAGAGTAGATAAGAGAGGGGCCAGGACAGCTGAGGTTAGTCGCTTTTTGATGGACTCTGTCATCCCTTTCAGATCCTGCAGTGTTGAGGCAATTCCCAGAAGACAGCAATGACCAGGTAAGATGCACCTTTTATCTTGCTCTGTGGCTCATGGACCCATGGTCATGAACTGGTTAGCAATTGAGCTTGGGACACCATTGACATAAATATCTATTAAAAAGGACTCAGTTGAATAACAGGTCATGTTTGGTGGTCTATGTGTCTGTATATGATCCATTTGACCCCCTTTCCACTTTCCGTCAGCCTGTTTTGTATTCCCATCACATGCTCTATTCCAATTTTCCCTTAATCACATTAGTGCCATTTATCTTAATGTGATGGAGTACTTAATCTTCTCTTCACTCTCTGGGCAAATATGTTTCTCCTGAATTCCCAATTGGATTTATTAATTCCTATCTTGTATTTATGGCCGAGCATTTGCAGATCCCACACAGAAATATTTCTAATCTGCTCTGTCAAACAACTAAACTTAAAGCCCGGTGTTACCTCTCAGCCTTCTCTTTTCCAGACAAATTCATGATTTTTACTTTGAACTCCTGATTAAATACGGAAGTTACATTTAAGTGCATGTTCTACATTTGATTATAGGATGGTTATTTGGATTACATTAAATACTTACAGAACAAAAAACATTTTAAAAATTTGTAAGTGAATCCCCTTAGTGTGTTTACAGTTGAAAAATAACTGCATCCCAACGAGGTGCATCCAACACTACCTTTCTAACTACTATCTCATGCGAAAAACCACCGTATACCCTGTCTTCTTATTATTTCTGTCAACCAGAAGTTTTCTAATACTAATCTGGAGACCCAGTATGAGCAAATTACACGTTCAGAGGAGGAATCACAGTTACCAATGACATAACTAGCCCTATATATATGCACAGCCTCCACCAAACTCCATTGTGAAAATGGGATCCCAGGAGCCAGGCACAAGGCTTTTTTAACTATATGGCTCAAATCTACGCTCGCCTGAAATTATCCCCCACCTAGGTTATTGGTGGTCCCAATAGAGATAACTACCACTTTTGTTAATACTAGACTGTGATTACTATACTGCCAAGATACCTGTTTCTCTTTCCACAGGAATCTCTGCAAAGCCTGCCTAAGTTCTGCTTCCCTTTTGATATGGAAAGGTAAGAATCAATTCATAGCTTGAGAACTTAATGTCTGAATTGCTGGCGGGGCTCGGGCCCCAGCGCATATTGAAGCGGCAGGACCCAGGTCCGAAAGCAGGGAACACCCCGAGATTTGAAAAGGTCAGGGTGTCAGGGCCAGAGACGAGGGACAGGTCAGTTCAGCTCGCTGCTCCGCGAAGTCTACTCGTCTTTGCTTGCTGCTCCCCGAGCTTTATTCATTCCTGCACTGAACTGAGGCTGTAGCCTGCAACCAACAGGCTGCTGAATCAGCTGCAGTGATGCCTCACTTTTGTGAACTTCAGTTCCGAATGTTATTAGCTTACTTTTATTGTTTGCATGATTTGTTTTTTTCTCTCCCTAGCACATTGGTGTTTGATGCTCTTATTTTGTTTCAATGGGTTCCATTGGGTTTCTTTGTTTTGTGACTGCCTGTAAGCAGACGAATCTCAAGGTTGTATAAAGTATAGATACTTTGATAATAAATGTACTTTGTACTTGGTCGACAATAGGATTCACAAATACAATTAGTTTGGGTTTCATCCAGTTGCTGGAGGCTAAACCAGTGCTTAACTTCTTCTCAAAACTTTCAGTTTTAACTGTTCACCTATTTTTCAGTGTAAATGTTGTTTGCTAATTTAAATATGATTTAGTTATACTATCCTGACAGAAAATATCAAAGTCATAAACAAAATATCATTAGAAGCAGGCAAGGTAAAGGGCTCTGGGCTGTGAATGGAAAAATGAAGCAAGTTTCACATTGTGCCACAGCAATGAATTGACATAGACCTGACTGACTGGATTGCTTGCTGCTGTAGAAGACAGGAGAAAATAGACTGATGAACCATTTAGAAGTAAATACTGGTGTAAAGTGTGTGGTTCAACCTGTTTTATTCTGCATTTAACATGGGAAGATTAGAATAAAACATGTTCTTAGTTCTAAATGAACTGTAATTGTTTGAGAAAAGTTTAAAGTGCAAAGTAAATTTATTATCAAAGTACATATATGTTACCATATAATACCCTGAGTCATTTTCTTGCTGGCATTTACAAGGAAAATAAATGAATACAATAGAATAGGAAAAACCTTACATAACACGGTTACAGATTGGCGAGTATGATGTTGTACTCACCACTGAATCATGGTTAAAGAAGATTATAGCTGGGAGCTTAATGTAAAGGATACACATTGAATTGAAAGAACAGGCAGGAAGGCAAACAGGGTAGCGTAGCTTTGTTAGTAAAAAATGAAATTAAATCATCAGAAGGAAGTGACAAAGGGTCAGAAGGTGTTGAATCATTGTGGATAGAACGAAGGAACTGCAAGGGTAAAAAGACCCTGATGGGAGTTGTATACAGACCCCTAGCTGCAGTAGGGATGTGGTCCATGGAAAATAGAAAATGCATGCCAAAAGGACAATTTTACAATAGTCATGAGGAACTTCAATATGCAGGTAGATTGAGAAAATCAGGTTGGTGCAGGATTTCAAGAGGGAGAATCTCTGGAATGCCTATGAACTGGCTTTTTATAGCAGCTCGTGGTTGAGCCCACTAGGGGATAAGCTGTTCTGGAATGGGTGTTGAACAATGAACCGGAGTTGATCAGAGAGCTTAAGGCAAAAGAACCCTTCAGGGGAAATGATCATAATATGATCGAATTCACCCTGAAATTTGGGAAGGAGAAGCTAAAATCAGATGTATCAGTATTACAGTGGAGTAATGGGAATTCAGGCAGATGGGGATCATCATCTGTGGTTGGCAGCTCTTCTAGGAGAAGGAAAACTCTGATCTCAAACCTCTGCTGCCTTGCAGCTATACCCGCTCATGGGAAAGCCTTCGGGAGTAAATCCCGAGGGGAAAATCCAGAGCTGGAGTCCCTAAGGCAGTCCTACATGGAGTTGAATGTTGACTGGCAGCTCCTGTGACGCTGCTGGTACCAAACTGTATCAGTCTCTGCCGTTCCTTTGGGTTCATCAGTTGTGTGGAGAGGGAGAGCTTTCTTCATGGGCAACAGCTTGCTCTCCATATCATATGGCCCATACTTCCATATCTAGACAGCTAGGACACAATATCCATGGTCATCTGTGACTGACAGAGGCCTCATACTCAGACTTAGAATGGAAATTACACAGGCATGAGAGAAGAGTTGGCCAGAATTGATTGGAAAACAACACTGGCAGGGATGACGGCAGAGCAGCAATGGCTGGAATTTCTTGAAGCAATTCAGAAGCCACAGGATATATACATCCTAAAGAGGAAGAAGTTTTCTAAAGGCAAGATGACACAACCATGGCTAACAAGGGAAGTCAAAGTCAACATAAAAGCCAAAAAGAAGGCATATAATAGAGCAAAAATTAGTGGGAAGTTAAAGGAATGAAGGCTTGCAAAAACCAACAATAAGCAACTAAAAACATCATTAAGAAGGTAAAGATGGAATTCAAGTGTAAAGTAAAAGTGAAGTAAAAGCATCCGTTAGTCTTGCGAGACCACGGATCTGCGCCTGGAAAGTCTTCACTCTCCAGGGCGCAGGCCTGGGCAAGGTTGTATGGAGGACCAGCAGTTGCCCATGCTGCAAGTCTCCCCTCTCCACGACACCAATGTTGTCCAAGGGAAGGGCTTTAGGACCCATACAGCTTGGCACCAGTGTCGTCGCAGAGCAATGTGTGGTTAAGTGCCTTGCTCAAGGACACAACACACATAGCCTCGGCTGGGGCTCGAACTCACGACCTTCAGATCGCTAGTCCAATGCCTTAACCACTTGGCTACGTGCCCACACAATTCAAATGTAAGCTAGCTAATAATATTAAAGAGGATACCAAAAGTTTCTTCAGATACATAGAATGTAAAAGAGAAGCAAGAGTGAATATCAGACCACTGGAACACAAAGCTGGAGAGGTAGTAATTGGGGATAAGGAAATAGAGGATGAACTGAGTAGTATTTTGCATCAGTCTTTACTGTGGAAGACACTAGCAGTATGTGGAAGTTCCAGGTGTCTGGGGTCATGAAGTGAAATTACTAGAGACAAGGTTCTTCCGAAACTGAAAGATCTGAAGATAGATATGTCACCTAGACCAGATGTTGTACACCCCAGGGTTCTGAAAGAGGTGGTTGAAGAGATTGTGGAGTCATTCGTAATGATCTTTCAAGGATCACTAGGTTCTGGAATGGTTCCGGAAGACTGGAAAGTTGCAAATGTCACTCCACTCTTCAAGAAGGGAGAGAGGCAGAAGAAACATAGAACATAGAAATTTACAGCACATTACAGGTCGATCGGCCCATAATGTTGTGCCGACCTTGTAACCACAGTGGTCTGTGCTGAGATTGATTCTTTTTACATTATACGTCAGTGATTTGGATGATAGAATTGATGGCTTTATTGCAAAGTTTGCAGACGGTATGAAGGTAGGTAGAGAGGCAGACAGTTTTGAAGAAGTAGGGAGGCTACTGAAGGACTTACATAGATTATGAGAATGGGCAAAGAAATGGCAGATGAAATACAGAGAGTGAGAGTGTATGGTCATGCCCATTGGTAAAAGAAATGAAAGGGTTGGCTCTTTTCTAAATGGAGAAAAAAATACAAAAATCAAAGGCACAATAGGATTTGGGTGTCCTTGTGCAGGAGTCACCAAAGGTAAATTTTCAGGCTGAGTTTGTGGTGGGCAAGACAAATGTGATGTTGGCATTCATTTCAAGAGGACCAGATTATAAAAGCAAGGATGTAATATTGAGACTTTATAAAGCACTGGTGAGGCCTCACTTGGAGTATTGCGAGCAGTTTTGGGGCTCTTATCTCAGAAAGGATGTGCCGAAACTGGGGAAGTTCAAAGGAGGTTCACGAAAATGATTCCAGGATTGAATGGCTTATCATATGAAGAACATTTATTGGTTCTGGGCTTGTATTCACTAAATTCAGAAGAATAAGTGGTGACCAAATTGAAACCTATCAAATGGTGAAAGGCCTTGAAAGCGTGGATGTGGAGAGGATGTTTCCTATGATGGGAGAGTCTGAGACCAGAGGACAGCCTCAAAATAGAGGGCCATCCTTTTAGAATGGAGAAGAAGAGGAAATTCTTTAGCCAGAGAGTGGTGAATCTGTGAAATTCTTTGCAACAGGCAGCTGTGGAGGCCAAGTCTTTATGTAAATTTAAGGCAGAGGTTGATAGGTTCTTGATTGGTCAGAGCATGAAGAGATAGAGGGGGAGGGCAGGAGACTGGGCCTGAGAGGGAATTGGATTAGCCATGATGAAATGGCAGAGCAGACTTGAAGGGCCAAATGGCCTAATTTTGAACCTATATCTAATGGTCTTATGGTCCAAATAAACACTGACAAACAACCAATGTGCAAAGGAAGACAAATTGTGCAAATAATAAAGAATGCTAAAAACGTTAAGTTTTAAAAGGATTCTTGAAAGTGAGTACAATAGGTCAAAAGTTAGCTTGGAGATATAGTCAGTGACGTTATCCACAACAGTTCAGGAACCTGATGATGGTAGGGCAACAGCTGTTCCTGAACCTGGGAGTGTGGAATCCATGGCCCAGTGGTAGTGGCGAGAAGGCATGACCTGGATGGTGGGATCCTTAATGAGGGATGCTGCTTTCTTGTGGCAGCGTTCCATGTAAGTATGCTCAGTAGAGGGGAGGGCTTTGCCTGTGATGGACTGGGTTGAATCCACCACTTTCTGTAGGCTTTTCTGCTCCTGGGCACTGGTAATTCCATACCAGGCCATGATGCAACAAACCAGGATACTCTCCACTGTGCATCAATAGAGTTTGTCAAAGTTTTTGTGACATGCTGAATCTATGCAAAATTCTAAGAAAGTAGAGGCACTACAGTGCCTTCTTTGTGATGGCATGTACATGACAGATCCTCTGATACATTAACACCAAGGAATTTGAAGCACTGGCCCTCTCCTCCGCATATCCCTAATGAGGACTGGCTCATGGGCCTCTGCCTTCTTCCTCCTGAGGTCATCATTGGCTCTTCGGTTTTGCTAATGTTGAGTGAGAGGTTGTTGATGTAGCACTACTCAACCAGATTTCCAGTCCCACTCCTATGTACTGATGTGTCACCACCTTTGGTTTGGTCAGCAGCAGTGATGTTGTCAGTAAACTTAAGTATGGCATTGGAGCTGTACCTGGCCACAATCATAGGTGTAAAGTGAGTAGAGCAGCAGGCTAGGCACACGGCCTTGTAGTACAGTTGTGCTGATGGTGATTGTGGAGGAGATGCTATTGTAAAACTGTAGTAACTGGGATCTACCTGTGAGGAAATGGAGGATCCACTTGCACAGGGAATTATTGAGACTCAAGTCCTGGAGTTTAGTGTTGAATTTCAGGGGAGTGATAGTATTGGATGCTGAGCTGTAGTCACTGAAGAACATCCTGACATGTGTATCTTTATTGTCTAGAGTTCCCGAGCTGAGAGAAGAGCCAATAATCTGATCTGCTGTTGGCATGTTGTGATGGTAGGCAAACTGGAGCAGATCCCAATCACAGGTTGTCGTGGGCTACGGGGGTTTTGAAGTACCTTCATTCTAGGTGGTCCTTCAGTTCAGCTTTTTTGTTTGCGCTGACTGGATAAATGGTTGAATGTGGAAGAACGATACCTGAATGTATCAGTTAGCCAAGCATTTCCATGCAAAATTGTCTCATTAGTGTCAGGTGTAATGCTGTGGGCTCACTTTGACACTGGATTGCTATACAGGTATCCCCCACTTTTCAAACGTTCGCTTTACGAAACCTCACTGTTACGAAAGACCTACATTAGTACCCTGTTTTCGCTTTCAGAAGGTGTTTTCACTGTTATGAAAAAAAAAGTGGCGCATGATAAAAGACAGCGCGCGCCCCGAGCAGCCGCTCTCCCCGGATTCGGAACTGCATTCTCGCCGGCATTGCTTTAACACGTGCCTGTGAGCAGCCGTTTGCAAGATGAGTTCTAAGGTATCGGAAAAGCCTAAAAGAGCTCGTAAGGGTGTTACACTTAGCATAAAACTAGACATAATTAAGTGTTTTGATCATGGTGAACGAAGTAAGGACAATGTGAGTTTGGCTTGTGGAAGCTGACGAACATGATGTTGAAGAGGTTTTGGCATCCCATGACCAAGAACTGACAGATGAAGAGCTGATGCAATTGGAAGAAAAAAGGATAACAATCGAAACCGAATGAGTAATGATAAAGTACGACTTTAATTTTGAAAGGGTACGTCGGTTTAGGAGATATTTGCAGGATGGTTTGAGTCCTTACAAAGAACTATGTGATAGAAAAATACGCGAGGCTCAGCAGTCAAGCAAGCCTTCCACATCAGCCACAGCAGACGACAAACCTCGACCTTCGACATTGAGGCGAGCAGTCATAGGAGATGAGCTGCCTGCTGTAATGGAAATAGATGACAAGATGACACCCCAGTGTCCCACCATCCCAACCCCCAGGCCACAGACAGATACTGATTCGCGGAGAATGTAACGGTAGCCGGGAGGCACACAGCACATCTTTAAGAAAAAAGCCAAAATAAACGTGCTAATTAATTAGGTGCTGCCAACACGTAAATGTCGGCCCAGATCAGTACCAATTGCATCGCCTCTGATCTGGGCCGACATTTACGTGCCGGGCGGCACCTAATTAATTAGCTTGTTTATTTCGGCTTTTTTCTTAAAGATGTGCTGTGTGTCTCCCGGCTACTGCTGCATTCCTGCATGCTTCACGGCAATGTATCGCTCGGCAGCCTGGAGAGTGGGGGCCACTGTACCATCCCAACCTGCGACGACTCAGTCTAACACACCATCATCAGTGTGCTCTGTGCTGTCTTCCCAATTCCAGTAAGTGATACTACACTGTACATACATTATTTCTACTTTATATCGGCTGTGTATTTTTATGTGTTATTTGGTATGATTTGGCAGCTTCATAGCTTAAAGGTTACTGGAGAGAGTGTTTTTGCCAACAACGCTTGCATGAGATTTTCATTACGGAGAACAGTTCAGTAATGATTGTGGAAAAGTACTTCTACTTTATATAGGCTGTGTATTTATCATATCATTCCTGCTTTTACTATATGTTACTGTTATTTTAGGTTTTATGTGTTGTTTGGCATGATTTGGTCGGTTATTTCTGGGTCTACGAACGCTTACAAATTTTTCCCATATAAATAAGTGGTAATTGCTTCTTCACTTTACGACATTTTGGCTTATGAACCATTTCATAGGAACGCTCTACCTTCGGATGGTGGGGGAAACCTGTACAGAAGTTGTTTCATTCCTAATAAAGTTATTTCTTTCTCAATTGATAATGGCCTACAGAAGAAGTCCCCAGAGGATTGGGTTTCTCTAAACTTATTGTTGATATTTCTGCTTTCTCCTCCTGGGTCTATGAGGAATAGTGCCATGCTTGTATGCTGGGGAATGATGCCATCCCAATTCTTTGGTCCAGCTTTCATGTGTAATTTGGTTTGAGGACATACAACATAGAACAGTACAGCACACATTCG
Source organism: Mobula hypostoma (assembly GCF_963921235.1). Lineage (NCBI taxonomy): Eukaryota > Metazoa > Chordata > Chondrichthyes > Myliobatiformes > Myliobatidae > Mobula > Mobula hypostoma. Next base: position 7,339,669 of record NC_086125.1, on the reverse strand, counting down.
GGCCACAGTGTTGTGCTGAACCAGCTAAGAAGCAAATCAGAAGTACCCAAGCACAAATTCTTCCTACCTACACCATGTCCATATCCCTCCATCTTCCTTAATATCCATGTGCCTATCCAAACGTCTCATGTAATTGCCTCTACCACCATAACGGGCAACAAATTCCAGGCATCCACTACTCTCTAAGTAAAAAAAACTTACTCCTTACAACCTACCCCCTCTCACCTTCAATGCATGTCTCCGGTATTAGACACTGCAACCCTGGGAAACAGAAACTCCCTGTCTACTCTTTCTATGCCTCTCAGAATATTATAAAGACTATAAAAGATTACTGGCTTATTTATACTTAATCTTGCCGAAGCCAAAATTCAGACTGCTGGTGTAGTTGGAGACCAGTCCCTCTGTGACACCCTGGTCTGTTCATTATTCACTATTCACCCTCCCTGATCACTGATCTCGCAGCAGGTGCAGCGCTTATCCTTGCACCTTCTCACTCCCTACCATTCAGAGACCTAAACAGACCTTCCAAGGGAAATAAAGGTTCACCTGCATCTCCTCCAACCTTATCCACCACTTTCGGTGCTCCTGTGTCTCCTCCTCTACCTCAATGAGACCCAGTGCAGACTGGGTGACTGTTTTGCAGAGCATCTTATGCTCAGTCCAGAATGGCCATTCTTAGCTTCTGGTTGTTAGCTGTTTCAGTTCCCTACTCAATTCCCACACAGACCTGTCCATCCTCAGCCATTTCAAGTGCTAGGATTAGGCCCAATGCAAACTGGAGGAAAATCATATCACATTCTGCCTGGGTAGTCTACTGCTACTGCCCCTTGGCACGAATATTGAGTTTCCTGATTTTAGATGTCTCCCTTCCAGTAGGTTGTTCGACTTTCTCCAACCAGTCCTCTCTTTCACCTCTTCCCAATGGCTCCCATTAACATCTCCTCATTGGAGTCCTTTGTGTTCCTGCTTGTCTCCCTCCAGCAGCTGTCTCCCATCTTTATACTCCTCATCCCACACCTTGCCCTGACTGTGTTTTCCTTTTTCCTCTCCTTTTCTTTGCCTCCATCTATCATCGAGCTGCCACTGTCTCCCAGCTCCCCTCCCCTACACAAGCTACCTGTCACTGTACACCCCCTCCCCAGTCCACCATTCACTTCAGTCTCCTTTCACACCACTCCCATTCTTCTCCTTATATTGGCCATCTCCCCTCTCATCTCTAAGTCTTGATGCAAGGTTTCAACCTGAAACATCAACATTTCCTTTCCTCCCACAGATGCTGCTTGTCCTGCTGAGTTCCTCCAGCAGGTTGTTTGTTACTCAGACTACTGGACATCCTTTGGTGTTGTAGACATGGCGGCCATCTATTATCCACCTACCCTACTCTACCAACTCAATCCTTCACCCCTCCTCAATCCATCAATCACCTCTGCCCCCCATCTTACCACTCCCTTCTCTTCATACCAGCTAACTCCCCTCTCCACTTTTAGTTCTAATGCAGGGTTTTGACAATGTGGCTCCTCCCCCCCCCCAATACAAATACTTCTCAATCTGTTACACTTTTCTAACAAATTGTTTATTGATCGTTTGGGTATTGAAGTTACTAAACCATGGGCACTTAACAGTCCCGCCCAATCTTTCTCAAGCCACCCCCTCCACAAAAAATATTCAGTAACCAATCGCACTGTCGTAGCTTAATCAGCTGACCTTTCCAGCGAGGATTTTATTATTCACCTCTTTGGTTAAAGGTGTCCATCTTTTCAGAGAACCTTTATGAAGTGCCAGATTAGAACAATTCCTGACAACAAAGCATAGGGTTTTATTAGTCTTCATGAAATCCTCTGGTGAATTGCTCACTAGATTGGAATTACTCTGCAGTACCAAAGAGATATTTGATGACTAAACTATAGAATTCTGTTTTTGTTTGGTAGGGAATGGGAAAGTACCACAGTTCAGCAGTTCACTTTCGTCCTGACAGATATAGATGGATTTCAGCGGTTTGGTTTTTGTCGGCTGACTGGGAGTTCGAAGACCTGCATCTGCATCCTCAGGTAGGATGGGGTGATGGGCCCAGAGCTTTGACAATTTCTCCAAGCTGTGTTTCCTCCCAAAACACTTACGAAAAGTAACAAAACAGAATTGTTTTAGTCCTTCTCTCCAATTACCTGTCTCCTCACTCCAGCTGGTAAAGAATCCACATTGCCAACCCCCCTTCCTCAAACACCAAGTTCCACTCCATTTCCAAAACTGAAATCCTACAACCTGTCATGCTCCTGAGACTGTCCACGAAGAACCACAGAGTCAGAAATGAAAGTGTTCAGGGCTGACTGTGTAAAATTCAGTTCTACTTGCAGCTCCACAGGTAATGAAGAATCTCTAGGACTGAGAGAAAATCTAGGCAATGGTCGCCAGGTGGCAAGTAACAGACTATGCACGTGTCAGACAAGTATCCTTTTCAAATAATCAAACTACATTCAGCAGCCTTACTGCCCCAATATCGTGGGTCACCGTTGACCTACAGTTTAACAGAACCAATCACACAGATACTATAATACCCTGCAGTGAATGAGTTACTCCTGCCTTCTCAAAGCTTTTGTACCATTTACTTGTCACATATTATTAAGTGTGACGGTTTACCTTGTATTTGATCAAATAAGAAGAACTCCAACAACTATCAAGAAGTGCAGATCCATCTAAGCCAAGCAACTTGTTTGTTTCAGACCCAGTCCTCTACCCCAACTATTTTCTCCTCTGCCACTAACACACCAAGGTTACAACGTGCACCAAGAACAAGATGCTCTCTGTTAATCTTCCCGAATGTCTTTGTCAGCACCTCCAAAATCCACCATCTCTACAGGCTAGAAGGCAATGGCAGTAGCTACTTGTGAACACCTGGTTGTCTTCCAAGACACCAACTGGAGATATATCAAAATTTCTTTATTGTCACTTGGTTCTAGTATTGAAATTTTATGCTCAGTTTCCACTTCATTAGGTACACCTGCACACCTGCTCCTTAATGCAAATATCTAATCAGCATTCAATGCATAAAAGCATGCAGACAAGGTCAGGAGGTTCAGTTGATGCTTAGAGCAAACATCAGAATGGGGAAGAAGTATGACCTAAGTGACTTTGACCGTGGAATGATTGCTGGTGCCAGACAGGGTGGTTTGAGTATCTCAGAAACTTCTGATCTCCTGGGATTATCACACACAATATTTTCTAGAGTTTACGGAGAATGATGCAACAAACTGAATATGCCTTGACTCTTTTTTTTATATTTTGTTTTGTTTTTTGGGTTTTGTTTTTTATATTATGTGTTTTTCCATTGTATTTTTTGTTGCCGCTTGCATGATCTGTTTCTTTTGCACGCGGAGGGCATTGACATTTACTCTTCGAACAGGTTCCCTGGCTGCCTGTGGGGAAGACAAATCTCAGGGTTGTATATTGCATCCATACTTTGATAATAAATGTACCTTCAATCTTTATGAAAAAACTTTCCCCTCAGATCCCCTTTAAAACGCCTTCCTGTCACATCAAGTATATGACTCCTAGCATGTAGAGGTAGTGGGTTTTGGAGTTGCTGACTAAGACATTCCAGCATATTATATAGAGCATCGCGTACTTGGTGGACATTGTAACCTTCGTGTGTTAGTGGCAGAGGAAGAAATAGTTGGGGTGCTGAACAAATAATCTGTTTGCCATAAATGGTTCTGTACTTCTTGATAGCTGTTGGAGTCTTCTCATCTGATCTTGTACAAGGTGTACCATCACACTTACTAATATGTAACTAGTAAGTGGCACAAAGGCCTCGAGGGGACAGAGATGAGTAATTCACTGCAGGTTATGTGTGGCTACTCATAAACACGAGAGATCCTGCAGATGCTTGATAGCTTAAGCAATGCACACTTAATGCTGGAGGAGCTCAGCAAATCAGGTAGCATCTATGGAGAGGAATACACATTGCCTTTCCCCTCACCTGCCAGCTTGTACACTTTCCCCTTCCCCACCACCCTAATCTGGCTTCTCTCCCCTTCCTTTCCAGTCCTTGGTCCAAAACCTAAGCTGTTTATTCCCCTCCATAGGTGCTGCCTGATTTGCGGAGTTCCTTCAGCATTTAGTACGTGTGTGGCTAGTTACTTACCTCCACATTAATTATTCTCAACACCAGTGCCCAGCAAGGTTGCAGCACCCTTCTCTACTCCCAGCACACTCATGACTGTGTGGCCATATTCTGCTTAACTTCATTTACAAGTTTGCAGATGATACCACCATACTGGGCTGTATCTCAAATAACGAGATGGAGGAAGGAGAAGAAAGTGCAGGAAGAAGATGGAGAGCTTAATAACATGGTGTCATGCTGTACACTTTCCCTCAATATAGCTGGTTGTTGACGTCAGGAAGGGGAGCAGGGCACATACTCCTGTCTACATCAACCGTGCTGGGGGTCAGAGGGTTGACAACTTCAAGTTCCCAGGAGTAAGCATCACCAGTAGCCTGTCCTGGTCCGACCACGTAGACTCCACAGCCACAAAAGCTCACCAATGCCTCTGTTTCCTCAGAAGGCTAAAGAAATTTGACATGTGCCCATCAATCCTTACCAACTTTTGTCTATGCACCATAGGAAGAATCCTATCTGGATGCATAACGGTGTGGTATGGCAACTGCTCTGCCCCCGACAGCAAGAAACAACAGAGCGTGGCGGACACAGTTCAGCACATTATGGAAACCAGCCTCCCCTCCTCAGGCAGCACACACAAAATGCTGGTGAATGCAGCAGGCCAGGCGGCATCTATAGGAAGAGGTACAGTCAGGACTCACAAAGGGTCTCGGCCCGAAACGTCGACTGTACCTCTTCCTATAGATGCTGCCTGGCTTGCTGCGTTCACCAGCATTTTGGGTGTGTTGCTTGAATTTCCAGCATCTGCAGATTTCCTCGTGTTTGCGTTTTTAAACTCTCCTCCTCAGACTGGCTCTGTAAAGCAGTCAGCATAATCATAGATGCTACTCGCTCTGGACATTGTCTTTTTCCAGTGTCCCATCAGGCAGAAGATACAAAAGCCTAAAGGCATGTACCACCAGTTTCAATACAGCTTCTACCCCTTGTTATAAACCATTGAATGGTTCCCTAGTACGGTAAGATTGATTCTTAACATCACAATCTACCTCAGTTATGATCTTGCACCTTCTTCTCTGTCTGCACTGCACTTTCTATTAGCCGTTACACGTTGTTCAACTTTGTTATTTTTATCTTGTACTACTTCAACTCACTGTAACGATTTGATCTGTATGAACAGTATGCAAACAAGCCTTTCATTGTACCTCAGTACATGTGACAATAATAAACCAATTCCATTTCCTCTTACTTTGACACCCCTATCATGAAAAAGAGGTTCTAATTATCTATCCTGTATCGGCCTCTCATAATTTGACGTACTATATCCATCAAGTACCTCTCATGTGACCTTGCTCCAGGGAAATCAAACCCAGCCTATGCATTCTCCCTTTATAATTAAAGTCTTCCATTCCAGGCAACATCCTGGTAAATTTCCTCTGCATCTTCTCCAGTGCAATTACATCACAAATTTCTATAGGGGTACCGTGGAGATCATTCTAACTTGCTGTGCACCATCTGGTATGGGGTGGGAGGGTGGTGGGCTACTGCACAGGGTCGAAGTAAGCTGCAGCCAGTTGTAAGATTAGTCAGCTCCATCATGGGCACTAGCCTCCATAATATTTAAGACATCTTCGAGGAGCGATGCCTCAAAAAGGCAGCATCCATCATTAAGGACCTTCACCACCCAGGACATACCTGTTCTCATTGCTGCCGTCAGGAAGGAGGTACAGGAGTCTGAAGGCACACACTCAATGATTCAGGAACAGCTTCTTCCCCTTTGCCATCCAATTTCTGAATGGACATTGAACCCATAAACGTTACCTCACTGCTTTTTTAAATTTCTATTTTTGCACTACTAATTTAATTCAACTACCTAATAAATAATATACACTTACTGTAATTCAGCTTTTTCTCTGTCATTATGTATTGCACTGTAACGCTGCCACAAAGACAACAACTATCACAATATATGCCAGTGATATTAAACCTGATTCTGATTCCTGTTGCATGGTGACTGAAATTGTATTCAACACTCCAAGCCTAACCAGTGTTTTGTTGAGTTATAACACCATGTCCCAACTCACAGACTACCAATCAGAAAAGAATCCCTCCACAAATGCCCTCTGCTTCTTCTCAGATGTGACCCAATTAGCCAGTTTGCCTCAGATCTCATGTTTAAACTTCCTGGACCAACCTAACATGGGACTTTAGTAAAGCTTTTCACAAAATCCATGTTTACTGCCCTGTAAACCCTGAAATAACACAACCCACATTAAATTTTGTGATTACTCAGGCACAATCAGGAGCCAGTAATTGTCCAGAAGTACCAATGTTTGTACATGTAGGATACAGTATTCATAAAGGGGAGCTTCTGGGACCTCCCCATTTAGCAGATTAGTAATCACTGAGTGGTTTTGCCCAGCTAAGAAAGGAAACATGATTACAAAGAAAGTTAGCTTTCCAGTGGAGATGAACTGTGTGTGTGTGTGTGTGTGTGTGTGGTCACATGGCAGAGTGGAAGTTGATATTTCTATTGCCAACCACATTCAGAGGAACTGAAATGTTTCCTGAAATATTTCAAAATCTAAAGTTGCCTGGAATGGTGAGTGACAACTTGAGAACAGAAAACAACACGGACGCTCTGCACATAGTGTGTGCAATGAAGTGCTCTAAAGTATAGCGATTGTTTTTAGTTTAAGCAAGGAAGTGTTGCTTTATAGCAGCAATCAAACACCAATGAGATGAATTTGTTTGCCGTGTCACTGATAATGTCAAGATTCTGTCAAAGACAGCAGATAAACTGGCTGCTCCCTTTAAGATATTGCTAAGGGATCTTTAATGTATCTGAAGCAAGAAGACAGGATTTTAACTTCCACACCTTGCCCAAAAGATTGCCACACATACACTCAGTGGCCATTTTATTAGCTACCTCCTGTACCTAATGAAGTAGCCACTGACTGTATATCTGTATATCCATGACCTTCTGCTGCAGTAGCCCGTCCACTTCAAGGTTTGAGGTGTTGTGTGTTCAGGGATGCTCTTCTGCACACCACTGTTGTAACACGTGGTTATTTGAGTTACTGTTGCCTTCCTGTCAGCTTGAACCAGTCTGGCCATTCTCCTCTGACCTCTGTCATCAACAAGGCATTTTCACCCACAGAGCTGCTGCTCACTGACTGTATTCTGCTTTTTATACTATTCTCTGTAAACCCTAGAGACTGTTGTTGTGTGTGAAACTCACAGGAGGTCAGCAATTTCTGAGATGCTTAAACCACCCCATCTGGCATCAACATCATACCACACTCAAAATCACTTAGATTGCAATTCTTTCCCATTCTGATGTTTGTTCTGAACAACAGCTAAACCTCTTGACCATGACTGCATGCTCTTATGCATTGAGTTGCTGCCAAGTTATTGGTTGATTAGATATTTACATTGATGAACAGGTGTATCTAACAGAGGAGAGGCAGGGAAGATCTTCTCTTCAGAGAAAGAAGAAGGAAACAGCAGCATGTGAGACTTCTTTGCAGCCCTGTGCCCTCCAGAGGAGAGACTAGGGAGGGAGATTCCTCCCCTGATCACTGCCATTCATTTCCAAGGATCTCATTTCAGAAGATCTGGATTCAAGTTAATCATTCTGTTGTGGTTCAGATTATATTCCAAGGCTGAAGAAAGAATTGGCTCAACTAAGCAAACATTTGCCTCACGCATCTAGAGGGCCCTAAATTAATCTGCACTGTGGATACTGTTAGCTCCAGTAATGCCAAAGTTAGGACCATGGGGAACTTAAAGCAGTATAGTACAGGCCCTTTAGCCCATGATGTTGTGCCAACCCTTTAACTCTGAAGTCAATATAATCCTTCCCTCCTACATAGCCATCCATTTTTCCTTCAACCATGTGCCTACCTAAGGATCTCTTAAATATCCCTTATATATCTTCTCTACCACTGTCCCAGAAGGGCAATCCACACACCCACCCCTCTCTGTGTAAAAAAAAAACAACTATCTCTGACATCCCACTTACATTTTCCTCCAATCACCTCAAAATCATGCCACTTCATATTGCCCTGTAAAAAAGAAGCCTTTGGCTGTCCACTCTTATCGCCTTGAACACCTCTATCAAGACACCTCTCATCCTCCTTTGCTCCAAAGAGAAAAGCCCTAGCTCACTCAACCTATCCTCTAAGATACAGTATGCCCTCTAATCCATGGAGCAAACCTGGTAAACCTCCTCTGCACCCTTTCTAAAGCTTCCACGTCCTTCCTATAATGAAGCGACAGGAGCTGAACACAATACTCCCAAATGTGGTCTAACCCAAGCTTCATAGAGCAACAATACACATGGCAACTTTGAAGGATCAATGGACATGGATCTCTCAGCTCCTCCATACGGTTAAGAATCCTGCCATTAACACTGTATTCAGCTTCAAGTTTGACCTTCCAAAGTGTATCACTTAACACTTTTCCAAATTGAAGTCCATCTGCCACCTATCAGCCCAGCTCTGTATTCATATCAATGATCCTTTGTAACTTGCGACAACCTTCTACACTATCCACAACACCAGCAACCTTCATGTCACCTGAAAACTTGCTAACCTTCCACCTACTCATTCAAGTCATTTATAAAAATCACAAGGTGCAGGGATCCCTGTGAAACGTCACTGATCACCAGCCTCCAGGCAGAATGCATTCCATCTACTAACTCCCTCTGCCCTCTGTGGACCAGGCAATTCTAAATCTACTCAGCCAAGTTTCCTTGGATCCCATGCCCCCTGACTTTCAGAATGAGCCTTGTCAAACTCCTTACTAAAATCCAAATACACCACATCCACAGCTCAGACTTCATCAATTTATTTTGTCACTTCCTCAAAGAATTCATTCAGGCACATCCTCTTTCTTAACGTTAACATGTTCCATTATATCAGCCTGTTTTGTACTGTCCTCACGTTCATCAACGTCCCTCTCATTGGTGAATGCTGAAGTAAGATTTTCATTAAGGACCTTCCCTATCTCTTCCAACTGCAAGCATATTTATCCCCCAATGTGCTACCCTCACTCTAGTCATCTCTCTGTTGTTCAAGTGCATGCAGAATGCCTTTAAGTGCATTGATCCTACTTTCCAAGGCCTTCTCAAGTCCCTTCTCGCTCTCCTAAGTCCATTCTTAAGCTTCTTCCTGGCTATCTTGTAACATTCTAGAGTCCTGTCTGATCTTTTCTTCCTAAACCTCAAGTAAGCTTCTTTCTTCCTCTTAACTAGATGGTCCACAACTCTTGTCATCCATGATTCCTTCACCCTACCTTCCTTTCCTTGCCTCAATGGGAAAACCTATCCGGAACGCCATGTAAATGCTCCTTAAACAACCTCCACATTTTTAATCTGCATTTCCCTGAGTACATCTGTTTCTAGGTACAAAGCTTTTAGGACTCTCATTCATAATTTGTCTCCCTGAGGAGTCACATATGCAGTTGTTGGCTGGGGGTTGTATGGCAGTATGACTGAATAGCCTTCTCTTACCCATCCTCCTGAAGGGTGGGAATGAATCTAAAGCAGTAGAGGACATCCAGGTGCATGCAGCAAGGAGTAAACAAGAGGACAAGCGTTTGACAGAGAAGGCAATGAAAGAGAAATAATTAGAAAAACTATGATAGAAGGAATTTTGGAATATGAAGACATTCATTTGTTTGTTATGTGCCATGTCGTATGATATGGGCGATCATGGTCTTTCCATGACCACAAATGTTCTTGGCAAATTTTTTCTACAGAAGTGATTTGTGATTGCCTTCTTCTGGGCGGTGTCTTTGCAAGCCATTATTAATACTCTTCACAGATTGTCTACTTGACGTCAGTGGCCTCATAACTAGGACTTGTGATGTGCACCAGCTGCTCATACGACCATCCACCACTGTCTCCCGTCACTTCACGTGACCCTGATCAGGGGTTCTAAGCAGGTGCTACAGCTTGCCCAAGGCTGGCCTGCAGACTGCCAGCGGGAGGGAGCGCCCTACACCTCCTTTGGTAGAGACATATCTCCACCCGGCCACCCAGTGAAGACATAGAAAAGGATAAAAGCACTAAAAATCTCTCTATGACTCCATAACCCAGGGTGGGAAATAAAATGTATCAATTTCTTAAGTTAAAGTTGATAATTGGGCTGTGACTTCTCGGTTTCATTTCTCCATTATACCAGAGCTATGCATTTCTTTTAATCAATTGTTTCCATTTGTCTTCTAGTTTCCTGCCCTGGTTTGAAGTTTTCTACAAACTCTTAAACAATATAGCTGACTTCTTGGCAAAAGGACAGGTACAGTAAATATTACAATATTATCCTCACTGTATAAAATGAGTAAACCTTACCTTGTAATATGCATCTGCTGTAGATATGGATAGATTTTAGATTTCAGAGAATTAGTTTGATCTTACAGATCTTCAAACTTTCCAACAGACAAAATTTACTGCCTCTACACTGCCCCATCAAACACTGCAGGGCAGGAACGAAGTGGCTTATATGCAGAATAAACTCCCTCTACAATACGTGTCATGTATGTTATCCTGACAGGAACAGCATAAGTTAGAGAATAAGCTTTCTCTTTAACACAATAACTCTGCAGATGCTGGAAATACAGAGCAACACACACAAAATGCTAGAGGAACTCAGCAGGTCAGGCAGCATCGATAATTCATCTCCATAGATGTTGCCTGACCTGCTGAGTTCCTCCAGCATTTTGTGTCTGTGTGTATGTGTGAACTTTCTCTTTCCTGTCCCATAATACACAGCAAGTCCTGATACAGCACAAATGACACAAGGAGTTGAAGCCTCCTCTACACTGTCCCAGCACAGACCTTCTGGGTGGGGACGGCACTGGTTGATTTGACTGAAAGCACCTGGCCCTAACCAGTGTGAAGTAGCTACATGGCAGAGTGTGGAAACTATGGAGCAGAGAGGAGATGTTTTGTTCTCCATCTACATTAGACTGTCATCATCAACATCATTATGTGCCGTGTTGGTCATAGGATGTGGGTGATTATGGTCTCAAATTTTACTACAGAAATGGTTTGCCTTTGCCTTTGTCTGGGCAGTTTCTTTACAAGACGGGTGACCCCAGCCATTATCAATACTCTTCAGAGATTGTCTGCCTGGTGTCAGTGGTCACATAAGCAGGACTTGTGATGTGCACCAGCAGCTTATACGACCATCCACCACCTGCTCCCATGGTTTCGCGTGATTCTGATCTGGACGGTGGGGCGGGGGAGGGGGGTCTAAACAGGTGCTATACCTTGCCCTAGCGGAGGGAGGGAAGGAGCACCTTACACCTCCTTTGGTAGAGACGTATCTCCACCCCACCACCCGAACTTTAGATTGTAAGAGGTGGGAAAGAGCTTTTGCAAGCCTTATTAAGTACACCTTGTGCATCCTGTAGGGTTGGTTACTGTGTTAAGGAAGGTCAATGGGAATGAAAGAGAGAATATAATATCCTGGGAGTGGGTTGCTGAAATCTAAAGGGAAGCCATTTTTTTTATATCTTGTGCACATGTAAACTCCCTTCCCATCCTATTTTTCTGGCCCATCTCAGCTAAGGCTGCCTAGATAATGAAGGTTCTTATCCCTCCAGAAGGAAGCCAATTAGCTGTGAACTGTTCACTGACATAAATCAAGAGATAACCTTGATATTGCAGCTGTTCTCATACATCGTGCCCTCAGTTTCCACTTCCTTTGCACCCTTTCTCTCTCAAGCATTCATTCATTCATTACCTTTAATGAAGAATGAGTGTGGCTCTTAGATCCTTGTAGTCACCTCTATATATACGTCATTGTGACACCTCTTCTTGTGGACCCCCCCCCCAGCTGCACCTGTATACTTTAATGACTCCAAGAATGGAGCCATGGGTTCTTCACAACTTAATATGAATGACACGTTAAAGTGCTGATATTTGCCACTAGCGGTGTCTGTCTGAAGAGCAAGGGGACTTGGAGTGAGGCACTGCGATAACTTGGAGTCCATCACTGAGGTGGTGGACATCCTGGTGTCCCATTCTGAGTCTCCTGTCATTGATGGAAAGGGCTATTGAAGGTCAGCCCAAGAGTGTTGAGGGACTTCATCAGCATTGGCCAAACTGACCCATGTCCTCCAATAGTTTTCAGGGGGAAGTCCCAAATGATGGACGAACTGGCTGTGAAGTTCCTCAGAGAGGCTTGGGACCCTGGTTGAAAACCATGCACCATTTCTGAGGGAGAACCTGGCAGTTGATTGATGCTCTGCTCACAACACAGGACTGACATTTTTTTTCTTGCTGAAGATGGGTGATAAAAACACTGGCCCCTTGATCTCCCATCTCTGCATGGATTACAGGATGGTCCTTACCCATGCTATGTGTACTTACCTAGCATGATGCTGACCCACATCCTCCTATATGATTCTGGGCTGGTTCATCCAGGATAATATCCATTTAGTCCATCATTCCTACAGGACTGCCTGATTGTTGCCTTACTTTTCCTTGACCTGGTGAAGGTGATATGGATTATGAATACCCTTTTGGACTACAATTCAGATTCAGGCAGCCTTGTGACTAGAGTTCATTATCTGCATAGTGCCACAGTGTGTCTGTTTAGAGTTAAGAAGTCTTTGGTGGTGCTCCTTCAGTTTGGAAGAGGAATGCCTCAGGGATGCCCCACATTTGGTCAGTTCTATCTGTATGGAGACATTCCTTCATCAGCTTCAGAGATGACTATAAATGGCCTGGCCTTGGATGTCATTCTCTCAGCTTGCGCTAATGGCTTGTGCACAGTGGTCACATATGTCGGAGGATGCATAAATGATCAATAGCTCTTCTGCCATGGTTGGAAGGGTTATTTCAAAGAAACATTTTAGATTTCCGGTAGGGCTCCCTATTGAGTGAGGGAGAACTCTCTCATGGAGTACCAGGTCAGCCGTTACCGTCTGTTTTGATGCAACATCCTCTCACAACATACGAAGACTACTGTGAACTATCAGGTCAGTGGAAAAGGTCTTTGGCTGCAGTCTACCCCCTCTGCAGGACTTGTATGTGTCCAGGACAAAGCAGTAGGCAGGAAAAATCATTGCAGATACTACCCACCCAGCAAACTGCCTTTTTTTCCTTCTGGAAAGTGCTGTAGGGCTATTAAAACAAAAACTTAATGCCTTCTTAAAAGTTCCTTCCCCCAGACAGTTAATCTAGAAACATAGAAAACCTACAGCACAGTACAGGCCCCTCAACCCACAAAGCTGTGCCGAACATGTCCTTACCTTAGAAATTACCTAGGGTTACCCATAGCCCTCTATTTCTCTAAGCTCCATGTACCTATCCAGGAGTCTCTTAAAAGACCCTATCATATCCGCCTTCACCACCGTCGCCGGCAGCCCATTCCACGCACTCACCACTCTCTGCATAAGAAACTTACCCCTGACATCTCCTCTGTACCTACTTCCAAGCACCTTAAAACTGTGCCCTGTCGTGCTAGCCATTTCAGCCCTGAGAAAAAGCCTCTGACTATCCACACAATCAGTGCCTCTCATCATCTTATACACCTCTAATCTGTTCAACCATTCTAGTTAACCCCACCCTTCCCCAACTTATTACCCCCATCATTGCACTGTACTGTAAACACTTTAAACCACTTTTTAAAATGCTGTTTACATTGTAAATACATGCTGGTATTTATAGATACAGTATATACAATTTTATCCCATATCTGTACCTGAAGCTCTAACTTTACTTTGTATAATTCTTTATTCTTTATAGTTATTAAATGTTGTTTTTTTCTTGTATGTCATACCCCGACCAACACACCACGGTAAGTTCCTAATAGTGTAAATGTAAGCGGTGAATAAAGTTGATCTTTGATCTGTGACACATCCACGGGGACTCTATTTGAGTTACGCCAAGACATAACCAGGAAACTAACAAACTGGAGTTGTAAGTCACCATTTGGATAGGATTTTGGACGGAACTGCTTCAACAGAGACTATTTGGTGTTTAACCAACCTGTAACTACGATTTTGTGGTGCTGGTCGTCATTTTGGTCCTGTCCACCAAGTTGATAAAGATTCTGAGACCTAGGGAAATCACAAATGAGGGTGACCAGTTGCTGGGGTGCCAGTATACCTGGGCTACCGCACTCTGCCTTCACAGCCTTCTCCCTTCTAATATGTTGCTGACATGCTTTTCCTACTGGGACCCGGCCGTCAAGAAAAAACTAGCAAATATTAGACGTGCTTCTCTCAGTGAACTTCAGGAGACTTTTATTGGGTTCTAGAACATAGTCACCTTAGCTGGAACACTGTCCCCAGAGGGGAGTTCCATTTGGTCTATTTTCACCAGAAAGTGAAGGAGGAAGTTGAACAACACCAACTAGGAGTCACATCTTTAGTATTGACATGGCTCAAGAACATCAAGTGATTCTGTTCTGACAGACCCTGGCCCCAGAATGCTTCTTGGGACCCATTGGCACATTCCTTGGGAATTGCCTTCATGCTGTTCCGTATTCTGAGGAAGAGTTCCCTTTAGATGCTGCTCCTCCACGCTCCCAACAATTTTTGCCTTTTGTCACAGTGCATTTGGCCACCTAGTGGTGAAGGGAAATTATTGCAGTGTTAAGGTTGGAACAGAGATAGTTTCATCCAATAGTGGAGTAAATGACAGGCCAAATGGCCGACTCCACCTTCTAACTTGCAGGTTGTTGTGTAAAAGATGTCTCTTTGTGACAGCCTGCTTTACAATGGTGACAGGGTAAATGAAATTACATAAAACAATAGACACTGGAGAGGGTTCAAAAGAGGTTCACAAAAATGATTCCAGGATTGAACGGCTTGTCATATGAAGAGTGTTTAAAGGCTTTGGGTCTGTATTCATTATAATTCAAAAGAATGAGAGGTAACCTCATTGAAACCTATCGAATGTTAAAAGGCCTTGGTAGAGTTGGTGCAGAGAAGATGTTTCCTTTGGTGGGAGAGTCCAGAGCCAGAGGACACAGCTTCAGGATAGATGAATGTCCTTATAGAATGGAGATGAGGAGGAATTTCTTTAGCAGCAGAGTGGAATTCAACGCCACAGGTGGCTGTGGAAAGTCATCGGGCAAAATTTGATAGATTCTTAATTAGTCAGGACATAAAAGGGTATGGGGAGGAGGTAGAGAGGGAAAATAGATCAGACTCAATGGGCCAAATGGTCTAATTCTGTCCCTTTATCTTGTGGTCTTATAGATTACAAGGTAGGTTTAAGGGCTTCCAGACTTCAGTTTACATGGCCTGAATGAGTTGGCATTTCAAATAACTATAGAATGTAAGAAGTGACAGCCCCTATGTGAATATTTGAATACCCACTCTTCAGATTCTGGCCATATGTACCAGACATTAGGCCACTTAGTATGACAGAGGGACCTTCCTGTCAGTTTGCTGTCTATTCACAGCTCCAGACAGTTGGAGACAAGGACTGTCAGTCCCCGTTGTTTGCCCACCCATCCTTCAAGGTTATGCCTATATGATCCCGGGGTTGGGATTGTGTAAGTGTCTGACTGGTGTGTACAGTACGGGTTAACTACAGGGTACAGCTCGCTCTACTTTGTCCCAGTAAACGTGTTTGTAGATTTTTAACTCTAGGAATGTTTCCACATGATTATTTCCATTTTTAAATTCTCTGGCCTCTGGTAATGTTTTAGCTCCACAGCCCTGCTCAGCTTGAAGTATCATGTGTGCATTTTTGTTCCTGCAGTACAGTGAAATGAAAGAGCTCCTAAGCCTTCTGCACGCTCAGCCACCACCCCAGTCAGACTCTCCACTCAATCTCGAATTTGTAAGTAAATAGAATAAAGCCGTATTTATTCCACTTCTTTCACTGCCTGGGGTATCCAAATTGTATCCAGTAACCAACCCATAGTTTGTTTCTGCTCCCAGTCTGAACCCAGGAAGCAGACAGACTACAAAAGGCACATTGAACAGCTGAGATCAACTGGCCCACTATAGATGGTTTCAGTAATTCCAGGATAGTAAGAATGGCTAAAGTAAGCCAACAGTCTTTACCGGAAATCCTGCTATCCCCGTTTTACTGCAATCACATACACAAGATTTCCTTAGAAGAAAATCTTGCACTTCTATACTCCCTTTCAAGAGCTCAGGGAATAAAGTGTCTTAGGAATGTAACCACTGTTCTAAGAAACCTGGCATCAATCTGTGCACAGGGAGCAGTATTAGAATAATAAGCAAATAAATTGTTGGTGACGTTGATTAAGACACACACACGAACCCAGTTACTTTGGCGGGTACGTTGGCATGCAGAAATGATTGCATTAGTCTGGCCATTGCAGCTGTGGAATTTAACTTTGAACATTTTTTCTTAAATATGGAATTAATGTTCATATCAATGCCGGTAACAAAGGCTGTTGTGTAAATCTCTCTGGTCCTTCAATATCTTTCTTTTGAGGGAGGGAATCTGCCACCCTTACAGTATGTAGATGAAAGTAAATTGCCTCCTTAGTTCAGGGGTAAGTAAGGGTGGAAAAACAAATTGTCATTAATGATCATTTAAACAGAAAGATTTGGAGCCACCGAATGGTTTTCAACTGAGGGAGCACAGGATAACTTGCTTTAGCAGTGCAGAACACCTGGTTATGTGTGCTAAACATAAAGAGATTTTGTAGATGCTGGAAATCCAAAGCAACACAGACAAAATGTTGGAGAAATTCAGCAGGTCAGTCAGGGTCTATGAGGAGGAATAAACAGTCGACGTTTCAGGACAAAATTACGCCATCAGGACTGGAAATGAATCTTTTTTATTCTGGCTTCTTCCCTCTTCCTTTCCAGTACTGATGAATGAGTCAACTTGCAAAGTCAACTGCTTATTCCCTCTATAGATGCTGCCTGGCTCTCTGAATTCCTCCAGCACTTACTGTGTGTGTTGCTAAGGATTGTGTGCTCAAAGCCTTTTGTTTAGGCCTTGGATCCTCAACTGACCGATTCAGCCAAAAGTACTCACTGCTGAATCATTCCTGAGAACAAGAAAATTGAGGCATTTCATAGTGCAAAAAATGCTAAAATATAAGGTTGTAATGTGATATTTCAGAATGAACAATAATCACACAATACTGTCTCACAAGGCCCAACAGCTGGGAGTTACGACGGAACGATTTCTGAAAGACATGAAGAGGGATGCTGGTAGTGGTATGGCACCGGTGAGTCGGGCAAAATCCCGATGACCAGCACCACTGTACTGGCAATGACAAGATTAACCCAATAACTAAACAGCATCTAACCCCACGCCTGCATGTTGATCAAATTAACTAGCAACATATGCCACATGTGGTATAGAAAACTTGCCTGCTGTGAACTAACCTGTACTCTAACTGCAGTGTGAGTAGGCTGTTACATTTCCTTTTCTGAGCAAGGGTTAATCCCTAGTAAGTGCTGCTTATGGGTCATTTACTCTACAATTGGGCTTTTATAGTCCCATGGGTAGAATCTTACTGACTGTAGTAGTCTCCTTAGGGGGTGAAGGCCCTTCTTCAACAGACAGATGAGATGCTCGGTCCAAGGGGTCCATTTCGCACAGAGTACAGTAGCTCATATTGGGGACTAAAGGTTGGATCAATATGAACAAGAGATTCTGCAGATGCTGGAATGGAGCAGCACACACAAAATGACAGAGGAACCCAGCAGGTCAGGCAGCATCAATAAACACTCAACATTTCAGGCCAAGACTCTTCATCAGGACTGGAAAAGAGGGGGGTGGGGAGACACTAGAATAAAAAGGTTGGGAGGGGTTGGGTGGTGGGGAAGGAGGAGGACAAGCTGGAAGGTGATAGATGAAGCCGGGTACAGGGAAAGGAAAGGCTGGAGACGAGAGTGGACCATGGGAGAAAGGGGAGAAGGAGGGAGAGATGATAGGCAGGTGAGGAGGAGAGATAGGCCAGAATGGGAAATAGAAGAAGAGGGAAGGGGGTGGGGGAAATAAGAAAAAAAAGTACTGGAAGAAGGAAAACAACAGGAATTCTGCAGATGCTGGAAATTCAAGCAACACACATCAAAGTTGCTGGTGAATGCAGCAGGCCAGGCAGCATCTCTAGGAAGAGGTACAGTCAACGTTTCAGGCCGAGACCCTTCGTCAGGAAGGAGGAATTGATGTTCATGGATTGAAATCCATATCAACACTGTACCCACCCCCACCCCTCCCTCCATCCTGATCACATTAGAAGGGGAAATTGAGCTATGTTTGTCAGAAGTGGAGCTCACAAAAAGAAAATTAAACAAACCATGATAGGTGCAGATGACCGTTTGTCCAGGACAATAGGCCCACTCTGCAGTGAAGTCATCAACTGTATGTTAAATTGTTCAACACCCCTCCTCCACCTCCAAGGAAAGTAAGAGGTGGAGGAGGAGGCACACAGGTAACATAGACGAAAGGAACAAAAGAAGATAAGAGAGAGGAAATGAGAGGGTGGGGTAAGAACAGAAGACAATGAAAGAGATCTTATGCATCAACACTTTTATTACAATGACAACTTTACCATTTCAGTCTTGCTTTTGTCATTTTCCATTAACCGCTTGACGTCAATCTTGTCATTGTTGGAGGATATGCCTTCCAATGTTGATCAATTCTCAATCTAATCACTGACATAAATAATGACTCTGCAGACAGTAACCTTTACAATTATGTGACCTTCGTCTCCTCTTGGTTCTCCCCCAGCTTTCTTATTTCATTGCCCCTGACAGCAACAGCTTGCCTACAATCCCGGAGAGTGTAAGTATCACAGGATGTGAGGGGGTGCTGACGGGAGGTGGGGGGGGGGGCTGCAGTGATGGTTCCAGACGGGTGGGCAATGGGTTATTCCCTGTGGGCAGTCTGGCCAATGGCAAAATTTAGTTTAGCAAGGAAGTGTCAGGAGCCCACCCATTTTCTGATTTTAGTCTTTCTTTCTTTCCACCCCAATAATGATATTGGAGTGCTGATTTCACCTACCACGTAGATTCCTGTCTTACACTTTGTAAGTGTAAAAGATATTTGACCACAATGGAATTATCTTCATGTGCACGCTCACTCACTTTTCAGACTCAAACATGAACTCAGATGTATACTTGCACCTACAGTGTTGTATGTCTCACTATCATCACACACCTTACCATGCTCTCACTCTATCACACTCACGCTTGTACAGTTATCAGCCAGAGTTTCGACCACTTGAAATAATAAACCAGTCAATCCGTGTTAGTTTCTGATTAATGTGACATTAACCCAAAACTAACCCATTCCAGCCCCTACTCCCCTGCTAGAATGCACATTTGAAGGACATTTAAAAATCAGACTGGTAACGAACTCAGCCAGGGAAAAGTGTTTAAAAGAAGAGGAGAGAATGGGGACAAACAGAATGCAATCAAACATACACAGTACACCCAAGTCATTGCGTGCATTTAAGACAGAGATAGATAGGTTCTTGATTAGCCAGGGTATCAAAGGTAATGGGGAGAAGGCAGGGGAGTGGGGATGACTGTAAGAATTGGATCAGCCCATGATTGAATGGTGGAGCAGACTCGATGGGCCAAATGGCCTACTTCTGCTCCTATGTGTTATGGTCTTACGGTCTTAAAATGCTGGAGGAACTTAGCACGTCATACAGCATCTGTGGAAATGAATAAATAGTTGACATTTTGGGCCGGAAAGGAAGAGGGAAGGCACTAAAATAAAAATGTGGGTGGGGGAGGAGGGGAGGACTAGCTAGAGGGTGATAGGTGAAGCCAGTGGATGGGAAAGGTAAAGTGCTAAAGAAGAAGGAATCTGATAGGAGAGGACAGTAGACTGCAGGGGAATCGGAAGAAGGAGGGGATCCAGGCAGAAGTAATAGGCAGCTGAAAAGAGGTAAGAAGCCACAGTGGGGAATAGAGGAAGAGCAAAGGGGAAGGGATCTTTTTTTGCTGGAAGGAGAAATCGATATTCATGTTCTCAGGTTGGAGACTGCCGAGATAGAATATAAGGCGCTGCTGCTCCACCCTGAGGGTGGGGATGGGGATTAAGATGTTTGGCAACTGGGAAATTCCACGCTTGGCAGATGGAGAGGAGGTGCTTAACAAAGTGACCCCCAAATTTAAGTTAGGTCTCACCAATGTAAAGAAGGCCAGTCGGGAGCACCAGATACAATAGATGACCCCAGCAAATTTGCAGGTGAAGTGTTGCCTCACCTGGAAGGACTGTTTGGGGCCCTGAATGGAGGTAAGGGAGGAGATAAATAGGCAGTTGTAGCATTTCTTGCACTTACAGGGATACGTACATAATCTTTATACCATGGAGCAGACCTCTGAGAATATGCTAGAGGGGGTTGGTGAGATTGTTGGTACTGCAGGATTTCCTACAACTGGTTATGTTTAGCAGAACTATGAACATGCCCTAATATGAATAAATATATTATGACAAATAGTGCAGAACAAACTTTGTTTTAATCTGAGAGTATTTGCAAATATGGGGTTGCAATAAATGCCCAAATCAGAACATGAATATTGACTCTGTAGCCCAGTCATCCAGTTGTCCTGCAGCCCTACGGTCCCTCCATGAGCAGTTTTGGGCTCCTTATCTAAGGAAGGATGTGCTGACACTGGAGAGGGTACAAAGGAGATTCACAAAAATGATTCCGGGATTGAAAGGCTTGTCATATGAAGAGCGTTTGATAGCTCTGGGCCTGTTTATGCTGTATATCGATGATTTAGACGATGGAATAGATGGCTTTGTTGCAGGATTTGCAGATGATACAAAGACTGGTGGAGGTGCAGGTTATGTTGAGGTAACAGGTGGGCTGCAGAAGGACTTAGACAGGTTAGGAGAATGGGCAAGAAAGTGGCAAATGAAATGCAATGTTGGAAAATGCATGGCTCAAAACTGCTCACAATACTTCAGGTTCTCCAGTAAATATCGGCATGTACAATACGTGTTTCTGCTTGTTGCCCTTTTTTTTAGCTAAATCTGCTTTGCATTACAGAGGAACCTGACAGAATATGTGGTTGCTGTTGACGTAAACAACATGTTGCACCTGTTCGCCAGTATGCTGCATGAGAGACGCATTATCATCACTTGCAGCAAGCTGAGCACGGTATGTGCCTGGCACGACTGGGTGGGAGCAATCCTTCTAACCTTCTCTTGTTTGTCGGTGGTTCTGCTCTAGTCTATCTGTTCAGATAACAGTCTGTTCGGGATCCAATTTAGCCTTCAAATTATTCACGAATCTTAACTTGTTGAAGCTGTGAAATCATTTCATTTTCACTCCCGGCCGTTTCTGGCATTTCCCAGCCTGATTGCTTGAAACAGCAGCAAGCAAAACAGTTCCAAATTGTCTTACTGCTTCTTTCTCGCCAAAAATCACTGCTTTTTGAACACAAACACACACAACTAATGCTACTCAAAAACTGATGGTTCTACGTACAGCGAAGGGTCTAACGGCTGCATAAGTGCACGCAACTGACGCTAATTAGAAACTGTCCGGTAACAGTTTCCTGCCCAATTAAGTGGCATAGTGTCCCAAATAAATGAAGGGAATACAATTTGACATTTTCTCATTTATTTTTTGTTCTTTAAGAGTTGTCCCAAGAAAGCGGCTGCCCCAATTAACCAGAATCCACTGTAATTAGCCTATGGGTGATGCGAGGCAGCTGTAAGGAAAAAAACTTGGCGAAAGACACAAGGGAGAAGGTTGGGGAGAGGGAACCTTTCTCTATCCCTTTGCCTTCAGGAAGCTCTTGCTGCATATTTACCACTTGCTGCAATGTCTTCACCCCACAACCCACTCCCCAGCTAGTATAACAGCTAGTTGAGTGGTGTTATAGTACCACCCCGGCCCCCACCCATTCCCCAGGTCCTAGTTTCTGGAGCTTCTCCATGTCATGCTCCCATTCTGCCTTCTTCTACTGCCCCTGTTATTCAGAGGGAATTACCCTGGATTTTTCCATTTGTGGTTGCACTCCAGCTGACTTGTTGAACTTTTTCCTTCCTCATCCACAGTTAACCGCCTGTGTGCACGGTTCATCTGCAATGCTCTATCCCATGTACTGGCAACATATATACATCCCGGTGCTCCCGCCACACCTCCTTGACTACTGTTGGTAAGATTTCCTTTTCCTCCCTCATTGTTGGTTATAATGGTAGAAGTTGTGGACAGCAGGGTTCCATCCAGTGTCATCTGTTCCTAGGTGCAGCACCTCAGAATGGGTGCACACCCACAAACTTCATCCAAGTTGGCACACTATTTTTCAGTTCTGTAAACCATCTAGAAATTTGTTGATGATACAACCATTGTTGGCAGAATCTCAGATGGTGATGAGAGGATGTACATGAGTGAGATATACGGATATATGAGTGATGTTATAGCAACAACCATGCATCAAACATCAGTAAGACCAAAGAGCTGATTGTGGACTTCAGAAAGGGTAAGACAAGGGAACTCAATTTTCATAGAGAGATCAGAAGTGGAAAGAGTGAGCAATTTCAAATTCCTGAGTGTCAATACCTCTGAGGATCTAACCTGGTCACAACATATTGATGCAGCTATAAAGAAGGCAAGACAGCGGCTATATTTCATTAGGAGTTTGAGAAGGTTTAGTTTGTTACCTCAAACACTTGAACAATTTTACAGATGTAAAGTGCAGAGCATTCTGACTGGCGGCATCACCATCTGGTATGGAGGGGGGTCTGCTGCACAGGATCGAAGTAAGTTGCAGAAACTTGTAAAATTAGTCTGCTCCGTCATGGGTACTAACCTCCATGGAATCCAGGACATCTTCAAGGAGCAGTGTTTCAGGAAGGCAGCATCCATTATTAAGTACTCCCACCAACCAGAAGGGGCCCTCTTCTCATTGTTACCATCAGGAATGAGTCACAGGAGTCTGAAGGCACATACTCGACAATTCAAGAACAGCTTCTTTCCCTCTGCCATCCGATTTTCTAACTGGACACTAAACCCATGACCACTACCTTATTACTTTTTTTTTAATTTCTGTTTTTGCACTACTTACTTATAACTTAACTATTTAATATAAAACAATATATATGTAATGTAATTCAGGTTTTTTTCTGTATTTGTTATGTATTGCATTGTACTGCTGCTGCAAAGTTAACGGCTCCTTCCCGAGACCGCATTTTGGCAAGTCGGATCATTTGGCTGTACTCCTACTACCTGAATACAGAGAGACCCTGAAGAGCAAGGCCCCAGAGATCAAGACAACCAAGAGATGGTCGCGGGAGGCAGAGGAACGGTTACAGGATTGCCTTGACTCAGTGGATTGGACTGTGTTCAAGAACTCATCTGAATGCCTGAATGACTACACCAGGGCGGTTACAGACTTTATTAAAACAGCAGTGGGTGAGTGTATCCCCCAGAAAATCATTCAGGGATTTCTCCATTCCGAAGCCCTGGATGAACAACGAAATCCGGAACCTGCTGAAAGCCAGATCAGAGGTATTAAATTCTGGAGATCAAGAATGCCACAAAAGGTGCAGGTAAAGCCATCTCTCAGGCAAAGTGGAGATTCCGGACTAGACTGTAATCAACGAGGAATGCTCGACAGCTGTGCAGGGCTTGAATGCCATAACCTCCTACAAAGTTAAAACTGGCGACGTAGCAGACAGCAAAGCTTTGCTCCCAGATGAGCTCAGTGACTTCTATTCTTCTTTTGATCACCAGAACAGGGAGGAACCATCGCACACCCCATGTCTCCCGAAGATCCTTTGGTCTCAGTATCTGAAGGTGATGTGCAGGCTGCCTTCGAGAGAGTGAATCCAAGGAAAGTATCCGGTCCGGACAGAGAACCTGGCTGAGTACTGAAGACATGTGCTGACCATCTGGCTGGTGTTTTCACAGATACCTTCAGCCCCAGCAGTGTGTGGTACCCACCTGCTTCAAGCAGGCTTCAATTGTAAGCGCCAAGAAGAGTGTGGTAACCTGTCGAAGTGACTATCGCCCAGTGGCACTTGCATCCTCAGTGATGAAGTGTTTTCAGAGGCTGGCATTGAAGCTGATCAGCTCCTGTCTGAGTGGCGATTTGGATCAGCTCCAATTCTCCTACTGAAGCAACAGGTCCACAGCAGATGCTATCTCGTTGGCTCTTCACACAACCCTGGAACATCTGGACAGCAAAGATGCATGCATCAGGATGCTCTTTATCAACTACAGCTCAACATTTAATACCATCATCCCCTCAAAACTCCAAGTCCTGGGCCTCAATATCCCCTTGTGCAATTGGATCCTGGATTTCTTCACTTATAGACCCCAGACAGTTCGGATTGGCAAAAACATCTCCTCCACAATCTCCATCAGCACAGGAGCACCGCAGGGATGTGTACTTAACCCCCTGCTCTACTCACATTAGACCTATCACTGTGTGGCTAAGTACAGCTCCAACACAATATACAAGGTTGCTGATGACACCACTGTTGTGGGCCATATCGAAGGTGGTGATGAATCAGCATACAGGAGGCAGATTGAAAACTTGGCTGGGTGGCGTCATAACAAGAACCTCTCATTCAATGTCAATAAGACTAAAGAAGTGATTGTAGACTTCAGGAGAGGGAAATAAGAGGTCCGTGAGCCAGTAATCATCTGAGGATCAGAGGTGGAGAGGGTCAGTGAGTTTAAATTCCTGGGTGCCACTATCTCAGAGGACTTGTCCTGGACCCATCATATAAATATAATTGCAAAGAAAGCACGACTGCATCCCTCCTTCCTCAGGAGTCTGCAGAGGTTTGGCGTGTCATCAAGAACCTTGGAAAATTTCTATAGATGTGTGTTGGAAAGTGTGCTGACTGGTTGCATTAGGCCTGGTATGGGAACACCAATACCATTCAGTGGAAAATCCTACAAAAGGTGGTTTCGGTTCAGCACATCACGGGTAAAACCCTCCCAACTATTGAAGACAACTACATGAAACATTGCTGTAGAAAAGCAGCGTCCATCATCAAAGATCTTCACGGCCCAGGCCATGCTCTTTTCTCACTGCTCATCAGGTAGAAGGTACAAGAGCCTCAGGACTCACACCACCAGGTTTAAGAATTGTTTCTACCCCTCAACCGTCAGGCTCTTGAACAAAAGGGGTTAGCTACACTCACTTAAGGACTCTGTTATATTGTTACAGTATTTCATGCTTGTTATTTATTACTATATATTTATATCTGCATTTTCACAGTTTGTTTACAGTTTTCAGTTAATGTTCTATAGATTTGCTAAGTATGCCTGCAGAAAAAGAATCTCAGGGTTGTATGTGGTGACATGTATGTACAGTCAGCCCTCCATATCCCCGGGGGATTGGTTCCGGGACCACCCCGCGGATACCAAGACTCACAGATGTTCAAGTCCCTTATATAAAAGCCTAAAAGAGCTCGTAAGGGTGTTACGAAAAGCGAAAATAGCATTCAGTGTTTGTTTTGCAGCCAGCCGTTATAGAGGCAGCGCCCACCCCGAGCAGCAAGAGTGTTTTATCTCGATTTATTTTGTACCATCTGTCAGCAAGATGTGTCCTAAGGCATCAGGAAAGCCTAAGAGAGCTCGTAAGGGTGTTATGCTTAGTGTAAAACTGGACGTAATTAAGCGTTTCGATCGTGGTGAACAAAATAAAGACATTGTGCGTGCGTTGAACTTGCCTGCGTCCACCATTTGTACGTACTATTTACATGCAGAGATAAAGAATCTTGAAAGCTTCCAATGTTACTATTGGTTCTGCTAGTAGCATATCATTCCTGCTTTTACTATATGTTAGTGTTATTTTAGGTTTTATGTTTATTTGGTATGATTTGGTAGGTTATTTTTTGGGTCTGGGAACACTCAAAAATTTTTCCCATATAAATTAATGGTAATTGCTTCCTCACTTTATGCCATTTCGGCTTACAAAGGTTTCATAGGAATGCTCTACTTTCGGATAGCAGGGGATACTTGTACAGTATTTTCGATCTGCAGTTGGTTAGTTGCATTTTAGGAGCCAACTTTTCAGAGAAACAAAGGGTGCACACAACACAAGTAGCAATCGAACGAGACGCGAGGCAAACAATGCTCAAACAACGAGTGCTGGAGAGAGAACTTCCGGGTATTCCCGATCCGTGGTTGGTTGAATCCGCAGATGTGGAACCCGCGGATACGGAGGGCCGACGGTACTCTGATAATAAATTTTACCTGGAAATTTGAAATTTCACGACCTATGCCAGTGATATTAAACTTGATTCTGATTCATTCAGAGGGTGGTCAAATGAGCTGCGGAGGAAGTTGTTGTGACAGGTACATTAACAAACATAAGATACTTGGACAGGTTACCTGGCTCTTTCACCAATCAACTTCCCAGTTCTTTCCCTCACCCCTTCCCCCCCCCCCAGTTTCACCTATCTCCGTGTGTTTCTTCCTCCCCACTCCCCTCCTTATAACTCCTACTCCCCATCTTTTTTCTCCAGTCCTATTGAAGGGCCTCGGTCCGAATCGTCGGCTGTACTCTTTTCCACAGATGCTGCCTGGCCTGCGGAGTTCCTCCGGCATTTAGCGTGTGTTGCTTGTTTAACCCTCAGGTTCAGCCAGCACATGTGCGTCTAGGGGAAGGCAGCTTGAGGCCCCTCCAAACTGAGAAATCTCGTTTGTGTGGTCGCTGCGTGACGTGTTGACCAGTTACAAATCTGCTTCGCAAAATATCAGGCAGTACACCATATGCAGTTAAATAATTGAAATTTATAACTTTTAATCTGAATATAGGGTTAGTAAAGAAAATTAAGAAGGCCCATTTTAAGGAAAAAGTCAAAAGTGCACATTGGAGCTCACTGATACAGCCATTCATCAACCATCAACTTCCTCCGAGCGTCGCCGACCTTCGGACCCTCACTGCGTCCGGTGGTCTACCAGCTCTCTCCACATGCGTCTTCCTTCTTCTTCTCTCCCCAACAAAAGACCGCGAAAATTTCTCTTCCAGACCCAGAAGAAAGAACAACATCCCTCTCATTGGATAACATACATCCCAAAGTCCCCGTTATCTCTAGTCATAACCCAATCATTGCTGCTATAGAGAAACCATTGCATTAGCAGTGAAACATTACAGAGAGGCCATTACATTAGCAGTGAAACCTTACAGCATGTTACACTTGATTTCCAGTATCTGCGGATTTTCCCTTGTTTGAGATCGGTACATGGATAGGAAAGGTTTAGGGACATGACCCAAACGCAGGCAAATTGGACAAGTTTAGACTGGGTTCTTGTTCTGCCTGTTTCTTTGAGACATGACTCCATGATTTAATCAGAGCTGTTTGCCGAAACAAATTCCTTATCTTTCTCTTTCAGAAAATCCCACTTGAATTTGCATTTGAATCATCAATGTGTTGTTGCCAATTGTTCAAACTCAAATTAAGTTCTATACAAATAGATATGGTGCCTTTGGGGAATTAGTCACAAGGAAAAGGGTAACTTATTTTAAGGAAGTAAGCGGTGACTATCATCCCATTTATTCCACCATTCCACAGATAAAAGAGTGGTGTTGTTAAATTTAAAGCCGAGTATCTAAATTCAGTGACACTAATCTTTTTGTACCATGTTTTTGTACGTATTGAAGTGAAAACATTTTCATTTTGCCAGTATAAGCTGTTGCTCATTTAGAGAATCGATTGCCTCTTTCTCTCTGTCTGTGCCGGAATGGAGATAAGAAGCCAATCTGTTAATGCGTTTATCTTTTTGTCTCTTTCAGTGCTCCAATGCCTTATCTGATAGGGATCCATAGCAGTCTAATGGAGGTGAGTGTGAACAGGCTTGGTTCTACTGCCGCTGTGTTAAAGGTTAAAGAGTAAAAAACACAGGATGCTGGAGGAACCCAGCAGGTCAGGCAGTAGCTATGGAAAAGAATAAATAGGGGACGTTTCAAACTGACACCCTTCATTAGGACTGGAAAGGAAGGGGAAAGGAGCCAGAGTAAGAAGGTGTGGGGGAGGGGAGGGGAGTACAGACTGAAAGGTGATAGATGAAGTTGGGTGGGTGAGGGAAGAGATGAGGTGAGAAGCTGGGAACTGATAGGTGGAAGAGGTTAAGGACTGGAGAAGAAAGAATTTATAGGAGAGGAGAGTGGATTATGGGAGGAAGGAAAGGAGGAGGAGCACCAGGGGGAGGAGATAGACAGGTGAGGAGAAGAGAAGGGATAAGAGGGGAGCCAAAATTGGGAAAGGAAAAACAGAGAAGGGGGAGGATGGAGAAATTACCAGAATTAGGGAAATCAATGATCATGCCATAAAGGAGGCTGCCTAGACAGAATATGAGATGTTACCTCTCCAATCTGTGATTGGTCTCGTCGTGACAGTAGAGGAGGCCATGAACAGACGTGTCTAAATGGGAATGGGAAACGGAGTCGAATTAAAATGGTTGTCACCAGGTAAACATACCTTTCGTGGCAGACAGAGCAAAGCTGCTCAACAAAGCGGTCCTCCAATCTACATCAGGTCTCACCAGTGTAGAAGAGACCACACCAGGAGCACCAGATACAGTAGGTAACCCCAACAGAACTGCAGGTAAAGTGTTGCCTCACCTGGAAAGACTGTTTGGGGCCCTGAATAGTGGTGAGGGTGAAGGTGAATGGGCAGGTATAGCACTTCTTCCGCTTGCAGGGATAAATGACAGGAGGGAGATTAGCAGGGAGAGAGTGACAAAGGGGCAAGGAAATGAAGTTAATTTAAAGATTAAGGATTAGCTTTATATGTCACATGTACATCGAAACACACGGTTTGCGTCAAATCAAATCAGTGAGAATTGTGCTAGGCAACCTGCACAAAGTCCAACCCACAACTCACTAACCCTAACCTGGCCTTTGGAATATGGGGGGAATCATCAAGCATCCATAGGAAATCCACATGGTCACGGGGAAAACCTACAAACTTCTTACAGATAGCGGCAAGAATCAAACCCTGATCTTACAGTGTTAATCATCACACTTTCTGCTGCATTACCATGCCATTCCTGTGTCTGATTAATTATTTCTACAAATATTATTATTTTCCTCCGTACTTATTTAGTTAGAGGTACAACACAGAATAGCCCTACCGGCCCAACTGCTGCCCGCCCAACAGTCTGCCTATCTGATAAACACAAGGTACCACAGATGCTGGAAATCTAAAGCAATGTGCTGGAGGAACTCAGCGGGTCTGGCAGCATCTATGAATGGGAATAAACAGTCAATGTTTTGGGCCAAGACCCTTCATCGGGACTGCAAAGGAAGCGGGAAGAAGTTAGAATAAGAAACAGTGTGGCCACTGGGAGATCCCCCTTTTCGTGGCACATGCAGCGTAGCCTCCAACCTGATGGCATGAGCATCAATTTCTCCAACTTCTGGTAATTGTTCCCCCCACTTCTCTGTTCCCCATTCCCATTTCCCTCTCACACTTTCTCTTCTTACCTGCCCATCACCTCTCTCTGATGCTGCTCCCCCTTCCCTTTCTTCCATGGTCTTCTGTCCTCTCCCATCAGATTTCCCTCTCTATCTCTTCCACCAATCAACTTCCCAGCTCTTTACTTCACCCCTCCCCCCTCCCAGTTTCACCTATCACCTGCCACCTTGCACTTCTTCCTCTTGCCCCATCTTATTCTGACTTCTTCCTTTCCAGTCCTGACAAAGGCCCTAGACCCCAAACATTGACTGTTGATTCCCATCCGTAGATGCTGCCCGTCCTGCTGGGCTCATCCACATATTTAATACAAGCTTCACATTCCAACCATTGAGAGGAAAAAAATGAGTGACTCAAAGTTCAAAGTAAATTTATTATCAAAGTATGTATATATATAGGTCACCATATACAACCTTGAGATTTATTTTCTCATGGTCGAGCAGCGTCTGTGGGGTTGGGTAGGAATTGTTTCAGGTCAAAACCCTGCAGCAGTACTACGGGTGGAGAATGGAGATGGCCCGTATAAAGAGAAGGGGGGGAAGTGGTGGGATAGAGGTCAGAGGTAGACTGGGGAGGGTAGGGGAGGTAAATGAAGGGTGATGGGCAAATGCAGCCAGGCAGGGGAGGGAGACCGGCAGAAGAGAACCTCACTGATATGGATGAGGGTGGGAATTCTCAGAGCAAGAGTGATGCTTCCTCAGTCCAGTGACCCAATTTCAATTCTGACTTGTGGTACTGAAGTAATTGAGTTTGCGTGTTCTCCCTGGGTGTTGGCTGGATGCTCCAGTTTCTTTCCACTTCCCAAAGAAGTGCTGGTTGTGAGGGTACTTGTCTACTGTGAATTTACCAACGTACCAACGTGGCTGGTGGAAAAGTCTAAATCGAGTTACTGGACATGTGGGAGAGTACAGGTTACAGGGCTTAAAGGGGAGAGTGGGAATGGGACGAGTGGGACTGCTTTCAGAGCTGGCAGAGACTTGATCGAGTGAATAGTCTCTTCTGTGGTAAGGAAAAATGAAAAATATCAGGCATTACCATTGAATCTGGAGATGGCTGTCATGTTTAGAGCATTTATCGCCATTTGTCTGCTGAAGTAGCTCATTCTCACAGAGGTTTTCCAAAGCGAAAGGGGAGAATACCTTTGGTGAAATTTTGTGCCCCTCAGAATGTGCTTTTCCTTTGCAGAGGGTGAGGAGCAAAGCTCTGGACGATGTGGTTATATTAAACGTCGACACCAACAGCCTGGATTCACCCTTCAATGACCTGGAAAAGCTGCCAACGGACGTGGTGAGTTCAAAACCTACAGCACAATACAGGCCCTTCGGCCCACAAAGATCACAGCGTCTTCTGTGGTCCATCTACACCCGGGTCATGGCTGAGATATCTTGTCTGAGACTGAGAAAAGCATTTGTCCCCACCCACCTGGAAAGGCATCGTGTGCTGTATCACTTTCTGACACCATAGATGTCTCTGCCTTGCTAAGCAATGAGATGCATCATCACTTTTCCAAGCATTACAATACTTCAGGTCATTGTGCATGGAAGAAAAACAGTAATCACAGCCATGACCCAGTTCTCTATTGCTCACATCATGGAATTCAGAAAAATGAGGGGTGACCTCATTGAAACCTATCGAATGGGGAAAGCTCTTGATAGAGTGGATGTGGAGAGGATGTTTCCTATGGTGGGGGGGTGGGGTCCAGAGGGCACAGCCTCAGAATAGAGGAGCGTCCTTTTAGAACAGAGATGAGAAGGAATTTCTTTAGTCGGAGGGTGGTGAATCGAAATTCGTTGCTACATGCAGCCGTGGAAGCTAAGTCTTTGGGTATATTTAAGGCAGAGGTTCATAAATTCTTGACTGGTCAGGACATGAGGGGATATGGAGAGAAGGCAGGAGATTGGGGCTGAGAGGAAAATGGATGCCATTATATTTTATCAACTTATTTTTTATAGTATAATACGTTGGTTTATATGTTGTGTGTGATAAATGTTATTTCATATGGTTGTGTGTGTAAACATATATATATATTATAAACAGTCAGGTGACAATAGACTTGAATTTGCTGTGGTGAGTACCAGCACTGGACTGAGATGCAGGAATCTAGGTGGGCCCTCAATGTGATAGACCAAGTTCAGTAATTGAAAGACATTGTTGCTTCTTCTCCCATTGTTGTCAAGAGTGCATCAAACCAGCCCGACCGGTGACTGTTGTTGCTTGGCTGGGCTTCATGTGCACTGACTTGAACTTGTCACATTGCACTTCCCAATGGCGGAATGCATTGCTGCTTGTGGAATAGGCGTTTACGGAGAGAGTGCCAGATTTAATCACTGAACACCCAGGTCAGTAAAAGGATTGCTACAATTCGGCACATTATTGCAGGGATCAGTATGTGGATATGAAGGGGCAAGTCATGAAATGGCGAGTGGTGTTTATGGTGTCGGGAGAGCAAGACTCAGAGTGCGGGAACATGACCTAATGTGAAGGTCAGGGCAGAAGTTCTTCTTAATTGACTGGAAAGATTGGGGCTTAATTAATTATAAGGTCTGAATGCCATTCCTTAGTGGCTCATCTTCCCTTCCCCACCGTTCTCTTACCCCCTCTCTCTATTCCTACCCATTCCTCTCACCCTCGCTCGTTCCCCCTTTTCCTTTCACCCATCCCTGTCTCGCCTTTCACCATCTACCCCCGTCTCCCCCACTTTCCATCCTTCCCCATCATCTCCCTATCTCCTCTAATTTCTCCCCCCTTTCCTCCCAGTCTCCCCATGTCTCTCCACTCTGCCCCCTCCCTCTTTCTTTACATTACCTGTGCGGTGTCTTGTTTCCTTTATTGTAGATGTCTGTTCTGAAGATGAAGTTGAAGAAACAGTCAGCAGTGACTGGCGATGTGGTGGCTCGAGCCTTTCTGAGGACGCAGGCTGCAATCTTTGGAAGCTATCAAGATGCCCTTAAATTTAATGCTGTGAGTGTCCACAGTGGTTCGAGTCAGACCCAGTTACAACCACTATACCTGCAGTGCCCGGCTATTTGAAAACCTGTTATATACACTAGTCACACATAAAAGTTGCTGGTGAACACAGCAGGCCAGGCAGCATCTCTAGGAAGAGGTACAGTCGACACTTCGGGCTGAGACCCTTCGTCAGGACTCAGCCCAACACGTCAACTGTACCTCTTTCTAGGGATGCTGCCTGGCCTGCTGCGTTCACCAGCAACTTTTATGTGTATTGCTTGAAATTCCAGCATCTGCAGATTTCCTCGTGTTTGCGTATATACACTAGTCATTACCTTAACTGCCCTCCTTGCAGTGACGCTGTGAACAAGTCAGATGAGGAATTTTAAAAATGCAAACAACAGGAATTCTGCAGATGCTGGAAATTCAAGCAACACACATCAAAGTTGCTGGTGAACGCAGCAGGCCAGGCAGCATCTCTAGGAAGAGGTACAGTCGACGTTTCCTAGTCCTGATGAAGGGTCTCGGCCTGAAACGTCGACTGTACCTCTTCCTAGAGATGCTGCCTGGCCTGCTGCGTTCACCAGCAACTTTGATGTGTGTTGCTCAGATGAGGAATGACAAGTTGTGCACTGGCCGATATATTAAGAGCTACAATGACTTAAGTCGTAATGCAGTAATTAGACCACATACCTGTTTTTCAGATGGCTATAAACAATATGAAGAAAGATGCTTTTTGTGAGACTAATAATTACAGTTCTAAGGAAGATTGTTAATGTAGGAGATGTAATGAGGAGGAGGATGAAGTTCAAATTTCAAAATAAGTTTATTATCAAAGTACTTATACAACCTTGAGATTCATTTTCTTACTTGCATTATCAGGAAAGAAATACAATACAATTATTTATTTATTGAGATACAGAGGAATAGGCCTTTCTAGCTCTTCAAGTCATGCTATGCAGTAATTCCCCTGATTTAATCTTAGCTTAATCATGGGACATAGTACATTGAATGTTGACAGTACAGCACAGGAACAGGCACGTTGACCCACAATGTTGTGCCAAACCAGCTAAAGGCAAACCAAAAGCACCAAACATTAATCCCTCTTACCTACAGCACGTTCCAGGCACTCACCTCTCTTAGTGTAAAATAAAACTTACTCCACGCATTTCCTTTGAACTTTCCCCTTCTCAGTTTAAATGTATGCTCTCTAGTATTAGATATTTCAATCCTGGGGGGAAATATGTATGCTCTCATAACTTTGTAAACTTTTATCAGGTTTCTTCTCGGCCTCCACGGCTCCAGAGAAAACAACCCAAGTTTGTTCAACCTCTCCTTATAGATCATACCCTCTAATTCAAGCTACATCCTGATAAACTGTTTCTGCTCCCTCTCCACACCCTCCACATCCTTCCTACAGTAGGGTAATCAGAACTGAATGCAAGACTCCAGATGTGGAATACCCAGTGCTTTATAAAGCCAGAACATAGTTTTATAGCTGTGTATGTGAGATAGACATTGAGACGCAAGAAGAAAAATAAGTCTTTCTCTAGAGTTTAACTCAAAAATAGAAAGAGGAAGATTCAAGATTGTTTAATGTCATTTCCAGTACACAAGTGTAAAGGAGAATGAAGTAATTGTTACTCCAGATCTGATGCAGCACAAAAAAACACAAAAAGATAAGCACAATAACAAAAAAAACACGATAAATATAAATCCATAAATTAGTTTATATACATAGATTGATTCCATGTCCAAAAAGAATATAAAATGGAGAAATAAAGTGGAAGCCAATAGCTCTACTGCATTGTCTTAAATGGAAGTGTTGTGTATTTCATATTTCAGTAATATTTGTGTATGATTGTAAATACAATTGTTTGATTAAGCATTCTTGTTCATTTAAATAATTCATTACAGGTTATATGTAAAAGTACGTGAATGGCATACGTCATCACGTCACCACGTCATACATGCGTGTGCCTCTCAAAGTAAAAATGAAACTAGACACCTTATCTCCAGGTTCCTATCTTTTTGCTTCCAGTTAGTTTAATGTTTTGGAGTCACAAAACATAACAATAGCAATGAGGAAGTTTTGAAACAAACCGGAGATGACTATCTACCTGTTGGAGCACAGCAAAATGTTTGAGTTTTTAAAAAAAAACGCAATGAGAAATCCAAATTTTTTTTAAAAGCAGTGCAGTTATAAGATACTGAGAGGCATTGATTGTGTGGATGGTCAGAGGCTTTTTCCCAGGGCTGAAATGGCTAGCACGAGAGGGCACAGTTTTAAGGTGCTTGGAAGTAGGTACAGAGCAGATGTCAGGGGTAGGTTTTTTACACAGAGAGTGGTGAGTGCGTGGAATGGGCTGCCGTCGATGGCAGTGGAGGCAGATACAATAGGGTCTTTTAAGAGACTCCTGGATGGTACATGGAGCTTAGAAAAATAGAGGGCAATGGGTAACCCTAGGTAATTTCTAAGATAAGGACATGTTCGGCACAGCTTTGTGGGCCGAAGGGCCTGTATTGTGCTGTAGGTTTTCTATGTTCCTATTAGCACATGTCTCTTCAGGAGGGAGAAAGATCGTTCATAAACAGTGAATGCATTGGGTTTAAAAGCATGCAACTACATCACATGGAGGCTGAAGGAATTCTTTATAAGTTTGAGTGGAGCACATGGACAACGTCGGTGGTCCCAGTAGACAAGGAGAATGGGTTTGTCACTACCTGTGGTGATTTTAAGGTCATCATCAACCTAACACTAAAAGCTGGTCAATACCCTCTGCCCAGGATGGAGGATATCTTTGCAAAACTTTCAGGAGGGAAACACTTCAGCAAAGTGGACTTAGCTGAGGCACAGGTGGAGATGGAAGAAGAGTCCAAAGTGTTTTTCAGCATAACCACTCACAAAGGGCTTTATCACTATAATAGCCTTATTTTTGGAGCAGCATCTGCATCTGCACTCTGATGGAAAGCTAGGGACCAGGTGCTACAAGGCTGCCCAGGCACTCAGTGTTACCTGGATGTCATCATTGTTACTAGTAAGGATGACAAGGAACATCTCCAAAATCTCAAAACAGTGTTAAAAAGCTTAGAGGATTATGGACTCAGAACATGATGTAACAAGTGTGAATTCTTTAAACCAAGCATCACTTACTGTGGTCACACCATTGATGCACAAGACTTTACACAAGTGTGCTGAGAAAATTCAAGCAGTAGCTTCAAAGGATGTGTCACAGTTGAGGTCCTTTTTAGGATTTGACAATTACTATAAAATTCCTGCCAAATCTGACTACTGTGGTCCACCCCTTGAACTCATTACTATAGATTGGGAAGAAGTGGCAATGGACAAAGCAGTGTGAGGTGGCTTTCAAAACCCTAACCCTGACATGGTGATATCAGACACTGTACTCAAACATTATGATCTACATCATCCAGTGAAGCTTACCTCAGCTGCCCAACCTTATGGTATAGGTGTAGTCATGTCACATGTTATGAGTGATGGAAGTGAGCCCCCATAGCATTTGCATCACACTCCCTTACCACTGCAGAGAAAAATCATGCACAGATTGACAGAGAGGACTGGAGTCTGGTTTGGGGTGAGGACTTGTATGGGAGAGAGTTTACCCTCATTATTGATCATCAACCACTAGTATCCATTTCAATTCACAGAAGGGTGTTCTACTAACTGCAGCAGCAGGAACGTAGAGATGGGCTCTGTTTCTTGGAGGACATAATTATAATAAGATTGAATTCAAGAGGAGACTAATCATACAATGCGTACTGATTGTCCCGTTTACCTTTGGAAAAGGAAATACCTGAAAAATTTGCAAAAGAGGACACTCCTCTCAATGTATTCTCCCTAATGCAAATTGAAACTCTCCTTTTTACTGCAGACCTGATCCAAAGGGAAATTAGAAAAGACCCCACTCTGTCTCAGGTCCACGTGGACTCCCAAAAAGGCTGGAATGTGCAGCAGAAACTTCAATCTCCCATTTTTACCAGCACAGGGTTGAACTTGCCCTTAATGGGGGTTGCCTTATGTGGGGATTGATAGCTGTTGTACCATCCAAGCTGAGAGCTACATGCTGGTCATCTGGACATGGTCAAAATGAAAGTGTTGGCTCGAAGCTTTGGCAGCCTGGGATCGAGCAGTTGCCACACATTGTTCAGGATGCCAACATGCCCAGAAGATGCCAAGGGCAGCACCTCTTCACCCCTGCATTTACCTGGCAGAGGATTCATGTGGATTTTGCCAGACCATGCATAGACACAAATTTCTTGGTAGTCATGGATGTAGCTACAAGGTGGCCAGAAATGTTCCTGATAGCCTCCACTACTGCCTCACAGACTACTGATGCGTTCCAGAACACTTAGTCAGTGACAATGCATCATAGTTTGTTGTGGAACAGTTTCTGTCATTCCTGAAAATGAATGGAATAAGACATATATTACATCTGGACCATACCATCCGGCTACAAATGGTTTGTTGGAAAGGTTTGTCCAGAGTCTAAAGAATGCACGGTGAGCAATGTCAGCAGAACACTGCACTGACACTGAATCAGAAGCTCGCTAATTTCCTGCTTGCATATCGCAGTGCAGCGCACTCCACAACCAACAACTCCTCAGCTGTGCTGTTTCTGGGATGTCCCTGTGCTCACACTTGGATTTCCTCAACCCCCAGTCTCAGAAGGAGTATGCAAGGCAAACAGCTGAGACAAATTGAAGGCTCCTGAAACAAGGAGATTCAATGTTTCCCTCCTGGACTAGCAGTCATAGCGAGGACTACAGAGGTGATCAAAAGTGGGTACTCAGAAATATTAAGGACAGAACTGGACCGCTCTCCTATAGTGTGGAAGTTGCGTCAGGTGTCGTCTGGAGAGCAGGGTCATTTGTTGGAGAAGAACAGTGTCCAGAGCTGTCAGAACAACTTCCTGCAGTCCCAGGCTCAACTTCTACAACCACACAGAGAAGGCCCAGGACCTGAGATTGTTTCACCTGCTGAGCAGAGTGATTCTCCCTTGTCAGGAAAGACATTATCCCACAAGAGTAAGAAATCTTCCACAGTGATTAAATCTTTGCGCCTGAATGAAACAATTAAAAATTTATTATGCCGTGGATGTCTGTATAATAATTCTATTTTTTATATCATATATAGTATATTTTTATAAGTTGAGATACATTCTATATTGAGTTGGAGTCATAGCTAAGTAGGAAGGAGTATTGTGTATTTAATATTTAATATATTTAATATTTCAGTAATATTTGAGTAAATTGTAAATACATTGTTTGATTTAGCATTCATGTCCATTTAAACACTTGATACAAGTGTGCACCTCTCTCAATGTAAATATGAAACGATATCTCTGGGCTCCGGTCCTTTTGGTTTCAATTAGTTTTATGATTTGGAGTTACAAAGCAGAACAAGAAGCACCCACTGCACAGCGTAGAATAGCATCCTGTAATATATCTCTCTCTGATACCGCAAATTATGTGTAGATATCACTTCTTTGTTGACTAATGAGATGGCACTTTGTGTTAGATCATTACTTCTCCCTACAATTGCACGCTTCCTGTATTTCAAAAATGTGTTATTTCCTGATTATTTGACGAGAAAGACATTATATCATGATGATGTGAGAATGTTCAACGGAGTGTGAGTAATAGGAGGACTCTTTCGAAGAATTGGCATGCGCACAATGGACTGGTAGCTTCCGTCTGCCATTTAGACTCTGAACAACAAGGTTTGAGAAGACCATTGAGAAAGCCAGGAGGAAAAGTGAAACTACTCATGAATTTTTTTTTTTACTTCCTGTGTCCTTAGGGGGAACCGGTTACATTTTGCGAGGAGACATTTTTGGACCACAAACTGAGTTCGATGAAGAATTTCCTGCAGCATGCAGTGCACCTTCAGCTGTTCAAACAGGTGAGGCTTGACATGAGGCAGGAATGGGGTCTGTGCATCGGGTACCACCCCAGAGGCTGAAAGTCTTTCATCACCTCACTCCTGCTCAGACTCCCTGGTACCACAATGCATTGAAAACCTCCTCAGTTT
Source organism: Mobula hypostoma (assembly GCF_963921235.1). Classification (NCBI taxonomy): domain Eukaryota; kingdom Metazoa; phylum Chordata; class Chondrichthyes; order Myliobatiformes; family Myliobatidae; genus Mobula; species Mobula hypostoma. The sequence continues at coordinate 7,301,188 of NC_086125.1, read as the reverse complement.
TCCATTCTGAATACTCATTGTTCATTATTCCAAGAAACAGAACCGTACGTTTCCAGCACAGAGATGTCTCATCTTGAATGGTCCAGCTCAGTGCCAGAATGATCCCAAAATAACCCCACAGCTTTGGTTGTCTTCTTACAATCCTCAAACCTCTCCTAGATTCCCATTCCCATTGTGATGTGTTGATCCATGGCCTCCTCTTGTGCCAAGATGAGGCCGCCTTAGGGTGGAGGAGCAACACCTTATATTCCATCTGGGTACCCTCCAGCCAGAGGGCGTGAATATCGATTTATCCTTCCAGTAAAAAAAAATTTTCCCCCCTCCTTTCCTCTATTCCCCACTCTGACCTTTTACCTCTTCTCAGCTGCCTATCACTCCCCCCTTGCCCTCTTGGTTCCCTGCTCCTTCCTTTTGTCCCATGGTCTACCCTCCTCTCCTATCAGATTGTTTCTTCTCCAGCCATTGACCTTGCCCACCCACCTGGCTTCACCTATCACCTTCCAGCTAGTCTCCTTCCCCACTCCCCCCCCACCTTTTTAATCCATCATTTTCCCCCTTCCTTTCCAGTCCTGAAAAAATGGCCTGAAACATTAACTGTTCACTCTTTTCCATAGATGCTGCCTGACCTGCTGAGTTCCTCCAGCATTTTGTGTGTGTTGCTCTGGATTTCCAGCATCTGCAGGCTTTCTCGTGTTTATGAAAATATTTGTCCTGTTTTCCAAGATATAACAGTGTTTGGTAAACTACTCCATGGCAAAACATTTCATGATCCAACAAAATAGTGTGTGATGAGACCTCCTCTTCCTCTTAGAGCCAATTTTATATTTTAACTCCTCACACAGATCACCTCCCTCCCTTCCTCCCACAACCATGGTAATGCAGTGATTAGCGTAAAGCTACTACAGCACCAGCGACCCACGTTCAAAACTCGCCACTGCCTGTAAGGAGCTTGTATGTTTTCCCTGTGACCGCATGGGTTTCCTCCAAGTGCTCTGGTGTGGGTCCAAGAGACGTAAGTAGGTTAATTGGTCTCATTGGGGAACCGTAATTAGGCTGTGCAGGGTTGTTGGGCTCTGCTGTATCTCTAAATAAAAAGTAAAATAAATCAGTTGACCCAAGGAAAATCTCTTTTGAGTTGATTTAGTCTTTCAGCCTTTCCCATTTCAACTTAGCCCCCGTTAATTCTCCTTTAGCTCTGTGTCTGCTCACATTCAATTTGTTTCTGTTTCATGTCATTTTGATTCAGTTTATAGATAATCGACTGGAAAAGCTCAACCAGGGGAAGGTATTGACGGATCTGTTCGAGGAGGAGGTTAATCTGGGTGGTTATTCTTCAGGTGAGGACTGAGCATCTTGAACGAGTTCTCACATGAATCAGCGCGGGTGTCATGCTTATGCATTTTCTGTATTGTGACGGCCACTAATTCTGGGCTTCTCCCATCCCTCAGGCTGCTCCAAGACCTATCAACTATGGAAGCAAAACGTAAAGGTAAATAAAAACACCTTTTATTGATAACACCAATGATATAGATGGATCATAGTTGGGGCAGGGTACTGGGACTGTCAGAGGAGACCAGAGATTGTATGGAGTAAAGAAGGAGAGAGAAGGTGCAGAGAGTAGAAGTGAAACTGAAGGAAGGAGGGAGGGAGTGTGGAATAGAGAGAAGCAGAGTAGAAAGTGATGGGGGAGAGGGAGGGAGGGAATGGAATCCAGAGGGATAAGGAGGGTACAGAGTGTTGGGAGGGAAGGGTGCTCTCTGGGGGAACGGGAGAAAGTGTGGATCTTGCTCAGAGATGCTACCGATTACCAGAGGTGAAGGGTGATGATGAGAGTTGGCCTGAGAGTAAGTACGTTTTATCAGGGGCTTCCTTACTCCAGTGGAAAGGGTGCTAAGCTACTTGTGATACCAAAGCCTGGAGGTTTGTGATACCAAAACATGAATGAATTTGAAGGAATTTAGGGGCTTGATGATGAGATGAGACATGATGTTTCAACAATTCACTCCGTTTATGTGCAGAGAAGTGGTGGAGCCCTGATTCACACCATGAAATCTAAAGCCAATCCAGCTATGAAGAACATGTATAACTTTGTAAGTACTGAGGAGCTCACAGCAAACCCTCCATTCCGCAGGGTCAGCGTGACTGCTGACAACTGGCCTGATGTCAAGGGTGTTCACGGCTGGTCGCTGTGGATGTTAAAACAGGACAATATCTGGGACTGAAATAACTCACCATTACTTATTTAAAAGAAAAGACACAACCTCAAGGCATTCCAAATTTCTTCGTGGTCAATAATGTATTTTTTGAAGTGTTAACTTTTTTTCATTGTAGGAAGTACATCAGAATTAGGTTTAATATCTCTGGCATATGTTGTGAAATTTGTTATTTTGCAGCAGTACATTGCAATACATAACAATAAATCTGTAAGTTACAGTAAGTGTGTGTGTGTGTGTATATACACTCTATACACACGTGTAAATATATATACAATATTTATTTATAAAGTTAACTGAAATAAGTAGTGCAAAACAAGAGATAAAAAAAGATAGTGTTTGTGGGTTCAGTGTCCATTCAGAAATCTGATGGCAGAGGGGAAGAAGCTGTTCCTGAATCGTACACCTTCAGGTTCATGTACCTCCTGCCTGATGGTAACAATGTCCGGGGTGGTGAGGATATTTAATGATGAACTCCTAAAAATGTATAATGTTTTTGTAAAATTGAGGAATGACTTTTGAGCAGACACTAAGGATACTTCCTTCCTCATATTTCCATACAACATAGGAAGAAGCCATTCTGGCCCATCAAGCCTAAGCTAACTCACAGAACAATCACTCCCCTCCCCATCCCGTAACCTGCTCTCTCCACATCCCAATTACCATTCTCCAGATTCAGCCTCTCATCTGTACATTAGGGGAAGATTTACAATCGCTAATCAACTGCCAGCACCTACCACAACTGGGACATGGACCTGAGGATCTAATTGAACCTCATAATTCCAGGAGAACGTGTGAACTCCACACACAGAACATGGAAGTCAGGAATAAACTTGGGTCCGTGGGCAAACACGAGGAAATCTGCAGGTACTGGAAATCCAAACAACACACACAAAATGCTGGTGGAACGCAGCATCTATAGGAAGAAGTACAGTCGATGTTTTGGGCTGCCTGAAACGTCGACTGTACCCCTTCCTATAGATGCTGCCTGGCCTGCTGCATTCCACCAGCATTTTGTGTGTGTTGCTTGGGTCCATGGGATTGTGAAACAGCACCTGAACTTTAGTGCCAGTTTTTACCTCCATCTAGGAGAATATGTAGAGTCCTGGGTTTAAACTAAAGCTCAACACTCAGCACATTTATCCCATCCAAGCTCATGACTATGCTTCAAGACCAGGGGCCTCTGTAGCTCTGTACCTGGGTCATTAGCAGATCTCAGTCAGAGACGATCAGCGTCTCCTCCTCGATGATCATTAATAAAGGTGCAAGCAAATCGATCTATGGAAAGGAGTGAACAGTCAATGCTTTGGGCCAAGACCCTTCATCAGGACTCGGCCTGAAACGTTGACTGTTTACTCTTTTCCGTAGATGCTGCCCGGCCTGCTGAGTTCCTCCAGTATCTTGTGGGTGTTCTTTGGATTTCTAGCACCTGCAGGTTTTCTTGTGGCTAAGTACAGCTCCAATGCCATCTTTTAATCTGCCGATCATACGAATACTGTTGGACGAATCGATGTGGTGACGTGGCAGCTTACTGGAGTGAGATAGGTCGAGAGGTACCACAACAACAGTCCCTTGTTCAGTGTCAGTAAAATTAAAGGACTGACTGTTGACTTCAGGAAGGGTGTAGGTGGGTGGATATTTCCAGTCCACATTGAGGGATCGGCAGTGGAGAGAGTCAGCAGCTTTAAATTCCTGGGCACTAGTATATCCTGTGGCCCGTCATGGGCTCAGCACATAAATAGGATCATAAGGAAAGCACAACATCACCTTCACTTTTCTTAAGACATTATGGAGGTTTAGCTTGTCATCATACACTCTGAAAAAAATTCTCGAGATGTACTAGAGCAGAGGTCATAGAACCTTACAGCACAGTACAGGCCCTTTGGCCCACAATGTTATGCTGACCTTTTAACCTACTCTAAGATCAATCTAACCCTTCCCTCCTACATAGCCTCCATTTTTCTAACTTCCATGTGGCTATCTAAGAGTCTTTTAAATGCCCCTAATGTATCTACCTCTACCACCACCCTGACAGTACATTTCACATACCCAACGCCCTGTGTGAAAACTTACCTCTGACACCACCCTCCCCTATATTTTTCTCCATTCACCTTAAAATTATGCCCCCTTGTATTAGTCATTTCCAGTATGGGGAAAAGTCTCTGCCTGTTCGCTCAATCTATGTCCCTTATCATCTTGTACACCTCTATCAAGTCACCTCTCATCCTTCTTCACTCCAAAGAGAAAGGCCCTAGCTCGCTCAATCATAAAACATGGTCTCTCATCCAGACAGCATCCTGGTAAATCTCTTCGGCACCATCTCTAAGGCTTCCACATCCTTCCTGTACAGTAATGAGATATACTGTTGAAAATATCCGCACTGGCTGAATGCTGGTCTGGTACAGCAATTAAAACGTACAGAAATGTAAGAATCTGCACAGAATAGTGGACTCAGACCAATACATCACAGGAAAACGCCTCCCCACAATTGGTTGTATCTATAGGATGCACTGCCTCAAGAAAGCGGCATCTGTCATCAAAGATCCTCACAATCCAGGACATGCCATTTTCCTGACGAAGGGTCTCGGCCCGAAACGTCGACTGTACCTCTTCCTATAGATGCTGCCTGGCCTGCTGCATTCACCAGCATTTTTTATGTGTGTTGTTTGAAATTCCAGCATCTGCAGATTTCCTCGTGCATGCCATTTTGTCATAGCTACAATCACGCAGGAGCAACAGGAGCCTGAAGTCCCCCACCAGCAGGTTGAAGAAAAGCCACTTTCCTTCACCTATTCAATCTTGAGCCAATAGGCAAAACCCTAATCTCTACAGTTTAGCAACACTATGACTGCTGTAGTCACTTTTCCACTAGAATGGGCTTTGTTTTCTTTTGTTTTAATTACGTTCTTGTAAAAATTGTGTATAATTTCTGTTTACTTCATGTTTGCTTTCTTGTGAATGTTGTTTATCTGATGCCAGTGATGATGCTGCAAGTTTCTCCTGCACCTATGCATAAACCTACTTGTGCATATGACAACGTACTCGACTTCCAAAGTTCAAAGTACATTTATTATCAACGTATGTATACTCTATACAACCTTGAGATTCATTTCCTTACAGGCAGCCACGAAACAAAGAAACCCCAAAAGAACCCAATAAAAAAATGTCAAACACCTAATGCACAGAGAGAAAAAAATCATACAAACAATAAAAGTAAGCAAGTAGCATTCAGAACCGAAGTTTTATAAAAGACCCAAGGCTTCGACATCTTATCTGAAAATGGAATCTGCAGCAGCGTAGCACCCTCTTGATACTGCATTAATATTTCTGCCTCGAGTTTCGTATTCAAGTTCTTGCAATGGGTTTGAACTAACAAGCTTCTGACTCATTCATAGGAGAACATCTTACTGAGCCACACCTAAATGTAGTCACCTTTATTTATAACTTACAGTTCACATTCCTTCTACCAGTCAAACCTGTCCGCTAACATTAACCATAGTTCTGCCATATGTCCTTGGCCCTTACTCTCTTTAATCCTTTACGCCTCTCCTTTACAGCCCAATTCCAGATTGCAGGACACCACCCATCTCTGTCACTCCACCTTTCACAGCCTAGCACTACCTCTGGAGTGTGCTAATTTCCCACTGCTACCTTGCCTCTTCCTTCAAGTTCAAGTAGTCAATAGAATCAGAATCAGAATTGGGTATAATATCACCGGGATATGTCGTAAAATCTGGCACGAGACGAGTCCATGGATGACATGTCAGAACAGGAATGGGAGTCAGAATTAGAATGTTTGGCTAGCGGAAGGTTGCACTTGTGGCGATGGAGCGGAGGTGCTTGACAAAGTGGTCCCTCAATTTACAGCAGGTCTCACCAAGGTGGAGGAGCCCGCATCGGGACCACCGGACACAATAGGCAACCCAAGCACATTTGCAGGTGAAATGTTGCCTCACCTGGAAGGACTGTTTGGGACCCTGAATGGAGGGGAGGGAGGTGGTGTATGGGCAGGTAAGGCACTTAGGCCCCCTTGCAGGGATAACCAGTCTATAAAACACTGTTTTGGTTGTCATTAAGTATTATCTAATTCTCATCGGTATAGCTTACAAAAGCCCAAAAGAGTTTTTAGAATGATCTCCAGGCTCAGCTGCAGAGAGACTGGAGAATTTCTCCTGTAGCACAGACAGCATTGAGTAGTGACTTAATAGAAGCAAATGGTTCAGATGAGTTGAATAATAGGTGTGGATTGAGAACCAGTTTAAGGTAGTTAGCAGAGTTGCATGAGGAAAATCCTCCCAGTGCAGCATCTGAACATCACCTTTAGTTTAAATCAGAGGATCGTGAGAGGTAACCCAGCTCTGGTACCAAACTTCTTCATCCTGCAGAATAGAAGCACACACAAAATGCTGCAGGAACTCAGAAGGTCAGGCAGTATCTATGGAGAAGAATGAACAATCAATAGATTGGGCTCAGATCTTCATTAGTGTCTGAAATATTGACCCAAAATATCCATTCTCCATGGATCACACATCAAAGTTGCTGGTGAACGCAGCAGGCCAGGCAGTATCTCTAGGAAGAGGTACAGTCGACGTTTCAGGCCGAGACCCTTCGTCCCTTCAGCCAACGGTCTCGGCCTGAAATGTCGACTGTACCTCTTCCTAGAGATGCTGCCTGGCCTGCTGCGTTCACCAGCAACTTTGATGTGTGTTGCTTGAATTTCCAGCATCTGCAGAATTCCTGTTGCTTGCATTCTCCATGGATGCTGCCCGACCTGTTGAGTTACTCCAGCATTTTATGTGTACTGCTCTGGATTTCCGGTGTCTGTGGAATCTCTTCTGTAAATGGAAGCAAGTTCAATTATCACGTTCAAAGTAGTTTGGTGGGTGGGGCGGGGGGGGTAGTCAGCATAGGCATGAAGAAGCAGAGAAAATGATTGTGCATGTGTTTCTTGCAAAGAGCAGAAGGGAGAGTTTGAGGATTGACGTGGCTTTGTCATGCAGTAACAAGTTGATCCTTTGTAAATGGCCATTTTTGTTGCTGCAGACTGGAGTACAGCTTCAGCTCCAGAGCAGATAAAACTTTTTGGTGGGGGGGGGAGGTGGGAAACAGGGATGAAAGAAGGGTAGGGGAAGAGAAGGGGAGCACTTGCAGATCCGAAGATGATGACAATGAATCAATGGTGGTGGAGTCACGAGCTAAGAGACTGGAGGGGTGGTGTCAATGGTAACAGTTTCAGAAATGCAAAAATATTCATGATGTCTTTGTTATTTCTAGGCTAAAGATCAAGCTAAATTGGGCTTGAAGGGGATGAAAAATCGTCTGAAACACAAGGTACTGGTGACAACATCATCTAACTTTTCCTTCTTGTGATGCTTTTGCTGAAACTCATTGGTGGTTTTATCGCACTCTGGCTGACCTGTCCTCTGTAAACTTGGTGGCTTTGTGTTTGGAGAAGTTTTAACCTGGAATGCAACTGTATATGAATGACTAATATAGTGATACTGTCAGTGCTGTGATTTGAATCCAGGCCAGACTCACTCATGGGTGTGGAAGCAAGCCGGGCCGTACCATGTGAATGTGCAGGGCCCTGGTGGGACCTTTTGCTTTGTAGCCATGTAGCACAGTGCTGAATACTGAGTGAGTACCACTGCCCAAGGACAGAATAGTCTGTAGAAAGTAATGGATAAAACCCAGTCCATCACAGGAAAAGCACATATACAAGGAGCGATGCCACGGGAAAGCCACATCCATCAACAGGGACACCCACCACCCAGGCCATGCCCTCTTCTCCCTGCTGTCATCGGGAAGGAGGCACAGGAGCCTTATTCCCATACCAGCAGGTTCAGGAACAGTCATCACCCCTCAGCATCAGGCTCCTGAACCAGTGTGGGTAACTTCACTCACCTCAACACTAAACTGGTTCAACAACCTATGGGCTCACTTTCAAAGAATTGACTACTCATGGTCTCAATATTATTTATTTACTTCTGTATTATTATAAAAACACATTTTTCTTCAGCTCAAGCTGATAAAACCTGAGGTACAGGCATAACCACGCACACTCATTTCTGAATTGCTAGGAACTTTCGGACTGTTCCTGTGGTGTTTAGCATTGTGGCTTTCTGAAGATTTACATAGATATTGCTGTGTAGCCCTAATTGTTTAATGCAATAGTGTAGTGGCTTTGGGATGACACCAGTTATAGAGATTACTATTGGGACAGTGTATACCCTGTTCATGTCCCAAAGTCTTTCAATTTCCTCTTTTAATTCAGCATATTTCTGGTGCTTTTCACTTATTGATTTCTGTAAATTATGTGTGTATAGAATGGCGATATCTATTAAGTAAGTTGTTTTTGCTTGTTTATCCTGTACTATAGCTTTTTTTATTTACTGTCTTCTTTGGCAGATTGGTTGTCAGTCTTTGTGTGTAGTTTTTTGACAATTCTATTGTATTTCTTCGTTCTGTTGTGAATGCCCGCAAGAAAATTAATTCAGGGTAGTATACAGTGACATGTACGTTGATAATAAATTTAGTTTGAACTTTGATTTGCAGGACTTGGGTGATGAGCGAGCGTTTCAGCGCGGTGGGTCACTGAGATATCAACCGGTTGGGGGACCCATCCATCAGAGACGCGTCCAGACAGAGTCCCTGCAGAATCGACTGCCGATCACCCAGCACTTTGGTCAGGTAGGAAGGCTCTGTAATGAGGAGCAATTGGACGCCCAGTAAGAACAGGAATTGGGTTCCCTGCATCTTCTCTGCGCACTGATTATTGGTTTCAAAACCTGGGTGCCTCGCCAACAACTTAATACAGGCCAGTACATTTGTTCATGCTAAGTAATTTGTCTGGAGGAGGCATCACAGCTCAGTTTCTGAGGGTGGACTTTAGAATGCCAGTCGAAGGTTGGTGTTTCTCTTCTCAGTCTCCCTCTCTTTAGAGCGGCCAGAATAACTGCAATTCTGGTTTCTTAACCATTGGGTGCAGAAACTATACAATCAGAGCCCTGAAATTAACAAAAGGTGACCTCAAAGCCTGAAATTAATAAGTAGGTAAAGGCATCTGTTAGTCTTGCGAGACCATGGATCTGCGCCTGGAAAGTCTTCACTCTCCAGGGCTCAGGCCTGGGCAAGGTTGTATGGAAGACCAGCAGTTGCCCATGCTGCAAGTCCCCCCTCTCCACGACACCAATGTTGTCCAAGGGAAGGTCATTAGGACCCATACAGCTTGGCACCAGTGTCGTCACAGAGCAATGTGTGATTAAGTGCCTTGCTCAAGGACACAACACGTTCCCTCAGCTGGGGCTCGAACTCACGACCTTCAGGTAGCTAGTCCAATGCCTTAACCACTTGGTCACGTGCCCACGTGCCCTGAAATTAATAAGGGGGAAGAAAAGTTCCCAATCTGACAACTTGGTTAGTGTAACACTACGACAGCAGCAGTGACCCAGGTTCAGCTCTGCAGCTGCTGTAAGGAATTTGTAGTTTCACCCTGTGACTGTGTGGGTTGCCTCTGGATGTTCCAGTTCCCTCCCACATTTCAAACGTGTATGGTTTGGTAGGTTAATAGCTCACATTGGGCAGTGTGGGCCAGGAGAGCCTGTTACTGCGCTGAATCTCTAAATAAAACCTTCGATGACTGTTATCATCTGCGTCATTCACAGGCTCCTTATCTGAAGACTCCAGTCTCAGATACGTGTCAACTAAGTTTATGTTGAGAGTTTGTGTAAAAATGATGCCGGGGTAATTGGTCAAGGTAGATCAACCTATCAGCTACAAACAGGAGTGTGTGTCGGCCCCTCATTGTCTTGTTTAACATTTTTCACCATTCCTCCTCTAGTCTCGCCCCCGCAGACCAACCCGTCGCCAAACAAGCATTAATGGACCTCTGCCCACTGGGACAGTCAGGTAAATCGTTCTTCTCCCACCCCCTCAGCTGCAGGTGTCTGTAAGTCAAATGGGATGACCGACCGGATTCTCACAGTACGTGCACCTTTGGCCCTCACGTCCTGATCCATATCCTAAGATGGACATAGGGTCCTCTCCTGGGATATCAATGGGATACAACCCAGAACATTACAGCACATCGCAGGCCCTTTGGCCCACGATGTCATGCTGACATTTTAACTTACTCCAAGATCAATCTAATCCTTCCCTCCTAACATAACCCTCCGTTTTTCTGTCATCTACGTGCCTATTTAGGAGCTTCTTAAATGCTCCTAATGTATGCGGCTCTATCACCACCCTGTCAGTGTGTCCCATGCAGCCACCGGTCTCTGTATCTTTGACATGCTCCTCATACTTTCCTCCAATCCCCTCAAAATTATGCCCCTTGTATTGGTCATTTCTGCCCCGGGGGAAAAGTCTCTGGCTATCCACTCCATCAGTGCCTCTTATCATCTTGGACACCTCTATTTATTCACCTCTCATCCTCCTTCACTGCAAAGAGAAAATGCAGACCTTTTCCCCACTCCATCAGCTGGGATGCAGACCCATTTTCCTGTCCCATCACCTTTGGACTGCAAGCACATTGTCCCATCGACGTAAGTATGGGCCCACCTTTAAAGGAAACTAGTAGGCATTTTCCCATTTCTCCGACTGACCGTCGTTGGGGTTTTAAGTCTCCTGATCTTCAGCCCCTTCCAGACTGCTGATGCCTGGGTATCTGCTTGACTTGTGCAGGTCCACCAGTGAGGAGGATGGACTAGACAGCTCCCTGGACACAATCACTGACGAATTCCTTGACTGCAGCCTCCTGCAGGAAGAGAATATGGACCTGCTTGGGGAGATCTTTGATACTCTCAGTACCCGGACAGCTCACGACAAGGGCCATCTATATGGAACGCGAAGCCTCGACTTATTCAACTTGGACTCCATGGAGGACATACGCAGGGTAAAATGCTCTTTAATCTCTATTATACCAGGCACAAAGATTTGGGAAATCTAAAACAAAAGCAGAAAGTGTTGGAAACACTCAGCAGATCAGGCAGTATCTGCAGAAGGAGAAACAATGTTTTAGTTCGGTCTCCTTTAATCAGAATTGTTGTGATGGGAAATCATCAACCCGAAATGTTAACTCCACAGACTCTACCTCAATTAAAACAGACAAGTGGATCAATTTCTTTTAGAACGGAGATGAGGAGCCAATATCTTTATTAGAACAAAGATGTGGAGGAATTTTATTGTTAGAGCAAAAATGAGGAGGAAATTCTTTTGCCAGAGGGTAGTGAATCTGTGGAATTCAATGATACAGACAGCTGTGTAGGCCAATTCATTGGGTATATTTATAGCGAAGGTTGTAAGGAGTTTGTACATTCTCTTTGTGGCCACGTGGGTTTCCACCAGGTGTTCCAGTTTCCTATCACAGTCCAAAGACGTACTGGTTCATAGGTTAATTGGTCATTGTAAATTGTCCCATGATTAATCTAGGATTAAATCAGGGAATGCTGAACGGTGCGGCTCAAAGGACCTATTCCGCACTGTATCTCAATAAAAATAAAATCAAGAACATGGAACAGTAACAGCACAACTTTGTGCTGACCCTTTAACCTACCCCAAGATGAATCTAACACTTCCGTCACACATTGCCCTCCATTTTTGGACACCACAATGTTGGAAGAACATGAAGGTCTAAAGAATGCGAAAATAGTTCTGGATAGAAGGGATATTACCAATAAGGTTAGGCTGCAGAATCTGGGTTTGCTTTCTTTAGAGCAAAAAACATTCCATAGAGAAATTTAACAAGATGTATATGATCCTGACTAGTTTAGCTAGAGTAGATAGAGGTAAATGGTGTACAGATCTGGAGCACAGAGAATGGGGGAGTGGGCATCTCATTGAAACTTACCGAATATTGAAAGGCCTGGATAGTGTCGACATAGAGAGGATGTTTCCTATGGTGAGGGAGTTTAGGACCAGAGGGCATAGCCTCAGAATACAAGGATGTCCCTTCCCAACAGAGATGCAGAAGAATTTCTTTAGCTAGAGAGTGGTGAATGTGTGTATATTTAAAGTGGAGGTTGATATGTTCTTGATTAGTAAGGGTATCAAAGATTACAGGGAGGAGCCAGGAGAATGGGGTAGAGAGGAATTATAAATCAGCTATAATGGAATGGTGGAGTAGGTTTGATGGGCTGAATGGCCTGATTCTGCTCCTATGTCTTATGAAGAAGAATGTTCTTTTACTCCAAGTGTGCTTAAGATTGAGTCATGGAAAACTGCAGCACAGAAACAGGCCCTTCGGCCCATCTAGTCTATGCCATACCAATGGATCTGCCATTCATCATCCGTGTGTGCTGGAAGCCGAAACAATCAGGACTTTCAAGGCAAAATTGGTTGGGTGGTAGAGAGAATAATTTGCATAGCTGCAGAGGAGGAACAGTGGATTGGTGTTATGACACTGCAGACTCAGTGCTGTAATATTCTCTGATCATTCAAAACAGATTATATGATTATTTCCTTATATCAATTTTAGTATATGCTTGTCGCTGGCAAACTCAGCTTTTTTTTGTCCAACTGAAGCTCCCAGTAATTTTGTTTCCTTGCATATTCTTATAACACAAGGGGCCATTCAGCTTATTGCATAAGACCATAAGATATAGGAGCAGAATTAGGCCATTTGGCCCATCGAGTCTGCTCCACCATTTCATCATGGCTGATCCATTTTCCCTCTCAGCCCCAATCTCCTGGCTTCTCCCTGGATCCCTTCACATTCTGACTAATCAAAAATCTATCAACCTCTGCCTTACATATACCCAAGGACTTGGCCTCCACAGCCATCTGTGGCAACAGATGCCACAGATTCACCACTCTCTAGCTAGAGAAATTTCTCCTTATCCCTGTTCTAAAAGGATGCTCCTCTATTCTGAGGCGGTGTCCTCTGGTCTTAGACTCATCCACCAAAGAAAACATCCTCTCCACATCCACTCTACCAAGGTCTTTCAACATTTAGTAGGTCTCAAGGAGACCCCTGTCTCATTCTTCTGAATGCCAGCGAGTAGAGGCCCAGAGCCATCAAATGCTCCTCTTAATCTGGGAATCATTTTCATGAACCTCCTTTGAACCCTCTCCAATGTCAGTATGTATGCCAACTTACAGATTCCCCCCATCCCGCTTCAATTTTCCTGCAACTCATTCAATCGTGTATGCCCATCAACCCCATTCTAATTCTCCCACCAGTCACCTACACGAGTGTTAATTACAGCACCCGTCCCAGCGAGTGTTCGGGATGGGGGGGATGGGTACTGCAGCCAGAGACAGGGCATGTGAACTCCACACAGACAGCATCCAACGTCAGGAGTGAACCTGATCATTGACGTTGTGGGGTAGAAGCACTTCCTGTGGTGCCTCAGGTCTGAGGGTTGCTGTAACTTACTCAGATATCAATTCCAAGCCTCCCTTTATGAGTGGGTACAGATGGCTATTCTTCCCTCAGGAAATGCTGTTGGATTTTCCAACCAGCTTGGAGTCACTTTACTGAGGGGAGTTTTTGATTTCAAAGTTCTTATTGTGATGAGTTCAAACCCTATACCTACCTTGGAGAAATTTGAACTTTACTTTTTACATTGTTGATTCACTGATCAGAATGGGCCCCTTCTGGTGGGAATACCCTGTGGAACTTTGCTGCGTACTCAATAGTTACCACGCTTAACTTGTGCCAAAGGTCCAGCACCCCAAGTAAAATACACTCTCCAGCACTGGGTTTTAATTTCTTCGAGACTAAATACACATTGTGTGTAACATGTGCTGCTATTTACTTACTGACACACAGTGTGGAACTGGCCCATCGAGCCATGCTGCCCAGCAAACCCCCTATTTTAATCCTAGCCTAACCGTGGGACAATTCTACAATACCAGTTAGCCTACCACCAAAATGTCTTGGACTGTGGGAGAAAACGACAGCACCCAAAAGTCCGGGAAGAACGTTTAAACCCCTTATAGGCAGCAATGGGAATTGAACCTGTAGAACATCACATAATTGGATAGGGACAATGAGAGGAGAGGTGAGGGATGCTGACTTCATGCTGTTCAAGCTCACCAAGTTACCCTGGATATTCACGGTGAGATGAAATTTACAAATGTTCTTGTGTCTGCAGGTCAAAGGTGCCAACCCCAGCGAAGAGGACATCAACTTCAAGAGCAGGAGAGAATCTGAACCCATGAAGTCCCAGATGTGGGGTCTTGATGGTTCCGCTGAGTGTATGACGTCCCTGTCAGCCTCACTGGAGGAAACATCTGGCAGGTCCTCAATGTCTACCAGCCAAGCAGACCTTGGAGATTCCGGGAGTGTCTCAAGCCATGATGAAAACATAACATCCCCAGAGCTGCAGCCTCTGAACCTCAATACTCCAAGCAGCAGTAATCCAGAGGATCCTGGGTCACTGGAGGACTCTTTGCCTGTTTCACCAGCTGTCAAAGAGAATGACAAGTGTACAGGGATTCACTGGGATAAGGGATCACCACTAATTCAGCCCAGCAGAACATTGGCTGAAAATGAAGCCCCCAAGTTGGGCAAGAGCGAGGCAAGGAATGATGTGCTAATTGAGGACTCGGGCTCCCTCAGTTTGCCTTCAGAGATCAGTGAGATGAAACCCTCTAAAGAGGAAGTCAGCAACTGTAAAAGTCAAGAAGCAGAGGTGACAGAAGTTAAAAGTCCGGCAACATGTGAAGAAGGAAAACCTGAGCTGATACTTCCACCAACAGCTCCTAAAACATCAAGACTAAGGGGTAGGTCAATGTCACAGGCTTTTGAAAGCAGGGAAGGAGGCAACCATGCTATGAATGAGAGAAGCCCCAGCAGTCAAAGTGCTGAGTCTACTGTGCAGGCCCAGACTGAGGAGGCCTCCCCAGGCGATCCCACAGTCCCAGCCGCCAGCGAGGAGGCAGCCAGCCCAAGCGTGCAGTCAGTGCTGTCCTACTTCCAAGCCTGCGCCGGGGAACAAAGGCTCGAGCCCAGCAGAGGGAAGGTCCGCCCAGTATCTGTCTTAGCTACTGGGGCCTTGAGCAGATCTGGAAAAATCGAATGGCAGGAGGAGCCAGGCAAATCTGTCGCTGATGCTGGGAGGCTGCCAGAAACAGTATCATCAGAGGAGCAGAAAGATCAGAAAGCAAAATCTACGTCACCAGTGGAGAATGATCCAGGTATTACCACACCTAAAAAGGTTTCAGAGCTGAAAAAGAGATTTGAATCCTAGGAGCTGATTAAACTTATATATTGTCCCCCACTAGTGATGATCTAATCCTTCCTCAGTGACTGAATGTCAATATCGATTGTTTCTTTGGCTCGGCAAGCACCAGCTCTCCCCGTGTCTCATATAATAATCATTACCTTGACACGTCTTCTTAAGTGTGCTGGGAAAAGGAGAGTTCTTTCCCCCAAAGTCATCAAGAGCTTGAGCTGATGCTATTGATGGTCGGGAATTGACATTTCAAAAGTTAGGCTATGCTAGTGTAATTTCAAAATTGCATGAACTTAAGAGTGGGGTGCACAGCAGCTGTGCTCAGAGTTAGAATCAGAATCAGGTTTAATATCACTGACATACATCACGGGATTTGTTGTTTTACGGCAGCAGTACATTGCAATACACAATAATAAAAATCTACAGTTTTAAATAAATAATACATATTAAATAGTTAGAGCAAACAGAGAACCAAAAAAAAAAGGCACATGTACAAATGAGGTCATGTTCCAGGGTTTATTGTCCATTCGGAAATCTGTATTATTTCAATAGTTTCAACCAAGAGAAATACAGCCCTGAAAGGCTGCTGGCTTCACGTGTCTCAGGTGGCCTGGTAGGGGGAATGGAGCAGCAAGTATCAGAGGGAATGTTTTGTTCAAGAGGAAATGATATGTCATCCTTGTCACAAATTGAGGATATTTCAAAGTAGAGCCATGGTTTCTGAATTGTAGTCACGGTTGTGGAGAGACAGGGAATCAGATCTTCCATTGTTTATTTGAAAAATAAGCAGTAAGTAATGGATATTTATTGACCTGCTGCGTACACACCTTCCTAACACCTCAGCATCCCCCAACCCACTTTTGAAATAGCTCCATGTAGCTCTGACTGATAACATCTTATCCACAAGATGTTATCAGTCACTTCAATAGTGCAGTAATCCTTGTATGTTGCAGGTGCTAAAATATCCAAACCATCTCTTCAACTCCTCCATGGAAAACCTACCTCAGTCCTCCAAAATCTCTCTCACTCAATCCAAGTGCAGTATTACCAAAGCATGCAGCCCCAGTTAAAGGAGTAAGCCTGGACTTTCACTGGTTTCTGAACTAGTTAATTCTGTGCCATGTAGTTCTGTACCTGTATCAAAGACATTCCAAATAAGACAGCACATTTATTTTAGACTCAGCAGCGCTGAAATCTCTGATGGGAAATGGTGAGGAAGACTTAAATATAGTGACTCGGTACTCTGATGACCAGATATGGTATAAGATTGTGGATTAAGTGTCTGGAAAATGGTATGAATTGACAAGAACCTCATTTGTCAATGCAGATGATGAAATAAACTTGCCTTCTCAGAATAAAGATGTGCATAAAAGATCATTTGACTGCCTCTTTAAATTGGAAGTTAAATACACAGAGCTACAAAGGAGTGCAAATTCAGAATCAATTAGTAAATAAGACAATAAGATATAGGCAACACACACAAAAAATACTGGTGAACGCAGCAGGCCAGGTAGCATCTATAGGAAGAGGTAGAGTCGATGTTTCAAGCCGGGACCCTTCGTCAGGACTAACTGAAAGAAGAGATAGTAAGAGATTTGAATGTGGGAGGGGGAGGGATGGAGCTAAGAGCTGGACAGGTGATTGGCAAAAGGGATACGAGGCTGGAGAAGGGAGAGGATCGTGGGACTGGAAGCCTGGGGAGAAAGAGGAGGGTGGAGAGTAGGAGAGGGACAGAGGGAGAAAAATGAGGAAAAAAAGGGGGGGGGATATAAATAAGGGATGGGGTACGAAGGGGAGGAGGGGCATTAACAGAAGTTAGAGAAGTCAATGTTCATGCCATCAGGTTGGAGGCTACCCAGACGGAATATAAGGTGTTGTTCCTCCAACCTGAGTGTGACTTCACCTTGACAGTAGGGGAGGCCGTGGATAGACATATCAGAATGGGAATGGGACGTGGAATTAAAATGTGTGGCCACTGGGACAGAGTTAGGCTATTTGGCCCATCAAGTTTGCTCCGCCATTTCATCATGGCTGATCCATTTCCCTCTCGGCTCCTGCCTTTTCTCCATATCCCTTCATGTCCTGACTAATCAATGCATCAAAACATTAATTACTTTCAAAGGGTTAAAATTCCCCAAAATTTTGCCTACATATAAAAAGACACAACAGCACAACTGGGGAAAACTATTCAGTTGTCTTAACCCGAACTGCAAATGGTTCTCTTCCTGCTGCCGATGCTGAACCTGCTGACTGCTCCCGCCATCGCTTCCTTCTGTTTCGGGTTCCCAGCAGCTTAGCTCTTTGAGATTCAAATGCAGCTAGGATCGATTATGTGGTGGCCATGTGGATATTTAACCTGGTTTTAAGTTTCCCAGCATCCAGAGCAAGCACCAGTTTTAATTGTTCAGGCACACATTCTGCTCCACTTCAGGAGTAGTTTTTAAAATCATAGCAATTGTTAGCACATAACTTCCATCTTTTGTTTCACTATCCACAAAATTAACTGACATCCTGTTTTACAGACACACATCAATTGTTCAGGTGAAGCTAACAGTGCAACAGGATAACTAGACCTAGACTTCGGCCCGTTAATGGTCAACACTTCAGTTGAATGCATGGCATTGAGTTAAATATTGAATGCTCTAATCAAGTTGCTGTAAGTTGCTCCTAGACACAATCCCTGCTGAGAAGGTGAATGACCATGTTTACAGAACATAATTCTATTATTCATTTAAACAATCAATCATAGAGAAAAAGTCAAAAACAATAAGTGATTTTCTAGATAAAGTGCACACTAGTGATGACAATACAGATTGTGTAGTTTCTGACTTTTATAGAAAAAAATGAGAAGTCAAAATACTATTACAAGAATGTCTTAATCTCAGTGTGATTGCTGCGTGTGTTGGCTAAACATTGTTTGGGCCCTGATAGAACCTAATTCAGTGTCTACATAACGGCAATTAGCTTCCTAACCAGGAAGAGATTTAACTTTGCCTTTCACTTCACATGTCACTGAAAGCAGCTGTGATCCAGAGAAATTGTTTTGCTGGTGCCTTTGTTGAATTTAGTTTAGTTCCCTTTCTATATACAAAATATTTGTCTAGTGCAAGATAGCTGCATCAAAGTTATCAATAGGAAAAAGCATTTATAAATTTCCCATGAAAGCACTAGATAAATATGTGCAATGCCCACTAATCTTCGAATTCTTTGCTTATAGTCCTTTTTCACTCACCAATGGACTTCAAGGCATTGTCCAGTGTCCAACAATCTCCACCTTAGAGGACCCACTTGATTAAAAAGCCTATTAGTGTCTGCAGAGCAAATCTGTGCAGCAAGGTATGAGTGAAGCCAGCAACACACAAGAGCTGGTGCATCCTAAAGTTAATTATACTACATTAATACTGAACTACCAAAACACAACGGGCCAAACTGGAGAATCCAGTAGTTTCCAGTACAAGGGTCCTTCAAAAGAAATTTTAAATTACATGGGCCTTTGAGAAACAACCGGTATAACTGAGATCTGCAACTTTCTACCAGGAAGGATTGACACAACTTAACAATATGAAGAGTGCCTCGTATGGGAAGAAATAGACTAATGGATGAAATTAATATTAGTGAGACTAACAAATGTTACTTCTGGCTGCCAAGTACCCACTCTCAGTTCACTGCACTGCTGTTTCAGCTGTGGGAGAGATGCTCCATTGGTTCTAGGTCTATTTCTAATTCATGGTATACGACACAGACCCAGGTACAACGCGGCCTAGCCCCCTCATCCAAAGGTTTTTGGGAGCACTTTCAACCATTTTCTCCCGCCCTCCCATCACCCCACAAATCCATCACAAGTCTCACCTCTCTTGTTATCACAGCACCCGCACACAACAGTCCACAAGTTGTCACTTGTAGCTGGGACACCGAGAGCTGCAGGGTAGTGGAAATGCACCAGTCCAGTCCTAACCAAAAGGTGTAAGGGCCAAGGGGAAATAGCAACAACTGACCAGATCCCGCAGACCATCGTTGGCCTATAGACCCACAAAGAGCAATGCATAAAAAGGAGAAAGGTCACAGAATCTGTCTTGTAATTAATGGTATTCCCAAAAGAAACAAGAAATGTTGCTAGACTTTCACTCCAATAATCTGAACAGCAGTCCTCATGATATCTTCTGCGGCGGGAGCTTGGCTAGATGAGACGCTCCTCGGGTGGCAGCTTCAGCCCGTGGTTGATCTGTGTCCGTGCTCCAACCTGCTCCTGTTGGCTGGGGTTGTACGTACCCTCTTCCCTGCGCTTCCCCTTCACCTTTATGATAACCACAGTGAGGATGATCGCAATCAGCAGCACGCCCCCGATCACACAAGGAGCCACGATGGCGGCGATCTGTTAGAACCCAGAATGAGCACAGGTCAGTGAAGAACTCGCCCCTCACAAACCTCCTACCCCAACATCACCAAGCCCATGCTAGTCAGTTACCCCTCCTCACTGTATCCCGTTGCCTCTTGCTTATCCCCATTCGCCAGCAAAAAGCAAGCACCACATATTCACATTCTCCAGCTTTTACCTCCAGTGACTCCTCCTCGAGCATTCACCTCCTGTTGCCTCTGTTGGGCCAGTCTTTGCAGCACTTCTCTACCGAATTTCAGCAGTACAGAGAAAGGCATGGAACTCTGACAGGGATTGGGGTAGCATTACATGTAGCTGATCCCCAGCCGCTCCTCCCAACCCCAAGGCAGGACAGGAACTCACAGTGCCAGAATTAACAAGGAACCACTGAAGGTCCACGTCGAACTCCTTCAGCTGGTCCAGCCCAAAACTACAAGTTCAACGCATACAAGGTTGATGATTTCTGTCAACCTCCTAGTTCAGTCCAGACAACCCTGTCAGTTCTCATCTGAAATCAGTATTGGAAACATCCTGACAAAGGGTGTCATGGTAGCGAAGTGGTTAGCACAACACTTTACAGGTCCCAGCGACCCGGGTTCAATTCCCGCCATTGCCTGTAAGGAGTTTCTACGTTCTCCCCGTGACCACGTGGGTTTCCTCTGGGTGCTCCAGTTTCCTCCCACAGTCCAAAGGCGTACCGGCTGGTAGGTTAATTGGTCATTGTAAATTGTCCCATGCTTAGGTTAGGGTTAAATCGGGTTTTGCTGGGCAGCGTGGCTCGAAGGCCAGGATGGCCTGCTCCATCTGGTATCACAATAAATAAACAAACAGACCACTGGATGCTGGAAGGTGTTCACAAACACCAGTCTCACTGTTCTTGTAGTAAAGCAAACAATTCTCAGTGGCATCAAGTGACCCAGAGACCACCAGCTGGTTGAGAAATGATGGGCCTTTTTTTATCTGAAGGCACACAGACAAAACTTGCAAACAGGAAGAGGTGACTGAATGCTGACTGGCCTTGGTAAATGCCCAACCTTCACTCAATGATGCAAGGCTGAAGCCACTCACACACAAGGCAGCGTCAAAGCCTGACATTCGAACACAGAGAATACCAAGTGAAAAGAGGGAGACTTACCGATGTTTCAGATTTCACTGGTGGTGTGGTATTTGAAGTCGAGTTGTCCTCTGTCGTGAAAAATTAAAAGATTTTTATTTTTTAAATATAATCAAGCAAATTAAGTATTAAAACCATAAGATATAGGAGCAGAATTAGGCCATTTGGCACATCAGTCTGCCCCGCCATTTTCCTGATCCATTTTCCCTCTCAGTCCCAACCTCCTGCCTTCTCCTGGTAACCTTTCATGTCCTAACTAATCAAGAAGCTATCAACCTCTGTCTTAAATAAACCCAATGACTTGGCCTCCACAGCTGCTTGTGGCAACAAATTCCACAGATTCACCACTCCCTGGGTCCAAAAATTCCTCCTCATCTGCTTTCTGAAGTACGTCCCTCTATTCTGAGGCTGTTCCCTCTGGTCCTAGACTCCGCCACCGTAGCAAACGTCCTCTCTACATTCACTCTATCAAAGCCTTTCAACATTCGATAGGTTTCAATGAGATACCCCCCTCATTCTTCTGAATTCCAGTCAATACAGGCCTAGAGACCTCAAACAGTCCTCAAATGGTAAATCCTTTATTCCCAGAATCATTCTTGTGAGCCTTCTCTGAACCCTCTCCAGTGTCAGCACACCCTTTCTCAGACAAGGGGCCCAAAACTGCTCACAGTACACCAAGCGAGGCCTCACCAGTGCCTTATAAAGCCTCAACATTTCATCCTTACTTTTATCTTCTCGAAATGAACGCTAACATCGCATTTTGTCTTGCTCGCCACCAAAATGAAAATTACAAAAGCTCCTAATGCTGAAAATCTGAAATAAAACTGGAAAGCGGTGAAAATCTCAGCCATCAAGCGGCAATTATTGAGAGAGAAACAGAATGAATGATTTAACTCTCACTCTTTGCACCGATGCTACCTGATCAGCTAAGGGTTTACTGCAGTTTCTTTTATTATAACAGAGGCTCTTTGGCCCTTCAGAACCATGCAGCCTTCCAGGGGAACAAAGCCACAAAGATACTCCTGATGCTGGAAACCTAAAGCAATACACACAATATGCTGCAGGAGCTCAGCAGGTCAAGCAGCATCTATTGATGGGAATAAACAGCCGACATTTTGGGCCGAAACCTTTCATCAGGACGCTGTACTCTTGTAGATAGCGAGATAAATTTGGGGAGCAAGAGGCCACAGGATACTCTTACCTGTTTTCACAGCCACAATGTCACTCACACTTAAAGGTCAACAATTAACGCTCCACCTACAGATATTCGCAACAAGTCCCAAAGCTGACTTTTCAGCACAAAAATATACCCCAATCCCACTTTGGAAAGGTCTGGCACTATTTTTGGAATTTGGATTCCCCCAGTATGCAGAAATAACAACAGCCATCTCTTCAGATAATCCTTAATATCACAAAGTTATCCTGGAGCAAAGCTGCCAGGATAATCAAGGGCACGACCCACCCAGCCAACACACTTTTCGTCCCACTTCCCTCCGGGAGAAGGCTCAGGAGCTTGAAGACTCGTACGGCCAGATTTGGGAACAGCTTCTTTCCAACTGTGATAAGACTGCTGAACGGATCCTGACCCGGATCTGGGCCGTACCCTCCAAATATCCGGACCTACGTCTCGGTTCTTTTTTTGCGCACTACCTTACTTTCCCTTTTCTGTCTTCAATTTATGATTTATAATTCAAATTTTTAATATTTACTATTGATTTGTAATCCAGGGAGCGCGAAGCACAGAATCAAATATCGCTGTGATGACTGTACGCTCTAGTGTCAATTGTTTGGCGACAATAAAGTAAGTTAAAATACCCCAGATTGTTCTAAATTCTATAGAATAAAACTCAGTCCAATCTCTCCTTGTAATGTGACCATTAAGAGTACAGTCAATCACCTTGGTAAACTTACCCCTCACTCAATCACAGCATCATTCTTTTCTGGGGTTTAACCTGAAACATGAATTCCTCCCCACACCCACTATACACAGACGCGGTTTAACCTGCTGAAATCTTCCTGCGGATTGTTAGTCATCGTTGCTTGCAGTGCTCCAGGGTAAAAGCACGTAAATGTCACCAATTTCCTGTTCCTACATGCGAGACGGATCACTTGACACCAAGTGCAAAGGGCCTCAAGCCTCCTCGGCTTGGGGACTTTAGGTGGATGGTGGGGCGGCCCATTCCAGCCGCCGCAGTGGCTGCAGATGCATCAGAGTTGCAGCACCCTGCCCTTGTTGGAAGAAAGGAAATTGGGGTTGCCATAGCCTCTGCACTGGGTCGGTGTTGGTGATGAGGATATTTGCTGACAAAATACTGAAAGACAGCCACTGATCCCAATAAAATGGCCAATAGAGAGGAGAAGCAAGCTCTGGGAAGTTTATTCCGTAAAGGACCACGCGGGTCTCAAATGTGAGATCCAGTAGATTGAGAGACTGTTTCGTCAAGCATCTTGGCGCCATCTGCCACAAAATGGGGGATTTCCTGGTGACCAAGCATTTCAATTCAACATCCTATTGCCAATGTCAGGTTGGACAAGCTACTCCTCGTGTTCCATCTGGGTAGCCGCCAACCTGATGGCAGGAACTTTGATTTCTCGAATAGCTGGTAATTTCTTCCCCCTCTTTATTCTCTGTTTTTTATCCCCCATCCAGGCTCCCCTTTTATCTTTACTCTTCTATCTACCCTCACCTCCCTCTGGTTCCCTTCTTCCTTTTCTCTCTCCCATGTTCCAGTGTATTCTCCTACGACCTTGGTTTCCCAGCTTCCCATTTCATCTCCCTCCCCAAGCTTCCCCTTCACCTGGTCTCAACCACCACCCCCCCCCCCTGAGCTTCCCCTTCACCTGGTCTCACCCGTCACCCCCTCCCCCCCCCGAGCTTCCCCTTCACCTGGTCTCACCCGTCACCCCCTCCCCCCCCCGAGCTTCCCCTTCACCTGGTCTCACCCGTCACCCCCTCCCCCCCCCGAGCTTCCCCTTCACCTGGTCTCACCCGTCACCCCCTCCCCCCCGAGCTTCCCCTTCACCTGGTCTCACCCGTCACCCCCTCCCCCCCGAGCTTCCCCTTCACCTGGTCTCACCCATCACCCCCCCCGAGCTTTCCCTTCACCTGGTCTCACCCGTCACCCCCTCCCCCCCGAGCTTCCCCTTCACCTGGTCTCACCCATCACCCCCCCCCGAGCTTCCCCTTCACCTGGTCTCACCCGTCACCCCCTCCCCCCCCCGAGCTTCCCCTTCACCTGGTCTCACCCGTCACCCCCGCCCTCCCCGAGCTTCCCCTTCACCTGGTCTCACCCGTCACCCCCTCCCCCCCGAGCTTCCCCTTCACCTGGTCTCACCCGTCACCCCCTCCCCCCCGAGCTTCCCCTTCACCTGGTCTCACCCGTCACCCCCTCCCCCCCGAGCTTCCCCTTCACCTGGTCTCACCCATCACCCCCTCCCCCCTGAGCTTCCCCTTCACCTGGTCTCACCCATCACCCCCTCCTCCGCCCGAGCTTCCCCTTCACCTGGTCTCACCCGTCACCTCCCCCCCCGAGCTTCCCCTTCACCTGGTCTCACCCGTCACTCCCCCCCCCGAGCTTCCCCTTCATCTGGTCTCACCCGTCACCCCCTCCCCCCCGAGCTTCCCCTTCACCTGGTCTCACCTGTCACCCCCTCCCCCCCGAGCTTCCCCTTCACCTGGTCTCACCCATCACCCCCTCCCCGAGCTTCCCCTTCACCTGGTCTCACCCGTCACCCCCTCCCCCCCCGAGCTTCCCCTTCACCTGGTCTCACCTGTCACCCCCTCCCCCCCGAGCTTCCCCTTCACCTGGTCTCACCTGTCACCCCCTCCCCCCCCGAGCTTCCCCTTCATCTGGTCTCACCCGTCACCCCCTCCCCCCCCGAGCTTCTCCTTCACCTGGTCTCACCTGTCACCCCCTCCCCCCCCGAGCTTCCCCTTCACCTGGTCTCACCCATCACCCCCCCGAGCTTTCCCTTCACCTGGTCTCACCCATCACCCCCTCCCCCCTGAGCTTCCCCTTCACCTGGTCTCACCCGTCACCCCCCCCCCAAGCTTCCCCTTCACCTGGTCTCACCCGTCACCCCTCCCCGAGCTTCCCCTTCACCTGGTCTCACCCGTCACCCCCTCCCCCCCGAGCTTCCCCTTCACCTGGTCTCACCCATCACCCCCCCGAGCTTCCCCTTCACCTGGTCTCACCCATCACCCCCTCCCCCCTGAGCTTCCCCTTCACCTGGTCTCACCCGTCACCCCCTCCCCCCCGAGCTTCCCCTTCACCTGGTCTCACCCGTCACCCCCTCCCCCCACGAGCTTCCCCTTCACCTGGTCTCACCCATCACCCCCTCCCCCCCCGAGCTTCCCCTTCACCTGGTCTCACCCGTCACCCCCTCCCCGAGCTTCCCCTTCACCTGGTCTCACCCGTCACCCCCCCCCCAGCTTCCCCTTCACCTGGTCTCACCCGTCACCCCCTCCCCCCCCGAGCTTCCCCTTCACCTGGTCTCACCCGTCACCCCCTCCCCCCCCGAGCTTCACCTTCACCTGGTCTCACCCGTCACCCCCCCGAGCTTCACCTTCACCTGGTCTCACCCATCACCCCCTCCCCCCCGAGCTTCCCTTTCACCTGGTCTCACCCGTCACCCCCTCCCCCCTGAGCTTCCCCTTCACCTGGTCTCACCCGTCACCCCCTCCCCCCCGAGCTTCCCCTTCACCTGGTCTCACCCGTCACCCCCTCCCCCCCGAGCTTCCCCTTCACCTGGTCTCACCCATCACCCCCTCCCCCCCGAGCTTCCCCTTCACCTGGTCTCACCCGTCACCCCCGCCCCCGCCCAAGCTTCCCCTTCACCTGGTCTCACCCGTCACCCCCTCCCCCGCCCAAGCTTCCCCTTCACCTGGTCTCACCCGTCACCCCCCATCCCCCAACCTCCTTATTCAGCCTTCTTCCCCTTTCCTTTCCGGTCCGATGAAGGGTCTCGACTCTGCAGATGCTGTCTGAAGTGCAACATATTCAAAATGCCGGAGAAACTCAGTACAGGTCATTCTGTGTTCCTACACATTACCGAGGCCAGTATGAGTGCCAGGTTCTCCACTGTGCCCCTCAGTCGGTGAAGAATGTGATGAACATTACGTGGTGGCATGGCAAATCTCAGGCTTAGCAAGGCCGAAGATGACATGACAAACACGGGTTGCGTGCCACATTTAAAGCAAGGATGACAGCCAAGACATGTTGCTGTGGTGGCTAGAACACCTTGAAGATCATTCCAGTATCGCACAACTCGGTTTTATTGATCGTATGCCATTCAGTAACATCACAAAACAGCAAATAAAGGTCTACAGCAGGGCTTCACAACCCTTTTTATGCCGTGGACGCCTACCATTAACAGAGAGGCCTGTGGACCCAGGCTGGGAACCCTTGGTCTACAGTCAGCATTGAACAAGCCAGTCTGGTCTGCTTCATAAACACAATCACAGTGGAGAGAATAATGCCTCTAAGCAAGGCTTTTTCTCAGTTTTAGTCCTTTAACTATCCTTTCCTCCTTCGCACCTCCGTTTCACAGGAGCAGCACAACTTCAGGCTGCATGGTAGCGAAGTGGTTAGCACAACGCTTTACAGTACAGGTGACCGGGGTTCAATTCCCACCGCTGCCTGTAAGGAGTTTGCACGTTCTCCCCTGTAAATCATGGGTTTCCTCCGGGTGCTCCAGTTTCCTCCCACCGTCCAGAAAGACATACCGATTGGGAGGTTAATTGGCGATTGTAAACTGTCCTGTGATGAGGCTGCAGTTAACTCGGGGGGCTGCTGGGCCAGAAGGACCCACTCCGTGCTGTAGCTCAATCAATCAAAATCTTTCTCCATTCTCTTCTCTCAGCAGCCTCCTGCCTCATCAACATCAAACAGGCCCAAGGTTTGTCCACTCTGTCTATGCCTTTCATAATCTTGTGAACCTCTACCGGATCTCTCAGCCACCAGCGCTCCAGAGAAAACAACCCAAGTTTATCCAGCCTCTCGTGATAGCCCGTGCCCTCTAAACCAGGCAGCATCCTGGTAAACCTCTTCTGCACCCTCTCTGAAACTTCAACACCCTTCCTATAGGGGAGTGACCAGAACTGTACGCAGTTCTCCAGATGTGGCCTAACCAGAGAGCTTTATTAAGTTGCAACATAACTTCCTGACTTTTGAACTCAGTGTCTCAACCAATGAAAGCAAACATTCCATAAGCCTTCCTAACCACTCGCTGTGAACTTGGATCCCAAGATCTCTCGGCTCAGCAACACTGCTGTATTGTGTCTTCCTGCATTTGCCCTACTAAGGTGCAATCACCCATATACCATGGACTATCACACACACCCTGTGCAAACAACAACCGCTCCATTTGGTAGTTATTGTTGTTGCTGAGAGCCGTCGAGTCATTGTCGACCCTTGGCGACCCAAAGGATGGTGTAGTTAATTGTCCATGGGGTTTTCGTGGCAAGATACCCATCACCCCTCCTCCCCCCCGAGCTTTTCTTCTGCACAGATATTTCTGCAGCCGGATTTGAACTCCAGACCATCCGCTTTGAAGTTCTGCGCTGACGCCACTACACCACCGCCGGCAACAAAACAATCCCCAAACAGCTGCAAATTTTTCTTGGCAGTTACTCACCTCCTCTTCGATCATCAGCTCTCCTATACTCACCTCCTCTTCAATCATCGGCTCTCCTACATTAAAATCTGCCTTTGCAAATATTGAGAGGATTTGGAAATATTTGCCTTAATTTACTTTGGATGCACCAGATCTCACAATTTACTTCCTTGTGACCTTGCACCTACGGTCGACCTGCAAGCCCTTTATTCTGTGCTTTATTGTTCCGTTTTGTACTACCTCACTGCCCTGTTGTAATGAGTTGATTTGTAGGATGACATGCAGGATGAGTTTTTAACTCTGAACCTTGGTACATTTGTCAATAATAAACCGATTAAATCTCTCCCTGTGCAGGAGTACCAGATCGTGGGAGAATCAAGGAGGGGTTGACAGGCATCAGAGTCCAAGATTCAGCCCCCATGGCCCAGAGTCTGCACCAACCATTCATTTACACAAATCCTACATCAATCTCAATCTTATTATTCACAGAAAATTACTACACAGTACAGACCCTTCAGCCAACCTTTCAACCTGCTCTGAGATCAATCTAACCCTTCCCTCCAACAAAACCCTCCACTTTTCTATCATCCGTGTGCCTATCCAAGAGTTTCTTAAATTTCCCTGATGTATCTGACTGTATCGCTACCCCGGCAGGGTGTTCTCTCTGTAACGAAGTACCCCTGCACACTCTCCTGCAATCACCCATGGGGGGGGGGGGAGAGAGGGGAGAGGGGAGAGGGGAGAGGGGAGAGGGGAGAGGGGAGAGGGGAGAGGGGAGAGGGGAGAGGGGAGAGGGGAGAGGGGGAGAGGGGAGAGGGGAGAGGGGAGAGGGGAGAGGGGAGAGGGGAGAGGGGAGAGGGGAGAGGGGGTCATTGCTTTGCTGCTACTTGTGTGTGGGAGGGGGGATTTTGGGGTTCCAACACTTTAACTGTCATTCATTCTTTGGGGCACTCCTCTGTTTTCACGGATGGTTGCGAAGAAAAAGAATGTCAGGATGCATATTGTATACATTTCTCCGACATTAAATGTACCTATCGAAACTTGCTACAGCATCACAGATACATTGGATCAAATAAGCAGCATTCACAAGAAAAAAAATAACTAAAACACAAATTAAACACGATCTTTACAAGAAAGAACATGTTAGAACAGAAGTAGTCAATGTTGGAGCAATGCTAATACAGTGGTCAGTTGTGCACATTAGTCCAAGAATTCAGTGGTAGAAGGGAAGTAACCATTCTCAAAGGTGAGATTGTGGGACTTCAGCTGCCAGATGGTAGCTGGGAGAAGATGCCACAGCCCAGATGGTGAGGATCTTTGATGTTAGTTACTTCCAATTTTCCCACTCGCATCAGGGCGCTTACTAGGATACTCTCCATTTGTTTGGAGAATTGGGCGCTGGTGTGACGAGCTGGGATGGGGCTTGGGCTTATTCCGGCTTCTCCGGGACCGGATCTGGGACTCAGTCTGGTTTGGAATGCCATTGGCTTGCTTCGATTGTTTGCACAATTTGTGCGTTTTTTTCCCTTTCTCTGTGCAGTGGTTTTTGGTCTTTCTTTTTTAAAAAATTGGGTTATTTGGATTTCTTGCTTTGTGGCTGCCTGTAAGCAGACAAATGTCAAGGTGTATAATTTATACATTCTTTGATAATAAAACTGTTCTGATAGCACAGACAGCTCGACACAATCAGTGACGAGGCAACCCTCTTGTCGGGAACCCAGTTCAATAGCCCGAACACTCACAACCCCACCACTAACTCACAGTGGCCCCCGTAAACATTACAACAGTCACTCGCTCAGACTACCTTACCCCATAGCAAGCAGCAAGCATGTTCTCTTCCAGTACCAGGTCACTGCCCTGAGGAACTGCAGTCAATGCTTTAAGCTTCTATTTGTCAGCCGTACATCGGAACACTGTGAAATGTGTACCGACACATCAATGATCGACACAGCCCGAGGATCCTGTCGCCTCGCTTCTCGTGCAAGCGGGCCTACAACTCATTAACTCTAACCGTATGTCTTTGGAAACCCACAAACAGACTCCAGATGGGCAGCTCAGAGTGAAACAGGATGGCACAGTTAGCACAACACTTTACAGTACCAGTGACGCGGGTTCATTTCCCACCACTGCCTGTAAAGAGCTCGTACGTTCTCCCTGTGACCTCGTGCGTTCTCCCTGTGACCTCGTGCGTTCTCCCTGTGACCTCGTGGGTTTTGTCCGTCTGCTCAGGTATCCTCCCACAGGCCAGCTGGTCATTGTAAACTGTCCCACGATTACGCCAGAATTAAATCAGGGGATTGCTGGGTAGTGCAGCTCGAAGGGCCAGAAGTCCTATTCTGTGCTGAATGTCAATATATACAAAACTCCTGTTCAAAGTTCTAGGTGAGGATAATGCCACCACGCGTTAATCCTCTCCGTGCCTTGTGGCACATCGGGGGGGGGGGGCACTTTGTCTGGTTCTTTTGAAGCCAAGTTGCCAGCTCGATGCTCAACCCAGCAAGGATACAAGGAGCCGGCCGGATTCGAACCCAGGACCACTCGCCTGAAAGTCCGGTACTGATGCCACCATACCACTGGCTGGCTAATACCATCACGCAGGTCATATTAAACAACTCACAATGGATTATGTCAGCTAGTTAACAACCTGAGTTATTTATAATTTAAGAAAATCATATGAAATGTGGCAAAATACTTCCTCCTCTCTTCCCTCAGACTCTGCTCCCTCCTGCCCTGAACTTGTTGACTCACTACAGCAGTTCCACATCAGGAGTCACCTTTGTACATACACTTTGTACACCGGGTTTAATTATTCGCCGAAATTCACACCTCTGCCAAGCTTCTCCATGCAACAGCGCTCCAGAGGTCTGAAACAAGACGGACTCCTCCCTTCGCAACAAGACTGGCCTGCATTTCTATAGCACCCTTCACTCCTCTTTAAGGAAATTCCACAGTTCTCAATAGCTCATGAAGAAATTTTATAGGCAAGCCACAATTGTAATGTAAACAATAGGAAGGACAAGATCAGCTTGTGACTATTTTTAGGTTTCCGGGGAGGCTGTTTCAGGGAAAACAGAGCTGCTTCCTTTAAACCAGGGCTCATTCACATCACTTGAGAGCATGGAGAAGGTCTTAGTTTAACGTCAGATTCAAAGACAGCCCATCTGACACCGTGGCACCCCCTGCGCTGCACCTCAGCCTGTACTCTAGCCTCCTGAATGGAAGTTGAGCCCACAGTCATCAGGAGGTGAGAGTGAGATGCAGTCAATTCCCACTACCAATCAGATAAATCCTGCTTCTCATCTCCAGTGAGTTAGAACATAGTGCCATACAGGTACTTTGGCCCACAATGTTGTGCCAAACTTTTAATCTACTTCAAGATCAATCTAATACTTTTCTCCCACATAACACTCCATTTTTCTTTCATCCATGAGCCTAAGAGTCTCTTAAATGTCCCTGATGTATTTGCCTCTACCAGCAGTCCTTACAGCATGTTCCATACACCCACCACTCTGTAATAAAATAACTACCTCTGACAACCCCTTATAATTTCTTCCAATCACCTTAAAATCATGCCCCCCTGTATTGGCCATTTTCACCCTGGGAAGAAGGAGCTGGCTATCCACTTGATCTATGCCTGTTATCATCTTGTGCACCATTATCAAACCACCTCTCATCTTCTTGCACTCCAAAGAGAAAACTCCTAGCTCCCTCGACCTTTCCTCATAAGACATGTTCTCTTATCCAGGCGGTGCCCTGGAAAGTCTCCTCTGCACCCTCTCTAAAACTTCCACCTCCTTCCCAAAATGAGACCAACAAAACTGAACACAATGGTCCAAGTGTGGTCTGAGCAGGGTTTTATAGGACTGCAACTTTACTACACAGGTCTTGAACTCAGTCGTCTGACTAACAAAGGCAAACACATCATACATCTTCTTCACCACCCTGTCAACTTGGAGTCTACATCCATATATCCGTCAAAGTTATAGAGTAACTTTGAGGGATCTGTGGAGTGCACCTAAAGACCCCTTTGTTCCTCCACGCTAAGAATCCTGCCATTATCCTTGTACTCTTCAAGTTTGATGTTCTAAAGTGAATCACTTCATATTTTTCCAGGCGGAACTCCATCTGCAATTTCATAGCCCAGCTCTGCATCCGCACACCAATCATTGTAGCCAACAAAACCTTCTACATTATCCACAACTCCAACCTTTGTGTCATCCATCATCTTGGGGAGGCGTGGTAGCGTAGTGGTTAGCACAACGCTTTACAGCGACCCAGGTTCAATTCCCGCTGCTGTCTGTAAGGAGTGTGTTCTTTCTCCTTGCAATCGCAAGGGTTTCCTCCGGGTGCTCTGGTTTCCTCCCACAGTCCAAATATGTACCAGTTGTAACTGGTCATTGTAAAGTGTCCCGTTGTTAGTCTAGGGTTAAACCAGGGGGTTACTCACCATCCCTAATCAGGTTATGCTTCTCCAAATGCTCGCAATTCCTTTCTCTAGGAATCCTCTCCAGTACACCTACCAAGACTCAGGGATTTACAATTCCCAGGGTTATCCTGATTAACTTCCTCGAACAAAGGAATAACACTTGCCCACCCTTCAACCTTCTGGTACTGCTCTCGTCGTCAGCGAGGGCACAAAGATCATCTCCGATGGTGAGTTCAAGTTCAGGTTTATGGTCGTTCAACCACACACATGCATACGGCTAAATGAAACATCGTTCCTCTGGGTCCAAGGCGCAAAACACAGTACATACAGTCACAAGCAGCTCTTACAGTTACGATCCGGCACACAACGTCACAGAATCGATTGAGAAGCAGGATAGCCTG
The DNA here is from genome assembly GCF_963921235.1 of Mobula hypostoma. NCBI lineage: Eukaryota > Metazoa > Chordata > Chondrichthyes > Myliobatiformes > Myliobatidae > Mobula > Mobula hypostoma. Next base: position 7,268,866 of record NC_086125.1, on the reverse strand, counting down.
GACATGGACGAGCTGACAAGGTGTGAGGTGCATGTCATATATAAGACTATAATGTTACTGGCACCATCATAATGAAACAAGCAGTCACACAAATACATGAGACAGCTGCAGTAAAACTATAAAAGTGACCAGTGCAGGATGACAGGGTGTCTGTGATTTAGGGAGTGTGGAAGGTGGGTTGGGGGGTGGTGGAGGGTATAAGCAGGGCACTGAGAGAGGGTGCACATGTGTGCTTGCCACCTGGTTGGAAGAAATGTCCATCTGAGCTACAGAGAGCTGGGGGAAGTCACTCAAGGGTCTATGGGGAGGGGAGGGAACGTCGACTCAGGGGTCTACGATTTAGCGGCAAGATTTGGTTTCAGGATCCTGCAGCAAAGTCTATCCTCCAGAAGCAGGGCGTGATCGAGTACTCGCAATGGGAGGCTGAAGACAATGAAGGTGACCTGAGTACTCTGCTCTTCATTGACCTGTCAATGTTTGGGGCTGCTACTCTGGACGACCAAAATGTTTGCCCCGAGTCTGCACAGTTGTGACCCACGACATTCAGGATACCCACTCACTCAGTCACTTCACTTCATCCTCAATGAATGGCCACACAGGCCAGCAGCAAAAATAATAACTTCTCTTTACAGGCCAGTGGAACACAGCAGACCTACAGAATAATGGAGGAATTCTGAGGAGGAACCAAAGGTAACCTTACTCACCTTCTACCAACCTGGTCCTCACGTGATTCAACAATGGAGCGTTGATAAATCACCATGAACAAGTCAGTGACATACCCAGAAGTGACAGGCAGAAACCATCAGTGGTAGCTCTAAGACATCTGTTCCACCCAATTTCCTGCAGCCCCCAGAGGATCAGAGTAGATCCCGATATCTCCACTCCCTTTTAAAAATGAGTTTTGGGCTGTTCCCTTTCATCTCCTCCCTCCCCTTCCCAATATCCCAAACTCCAAAGGCGAGGAGCCCATGAACACGAACCTGCAAAGCTCTTGCCAGACGTTGCTATACCCAGTAGGGTAAGGACTAGAAGACGTTGCAGCTGTTCCATCGCTGCTGCGGACAACTCCTGTCACGCTGCCCCTCAGTGTTTGTAACACTTGGCTCAGACGGTTCTGATCATTACAGATCCCAGCAGTCCAAAGTTGCAGGCCGGCTCGAGAACTTTGGCCTGGTCTGGTTGAATCTGAGCTGATCCACGCAGATCTTGTCCAGGTGTGGTCGTGGTACGAGGGATCCCAGTAATTATCACCGCACTGTACAGTATATTCAATGCTCCGTCGGGAAAGCTGATGCAAGTCATACAAAGTTCCTCATAGCTGGGTTTCCTCTGCAATTCAAAAAACAAATATCACATCACAATCAGGTTTATTAACACTGTTACGAGATTTGTTATTTTGTAGCAGCAGTACGGTACGAAAACAGAATTATTATGGACTACAAAACAAATAGTGCCTTAAAAGGAATAATGAGGTAGTGTTAGGAAATTCAATGACAGAGAGGAAGAAGTTGTTCCTAAACGGTCCAGCCATTTGGAGAGAGCTTCTTCCATCATTCAATATGCATGCAATATCCTGGAACACCCAATAATTAAAACTAGCCTCAGTTCTTAGACCAGAGATATTGCATTAATTGACCTCCAGAGTCCTCCACAACAAAGTACATAGGCATGGGGATTTGGTGAGGACTGAAATGGAGGCGACCACAATCCCACCTGTGTATAGATGCCTCAATTATCTTACAGATACAACTGACGGAACATAGAATATAAGGACTTGGGACCAATAATAGGGCTGTCTATCCCCTCAAGCCTATCCAAGGCTAATCTACCTCAAGCTTTAACTCCAGTGCCAGTTCTCCCACAGCTCCCAGTTTCCTGATCTTTCAAAAATATATCTACTCCAGTGACCTCCAGTGTAGCAAATTCCAAAGAGCCACCACTATTGGCGAGAAGACCAATAGAAGACATGCCTCTAGCCCCCTGAAATTTTGCCCTTCATGAACACCTGAGGAACATGGAAACATCAACATTACCATGACTCCTCAGTATCTTTTGTTCCAATAAGCTCACCTCTCACTTCCCTAAACTGCGAAGAATACAGACTTGACATTTTTTTTAAGCTGATTTTGAGAGGATCACCATCTGATCTCATGAATTAGTCAAGCAAATTTCTTCCAGTCTGCCTCCAATGCGAGCATTCCTATTTTTTTTTTAAGTAAAGGGACCGAACCTGCACGTTTAACTTACTAACCGGCACTTGCCCCCAACTTTGTGCTTCATGCACGATCACATCTGGATTCCTTGGAATTTCGTTCATTGGCATTCTCTGCCTCTTTAGATAATATCTTCTATTTTGATTTCTCTTCACAGGCAGTTCAGTAGCGTAATAGTTAGCGCAACTCTACCGTGCCGATGATCACTGATTGGGGATCGATACCCTCCACTGTCGGCAAGGAGCTCATACGCTCTCCTCAGGGCTGCATGGGTTTCCTCTGAGTGCTCTGGTTTCTTCCCACATTCCAAAGACATATGGTTAGGGTTAGGAAATGGGCATGTTATATTGGCACCGGGTACATGATGATTTGGAAGAGGGGACTGAGTGTAGCATAGCAAAATTTGCTGATGACACTAAACTGAGTGGAAAAGCAAATTGTAGAGAGGATGTGGTGAGTCTGCAGAGGGATATAGATAGGTTGAGTGAGTGGGCCAAGGTCCGGCAAATGGAAGACAACGTTGGTAAATGCGAGATCATCCACCTTGGAAAGAATAATAGAAGAGCAGGTTATTATTTAAATGGGAAAGATTGCAGCATGCTGTTGTGCAGAGGGACTTGGGAGTGCTTGTTCATGAATCGCAAAAAGTTGGCTTGCAGGTACAACAGGTTATTAAGAAGGTAAACGGAATGTTGGCCTTCATTGCTAGAGGGATTGAATTCAAGAGCAGGGAGGTCATACTGCAACTATACAGGGTACTGGTGAGGCTGCACCTGGAGTACTGTGTGCAGTTCTGGTCTCCATACTTGAGGAAGGATATACTGGCTTTGGAGGCAGTGCAGAGGAGGTTCACCAGGTTGATTCCAGGGATGAAGGGGTTAACCTATGAGGAGAGGTTGAGTCATCTGGGACTATACTCTCTGGAATTCAGAAGAATGAGAGGGAATCTTACAGAAACATACAAAATTTTGAAAAGGATAGATAAGATAGAAGTAGGAAAGATATTTCCATTGGTAGGTGAGACTAGAACTAGGGGACATTGCCTCAAGATTCAGGGGAGAAGATTTAGGACGGAGATGAGGAGAAACAGTTTTTCGCCCAGAGAGTGGTGAATCTGTGGAATTCTCTGCCCAGGGAAGCAGTTGAGGCTTCTTCACTAAATATATTTAAGAAACAGTTAGATAGGCTTTTACATAGTAAGGGAATTAAGGGTTATGGGGAAAAGGCAGGTAGATGGACAGATCAGCCATGATCTTATTGAGTGGCGGGGCAGGCTCGATGGGCCGGATGGCCTACTCCTGCTCCTATTTCTTATGTTCTTATGGTGACACCTGTGGGCTGCCCCCAGTACAGTCTCTGGACTGTGTCAGTCAACGATGCAGACAACACATTTCACTGTATGTTTTGATGTGCATGTGACAAATAAAGCTAATAAAATGATAAAAATAAATACCAAAGGGCAAGCTCTCACAGTTCCCCACATTAAACTCTACCTGCCAAGTCTATCCTGTTGTGGGGTTGCAATATCATCACAGCATTCTGCCTCTCACCACCCAACCGACCCCAGCGTGATCAGCAACCTTGTGCATCTTACACTCCGACCCCTCCTCCAGATCATCAATGAAGACCGGGGGTCAAGAACTGATCCTTCGGACACTCTACAAGTTACATCCTTCCAGCAAAAAAAAATCCATCTCTTCTCTCCATCTACTGATCTCGGTCCACGGTAACACAATATTAACTAGGCACTTTTCTCAATTTTCTCAAGCACCACCCTTCTACATGGAAGCTTATTCAATGCCCTCTGAAAGTTCAAATTACAGACAAGACATGTAGAAACTCCACAACTACACCAACAGATTCCCCTCTCTCAATTCTGCTTATTATATCCTCCAAACATCCAAGCACAGTTGTCAAACATGACTTTTCTTTCACCAACACCAGCAGATGCCGGAAATCGAGAGCAATATACACAATGTGCTGGAGGAGCTCAGCAGGTCAGGCAGCTTCCGTGGATGGGAATAAAGAGTCAACGTTTCAGACCAGGACTCTTCATCTTTCACAAGTCATGTTGACTTGGTCAGAGATGCAATCAAATTTACTATCACTGACCAATGTTATGAAATTTGTCGTTTTCTGGCAGTAGAGTGCAAGACAGAAAAACAATTACAAGATACAAAATACTCAATAAATAAAGAGCTAATTAGAGAGGTAGTGTTCATGGACCATTCAGAAATCTGATGGCGCATGGGAAGAAGCTTTTCCTAAAATGTCGAGTGTGCATCTTCAGCCTCTTGTATCTCCTCCCTGATGATAGTACTGAGGCTATGTCCACACTACGCCGGATAATTTTGAAAACGAAGCTTTTTCTCTTTGTTTTGACCTCGTGTCCACACTGAAACAGCGTTTTCAGCCCCCGAAAACGGAGATTTTCAGAAACGGTCTCCAGAGTGAATAAATCTGAAAACGCCTAATATCCATTGCGGTGTGTACGGGGTAACCGGAGATTTTTAAAACCGCTGTCATGACGTGCCGGAACAGATGGCGGCAGCCCGGCATTTCATTGTTTTATTATTATTACTTTATTGTCGCCAAACAATTGATACTAGAGCGTACAATCATCACAGCGATATTTGATTCTGCGCTTCGCAGAACCTAACAATTTCAGAACAGACGGCAACAAGACTGAAGCCAGAAGAGTTAGAAATGTACTCAGCAAATACTTTGACCCATAGCTTACTGAATAAATAAGTATACTCACTTTGCCCTGTTTTCTGTCCTTGCTTGTATGAAGGTAAAGACAGAAAACACTCTCCGCCACCTCCAGTTTAAATTCCTTGCAGAATATTTTGGAGGATCAAGAACTAAGGTGGTTTACCTATTTATGCAAGTACTTCTCTGACAATAGATGTGTAACAGCCTAATGTAACATTGTATGGAAATACGATTACACTGATGCAGACATGTTTTTATACATTTAACAAGGTACTTTATTAATGCAACAGAGTTAGTCAGTTTTTCAATGTTCGTCGTCAGCCGGGTCATACTGTCCGTGAACTCCCTGTTGGTTGCCTCCATACGCTCCAGTATTTGTTTTTGTTTTAGTTTTAAGGCCTCCTGCACGACAGCCATGAGCAATTCCTTTTTAACTTTTTCTAGTCTGTAACTGGACAAACGCGCACCAAGTATACTGTTCCTCTTCACTTGTTTTCTGTGTCCTGCGCATGCCCAGTAGGAGAAGATTCACCCAAATATCCATCTAATGTGGACAGAGATATTTTGAAAAACGCTTAGTGTGGACGCCTGTCGTTTTTACTCGAAACCGGCGTTTTCAAAATTATCCAGCGTACTGTGACATAGCCTGAGAAGACGGCATGAGGTGATGAGAGTCGTTGATTATAGTTTGATTGCTTTAAGCATCTACAAATGACTGGCCATTTCTTCCTTTGTTATGGATTCCATTATCTTGCTATCAGGTATTAAACCTACAGAAACAAGCCTACAAACTGTTCCTTTATGTCTTCTTCCTATTGAACAAGGGTGTCACGTTTCAAGATTTCCAGTCTGCTGTAACCACCTGAAGTTCAGCAACACAAAGACAAGAAAATGTGCGGATGCTGAAAATCCAGGCAACACCAGAACGAATGATGAGGCTTCTCATTCCAGAACTAATGAGATGACCTTCTCCTTCAAAGAAAGGGGCTTTCCTTCCTCCACCATCAATGCCACCCTCATCCACACCTCTTGCATTTCACGCACATCTGCCCTCACCCCACCAGGGATAGGTTTCCTCTTGTCCTCACCTACTACCCAATCAGCCTCCGCATCCAGCACATAATTCTCCGTAACTTCTGCCATCTCCAACAGGATCCCTCCACCAAACACATTTTTCCCTCTCCACTTTCCGCAGATTTCACGACTCCTTTGTCCATTTATCCTTCCCTCCTGGTACTTACCCCTCGCAAATGGAACAAATGTCACACCTGCCCCTACACCTCCTCCATCACTATCATCCAGGACCCCAAGCTGTTCTTCCAGAGGAGCAGACACTTCACCTGTGAGTCTGCTGGGGTCACCTACTGTATCCGGTGTTCCCAGTGTGGCCTCCTGTTCAATCACTGAGACCGATGGAAATTGGGAGACCACGTCATTGAGCACCTACGCTCCATTAACTTGAAAAAGTGGGATCTCTCGGTACCACCCATTTCAATTCTACTTCCCATTCCCATTCTGACATGTCAGTCCATGGCCTCCTCTACTGTCACGATGAGGCCACGCTCAATTTGGAGGAGCAACACCTTACATTCCATCTGGGTAGCCTCCAAACTGATGGCATGAACATTGATTTCTCGAACTTCCGGTAACTGGACAACCCTCCTTTCTCCTTCACCATTCCCATTTCCCTTTCTCACATCATCTCCTTACTTGCCTATCTCCTTCCTCTGGTATCCCTCCCCCTTCCCTTCCTTCCATGGTCTTCTGCCCTCTCCTGTCATATTCCTCCTTCTCCAGCCCTTTATCTATTTCACCGATCAACATTCCAGCTCTTTACTTCAGCCCCTCCCCCTCTCAGTCTCATCTATCTCCATTCACCCTGCACTTCTTCGCCCCCTGCCCCCACCTTCTTGCTCATCTTTCCTTCCCCCCATCCTGATGAAGGAGTCTCAGCCCGAAACCTCGACTGTTTACTCTCTTGCATTGACGCTGCCTGGCCTGCTGGGTTCCTCCAGCATTTTGCGTGTGTTGCTCTGAAGTTCCAGCATCTGCAGATTCTCTTCTGTCCATGTACTAATGGCTTCACAATCTTCACAGCCACTTCCCTTAAAACTCTCACCATGGGTCATCAGGTCCCAGTGACTTGCCCTCCATTAATCCCATTCATTAATTCCCGGGATGGCGGGACTGTCATATGTCGAAAGATTGGAGCGACTGGGCTTGTATACTCTGGAATTTAGAAGGCTGAGATGAAACATATAAGATTATTAAGGGATTGGACACGCTGGAGGCAGGAAGCATGTTCCCGCTGATGGGTGAGTCCAGAACCAGAGGCCACAGGTTAAGAATAAGGGGTTGGCCATTTAGAACGGAGTTGAGGAAAAACTTTTTCACCCAGAGAGCGGTGGATATATGGAATGCTCTACCCCAGAGGGCTGTGGAGGCCAAGTCTCTGGATGCTTTCAAGAAAGAGATGGATAGAGCTCTTAAAGATAGTGGAATCAAAGGTTATGGGGAGAAGGCAGGAACTGGATACTGATTGTGGATGATCAGCCATGATCACAGTGAATGGTGGTGCTGGCTCGAAGGGCTGAATGGCCTACTCCTGCACCTATTGTCTATTGTCTAGCACCTCACCCCTCACGTTACAACTTAACAAGTTGTTCCATGCTGTTTGAAAGCAGTCTATCCGCCAAATCTTGGATTGTTGCAGCACCCTCCACCATGAAAATGTAAACAGATTATGAGTTTAATTTATTTGCTATTGCCTGCCATAAATAGCCTAATCTCATTCTCCAGAAATCCCACATGTACCTTAGCCACCCTCTTACTACACATCCAGTTCTCCCTGAGAATTTACTTCCTTGTTTTCAGCCTCTTGGTTCTTTAAAATCTCCCAGTCCTCTGTACACTGTGCTCCGGATTTTAATGCAATATCGATGGCCTTAATCTGCTACTCTCATGATAACAGTCCAGAAGTAAATACCTTGGCCTGGATACCATGGAAAATTCTCTTCCTCTTCTTTGGAACTTACTGCCTGTTATGGTGCTGGCATCAAGGACAACAATGAAGATCCTCCAGCTGTTTGACCATACCATCACACACAGGTGCAAGGTTCTTCATTGCTGTTTCCACAAGAACTTTTTTAACCAGGTAGGGTTGCTAGCCCTGAGCTGAGCTCCCAAATCAGTAGACCGCCCTTGGTCAGGCCTCTACCCTTTGACCAGTTTGGCATGGGTGACCCCACCAAGAGACAAAGCACAAGGCCCTGCCTCCAGCCAGCAAGGCTCTCTGGGACATTGAGCCACACAAGGTTCCAAACCCTACGACAAGATTGTGGTCCTCTTGGAGGCTTCTTTGGAAGTAGTAAATCTCAGGAATTCTCTACCAAACAGCAGTGCTTCAAGTAGATTTTTTTTTGAAAGGTCAGTGTCTTGAGGATTACATGGATCTGGCACATTGGAATAGCCAAGTGGCCTACATCTGCTCCTATTTTCTTGTGATCTTGGGAGCCTGCAGATGACTCAGTGTGTTCAAAGGTACATATCACACACATAAATAAAACTAAATTAACATTAGTCATACAGTACTGTGCAAACACCTTAGGCACCCTCTATTTTTATATGATTTCAGATGGTATTGCCTCCATGGAGCCCTGATCTCAACATCAGCGGGGCTTTCTGGGATTACCTGGAGACAGAAGCAAGCAAGACAGCCAAAGTCTGCAGAAGAACTGTGGCAAGTTCTCCAAGATGCTTGGAACAACCTACCAGCTGTTTTTCTTATAAAACTGCACAACAGGGTACCTAGGAGAACTGATGCAGCTTTAAAGGCAAGGGGTGGTCAGACCAAATATTGATTTGATTTAAAAACGCAAACACGAGGAAATCTGCAGCTGCTGGAAATTCAAGCAACACACACAAAATGCAGGTGGAACGCAGCAGGCCAGGCAGCATCTATAGAAAGCGGTACAGTTGACATTTCGGCTGAGCCCCTTCGTGATAGAGTCAACGTACAGAGTACTACATTACTAATAAACCTCTCATCTCCATTTATCTTCCAAGAGAACCACAACCTTGTCATGGTTTGGAGGGTTGTACCCCAACGACCTGGAGAGCCTTGCTGGTTGGACTCAGGGCTCTGTGCTTTGACTCTTGGTAGGGTCACCCATGCCAAACAGGTCAAAGGTTAGACGCGAGACTAGGAGTGGTCTACTGACCCTCTGGTACCAGAGGTTCGGCTCAGAGCTAAGACTGTTACGGAGACAGCAATGAAGAATCCTTCTACATCTGAGTGGCCAAGAATAGACAGAGACGGAGGACCTTCATTGCTGCCCTAAATGCCAGGTGCATAATGTGCAATAACTTATCTCCAAATCACTGATTAACCTCCGGTATAGAAGATACCAGGTCACAGATGCCACCCCCTCCCCAAAGATTTTACAGCAAAACAACAGGCCCTTCAGCCCACAATGGCCATGCTGACCCTCTGCACTAAACCCATGGACCAGTTTCCAGTGCCTCGGTAATTCAAAGTGCAGTCTTCTACACTCAAAGCACTGAAAAGATCCACACTTCCACCACTCTCCCAGGCCACGCCTTCCAAATTGCAACCACCATCAGGATGAAAATGGCAACGAGACATTCTGCAGGTGCTGGCGATCGAAAGCAACACACAAAATATTGGGAGGAAATCAGCAAATCAGGCAGCATCGATGGAGAGTCCACGTTTTGTGCCGAAACCTTTCATCAGGATTGGAAAGGAAGGGGATTCGGTCAGGATGAGGAGGAGTACAAACTGGCAGGTTATAGGCCAGACCTTTCCTTCCTGGTCCCGATGAATGGTCTTGACCGGAAGCTCTTTCGCATACAGGAGAAAATCAAAGCAACACACGCACAAAAATGCTGGAGGAACTCAGCAGGCCAGGCAGCATCTATGGAGAGTGTTAAACAGTCCTGACAAGGGCCTCGGCCCGAAACGTCGGCTGTTTATTCTCTTCCATAGATGCTGCCGGGTCCGCTGAGTTCCTCCAGCATTTTGCGCCAGTTGGTGTAAAAAACTTATTTAGATCCCCTCTAAACCTTTCCCCCAAACTTCCCCCTCCCCTTACCTTCACATACCATTGCAGTTTCCCCATCCTCAGAACTCCCGAAGTGTTGGACTGAGATACGGTCACTAACGTTACTGGCAGAGGCACTCACAGAAGATCCTCACCTGAAGACACACGTCTCCCCGCCCTGCACTATATACCCACACTCACTCACCGCCGGCTATCAAATCGACATCCCCGCCAAGTTCTCGGACAGAGACGGGTCCACTCTAGGGAGGCAGATTTAATAATTAACTCACAACCACGTCACGGGTATCAATCCCATTTTCAAGAACGTTTTGCTGCTTTACGAGGAAATAACAGAACGCTTGCGGTGACCCGCAACATGGAAAACGCCCGTGCGGTTCCTTGCGGCGGTGCGACTCGCCCCGCTCCCACGGTCATTCCCACTCGCACGGACGAAGGTGACGAGAGAAACTCACCCGCAGGAACTCGCTAAACGTAAACTTTGCTCCCCTTCTCCCTGAGTACTTCTGCCGAGGTCTGCAATCTACTGCGAAACTTTAATTTGCCAGGACTTGTTTCCCTGCGTGGAACCTGTCCCCACCTCCGCGGAATATTTCCGATTACCACACCTGTAACCTGAGCGAGCAGAGCCGGGGAGCTGGTTGATCGCAGCCGGAAGTGCCGTGTAAATGTACCTACCTACAGGGGCGGGCAGATCGCCACTCCCGAGCCTGGGAAAGTAGCGAGTGCGCCGCCGTTTTCCACTCTGCAGTCTCAGTTTTCAAGCTGTCCATTCTTAAAAGACCCAGGCGGGTTCCCAAACTAAATCCCCGCACTGGTTTCCACACAAGGACAGGGAAAGCGAGCAGCCTCGGATTCCCGGAGGATTTGACTGTCGCTATTGAAACCTAGCAAGGTTTATGTTTCTTCAATAGGGAGAGAGACAATTGCCTATTTGTGAGGCGTTGCCTCGATTTTTCTTAAAAACTCTCACACAAAAGGTAAGGTAACACTGAAGTTGGAACTCACATAAAAACTAAGCAAAAATCTGGCACCATCCCTGATGAGAAAATTAATACTTCAGGTGCATGAATTTTTATTAGCAACGCACAAAAATGCCGGGGGAGGACTCGGGTCGGGCAGCGTCTGCGGAGAGGAATAAGCAGTCGAGGTTTCAGGCTGGGACCTGCACTGTTAGACCCGGCTCAATCCGAATCCGGTTCGCTGAAGGCACAACAGTGGTTGGCTGATGAGACGGCGAGAGGTGGAGTGGAGCGAGCGCAACAACTCGCGTCTCGACGTGGACGCGACCGGAGAGATTACCGTGGGAGAAACACTCTCAACACGCTGGAGGAACTCAGCAGGTCGGGCAGCATCCGTGGAAACGATGAGTCGACGTTTCGGGCCAGAACCCTTCGTCAGGACTGTAGAGGGAAGGGGCAGAGGCCCTATAAAGAAGGTGGGGGTAGAGTGGGAAGGAGAAGGCTGGTAGGTTCCAGGTGAAAAACCAGTAAGGAGAAAGATAAAGGGGTGGGGGGAGGTGATAGGTAGGAAAGGTGAAGAAGGAATAGGGGAAAACACAATAGGTAGTAGAAGTAACTTCCGGTAATTCCCTCCCCCTCCCTTCTCCTATTCCTATGTCACTCTGCCCCCTCCCCTGGCTGCCTATCACCTCCCTCATGGTTCCACCCCCTTCTGCTACTTGTATTGCTGTTATTGTTTTGTTTTTGCTGTGTTGTTCTGATGAACATGGCCGGCATGCTATATTGGCATCAGAATGTGCAGCAACATTTGCAGGCTGCCCCCAGCATATCCTCGGGTGTGTTGGTTGTTAATGGTGGTGGTGCAACTGGCTGTATGTTTCAATACACATGCAATAAATAAATACAGGAAACTGAATCAGCTGATCATTCTGTCTACACCCTGTCGTATGCAGTGCCTATAAAAGGTATTAACTCCCCACACCCCCTCCGCCCCCGTAAGTGTTCATGATTTATTGTTTTACAACATTGAATCACAGTGCAAACATGAGGAAACCTGAATCACAGTGGATTTAATTTGGCTTTTTTTGACACTGATCAACAGAAAGACTCGTATCAAAGTGAAGACAAATCTCTACAGTGACCTAAATTATTTACAAATATAAAACACTGAGTAATTGATTGCATAAGTATTCACCCCCTTCAAGTCAGTATTTAGTAGATGCTCGTTTGGCAGCAATTACAGCCTTAAGTCTGTGTCGATTGGTCTCTATCAGCTTTGCACTGTAATTTTTCCCCATTCTTCTTTACAAAACTGCTCAAGCTCTGTCAGACTGTATGGGGATCATGAGTGAACAGACCTTTTCAAGTCCAGCCCCGAATTCTCAATTGGATTGTGGTCTGGACTCTGACTTGGCCACTCCAGGACATTAACTTTGTTGTTTTCAAGCCATTCCTGTGTAGCTTTGGCTTTATGCTTGGGGTCATTATCTTGCTGGAAAGCAAATCTTCTCCCAAGTCGCAGTTCTCTTGCAGACTGCATCAGGTTTTCCTCCCGGATTTCCCTGTATTCTGCTGCATTCATTTTACCCTCTACCTTCACCAACCTTCCACTGCGGCAGTGAAGCATCCCCACAGCATGATACACCTACCTCCGTGCTTCATGGTGGGGGTGATTTTCCCCCTGATGATGTATGGTGTTTGGCTTATGCCAAACAGCGTTCAGTCTGATGGCCAAAAAGTTCAATTTTGGTTTCATCAGACCATAGAACCTTCTTCCAGATGACTTCAGAGTCTTCCACATGCCTTCTGCAAACTCTAGCTGAGATTTCATGTGAATTTTTCAACAGTGGCTTTCTCTTTGCCACTCTCCCATGAAGCTGTGACTGGTGAAGTACCCGGGCAACAGTTGTTGTTTGTGCAGTCTCTCCCATCTCAGCCACTGAAGCTTGTAATTCCTCCAGAGTTGGCACAGGTCTCTTGGTGGCCTCCCTCACCCGTCCTGTTCTTGCACAGTTGCTCAGTTTTTGGGTTCGTTATTATTGACCAGACCCTCAAAGCATTTGCTTATTATTGAGGTGAGTGAAACAGGACACCAGTCGTTCAAACATGTTTTTTTAGGCACAGGGACAATAGTGGATGTTTTGAAGCAGGAGGACACTCTACATTGAGAGAGGGAGAGGTTAAAATGTCAGTTGTGCCGCGCACACTCTGAGTTCCCGCCCTGGGATGCTGTCCGGTCCTGCAGCCTTGTGACTGTCCACACATTGGAAACAGCTGAGTACTTCAGCCTCAGAGATGACCAGGCTGCAGGTCACATCAGCTGTAGGTCTCCGCAGGGGCTCAGTGTTGGCAACATCAAATCGAGTGTAAAAAAGATTTAGCTCACCTGGGAGAGAGGCAGCGATGTTGGCAGCACCATTGCACTTAGCTTTGAAGTTTGCAATGGAGTGCAGACCTTGCCATAAGCTGTATGTGTTGTTGGTGGATATTCAGTGACTTGGTAATGTTCTTGTATTCATCTCCTGACTTGTGCTTTTCAATAAACTTCTCACGGAGTTGCATGGAGTGTTCTTTTATCCTCATGATGTAGTTTTTACAGGATACTGACTCACCAGCAGGTGGACCTTCTGGATACAGGTGTATTTTCACTGCAATGAATTGAAACACCTCGACTGCACACAGGTGATCTACATTTAACCAATTATGTGACTTCTAAAACCAATTGGCCGCACCAGTGATGATTGGGTGTGTCATATTAAAGGGGTGAATACTTGCACGATCAATTATTTTGTTTTTTTTATTCATTATTGATTTTGTGGGACTTTGTGGAGATCTCTTTTCACTGACACAAAAGAGTCTTTTTCTGTTGATCAGTGTCAAAAAAGCCAAATTAAATCCACTATGATTTAAAGTTGTAAAACAATAAAACATGAAAACTTCGGGGGGGGGGGGTTGAATACTTTTTATAGGCACTGTACTCGCATCTTCCATCTTCACACCTCACTCCGTCTAACCAGTTAGCATGGATACATTACTTCCTGTCTTTTCATCCAAATCACTAATATCTTAAGTAAAAGGCTGACAATGTAAGACAACCTGTTTATTTCTTTGACCTGTTCTGTTTCTCTATCTGTGTTAATATATTGCTCCCAATCCCTCTATTCCTTATTTCACAGAGCCACTTTCTGTGTGGTATCTAATTCAATGCAAATATATTACATTTAGTTGTTCCCCTGATCAAACCTTAATTAAACCCCAAAGCAACACAATTAGATTTATTAATAGGATTTATTCCTTTATAAAACCATATTGACTTTATGCATGGTCACATTCGAACTGCCCAGTTCCTACATCTTTGATGTTGGATTTCACAATTTTCCAATGGCAGATGTCAAACTAACTGAACTATTTCCTTCTGTTTTTGAAAGAGATGTTACATTTGCTCCTTTCCAGTCTGTTTGGTTTTGTTCACCAACACATCCACAATCTCTGCAGAAAAATTCCTTCAAGTCTGTAATGGGCTGCGTTTATAAGATCCAAACAACTCGAGTGTCCAGGAAGTGTGGTAATAAGCATACAAGCACAACAAAGTAACTGTAAGCCAAATTTATTATCATAGAACAGAAGGCACAAATAAACTGTATGAAATACTACGTAGTAAGTTATAAAGATTTCAGGACTCACAATTCTTAGTCTCTGCTTGTTTACTGCTGTTGTCAGGGGGACTTGATTGTCATAGTTGTTGGGGGAACTCTGAATTCTGACTCGTAAAATCACCATGTCCGTCCTAAGCACCATTCGATTGCGATTCCTCACTCGAGGAGAGGTCCCAAGAAGTGAGGGAAGGGTGCCTCAGTAAATAGGTCTTCAATCCCCAAACATAGGGACAATCTACTTGATCTTTTCTTTTTATGCCACTGTGCCTGATAGCAGAAAGAATCCAGCCACTATTAGCAAACATTTAACAAAGCTTGCAGTGTTTAACTTGTGCAGCCACCTTACATGCTGCGAGCTCACCAAGTGTCATTTGGAATTGTCCAGACTTTCATCTCATATTTTCACAACATTTAATACACTGCAATGCAGAGTCCTGAAGCACAACCTGCAGTTCCTCTACACTTATTTCCCTCAAATTCCCTACTACTCTCTTTTCACTGATACTACTTTCCTCCTCATTGTTACTAGACCCTTAGTTATTCTGCAGCATTTGTTATATTTTCTGTGATGAATAGTTGTTAATACTTCACCCATTTCCTTATTCCCCATTATCATTTGTTCAAATTTTAACTGCAGGTTTGTTTCCAAGCCATGACCTTCTCGCCCAGAGGTATGAATGCTTTTGTTGAGGTCAGGAAACAGAAAAGTGCCCATTAAGACTTCAAGAGTTGAGCAAGTCACCAGCAGAAGCTGTAGTTGGTGAACAGTAGTCTGATACAAGTTTCTGCTGTCCAGGTGGCCCAGAGCAGAGTGGAGAGCCAGAGAAATTGCATCTACTGTTGACCTGCTGTAGGCAAATTGGAGCAGATACAACTCTTGCACATCTCTACAGGTGTGGAGTGAAGGGTATCCTGACTGAGACAATAAGGTCATCAGACATAGGAGCAGAATTAGGCCATTCGGCCCATTGAGTCTGCTCCAACATTCCATCATGGCTGATCTATTATCCCTCTCAACTCCATTCTCCTGCCTTATCCCCGTAACCTTTGATGCCCTTACTAATCAATAACCGATCTGCATGCAGCTGGCTCCATCACAGCCTTTGATGTCGGCTCCAGTGCACAGGATCGAAAGAGGCCACAGAGGGTCGTAGACCTGGCACTTCCATCACAGGGCAGCCCTCCCCACTGTCAAGGTGTCTCAAGAATGTGGCATCCATCATTAAGGACCCTTACCGTCCCGGAATTTATTGTCACGTGCGGCTGTGGACGCCAAGTCATTGAGTATATTTAAAGCAGGGGTTGATAGGTTCATGATTAGTCGGGGCATCAAAGATGGGGAGATTTGATAGAGGTATATAGAATTATGATGGGTATAGATAGAGTGAAAGCAAGCAAGCTTTTTCCACTGAGGCTCGGGGAGAAAAAACCAGAGGACATGGGTTAAGGGTGAAGGGGAAAAAGTTTAAAGGGAACATTGGGGGGGGCTTCTTCACACAGAGAGTGGTGGGAGTGTGGAATGAGCTGCCAGATGAAGTGGTAAATGTGGGCTCACTTTTAACATTTAAGAAAAACTTGGTCTTGTACATGGATGAGAGGTGTATGGAAGGATATGGTCCAGGTGCAGGTCAGTGGGACTAGGCAGAAAAATGGTTCGGCACAGCCAAGAAGGGCCAAAAGGCCTGTTTCTGTGCTGTAATGTTCTATGGTTCTATTATAGGGAGAATGGGGTTGAGAGGGATAGTAAAGCATAAACCAGCCGCGATGGAGTAACGGAGCAGGCTCAATGGGCCAAAGCCTAATTCTGCTCATGATCTTATGGACATGCTCTCTTCTAGTTAAGGAGGAGGTACAGGAGCCTGAAGACCCACACTCAATGATTCAGAAAGAGCTTCTTCCCCTTTGTCATCATATTTCTGAACGATCATTGAACCCATGAACACTAACTTCTTTGCACTATTGATTTATCTTGTAATTGACAGTGTCTTTGCGCTGTACTGCTGCCGGAAAACAATAAACTTCACATCAAGCAAGTCAGTGATTCTGATTCGGAGTTGGTTTATGCCCTAACTAACTTCTAGAAGCACTTCATGATGCTTGATGTAAGCACTACCGGACATAATGACTGAAGCAGGTCACCATGCTCTTCTCGGCCACTGGTACAATAGATGCCTTTTTGAAGTCGGTTCATCCCTATAATTGTCTATTAGTCCCAGGGTGGTCTTCTGTTAGTTACAGTGTGGTCTAATAGACACACCCATCTTTTATTAAAGAGACACTTCAGTAAAGAGTCAAACACACTTATGGGTTTAAAATCACGTATAAGCCAGAGTGGGTCAGCGTGCAGTAGATTTCCTCCTCTTAAAGACATTAATGAATATTAATGAGTCTTTAATAACACTCTATAACATCTTGCTTTACATTACTGGGACTAGCATTTAAAAGAAATCCACACTTTGTTAATCATTAAATTCTTGTCTCCGATCAGTAGTCCAGAACCATGGCTGGTAGCCAGTAGCTCAACCGGTACGTTCTTGAACAGGTTCAGACACAGCGGTATTGTTCCTGGTCCAGTTGACTTTGTAAGGTTCACTCCACAGAGATGTAGAGACGGGTGTTTCAACAGGAGTGAACATGCTAGAAGAAGTAGGCCAGTCTGCCCACCATGCCCGGAATGGTCATTCAACAAGATCGCTGTCTCAGCACCAAAGTTCAAAGTAAATTTATTATCAAAGTACATATACTTATTTCACCATATACCAACCTGAGATTAATTTGCTTTGGGGCATTCACAGTAAATGTAAAGAAACGCCATAGGATCAATGAAAGATCAGATCCAACAAGGAGGACAAACAGCCAAGGTGCAAAAGACAACAATCTGCAAAGTCAAAAAGAAAATAAATAAATAAATAAATAAGAAATAAATATTGAGATAATGAGATCTAGAGTCCTTGAAAGTGAGTCCATAGGTTGTGGGAACAGTTCAGTGATGGGGTGAGTGAAGTTAGCCCTTCTGCTTCAGGATGTGATGTTTGAGGGTTAATAACTGTTCCTGAACCTGGTGGTGCAGGTCATGAGGTTCCCGGACCAGCTTCTTGATGACGGCAGTGAGAAGAGAGCAAGGCCTGGATGGTGTGGGTCTTTGCAGATGGATGCTGCTTTCCTGTGGGTGTTCCATGTAGATGTGCTCGATGGTGGGGCGGTCTTTACTGGTGATTATCCCACACCTAAGAATGAAGGTATTTCCATTGTGGGCCCTTCTGGCCAGTGCTGAGTTACTGAAACCGAGCTGAGCCAAGGTTGTGCCCTCCCCACGGTACTCCAAGGGGAATGATGCCGTCACTTGTATTCCTGACACTGAAATCACTACTTGTTTTAAATTACTGTCAGTAATCTGTTTTGGAAATGGTTGCAAGATAGATACCATGGTAGTGTAGTGGTCAGCGCAATGCTTTACAGCATCAGATAAAAGGAAGATCAGGGTTCAATTTCTCCACTGCCTGTGAGAAGTCTGTGCATTCTCCCCATCACTGTGTGAGCAGTCTGTGCGTTCTCCCCATTCCTGTGAGAAGTCAGTGTGTTCTCCCCATTCCTGTGTGGAAGTCAGTGCATTTTCCCCATTACTGTGGAAGTCACTGCGTTCTTTCCATCACTGTGTGAGCAGTCTGTGTGTTCTCCCCATTACTGTGAGAAGTCAGTGTGTTCTCCCCATCACTGTGTGAGCAGTCTGTGTGTTTTCCCCATTACTGTGAGAAGTCAGTGTGTTCTCCCCATCACTGTGTGAGCAGTCTGTGTGTTCTCCCCATTACTGTGAGAAGTCAGTGTGTTCTCCCCATCACTGTGTGAGCAGTCTGTGTGTTTTCCCCATTACTGTGAGAAGTCAGTGTGTTCTCCCCATTCCTGTGTGGAAGTCAGTGCATTTTCCCCATTACTGTGGAAGTCACTGCGTTCTTTCCATCACTGTGTGAGCAGTCTGTGTGTTCTCCCCATTACTGTGAGAAGTCAGTGTGTTCTCCCCATCACTGTGTGAGCAGTCTGTGTGTTTTCCCCATTACTGTGAGAAGTCAGTGTGTTCTCCCCATTCCTGTGTGGAAGTCAGTGCATTTTCCCCATTACTGTGGAAGTCACTGCGTTCTTTCCATCACTGTGTGAGCAGTCTGTGTGTTTTCCCCATTACTGTGAGCAGTCTGTGTGTTCTCCCCATCACTGTGTGAGCAGTCTGTGTGTTCTCCCCATCGCTGTGTGAGCAGTCTGTGTGTTTTCCCCATCACTGTGTGAGCAGTCTGTGTGTTTTCCCCATCACTGTGTGAGCAGTCTGTGTGTTTTCCCCATTACTGTGAGAAGTCAGTGTGTTCTCCTCATTGCTGTGTGAGAAGTCTGTGTGTTCTCCCCATTACTGTGAGCAGTCTGTGTGTTCTCCCCATCACTGTGTGAGCAGTCTGTGTGTTTTCCCCATTACTGTGAGCAGTCTGTGTGTTCTCCCCATCACTGTGTGAGCAGTCTGTGTGTTTTCCCCATTACTGTGAGAAGTCAGTGTGTTCTCCCCATCACTGTGTGAGCAGTCTGTGTGTTCTCCTCATTGCTGTGTGAGAAGTCTGTGCATTCTCCCCATTAATGTGTGAGCAGTCTGTGTGTTCTCCCCATCACTGTGTGAGCAGTCTGTGTGTTTTCCCCATTACTGTGAGAAGTCAGTGTGTTCTCCTCATTGCTGTGTGAGAAGTCTGTGCATTCTCCCCATTAATGTGTGGATTTCTTCCATGTGCTCTAGTTTCTTCCCAGACGTATGTGTTAGGGTTAGTAAGTTGTGGGCATGCTATCTTGGCGACAGAAACCTTATGATATTTACTGACTGTCCCCAGCACATCCTTGGACTATGCTGGTAGTCGGCTCAATGATCCATTTAACTGTATGTTTCAACGTATGTGTATATGTGGCAAAAAAAAGCTAAAGTTATCTCTTATTTTGGATTAAATTGATTTTTGACATGGTGTTGAGAGTCCTCACCAGTAAACAATTCAATTCTGACCATATGAATTTTGCTCCAATTTGTCATAGAGTTGTGTGGGCTAGGCTTGTCCCAGCCTGCTGATGAGTGTAGGCCCACATGGTGCTAGTAGTCCCTGGTACTTCACTCCAATGTCCATATTTCAAAGGCTTTTCATCCTGGGGCAACGCCATTTAGTTTTTCTCGCTCTTTCCCAGTTCAGATTTAGGGTCTTCAACCTGAAATGCTAACTGTGTCACTCTCCACAGATGCTACCTGGCTTGCTGAGTGTTTCAGCTTTGTCTTTATTTTAGATTCCCAGTACCTGCAAATTTCTGAATTTCTTTTCACAGCTGTTTCCTTTGACCCTCACGGAAGCTGAACATAATCAGCCTTTACAGCCTCCCTATACAAACTTTACCCAACCTTCAGCATCTCCCCACACTGCCATGTTCAACCTTTGTCCAATCTAATCCCACCCTCTCCCCGTCCTCCAGTCCACACCTTTTTGTGATGTCCCCATTTTGAATGGTAAGGATAATAAGAAGCAGGGCTTTTATTTGCCTTGAATGTTCTAATGTAGTGGCTCTGACATCATATACATGCACCCTTCACCTTCAGACGTTCATCCGCCCCCATCCTCCACCTCATGTCATGTGACACTAACTGCATCAGAGCTGACCATGGGAATCCAACCCAGCCACTGTCCGGGAGCTAATTCTCTACCTGCTTAACTGGAACCTGTGAGGGCTTGTGTGACAATACATTATTGGTGCCATTCGCAATTCCTGCAATTGTAAGGCGACTCAACAAAATATCCTGTAGGAAAATGCAATGGATCAAGACTCTTCTGATGAAATGCTGCGTTTAATGACACCAGTTGGAAAGGTAAGAAATCATGAGGAATATTACATAGGAATAAAATAATGATTGGCCATCATTGAGGCTCAGCAGGACTGAATATATCTCCTGAGCTCTGAGACAAAGATGCCAGTTCACAAGCATATCAGGCATCCATACAAGCTTTCTCAAGCCACTTCCAGGTTGATTTTACACATACAGTGACCATAACAACGTTCAATTTCCAACTTGGATTTGCAAGAAGAACATGACAAATGAACATTTGTGTTTTCCCATGTAGGACCTAAGGAATTCATTACTTGTGTCTGTTCAAATTGTTATGGTTGTGAGGAGCTCGTTTTGCCTCGAAATGGAGACATAGGCTAGTAAGTTCTATTAACTTAACGAAGGCCATGATAGTTAGCAGTCCTGGCCACAACAACGAGCAGTCCCTCACTCAGAGAGAGACACACACACACCCCACTCTGGAGGAAGAGTGATAAAGTAGTGTCTTACACTTTCCAACACTCCACCAATTCACTCTTTCCTTACTGCCCTGTGATTCACAGACTCAGTGTCACGGGGCCCTAGGAAAGGTTGAGTAACACTATTCGTTGTGATCTACTCCATAAACAGGTGGCACCAGACAGACAGGAATGCAATGCCTGGTTTCGTTCTTGACCACACGAGAGATTTTATCTTTACAGTTGGATACTGTTATACTGATCACTCTTGCGCTTTCTCTGCTTAAGACATTGAAACAACCCAGAGTTACTTTTCTGGATCCAGTCAAAGTGGATGTACTCGCCCGGATAATATCTGCTACGGAATGTTGAAGAGAATCAAAGTGTTTATCAATCCAATATACGGCAAACTAACTTAGGCTTATAACGTGATAATAATTGTTGGCCCCATGCAAAGACTGTCAAGGCTTCCAGAATTCTGAGTCAGAGCCTGAGCTGAGCTACCAAAGGAGGGTAGACTGCCTGAGTCAGATTCAGACTGAAGTCCTCACCACTTTGCTCATGAATTGAATCTTCAAAAGATTCGTTGGCATGGCCTTGCTATTTTCTGTACTGGCCACTAATGTACTGTGCACACAGGCTACTCCTAGAGCCCAAATGTGCTTCCAGGGCAGGAGCATGATGTTAGCCTGTTTACAACATCACTCAGCCCCAGTCTCAGTCAGGGTTGGTGGGTTCATCCTCACTTCAGACAGAAGGAAAACAGGACCTCCGTAATGTGATACTCTGAAATGTGACCTCTTCATGCTCCTGAAGCCTGGCTGCAGTGCAAAAACAAAACATTGTTGTTTCCAGACACATAAGTATCTGAAACATGTTGACAATTTAATACAATATGAATAGGGTTTTGTGCTGTGGACCCACATGCAGAAGGGACTAGAGTGCTCTGTCCATCCATCCTAGGAACTTTACAACAGAAATACAGATTGTGTGCCTGGCTGCTGAAACTTTCACACAAAACCTGGCCCTTCACACAAAATATACCTTTCAGAACTTGGCTGTTTCCTCCTGATGGTTGGTGACTGGTAAATTTAAGAATACAGTGATCAAAACTAAGATACACAGAGCAGTTATTCTCAGAAAAAACTGGCAGAGGAAGACAACAGAGATTTTCTAGAAAGTAACACACGGAAAATGCTGGAGGAACACAGCAGATCAGACAGCATCTATGGAAAGGAATGAAGAGTCAACAAAGTCTTTTTTTCTAGAAAGTCTTCAGATTGGCCGCAGTGTAAAAGAGATTCACCCCATTACAGATTACACAGATAAAATTACACACCATGCTGAGAACATGATACTTCTTAAAGCGATGACTCTGCTTCCTGTATTTCGCATCACTCTTCTTCAGCTTGGTGTAGGCCTCCTGGTTGGTGCCCATTCCCACCTCGTCTCCGAGGCCGTGCTCCCGCTCAATCTTTTCCATCTTGAGCCTCGTCTCACTTACGGTTTGACTGAACCATTGAGCGTTGAGCCCGGAGAAGATCACACAGACGAAGAATGACGTGATCTGCCGGAAAACAGTTACAACAGCAAAGCGGGTTAAATAATTAAAAGCTCTCAAGTTCCAACTCTCTTTCTCACAGCTCCATCAGCTGTCCTGGCCTCACTCATTTTCGGCACCTGAATACAGTTTCCAAGGGGCTCTCTAACACAGAAAACCTGCAGCACAATTCAGGCTATGCTCCCTCTAAGCTGTACGTGTGTGCATGCACACACACGTTTTTCAACCAGTGAACAAAGGAAATTAATGTGCACACAAAAGGTTAGTTACCTAAAACAGTGTAGTAATTAATTATACTTATTGAAAATAATTTTTTAGCTAAATGTTTCTGTTAACTATTTAGTCGGTTTTTCAAATACAACAATGCACGTCACTAATTTACGTCACCTCACCTTTCCCGTTCTGGTTTGTACAGCTGCATCACGGCAGCAGCCATCTTTGGCGGACAGTGTTCATAGCGTAAAGTTTACAAAGATCTGTTTTAAATCCTGTAGATAGCTTACTACGATTTTATTGAAGAAAATCAGTCAAATGACCTTGTGGCTTAATACTGTCACAAGAAATTGATAAATGTCACATACAAAGTAGCTTTACAGGTTTTAAGTGATGCCTTTGATGAACTGGCTGCACTGTGCAAGATTCTGCAAAAGAGTGGCCTGACACCAATTGATTTACTTCATTTTGCGCGCTGGGAGACAATGTTTCGCGGAGTGACAAAGTTAAACTTTTGCTAAGCCAACAACGTGAAGAAAACGTCGCAGTAGATACAAGTTCGCTGTTGACTTTTATAAATAGTCTTTGTGTTCATTTAGAAGAAAGGTTTCCTGAAGATGAGGTACAAGCATGGTCAGCTTTTGACTTCTCCGCAAATGCAGATTATGACTTCACATATGGCGATGAACAAGTTAATGCCTTATGTCTAAAATATCATGATTTTCTAGCTGAAAATACTGTAATAGTTAGACAGTTTAATTATTTCAAATTTTCCATGCAAGAAAAAATTAAATCCAAACTGATTTCACTTTGCTCAAATGGTGGCCTTTCTTGCGTCCAGTGCGGACTATGAGCAAGGTTAGCCTAATGAATCAACTCAAAAACAAGCTGAGAAACCGTTTAGGTGAATGTCATTTGGATACGTTCATGAGAATCAAAAGCTATCAATGGGATGGAAGTTCTATTAGTCTAGATAGAGTTTACAAAGAATGGGTAAATGCCAAAGACAGGAGAGAGAAAAAAATAACTGAGTGACTTAAATATGTATGTTATTTTGTTGTTATTCCGTGCAGTTTTATGTCAAATATTTTGTAAAGCTACATAAACTGTGCCATGCGTGCATTCAGTGCGTACATACTTTTGTCACAGGAAAATAATTTGCACGACGTAAGATTTTTGCGCACACTGACTACTAAAAATTAGAGGGAACATTAATTACAGGCCCTTCGACCCACAATGCTATGCTGAACATGTACTTACTTTAGAAGTTACCTCGGGTTATCCACAGCCCTCTATTTTTCTAAGCTCCATATACCTATCCAAGACTCTTAAAAGACCCTATTGTATCCCTCTGGTTATGAATAACTTGATTTAAGGAAATCCGACTATATATAAGTACTGCCATGCATCTTTAAAACATTTTCAAGCTAGTAACAATAATAATAAGATGTTTCCCTGTATTCATTAATGACCTGACACTATATATTCCATTAGTTTATTTATGGGTAGTGTCACAAGTGGAGAGAGTGAGCAATTTCAAGTTCCTGGGTGTCAATATCTCTAAGGATCTATCCTGGGCACGACATATCGATGCAGCTACAAAGACACAACAGCGGCTATGTTTCATTAGGAGTTTGATTTGGTATGACTCCAAAGACACACAAATTTCTAAAGACAGACTGTGAAGAGCATTTAACTGGCTGCATCGCCATCTGGAATGAGGGGTGGGGGAGCGGGCGGGGGCTAGAGCACAGAATCGGAAAAAGCTGCAGGAAGTTGTAAACTCAGCCAGTTCCATCATGGGCACTAGCCTCTGTGGTACCCAGAACATCTTCTAGCAGCGATGCCTCGAAAGGCAGCATCCATCACAAAGGACCCCCATCATCCAGACAATGCGCTCTTCTCCCTGCTGTACTCAATGATTCAGGAACAGCTTCTTCCCCTCTGCTATCTGATTTCCGATGGACATTGAACCCATGAACACTATCTCACTACCTCTTTGATTTCTATTTAACTATTGGATATATTCTTACTGTAATTCATGCATTTTCTATTATTATGTATTGCATTGTACTACTGCCAAAAAGACAACAAATTTCACAACATACACTGGTGATATTAAACTTGATTCTGATTACTCATTGAAATGAAAGAATTATAGCTGTGTTATAGTGATACAATATATATGACTATAGAAAACAGATGTTTCTGATAAATCGGTTTTTAGACTGCCTGTATAGCTTTTCAGCAAGGGGCCAGTGATAGCTGCTTCTATATCCAACATTTCCAACACTGTGTACAAATCAAAACTGGTCCAAATAATGCAAATACTTGACTGAGTTTGGGACTGAAGGACAGTGGGCAAAGTACAAAGTATTGCTCAACTCAGTGAACTCCAACTCACGGCTATTTTTAGATTGTTGTTTAAGAACAACATTTCATATTCCACGCTTAATCTACAATCCAATGGCATGAGTGATGATATTTCCAATCTAAGGTAACCTCCCACTCCAGTATGTTCCCTGCGTCTACATTACCCTCCTTCCAATCCTCCCACTTTTGTCCCCTTTCCCACCCCCTCTGCAGTGCCCTCTCACCCATTGTCATGACCCTCTCCCTCCTGGGTCCATTCACCCTACCCCTTCCCCATCTGGTCATGGCTCCATCTGCCATTCACCTTTTCCCTAATAGTTCCCATTATCACCTCCCTTATCAGATTCCCACAGCCCTCTGTTCCTTAACACAAGAAAGTCTGCAGATGCTGGAAATCTGGGGCAGCCCACACACAAAATGCTAGAGGAACTCAGCAGGCCAGGCCACATCTATGGAAATGAATAAACAGTCAACATTTTGGGCTTCAGGACATTATTCCTGCTTATCACCCTCCAGCACTCATCTCCACTCTTCCCTCCTCCCACCTCACACCATCTGCTTCTCTTTAACCATCACCCAATCCTATCCGCCAACTCCATCCTTTCCCTCACCTACCAAGCTTCACCTACTTGTCATCTTTCAGCCGTCCTCAGTGCATCAATCACCCTGGCACCTGCCTCACCCCTCCTCCTCTACTCGTATACTATCTATCTCTCCTCTCCACTCAGTCCTGATTCAGGCTTTCAACCTGAAACATTTATTACTCAAAGTACACGTACGTCATCGTATATAACCCTGGGATTCATTTTCCTGCGGGTAATCACAGTAAATCCAAGAAACACAACAGAACCGGATGCAACGTAGCGTAGCGTCCAAACTGGAGTCAGAGATCTCCAACCCCCCAGTTTTCACTTGGCAAAAGACAAGCTCTTAGAGTTCATTGGTCTAAAGAGTCTGAACTATATATATATACACACATACACTTTTTGTCTGTGGTTGTATTTTACTGGTATTCTATATGTGCTTGTTATCTTGTATATGCGAGGACTGGGCCTTAAGCCGTGGGGTCACCTGCTACAGCCACTAAGACCCTAATGGGAGTTAACTACAGGCCCCCAAACAGTAGTCTGGATGTAGGGTGTAAGTTGAATCAAGAGATAAAATTGGCATGTTGCAAAGGTAATACTACGGTTGTTATGGGGGACTTCAACATGCAGGTAGACTGGAGGAATCAGGTTGGTACTGGACCCCAAGAAAGGGAGTTTGTGGAGTCCCTCGGAGATGGGTTCTTAGAACAGCTTGTACTGGAGCCCGCCAGAGAGAATGCAATTCTAGATTTAGTGTTGTGCAATGAACCGGATTTGATCAGGGACCTCAAGGTAAAGGAGCCATTAGGAGGTAGTGACCATAATATGATGTTTTAATCTACAATTTGAGAGGGAGAAGGGAAACTCAGAAGTGTCAGTATTACAGTTGAACAACGGGAACTGTGGTGCTATGAGGGAGGAGCTGGCCAAAGTTCAATGGAACAATACCCTAGCAGGGATGACAGTGGAACAGCACTGCAAATGTTTCTGGGAATAATGCAGAGAAGGTGCAGGATCAGTTTGTTCCAAAGAGGAAGAAAGATCCTAAGGGGAGTAAGGGGAGGCCGTGGCTGACAAGGGAAGTAAAGGACAGTATAAAAATAAAGGAGAACATAGCAAAGATGAGTGGGAAGCCAGAGGATTGGGAAACTTTTAAAGAGCAACAGAAGGTAACTGAAAAGGCAATACGTGGAGAAAAAATGAGGTACGAAGGTAAACTAGCCAAGAATATAAAGGAGGATAGTAAAAGCTTCTTTAGGTATGTGAAAAGGAAAAAAATAGTTAAAACCAAAATTGGGCCCTTGAAGACAGAAGCGGGTGAAATTATTATGGGGAACAAGGAAGTGGCAGACGAGTTGAACAGGTACTTTGGATCTGTCTTCATTAGGGAAGACACAAACAATCTCCCAGATGTAATAGTGGCCAAAGGACCTAGGGTAATGGATGAATTGAAGGAAATTTATATTAGGCAGGAAATGGTGTTGGATAGGCTGTTGGGTCTGAAGGCTGATAAGTCCCCGGGACCTGATGGTCTGCATCCCAGGGTACTTAAGGAGGTGGCTTTAGAAATCGTGGACGCATTGGTAATCATTTTCCAATGTTCTATAGATTCAGGATCAGTTCCTGTGGATTGGAGGGTGGCTAATGTTGTCCCTCTCTTCAAGAAGGGAGGAAGAGAGAAAACAGGGAATTATAGACCGGTTAGCCTGACTTCAGTGGTGGGAAAGATGCTGGAGTCAATTATAAAAGATGAAATTACGACACATTTGGATAGCAGTAACAGGATAGGTCCAAGTCACCATGGATTTACTATTAATGATTTAGATGAGGGAATTAAAAGTAACATTAGCAAATTTGCCAATGACACAAAGCTGGGTGGCAATGTGAAATGTGAGGAGGATGTTATGAGAATGCAGGGTGACTTGGACAGGCTGGGTGAGTGGACAGATGCATGGCAGATGCAGTTTAATGTGGATGAATGTGAGGTTATCCACTTTGGTGGTAAGAACGGGAAGGCAGATTATTATCTAAATGGAGTCAAGTTAGGAAAAGGGGAAGCACAACGAGATCTAGGTGTTCTTGTACATCAGTCACTGAAAGCAAGCATGCAAGTACAGCAGGCAGTGAAGAAAGCTAATGGCATGCTGGCCTTCATAACAAGGGGAATTGAGTATAAGAGCAAAGAGGTCCTTCTGCAGCTGTACAGGGCCCTGGTGAGACCACACCTGGAGTACTGTGTGCAGTTTTGGTCTCCAAATTTGAGGAAGGACATTCTTGCTATTGAGGGAGTGCAGCGTAGGTTCACAAGGTTAATTCCCGGGATGGCGGGACTGTCATATGTCGAAAAGATTGGAGCGACTGGGCTTGTATACTCTGGAATTTAGAAGGCTGAGAGGGGATCTTATTGAAACATATAAGATTATTAAGGGATTGGACACGCTGCAGGCAGAAAGCATGTTCCCGCTGATGGGCGAGTCCAGAACCAGAAGCCACAGTTTAAGAATTAGGGGCAGGCCATTTATAACGGAGTTGAGGAAAAACTTTTTCACCCAGAGAGCGGTGGATATATGGAATGCTCTGCCCCAGAAGGCTGTGGAGGCCAAGTCTCTGATGCTTTTGAGAAAGAGATGGATAGAGTTCTTAAAGATAGCAGAATCAAAGGTTATGGGGATAAGGCAGGAACTGGATACTGATTGTGAATGATCAGCCACGATCACAGTGAATGGTGGTGCTGGCTCGAAGGGCTGAATGGCCTACTCCTGCACCTATTGTCAATTGTCTAATAGAAGGGAGTTGGAGCCGATGCGCTCGACGGGGGCAGTGTGGCATGGCATCCAGGCTGGAATCAGTACTGCCCTGAGTGTTGGCTCGGCAGAGAACAAGCTCTATTGTGCTTGACTGTAGATTGATGGCTCAAGTTTGGACTTCCTATTATGTGGCTGTGTGATATCATATGTGCTTGCTATCTTGTACCTGTTGAGTGTGACTGTTGACTGTTTTTCACCTTGGCCCCAGAGTAACACTGTCTCATTTGGCTGTATTCACGAGTATTCATGTATGGTTGAATGACAATTAAACTTGAATTGAATTGAAAGACCACACCCAGCAGGACAGACAAACCACCAATGTTCAAAAGGTAACAAAAGAGAAAACAATAATTCCTTTCCCTTCACAGATGGTGCTTGACCTGCTGAGTTTCTCTAGCAGATTGTTGCTTGCAGCTTATGTGTTGTCTTATATCTGTTATTGAGGCCCAGGGAGGGGTAGCGCCTCTGGTGAAGGGGCTTATCGTGTCCATTCGGGGGCAGCTCACTCACCTTTGGTCTCCATTGGACACCCAGACCTCACCTGTGCCTCCAAATAGCTGTTTGCATGTGACAGCGGCCACCACTTCGACAGGCAGGCTAAACCAGGTGAGGGTAGCCTCATACCCTGGTGAGATGGGGGCATGCCGAAACTAGCTTGCAAAGTGAGATCTATAGTGAGAACTAACGGCCAGGAAGGTGGTACTGTACCACCCCATGCAGAGCCAACGGCTTGACAAGGCACAAAAGATGTCATAGTTATTCACTGCAACCAGTTGTTAATGCTTGTTTATATCACTGGACCTAGTCTGAGGTCAAGAGAATGGAACTGCCACAGTGCAATGGCTTTCCACTTTAAAAACTCTCCCACAACCAGTTTCCTATCATCGTCAGACACAATGGGCAACCACCATTTCTGTCATCACTGACTGGCGAAGTTGATTAACTGCAGTAAATCTACACTCAGTGGCCACTTTATTAGGTAAACCTGTCCGTTAATGTTAATATCCAATCAACCAATCATGTGACAGAGGCTCAGTGTATAAAAGCATGTAGACACAGACAAAAGGTTCAGTTGCTGTGCAGACCAAACATCACAAAGGGAAAGAAATGTGATCTAAGTGACTTTGACCATAGATTAACTGTTGGTGCCAGAAGGGGTAGATGGAATATCTCAGAAACTGCTGATCTCCTGGGATTTTCACGCCACCAGCCTCTAGAGTTTACAGAGAAAGGTGCAAGAACCAAAAATTCCAGTGAGCAGCGGTTAATGCCTCGTTAATGAGAGAGGTCAGAGGAAAATAGTCAAACCGGTTCAAGCTGACAAAAAGGCAACGCTATCTCATAACCACAGAGCATCTCTGAACGTACAACATGTTGAACCTTGAAGTGGAGCAGTGGAAGACCGCACCGGGTTCCAGTCTTGTACCTAATAAAGTGGCCACTGAGTGCATATTCTCCATTCTGTCCCAGTTTCCTCATCTAATTTGGGTGTGATGAGGGAGGACACAGCAATATCCCTCACAGAGAGAAGGGGGAGTAGGGATGGGTTGTCAAAAAACCTCTCTTGGAATCTCACACTGGTTCAATTAAAAAACAAGGACAATGGAGGAGGGTGGGGTCAGTGCAGCTGCAATTACTGTTGGGCTCACACTTGAAAAGATCAAAGGATCATTCTGCTGCACAAGGAGTGACAGTCAGTTCAGGAAAGTTGAGGAATAACTTGAGTAAAAAAGTAATTGTTCCCTAAGCTTTTGTGTACTATGTTTAACGTACAGACATAAATGGTTTCTACTTTTCCTGGATAACTTCTATGCTGTAACTGGTACCGCGATTAGCATACACGATGCAATCACAGTAAAACACAAAATCCTGTACGAGGTCAGGCAGCATCTATGGAAAAGAATAAACCGTCGACCTTTCAGGCCAAGACCTTTCTTCAGGCCTGAGCAGGAAGGCGGGGGAGATGCCTGAACTAAAACGTGGGGGGAAGGGAAAGAGGCTCGCTGGAAGGCGATTGGTGAAGCCAAGCAGGTGGGAAAGGTCACGCTGGGGAGGAAGGAATCTGATGGGAGTGGAGAGTGGACAACTGGAGAAAGGGAAGGAGGAGGGGACCCAGGGGAAAGTAGTAAGCAGGTGAGAAGAGTGGGAAATAGAGAGGGGGGGGGAATTCTGTTCAGCAGAGGGAGAAATCGATATACATACCATCAGTTTGGAGGGTACCCAGACTGAATATAAAGTGTTGCTCCTCCATCCTGAGAAATGAGGCTTGTGCCAAGATGAGGCCATGGATCAACACGTTGGAATGGGAATGGGAATTTGAATTAAAATGTTTAGCCACCGGGAAGTCCCGCTCGTGGTGGATAGTGCAGAACTGCTCCAGTTTATGATGGGTCTCACCTCTGTAGAGCAGGCCACATCGGGAGCATTGAACACAACAGACAACCCCAGCAGATTCACAAGTGAGGTATTGCCTCACCTCAAAGGACTGCTTGGGGCCTTGAATGGAGGTGAGGGAGGTGGTGTATAGGCAGGTGTAGTACGTAGACCACTTGTAGGGATAAGTGCCAGGAGGGAGATTAATGGGGAGGAGCGAATAGACAAGGGAATCGTGGAGGGAGTGATCCATGTGGAAAGCCGAAGGAGGGAGGTAATGATATGTTTAGTTGGAGATTGCGGAAGTGCGGAGGATAATGTGTTGGGTGCAAAGGCTGATGGGCTGGTAGATAAGGACCACAGGGATTCTATCACTATTACGATGGCAGGAAGATAGGGTGAACGCAAATGTACGGGAACTGGAGGAGATGTGGGTGAGGGTGTGGGCAGCATCAATAGTAGAGGGAGAGAAACCCCATTCTTTAAAGAAGGACGATATCTCTGATGTCCTGGATTGGAAAGTCGCGTCCTGAGAACAGATGCATGAGAGGCCAAGAGACTGTGAAAAAGAAACAGAATTTTTACAGGAGATAGGGTGGCAGGAGATAACAATGGGAATCAGTAGGTTTATAAAGGATGTCGGTTGACAGTTTGTCTCCAGAGATGGAGACTGAGAGATTGAGAAAGGGTAGGGAGTGTCATAGATGGCCCAAGTGCATTCCCAGTAGTGAGGGAGGCTGCTAATGAACTCAGTGCTGGAATGCACCATTATAGCTCTTTGACAATTTATTTTACTTATTGGGATACAGCAGGGTATAGGCCTTCCCGGCCCTTCAAGTCACATTACCCAGCAATCCCCAGTTTGACCCTAACCTAATGCCAAGGCAACTTACAATGACCAATTAACCTACCAACCAGTATGTCTTTGGACTGTGGGAGGAAAACCAGAGCACCCGGAGGAAACATACACGCTCATGGGGAGAACGAACAAACTCCTTACAGACAGCGGTGGGAATTGTACATTGAGATGTGATAGAAAAGTGCCAAAGATCTGGGACAGAAACCTGCCCACCTCTCTGGTGCATATTGCTCTGCCAGGAACCGGGCAAAGATGCTCCCTTCCCCACTGCTGCACACTGCAGAGGTAGGAACCTGGTATATGTCCCCATTTTCCACTAGGGCTCCCACACCCACGGTTCTGTGATGTTGTGGGGATGGAACTGGACTCTCTGACGGTGGTGTCTGAAAAGAGGATGCTGTCCAAGTTGCATGCCATCTTGGACAATGTCTCCCATCCACTACATAATGTACTGGGTGGGCACAGGAGTACATTCAGCCAGAGACTCATTCCACCGAGATGCAACACAGAGCGTCATAGGAAGTCATTCCTGCCTGTGGCCATCAAACTTTACAACTCCTCCCTTGGAGGGTCAGACACCCTGAGCCAATAGGCTGGTCCTGGACTTATTTCATAATTTACTGGCATAATTTACTGACATAATTTACATATTACTATTTAACTATTTATGGTTCTATTACTATTTATTATTTAAGGTGCAACTGTAATGAAAACCAATTTCCCCCTGGGATCAATAAAGTATGACTATGACTATAAGCTACTTGTGAGGAGTGATGTTTGACGAGCTGGGACAAGGTGTGGCTTCTCAGTAGTGACATACGGGCTCAGGGTCGCACCCTGGTAATCACAGTGAGGTCATTCCCTATACTGACACACCACCCAACTCCCACAGTCTCGCTTTTCAGCTCCTCGTGGAAACTGCTGTCTTTCCCTCTCTTTGACTGCCTATCCTCAGCCCAGAGGTTTTTTGCTGCTGGTAATCGGCTACATTCAACAACATGGCCCACCCAGCTCCTGGCCTCCACACTGAGCTGTTCAGTGACTCACTCGCTGGCGGAGTGCCTGTGGAGGGGAGAGGTTCACTGTGTGCAGTGCAAGTGCATGCCTGCGAGAAAATCAATCTCAGAATAGTGATATTCATTCAGTGGCCACTTTATTAGGTATACCAACTCATTATTGCAAATTATCTAATCAGCCAATCATATGGCAGCAACTCAATGCATAAAAGCATGCAGACATGGTCAAGAGGTTCAGTTGTTGTTCAGACCAAACATCAGAATGGGGAAGGAATGTGATCTAAGTGACTTTCACTGTGGAATTTTTGTTGGTGCCAGACAGGGTGGATTGAGTATCTCAGTAACTGCTGATTTTCACGCACAATAGTACGAGTTTACAGCGAATGGTGTGAGAAACAAAAAAAAAAGTGAGTAGCAGTTCTGTGGGCAAAAATGAGAGCGGTCAGATGAGAATGGCCAGACTGATTAAAGCTGACGGGAAGACGACAGTAACTCAAATAACCAC
Source organism: Mobula hypostoma (assembly GCF_963921235.1). Classification (NCBI taxonomy): domain Eukaryota; kingdom Metazoa; phylum Chordata; class Chondrichthyes; order Myliobatiformes; family Myliobatidae; genus Mobula; species Mobula hypostoma. Next base: position 7,235,660 of record NC_086125.1, on the reverse strand, counting down.
TCATTACAACAGTGGCATGCAGAAGAGCATCTCTGAACACACAACGGGTCAAATCTTGAAGTGGATGAGCTACAGCAGAAGACCACACTGGGTTCCACTCTTGTACCCAATAAAGTGGACACTGATTGTATATGTACTTCCATAATAACTTTACTTCGAACTTTGAAGTGGCTGTGTTGTTTTATAGTAGGGTTTGGATTTGTGAGTTTTTGAGCTAAAGGACGCAGTGTGCGTCATCTGTGTTTTACTGTGAGACTTCTGCTACTATTCTCTCACTCTAAGTTACTTGAATATTGCCCGACGTACCTGCACTGCTTCAGCCCTGTTGAGTAGCTCGTGTGGGTGATACAGAGCATAAAGCGCCAGGTTCAGGAAGGATCCTCCCAGGACACAGTAGAGGTAACAGGGAATCAGTTTACTCTGTACCTGGCTGAAGGTATGTTTGCTGACACTTTTGATCAAAACAACACCTGAGGAGACAAAGATGACCATTCGTAAATTCTAATTGTTTATCACAGGCGCGGCATATAGATTCCATAACACCATAATCCATAGGAGCACAATTAAGGTATTTGGGCCATCAAGTCGGCTGTGCCATTGAATCACACCTGATTTATTCTCCCTCTCAACGCCACTGAGATTCAAACTCAAGAAAGGTTAATTTAGAACTGACATTCAGAAGTCCACTTCACAAAGAGTAACCAACATTTGGAACACATCCTCAAAAGGAGTGGAAGATAGGACAAGGCTACTATGATGATGAGAATCTTACTGGGTAGGTGAATGAGGCTAAACCCAATGGACTTGCATGTGAATAAGTGTTTTCTTTCTAGATTTCCAGACCATCTCCCACCTAGCATCTGCTCTTCATCAACTCCACTGTGATCAGGATTTCCGGAGCTTTTGGGAATTATAGATACGAACGCCACCGTACAGCACTCTGTGCAACTGATTTTGTGATTTACAAAATAATCAATACCAAGTGGAAAAAAGTGACCATATCAATTTGTAAATGTGCTATTTGATTAATAATCAATACTGAAGATGCAGAATATTTAGAAATACTGTGGGTACATAGTTGCTGTTAGGTCACTCTGCAGAGTCCCCAATAATTTTTAATGAAGTGTACCACCTTCTACAAAATCTCATGATGGCAGTAGGCCGCCTGTGCGCAGGCTCCGATTGGGCCAGTCTATAAATGGGAGGGAGGGAGGGGAAGCATACCCCATTAATGAATAACACAGTCTAACCCTTCCACCGTCATTGTGAGCCAACAATTTCCACTTTCTCACATCCATACAGCACAAGCTCAGGCAGTGGTCACCATTTGCAAATGTGCAGGTTGGAGTCTGTTCTTAAAAATGAAAGCAGACCATGGCAGTGATTTATTTTTTATTTTTATTTGGGAGATACAGCATGGGACAGGCCCTCTGGCCTGATGAGATATACTGCCCAGCAACCCACTGATGTAACACCAGCCTAATCACAGAACAATTTACAATGACCGATTAACCTACTAACTGGTACGACTTTGGACTGTGGGAGGAATCCCGTGATGCCACGGGGAGAAGGCACGAGCCCCCTAGAGACAGTGCTAGAATTGAACTCTGAACTCCAATGCCCTAAGCTGTAATAGTGTCACTAAACACTACGCTACTTCTTAATGTGAAGATGTCCAGATCTGGTGAAATTTGGCTTTAGGGTAAAACAAAACAGCCATTTAGTGCAACAGACACTGGTGAACTATCATTTCTAGGCTTGGGTCAGGTTCAGTTTGCAAGCAGAATTCCTGGCTGCCTAATGGAGCATCTACTGAAGCACATGACCACTAGCCAAAGTTGAGTTGCTGTGATGCCTAGTATCATATCCATCACTTACAGCTGAAATCAACTGAAGTTTATTTGTTTATTGAGATACAGCTCAGAATAGGCCCTTCGAGCTGCGCCACCCAGCCTAATCACGGGACAATTTAAGAAGCAGTGCGACAACCCTGACGAGACCCGACCCGACCCGTAAGCGTTTCTGCTTCAAAGACAATTGCACAATTGATGTTCCGTTCCGCTGCATCCTCAGACGGGGCGGTACAGTAAACTGGGTTATTGGTTAATCTGGATGGCTGGGACTTTGTCACATGGTGTGAGCAGAATTATCTGCAGCTTAATGTGAAAAAGACTAAGGAGCTGGTGGTAGACCTGAGGAGAGCTAAGGCACCGGTGACCCCTGTTTCCATTCAGGGGGTCAGTGTGGACATGGTGGAGGATTACAAATACCTGGGGATACAAATTGACAATAAACTGGACTGGTCAAAGAACACTGAGGCTGTCTACAAGAAGGGTCAGAGCCGTCTCTATTTCCTGAGGAGACTGAGGACGATCTGTCGGACGATGCTGAGGGTGTTCTATGAGTCTGTGGTGGCCAGTGCGATCATGTTTGCTGTTGTGTGCTGGGGCAGCAGGCTGAGGGTAGCAGACACCAACAGAATCAACAAACTCATTCATAAGGCCAGTGATGTTGTGGGGATGGAACTGGACTCTCTGATGGTGGTGTCTGAAAAGAGGATGCTGTCTAAGTTGCATGCCATCTTGGACAATGTCTCCCATCCACTACATAATGTACTGGTTGGGCACAGGAGTACTTTCAGCCAGAGGCTAATTCCACCGAGATGCAACACAGAGCGTCATAGGAAGTCATTCCTGCCTGTGGCCATCAAACTTTACAACTTCTCCCTTGGAGGGTCAGACACCCTGAGCCAATAGGCTGGTCCTGGACTTATTTGCTGGCATAATTTACATATTACTATTTAACTATTTATGGTTTTATTACTATTTAATTATTTATGGTGCAACTGTAACGAAAACCAATTTCCCCCAGGATCAATAAAGTATGACTATGACTATTTGGGACAACTCTTAAAGGAAGGCCAGTTCAGTAGCATAATGGTTAGCACAATGCTTTACAGTACCAGTGACCCAGGTTCATTTCCAACCGCTGTCTATAAGGAGTTTGTACATTCTCCCCGTGACCACATGGGTTTCCTCCGGGTGCTGTGGCTTCTTCCCACAGTCCAAAGACGTACTGGTTGGTAAGTTAATTGGTCATTGTAAATTGCCCCGTGATTTGGTTAGGATTAAGTCAGGGATTGCTGGACAGTGTGGCTTGAAGTGCCGGAAGGGCCTGTTCCATGTTGTGGTCTCAATGAATAAATAAGAAGTTCATGTCAAGGTCAAGAACAGAATCTTTGCTATGATCTAACTAATTCTGCAATGCTGACTCTTGCCCTGATCTTACCTGAGATGAATGATACCCATATCTGCATGCCCCAGGTGGTAGACAGCAGGACCAGGTGGGTCACTTTGACCAGTGTAGTAGGATCTCCTTCTGTCGGCATTTTGGAGTCTAGAATGAACGAAGATGAATTCAACAGTGAATTTTTCCAGCTCCAAGTTCCTTTCCTCCTCAAGGAAGATTCCTGACAATGATATTGTGTGTATGTGACAAACATTTAAATGAGAGTCGTCTTTCAACAACTCAGTGGGGTGTGCAGTAAAGCTGCTGCCTCATAGCTCCAGACACCCAGATACAATCCTGACCTTGAGGACTGTCTGTATGGAACTAGTACATTCTCCCTGTGAATCCTGGGTTTCCTCTGTGCGCTTCGAGTTCCTCCCACATCCCGAAAATGGGCAGGTTGCTTTTCTAAATTGCCCCCTGCTGTGTAGACAAATAGTAGAATCTAGATGAAGTTGATGAAAATATAAGGAGGATAAAAAGTGCTTTGATATCATTAGTATATAAATGGTTAGCAAGAACTCTGGGCTGAATGGCCTGTTACCATGCAACGTCACTCTGTGGCTCTAAGCACTAACCTTGCTCAGAGCTAACATTTCCCTTTGAATCAAATAGTTTATTAATTAAAATCCTTTTCAGAGATTTCAGCCCTTTATCCACACTGACACTGCCAGGAGCGTTGAACGTCTGGAGGGCCAGGACAGCCAGGATGCACCCCTGTTAAAGGGGCTGTTCTGCCTTAGAACCAGCAAAGGTGGAGCCTGCATTGTCAGAAAACCTGTACTGAGGAAGTACCCAGCTCTTCTTCTCCAGCCCTTGACCTTCCCACCGTTCAGCTAGTCTCCTCCCCCTCCGCAACCTTTTTATTCCGGCATCTTCCCCCTTCCCGCTCAGTCCTGAGGAAGGGTCTGGGTCCGAAACATCAACTGTTTATGCTGCCTGACCTGCTGAGTTCCTCCAGCATCAGCATTTTGTGTGCTGCTGAGGGAATACCGCCTGGATGGAGAGTTCGTGATTTTGTAATGTCAAAGGGAAATTGTTGAGCAGCAGTGTTAAGACTTTACTGGAAGCAAAATGGCAGCCCAATGCTTTTCACAACACATTTGGGACATTCTGAGTGTATGAATACATTAAATACAAAACTGACTTGCCTTAAAAATAACTTTCATTACATTACAGTCAAGTCCTAAAAACAGTAAAACAACTTGACAAGTAATGAAGAATCCAACATGGAACATAAATATACTGAAGCCATTCAGTTAGGCCCTCACTGATCTAAGACAAAATTCACAGCCATTTTGCTCCTGATCCTCATTTCCTGAGATTCTCTGTGTTCTAAATTCTGTCACTATATATATATATATAGAGGCATCCGTTAGTCTTGTGAGACCATGGATTTGCGCCTTGGAAGGTTTCCAGGGCGCAGGCCAGGGCAAGGTTGTATGGAAGACCGGCAGTTGCCCATGCTGCAAGTCTCCCCTCTCCACACTACCGATGTTGTCCAAGGGAAGGGCATTAGGGCCGATACAGCTTGGCACCAGTGTCATCACAGAGCAATGTGTGGTTGAGTGCCTTGCTCAAGGACACAACATGCTGCTGCAGCTGAGGCTCGAACTAGCGACCTTCAGATGCCTTAACCACTTGGCCACGTGCCAACACTCCGAGTCTTGAATATACTTAATCCCCAGGTAGTGGGGGCTACAAAGGTTTGCAATCTCAGTAAAGAAATTTCTCTTTATTTCCTTCTAAAATAACTATTCCCTTATCAAGAAACAATGAGCAAACTCTCTCGACAGAAGAATCATTAACCATTCTCTTTTACCTGCTACTTTTCACTAACTTCCGTCTGTGGAGTTGCACGATTTACCTTATGAAGACCCTGTCTTCATCATTCGAATATGTCTCTCAGCAGCTCTGTATTTTTCCCTACTGACGTCATGGTTACATGGCAAACTGTAGGTTTCACCCGACAATGTTCAAACTGAAAGCAAACAAGCTTTAATATCCAAGGCCAATATGGTTGTGAAGTACAAAGAACAAACTGCCAAGTGTACTACACAATTTCCTCTCACAAGACACTGAGTCATTAAAGCGGTTTCCACATCCCCTAATCTCTCAAATTTTAAATAAATTTTCCAAGAAATGCCATTAGTGTGACAACAGTGATTCAAGTAACACCAACAAACACTGCTCACTTAGAACATCACTCAGACTGACATCAGAGTTAACACTGCCCAATGGCAGCAGCATGGTAGTGTAATGTCTAGCACAACGCTATACAGTAGAGGCGACCTGGGTTCGATTCCCACCGCTGTCTGTAAGGCGTTTGTACATTCTCCCCTCCAGATGCTCCAGTTTCCTCCCACAGGCCAAAGGCATACGGGCTGATAGGTTAATTGGTCATTGTAAATTGCCCCATGATTAGGCTAGAATTGAATCGGGGGGGTTGCCAGCCGGCGTGGCTCAAAGGGCCGGAAGGGCCTATTCTGTGCTGTATCTCAACAAATAAATGTTAGTGAAATGATTTTGGGTTAAGATAAGTTACAGAAACCGCCACAGATGACATCATCTACTGAAAATGACTGTATAGCATTTCACATCAAAGTTGTTGGTGAACGCAGCAGGCCAGGCAGCATCTCTAGGAAGAGGTGCAGTCGACGTTTCAGGCCGAGACCCTTCGTCAGGACTAACTGAAGGAAGAGCAAGTAAGAGATTTGAAAGTGGGCGGGGGAGGGGGGATCCAAAACGATAGGAGAAAACAGGAGGGGGAAGACTGCTCCCCATCTGTAACACTCACAACACGCTGGAGGAACTCAGCGGGTCGGGCAGCATCCATGGAAATGATGAGTTGACATTTCGGGCCGGAACCCTTCGTCAGGACAGATGTGTTCCCCATCTGTAATTTATTCGGCTCTTCAACTTTTCGCTCCATCCCTCCCCCTCCTGTCTTCTCCTATCATTTTGGATCTCCCCCTCCCCCTCCCACTTTCAAATCTCTTACTAGCTCTTCCTTCAGTTAGTCCTGCCAAAGGGTCTCGGCCCGAAACGTCGACTGTACCTCTTCCTATAGATGCTGCCTGGCCTGTTGCATTCACCAGCAACTTTGATGTGTGTGGCTCGAATTTCCAGCATCTGCAGAATTCCTCGCGTTTACTATAGCACCTCCATCACATTTTTAGTTGCTGGTGGATGCAGCAGGCCAGGCAGCATCTATAGGGAGAGGTACAGTCAACGTTTCAGGCCAAGACTCTTCGTCAGGATAAACTGAAAACTCTTACTACCACTTCTTTCAGCTAGTCCTGACGAAGGGTCTCGGCCCAAAACGTCGACCGTACCTCTTCGTATAGATGCTGCCTGGCCTGCTGCGTTCACCAGCAACTTTTATGTGTGTTGCTTGAAATTCCAGCATCTGTAGATTTCCTCATGTTTGCGTTTTTAAATCCAGTACATTTTAACAGGCAGTTAACAAACATCTTTAATAATTAGCTAAATGCTGGAGGAACTCAGTGGATTAAACAGTATCTACGGAAGGAAATTAACAGCTGATGATTTGGGTCGAGACTTTTCATCAGTTCAGGGAAGAAAGAGGGCAGAGAGCGAGAGCCAGTATAAAAAAGGTAGGGGGAAGGGGTGGAGGGTGGAGCAAAAGCTGGGTCCACCTGGGGGAGCGGAATAGACAGGTGATGGAGGTGAAGAGTGGGAATGATGTAAGAAGCTGACAAATGACGTGGAAGTGACAAGTGGCTGATGGAATGTGATGGGGAGGACAGTGGGGCATGGAATGAGAAGGGAACTGAAGGGAGGGACATGTGAGTGATAGGCAGAATGACAGGGCAAAGGATGAGACGGTGGCATATGGGAAATAATGTGGACAAAGGTGAGTATTTAATGTTCATTTCATTAGGTTGGACATTACCAAAGTGGAATATGTGGACACCAGGAGATCTTGGCTGTTACAGCAGACAGAGAGAAGATTCTTGATGAAACATCTTTCCCTCAGTCTGTGTCACCTTGTAGCACTGGAACAATAAATGACACCGATGGATTCACCTGCTGAGCTCCTCCAGCATTTTGTACATTGCTTCAAGTTCCCGGTCTATCGTGTCTACCATGTTCACCTTTTCCAGTGCCTTCTGCCGAGCAGTTAGCCTATCACTCGTTTCTCCTAATGCTTATTGTTCCACATTACTCCGAGCACAGAACAATACAGGAGAGCAACAGGCCCTTGAGCCCATAAAGTTGTGCCAATCAAAACAATCCAAAAACTAATCCCTCCTACTTACACAATATCCATATCCCTCCATCTTCCTCATACTCATGTACCTACCTAAACGTTTCTCAAACACCTCAAATTTATTTGCCTCTACCATCATACTAGGCAGCGCATTCCAGGCATCCACCTCTCTCTGAGTAACAAACATACCCCTCACATCCCCCTTGAACCTACCCCTCTCCCCTTCAATGCATGCCGTCTGGTATTAGACATTTCTACACTGGGAAACAGACACTCTCTGTCTACTCTGTCTGCGCCTCTCATAATCTGATAAACCTCCGTCAGATCTCCCCTCAGCCTCCGCCACCCCACGTTTGTCCAGCCTCTCGTGAAAGTACCTGCCCTTTGAACCCGGCAGCATCCCACTAAACCTCTTCTGCAAAGTCCAAAGTCTCAACAGTGGGGCAACCAGAACTCCAGATGTGGCCTAACCAGAGTTCCATAAATTTGCAACATAACTTCTTGATTTTTGAACTCAACACCTCGACAAATAAAAGCAAACATCCCATACCTAGGAAGGCTTTACAATAAAATCAGAAAATGCTGGAATTACTCAGATTTAGCAAAGTAAGAAACAAGGTTGAAGTTGCAATTTGATGAAAACTGACGAATCCTTATGGAAGGTGATAGATCGAAAATGTTTACCTCTCTCTCCAGATGCTGCCTGGCTTGTTGAGCACTTACAGAGTTTTCTGTTCCTCTTGGATCACAGGATTTCATTCTCTGCAGTCCCACAATCTCTTTGACCGCTCCCACCATCAGGCAGGAGGTGCCATAACATCAGATAAGGATCGTTGGGATGGGAAGCAGCTTCTTCCCGAGGCAGTGAGACTACGGAACTCCCTGCCACCACCCAAGTCTCATCACTTATGAGGCGACAGTAGTGTTTTAGTTTTTAACATGTGTCATGAACACACCTAACACTATATGTCAATCTTCTGAAATATAATTGTTACTTGTTAATTGATTAGTGGTAATATTACTTTGGGTTTCTGTATGAGTTATATGCACTGCATCTTGCTCCAGAGGAACGTTGTTTCGTTGGGTGGTGTACAAGTATACAGCTGAATGACAATAAACCAAGTTTAAGGGGTTAGGCTTTGGGATTAAGGGGCTGGAGTTAGCGAAGGTTACTAGTAGGGATCAATATTTAGGTGGCATCTTTAGAGTCAATGTTTCAGGTAGAGTGTTGGCAGGCGATGTCAGGTGTGGATGGTGTTTCTGGATAGGGACTGAGTGAGGGGCGATAGGAGACAGCAAAGACAATATGTCAATGGGAGACTGTAACAATTACAGTTGGGTGCAGAGGGGAAGTGCCAATGGGGGGTGGGGGGAAGCAGTAATAAGAATGGGGAGAAGGATCTGAATCGGGGGTGGTTGGAGTCAGCACTAAGGATTTGGGTGGAGGGAGAAGAATCTATAAGGCCAGGTGAGGTGTGGTAATGGCAGTGATATGAAAAGGGGGCATCGGTGGGAGTAGAGAAATAAGAGGAGGATTCGTTCTGAGAATAGGCAGTTAGCCTAATGCTTTACAGTGCCAGTGACCCAGGTTCAACTCCTGCTGCTGTCTGTAAGGTGTTTGTGTGTTCTCCCTGTGACTGCGTGGGTTTCCTCCGGGGGCTCTGGTTTCCACCCACACTCCGAAGGACGCACAGGTTTGTAGGTTAATTGGTCACATGGGTGTTTCTGGGCAACAATAAATAAATAAAGATACTGACTGGAGATGGGGAGACACGTGCCGGACACACAGGGATTCGATACAGGGGGCGGAGGTAAATCAGAGTGGGGAGACAGCAGCAGTAGACGGACTGTATTTGTAAGAGATAGCTGGAGGAATGCAGAGAGACAAGAGTAGTTCATTGTGAATCCTCCTGTGAGGAATGAGAGTGAATGAGCCATTGTTTCTACCCATCTCTTTGAGATTCTGTTTGAGGGAAGGGGGAGAGACAGTGACAATGAGAAAAGAGGGAAGAGTGTGTCTGTGAGAAGAGGGAGAGATAGTGTGCCTCTGGGTAAAGGAGGGAGAGTCTGTGTGTGGGAGAAGGAAGAACAATGATTGGGGAAAGAGAGTATCTGAGGAAAGGGAACAGGCGGTTTAGGACAAATGGTGGAGGTAGTATCCAGAGGGAGGGGAAGAGTTGGTATCTGGGAGAGAAAACAGAGTTAGTAGTTGGAGAAGGGTACAGAGTATCTGGAAAAAGGAAGAAAAATAGGGGGAAATTGGAGTCTGAGGAATGGTGATGTCTGGGACAGGGCTAGTATCTAACAAGGTGCCTGGGAATTAGGGGTGGAGTTGTTGTTCAATCCTAACCTCACACTTTGTCTGTGTGGGATCTGCTCATTCTTGACGTTACTACAGGGGTTTTCCCTCTTCACCCCACAAAACCTGCTGGCTGGCTAAAAGAAAAACAGAAAATTCTAGGAACACTCAGCAGGTCAGGCTGCATCCATAGAAAAAGAGTCAACGATTCAGGGCACAGAGTCTTCAGAAGATGAAGTGGTGTTCCTCAAGCTTTTCTTGAAGCTGATAACAGTGCAGAGAGCATAGACCCAAGGTCAGAGTGGGAGTGGGGTGGTAAATTAAAGTGGTGGACAGCTGGAAGTTCAGCAAACTCCTCTGGACCAAATGTAGCTGTTCTGTAAACAGGTGGCCGCATTTGCGTTTGGTTTTTCCAATAGCGGGCATACAACATGTAGAACTCTAGACTGGAGGAAATGCAAGTGAATTGCTGCTTCACCCTGTCATGGCTGTTAGTAGCAAGCTTGTCTCCTGAGATGGAGACAGAGAGATTCAGAGAAGGAAGGGAAAAGTCAGAGATGAACCATGTGAAGGCGAGGGCAGGGTGGAAGTGACAGCAAAAGTCACAAAATGATCGAGTCCTTCATGAGTGAACAACACCGAGACAGTCAAAGAGCTGAGCGAATGGGCCCAGGCAGGTCTGAAACAAATACCGTTCGATATATCCTATAAAAGATAGGCACAGTCCAGGCCACGTAAGTGACCATAGACAGGGAGAAAGCGAGGAGTCAATAAGTTGTTTAATGTGGTGAGCTAAGTGTGTTAGTGAGGGGGGCTGGTTGGACCTCTGCTCAAGAGAGAAGCAGAGGGCTCTCAGACCATCCTAATGTGTAAAGTAAAAATGAACACGATGGAATCAGGGAAAAGTTAAACTGATGAAAGGCATCAATGCATCATGGATATAACTGGACCAGAGGAGAAAGGTTAGAGTCAAAGGAGGAGGAAGTACGCTTGGTGGAGCTGGAGCAAGCTGAAACAATGAGCTGTCTGGGGAAATCCTGCTTCTGGGTTTTGTGCAGGAGACAGAAATGGACTTTACGGTGCTGGGTGACTATAGAGCTGAAAATTGTGGGGGGAAGATCTGCCAGGGACACAAGGTAGGTTATTAGCCTCCCATAAATGTTTCCAGCATTTTCCATTTCATTTCAGATTTCTTGCATTTGAAGTTTTATCAGATGCCAGGTGCGACTTGGACATATAAAACCATATAACAATTACAGCACGGAAACAGGCCATCTCGGCCCTTCTAGTCCATGCCGAACTCTTACTCTCACCTAGTCCCACCGACCTGCACTCAGCCCATAACCCTCCATTCCTTTCCTGTCCATAGGCTGTCCAATTTAACTTTAAACAACAACATCGAACCTGCCTCAACCACTTCTGCTGGAAGCTCGTTCCACACAGCTACCACTCTCTGAGTAAAGAAGTTCCCCCTCATGTTACCCCTAAACTTTTGCCCTTTAACTCTCAACTCATGTCCTCTTGTTTGAATCTCCCCCACTCTCAATGGAAAAAGCCTATCCACGTCAACTCTATCTATCCCCCTCATAATTTTAAATACTTCTATCAAATCCCCCCTCAACCTTCTACGCTCCAAAGAATAAAGACCCAACTTGTTCAATCTTTCTCTGTAACTTAGGTGATGAAACCCAGGTAACATTCTAGTAAATCTTCTCTGTACTCTCTCTATTTTCTTAACATCTTTCCTATAATTCGGTGACCAAAACTGTACACAATACTCCAAATTTGGCCTCACCAATGCCTTGTACAATTTCAACATTACATCCCAACTCCTATACTTAATGCTTTGATTTACAAAGGCCAGCATACCAAAAGCTTTCTTCACCACCCTATCCACATGAGATTCCACCTTCAGGGAACTTCCTAGATCCCTCTATTCTACTGCATTCTTCAATGCCCTACCATTTACCATGTATGTCCTATTTTGATTAGTCCTACCAAAATGTAGCACCTCACATTTATCAGCATTAAACTCCATCTGCCATCTTTCAGCCCACTCTTCTAACTGGCCTAAATCTCCCTGCAAGCTTTGAAAACCTACTTCATTATCCACAACTCCACCTATCTTAGTATCATCTGCATACTTACTAATCCAATTTACCACCCCATCATCCAGATCATTAATGTATATGACAAATAACACTGGACCCAGTACAGATCCCCGAGGCACACCTTTAGACACCGGCCTCCAATCTGACAAACAGTTATCCACCACTTCTCTCTGGCGTCTCCCATCCAGCCACTGCTGAATCCATTTTACTACTTCAATATTAATAACTAATGATTGAACCTTCCTAACTAACCTTCCATGTGGAAGCTTGTCAAAGGCCTTACTGAAGTCCATATAGACAACTTCCACTGCTTTACCCTCGTCAACTTTCCTAGTAACCTCTTCAAAAAATTCAATAAGATTTGTCAAACATGACCGTCCACGCACAAATCCATGTTGACTGTTCCAAATCAGACCTTGTCTATCCAGATAATTACATATACCATCTCTAAGAATATTTTCCATCAATTTACCCACCACTGACGCCAAACTCACAGGCCGATAATTGCTAGGTTTACTGTTAGAACCCTTTTTAAACAATGAAACAACATGAGCAAAAGAAGAATAGGGATGACAAAAGACACCTTTACGAGAATGAAGAGTATATTGACCAATACTAAACTAGGCATGACAACCTGCCTCAGAGTACTGAAATGTTACGTTTATCCAGTTATGTTATATGGCTCAGAATGTTGGACAATATCTAGTTAACATGAGGAAACGAACTGTAGCCTGACGAAGGGTCTCGGCCTGAAACGTCGACTGTACCTCTTCCTAGAGATGCTGCCTGACCTGTCGCGTTCACCAGCAACTTTGATGTGTGTAGCAGCAGAGATGTGGTTTTTGAGGAGGATGCAAAGAATATCATGGACAAAATGACTATCTAACGAGGATGTCATGAACAGAGCAAACACAAAAATAGAAACAATGTATGAGATCATGAAAAGGCAACGTAACTTCATTGGACATGTGATTAGGAAAGAGGAGTTAGAATGCACGGTAATTATGGGAAAGATTGAAGGGAAGAAAGTAAGAGGAAGACAAAGACAAATGATGATGGAGACAGCAGCTAGAGAACTGGAAATGAATACCAATGAATTGATCCACTTGACCCAAAACAGGAGTGTGTGGGCCATGGCAGTCAAAGCTCAGACTGGGCATGGCACCTGATGATGATGAAGTTTTTTTAACCCACTGCAAATTCGCCCTTCGTTTCTCTCTTCATAGGTGCTGACTGACTTGACTAGTATTTAGTGTATTTTCTGTTTTCATCTCGAAAAGGGGAACTGTTGGGCAAGCGTGAGAGTGCTAAAGTCGCAAGGGTACGGGCAGAAGAGACGATTCCCCTGGGAGGCAGCATGGACATGACCGGCCGAACGCTCTCATTCTGCGGGCAGTCACGGCCTAACACACCGGTATTCCCGCTTTCAGTTAAAAGCAGGCATGAAGAGACTACCAGCCGGGAGTGGTAGTCCAGAAGAAGCGGCAGAGAGCGGATACTTGACGCGGCCGCCAACCCCCGGCCCTAACCCCGAACTTCGGCCACTCCACTCGCTCCTATCACTCACCTACACGGCCCACTCGCCCGCTCAAGCCGCGGCAGCTGATTGACAAGCTCGTTCATCAATCAACAACATGGAGCTCTGTGATTGACGTCGTTTTCTACCAGCCGAGCCAATCATAGTTGGATAGGCGGGCTCTACAGTCCCGCCTCCGCAATCGGTTGACAACAGACTGCCGGCGGGCCACCAGCAAGCTCAGTGACGGAAGGCGATGTGTAACAAACGAGTCATCGCGGCGTAACGCGTTTCTGTTTAATCTTGCGATCAAATTACAGACTTTGTGCTAAGTACCGGTAAGTGACATCTTGCAGCACAAAGTCTTAGGTTAAAAGAAAGCTCATTTTAAGTGAAGATAATTTAGCATCTAAAATTAGAATAATTTCCAATAAAAGTTATTATACTTAGTAAAATGCTGGCGTAGTCAGAGGTCAAACTGTCAACGTTTCGTTTTTTTCCCTCAACCTGCAGGTCCAACATATACTCTTGGCTGGTGGAATGAGTAACAGGATGAAGAGTCTCGGCCCGAAACGTCAACTGTGCTCGCTGCTGTACTCCTGGCCTGCTGAGTTCCTTCAGCATTTGTGTGTGCTGCTTGGACTTCCAGCATCTGCAGGTTTTCTCTTGTTTGTGGTCACGTCAGACGCACCTCTTAAAGAGAACCCCAACTCAATGTCGGTGCTTGTGAATTACGTACGTTTCCACCAGTTATGTTACCTTACACAGCCCTCGCCCCTGAGAATTCACTAAAACCGGCATTGTGAGTGTGTCTGGAGCTCGGGCGAGCCACTAGGCTCAGGTTCTTTGTTCCTTGGCTGGTGGAACCCCAGAGGCCTCTGGCTCGTCCAGAGGGGTATAAACACATTCATGGTCATATTGTGACGCCAGGGGCATGGCAACGGAATACTCCAAATCTTGGTGGGCCTCTTTGAAGTTTACCCCTCTTATCTATAATAAAGGTCTTTTCTCCCCATTGCAAAACGTGGAATGGGCCATCGTAAGGGGGCCTAAGGGGATGTTAGTGTGCGGCATGGTGGATGAAAACAAATGAGGCAGAATGCAGGTCAACAGGAACCCAAGAGTGCTGTATGCCATGATGGGAGGTAGGAATAGTCGATAGTCTGAAAGTCTGTAAAAGGTGAGTTTTCAGTGATCGTTATTTATCGTGTTCAGGCCAGTGTTCGCACAGACTCATCACTCTCACAGATGGGATTGCAGAGCAATGCTACCACATCGTAGAATTTGATGTCGTTGGTGGAGATTTCTCGCAGAGCAAACTGGGCATCAGCTTGTACAAGAAAAATGACGGCATTTTGCTCCCAAAATTCCAGCAGTTTCAACACCTTATATTCCACCTGGGTAGCCTCCCACCTGATGTAATGAATATTGATGTCCAGTAAAAAAAAATTCCCTCACCCTCCCTTCCTCTTCTATTCTCCCCTCTGACCTCCTACCTCTTCTCACCTCCTCCTTCCCTTTCTCCTCTGGTCCACTGTCCTCTCCAGCCCTTTTCCTTTCCCACCCATCTGACTTCACTTATCACCTTCTCGCTAACCTCCTTCCCCTCCCGCCTTCTCGATCTGGAGTCTTTTCCCTTCCTTTCCAGTCCTGAAGAAGAGGCTTGAGCTGAAATGTCCATACCTTCTGCCTGACCTGCTGAGTTCCTCCAGCAGTTTGTGTATGTTGATTTGGATCTCCAGCATCTGCAGGATTTCTTGTGTTTACCAGTTCTAAATTGTTGCTAGGTGCCAGCGAAGCCAGTCACCTGCTTGGAGACCAATGGACCCACAGAGGGGAGGGGAGGGGAGGGGAGGAGAAGATGGCGGCGCGATGCAGCGCGCGCGGCCGCTCCAAATTGATATCGTATTTGTGAAGTAGGATGCTGTGCACAATCCTGATTTGATGGAGACAGCCATGAGAAGCACAGAGGAACATCTGGAGAAACTTCTGAAATGCCTGCTTCGCTGCCGCTGCTACTGTGCGATCGAGAATCTCCGGAGGGGAAGGCCCCAAATCCTCGGCTTTGCCTATTGCCTGTTGCCAGGGCCGGGGTTGAAGTGCTCGGCAGAGATGGTGCTCGGTGTCGGACAGCTGGTCGGAGGCTCGAAGTTTTCGGACGGACTCAGAGTCGGACTGTGGTCGGGTGCTCCCGGGATGCTGCATCGGCAAGTTTGCGGTGCTGGAAGCTCATGGCAGGAAGAGTTTTCTTCCTTCAACCGTCTGCGTGAGATGATGGGACTTTGGAGAGACTTTGAGACTTTTTTTAAAACCATGCCCATGGTCTGTCTTTCTATCAAATTACAGCATTGCTTTGCACTGTTGTAACTATATGTTATAATTATGTGGTTTTTGCCAGTTTTTTTTAGTCTTGGTTTGTCTTGTGTTTCTGTGATATCATTCTGGAGGAAGAAATTGTATCATTTCTTAATGCATGCATTACTAAATGACAATAAAAGTACTGCGAGTCCTCATAATCTAATCTAATCTAGAGTCTAATCTAATCTAGAGTCATTGTCGTCGTGCCCTCTGGTGAGGGAGGTTGCACCACTTTCTCCTTTGTAGCCTCCTCCAATTGACACAGTCCTTTATCCCATGGTTATACATTTGACATCAGTGGCTGAACAACCCGCCGTTTGGTAAATTCCACTTCACAACAAGACGATCTATGCAGTGGCGTATCTAAGGTATGGCAGGTATGGCACGTGCCCTGGGCACCACTTGAAGGGGGGGAGGGCACCACTGAGCAGTTTCTATTAAAGTCAAACAAGCCATCCTCGGATAGTGAAAAAAGAATTTTCTTCAGATGTATGATCTGTCTTTGATTATCATGGTTGAGAAGCACCAGGATGGCCTTATTTCAGAGCATTGTGTAAGAAGACCATGGAATGTTTCTTCACGAAGAAGGAAAGTGGAGCTGAAGGATGGAAGAGATGAAAGTTGGAGGCAGAGGAAGCCAAGAAGTCGAGCAAGTTCTTCATGCCCTTCTTTGAAAAGCCCGGAACAAGTAGTTTGACGCATTCCATGGAGTCGCCTGCACCTGCTACAAGTTTGTTAGAATCCGAAGGTGGATCAAGTACAAATGCGTCACAAGCCGAGGAGGAAGTCAAGTCAGATAAATCCGACTATGATGAGATTAAGAGTGAGGCTGCCACAGAGAATGTGGACATGACAGGAGGGGAAGACGATGGTGGTGGTGATGTTGAGTTTATTGACGAGATTTTACCTGACGACACTGAACCTAGTGAACTGGATGGTGTCAAAGAGCCTCGAACCGACATACCAGAGGTGATTGAACAGCATGACATTGGACTTCTGAAGTTCGACAAGGATACTGGAAAAGCAATTCTGCCTGATGCGTTGAGAACAGAAATAATAAAGCTGGGTTCGAAGTATTTCCAGAACAGTGAGGGGCCTTTCCTACCAACAAAAACCGCTCAATGAACAAAACTTGGTTCAAGGGGAAATTGGGAAATTGGGAAATGGTCATGGTGAGGAAGTGACTTGCTCATAGCTGGTCTATTCCCCTTCTAAAAAGTCTACATTTTGTATCTGTTGTCTTCTCTATTCCCGGTCAGACCATCAATCCTCATTGGAGCAGGAAAGTGGATTCAACCAGTGGAAAGCACCTGAAAGGATTAGTGTTCATGAAAATGCCAAGAATCATCGGGAATGCTTTACACAGTGGAAAGAAATTTAGCTGAAAACAGGAGTTATTGACGCGGTATTTCAGTCACAGATTGAGAAGGAAAAGCAGAAATGGCGTGATATCTTGACGAGAATCCTTCACTGCATAAAATTCCTTGCAACTCAGAACCTGGCTTTGCGAGGACACAGGGAGTCACTTCAGCTAGACCATGACTCCAATGTGGGAAATTTCCTTGGCTTACTGAAACTACTGGCCATCTTTGACCCTGTCATAAAGGAACACCTCACTCATTTGGAAAGTCATCCTGGATCCATGTCTCATCTTTCACTGGGTGTCCAGAATGAATTCATCCACATGATGGCATCCACTGTTCGCCAGAGTTTGCTGAGAAGCATTCGTAAAGCCAAGTACTGTGGAGCATCGACACAACAGACAACCCCAGCAGATTCACAAGTGAGGTATTGCCTCACCTCAAAGGACTGCTTGGGGCCTTGAATGGAGGTGAGGGAGGTGGTGTATGGGCAGGTGTAGTACCTAGACCACTTGTAGGGATAAGTGCCAGGAGGGAGATTCATGGGGAGGAGCGAATAGACAAGGGAATCGTGGAGGGAGTGATCCATGTGGAAAGCCGAAGGGGGGAGGTAAGGATATGTTTAGTTGGAGGTCCCTTTGGAGATCGCGGAAGTGCGGAGGATAATGTGTTGGGTGCAAAGGTTGATGGGCTGGTAGATAAGGACAAGAGGGATTCTATCATTATTACGATGGTGGGAAGATGGGGTGAACGCAAATGTACGGGAACTCGCGGGGAGAAGAGGGTTGAGAGGGCTAATAAACCAGCCATGATGGAATAGTAGAGCAGATTCGATGGGCCGAATGGCCAAATTCTGCTCCAATGTCTTATCGACCCATGGAGGGAAAACTAGTAGTCATATAGTCATAGAACATAGCAGCAGCGAAACAGGCCATTTGGCCCTTCTAGTCCATGCCAGACTATTCTGCCTAGTCCTGTTGACCTGCACCCTGACCATCGTCCTCCATTCCCTTCCTATCCATGTACCTATCCAAATTTATTTTAAACGTTGAAATCGAACCCACGTTTATCAGTTTGCCAACAGCTCATCCCACACACTCACCAGCCTGATTGAAACTCCCCTTCAAGTTTCCATTAAAGATTTCCCCTTTCACCCTTAACCCATGATCTTTAATTCTAATCTCACCTGAACTCAATGGAAAAAGCCTGCTTGCATTTACCCTAACCACACCCCTCATAATTTTGTATAACTATCAAACTCCCCTCATTCACCTACACTCTGAGGAATAAAGTCCTAACCTACTCAACCTTTCCTATAACTCAGGTTCTCAAGTCCTGGCAACATCCTTGCAAATTCTCTCTGCACTCTTTTAACCTTATATCTTTCCTGTAGATAGGTGACCAGAACTGCACACAATATTCCAAATTAAGGCCTCACCAATGTCTTACACACCTTCAATATAACATCCCAGCTCTTGTACTCAATACTTTGCTTTATGAAGGTCAATGTACCCATCACTCTCTCTGTGCATTGAGTAAAGGAGCCAAGAAGAGGAAAATAGTAATCTGAACATGCCCAATCACCCCAGAGTCCACTGAAAGAAAGGCTCGTGGCACTTCTCATAGCAGGTTTTGAACCTACTCAGTACTTTACAGCTAAGAGTATGCTTGTCACTCATAGAAAGCCCAGCAGCTAATTATATACATTACTGGAAGTTTACACAAACAACACTGTGTAAATGATGTGGAGCGAGGAGTAGATGGGATTCTGGGAAGAATTCCCCCAATTTCTCCTTGAAACGTTGCCCTGGAGTCTGTTAAATTCTCCAGACAGGAGGGAAGTATCACTGTAATGCTTCATGTGTAAGGAAGTGTTCAGATGAGACAATGATCAACTGTATGATGGCAAACTTGCAGCCTCTGAGGATGAACTGAGTCCAGAAATGCCTTTGCCAGCACAGGTGCATTCAGGCTGTGCAGTCTGGTCACTGGGAGGAGGCAGCAGGTCCTTCATCCACAAATCACAGACCTCACCCACCTCCCAGGTTCACAGAATGCTGAAGACTTCCGGAATTAAAATGAAATTAACTTTTTTTCACCTTTTTGCTTGCAGTTGTACAAGAGGATGATCTAATAAGTAGTTTGACAGATTGCAAAATCCTCGGACAGAAGCAAAAGAACTACAATCAGGTACAGCAACACAATAGTTGCTGGATTTGCTCTTCTTTGTGCTCAGTCAGCAGTCACTGAAGGAATTGATCCAAATCCCTGTTTACCATAGGATTTGGGGAAAATACTGTCCGTGAATTTCAAATTATGGTATCATTCCCTCTAATAGTTCAGTAGATGAAGATATTGTCCCATGTGGCGGTACCGAACGTCAGAGCAGAAGAACCACTATTCAAGTGTAGATATCGTGTGCCATCCTAACCAAGATCAACATGCGAGGTGCTATCACAGTGACCTGCTGCACTATTAAGTTGATGACATTTGGTTCAATTCAACTAATCAGGTCCATTCTCCTGCCTGCTCTCCATAATCTTTAAAATCCTTACTAATCATAGAACCTATCAACCCCTTCTTTAAATATACCCAATGACTTGGCCTCCACGGCAGCCTGTGGCAATGAATTACACAGACTCACCACCCTCTGGCCGAAGAAATTACTCTCTGCCTCCGTTCTAAATGGACGTCATTCTATTCTGAAGCTGTGCCCTCTGTTCCTAAAATCAGTCATAAGATCTGAGATGAGCGATTTGCTATATCTAACTTCCTTTCTCACATTCCCAGTCTGATGAAGGGCCTTTGATTAAAGCGTTAACTCTTTCTCTTTTCATAGATACTGTCTGTTTGGCTAAACTTCCAGCATGTACTGTCTTTGAGTCAGTAACATGAACTCATTTTCCAGGACCAGCCTAATGCTACACATCTCCTACACTCCCCATTCCCTCCCTATTCACTACCTCAAGTTCCAGTCCCTAGGAAACGGTTCACAAACCAGGAAATGGGTTGAGCACCCAAGTTGATGCAGTCTTTCATTGATTCCATGATGGATTTAATGAGTAGGCCCGCAAGAAAATTTAATCTCAGGGTTGTGTATGGTATATGTACTTTGATAATAAATTTACTTTGAACACCTTGGGCTATGTAACCTTGCATTACATTGCTTGTGCATTTGGGCTAATAACTCGGATTCAGTTCTTTACCTGGCAATTATTACATCCCTGACATTTTCACGTAGCAGAATATCATACTCACCCACATGAAGGTTTAACAAGTCTGCTAATTTTAACTTTTATATTTTAATGGCTGAGAACGTGAAGTTTCCTGGTGCCCAATCCCAGCCTGTATAGGAGGCAGAAAAGATTTAGTAAAGGGTAATAACTAAGGGATAATCATCTATCTGCTGTTCTATGGCTGGAGATGGTGGGGAAATGGATGACATGCTTGTCTATTGAACAATATATCTGTGGTGCTAAATGTGGCCAATGGAACTGGGAGATTCCTCCTGCAGTGCAAAACTTATCCAGATTAGAAACAAAAGGCAGTTTGCATTCTCCTGTTTTACAGTTTAAATTGTGGCTGATTCTAGTTCTTAAACATTTGTGCTCATGTAATTTTTCTACCTTCACATGAAACCACGGCATGAAGCTGTGGATAGACAACAAACTTGCCTTGCATAGCACTTGTACGGGAGATAAGACCTTTCAAAGTCTCTCCCAACCCATATGACATCAAGGTGAAGTGTGAGGAAAGAGGAGAGAGATTCGCAGAGTTATTTATCTTGCTGGATGTCAGCTAAGAATTCGGAACCAGAATTTAGACCCTCACTCATCAAGAATGTCCAATGTGGGCTTGAACCTTCATGCTCAGAGGGGAGGGGTTTCACAAAGTTGAGGCTTACTCCAGAATTCAGTGTTAGAAAGAAAAGCTGTCTCAACCTGCTTTGTAACAAATGCCAACAGATTGATCCTTGGTTAGAATTGTAATCCTCACAGTAACTACAGTGCAAATCCACTGTCTCCTTCAGTCCACCTGCTGGATTTTCTGATGGGATCAGGAACTAGGTGAGATGCAACATTTAGCATGTTGTGAGCTAGTCTAGTTCAAACACTGTGGTAATACAAAAGTTGTCCAGTTTGGGTCAAAAAAACAAGATGGAAATCCAGATACATTCCAGTAAATGGGAAGAGTTGCATTCAAGAGGAGGATATTACAAATAGGGTTCTTTGTGGATACATGTTACTCTCCAAGTTTCTTTCTCCCCCTCCCTCAAACCAAAAAGATTGAATCATTCCATTGAACAGAGATGAGGAGGAATTTCTTTAGCCAGGGGGTGGTAAATCTGTAGAATTCATTACCATAGATGGGCATGAAGGCCAAGTCATTGAAAATATTTAAAGCAGAGGTTGGTAGGTTCTTGATTAGTAAGGGTGTCAAAGATTACAGGAAGGAGGAAGGGGAATAGGATAGGGAAAATAAATCAGCCATGATGCAAATGGAAAAGTAGACTATTGGGCAGAAAGGCCAAATTCTGCCCCTGTCTTATGGTCGTCCATAAACATATTTTAAATGCAGCCAATATTTGAATAATTCAGAGACAAACAGGGAGGCCAAAAACAATTGGGAATTGATTTAAGTTAATTAGAATAAAGATTAAAGGGAAATTCAGTAAAACTTTAAACCCAGAAAATGGTGGGTGGTCAGATCTCATTGCCTGAAAACTGAAGGAACCGAAAACCTTCATCACATTCACAAAGCGACTGCATGATGTGCTACAAATGTGTGAGAATCAAAGGGCAGGGACGTGAGATAACACTGCAGCCTGAGCAGGACACAGCCTCAATTCAGTGCAGAGCCCAGTAAAGGTCAAGGAATAGCAAGCAGAACTACTCCAACCCTTGCCTCAGTTCCTGACATCCTGACCTTTTCCCAATCTGGCCCAGCACTTAAAGTGTCCAAACATGAGGTCATTCCTCACTCTCAAACCTCTCTGGGACCTGGACCCCGTTGCCACCATTTGACCGATACCAGACCTTTCCAATTTGGTCCAGCGTTCAAATCAAACACCATGTCTTTCCTCACTTTTGGAGGCGCCCCGACCCCACCTCCACATCCACTCACCTCACCATTGTTCAGTGATTGTTATAAAAAAGTATTATTAGTGAAGTATTTAGTAGTTTTGTTTAGTTTGCCACAAATAAGTAGTCACTGTGCTTCATCAATGCCGTCTTAAACCTCTAGGTTGCTGTTATTGGTTTTGCTTGGCAATGGTGCTACCTTCAATGAATCATTAATATGGTCTTTTGAACCAGAGTCAAAATACATGGGGGGGGGTGGTGTTTAAAAAAAGACAAATTTTATACTAGTAACAAATTATAAACACATTTCCATTTTGCTCCCATATTTCTGATAATTTAGATCATTTTAAAGTAATAAAATTAACATCGGGAGAAGATGGCGGCGCGACGGCAGCGCGTGCGCCCTCTCCGGTGATGAGTATCTGTTATTTGTCAGGTAGGGAACCATGCACAATTCTGCCTCTCCGGTGATGAGTATCTGTTATTTGTCAGGTAGGGAACCATGCACAATTCTGATTTGATGGAGACAGATGTGAGTACATAGCGGAACATCTGGAAAACTTCTGAAATGTCTGCTTTGCTACCGCTGCTACTGTGTGGTAACCGGAATCTCTGGAGCTGAAGGCCTCGAAATCCTCGGCTTTGCGTGTTTCAGTGGCCGGGGAGAGGTCGAAGGCGCTCGGGAGGCTGTATCAGAGAGGCTGCTCAGAAGCTCAGAGTTTTCGGACGGATGGACTCAGGGTCGGCTGCTTCCAAGGCATCGGCAAGTTGACGGTGCCTGGAGGTTTATGGCAGGGAGTTTCTCCCTTTTGCTGCCGCTATCAGGGACTCGGGAGTCGATCAACTCGGGACTTTGAGACATTTTTTTTTACTGTGCCCATGGTCTGTTCTTCATCAAATTATGGTATTGCTTTGCACTGCTGTAACTATATGTTATAATTATGTGGTTCTGTCAGTGTTAGTCTTTGGTTTGTCCTGTTTTCGGTGATATCACACCAGAGAACCATTGTATCATTTCTTAATGCATGTTCTCATAATCTAAAAAAAATTCCAAAAGTGAACAGTGGACTGAAATAATGCCTCTCACCCCTTGCCTTGTCAGCCTTTCAAAGGCAAAAACGGTCTGGTGTACCAGTGGTTAGGATACCTTTTAGAGATGCAAGTTTAAAGATACCTTCCAGGATATCCCAAAGCCCTCAAGTCCTGTTCAATATAGTTCTTGGAATTTTATTATGAAATGAGACATTCCCATCAATTTCTAATCGGAAAAGGGATACACAGATATACAAATCAACCAGGGTTCTTTGAGTGAAAAGTGGTATGAACACTTACCAGATCTGTGAAGAGATTTCCTCCTGTCTACCCCTCTCCCAACGCGTTTTCCACTTTCCGAGTGTTGCTGAGATCTATGTGTGACCTGAAACATGAACTCTATTTCCTTTGTCACAGATGCTGCCTGACATGCTGACCATTTCCAGCATTTTCTGTTTTAGTGTTCCAGTATTTACAGATTTTTGATTTTCTTTCCAAGTGGTGTGTGATGAAACTGCTGAAAGAAGTTACACAGAGAAAAGACTGTGCTTTGTTGGAACCAGTGACATAATTCATTAATTATGAGGATCTATCCAACAAAGACTTTTAAACTAACTTTTTAATGTTGTTGAAATGTATTTAAATTTTCCCCATTTGTACACATTACTGAACAGTAGTGACCACTGCACAATTCCTCTCATAATACAAATATGCCTTATTCTAGCATCACCAAGTTTAGGCAAAACACCCTTCATGTTTGTAAATGAAAAGGGTATTCTGTCCTATCCCTCAATATCACGCCATCTGAAGAGATTCCCAGTTGCACAGCTCTGCCCTCAAAGGGGAGGGTGTTTATAGAGCTGACCCGTGAACCATTTTAATTTAAAGTGCATTATCAAATTTGCCCCCCCCCCACCCCCAATTCTCAAGATGCCCAAAACCCCAGGACAGGAAGGAGGAAGTTCTCTCCAGACTGCGATGCCAAATGAAACATTGTCAAAGGATTAAAACGTGCTAGGAACATTTCAAGACTAACTGGAAACTATTTGGTTTACTAGTACTGCACTGTAGATAAGCACTGTGTACTTTAGGAAGGCAACCCCAATTGAGAGCAAGTTTGGTTCCTGGGAGCTTCCTGGTAGTTTATGGATCAGTGCTGTTAGGCAACCAGGAAATCATTTGGATACTAATCAAGCGATACACAGGCCTTCCTAAAATAGCACAGCTGGAGAAATTTTCAGTAGTACACGCACAGCAACTGAGAATACAAATATCATTTAAACACCAGTGATAAAATCAATATTCGCTCAAAGCAAACGCATTAGGGTTCAAGCAGATGGATTGTAACTTCCATCCAATCTCACAGTAATATTCATCATTTCAAATTCAGGCATGGTTATAAATAGAGCAAGAAATTATGCACATGATCTTTCCAAAATCTAGCAGCATTATATTTAAGTAAAATGTAAAAGTGGGTAACTAGAATGAGGCACAGCCAGTCTTAGATATCTGATCATACTATGACTCAATCACAGAGTGAAAGGAGGGATTAAACAAAATGACTCAATAGAGTTCGGGAAGTAGTTGTTTATTATTTGGGTTGGTCTCTACTGGGTTGCTTTAAACATACAGGGGAGTTTCTGTGTGGACGGGGTGGGGGAGAAGAGAGAAGGGGGTGAAAAGTTGGCTCCAAATTAGTGCTGCTACTCAAAACAGCTCCCAATATCCTCCACAGTTAAACAATCTGACAGCATTCACCAATTACAATTCACTCCATCCATTGAGAGAGCTGAAGGAAAGGATTTCAAAGGGTACAAGGAGTCAGTCCTCAAGGTGGAGGTTTGGAGAAAGGAGAGAGGATGGCAAGAAGATTAAACAACAAATGCTGGAGAGGGAGGGGGAGGAGTCATGGGAAGAACTTCCAACACAGTTTAGGTAGGACCGAAGAAACAATACGAGAATACCGCCTTGCAGCCCTTGTCCTGCTTCTTCTACTGCTCATTTACAAGAGATGAGGCTTCAAGTTAACTAACCCTCCCAGCCAATGGTTACGGCCGTCAGACAGGTGGGAGGCAGCGTCACTTATCAGAATTAGATTACACTCAATGGAAAAATAGCTCTGGATATGCCTACACTCAGCCCAAAAATACTTGTTGATAAAGCATTCATATTAATCTGGAGAAACCAATACTGGAGCACAGTCCTGATCTGAGACGTTCAAATCAACATTTCAAGTGCATATTTAGGGAACATAATCTGCATTTATCCAGTGGCATCAGTCACTAAGCTAAGCATTTCTCATTCAATGAATTCCACTGAGTAATGACTGTATGAGGGTGGTGTACATAAGCAACAATGTGATATTTAATCCTCTCTGGTTGAGGGAGGAATATTGGCCAAGATGGCAGAATCCTCCTGCTTTTCTCTGAACAGTAATAGGGGTTATTAGGAGCTGCTTGAATAACTAGAAACACAAGAGTTCGAAAGGTTGTGGGAGGCAGAAAGTGTAGCTAACAAACAATTCACTAACAGGATAGATATGTCAAAGTTAATCTCTTAGATGTAATCAGCCTGATCAAGATGTAGAAATATTTTATATCTAGTTTGTTACTAGAGTAGAAATGCTCCATATTACTACCATGGAGTAATCCGCTGCAACCTATTCATGCCTTATATACTCAATCACTGTGTGGAGCATCTGCACATTCCACAGCTAGCTATGCAGCAACAGTGAAACAAAATCTCTATGTAGGTAATGTAATCACCGCATTATAATAGTCACTCATTGACAAGATGGTCAATGTATCTGTCATTGAGTTTGTTAGCAAGAGAGATGGCCACTTGTTTAAACAGTGTTAATTAAGAACCTTTAGTGCTCTCAACAGTTCTGCAAATTTGATTAACGTTGTACACTCCCTGAAGTGCAGAAAACCTGTCGGGTGAACCACGGTGATCCTAGCCGTGAATGCTCAAGGCTCCACCACACTGAAAGGTGAAAACAGGATCACAGAAAGGCTGTGGGAACATTGACTCGTATTCCACCCTCCCTCCTCTAATCTACACACAATCTTCTTGTTGTTTCAAGTTAAGTTTCTAGGCAAAATGGTTCCACAAAAAGTACCATACGTATTAAAAATACTGTGCAGTTACTTCCCCTATCCTTAAAATGATTATTTGTTAACATGATGCAACGGCTCACCATCATGGTGGCCCACTGTCCCACTAATAATTTGGTCCTGAGTTTAGCAGTAAGAAAGAGATTGCAATGTAGCAATTAGCTAATTTTATGAACTGAACTCACAAAAGTAAACAGTGGTATTACTATAAGCCCTCTTCGACTAATGACCATTTATAAAGCCTGGCTGTAAAGGTGTGGCAGTGGGAAGAGTACACTGCAGTCAAAACAAGAGTCTGAACGTCCTAATACCAGCCAATGTCTCCAATGCAGGAATCAGGAATTGAGTTTCACCTGCTTGCACCCCAGTCCTGGTAAAGTGATCTTCAGGACGCTTTCCTAAACGCTACGGATATTTTAACTCTGGGGGTGGGGGGGTTGTGAGTGAAGGACATGGTGGTGAGGAGGGAGGGAGCCACAGGGAAATGCACATAGCTGTGCTTCAGATCAAAGGCTCAGTCCAGAAATAAAAACTATATCAAAAATAGAAACTGGAACAGACAGAATAAATAATACAAACAAAATAGTTATGTAATTAGACTGCTCTTACTTGTTAGCTCAATTAATAATTATAGACAACACTTTGTGAGTCATTAGGATCAGCAATTATGTTTCAAGATCTGTGATTAGTGTTGACAGCCAGCAGTAACATGATTGAAAGTACAGGTTATACAATGGGTTACTTGGGGAGCAGAACCACCTTTGGAGCAGGTGTAAAATTCGCAAGCTCCAGGGCTGTTTAAGTGCCACATGAATAGGAACAGAGCAGAAGGAGCTTTGCAATGACAGTCTTGACTAAAGGAAAAAAGGGAAGAGCACCTTTACGATACTTATCTTCTGGATTGTCCATACCAACACCCTGTGACCCAAGTTAGATTCTACTGTCAGTTATTGCTGAATCTGGGCCAGTTTTATCTGCTTGAGCCCAGTTTCAAACTAGGCCCCAGCAAAAAAATATATCCCTCAAGAAGACTTGTCACCAAGAAAATGGTGAACCCA
This sequence comes from Mobula hypostoma, assembly GCF_963921235.1. Taxonomy (NCBI): domain Eukaryota; kingdom Metazoa; phylum Chordata; class Chondrichthyes; order Myliobatiformes; family Myliobatidae; genus Mobula; species Mobula hypostoma. The sequence continues at coordinate 7,208,206 of NC_086125.1, read as the reverse complement.
AACCCAAGGTGAAAGGCATCCCAATCCTAGTACCTCTCAAAAGTAAAATACTTCCAATAAAGGATAAAGCACTAGAATTTACAAAATGTCACTGCAATGCAAACAGCTGTCTGTGTGGATCTGGCAAGAAGCAAATCCTGGTTTTTAAAAGTCCATTAAATGTTCTTCTCTTTGTTCACAGTAGGGCTCTTATCGCACTAGTTTGTAAATTAATCGTCCAGTCAAAATAGATAAATGATACCTATTCTTAAAGAGAAATATTTGCCTTTCCTTTTCCCTAAATAAAAATCTGATTTGCCATTTACCTAAACCATGCAGGTCACAACACTGCCAGTTTAATGTTGAAGCAGTGTTGTGGGGCAAAGGAGTGCCACAGTGTGACAGTCTATGATCTGTAGTGACATGGTACGTGTCGACACTCACACAGGTAAAGCGAGTGTTGATTCTTGACTCCCTCCTGTGCACAGTTTGAGCCACAGTAAGTGAATTCAAAGAGGTAGCTCCATAAATGGAAGTGCTGTACCTCTCAGGGAGAAGAGTTGAGGAAAAGCTGCAGAATTCAGCAAAGGAATCTCTATCTGCAATCTGCCAGAGGAACAATGGGTCCAGACAATCAGTCTTCGGTAATCTGGACCCAAGGAAGTGATGGCAGGCAGGGTTCCCAACCTTTAACTGGAATTCTAGCAGAATGCGTCACAATTAAAGCATCAGACTTGGCAACCATTCCCCACCTGCCTCCCTATGAACTACTCCCTATTATCCAGTTCACACTGTGTAAAGGGTTGATCAAAGGTGAGGGACCATTCAGTGAGCTCTGAGAATAGAAGTCAGCACCTCAGCGACATCTGCATCAATACATTACATAACTGGTTTCAATATCAACCCCAGCCTGAAATTGTCAATGCCTTGAAAAGTCTGCATCACACAGACCAATAAATGACACGCACAATTTCAGCCACATTATGAAGGGAAGGGAAAAACAAGCTGATCATTCTCAGGGAGAGTTTTATCAGTCTCATAGTGAAAGCTACACAGAAAGGATAATGATTGCCATGATTCCATCTCATTATGGAAAGACACCAGGTATAAATATCAGAACATTCCAAGAGGACCCCTAGTTTGTTCCCTGTTGAAACATACAGTAGCAGGCACAGATAATTAATTGCCAGTCCGTTGTTCACTAGAGAAAAACAAATTCTTCAGTGCTGCTCTGCTTCGGCTTCCCTGCTCTTTCAGACTTGGAGATTCGCACAGTTGTATCCGGTTTGCAAATGCAGCGTTCATCCAGACCGTAATCCTGAGCACAGCCTTCTGCAAAGGTGAAAATAGGGTACTTCTCTTTCAAAGGCGAGGAGCCTAAAACCTAAAGATAAAGAAAAACAAAATCATTTCACTGTTGTTCTGTTCCTGGTTGTACACATCTCCGTGAATCATATACCATCAAAGCCAATCGGGTAGCTGATAGGTCTCAAAGTGTCTATTACTGAAGGCGAATTTCCCTCTCCAATTTCCTCTAATGTACATCAAATCCCAGATACAAGAACTTTGAACTGTTTCCACAGTCTATCTCCATTTCTCAGTGAATGACACTTTTCTTGGGCAAATATTATTATTAGTGACCGTCTGAGCTATCTTAATTATATGTGCTATGTGTGACTTATGAAACTGTTCTGCACCTTGGTCCCAGGGAAATGCTGTTTCATGTGCATGTGGAATGATAATTAAACTTGAACTTGAGTCTCCAACCAAAGTGGTCTTGTAAACTGATCACTGATTTCAGAAACCAAATACATTTACAATTGAAGCCACTCATAGAAACATAGAAAATAGGCGCAGGAGTAGGCCATTTGGCCCTTCGAGCCTGCACCGCCATTCAGTATGATCATGGCTGATCATCCAACTCAGAACCCTGTACCTGCCTTCTCTCCATACCCCCTGATCCCTTTAGCCACAAGGGCCATATCTAACTCCCTCTTAAATATAGCCAATGAACTGGCCTCAACTGTTTCCTGTGGCAGAGAATTCCACAGATTCACCACTCTCTCTGTGAAGAAGTTTTTCCTCATCTCGGTCCTAAAAGGATTCCCCTTTATCCTCAAACTGTGACCCTTCGTTCTGGACTTCCCCAACATCGGGAACAATCTTCCTGCATCTAGCCTGTCCAATTCCTTTAGAATTTTATACGTTTCAATAAGATCCCCCCTCAATCTTCTAAATTCCAACGAGTATAAGCCTAGCCGATCCAGTCTTTCATCATATGAAAGTTCTGCCATCCCAGGAATCAATCTAGTGATCTTTCTTTGTACCCCCTCTATGGCAAGAATGTCTTTCCTCAGATTAGGGAATCAAAACTGCACACAATACTCAAGGTGTGGTCTCACCAAGGCCTTGTACAACTGCAGTAGTACCTCCCTGCTCCTGTACTCGAATCTTCTTGCTATGAATGCCAGCATACCATTCGCCTTTTTCACCGGCTGCTGTACCTGCATGCCCACTTTCAATGATGAATCACAAGTAGACCTACTGTCACTAGACTAACAACATTCATGCAACACTAGAAAATCCACCATGTTGCACTTATTGAGACTTATGGGTCACTTTAGTTATGATGTACATGGATAGTTATTTAACTTTACTACAACGCAGATCAAAATTTTAATTTCATCAAGCATAATTCTCCAAACTTGTAGTTTAATTCCAACATTAGCTTCAGAGTCATCTCATTTGGCTCCACTCCTCCAAGTTTCATATTGTTTACAAATTTGAATTCTGAATCTACACTGATTCACTAACCTAAAAGATGTGGTTCCAATACAAAATGTCCAATGCTCCCACTCAGCTTTCTATTTCAGTCCAATGTAACTCCTCCAACACCACCACCTACTGCTGTCTGTTAAAACTTCCCCCGACCAACAACACTGAATTACTAATATCCATGCAGAGAACTTTATGAAGTTCCACATCCTGCTTTCCAGAAGGCAAATATTCTGTGGATTAACACCAACAATGGCGTGACAACAGACTTAACCAATACTGATTTAAAAGACTGAACACACCTCAAGCAAATAGCAATCAAGCGAGAACAGAAGAACAGCAACTAGTTTATTCTAGACCATAAAACACAGGAGCAGAACTAGGCCATTCGGCCCATCGAGTCTGCTCCACCATTCAATCAAAGCCAATTCATTCTTCTTCTCAACCGTATTCTTTTGCCTTCTCTCCATAACCTTTAATGCCTTTAGTAATCAAGAACCTATCGAACTAGTTTAAATATACCCAATGATGACCTCCGCAGCCTTTTGTGGCAATGAATTCCACAGTTTCACCACCCTATGGCTAAAGAAATTTCTCCTAAATAGATGTCCTCATGTTCACAGACTGTGCCCTTTGGTGCTAGACTCCCCTACTATTGGAACATAATATCTATAACCAGTCTATCAGGCCTTTCAGAGTTCAATAGGCTTCAATGACATTCCCACACCGCGCCCCCCCCCCCCATCCTTCTAAACTCTCAACAAGGCACAGAGCCATCAAATGCTCCTCATACATTAACCCTTTCATTCCTGGGATTATTCTCATGAACCTCCTGTGGACCCTCTCCAATGCCAGCACATCCTTTCTCAGCTACAGGACCCAAAAACTGCTCACAATACTCCAAGCGTGGTCTGACTAATGCCTTTCAGCATTACATCCTTGCTTTTTATATTTTAGTCCTCTAAAAGTTAATGTTAACTTTGCATTTACCTTCCGTACCACCAACTCAACCTGAAAGTTAACCTATAGGGCATCTAGCAGGAGGACTCCCAAGTCCCTTTGACCTGTTATACTTCCTTAGATATAAGAAGGTCTGCAGATGCTGGGAATCCAAAGTAATACACACAAAATACTGAAGGAACTCAGTAGGTCAGGCATCAAAGTTCAAAGTAAAATCTATTATCAGAGTACATTAATGTCACCATACACAACTCTGAGATTCTTTTTCTGCAGCCATACTTAGCAAATCTACAGAATGCAAATACAGATAACAAATAAATAACGAGCATGAATTAACAAGATAGAAGTGTCCTTACATGAGTGGAGTTATCCCCTTTTGTTCAAGAGCCTGATGGTTGAGGAGTAGTAACTGTTCTTGAACCTGATGGTGCAAGTCCTGAGGCTCCTGTACCTTCGACCTGATGCACTTATGGAAAAGAATAATCAGTCAACATTGAGCCGAGAACCTTCTCCAGGACTGAAAAAGGGTCTCAACCTGAAAAATTGACTGTTTACTCTTTTCCATGGATGCTGCCTGACCTGCTGAGTTCCTCAAGCATTTTGTGTGCGTTGTTTTATTATCTTCTTAGACTCAGCTTCAGTAATCAATTAAAACAAAAACACTGCACATTTACTTACCTTTGTGACATTTTCACACAAGTTTTCAAAATCCTCCTTAGTTTTTGCATAAAAACCTATAGTACAGCTGGGATCCATCTTACTGAAAGACAGCTTCCTTGGAGAGATGCAGTGAAATGACTGTGAAACAAAAAGAACCATTCATGCACAGTTCCCCATGTTAAATGCTTCATTCTCCTTTATACTCCAAGATCACAAAACACAAATCCAGACCTCCATCAATCCATGCTGCTCGGGCACCAGCAAGATTCCCCTCTGACATGCTCCCCATCCTAATCTGAGTGTGAGGGAGTTAGGTTGGGACAGGGGAGGGGCCTTGGAGAAAAATAATTAGCTCGGCTCAGCTGTTTAAGTAGTTTGTTGATATTAGCTTATATAAACAATAGGCAGTTTGGCAATGTACTATAGGCATAAGACCATAAGATATAGGAACAGAATTAGGCCATTTGGCCCCTCGAATCTGCTCCATTTCATTAATGGTGAATCCATTTTCCCTCTCAGCGGTAATCTCCGGTATTTTCCCTGTATCTCTTCATGCTCTGACCAGTCAAGATTCTATCAATCTCTGTCTTAAATATACCCAGCAACTTGGCCTCCACAGCCACCTGGGGCAATAAATTCCACGGATTCGCCACTCTCTGGCTAAAGAAATTCCTCATTTTCATACTATTCATACTCTATTCTGAGGCTGGGAAAAAAAAGTGGCTAACAAGAAAAAAAAAAGTGGCTTTAATGCTACCTAAAACTAATTTGAAGCCAATACGTTCATAATCTTGCTCAGTGTGCCCTGAACTATATCATGACTGAGCTCTTGAATCTGAAGCAGGAAAGTCCAGGAGGACACGAAGGATTGTAACAGACACATCAATACAGTTGGGTGTTCTTTAGAATCAAGTGGGAATAGTAGAGGAAAGGAGTGAATATTCCAGAAAAATCTCCAGTCCACCTTTGCATTTCTTGCCTTGTTCTTAGCTATTTTGACAATAGCTGGCCTCTCCTCCTTCCTCACCAGATTCAGTAAATCATCCAATCCCAGAAAGTGTCTTTAATCTGATTTGTCCTCACAGACACATCCAGGAGTGACCCTTGTAAGGTGTCCCCTACTTATAGTGATGCCAGTGATAAATCCTCTGTACTGAAAGCTCATCACAAAGCAGCACCTTGGCAGCTTTGAGGAATGTAACTGTTCTTAAATAGCAGACCATGCAGAAATCATTAAATGGCACAGTCAGCTCACTACTCTGACAGACCTACCCAAAAACAAATACAAAACAAACTTTGCTATGTCCAACAGGAAGCACTACTTTCAATTCCTCTGTATTAATTAGATTTCCAATTCCTCTCCAATGAATCAGTTATTGCATCTGTAAACATTAACACACACACACAAAAGCAATACAGTATTTTCACTAGTAGGCCAGAAATGTTAAAAAAAAACTTCTGATGTTAAAACAATTATCTCTATACTGACTCTCTGTGTCCTCTCTAACTTAGCAACTGCTTGTGTGACTGAATACAGGCCTGCTCTGTAGCAACAGCCAAGTGCGACTTACCTCCAGCAGGAAATTGTATTTAGTTACATCCACAACTGGCTGGCAGTAGTGAGGGTCCAAATACAGCAGGTAATCATCTGCAAAGTAATGTGTACATACACTGCTTTACTATAATTCAAGCTTCCACTCAAGTTGCTAGAAATCTCCGCTAATATAGCTTTGGGGACAATTGACAGAATTCGGTATTCACAGGCAAAGTAGGCTTTTACAATTAACAAAATTGGCCGTTTACCAGGGACTCGATAACTCATGTTCTCATTATTTTTTTATTTGGATAATTTGTCTTCTTTTGCACAATAATTGTTTGTCACTGTTTATGTACAAGTTTTTTCATAAATTATTTGTTTTTTCTGGAGATGTCTAAAGGAAATGAATCTTAAGGTAGTATATGATAATAAATTGGACTTTGACTTCTGGAGTATCTGCAGTATCGTGGTCCTATGGATGAATATTCAAAAAATAGATTCTAAAGGTTGTCACATCAGTAGTAGGTACAGTGGCATGCAAAAGTTTGGACACTCCTAGTCAAAATTTCTATTACTGTGAATAGCTAAGTGAGTAAAAGATGAACTGATTTCCAAAAGGCATAAAGTTAAAGATGACTCATTTCTTTAATATTTTAAGCAAGAAAACTTCTATTTCCATCTTTTACAGTTTCAAAATAACAAAAAAGTAAAAGGGCTTGAAGCAAAAGTTTGGGCACCCTGCATGGCAGTACTTAGTAACACCCTCTTTGGCAAGTATCACAGCTTGTAAACGCCTTTTGTAGCCAACTAAGAGTCTTTCAATTCTTGTTTGGGGGATTTTCGCCCATTCTTCCTTGCAAAAGGCTTCTAGTTCTGTGAGATTCTTGGGCCATCTTGTATGCACTGCTCTTCTGAGGTCTATCCACAGATTCTCGATGATGTTTAGGTCGGGGGACTGTGAGGGAGGGCCATGGCAAAACCTTCAGCTTGCGCCCCTTGAGGTAGTCCATTATGGATTTTGAGGTGTGTTTAGGATTATTATCCTGTTGTAGAAGCCATTCTCTTTTTCATCTTCATCTTCGGCTTTTTTTTTACAGATGGTGTGATGTTTGCTTCCAGAATTTGCTGGTATTTAATTAAATTCATTCTTCCCTCTACCAGTAAATGTTCCCCGTGCCACTGGCTGCAACACAAGCCCAAAGCATGATTGATCCACCCCCATGCTTAACAGTTGGAGAGGGGTTCTTTTCATGAAGTTCTGCATCCTTTTTTCTCCAAACATACCTTTGCTCATTGCTGCCAAAAAGTTCTATTTGAAATTCATCAGTCCACAGGACTTGCTCCAAAATGCATCAGGCTTGTTTAGATGTTCCTTTGAACCTTTTGAATAGAACTTTTTGGGTTACTCCTGACGAAGGGTCTCGGCCCGAAACGTCGACTGCACCTCTTCCTACAGATGCTGCTTGGCCTGCTGCGTTCACCAGCAACTTTGATGTGTGTTGCTTGAATTTTCAGCATCTGCAGAATTCCTGTTGTTTTCATCTTTTACTCGCTTGGCTATTCACAGTAACAGAAATTTTGACCAGGGGTGCCCAAACTTTTGCATGCCACTGTAAAAATAGAATATACTTTCCGCTCTCCAACTTTTTACTCTGGGATCTTGCCCCTTCTTTCTCAGTCGTGATGAAGCGTCCCAGCCCAAAACATCGACTGTTCACTCTTTTCCATAGATGCTGCCTGACTTGCTGAGTTCCTGCAGCATTCTGTGCATGCTGCTAGAATATAATGTTAAGAAAGTGGCATAGAAAATAATAGCTGGATTAGGCAGTCGACATGGATTAATGAAAGGAAAAGTACGCCTGAGGTGTCATCAACCGAATCAATGGGGCAATCGGTTGAAGTGGTGCAGTGAACTTTAAGAATCTTCAATATGGGAATTTATAAGAAATGTGAAGCTTGAGATTGTGAACATACAGGCATGCATTAATGATTAGAACTCAGAATATGGATAAGACTCAAAATAGGAATGCATAGGCTATTATTGAGTCAGAGTACCTATTGAAGCAATGGTGCTGAGGATAAACTGTTTGCAGTCCAGAGCAATTATCTAGATTATGAGACAAAGTACAACATATCCTAACTTGTTAATAATAGCTGAACAGCAGTGCAAGTTGCAAGGAGAATGCAGAGAGTTTACAAGGGGATACATGTATAAAAGCTAACTAACTAGACAAGGACATGACAAATAGACTATAACGGAGAAATGTTAAGTCATCCACTTAACTGGTAAAAAAGAAACAACATTATTTTTTTAAAATGGAGGATTAAAAAGTACATTAAAACCATTCAGGTACATCAAACAATTAGAAAGCCAAATGAGACTTTGACCATTACTGCAAGAGAATTTCAGTACAAGATAAATATATTTTGCAGCAATTAAATAGAGTCCTGGTGAGCCTAGGCTTGGAAAATTGTACACAGGACTAGGCTCTCTCTGTCAGGTAGAACACAATTCTGATTAAAGGAAGTAAAAACAACAAAAAAAAACACTAGATCGATTCATGGAGTGATTAGGAGAGGGTGGGGTACTGGAATTTATCTTACTAAGGCTGGGCAAATAGATTCTAGAGTTTTGAAGAATAAGAAGTGATTCTCATTGAAACAGAAACACTTATGGGTTCAATTCCCGATGCTGCCTGTAAGGAGTTTGTACGTTCTCCCCGTGACCACAGAGGTTTCCTCTGGGTGCTCCAGTTTCCTCTCACAGTCCAAAAATATACCGGTTGGTAGGTTAACTGGTCACAATAATTTGTCCCATGATTAGGCTACGGTTCAATCGAGGGATTGCTGGGCGGCATGGCTCAAAGAGCCGAAAGGGCCTATTCTGCACCGTATCTCAATAAATCTGTATATAAATCTGATGTAGCAATAACGGTTCACCCAACTCAGTAACAAACATGTATTATATAATTCACACGAACGAACAAACAGGCTCAACTGCTCCTCGGACCAGCTTCCCTGACGTACTGAGTTCTGGGACAAGCACTAATCAACAACCTTATGATCAATAGAAGGAAGATTTTAGGAAATCTCTCTATAATGCATTTCAACCTAAACCAACTAACCTAGCAATGCAAATGTGTGTTTCATTCAGACCTGACAAATTCTTTAAGGACTTTAGCAAGCCCAGAGATAGAAATTTGTTCCATGCAGTGAATAATTCACCAAGAAGAAAATCTTGTTGGAATTAGAAATAACCAAGGAATATATACAGATGGTATGATCATGAAACTAATCAGCCCAATCAAAGAGTGTATTGTATTGGTTTATCATTGTTACATGTACCAAGATACAGTAAAAAGTTTGCCTTACATATTGTTTGATATTAAATCATTAAACAGAGCAGAGCTAGAATAGGGTAAAACAATAACAACGCAGAATAAAGTGTAAAAGCTCCTGAGAAAGAGCAGAACAGGTAAATGATAAGGTGCAAGACCATAACAAGGTAGACTGAGAGGCCAAGAGTTCAATTTATCAGAGAACACAGGCATTCTGATAACAGTTCAATTAAAGCTTTCTAAATTTAAAAATTAAAATAAACAAGTCACATCACAACCTCTCAGTACATTACAAAAGTAAATAAAACTTTAAGTACTTTTAAATGGCAATCAGTGGATCCAGCCTTTCACCAGAAGACAGTTTCTCAGCAGAAAACCGAATATTCCAAAGGAAGCTCAGATTTCTATTTCCCCTGACTACAGTGGTCTTCATTTGAAGAATATAAGTGCACTGATGTTCCTTCACAGCAACTGCATGTCAAAATGTGAGATCTGGAGGATCTCAACAGGTCAGGCAGCATCCGTGGGAGGAGAGGAACTGTTGATGTTTTGAGTTGAAACCCTGGATTGGGACTGGTGCAGAGTTTCGATCCAAAGTGTTCTCATTCCTTTCCTCCCACGGATGTTGCTCAACCTACTGAATTCTGCCAGATAGCTGGATTCTGGCATCTACAATCTCGTGTGTCTCAAATGCTTGTTAGTACTTCTAGCTCTCTTCCTGTTCCTGATCTCAAAATAACTAAAATCTACTTTTTCCAGTAAGGTGGGCAACAAATAAGATGTACTTTACATCAACACCTACCTTGATACCCAATGAAGTAAAGTGAGTGCTTGGGTTTCCCACCAATGATTCCAATACAACATTCAAGCTTCAGGATCTCCTGCAAATGCACAAGAATTAGAAGGAACAAGGAACAATAGCTCTTTCTTCCTCCCTACAGATGCTGCCTAACCTGCTAAGTTCCTCCAAAATTGTGTGTGTCTTACTCTGGATTTCCAGCATCAGAAGAATCCCGTGTTTACAAGAGTTAGATGCTTAGTACTACCAAGAGGCCTCTGTCGAATGTCACAAGGACGATGAGGTAGGGCGATGCACCAGACTATGTAGGTGGCATGGTAGTGTAGTGATTAGCACAATGCTCTCGGTACCATAGACGGGGCTTCAATTCCCACCTCTGCCTTTAAGGAGTTTGTACATTCTGTCTGTGACTGTGTGGGTTTCTTCCATGTGCTATGGGTTGGTAGGTTAAATTGGACATTGCAAATTGTCCCATGATTAGGCTAGGGTTTATAAAGAGGAAGTTGGGGGTTGCTAGGTGGTGTGACTCAAAGGGCCAGAAAGCCCTATTCCACACTGTATGTCAATAAATAAGTAACAGCAAGGAAGCTGCAAGAACTGGCCAATAAAGCACCTAATGAGCAGAAAACATGACAAGGACCAACTTTACTCATTGTGAACTACGACATCAATCAAAATTCAGCTAAGCTTATACACCCTTTTTGAGGTATTCCTCAAAATACATGGTGTTTGAAAATCAAAATGAGTATCACAGCTGATTGGTGAGAAAACTGCAAGTACACAATTGCACACAAGGTTTAGAATCCAGCTACTGCCACTCTGCTTACCTTCACACAATGCATGTACACAGGGTTGAGATTTTCACCTCCTAGTCGAACAGGCACCAGGATAATGACTGACTTCCATTCCAGATCAGAAACACTTCCACTCTTTATCTGCATCTCACAGAGATTCATCACATCTCCTTTGTACACTGCCCCAGAAGGGAAAGAAATAATTGTCAACTTCAAATATGCAATAACAAGTTGCATAAAAACTGCACACAATGCAAGACCATGATCATCTACACTAAGTCATCTTGTAAAACGTGGATTGGATTCATTTGGAACTCTGCAAAACTTAATGAGATAACTTTTAAAATAGCTACTGAATAGGCTTTGTGTGGGGTTTGCTCATCTCTGTACGGGACTGAGGCTGTGGCCTGCAGCTAGTGGACTCTGGATAGGCTGCCGTGATGCCTGGCTTTCTGAACTTCAGTTCTGAATGCTGTTTGCTTGCTTTTATTGTTTGCACAAATTTTTTTCTCTCTGCACACTGAGTGTTTGACGGTCTTTTGTTTCTAACGGGTTCTATTGGGTTTCTTTGTTTTGTGGCTGCCTGTAAGGAGACGAATCTCAATACTGTATAAAGTATACATACTTTGATAATAAAAGTACTTTGAACCAAACCAGAAAATGCTCAACCAATTGTGATGATGTCAAGACTGATTAATGAACAGACAACTTCCATTTCATAATGTCAGAGAAATGATAACACTGATATCAAAAGCCACTGAGAGGTGTTTACTTATGTGAGAAATTTGATTTTGCCTTAGTTCTACCTGCAGTTTACACTTCATTTAGTCAGGCGAGGGTGGTACTCTTCCCTCTGAGGCAGATACTCCTGGTTCAAATTCAACTACAGAAATTTCTGTATTAATCTAAGACAACAATCCAAGTTAGTACCATTAATTGATATTGGTTTATTGTTGTCACATAGCCTAAGTGTATTTACAGATTAAATCATTATACAGTGTGCAAGGTGCAATAACAATGCAGAAAAGTGTAAAAGTGCACTACATGTAAACATTAAAGTCCAACATCATAATGAGATAGGCTGTGAAATCCTGAGTCCATCTCATCCTACAGAAGGTCCCACTAACAGTGGGACAAAAGCCGTCTTTGAAGTTGGAGGTATGTGCAGTCAGTGTTTTGTATCTTCTGCCCAATGGGGGAGGAGAGAAGAGAGAAAGTCCAGTGTAGGTTGGGTCTCTGATTGTGCTGACTGGTTTACCGAGGCAGTGAGAATTTTTGAGGGGGCCCACAGAGGGAGGCAGGTTCCCATGATGTGCTGAGCTGTGTTCACAACTCTCTATAGTTCCTTACGGTCGTGGACAAAGCAGTTCCCATACTAAGCCATTATGCATCCAAACAAATTTCTATGGTGCAACAATAAAAACTGAAAAGGGTAGACAGGGACATGCCCAATTTCCTAGCTGCCTGAGGAAGCAGAGACAGTGGTAAGCTTTCTTGGCTGTCACAGCAACACAGGACAGACTATTGGTGATGTTCACACCTAGGAACTTGAAGCTCTAAACTCTCTCAGCCTCAACAATACTGAGTACACAGGGTCATGTGCATCATCCCCTAACTTAAGTAAATAACCAGCTCTCTTGTTTTGCTGTCACTGAGGGAATGGTTATGACACCATGTCATTATCCTCTCTGTCTCCTTCCTGTACTGTGACTTGTTACAGAACTTCAGTGGTATCATCTACAAACTTGTAGATGGAGTTAAAGCAGAACCTGGCCAGATTGTACAAAGAGTAGAGTTGGGGCTGAGGACACAACCATATGGAGAACTGGTGTTTTGAATAATCATGGAATAACCATGTCCCGCCAGCAAAAGGGAAAATCCAATGCCACTATTGTAAAAAGAACAGGGGAATTCTCCTACTCTTCTGACTGTTTATTTAGTCATGACCGAATTACTAAAACTGAATTACTCAATGATATATGTTGCCGCTATTTATGAGCGCTTGCCAAGTTAAAACCGTATTTTATTTCTTACATTCAAGATGTGTCTGCACTTCTAAAGCAGCCTGTGACCGAGGGCCACCTTGGGCATTAAAGTTTTGAATCTGGTATGAAAATGAGAAGTTCTTTATTCTTGATAATTACATTGTATATAGAATTGCTATTAGCAGGGAGGGTTTGGAAGAATTATTCAAATTCAGCAGGCTTGATTGCAAGGGATTTAATCAATCAAGTTCACTTGGGTTGGAAACAGCACCATCATGGTAAGTGGCTTGTTTCAGGGAAGGGTTTTTGATCTATGATAAAGCTGTGGACAGAAAGATGAATGACTGGTTATCAAAGTAGCAACTTGACAGACAGCATGGAAACAGGTCTTGTGACTCACTGGGTCTGCACAAACCATCAACTATCTATTTACACCACTACCACATTCATCCAGGTTTTATTTAAATTCTCCCCACGGAGGGATTTACTAGGGAAAGAGAGAGCGAGCCTTTGGTATGTCGAATTGTAGGGTGAACAATTAGGTTTTGTTGCACTACAGATCATGGTCAATTGATCATACAATCGCTGATGCTTTTGTTTTTGATGAGGTAAGTGGTGGAGGGGGAGGATCGTTGCTTCGCTGCTGCTTGTGAGTGTGGGGGGGAGCTTTGGGGTTCTAATGTTTTTTTACTGTCACTCATTCTTTGGGGCACTCTTCTGTTTTTGTGGAAGTCTGCAAAGAACAATATACTGTATACATTTCTTTGACATCATCCAACTTCCTCCCACCCCCAACCACAAAGCTTCCACCCGCTCACACACCAGGGCCAATTTACCCACCGACCACAGGGAGAATGTGTGAACTACACCAGTCACCAAATTACAGGAAGGATATAAATAAGGTTGAAAGAGTGCAGAGAAGGTTTACAAGGATGTTGCCGGGACTTGAGAAACTCAGTTACAGAGAAAGGTTGAATAGGTTAGGACTTTATTCCCTGGAGCGTAGAAGAATGAGGGGAGATTTGATAGAGGTATATAAAATTATGATGGGTATAGATAGAGTGAATGCAAGCAGGCTTTTTCCACTGAGGCAAGGGGAGAAAAAACCAGAGGACATGGGTTAAGGGTGAGGGGGGAAAAGTTTAAAGGGAACATTAGGGGGAGCTTCTTCACACAGAGAGCGGTGGGAGTATAGAATGAGCTGCCAGATGAGGTGGTAAATGCGGGTTCTTTTTTAACATTTAAGAATAAATTGGACAGATACATGGATGGGAGGTGTATGGAGGGATATGGTCCGTGTGCAGGTCAGTGGGACTAGGCAGAAAATGGTTCGGCACAGCCAAGAAGGGCCAAAGGGCCTGTTTCTGTGCTGTAGTTTCTATGGTTTTAACCTTGGTCTTTGGTACTGGAAGGGAGCGGTCTTACTGGCTTAATGTATTAATCAAGTGATATGGAAAACTTGCAAAACAACGCTTTTCCTTTGTAACTTGGTTCACATGACAGGAATAAAACAACTTTTCCATTTTTTTACTCCAATATTATAAATGAATGAGTTTAGATGAGCCCGAATTCCATATACTTTCCCACAGCTGACAAAGATCTTACAAAAATTTTAACGTGTCTCCCCCTTTCAGCCTGAGTTTGCTTGAATGGTATAAATACCCATTTCAAAGCATTGAACAAAACACAACTGCCACAAATCCACAGTTCTATGTGTAGTGAAGGTGGAGTCCGTCCAAGCAGCTGAATGAAGAAAATCCCCTCAAATATTTATAGAGTTCCCTTTTTGAAAATTACTGCTCAATCCACTTCTAATACTTTCAATTAGTGAATTGTATGCACAGATCAGTGTAATCTGATTACCTAATCTTCTAGAAATGGCAACAGATTTTACATTTACTCTCGCAATGTTATATGTAACTTGTAAATCTTGATCAAACTTATCTGGTCAAAATTAGAAGAATTTGCTTCTGCTAGCAGTAACCCTCCGATAAAACTCCGACACAGCTCTGATCTCATGAATGCAGTGTTCAGCGTGTAGCCCATAATGAATCAGTGGATATTCACCTGTGCAATCCTGTGATACATAGACAGTAATACCAAGAGATTCAGAGTCTTCAGCTTTTTCCACTGCTCTCCTAAGAGAAATGAAGAACCAGGATTATGAGAGTCAATAATAAAGAAAATATGATTAAAAACCAATTCCGCTTCTCAGTATTTCTTCAGACCCATCTGAAAGCCTTTCCACATCTCAGACAAGTGTCACTCCTTTACAAGCCAGTGTTTCAGGTATATATTTGATAGCGAGAGGCATCCCAGAGACAATTTCCAGCTGCGACTACTGAAGAACTTTCAAGGAAAAGACCTGGGCACCTAGCTGAGTGAGTTAATTCCATTATTAGGCCAAATGCCAAAAATCAGGTAATTCAACCCAGATAAATCACTTTCCTACCCTATACATCCTCAGATAATGGTGCTCACTGTATGTTTTTAATTTTACGTTCAGAACAATGGAGAGAAGGATGGGATCAAGACTGACCTTTTAAGCTCAGAGAATGGAATCTACAAAGACATGAAATCAAAACAAGCTGAAGTGAATTGGGAAATTAACGGATCAGTCAAGATGCAGTGCCATAGATTTGAAAGGATCTTTCAGAGGAAACATTCCAACAAGAAAAATTGTCCCAAAAAAGAGACCTCAGTATCCATGGTTAACTAAAAGTTAAAGATTGCATTAAACTTAAAGAAAAAAAACATTGATTGTGCGAAAGATAAACAGCCGATCAGAAGACTGGACAGAGTATAGAGAAACAACAAATGACCAAGATTACTCAGGAAGGAAAAATTAAAATACAGAAACAGATAATATGTTTCTTTAGATATTTAACTGAAGGAGCCTTAGCCCTATAGAGAGCAAGTCTGGGGAACTTACAATGGGAAACAAGGACATGACAAATGTATTAATGGGGATTTTACATCAACATCAGCTTTCATTATAGAGGAAATAACTAACAACCCACAAACAGCTATAAATTTGGAACTGAAAGGGAGGGATTGAATCAGAAAAGTGACAATTATCATTAGGCAGTGGCATTGATTAAGTTGCTCATCAGTGAACGTCAAGTCTGCAGGTCCTCAGGTACTGATGGACTTCATTCAAGAGGTCTTAAAAGCGGCCAGTGCAATAGCTGATACACAGACTTTAATTTTCTAAAATGCCTTCTTCTGGAAAATTTCCATTGAATGGTAATGGGGGAGAAAAGCAGGAAAGTAGACGAGTTAGCTTCCATTTCCCCTGCTCCAACATCAAATCACCAAGTCAATACATTCACATCATGTTTCTTTTCCACAACTTGCGCATCATTTACATGTAACACTGACTAAGAATAGACAGAGCAGTGTTTACTTGGATTTTCATGTCTTTGACAATGTAGGTGCTGCACATGAGGCTGCTAAACAAGTTAGGAACTTATAATAATACAGGAAAGGTACTAGATGGTTGGAAAGATTGATTGGCTAACTGGCAGAAGGCAAAGAGTGGGAATGAAGGCGGGCTTTACTGGTTAACTGCTACTGTGATACCCATGGATCTGAGTTGGGTCCACCATGTCCACTACTTTTCACATTTTACGTTAATGATCTAGATGACGAATTTACGGCTTTGTCGCCAGGTTTGCAAATATAACAAAGACATGTGGCAGGGTGGGTACTACTGAGGAAGCAGTGAGTTTGTAGAATGACTTAGATACGCTGGGAGAATGGGCAAAGAAGGAATACAGCATAAGGAAGTGTATTTCCATAGACGCAATAAAGCTCAAACTATTTTCTAAGTGGGAAGAGGATTCAGAGGTTTATGGTCCGAACGAACTTGCGAGTCCTAGTGCAGGTTGAGTTAGTAGGAAGGAAGGTAACTGCAATCTTAGCATTCACTTTAAGAGGACTAGAATTAAAAAAAAAACAAGGAAGTAATGCTGAGGCTTTTTAAGGCATTGGTCAGACCACATTTGGAGCAATGTGAGCAGTTTTGGGCCCCATATCCAAGCTGGTGTTGGAGAGGGTCCAGAGGAGCTTTACGTAACTGATCCCGGGGATGAAAGGCTTGGCACATTTTTAATGGCTCTGGGCCTGTACTTGCTTGAGTTTAGAAGGACAAGCCAAATATCCTACCGAATATTGAAAGACCTGGATAGAGCAGACATGGAGGAGAGGTTTCCGGAAGTGGGAGAGTTTAAGACCAAGGGCACAGCCTCAGAATACCAGGATATCCATATAAAACAGAGATGAAGAATTTCTTTAGCCAGAGGGTACTGAATCAATGGAGTCTATTGTCATGGACAGATATAGAGGCCAAGAGGTATAATTAAAGTGGAGGTTAACAGGTTCTTTATTATAATGGTGCCAAAGAGGAGTAAACATGAGAATGGGTTTGAGAGGGGAATAATAAATTTGTTGATTGAATGGCCTAATTCTGCGATGGCTTAAGGACTAAATTCCCAAAATGCTGAAACTGAATTAACGATAAGGTCAGATAAAGTAAGAGTCATACAGCACAGAAACACCATCACCACTTCAGCCCACCATGTCCACACCAACCAACATACTTGTCTATCTATCCACTTGATCCATAGCCTACACTGGCTCAGATACTTATCAAGATGCTTCTTTAAGTTTTCAGTACCTGCCTTCACTAATTCCTCAGTCAAATCATTTCAGATTCCAACCAGTCAGTATGAAATAATTCCCCCTCAGATACCTTCACCTCACACTAAGCCTCTCTTGCTTAAGAGAAGCCCACCATGAAAAAAAGATTACTACCATCTATCCCATCCATCCCCTTATAACATTGCATACTTCTATCAGGTCACCTCCCAGC
The DNA here is from genome assembly GCF_963921235.1 of Mobula hypostoma. NCBI lineage: Eukaryota > Metazoa > Chordata > Chondrichthyes > Myliobatiformes > Myliobatidae > Mobula > Mobula hypostoma. The sequence goes on along the minus strand of NC_086125.1, from coordinate 7,190,506 downwards.
CTCCTCTGCTAAGGGGAAAAAAATCCAGATCATGCAGTTACTCCTTATAGCTGAAATACTCCAATTAAAGCAACATCCTGGTGAATCTCCTCTGCTACCTCCCCAGGACGCTTATATCTTTCCTATATTACCTTAGCATTACTTTGGACACCCTGAACATTGGAAATGTGCTACATAAATACACCTCTCCCTTCGCTACAGTTGCAAAGGCTTTACTTACTTGATTATATGTGCTACAATTGATGGGCCATACCAGTCTCCTGCCTTCTTCCCAGAGCTCTTGCCATATTCTACAAGCTGATGTACCCCAAAGGGGGCCTTGGGGTGATCGCCAAACCAGGAAATGATTTTGCGGTGCTCCCCCTCTTCTTTGTCCATTTTGGAAGAGTTAGGGTTGTCCAGTCTCAATGTTCGTGCACGTGCTTGGGTGACCGTGGAACCTCGGGCATGCCAGAGGCTTCTACTCCTGTCCAACTGTGAGCTGAAGACATCAAAGTTTGACCAGTTGGTAATGCTGGATTTAGATGGCGATCTGGGTTCAGCTTCTGACTCAACAGAGAGTAACACATCAGGCCATGTCCAATCTAAAAGAAAGGAGGGCATTTAAAACCACCACTATCAATACTAACTTCATCCCATGTAGCAAGTGTTTAAGCCATAAAGGTGGAAAATGATAGAAATTATCAGTTCAAATAGCATCCATGGAGCCCAACCTTTTCACCCGAATGGTAAATCATTAGAAATAGGTTGGTTAACAATTCAAAGAGAGGAAACAAAGGGGAAAGTGGTAGGTTTGGGAGAATGCAGGAAAAATAAATATTGAAAGAACAATCAGCAAACATGAAAGAAAGCAAAAATAAAACCTGTAAAGAAAGAAAATAATAAAGGGCTTTGAGGAGTTTCAAATGGGAACAATAACTGGCTTCTAAAATTGGTGAACTCATTGTTCAGTATGGTAGACCATAATGTCCCTCATCGAAAGGTTTAATTGAGTTTTGCTGGAGCTGTGCAGAGAGGACAGAAAGAACACAGGAAAAAAAAAGTCATGGCAACAGCCCACCCTCTTTTATTACCCAAAGTGGTAACTTGGCATGAGAAAGAAAAAGACACAAGCAATTACACAGTGGGAAGGAGAGTCACCAACCAAGGATGGTGTTGTTTTCACCAAGAATGGTTTGGTACTGACCAGGAGCAACATTACCTTTTGGACTAGGATTTGTAGAATTTTTTATTGCTAACTTCAACAGCAAATAAAGATTTAGACGGGCATCTTCTACGGCAAAATTCTATGAATTAAGGAGACAAATACAATGCATTCTGGTTAATTGGGTCATCGGTTAATCAGACAGCCAGTTATATGGGACAACCCTTAAAGAACAAACACTAATTGAGAAAATAGCCGAGATTCCCTTCATTTATTTGGGACACTGCCACATAATTGGAACAGGAGTCTTGCTGAACCATTTCTAACTAGCGTCAGTCGTGTGAACTTGTGTGGCCGTTAGACACTACACAGTGCTTAGAGCAAACAATTTTAAATACCGTCAGTTGTGTGTGTTTGTGTTCAAAAAGTAGTGATGTCTGTCACTGATAGTTGGTGAAAAGTAAAGATTTAGAATTGCTTTGCTCACTGCGGTTTCAAGCATTCAGGCTTGGAGGCATTCAGGCTCAGAAATGGCCAGCAATGAAAGTGAAATGATTTCATTACTTCAACAAGCTAGACACTATGATGAATTTGAAGATAATGACAATCATTTTGAATGTTTAAAAAAAAAAGTGAAGATTTTAGAGCAGGGGTTCATGGCATAAAAAAGATTGGGAACCCCTGATTTAGAAGATGCAATTATCAAAAGCATTGTATGATGGAAGTCCATTATTTGTGCTGATTTTGTTCAGCTACAGTCAATCAAAAGAACACAGAAGCATTTTAGATAACTGTCTTATCTGATGATGACAGTGAAAACTGTGGTGAGAAAGTATTTAGAGTGGAAAAGCCGTTGCACTGGTTCAGTTCCATTCTCTCAACCTCAGAAGTCCAGACCCAATAGTATGAGTAGTCGTCACAGGCTGGGGTCTTCCGTGGTTGCAGTGGATAACCAGGACTTCTGCCCCTTCACCCTCCACCGCCTTCTTGGCTGTTGGATCTCACTGTTGATCTCATCCACTTAGTCCACTGGAGTTGACTTTTCATGCTAGGACAGGCATGTCCCCATTTTCCCTGGATATGAGGTCCACCATCTATTCTCGCCTAGTAGAAAATCTTTCCTACCACATGTAATACACATCACAAGTTTATCTCTGTACAACAGGAGAACACACATCACAGTACAATAGTCTGCATTATTATTTTGTACATTATTGCACACTGGTAAATTATTGTGTATATTATTATTCTGTACTTCATTATTAGCTAAGTCTGCACACTGCTAAGTGTGTTTTTAAATGTTGCTGCTGTAACAAAAGAATTTTGCACTCGGGGCCAGTAAAGTATTTATTATTATTAGCCCGCCTGACAGATTGGTATTCTGTGCTGTGGCCACTGTTGCATGCAAACAGCTACTTGGAGCCACAGATGAGTGAGAGTTGAGTGTCTGGTGGGGACCAAAGGTGAGTAAACGGCCCAGAACGGACATACCAGAGATACTACCCTCCCTAGACATCTCATACACCTGATAAATTCCTCCATTGATAGCTATTAGGTACTACAAAACAGTTTTATAGTACTTTAGTAGCACTGACAGTGTTCTAATTTGTTCAGTATTTCATTTAAATACATCATTTGTTACTCAGTTAAATGGTAGTTTGCCTTTTTTATACTTTTAACTATTTCCATGAAACTTCAGCTAATTGGGGCAGCCGTTTAATTGGGCCAAATTGCACTGCTTCTGAAGTGTTCCAATTAACCAGAATCCACTGTATTCAAATGCATTCAATTCTGAAGCTCACCTCATATGTAGAAAGTTAAGTTGAAGCTTACTTACAAATTGATTTCAAATCATTAATTTGGTTCATTCCTTCAGGATCTCCCAAACTCTTCACTATTTGGCTTTCATATCTTGCGATATGCTGACAGAACTGAGGTGAAAGCACACGCTATAATGTGGGCAAGTGCATTACCTGTCAGATTTATTTCTAACGTTTGGTCTGTATTGTTAGTTGGTGATCACAACTGGGCAAGCAACTAGGGCTAGAGTTTGACTTTGTACCTTGGAACGTGCAAAAGAATACATCAGACAGGAATACTTATTGGGTTTGTATACTCTGGAATTTAGAAGGCTGAGAGGGGATCTTATTGAAACATATAAGATTATTAAGGGATTGGACACGCTGGAGGCAGGAAACATGTTCCCGCTGATGGGTGAGTCCAGAACCAGAGGCCACAGTTTAAGAATTAGGGGTAGGCCATTTAGAACGGAGTTGAGGAAAAACTTTTTCACCCAGAGAGTGGTGGATATGTGGAATGCTCTGCCCCAGAAGGCTGTGGAGGCCAAGTCTCTGGATGCTTTCAAGAAAGAGATGGATAGAGCTCTTAAAGATAGTGGAATCAAAGGTTATGGGGATAAGGCAGGAACTGGATACTGATAGTGGATGATCAGCCATGATCACAGTGAATGGCGGTGCTGGCTTGAGGGGCCGAATGGCCTACTCCTGCACCTATTGTCTATTGTATTGTCTAACTGCAGATTGATACTTATAGGAAAGGAAATGTATGTAGAAGGAATGATGTTCATCAGTAAAGCAGTAGATAGGCAGGCTTTCATTTCTCAGACGCTGAACAATAAAGGTAGGGAAATGGTGACTGATCGTCACTCCTCAATAGTCATCAGAAGATAAAGACAACAAACTTACTTCGAGACAGAAGATGAACAAGGAGTCCCTGAGCGAGGAGCATCTGCCCGCTGCGCAGCATGCAACCCCAGCCACAATCCGTGGTCCAGATAGAACCCTCCAGCTGCGGGAATTCACGGCGGTACGTCAACCAGATCCGAGAGCCAAAGTCCTTCCGGAACAAGTCCACCACTGCAGAAGCAGCATTCTGGTTGTCTCGTGCCTCACAACCGGTGTCTGCTGGATCAGCTGATGGGAAGGAAACAGGACAGTTTTGTTATGAGTAGTTCTAACAGCCATCGATGGTTAAAACATCACAAAGTGTTCCAGACACATAAATGCACAAATTACCTTTCGACTCAAACTGGTAGCACCGGCCCAGCAGAAAAATTGGGGAAGTTTTGCTGAAATTTGTTCTCCCTTTCACTACCCAACCTACAGAGACATCAGTTAGTACAGCTGGTTCTTAAAAGATAATTTTTATATATCATGTGCTGGCATCATGCAGGAAAAAAAGGGAAAAATATTAACAGTGATTACACAATACAACTGAATCATCAGCAAAAACACAGCAGAATTGCTTTGGAAACTCTCTGACCCTCAGATCTGGTTAATATGCTACCATTAAGTGCCAAGGTTGAAAGCGCATTAAATCTCACTAATGTGTATGCACTGAATTCACTGTCAGGCTTTCCATGCCAGTTTCCTGACCACAATCACAGTATACACAGAAAAAAGATTTAACTGTAAACACCAAAAACTGAAGCAAAGTCCTGCTATAAAAGAATTCCCAGTATATCAAGCCTTACAGATCCGTCAATAGAGCTTGCCAGCCATTTTTGCTTACCCGTTTATTTATTGAGATGCTGCACAGAGTAGGCCCTGCCGGCCCTTTGAGCCACACCATTTAGCAGTCCCCCGATTTAATCCTAGCCTAAACACGGGACAATGAACAATGACCAATTAACCTACCAACCGGTAATTCTCTGGACTACAGAAGGAAACTGGAGCGCCCAGGGACAACCCTGGCAGTCATGGGGAGAAGGTACAAACTCCTTACAGACAGCTGTGGGAAGTGAACCTGAGTCGCTGGTACTGTAGAGCATTGTGCTAACCACTACGCTACCATACCACCCCAGCAAGTATTTCCTTAATCTATTCATAGTCCCCATTTCTGATTCATGTTCCATTACACAGCTGACATCAGTTTCCACAAGCATACTGGCAATACTCAGCTCTAAGTAATTATCATTTCCTCTCCCAGAATCTCCACATTGTCTGATTGTTTCTAACATCTGATGAGCAACATCTTCCACCAAATAAATAAATAATTAGTAAAACTAAGTCTTTCTGTCTCCATCACAAAATCTATTTTTTAGTCACTGGCTCCACCAGTCCGATCCAAGATTGAATCAGACTGTTTGCAACCTTGATATCAAAAATGACTGAATTGAACTTGACTGTATGGCCAGTACCACTACGAGATACCCATCTCACTACATTGTCTGAACTAGTCCCTGTCTCACCTCAACAGCTGCCGAGACCCTCATTCGCACCTTTGTCACCTTGACATGACCACTCCAACAGCCTTCTCCCTTCTGTCACTCCTCAAACTTGAAGTCCCTGCAGTGCACCATCGAACTTTCATCAAATACTCTTCATCCATCCCTATTCTTACTAAGCTACCAGATAAACAACAATTTTTAAATTCTCAGCCATTTTCAAATCCCCTTCATAGTGCACGCCTTCCTTTCAACTGGACCCAGACTAATAGTTCTCTGTGATATTCATGCTCCTTAAATCGCGACACACTGCTCAGCCTTCAAAGCAATTGCTTTGCCACTGGCAGTAACTTCTTCAGCTGTTGCACTTTAAGCATTCCCCACCCAAACCTCATTTTTACCAACCGATAACTAAGCCTTATACTAATTTTCCTATTACTTACATGTCAAAGTGCTTCTACGAGGCACTTTGGGATGTTCTGTTGTACACACATATACTGAGTGGCCACTTTATTAGGTACAGCTGTTCACTGATGCAAATATCTAGCATGCTGACATGGTCAAAAGATTTAGTTGTTGTTCAGACCAAACATGAGAATGGGGAAGCAGTGTGGCTATGACCATGGAATGATCGTTGGTGACAAACTGGGTGGTTTAAGTATCTCAGGAACCGCTGATCTCCTGGGATTTTCATGTTCAACATTCACTAGCGTTTATAGAGAATGGTGCAAAAATACAAAACAAAAATGCAGTGAGCGGCAGTTCTGTTTGGCAAAAGCACCTTGTTAATAAGAAAGGTTCAGAGGAGAATAGCCAGACTAGTTCAAGCTGATATGAAGGCAACAGTAACTCAAATAACCACGTGTTACAATCGTGGTGTGCAGAAGAGCATCCTTGAATACATAACATGTCCACCCTTGAAGTGGATGGGCTACAGCAGCAAAAGACTGCACAGGTTTGCACTCCTGGACCTAGTAAAGTGGCCACTGAGTGTAAATACAAGCTATCAGAGACCATTAGGGCAGGAATGATCAGTTGGTATCAATATAATGTTGACTAAATATCTTGTATCTGCTGTTAAACTGGGAATCATGACAACCACCTAAAAAAGGTATTGGAGCTCAGTAAATATACAACAGCAATAAAAAGGTAATAATATTAAAAGTGATTACACAATATAACTGAATCATTAGCAAAAACACAGCAGAATTGTTTTGGAAACTCTCTGACTTTCAGATCTGGTTAATATGCTATCATTAAGTGCCAAGGTTGAAAACGCATTAAATCTCACTATTGTGCACACACTGAATTCACTGTCAGGCTTTCCATGCCAGTTTCCTGACAGGACAAGACAGAATGGGAAATAGCGTAACAAACACTGCACTGAAGGTCTGGGAGGAATTCCATCTGCTGATAGTACCCTCACCGTATTTGACATTGTTCCAGGCTGTCATCAGCTTAACTTTAATCTTGTCCACATCAACTGATTCAGTCTGTTGGGATTTCTCTGGCAAATCATAATGGCCATTCCAGCTGTTCTCTTGCTCACTGGTGCCTGGGTGCAGTCGGCTCTTTGTATCTGTGGGAGTCAAGTCTTCCTGGCTCTGGATGTACTGAACGGAGGAAGGCGAGACAGAATTCATTGGTCATGTAGTTATTGTCAGAAGACACAGCATTGGTGAGCAGGGCATTGATCCTTTTGCCTCCTGGCCATTTGAATTAAAGCAAGGAAATCCTAGAAAAGGGAACGAATATACACAATTAGCAAAAGCATAGCAATTAAAACATTCTAAGTGACAGATCTACACTCAGCAGGCAATTATTTGGTACAGGAGTGGAATCTGAGTGGAATCTTTTGCTGTTATAACCCATTTACTTCAAGGTTCAACATGTTGTGCATTCCAACATGCTCTTCTGCACACCACTGTTATAATGCGTGTCTATTTGAGTTACTCTCACCGTCCTGTCAGCTTGAACCAGTCTGGCCATTCTCCTCTGACCTCTCTCATTAACAAGGTGCTTTTGCCCACAGAACTGCTGCTCACTGGATGTTTTTTTCCCCCCGTTTTTCACACCATTCTCTGTAAGTTCTAGAAACTGTTTTATGCAAAAATTCCAGGAGATCAGTGGTTTCTGAGATAATCCTACCACCCTGTCTGGCAACAATGATTCCACAGTCAAATCACTTAGTTTAAATTCTTCCCCATTTTGATGTTTAGTCTGAACAAGTGAACCTTTAACCATATCTGCATGCCTTTGTGCACTGAGTTGCAACCACATGATTGGCTGATTAGATATTGACATTAATGACCAGGTGTTCCAGGGTACCCAAAGAGGTGGCCACTGAGAGAATAACTCAGAGAAACACACAGTAGGCTAAAGGCTTGTATACCCTTGTGCTCAAAAGTTTCACTCTGACCACTTTCCCTCCCCTTTCAAATTTTGTTCTAACAATTGCGAAGTGTTTCTCTTTCACGTGCTGATAAGCTATCTCTGCATACATCAGCAATACACAGTCATACACTCATAACTGAACATTACTACCACATCCAGTGCTCAGCTTCCTACCATCATTAACAGAGTATTTGTGTCTGCTGAAAGAAAACTACCTTCAAAAGTGCAAGAGTCAGAAACAAAAACTGAAAATACTCTAAACACAGCGGGGCAATAAAAACTGGGGAGAATGGATTGGATTAATCTTTAGAGCTGAAAAATGAACAGTTTTCAATTAATTACAAAGAAGGCAGGTGATGGAGGTAATAAAAGGCACAGAAATCTTAGTCAAGTGACTCCCTCTCAGAACTCAACCAATGCTGGGTGTTTGGGATCTCTGCCTCGAGATTTTAGACCATCTTTGTTTGCCTATCCTTTGAGCAAATCACCCACAGAACAATATAGCTGGTTAGTGCAGGGGGTGCAACAATGAATGCAGAAATTCATCTCAAAAGCTTACGTTTATGTTCCACACTGATCTCTCCTTTCTAAATCTTTTTATTAATTTTTCAAAATTATAAACTCAATAACGAAGTTAGTACAAAGAGATTGGAATAATGTTCATCAGTATATATAAAATGAATTTTAAGTAACATAGATATAAAAGACTTCCAAACTCATGAGATTAATCATTAAAAAAAGAAATAAAAAGAAAAAAAATATATAAACCAAAAAAACCCCAAAAGAAAAAGAGAAAAAAAAAACCCAAAAAAAAGCAAAACAGGGCTAGACCAACAGCTTGTATCAGACACGTTCAATAATGTCATTAACTCCACACCTCTCATCATATAATTTAAGTTTAGAAAAAAGATTCGGAAAGGTCAGATTTACACTGATCTCTCCACCTTGTCCTGATGAAGGATCTCGGCCCAAAACTTCGACTATTTATTCCTTTCAATAGATGCTGCCTGACCCACTGATTTCCTCCAGCTTTTTGTGTGTAACCCCACTATTTCTTCCTTTTCAATGCATCTATGCTTTTCAACTCTAGTTAAGAGCTTGTTGGAGTTTCATCTGTTAAGGATTCAAGAGTTATGAAATTATGTGAGTATAGCAGACATTAATTAAATGAGAGCCAATTTTCAGTTCTTATTGTAAATCGAAAGCAGTAATGAGTTTGAAGTTAAAAGGACAGTGTTGTAAATAAATAGTACCCTCTACAGAGAACAGGCTGCTGCCTACTTTGATATGGTTTGTAAAGTGACCATGACATATTCTAGTATGCATCAGCCAAATGCAAGACTGAGGTTATGTTAATTGGCTACATCAAACCAGGCAACACAGGACAAGTTACTTTTCACCGTTGTGGCCAAGTCTGATGAAACTTATAGACCAGACTGATATCACTTAGCGCATCAAATACACTCAGAGGCATGTTTGCTCAATCGATAGGGATATTTGTGTACTTGAGCCAGTCCTTACAGCATTAACTTTGTGTACCTGGGATCTCTGCCTCAGAGCTTTTAGGACGCCCTTGTGAATTAGTTTGTCGCAGCAAAGGTGTTTGAACCTTCAAAGGTGCCCCCCCCATTGTAGTTATTCAAATGAATGGTAGCACTGTCAGACTCAAAATATTGAAGTAAACAATTCTAACTGTAGAAATTGTATTGAATGAACTGCTGTTTCCTTTGATCTTAAAGGTATAAAAAATGCGATATCCTTTGAGTTTTGGAGACTCTACCTAAAGGGTCCTCTAAAGAATGTCTGCTTGTTATAATAAACATGGATTTTACATCAGCTTCAGTGTCTCTTCAGCACCTAAGATAAAAATCACACCATTTGAGGGCATGATCTCTCACCAAGCTTCAATGACTATGTTTCATGTGAATATGTTACTGTCATTTATGGTCTCTAGCACTGGATTTATTAGGATTAACCTTTATAATTCTTTAGCTTAGAAAAAGTGGAGGGCAAGTCGTTGAATATATTCACTCAGAAAGAAATATTTTTGAACTACAGGAGAGTGAAGAGTGGTGGGAAAGTCAGTAAAGTAGATGAAACCAAGGTCAGATCAGCAATTGTGAAGCAGGCTCGAGGGGTCACATACACACTCCTGCTACTATCTCATGTTCTTAAGAACTGCAATATGACGGGATCATCATCTATGCCATATAATGCACCATCCCGATATGTCACTAAATTTAAATGGTTGAATAATATTCAGATTTCATTATCCAAAAGCATTGTGCAATTACAATCGCAATACACGCCGGTAGGCACTCAAATTCAACAACCTACTTTAGAAAACAAAGTGTGCCTTCTGACGCCATCAGTCAAATAACAAGTTCCACAAGATGTTTGGGACAAAAATGCCTATGAATAAATTCCAAAGATTTTAAACACAATAGTGACAAGCCATTTGTTTTTAGTAAGTATAATCAGCCCATGGAGTTATATGACAAAAGTTAAGGACATAGAAGTTACTCAGTAGTCAACAATGTACTGGTTAAAATGCAAAATTTTCTGAACGCTGGAAATGTGAAAACAAAACAGAAAGTTTGGAGATGTTTAACCAGTCAAGTTCAAGTTTAATTGTCATTCAATCATACATGGATACAGCTAAACAAAATGGTGTTACTCCGGGGCCATGGTCCAAAACAGTACCAGCAATCATACACTGCACAAGGCACATATAAGACAGCAGTAAATACAGACGCACAAAAATCCAAGGGTCTGAACAGTCTGCAGTCAAAGACCATATAGCTCGTGTTTTACCAAGCAAATGGGGGGGGGGAGGGGGTGGGGGGGCACCATCTCCAGCATGGATATCACACCACACCACCTCCAGCACTCCAGTGCAGCACCCAACTCCACGCCCTCCCCTGGGCAGCGGCAAACAGGCAACACTGCAGCTTGAGGCTGAGTTCTTGCTACGACTGAGTTCCCCCACCATTCGCCAAAAAAAAAACCATGGTTGAACTTGCAGCATCAGGTCTTTCTTGCTATCAAAAGAAAAACGACTAAGATGATCACTCGCTGTAAGATTGCACACCTTTCTGTCACAGGCAACGTCACGGTCTGCATCCAGTCCAGTTCCTACAGTTTCTCTGGCAATGAGCAACTCACTGATGGGGTAGTTCTTAATATCCAGCAGGGTCTTGCGATCGCAAAATATATTTTTAAAGAAAGACAATAAGTCCTTTGGCTGACTCCATAGAAGCCACTATGCCCAAGTGTGCTGCCAGTTCACCGCAAGTCATGCAGCTTCTGTGAGGAAAGAAATAGGTATTGGTTCAGTTCAACAGCTTTTCCATCAGAAATGGTTCTTCTAATAAAGAAGTCTCTCAGCAGTAAACTCTTTTTTCAGAGACACTTGGACCAGTTGTATATTTTCAGCTTCTCGTGTAGAACATTTAGAATATAAAGGAACTGAAGAGCATTTCTTGTATCTTTTAAAATGTGAAGCTTAACAGCACACAACTACCCAGTTATCACAGTTTCAAACTGAGAGAAGATCTTGTACAGGTGTCCCCCGCCTTTCGAACGTTCGCTTTACGAAACTTCACTGTTAAGAAAGACCTACATCAGTTCCCTGTTTTCACTGTTATGAAAAAAGGCAGCACGTGAAAAAAAAATCAGTGCGCGATAAAAGGCAGCGCGCTGTGCACCCCGAGCAGACGTTCTCCCCCAGATTCGGAATGGCATTCTCACCGGCATTGCTTAAACACGTGTCTGTGAGCAGCTGTTTGCAAGATGAGTTCTAAGGTATCCGAAAAGCCTGAAAGAGCTCATAAGGGTGTTACACTTAGCGTAAAACTAGACATAATTAAGCTTTTCGAACGTGGTGAACCAAGTAAGGACAAAGTGAGTTTGGCTTGTGGAAGTTAACGAAGATGATGTTGAAGAGGTTTTGGCATCACATGACCAAGAACTGATAGATGAAGAGCTGATGCAATTGGAAGAGGAAAGGAAAACAATCAAAACTGAATACAGTAGCAAACAGACCGAAGGTGAAGTCGTCCAGGAACTGAACGTGAAGCAACTGCGTGAGATTTTCACTTCAATGATAAAAGTACGACTTTAATTTTGAAAGGGTACGTAGGTTTATGGGATATTTGCAGGATGGTTTGAGTGCTTACAAAGAACTGTATGATAGAAAAATGCGCGAGGCTCAGCAGTCAAGCAAGCCTTCCACATCAGCCACAGCAGACGAAGAACCTCGAACTTCGACATCGAGGCGGGCAGTCATAGGAGAAGATGAGCTGCCTGCTCTAATGGAAACAGATGACGATGAGATGACACCCCAGTGTCCCACTACCCCAATCCCCGGTCAGATACCGATTCGCAGAGAATGCAGTGGTAGCCAGGAGGCACACTGCACATCTTTAAGAAAAAAGCCGAAATAAATAAGCTAATTAATTAGGTGCCACCGGGCACGTAATTGTCGGCCCAGATCAGAGGCGATTGTCAATTGTGTTGCCGCTGATCTGGGCCAACATTTACGTGCCGGGCGGCACCTAATTAATTAGCATGTTTATTTCGGCTTTTTTCTTAAAGATGAGCTCGATGCATCCCGGCTACCACTGCACCCCTGCATGCTTCGCGCATCGGTATCGGTTCACTGCCCGGAGGGTAGGGGCCACTGCACCACCCCAACCTGTGACGACTCAGCCTAACACACCATCATCAGTGTGCTTGGTGCTGTCCCAATTCCAGTAAGTGATACTACACTGTACATACATTATTTCTACTTTATATCGGCTGTGTATTTTTACGTGTTATTTGGTATGATTTGGCAGCTTCATAGCTTATAGTTTACTGGAGAGAGTGTTTTGCCAACAGCGCTTGCGTGAGATTTTCTGCTGACGGCGCTTGCGTGAGATTTTCGCTAGGGGAACAGTGCAGGCAATTGTTGTAGAGAAGTATTTCTACTTTATATAGGCTGTGTATTTATCATATCATTCCTGCTTTTACTATATGTTACTGTTATTTTAGGTTTTATGTATTATTTGGCATGATTTGGTAGGTTATTTTTGGGTCTGCGAACGCTCACAAATTTTTCCCATATAAATAAATGGTAATTGCTTCTTCGCTTTACGACATTCTGGCTTATGAACCGTTTCGTAGGAACGCTCTGCCTTCAGATGGCGGGGGAAACCTGTATAAATAGGTTTAGATTAAGCAATGGAAACACATTCTGCATATTCAGCCCATTCAGTGTATGGAGCTTGGAAATTCTTGGGAAATTCATCGCAAAAGATAGAACGCGAACAATATTTTACATGCCAGCTGATCCCAACAGAATTTTAAGAACTATAACAGAATACAACAGAAGTTTAAGAACTACAACAGTCTTGATGAAGGGTCTCGGCCCAAAATGTCAACTGTTTATTCATTTCCATAGATGCTACCTGAGCTGCTGAGTTCCTCCAGCATTTTGTGTGTGTTGTTTTAGAATAGCAATGGTGCTGACTGATGCAAAGAGCCAAACAAAAGCCGCTACTGTCACCAACAGGAAAAGTATCAAATTCAGATACTATCTAGTTTCAATGGCACAAAGTAAAGTGTTGCAAGACTGCTGTGGTGGGAAGTGTTGCAGTAAACTGCCAGTGAAAGAGCCACTGCTTATGGCAGCAGAACCAACAATATGTAGCTGCAAATACGTATGAATAATCAATCTGTCAGTGTTTATTTGCACACCAGGAATATAGTGAAATGGTTGGAGCATCGACAATGTCTATACTTTAAGGTCCAGCGCTGACAAAGTAAGCTGATATGCATGTTAATGGAGAAGAATCAATTAGGAATGAGAGCACAGGGGCATGAATTGGGCATTGGATCAATATAATTATGGACATGGATAGTATTGACCAAAGGGAAAAGCGATTCATAACAAGGAATTATTTATTATACCCCACAGCATTGGAGAGGATGGGTAATAAAGCACCGCAAAGCCCTCTTACGTGGAACAATTAATAGTGATAAATAGGATATCTTAAAAGATCCTATCGCTTCCGCCTCCACCACTGCTGCCGGCAGCCCATCCACGCACTCATCACTCTCTGCATAAAAAACTGACTCCTAACATCTCCTCTGTACCTACTTCCAAGCACCTTAAACTTGTGTCCTCTTGTGGGACATTCAGCCATGGGAAAAAGCCTCTGACTATCCACACGATCAATGCCTCTCATCATCTTATTGTTACGAACCCACAGGTTTCATTTACTGTGGACTGTTATCGTAAGAGTACCTCAATGAGGTGGGACTATGATGTTCACTGACTGATGGCAGCTTGTTTAAAACAAGGACACAGACAGTCATGGGGGGAGGGGGAGAGAGGGAGGAGGGAGGAGAGGGGAGGGGGAGGAGATGGGGAGGGGGAGGAGATGGGGAGGGGGAGGGGGAGGAGATGGGGAGGGGGAGGGGGAGGAGATGGGGAGGGGGAGGAGATGGGGAGGGGGAGGAGATGGGGAGGGGGACACTGATGAAACTTCAGCTTGTCACTGCGATGGTTTGAAACTCTCTCATGCCCACAAGGGTGGGTTAAATATCTGCACACGGTGGACTACGAATGGGTGTCTTTCACTTCGTGTAATCCAAAGGAGTGGATTTTGTTTGGGAGACCACTTATGTGTTACTCCTTGCCTGGGTATGTTGTGTGGCAACCCCTTGAAGACGATATCCCTGTGACAGATCACTTCCGGTGATAACTCGTATGTGGATTCCCGATCTACAGTGACTGTTATCTCGTTTTACCATCATGGAATCTTTTGTTTACCTGTGAAATTTGACGTAACCACCTATTCTCTACGTTTCACCCTGGATTACAAATACCTCTCTCCTATCATACATTCTGTGGATGAACTGAACTTTCCTACTTTACCATCGCAAGACTCTAAACATTGTTTCCCCAAGCTCAACTTAGTTAGGGAGCTATACCACACACATATATACACATCACACTGTTAACACCTGTTTATCTTGGTTAAGTTACAATATTGTAAGTAGATACTAATAAAGATAGTGGTTTTAACATTAAAACCCGACTCAGTGTGAAACCTTTTGCTGCTGGTTTATTTCTAAAGGTTACAGTACGTAACATTATATACCTCTATCAGGTCACCTCTCATCCTCCGTCACTCCAAGGAAAAAAGGCCGAGTTCACTCAACCTGTTTTCATAATGCATGCTCCCCAATCCAGGCAACATCTTTGTAAATCTCCTCTACACCCTTTCTATGGTTTTCACATGCTTCCTATAGTAAAGCAACCAGAACTGAGCACAGTACTCCAAGTGGGATCTGACCAGGGTCCTATATAGCTGCAACATTACCTTTCGGCTCCTAAACTCAATCCCACGATTGATGAAGGCCAATACACCATATGCCTTCTTAACCACAGAGTCAACCTGCGTAGCAGCTTTGAGTGTCCTATGGACTCGGACCCCAAGGTCCCTCTGATCCTCCACGCTGCCAAGAGTCTTACCATTAATACTATATTCTGCCATCGTATTTGACCTACCAAAATGAACCACTTCACATTTATCTGGTTTGATCCCATCTACCACTTCTCAGCCCAGTTTTGCATCCTATCAATGTCTTGCTGTAACCTCTGACAGCCCTCCACACTATCCACAACACCCCCCAACCATTGCGTCATTAGCAAACTTACTAACCCATCCCTCCACTTCAACCAGGTCATTTATAAAAATCACAAAGAGTAGGGGTCCCAGAACAGATCCCTGAGGCACACCACTGGTCACTGACCTCCATGCAGAATATCACCCGTCTACAACCACTCTTTGCCTTCTGTGGGCAAGCCAGTTCTGGATCCACAAAGCAATGTCCCCTTGGATCCCATGCCTCCTTACTTTCTCAATAAACCTTGCATGAGGCACCTTATCAAATGCCTTGTTGAAATCTATATACACCACATCTACTGCTCTTCCTTCATCAATGTGTTTAGTCACATCCTCAAAAAATTCAATCAGGCTCGTAAGGCACGACCTACCCTTGACAAAGCCAATGACTATTCCTAATTATATTATACCTCTCCAAATGTTCATAAATTCTGCCTCTCAGGATCTTCTCCATCAACTTACCAACCACTGAAGTAAGACTCACTGGTCTATAATTTCCTGGGCTATCTCTACTCCATTTCTTGAATAAGGGAACAACATCTACAACCCTCCAATCCTCCGGAACCTCTCCCGTCCCATTGATGATGCAAAGATCATCACCAGAGGCTCAGCAATCTCCTCCCTCACTTCCCACAGTAGCCTGGGGTACATCTCATCCAGTCCCGGTGACTTATCCAACTCGATGCTTTCCAAAAGCTCCAGCACATCCTCTTTCTTAATATCTACATGCTCAAGCTTTTCAGTCCACTGCAAGTCATCACTACAATCACCAAGACCCTTTTCCATAGTGAATACTGAAGTGAAGTATTCATTAAGTACCTCTGCTATTTCCTCCAGTTCCATACACACTTGATAGGTCCTGTTCTTTCACGTCTTATCCTCTTAATCTTCACATACATGTAGAATGCCTTGGGGTTTTCCTTAATCCTGCCCGCCAAGGCCTTCTCATGGCCCCTTCTGGCTCTCCTAATTTCCTTCTTAAGCTCCTTCTTGTTAGCCTTATAATCTTCTAGATCTCTAACATTACCTAGCTCTCTGAACCTTTCGTAAGCTTTTCTTTTCTTCTTGACTAGATTTACAATGGACTTTGTACACCACAGTTCCTGTACCCTACCATAACTTCCGTCTCATTGGAACGTACCTATGCAGAACTCCACACAAATATCCCCTGAACATTTGCCACATTTCTTCCGTACCTTTCCCTGAGAACATCTGCTCCCAATTTAAGCTTCCAAGTTCCAGCCTGATAGCCGTATAATTCCCCTTACTCCAATCAAACGCTCTTCTCACTTGTCTGTTCCGAACTCTCTCCAGTGCTATTGTAAAGGAGAGAGAATTATGATCACCATCTCCAAAATGCTCTCCCACTGAGAGATATGACACCTGACCAGGTTCATTTCCCAATACCAAATCAAGTACAGTCTCTCCTCTTGTATGCCTATCTACATATTGTGTCAAGAAACCTTCCTGAACACACCTAACACATCTAAACCTCTTGCTCTAGGGAGAGGCCAATCAATATTTGGGAAATTAAAATCTCCCACCACGACAACTTTGTTATTATCACACCTTTCCAGGATCTGTTTCCCTATCTGCTCCTAGATATCCCTGTTACTATTTGGCGGCCTGTAAAAAACACCCAGTAGAGTTATTGACCCCTTCCTGTTCCTAACCTCCACCCACAGAGACTCAGTAGACAATCCCTCCATGACGTCCACCTTTTCTGCAGCCGTGACATTATCTCTGATTAACAGTGCCACGCCCCCACCTCTTTTGCCTCCTTCACTGTCCTTTCTGAAACATCTAAAACTCGGCACTTGAAGTAGCCATTCCTGTCCCTCACATGTGTGAGTCAAGTGTTGATGCAGCTGTTCCATTAGCTCATTATTACAGTAATATTTCAATCAGTCAATGAATACCTCATGGTACCTGGGCCTCAAGTCCCATAGCTGGACTGGATGAAACAAGGGCATTGTCACAACAAAGCAAAGTTAAATTGTTAACATTCCAATGGTTACGGAGTACGGTGTTGACACAATATTGGCTCTTTGTATTGTGCATGAATCGCAAAAGGTTGGTTTGCAGGTGCAGCAGGCTATCAAGAAGCAAATGTAACACTGGCCTTCATTGCTAGAGGGATTGAATTTAACAGCAGGGAGATTATGTTGCAACTGTACAGGGTACTGGTGAGGCCATACCTGGAGTACTGTGTGCAGTTCTGGTCTCCTTACTTAAGGAGGGAGATACTGGCTTTGGAGACGGTGCAGAGGAGGTTCACCAGGTTGATTCCAGAGATGAGGGGGTTAGACTATGAGGAGAGATTGAGTCGCCTGGGACTGTACTCGCTGGAGTTCAGAATGATGAGAGATCTTAAAAACATAAAATTATGAATAGGATAGATGAGATAGAGGCAGGAACATTGTTTCCACTGGTCGGTGAGACTGGAACTAGGGGACATAGCCGCAAAATCCGGGGAGTAGATTTAGGATGGAGGTGAGGAGAAACTGCTTTTCCCAGAGAGTGGTGAATCTGTGGAATTCTCTGCCCAATGAAGCAGTGGAGGCTACCTCAGTAAATATATTTAAGACAATGTTGGATAGATTTTGCATGGTAGGGGAATTAAGGTTTAAGGGGAAAAAGCAGGTAGGTGGAAATGAGTCCATGGCCAGATGAGCCAGGATCTTATTGAATGGCGGAGCAGCTCGACGGGCCAGATGGCCGACTCCTGCTCCTATTCCTTATACTCTAATGTTCTTAGTCCCGCATGTGAGATTAACGAGACTAACCTCAAAGCTGAAAACATTGCGGTAGGAAAAGCTGATGAATGAAATGTACAGACTTAAGATATAATAAATACTGAACCATGGTGGGAGATAGAGCATTGAGTTTATGCTTGTTGATTTACACTGGCAATGCTGTCAGACAGTATTAATTATTCAAATTCTTATCTTCATTTCCAAACCCATCTGTGATTTCACTCCTGTTCACTGCAGCCTCGTCCAGCCCAATAACTCCGACCTCTGTGCTTTGTAGACTCAACTGACTTATCCCAGGGTTGGGAAACAAGTCCTTGATTTCTGTGCTCTAAACCTTCTTTATGCCACAAACCAATACCATTGGGCAAGGGATCTGCACACCCAGGTTGGGAACCGAATTCTTTTCTCCATGGACACTGTTCAACCAGCTAGACATTTTCCCAACACAGTAGAAGAAAATGTCTTAGTTATAGAAACATAGAAAATAGGTGCAGGAGTAGGCCATTCGGCCCTTCGAGCCTGCACCACCATTTATTATGATCATGGCTGATCCTCCAACTCAGAACCCCGCCCCAGCCTTCCCTCCATACCCCCTGACCCCCATAGCCACAAGGGCCATATCTAACTCCCTCTTAAATATAGCCAATGAACTGGCCTCAACAGTTTCCTGTGGCAGAGAATTCCACAGATTCACCACTCTCTGTGTGAAGAAGTTTTTCCTCATCTCAGTCCTAAAAGGCTTCCCCTCTATCCTCAAACTGTGACCCCTCGTTCTGGACTTCCCCAACATTGGGAACAATCTTCCTGCATCTAGCCTGTCCAATCCCTTTAGGATCTTATATGTTTCAATCACATCCCCCCTCAATCTTCTAAATTCCAACGAGTACAAGCCCAGTTCATCCAGTCTTTCTTCATATGAAAGTCCTGCCATCCCAGGAAGCAATCTGGTGAACCTTCTTCGTACTCCCTCTATGGCAAGGATGTCTTTCCTCAGATTAGGGGACCAAAACTGCACACAATACTCCAGGTGTGGTCTCACCAAGGCCTTGTACAACTGCAGTAGTACCTCCCTGCTCCTGTACTCGAACCCTCTCGCTATAAATGCCAGCATACCATTCGCCTTTTTCGCCGCCTGCTGTACCTGCATGCCCACTTTCAATGACTGGTGTATAATGACACCCAGGTCTCGTTGCACCTCCCCATGATCTGTTATGTGCAACAGATCATGGTGTTACAACATAAAAAGCTATGAACGTGCATGAAACCCTTCATAGCTCAGAAACTATTGTTATGGTCTAAGAATATTTCATTAAAGTAAAACATCGTGCTTACCCAATGCAGAGTTCTGTAATGATGCATGTCATTCTATCACAATAACTTTTAGATTAGATTATGAGGACACTCAGTCCTCGTTTATTGTCATTTAGAAATGCATGCATTAAAAAAATGATACAACTTCATTATCACGACTATCACACAAATAAGCAAAAACAAAACCATATTTCTCATGACAAATTAATAGAAATTATTAATTTTTGCTAGAAAATGCCATAACTAGATTAATATTGGAGATAAATATCTCTTCCTTGTGCTACTTTAGAGGACATTTCACTCAGCCCAATTATCTTTCTGTAATGTATAGACACCATTTCTACTGACCCATTCACTCATAAATGTGGGATCTGGATCCCCCTCCCCTAAATAAATACCAAACACCTGCAGATGCCAGTAGTTTGAAATAAAAACAGAAAATGACAGAAATACTCATGTCAGGAAGCAGATGTGGAAGGAGAGTTAACCAAGTTAAATTTCTGGATATTCACTTTCCAATCTAGTATACTGAACCCGTTACATGAGAAAACCTGCAAATGCTGGAAATCTAAAGCAACACACACAAAATGCTGCAGGAACTCAGCAGGTCAGGCAGGACTCCTGATGAACGGTCTCAGCCTGAACTGTTTACTGTTGGCTGCCTGCTGAGTTCCTCCAGCATTTTGTGTGGGCTGCTGCTCGCTCATACTGTGGTCTCTACATCGGAGAACCTAAAGGTAGACTCGATGACTCGTAGCTGCATTTACTTTCTAAGGGATTCTAAACATCCAGTTGTCCTTCACCTTTGCTCTTTCTCTCTCCAATCTAACCTCTTTTCCATTTAGGACAAAACAAAGCACCCTACATTCCACTTGGCCACATTGCAGATGTTCAGAGTGAACTCAAAACGTTCAGCTTATCTTCTTCCTTCATATCAAAATTGCCTACTTCGGTTGTCGGTGATTTATCCGCAATACTGATTACATTTCTCTCTTCTTTAGTATGGCCTGACTTGTTGGGCATTCGTTATTCGAATTTATTACCCTCAATTGGAATACAGTTCCCTCATAATCTTCCCCCCTACAAGTAGCATTTCCTGTCTACTCTGCTGGATTCTAAATCGCGGCCTTCAAAACGAAATCAAAAAATATTCTCCCACCGCAGAGAACGAAGGAATTCGTGGGTCACTTAATAACCTGTGCCAATTGCTTCATAAACACTAACTACAGTGTACACGCCATCACCTGTTGTGAAACACTGACACGAAGAAGTAGATGCATCGCGGTCAATATTTATATTTTTTAAAAAACAACAACTCACAGCGGAGTCCATTCGGTTACAGGTGTAACTGGTTGAAGTTCATTCCGTGAAAGGAAATTAGTTGAAAGTAAGGTTGTAAATTCACCCAGATCTGCAACTGGATTGTGTAATAGGAGCTGCGAACACCTCAAACCGCCTTGATGGTCTGGTAAACTACTCCTGGGCGCTCCACTGACAATTAAAGTAACAAGGAGCATAAGGTGGGGAATGTGGACGGCGCCCCCGGGCCCGCACCGCAAAACTAAAGGTCACCGCGTCCAAACTTATCCCCACTTTGGTGCAAGGCATGATAGAGACTTCCAGGGACCAATCACAGGACAGGGAAACATTTGATTAGCGGCCGAGCAGCCAATCAGCGCCTGCGGACCCACCCCTCCGCTTTGCCGTCCGGTTGCCGGAGTCAGGCTCGACGATCAGCAAATCACTCACCCTAACCCATCTCTTCCTCGTTACTTAGGGCGTGTGGTAGCTTCGTGGCGACGGTGGGAGCTTCAAACGGCTCCTTAGCCCATCGTTGGCTGGGTTTCTGCGCGGATATCAGGTTATGGAAGCGGACAGCCGTCCCCTAACGACCATTGGCAACACGGATGTAAAGAGCGGCGCCTTCCCCCCCTCTGAACTCTGCGCCGCCCCTTGCCGCGACAGCGCCGCCCCGAGGCCCGGAGGAGCAGCAGCAGGCCGAGTCCACATCCACCACCGTGAACTGAGAGCCGTGTTGGCTGCAGACCAATTTAATGGATTAATTCAGCCATACCAGACACAATGAAAACAGGCTCAATAAACTGATTAGAAAGGGAACATTGGGGGGGGGGCTTCTTCACACAGAGAGTGGTGGGAGTATGGAATGAGCTGCCAGACGAGGTGGTTAATGTGGGTTCTTTTTTAACATTTAAGAATAAATTGGACAGATACATGGATGGGAGGTGTATGGAGGGATATGGTCCGTGTGCAGGTCAGTGGGACTAGGCAGAAAATGGTTCGGCACAGCCAAGAAGGGCCAAAAGGCCTGTTTCTGTGCTGTAGTTTCTATAGGGTGGCTCTGTTATAGAAGTCAAACTGGACACACTGGAGGCTGTGGTAGAACAAAGGACCCTCCAGAAAATCCTGGCAATTCTGGACAATGTTTCTCACCCTCTGCAAGCCACCTTGGCTGAACAGAGGAGCTTTTGGTAATAGACTAAGACAACTGTGCTGCTCCAAAGATCTCTATTTGAAGTCATTCTTACCCTCAGCCATTAGGCTCTATAATGAGTCAACCTATAGCCAGGGAAGTGATGGTCCTTTTGTCCGACTGTTATTAACCTCTGTTCACCACACCCTGCTATCACAGATACCCTACCATCACTTCCTAGCTGGATGGTGTGAATGTGCACCCATTACTGTATAATATTATGGTCATTCTCGTATTACAATCTTATCAGTGTAAATCTTGTACATCTTATTTTTAAGGTAACTTATTTATTTTTCTTACTTTTCAAATATTTGTATATCTGTGCAAATGTAGTATTACTGCGATTTCCTTTGGGATCAATAAAGGATCTATCTGTCTTACAATTTTAGGTATTGAGTTCCACGGCTTAGAAGCATAGTTCTCAAAAAGCTGACCTGTCAATTATCTTTTGAGGAAGACTGTTTAAATTTAAGAGGCCGGCAGAAGAAAACCTGAGAGCCCGGCAGGGTTATAGAACAAGATTGATTCTGTGGTGTACTCTGATCCAGACCATTGAGAGCTTTAAAAACAGGTAAGAGACTTTAAAATCAATTCTAAAAGACAAAGAAGCCATTGGAGAGTAGTTAGTACAGGGGTGATATGTCGCCCTATCCTGGTTTTGGTTAGAAGTCGAGCAGTGGCTTTTGGAATGAGTTGAAGTTTGTCAGTAGATCGCTTTGGAAGGCCAGTAGAAAGTGTATCGCAATAATCTCGTCTATTCAATATAAAGGTGTGAATTAGTTTTTCAGTATCATTACATGACAGAAAGGGACGCACGTTTGCAATATTCCCGGAGTGTAGAAATCCTGCTCTGGTCACTATGGGATTCAAAAATTCAAATCTGAATCAAGTTTGCCGATGACACAAAATTAGTGGGACGGGCTGATAACAGACGAATCAATAGTTAGATCTGAACAAAATACAGATGTTGGCAGATAGATGACAGATGAAATTTAATGTAAGTAAATGTAAAATATTACATGTAGGAAGTAGAAATAATAAATTTAAATATACAATGGGAGGTCTTGAGTTGCAAAGTGCACTGTATGAGGAGGATTTGGGTGTCCTGGTAGACTCATCACTATCATCATCTAGACAATGCACAGGAGCCATTAAGAACTTTGGGCTATATAATGCACTCAGTGGAGTTCAAGTCAAGAGGCTTTCTCCTTCAGCTGTATGATGCGCTTGGGAGGCCTCACATTGAGTGCTGTGTACAATTTTGCTCTCCATATCGTGTGAGGGATGTTAAGGCAATGGAGAGAGTCCAGAGAGGGGCGACTATACTCACTCCAGGTCCGTAGGGTATGAGCTACGAAGAAAGATTGAAATAATTAAATCTTTTTAGCTTAAGTACACGTAGAATGAGAGAAGACATGATAGAAGTGTTTAAAATCTTTAAAGGATATAAGTAAGGTGCTACTTCACAATTAATCCATGAGCAAGGACACATGGCCATAGCTGGAGACTGGTTAAAGGGAGATTTCAGTCTAACATCAGGAAGCATTTCTTTACACAGTGACTTGTGGACATAGGGAACAAACTACATAGTTGTGTAGTTGACAGAAGTACCTTGAAATCTAAACCCGATAGTTATTTCAACACACTATGTGAATAGGAATTTGGCAAGCTTTGCTGGGCCGAGTGGCCTGTTCTTAGCAAAAACTTTCTAATGTTCTTAAATTCCACCTGCCTTCCAGATTTCCATGGGACTTAGGGCCCAATCAATGGCAGTAAGAACAAGTTATCGTCAACCCTCGGGGACTGCTACTGCCAATGCAAAATAACAAGTTTACATGCTTTCCATTGAGAACGTGAAGACTGTATATTGCTGACACAAAAACTGGACAAGTGCAAGTGTACAAACAGATGTACAGGCAGTGCAACAGGACATTGAAGGCTGGGAATTAACTGAGCTATTTTCAGGTTGGTAGGATTTTACTAATGAAAAGCTTTAATGAACTTAGCTGCACTCTGAATGATTTATCTATATTGATGACTTCATTGATGGGACTGAGTATAACACTTTCACATTCACTGTTACAAATCGGGTGCAAAATAACTGTAGGTAGGTTATTATTATGCTTTATTCATTTTAATATCTTCAAACTCAGGGGCTCCGATATTCTACTTAGTCACGTAGTGAAAAATATTGAAAAAACGATCCGCAAACATGAAAGAAAGCAAAAATAAAATCTGTCAAGAAAGAAAATAATAAAGGGCTTTGAGGAGTTTCAAATGGGAACAATAACTGGCTTCGAAAATTGGTGAACTCATTGTTCAGTATGGTAGACCATAATGTCCCTCATCGAAAGGTTTAATTGAGGTTTGTTGGGGTTGTATAGAGAGGACGGAAAGAACACAGGAAAAAAAAAGTCATGGCAACAGCCCACCCTCTTTTATTACCCAAAGTGGTAACTTGGCATGAGAAAGAAAAAGACACAAGCAATTACACAGTGGGAAGGAGAGTCACCAACCAAGGATGGTGTTGTTTTCACCAAGAATGGTTTGGTACTGACCAGGAGCAACATTACCTTTTGGACTAGGAATTGTAGAATTTTTTATTTCTAACTTCAACAGCAAATGAAGATTTAGACGGGCATCTTCTACGGCAAAATTCTATGAATTAAGGAGACAAGTACAGTGCATTCTGGTTAATTGGGTCATCGGTTAATCGGGCAGCCACTTATATGGGACAACCCTTAAAGAACAAACACTAATTGAGAAAATAGCCGAGATTCCCCTCATTTATTTGGAACACTGCCACATAATTGGAACAGGAGTCTTGCTGAACCATTTCTAACTAGCGTCAGTCGTGTGAACTTGTGTGGCCGTTAAGACACTACACAGTGCTTAGAGCAATACCGTCAGTTGCGTGTGTTTGTGTTCAAAAAGTAATGATGACCTATCATTACGTGACAGAAATGGACACACCTTTGCAATATTTCCTAAGTGTAGAAATCCTGCCCTGATCACTTCATGTAGGATTTAAAATTCAAATCTGAATCAAGTTTGCCGATGACACAAAATTAGGGGGACGAGTTGATAACATTCAGGCAGCAGAATCAAGACAGCTAAATCCAGCCAGAATATAGATGTGAGCAGATGAATGACAGATGAAATTTAATATAAGTAAATGTAAAAAGTCTCATATAGGAAGTAAAATATTAAATCGAAATATACCTGGGATCTTTGGTATGTCACCAAAAACTCACAAATTTCTACAAATGTACTGTAGAGAGCATTCTAACTGGCTGCATCACCGTCTGGTATGGGGGGGGATGGGGTGGTGGAGGGGACCACTGCACAGGATCATATTAAGCTGCAGAGATTGTAGATTTAGTCATCTCCATCAGGAGCACTACCCTCCGTGGTATTCAGGACATCTTCAAGGAGCGATGCCTCAAAAAGGCATCATTTATCATTAAGGACCCCCACCCATCAAGGTCATGCCTTGTTCTCATTGCTACCATCAGGAAGGAGGTACAGTGTGTGAACACACACACTCAATGATTCAGGAACAGCTTCTTCCCCTCTGCCATCCGATTTCTGAATGGAATGAGCCCGTGAACTCTACCTCTAATTTTTTAAAAATTTCTGTTTTCGCACCACTTAACTATTTTATATATACTGTAATTCAGTTTTTTTCTTCTCATTATGTATTGCATTGTACTGCTACCGCAAAGGTAAACTTCGCAATGTATACCAGTGATATTAAACCTGATTCTGCTGCCCTTACAGTACCTACTCACACAACTATTTTCACGTTTTACCACCTCATTTTCTAAATTTAAAATATATTGTAGGATTTTAGAGCTATTTTACGAACCATTGTGTATCATGTCAAATCAAAAGAGAAATTCCAAAACCTGTCAACAATTTACTAAAAGCTAAAAACCAAAATCAAGAGCCTGAAAAAGTATTCATCCCCTTTGTATTTACTACACTAACTTTCCACAGGTGTAATACTGTATTCACTAAATTTCATGATGTAGAAAATTGGAGGATCACCTGTTTTCAATGAATTCATACAAATAAATACCCCCTCTCTCTGCAAGGTCCAACAGTATGGTAGATTTTTAATAGACCAAACCAAAATGAAGACAAAGAGCATTCAAGACAAGTGAAGGAGATGATAATAGAGAAGCACAAACTGGGGAAGGGTACAAGACCATCTCAAAGGCGCTGAACATACCTCGGAACTCAGTCTGCCTCCCTAAGCTTAGCCACTGGAGAAGAATGGCACTTGTAACAGAGACTATTGTAACGCCAAGTCACCTGGAGTGAGCTGCAGAACTCAGTGGCTACCAACTGGAGATGAAGTTTATGGCTCCACCATTTCTAAGGCCTTACACAATTTTTTTTGTGTGGAAGAATAGCAAGAAAGAAGCCCTGGCTAAAGAAAAACATATCTTCCTAGTAAAGACTTTGGAAAGCATCACTTGAAAATACTCTAAAGATGTGGAAGACAGTCTTCAGGTCATATGAGACTAAGGTGGAACATTTTGGTCTCAACACTACGTGGTACATATGGCGTAATTCTAAAACTGCATGTCAACCAGATAACACCATCTCTACTGTAAAGTATGGTGGACATAGCATCATGCTATAGGGATGCATTTCAGCAGCAGGGACTGGACATCCTGTCAGGATTGATGGGAAGAGGAATGCTGCTAAATACAGAGAGCTCCAGATCTAAACCTGCTCGCCTCTGCCCGAAAGCTTAAGCTGGGGAGGAAGTTTGTCTTTCAGCAGGACACTGACCCAAAACACTCTGCCAGAACAACAATGGAATGCAGAAAATTGATATCCTCGAGTGGCCCAGTCAGAGTCCAGACCTAACCAGAATAAATATTTCTGCCTGAACCTCAAGATTGCTGTCCGTCTTCACTCACCAACTAACCCGGCATCGCATGAGCAATTTTGCAAGGAGGAATGGGCAAATCTTGCTTCATCATGTTGTGCAAAGCAAATATAGACTTATCAAAAAGACAACTGGCTGTAATAGTTGCGATCGGTGGTTCAGCTAAGTACTGAGGAAAGGGGAATGAATACTTTTGAACTACTCACATTTCAGTTTTTGAAATTTTAGTTTTTTGTGGTTTACAATTTCCCCCTTTTTTGGCCTCTACTGTAAAAAGAGGAGCATGTTATTCACAAATAAAACTTCTCAGTTAAATTGACCGACCTGTGAGTAAAGGACTAGGGTCTGAATACATTTTCAAGGCACTGTATATTTACATTCTCAAACACTAAAACTCAGACTAATTAAATATAATCGTTCATGCCGAGTGACAGGATGGAATCTGAATGATTTTGATTTCTTAAGTAATATTATTCATCAAACCATGTTTTATGCTTTACCAGAAAGCACAAATAAGCGGAACTCCAGTCTCGAGTGTGACCTGTACCACTGCAAGGCTATTCTTGAACTCTACTGGGGGTTGTGGTGGAGCTTGGAGTGGGATTGCTAGCAAGGCTGGCGAACATAAATGAAAGATGGACAAAGCATAAAATTGAAATCTTTATTTCTCCTCTGGTGCTTTTACCAAGACAGATTACAACTCTAGAAACAAACTGGTAACCATAGGAACTGCATAATTGTAAAGCACTCCACAAACCAAGTACCAGAACAAAAATAAACTGCTTCAACAAATGCAGCAGTGTCATGTAACAGCTTGAAACATTGTGAAGTCTTTGAAGCAAAACCTTCCTAATACTGTTCAGATTGAGTCAGTAAATTGAAATATAAGTTGAAATAAATTAACAGGAAAATGAAGACGCTGTTTTTGGCAGTGGTCTGAACAGGCAGGAAGCAACATTAGATTCCCCAAAATTCATTATACTTTTCACCTTCTTCATTTCCCTCATGTCTTTCTGTCAAAAGATTCACTTCCCCATCAACTCCCTCTGGTGCTCTATCCCTTCCCTTTCTTCCATGGCCTTCAATCCTCTCCTCTCAGATTTCCCCCCCTCCTGCTCTCTCTCTCTCACCAACTTTCCAGCTCTTTACTTCACCCTCCGCCCCCTCCCGGTTTCACCTATCACCTACCACCTTGTACTTCTTCCTCCCCTCCCCCTCCCACCTTT
This sequence comes from Mobula hypostoma, assembly GCF_963921235.1. Classification (NCBI taxonomy): domain Eukaryota; kingdom Metazoa; phylum Chordata; class Chondrichthyes; order Myliobatiformes; family Myliobatidae; genus Mobula; species Mobula hypostoma. The sequence continues at coordinate 7,162,419 of NC_086125.1, read as the reverse complement.
CTCACTTTGACTTCTCCCCTTCCTTTCCAATCCTCAAGAAGGGTTCTCAGCCCAAAATATCGACCGTTCACTCCTATCTATAGATGCCACCTGGCCTGCTGAGCTCCTCCAGCATTTTGTGTGTGTTGCTTCGGATTTCCAGCACCTGCAGGTTTTCTTGTTTGTGACTTGCTAACCTGGCTTGTTTATAGATTTTATTTTCTTGCTTTCCCATTTTGTTTCAGTCAATTGTGATAAGCAAAGAGACACAGGTGTCCTCTGTGTTGTCAGATGTGAGGGAAACAAGCGGGGGAGAGGCACCACGTTCAAGGTCCACAGCATGGTCACAACTCTGCCCCGGCTGCTGGTAATGGTTCTTTGGGGGAAAGGGGTAATGAGTGGGTCAGCTCCGAGATGTTTGCAGAACCAGGGGAGATAGAGGTAGCGGAAGATGGCATTAAATATTACAATGAATGCTGTGGGGAATTAGGAGGACATTAGATTAGTAAGTGGAATCTATTTCTGTACAGTGTGGACCATTACAGAGCAGGGTAACATCAGTGTCAAAAGAGCAGAGCACATGGATGGTCACGAGAAAGAATGGGTTCAAGCTTCTCAGTATCAAGCCTTACGACACTCAGCTGTAACATGCAGATGGCACAGAAGTGAGTTAAGGCACAGAGGGGCTGGAGCTGTGCACCAACATTTAGAACGTGGAAACTCATGCCAGGTTCGGGGTAATCTGTCCATAGATGGAAGAGAGAAATTCAGAGGCAGATGTTTTTGCAACACCACTAACCTGTCCCACTCTCTCTCCTATTTAAATATTAAACTCTACCTTAAATTATGTAACTGACTTTGCTTCAATCACTCCTTGCAACAAGCCATCCTGCCCTAAAATTATCCTCAACGTAAAGAAACATTTCGGAAGCATTTCTCACGGATAAACCACAAATGGCCAATGCACTCAATCAAAGGGGACATCAGTTATCAGGAAATAGAGAAATATGTAAATTGTTACAAATGATAAAGTTTATTTTTCAAAATGCACAAACAGAGCTCTCAAATAAAGTTACCTAGCTGAATGAGTGTGACATTTAATGAACAATTTAAGTATTCTTCATGGGCCACCGGCAAACCGTGAGCCATTTGATTAGCCCCCACGCCACTGCTCAGCACAGCAGGCCAGGGTTTGTGCATTTGGCTGCTGACAATCCTGCAGTGTAATTCAGTTCGCGTTCCATCTCTATGCTCTTCCTCCTTGTAATGTGCTCAGCTCTGTGCTGGCTTCCGCAGTCCCAGCACCTCAAAACCATTGGCACGCAATCCGAAAGACAGAGCCAGTGAGCACCAGGTCCTTCTTGCCTTGACGTCAGCGACCAAACAGCTTCCTAGATCACCCCTGTTCAGCAGTTTCTATCTGCCTCATCCGAACCCACTCCGAGTTAAACTCCCACGTTATTCGTTCAGGGTACTCACTCTCCCTCACACCAGAGAGGTGTCACGGGTACCAGACTGGGAGATGAGTGGTTCAGCAGCGAGCTTCTGTCCATTCAAACACTATGCTTTTTGGGACCTGACCGACCGCACAAAATCCATGCAAGAGAATAAAGAACAGCTCAGGTTGTGTAGTGCAGTTGGCAAGCTCCCAATCCGCCCGACAAAGCCAAAGCACTACCAGGGTGAAAAATACAACCCGCGGTTAAAACTTAGGCACAGAATCTATGGCAGGGAAATCGTTGGTAACGGTGCAGTTCGGCAAGCTCTGTCGGATTCTCTGCAGGTCCCCCTCGGAGTAGGGATTCCCGTTCAGGTTGAGCTTTGCCAGGGATGGAAGGCCGGTGCAGACGGCCAAGAGCTTCTCAACAGTGATCTGGTCACAGTACTCGAAGCAGAGGGACTGCAGTGAGCGCAGGTCACCGAGACAGGCCAGGCCCGCGTCAGTCATAGAACAGAAGTTCGTGAGGTCCAAAGTGCGGAGCTGTGTCAGATGCCGAGCGATGTGGCGCAGCGACTCGTCGGAGATGTTGCAGCCGTGAAGCTTGAGGTGGACTACCTCAGACAGGCACTCAGCTGACTTCTCGATGCCCGAGTCAGTGACTCTGTACGTGCCCGACAGGATCAGTACCTTCAGTGCTGTACGGGACGCAAGGTTCTGCAGGTGCTGGTCCGAGAAGTTGGGGACATTGTCCACTTCCAGGTTCTTGATGCGAGGCGGCACACGGGTCCCATTGGCAGCAGCCGCAGCCCTGAACCAGTGCAAGGGAATCTCGCAATGTGTCAGCTCCAGGCTGAGCAGCGAAGGGGGCAGGCATTCATAATTAATGCCCCGCAGGTTCATTTCAATCAGCCGCAGCTCAGTCAGGTTGGGACAGCGTTTTCCGATCTCCAACAGCAAGGCTTCAGTTAGTGACTCATTCTTCTTGACAGAGTGGAGGACACCTTTGATTCTCAGGGTCCTCAGAGTTCCACCCAGGTAATGTCTGACCAGGTGCCAGAGTATCCTTGAGTTTACCTGAAAGAACAGAATCAAATCACAAGTAATCACACAAGAGACACGCTGACTGATGAGACACCAACATTTTCTCGATTGTTACATACAGTGTCGGCCCTGGGCATCTGAGGGCTGCCTTGATTGGGCCAGTATCGGGAAAGTATTTTCTGGGATCAGGGAACCCAGACTGTTCAAGATGAAGCTAAAAAGCACTTCATCATTCAGGCAATGAGACATGATATGATGTTTAAAAGGTGCTGCAATTACATTTACAATGATGTTTGCATACTGCAAAATAACCCCTTAACTTGGACACTGCATGAAATCTTTTAAATTTGGTAGCCTCCGTTCACTACTGAACCATTCAGCAAACCTACAATTATTTCTCTCAAAATTTCAATGCCAAAGTTTTATAGAAATAAATACCTTACCTTGTATGGGGTTAAATTAACATCTTTCCAGAGTCCTTTGTCATAAGCTAATCTTCTCCATCTTTTGCAAACTCTGAGGAAACATAAAGATCTCTCCTGAATTACTCATCACAATCAGACTGTCTTGAAGTTAAAATCCCAATTTATTCCTAGCTAGGTCAGGAGATATATCCTAGACCCAAGGTTAACACTGTCCACCTTCATCCCACTTCCCAGCAACTTCCCAGTTGTCCTTCCCACAACCAAGATCTAAACACTCGGTACCAGCCCCAACCACCTATCTTCTCCTGGGGGTTCACTTATTTAATTCTCCATCATCCTTGTTCATGAGGAGGCAGGTTTGATGCCCCACTCTTTACATTCGCTAGAGGATTGGGCCAGACTCTCCACTCCATAGCTCCTGTCTCCACCCTGACTGCCATGTTTGTAACACTTTCCTCCCCTCCCAAAAGATCTTTACCTTCTACAGGGGGATGAGACGTGGTCAACCCCCTCCCTCCAAACCAGTACACTCTGGTAATGTTTTTCCTCTCTCTCTCATGGGCAAACCGGTCTTTACACCTCACCCGCATTGGAAACAAGCTACCACTTTACTGTTCTCTGCCAGCCGGTGTCTCCTTGAACACCCCTCCCCAATCTGATCTGGACGACTTCTCTTTCTCCTCACCCTTGACGTGACTCCCCCCACCCCCCCGCAAGCCGGTTTCCCCCCATCTCCCCGTGGGAGCTACCTCTCCATCGGGCCCACCACCAGCCAACCCCAACTCTCACGGACGGGGCCTGTCGCAACTCCTCCAGCCGCCCGCCCCCTCCCACCTTCCAGGCGGCGGCTCTATTTCCTGCCCCGACACCCACCTCCATTCCCCCTTCCTCCAACCTTCCCTGGTGCACTAGGCCTGACAGCTACCACCCTGCCTTCCCTTCCCTCAGGAATGAGGGAAACTAGGCCTCTCACCCCCCCTCCTCCTCTGTCTCTCTCGCCCCCTCCCTTCCTCCGCACCCCCATTCCGGGCGGACCCACATCTCCCACTTCCACCGCCAGCTCCCGCCCGGCCCCGCCAGCTCAGTACCTGCTGATGCGGAGCAGGTCCCGGGTGGACAAGTAGGACAGGATCTCCACTAGCACGTTCTCGGGCAGCGAGTTCAGCGTCGCATTTTCGAATAACACCGCAGCCATTTTCAGCCGGAGACACAAAGTGGACGACAACATCCGCCTTCCGGAGAAGGGCCCAAATCCCGCCCCGCCGCCGGCCTCCCTGAACTGCGCCGCCAGCCGGCTCGGATCCGCAGAGCCCCGCCGTCGGCCGGGAACCGTAGCGCCCCCCACCGGTCCGGAGTAATGGAGCTCTTCGTGATTCAAGATGGTTTAATATTATTTTCAGCACACAGGTGGAAAGGAGCACGAAATGATTGTTACTTCAGATCCGATGCAGAACAAAATAAAAAACACAATAAGATAAAGAATACAATAATAAAAACACAAGAAATACAAATACATAAGATAGCTTATATACATAAATTGTATGTGCATAAAGTGACACTAGGTTCAGGAGTGTGCAGATAAGGTGACTTTGACAGGAAACGATTAACTAGTGATGCTTGGGGTTGTGGTGGGGTTAGTGGGTGTAAGTATTGATTATCCTTACTGCTTGGGGAAAGTAGCTGTTTTTGAGTTTGGTGGTCCTGGCAGGAATGCTGCTTGGCTCCTCCTGAATGCAAATGAGACACACAGTCCAAAGGCCGAGGTCCCTTGATGCCATTGCTGGCCTTTTTACAGCTTCTTCCTGTATTTTTGTCCTCGATGGTGGGAAGACAGGACGCGTTGGGCAGTTTTGACTAACCTTTGCAGAGCCTTCCTGTCCATGGCAGTGCAGTTTCTGTACAATACACTGCAGATGCTCTCTACTGCGCAGCTGTAGAGGGTCATGACTATTGATGTGCATTGTCTAGCTCTCTTCAGCTTCCTCAGAAAGTAGAGGCTGTTGTGACTGTGATCAAAGTCACCCCGTGAGATACTGAAGCTGGTGCTATATAAGTCTTTATTCATCATAACAAGCAGGCACTCCTCTATACACCCTCTCAGTAGAGTGTCACAAACTCATTTTTATGCCCTTAAGATCAAAGGTGATTCAACACAATTTCAATAGTTACAATATCATTTATTTCAATACTTTGGGTCGACAATGTTTCCTTTGAGTTACATACCTACAGTGGGAGACGCCTCTGAATGTTCAAAAAGCCCTGTTGGGACAAACTAATTGACACAGATATTCTAAAAACAGAGAGCCAGATGCCCAAGATGAGTGCCTGTGAGAGCCGACATTCTGCGTACACAATAGATCAGCTATTGACCACAACTGTACCTGTGACCGTGTTTGATATGCTGAATGACATCATCAGCCTAGTCTGCCAGCTTGAATTCAAGTCACAATGGTGCAAATAACTCAGCCATGTTGCCTGGTTTGACGCAGGCCCAATTAACATGACCCCATTGTTTTATCAATTGGCTGATATAGATGCAAATATATCATGGTCACCATTTTGCACACCATATCTTAGTTTGTGGGCCAGCCTGTGCTTTTATCTTCAATTTACTGCTTGCAATTTATGTTCAGCATGGATAACTGGTTCTTATGTGAGTATAGCAGATATGAATCCAGATAACTCCAGAATACTCCAGCAGTGGTGTTGGTGAGCTTTCTTGTCTGTATAGGATGTGTTGTGGGACCATGAGAGGCTGTACGAGATGTGCAGTCCCAGGAGTGTGAAACTGGTCAGTTTCCACTGCTGTGCCGCCGACGTAAAGTGAGGTGTGCATCGTGCAAGTTCTCCTCCAGCCGGTAACCAGCTCCTTTGCCTTGTTGACATTAAGGAAGAGGTTATTTGCCTGTCACCAGGCCTTGAGCTCTTCCACCTTCTCTCTATAGGATGTCTCACTCATTGTTGTTGATGAGGCCCACCACTGTCGTATCATCAGCAAACCTGACAATATGATTACTTAGGGTGTATGGCCGTGCATCATGTGTGAGAAGATTAACAGTGGTAGGCTCAGGCCACAGCCTGGGGGGGTGGGGGGGCAGGTAGCGAGTTCCTCATACTTTACCCAGAAGGTGTCATTGACAATTCATAACTACCCATTGCAGATAAATTAGCCAAAGACCTCGGGCCCATTTTAGCTTTGTTCCACTGTTTGATGAGGGCTGCTATTCTTTGTTCTGCCCACAATTATTCCAACTCTGCATAACGTGATGAGACCATGTCCACATTTCAGATGCTGAGACCACACCAAGAGCTTTCTCATTACCGATCAATGACGGCAAAGACTGATTTCAGCCTCGGCAAGATTCAAGGACAGGCATGTTTCACACGAGTGACAAGGTGAGTGTACGTTTATTGTTGATACTTAACTCCCACAAAGTGATTTTTAAAATAATGTGCACAAAGTTTAATTCCCAATGTTTAAGATCCTGCCACATCTGCAAACATACAAAAATAATACAACTCAGAGTAACAGGAACAAAATCACAACATTGCATTGAGTTACTGCAGCAGATATTTAAAGTAATCGACGTGTCTATCGAATTGCAGTAGTCTAGACGCTGACTGTGTTGATCAAACACTGACAAGATGAGTCTGTACTTGTGCAGTTCCGGTTACACAAACTGCCCGAGACAAGGCACTAGCTGACAGAGAGAGATGTGCACGAATGTAAGGGTTATTCACAAAGCCGTATCGATAAAACATTAGGGGAACATACTAAAATATGACTAGTTCAAAAATATTTTAATGCACAGCGCTAACTTGTTTTACTAGTCCCACAGGTAGAAATGAGAGCAGGAAATTGCAACCGTCGCATGGGAGTCATCCAAAAATACAACAGATAAAAAATATAAATGAGGTGACTAGGGGTAAAAGATGTGCATTCCACAGCTGTTTAACTGAATGATCAATACAGAGGACACGAACACTAGGCAGACCAAAAAAACACAAAAGAGGGAAGAGAGAAAGTGAAAAACACATGGCAAAGACAGACAAAAATGACCGCATGTACCATTCCGTTCAAATCCCGTCATCCATTGAGCAAAGGCACATCAACAAGGTGAAGCAGAGACCAACGAGAGGAATGCACCCCTCCCTGAGGTAGCCTGTCCTCTACCTTCTCTCCAGTCCAAGTTTTCCACTGGCTTCTGATGTCCACTCACTCTGGCGTAGTGGTGGTGGCACCGCCCGTTCTCACGTTGTGCGTTGGCAGCGTTGCTGGGATGAGCTGGCATTCAGCACCCGAGTACCTAGGTCACCCACCCATCAGTGGGGTTTTGGCACATGCCCATCCACATAGAAGTTCCTGGTGATTTTAGGCAGCGTTAACTCCATGCCATCCAGTTCTTTGGTGAGGATGATCTGACATCCCAGCCGGGAGTTGAGCTGTAGGACAGGTGCCATGTCCAGCATGTCTTCCTCCCTGGAAACAAACACACTAATTTCAATGTCTTTCCTCTTTGCAAACTCTGGTGCATCGGTAAAACTGTCACAAAATATCTGACCATATTTTGGACGCATTTTGCCGTAACTTCCTACCCTCCGTGATGAGAGAAACGGACTGTTTCATCATCACATTTTAATTACATTCTTACTGCAGTAGAATTGTCTCTTCCCATCACCCTTGCAACTCTAGTTTAACCCCACTAGCAAACCTTCCGCCTAGGATACTGGTCCCTCCCCCCGTCAGGAGCAAACTGCGCCATTTGCATAAGTCCCACCTTTCCCAGAAGAGAGTCCAATGATATAAAAATCTGAAGGCCTCGCTCCTGCATCATTTCTTTAGCCACGTGTTAAGTTATATTATCTTCCTATCTCTAGACTCACTAGCATGTGGCATGGGTAGCAATCCTGAGATCACCGTCCTGGAGGTTCTATCCTTCAACCTAGCAATCAACTCTCTGAACTCACTTTACAGGACCTCGTCACCATTCCTGTCCACCTTATTGGTACCAAAGAGGGTCACAACCTTTGGCTGTTCACTTTAGCCTTTCAGAATGCTATAGATGCTGGTCCTGACACCTGGAGGCAACATACCATCCAGGAATGTTGTTCTCATCCACAGAACCTCCTACACGTTCCCCTAATCAATTCATAATGAAAGTATTCGATCTCCTGTCTTTGTACTGAAAGCAAAGAGGATGCACTAGGCGGCAGTGATGTTTTCTTGCTTTAGGAGAAACACACACCAGCTTTGATTTACCTCCAAATTATTTTAAATTTATAAGGTATATGGAGCCCGATATATGGAGTCCAAATTTAAAAGTATATGGAGGAATTTAAGGCGGGCGGTTATATGGGAGGCAGGGTTTAAGGGTCGGCACAACAATGTGGGCTGAAGGGCCTGTGCTGGACTGTTCTATGTAAATTGAGCTAATGTTCTTCATTACTGTTAAATCAACTTATTGTCAAATAACTGTTTCCCAGCTTTTCGACCACAAGATACAGGAGCAGAACCCTTTCAGCCCATCCAGCCTGCTCTGCCATTGAATCAAAACTTATTTTCCTTACGACCTCATTCTCCCATCTACTCCCTTATGAATTAAGAACTTATCAACCTCTGTCTCAGATACACACAATGGTTTGGCCTCCACAGCCCTCAGTGGCAAAGAATTCAACAGATTCACCACTCTCTGGCTGAAGAAATTCCTCCTCACCTCAGTTTTAAAGGGACGTTCACTTGATTCTGAGGCTGTGCTCTCAGTTCCTAGACCCTCTACTGATGGAAACGTCTTCTCCAGATCCACTCTATCCAGACCTTTTAGTATGTACATTTCAGAATTCTAGGGATTTTGTCTCCTTCACTAATGTTAATCAACATGTTTGTTGATTACATTACTCTTAATCACCGTTTGCCTGCTTTTATTATAACTAAATTAATTTGATCGAGGTGCAAAGATGATAGTGGCACAAAGTGGAAGACCAAAGTCATTTTCCCAGACAGAAATAGCCAATATGAGAGGACATAACTTTAATATGAGGGGTTTCCAGCCTGGGGTCCATGGCATAAAAAAGGCTGGGGAACCCTTGATTTTGGGGAAAGTGTGGGGGGGATGTCAGGGGTAGGTGTTTTTATTTAAATCACACAGAGGGTAATGTGTGCATGCATTGCACTGCTATGGGTGACGGTGGAAGCAGACTCTTAGATAGGCACATGGATGAAAGAAAAAAGGGGTTTTTATGTTCACGGTTCTAAATATAAATATAGCATGTGAATGAGGCCATTAACTGTACATTAACTATTAATGAGGCTATTAACATAACTGACGTTACTCAGGCAACCACCTCGGGCCCGCATGTGCTCCGCCACCCTTAACAATGACTCGTGTTCAGGAAGTAACCCAGATCAGAACCCTACCTAAACAGCAGAAAGAATTCACCAGGATCAGGAGAGTTCATTATCAGAGGCATTCAAATATCGCTTCAGAACCAGATCTAAGGTATTAGAATTGGCTTTATAATATGTTTATCTGCTCCCTTCCTGTGTAATACATTTTGATTTTTAGAGGAGCTTGAACCACACAATCAGGCTGTGTGGGTGACACTTCACCACTGAGAAGGAGTGGGATCACAAAACTGGGATTCCAGCATTCAAAGCTACTGGTAGATGGGTGTCATTATCCCCACACACTGTAAATATTGTAAACACAAGAGATTCTGCAGATGCTGGAAACCCAGAGTAACACCCAACAAAAATGCTGGAGGAACTCAGCAGGGCAGGCAACATCTATGGAGACATAGAGAGCCATTTCTCGGGCCTCTTTATTCCCCTCCATAGATACTGCAAATATTGCACCGTGATTCTAATTGTGAAGACTTTTTTTTAAAAATGGAAGCTGTAATACGTTACATCATGAATTAGGAAGTTAGTGTGTCTATGCTGCAGAGTGTGGATATAACAATTTTTTTTTTACCTTTCAACTGGTTCAGGGAGTTTGTCGAAATGCTCTTCATCTACATAGACGTGGCAAGTAGAACATGCCAATGAAGCTTCACAAGCACCTTAAGAGGGAAAACAAATGATACATTACATTGGCTCCCTTCTCTTTTCCTTCACGCTCATCACCTCCATCTGGGTCCCCTCCTCCTTTGGTCCACTCTCCTCTCCAATCAGATTCCTTCTCTTCAGCACTTTACCTCTTCCACCTATCATCTCCCAGCTTCTTACTTCAGGCCCCCTCCCCCACCCACCTCTCACCTTTTTTTCACCTATCAGCTGCCAGCTTTACTTCTCCTCCACCCCTGACTTCTTCCCCCCTTCCCCTCGAAGTCCTGATGAAGGGTCTCAGCCCGAAATAACGACTGTTTATTTCTCTTTATAGATGAAACCTGACTTGCTGAATTCCTCCAGATTTCCAGCATTTGCAGAATCTCTTGTTTTGGGATGTTGGGAGGAAGAGGGGCAAGGGACAGCTCACAGACATCATGTAGTCTCTCTCTCTCTCTCACACACACACGATTACTGATGACTGGTGAGTAGTTACAGGCAGTACATTCATTGAAAAGATTTATCAGAGGGCAGACGTTCAGTGCATGGGTGAGAAGCAGCACCCACTGTCAGCTCCTGAACTGGCGTGATTACAGTAACGTTACACTGGGATGCAGATCGAATCCGCTATCTCCACAGCAGCATATTTAGCGGTCTGAAGCTCACCTTGTGAGGACATGCGAGACAACGTATTTGTATTCTTCCAGAAGATAACAGGGCACATCTGCCAGCAGGACGAGTTAGATTGTGCTTTCCTCACCCTTACCTCCAGGGAAGGACAACATTGACCCTCACACCAGAATTTAGAGGAATGAGAGATTACAAGTATTTCATCTCCCTGTGAAGGAACAAGGGGATCTCAGCATCCATGTCTATATAGCCCTCAAAGCTGCTGTGCAAGTTGATGAGAATGTGTATGGTGTGTTGGCCTTCATTAGTTGGAGGATTGAGGTCATGAACAATGAGGTAACGCTGCAGCTCTATAAAACTCTGGTTAGACCACACTTGGGAGTATTACGTTCAGTTCTGGTCGCCTCATTACAGAAGGATATGGAAGCTTTAGAGAGTGCAGAGAGATGTACCAGGATGCTGCCTGGATTAGTGGGCATGACTTATGAGGACAGGTTGTCTGAGCTTTGGGCTTTTCTCTTTGGAGTGAAGGAGGATGAGAGGTGACTTGATGGAGGTGTACAAGATGATAAGACGGATAACTAGAGCAGACAGGCAGAGCCTTTTTCCCCAATGGCTGATATCAGACGGCATAATTTTAAGGTAATTGGAGGGACGTACAGGGGAGATGGCAGAAGCAGGTTTCTTTTACAGAGAGTGCCTGTCATGCACTGCCCCTGGTGGTGGTAGAGGCCAATGCATTAATGGCATTTAAAAGACTCTTAGAAAGGTACATGGATTAAAAGAAAAATGTAGGGCTATGTGGGAGGAAAGGGTTAGGTGGATATTAAATTTAGTTTAATGGCTGCAAGGCTTGTACTGTTCAATGCCCTATGTTAACCAACCCTTGTTGTGGAACCATATTTCACATAAATTGCCTGCACGTAACTGTTTAATAACTACCTCTATTGGGTAAGTGTGGGGAAATTCAGATCAGGTATATCATCATGCTTTTAGCAAAGTGTGAAAGAATTTGAGTAAAGAAAGTATACTGAAGATTAGTAACACAAAAGATTCTGCAGATGCTGGAAGTCCAGAGCAACACACACAAAATGCTGGAGGAACTCAGCAGGCCAGGGAGCATCAATAGAAATGAATAAACAGTCGACTTTTGAGTCAAGACCCTTCTTTGGCTTTGTGGCAAAGTTTGCGGACGATACGCAGATAGGTGGAGGGGTAGGTAGTGCTGAGGAAGCAACGCGATTGCGGCAGGACCTAGACAAATTGAAAGAATGGGGGAAATAAAAGTGGAAGACGGAATACAGCATTGGGAAATGTAGGATAATGCATTTTGGAAAAAGGAACAATAGTGCCGAGTGTTATCAAAGTGGAGAGAAGGTTCAAACATCAAGAGGTGCGGAGGGACCTAGGAGTCCTCATACAAGACTCCCAGAAGGCAAATGCAATGTTGGCATTTATTTCAAGGGGAATAGAATATAAAAGCAAGGAAATAATGCTGATGCTTTATAAGACACTAGTCAGGCCGCACTTGCAATATTGGCAAGTTTTGGGCCCCATACTGTATCTCAGAAAGGAATTTTTTTTGGCCAGACAGTAGTGAATCTGTGGAATATTCTGCCACAGACTGCAGTGGAGTCCAAGTCTGTGGGTATACTTAAAGCAGAAGTCGATCATTTCCTAATTGGTCAGGGCATCAAAGGATATGGCGACAAGACAGGTGCATGGGATTGAGTGAGATCCAGGATCAGCCATGATGAAATGGCAGAGCAGACTTAATGGACTGAATGGCCTAATTCTGCTCCTATGTCTTATAGTCTTCAGGATTGGAAAGAAAGGGGGAGAAGCCAGAATAAGGGGGTGGAGGGAGGGGAAGGAGTAAAAGCTGAAAAAGGTGATTGGTAAAGTCAGATGGTTGGCAAAGAAAGTATGAAGCAGGGAGGTGATAGGTAGAAAAGGTAAAGGGCTGGAGTCGAAGGAATTGGAGAGGAGAGGTGAGTGGACCATGGGAGAAGGTGAAGGAGAAACACTAGGGAGAGGAGTTAGGCAGGAGAAGAGGAGAGGAGAGAGGGCAGCCAGAGTGGGGAATGAAAGAAGAGTGAAAGGGGAAGAGGAAAAATTACTGGAAGCTAGAAAAACCGATCTTCATGCCATCAGGTTGGAGGCTACCTGGAGAGAATGACGTGTAGCTCTTTCAATCTGAGAGGCGCCCCATCGTAGCAGTAGAGGCGGCCATGGACTGACATGTTGAAATGGAAATTGGAATTAAAATGATTGACCTCCGAGAAATCCTGCTTTTTGCCAAGGTGCTTAGCAAAGTGGTCACCCAATCTGCATACCAAATTGAAGATTAGTATGTGCTTCATTGAGACTACCATCTGAAGTTCAGTGGGAGTCATTCTCACCAAAGTAAGGAGCTCAAGTCATACTCCAGAGACTTTACAAAAAGCTGGGCTGACTAACCCAGGGCAGGACTCTCGAGTTTCTTTTTGGATGGATGTTGAAGCAAAGGTCTATCCTTTCCCACTCAGGTAGGGACAAAAGATCCCCCATCATTATTAGAAGAGTTCAGTCTGGTTCCCTGAGCAATATTCCCCCCTCAACCGATGTCACTAGGTCAATGTATCAATGTCTTTGAAGAAACTGCACAAGTTAAGAATTTAAAGTTTTCTCCAATAAATACTTGCCTTCCAGATCAATCCCGTGATTTTGCGCTAAGTAGAGAATATTGTCTCCTACTTTCCCCCTCACAGGTATTCTCTGCCCCGATCGGTCGATGAAAGTTACATTTACTCTGAAACAAGGAGGAAGACGGCCTGTAATATCAGTATTTATTCATGGTCAAAGTTAACTCATGAGGTGCCACGGAAGCGTTGCAGTTATCACAGCTCGGGGCAGCAAAGTTCAATTCCTGCCTTCTCTGAAAGAAGTCCCTACATTTATATATCTGCCTGTTACAGTTAACACTTGTCAATTTTCTCCTGAAGATGAATTCCTAATGGGTGACGGATTCCACGAGTTTCATTGAGCGCCTGCGATCGTAGCTGTGGCTGTGACAAATGCTTTCTCTCAGAAGTCACTTCCACAGCCACGTGTCCGCGCTGCAAACTCACAGAAGGTTAGAAGCCTGGTTACGTTCCATATCATGCCCTGTTGCTGAGCTGCATCACGGCCTGGTACGGAAACACCAATGCCTTTGAACACAAAATCCTACAAAAGGTAGGGGATTCAGCCCAGTACAGCAAGGGTAAAGCCCTCCCAACCACTGAGCACATCTACATGAAACGTTGCTGTAGGAAAGCAGCATCCATCATCAGAGATTCTCACCACCCAGGCCACGCTCTTTTCCCACTGCTGCCATCAGGTAAAAAGTACAAGAGCCTGAGAACTCGCACTACCAGGTTAAAGAACAGTTACGACCCCACAACCATCAGGTTCCTGAACAAAGGGGGTCAATCTCACTCACTTGTCCTTTCACAGTTTGTCATCTAATGATCCTATTCACAGTTATGGTTCTATGGATTTACAAAATATGCCTGCAGGAAAATTAATTTCAGGGTTGTATATGGTGACATACAGTTGAAAGAAAAAGTTTGTGAACCCACTGCAATTACCTGGTTTTCTGCATTAACTACTCATAAAATGTGGTCTGATCTTCATCTGCCATTATAGACACAATCTGCCTAAACTAATAACACATAAACAATTGTACTTCTTCTCGTCAATACTGAGTACACCGTTTAAACAATCACAGTCTAGGTTCAAAACAGTATGTGAACCCTTGTATTTAATAACTGGTAGAATCTCCTTCAGCAACAATAACCTCCACCAAATGTTTTCTGCAGCTGCTGATCAGACTTGCAGAACGGCGAGGGAAAGTTTTAAATCATTCCTCCATTCAATATTGTTTCAGTTCATCAATATTTCTGGGATACCTCGCGGGAACAGCCACAGCATCTCAACTGGGTTAAGGTCTGGCCATTCCAAAACATGGATTTTCATCTTTTTAAACCATTCTGTTGTTGATTTACTCTTGTGTTTCAGATGATTGTCTTGCTGCATCATCCGACTTCTATTAAGCATCAGGTGACGGACCACTACCCTGACATTCTCCCGTAAAATATCTTAATACAAATTTGAATTCATTGTCCTCTCAATGATTGCAAGCTGTCCAGGCCCTGAGGTAGCAAAGCAGCTCCAAACCACGATGCTCCTTCCACCATGATCCACAGTTGGGATGAGGTTTTGGTGTTGGTGTGCAGTGCCCTATTTCCTCCAAACATAGCGGTGGTGTGCATTTCTGTCAACAAGTTCAACTTTTGTCTCATCTATCCACAGAATATTGTCCCAGCAGCATTGTGGAACATCCAGGTGGTCGTTTGCAAACTTGAGATATGCAGCAATTTTTTTTTTTTTTTTGGAGAACAGTTGTTTCCTCTGTGGTGTCATTCCATGAGCACCGTTCTTGTTCAGTGTTTTACTTGCAGTGGACACATGAACAGATACTTCGGTAAGTTCTAGCAATTTCTGCAGGTCTTTTGCCATCACCTCCTTTAGCATTGCACCTTGTGCTCTTGGTGTGATCTTTGCAGGACGCCCACTCCTAGGGAGAGCAGCAACAGTACTGTATTTCCTCTGTTTGCAGACAATTTCTCTTCCTGTGGACTGATGAACACTCAGGTCTTTGGAAATGTTTTTATAGCCTTTTCCAGCTTTCTAAATTCTTCTTCTAAGGTCCTCAGAAAGTTGTTCTGATTGAGGCTTAGTGCAAGTAAACAGTTCTTTCTTTAGAAGTAACCTGACTTTGTGCAACTTTTTTTATAGGGCAGGGCACCTCTACAACCCATACCTCCAATCTCATCTCATTGATTTGAACACCTAAACTCCCAAAAAAAATTGTAGAAAGCATCAACCCAGAGGTTCAGATACTTTTTTTGAATCTAGACTGTGACTGTTAAATGTGTGCTCAGTGTTGATGAGAAGTGCAATTGAATGTTATTAGTTTAGGCAGATTGTGTTTATCTATTATCGTGACATAGATGACAGCCAGACCACATGGCTAACACGAGGGGGGATTATTTTAAGGTAGTTGGAAGTAGGTACAGAGGGGATGTCAGGGGTAGGTTTTTCACACAGAGTGTGGTGGGTGCGTGGAATGCACTGCCGGCAGCAGTGGTGGAAGCAGATACAATAGGGTCTTTTAAGAGACTCTTAAATAGGTACATGGAGCTTAAAAAAATAGAGGGCTAGGCACTAGGGAAATTCCAGACAGTGTCTGGAGTAGGTTACGTGGTCAGCACAACACTGTGGGCCAAAGGGCCTGTAATGTGCTGTGAATATCTATGTTTACATTTTATGAGCAATTAATGCAGAAAACCAGGTAATTACAAAGAATTCACTAACTTTTTCTGGCAACTGTATATAGATTCTGATAATGAAATTTACTTTGAACTTGTACTTTAGTGTAACTTCACCACTGGGAATTATGATGAGCTCATTGTTAGTCTGCAGATCTACATCACAAGGAAATGCACAACTCAGCATGATGCAGCACATTCAGGAGGTGGACAAGGAACTGGACTGAACTGATGGCAGTGCAGAATGCTGGCGCCCCAATGTCATCGTCATAGTCATAGTCACACTTTATTGATCCCGAGGGAAATTGGGTTTTGTTACAGTTGCACCAACCAAGAATAGAGTATAAATATAGCAATATAAAACCCTAAATAGTTAAATAATAATATGTAAATTATGCCAGGAAATAAGTCCAGGACCAGCCTATCGGCTCAGGGTGTCTGACCCTCCAAGGGAGGAGTTGTAAAGTTTGATGGCCACAGGCAGGAATGACTTCCTATGACACTCAGTGTTGCATCTCGGTGGAATAAGTCTGTGGCTGAATGTACTCCTGTGCCCACCCAGTACATTATGTAGTGGATGGGAGACATTGTCCAAGATGGCATGCAATTTAGACAGCATCCTTTTTTCAGACACCACCGTCAGAGAGTCCAGTTCCATCCCCACAACATCACCGGCTTTACGAATGAGTTTGTTGATTCTGTTGGTGTCTGTTACTCTCAGCCTGCTGCCCCAGCACACAACAGCAAACATGATGGGTTTCTGTACTTACACATCGGCAGAATTCTCAGGTTTCTGATTTGAATCCTCACACTGAGAGACATCTGGAAACAAAAAGAGGGGTCAATGTGTTTAAGCCAACTACTCAATGTCACACTGAAGTCACCCATCTGCCAGTTCACAAGCAACTTGGGAAAGCAATTAAACCTCAGGTGAACGGCTTACTTCTATAGTATAGCTGAGTAAATTAAAATCAGGATATTTAATCTATTTCAATCCATAAGAACACTTTCAGCCTGTCATTTTATTAGTTCACATGGTAGAGTAACATATTAACTAAATTACTGGAGTAGTGATCCAGAGAAACAGCTCACATTCTCTCATGAAGCTAACACATTTTAATTTAATTAATCAAACGAGTCTGAAATGAGAAAATAATATCAGTACAGTACTAGTAAAAAAATGGATCAGCATCCTTCGGCAAGAAAATCTGCAATCCTTAACCGATCAGCGTGTAGACTCCTTATCTACCACTGAAAAGAGCCAAGCTTAGTCGTTCAGGTCAAAGACCCTTCATCAGGAGTAGGAATAATTGTATTGCTCTGTTGAGAGCTGGGATGGACCCAGAGGGTTCCTTCTGTGTCATAACAAATCTGAAATATATAAATTCTGAAAGGGATTTGATCCAAAATTAAATCCAAAAGTTTCAGATGCTGAGAATCTGAAATTAATTTTGAAAAACAGTGCCAGCGAATGCATGAGGTTTCTCTGAGTGCTCTGCTTTTCTTCCATGTAAGATGTATGGTCAGTAGCTTAATTGGTTGTTGCTGTTTGTCCCACGATTACCCTAGGGTTAAATCGGGAGTTGCTGGGCGGCACAGCGCCAAGGACCAGAAGGGCTATTCTGAGCTGTACCTCAGTAAATAAATAAAATGCCTAACTGGTCAGGCAACATCTATGGAAAGCAATTTGTGATTGGTGTTTGGAAATGATTTTGTATTGTAACTCAGAGGACATGTTAACAATGAAAAGTAGTAATGAAAGACATTTTTAAATAATAATTACTGCTGATATCATCCAAATGCTACAAGGAACCTTCTGAATAATATTCAGGGGAGATCTGATTCTGAATGGATTCTGCCAAGTTATTAATTTGTGCATGTATACGTTTTAAAAGCAGTGGCAGTAACCGGCCAGGCAGTCAGAAGTACATTCCAGGGGAAACGTAGATTTAGTTGATGGGAGGTTAGACAGGGTCGGAGTCAGCAATGCTGTGCGAGTCAAAGAGATGGTCAGTGATGGGCACTCTGAAGATCACCTCAGTCAAACATGACACCAATGACATTAATCATCTGTTCCGCCTACCTTCCACACAGGGATACTATAATACACACCTTCCCCTCCCCTTCCAGCTCCTGCTTCTTCCCGCCGGTCACCGCTCCCCCACCCCCCCAATCTGAGAGGGGTAAGTGCCTACCTGTATGGTCCGCCTTTCCGTTGAACTCACACGGCCGGAGGTGGAAGGCTTGGTGCTGAGCCAAGCAGAACCGCGACTCCGGCCGCCGGGACGCGCACCAACGGGCGGCCTTCACGGCCATTCTGAGACATCGCCGAACCCCGATGGCCGCCGCCATGCCAGTACCACCACGTGATCGACGCGTCACGTCGGCTCCGCCCTCTTAAAGGGAAGGAGATGACTGGTTCTTAAAGGGAAAGACCCTTTTGGCAGTCCCTCGGGCTGAGGATAACTTGTTTCCACGCCGAGTCCTGATTAGAAGATGCCAATTTTGTTCATACGAGGTCACTGTACAATAGTGATCCTGGTCCAACAAAATTGGACAACAGACTCTCCTACAATGATTTAACATAAAGTGGTGCTAGAAAGTTTGTGAACCCTGTAGAATTTTCTCTATTTCCGCATAAATATAACCCAAAACGTGATCAGATCTTCACGCGCCCGAAAACCAGATACTGTAAAAGAGAAACCAATTAAATAACACAACCATTATGATTGTTCATTTATTTATTGAGAAAAATTATTCAATATTACATGTATTTGTTGGAAGAAGTATGTAAACCTCTGGGGTAATGCCTTCTACAAAAGCTATTTGGAGGCAGGTGTTCCAATCCATGAGGTGAGATTGTAAGTGTTGGTTGTGAAAAACTCTGCCCTATAAAAAAGGACACACAATGGTTACTGACTGAGCCTGCTGTTCTCAAGAAAGATCTATTTATCTGCACCATGTCTCGATCAAAACAACCTTCAGAGGACCTTAGAAGAATTGTACAGGTGCATAAAACTGGAAAAGGCTACTAAAGCATTTCTAAATACCTGAGTATTCATCGGTCCACAGAAATAGAAATTGTCTAGGAATGGAGGAAATTTAGTACTGTTGCTACTCTCCCTGGAAATATCACACCAAGATCACAACGTGCGATGCTGAAGGGGGTGACAAAGAACCCAAGGGTAACAGAAAAAGACCTGCAGAAATCTCTAGAATTTGCTAAAGTATCTGTTCTGTTCATGTCTCCACTACAAGAAAAACAATGAACATACATGGAAGAACACCATGGAGGAAATCACTGCTCTCCAAACAAAAAAAAAACATTGTTGCACACCTCAAGTTTGCAAAAGACCACTTGGATGTTCTACAATGCTTCTGAGACCATGTTCTGTGGACGGATGGGACAAAATTTGGACTTTTTGACAGAAAAGCACACCGCTATGTTCAGAGGGAAAAGGGCAATGGACACCAACACCAAAACCTCATCCCAACTGTGAAGCATGGTGGAAGGAGCATTATGATTTGGATCTGCTTTGCTACCTCAGGGCCTGGACAGCTTGCAGTTGTTGAGGGAACAATTAATTCAAATTTGTATCAAGACATTTTACATGAAAATGTCATGCTAGCAGACAGTTACCTGAAGCTTAATAGAAGTCGGATAATGCAACAAGACAATGATCCGAAACACAAGAGTGAATCAACAACAAAATGATTTTAAAAGAAGAAAATTATTGTTTTGGAATGGCCAAGTCAGAGTCCAGACCTTAACAAACTTGAGATGCCGTGGCATGACCCAGAAAGGGTTGTTTATGCAAGGTATCCCAGAAATATTGATGAATGAAACAATTTTGTATGGAGGAATGCTCTAAAATTCCTTCTCACCATTGTGCAAGTCTGATCACATTTGGTAGAGGTTATTGCTACTGAAGGAGGTTCTACCAGTTACTAAATTCACACTTTTTCCTGCCTCGGCTGTGAATGATTAAACAAAGTGTTCAATAAAAACATGAAAAGTGCAATTGTTTGTATGTTATTAGTTTAGGCAGATTGTGTTTGTCTATTATTGTGACTTGGGTGAAGATTAGACCATATTTTGAGTAAATAATGCAGAAAACCAGGTAATTGCAGAGTTCACAAACCTTTTCTTGCAACTACACATCCAGTTTGTCAAAATTTTAGATGTCGCGCTGAATAACCCCACACTCCTAAAGTGCTGCCGTGCTTTCTTTGCAATTGCACTTACGTGCTAGGTCCAGGGCTGCTCCTCTGAAATATTAACATTCAGGAATTTAAAGTTGCTAACCCTCTCCTGAAGTCCGAGTTTAAAGATCTCAGTGAACATATCAGCCAGTTAGTTAGCACGGGCCTTCAGTATGTGGCCAAGTATCTCACCTGGTCCAGATGCTTTCCATGGATTCATCCTTGTGAATTCTGCCTGCACATCAGCTTCAGAGACTGAGATCATTGGATCATCGGGGCATGTGGGGATTCAATGGTTTCTCCATGTTCTAACAGCCAAAGCGAGCGTAGAAGGCATTGAGCTCATCTAGACGCAAAATCCTGTTGTTTCCCATATCACTTGATTTAACCTCGTAGGAGGTGATAACATTCAAGCCCTGGACTGAAGCAGGGATCAAATTCTGAAAATGGGGTTTGCCACTCAAGATTCAAATAGGAATTTCTATACCAAAAATGTGGTATGTTATTAGAATTTTCTAAGATGGCTGTAAAGGTTCTGCTACTGAATTAACAGCATGTAGCTATGATTTCACTAAATTGTTGAGCTTGTTCTTCTGAAATAACTGCACATCCCATCCACCAAGACTAACTGGCACTTCCTTGCAAGGAATTTTGGTTTATTTCACCATTTGCAAAGTGTCCCATTTGTCCCCTGCTTCCTGGGTGAGGGTAAATGCAAACTAGAACACCTCACACCCCACTTGGGTAGCATGCAACTTAAAACTGCATGAATATTGAATTCTCAAATTGCAGGTACTCTGCTCCCCTCTGATCTACCCTAACCTTCTCTCCCAGTCTCTGATCGCCTAATTTCTTTTCCTTCTCACATCGACTCATCACCCGCACACCCCCTTCACTGTTTACACCTGTCCCACTATATCTGCCTTACCATGGTTCCTCCATTTTGCTTTACTATCAGATTCCAACCATCATCTCTGTTTCTCCAAGCTTCTCTCTTTCTAACTACATCTGCCAATTAATCCCTATTCACCTGGATCTACCTATTGTTTGCCTCCTCTTGCCTCAACCCCTCCATTCAACTCTTTCGGTGAAGGGTCTCACCCTAAAATGTTGACAGTCCATTTCCTTCCATGGATACTGCCTGACACACTAGGTTTTCCCCAGCAGGTTGTTGTTTGTTCCAGATTCCAGCATCTCGTCCCTTGCATTTTCATCCTAAACTATCCAGCTGCCTCACCCTCTTTCTGTTTTGCAGAATGAGTGCATCCACTGTGAGATTGCAAGAGTGCAAATAAACCATAGAACTTGAAACTCTGCCTGAAAGTGGGATGACAAGACTGATTGAAGAAATTCTCCCTCAGGAAGTCTGGTGACCAGAACCTGCAACAGCACAGATTGCTGACGTGGCATAAAAATGAGGAAAGATTGGACCAATTTGCATTTAAAGAATTAACAAGTTGCCAGAAATGCATTGGTCAGGATATGAATAGGGTGGCACGGTTGTGTCGTGATTAGCACAACACTTTTACAGTACCAGGGACCTGGATACAATTCCCAATACTGTCTGTAAGGAGGTTGTGCATTCTCCCCATGAGTGCCTTGGTTTCCTCCCACAGTCCCAAGATGTACCAGTTGGTCATGGTAAATTGTCCCGTGCTTAGGCTAGGGTTAAATCAGGGGATTGCTGGGCAGCATGGCTCAAAGGACCAGAAAGGCCTATTCCACACTGTATCTCAAAGAAAAGATTAAAACATGCATATAGGAAGTAAAGTGTATGCAAGGGTTCAATCATTTGTTTTTTTTTCCATATCATATATAGGACTTTCCATAAACTAATGACAGTGATGAGTCAGGTTTTGTTTTTAAAATCTAAAAGACATCCAGCCAATGAGAAAATTCCAATTTTATTAGAGATGTTGAATATATTCTCCAAACATGAAACTGTATTTGTTTTCTAACTAATTATGCAGCTAAACAAAAGTCCATTGAGCCTTCGTTTTTTTTTAGACCCATTAATTTCACATCCCTCAGAAGAGGAAGTTCAAATGTATATGAACCAGAGGAATGCGGCCCTCCACTTCTACATACTCAGCATTGATGCCATTAGGGTAGGACATAAAGCTTCTCTTCCACCAGTACCCAGGCAAGGGGCCAACACTTGTTTAACGCTACAGATGCAGGAACACCTCCTTTGCACCCATTTCATATCCATCCTGCACAGATTATAGTCTTCAAGTGCATCCAGGAACCCTGGGCAAACAGAGTGCTCCTACAGTTGAGCACGATAGTTGGGTCCCAAGTAGACCAGCAGGGGTTACTTTCTGTTCAAGAGCAAACTGGTGAATTGCTAAGGCTCAGTATTCAATTACATCAACCCCACTGTTTTGCAACAGAACCAAATGATTTGAAAGTTAAGATTCCCAATTCTGAATTGGGAGATTGAAGCTGGAATATCATAGCTGACCTTTGTTGAGGGGGAAGAACTCGGGGCTGATGCAAAGAAATTCAATGCAACATCTTATCCTAGAGAAGGCTCACAAGTTATTTATGTTGGGATTTCTGTTGCTCTTTGCAATTACAGAGGCAGGGATTCAATTCAGATTGGAATGGTATTAGAGTGGATCCTGCATTACGGATACTCCAGAGACCTGCCCGTTGGAACTGTCCGGAGTTCTTGTGGTAACATGGTCAGATTTGAGTCAAAGCACAAAGTAAAACACACTGAAGGGCTGGCTACAATGCCAGGTTAGGTAGGTGCAAAGGCTTTTATTAAGTCACAGTAAAGCACTTTCTCACAAGCAGGTTATGCACCATTGGTACTTTTTTGGCCCATGTTTGACTCAGTTTCTGCAACCCCCATCCTCCCTCTCCTAATGCCACATCAAGTCACCACAAAGGTTTCTCACTCCTCAGTCACTGCCAACATTTACCCATTTCTGTTGGGAAAAGTGGACAGAAGATGATAAAAGGCATAGTGAATTTATATTTCCAGCAAATGAAGAAATTTTTTTTCTGTAACTCACTGTTCACCTTGGTTTTATAATGTCTGAACAAAGCAGAGAGGCTATGGGGATTTAAAAGATCATGTGCTGCTATCAGGTAAACTGGACAAATACCAAGTGAAACTAATTATTTTTCAACTCCCAAATTTCAAGGACCAGAGGTGTGCTAAAGGGGAAGAGATACTCCACTGCAAGCTTTGGACAAAATAGGCATGTTTACCAGAAAACATAAGCAGCACAGGTTTCTGCAGCTTTAATCTGGAGCTGGTGTCTACTTAGCTGCGCTGGTTCTTATTATATTTACATTTTTTTTAAACCACTAGGGTCCCATATTTGCCAGTTTAGGGTTTCTGCCCAAGCGTTAGAGCAATGCTCAACATAACAGGACCACAAATTAACAGACAGCAGGAATTTAACGAAGTCTTTGCAGAACAAACTTGTAATAATGAGGAACTAACACAGGCACAAATACATATGCCAAATGAAATGGCAGGGATAAAAATAAGTCATGCCTACCACTCGCTTTCTTAAAAAAAAGTAAAAGGATGAGCATGTAACCCTTTCACTGCAAATAATTCCCTAAAAATTAGATTAACAATAATTTCTAAATTAAGGCAAAAGTTGATTCATAGATTGAAACGAAAAATTAGGGAAAAACACCAAAAGAAACATAGATGTTAGGGGTATGCACAAGGACTGAAATTCAGACTAGACAGAGTCATGACAAACCCTCAAAGCCAAAACTGTGTTGTAGATCATTAAAACAAAAGGGGAGTAACTGATAAAAATAATTCCCATCTCTTGGGGAACAAAAAGCAAATAGCACTGGAAATTATGAAAGGGAAATGACAGCCTGGGGTCTGGAGTAAAATACTTGGTTAAAATGTTCACATATAAAGTGCACACTCTGCTGCAGCACCAACACAATGTGGCTACTCCGAGGGAGGCAGGATCAAATGAGGTTAGTTTGTTACAAATTGCAAGGTATATGCTGGGTTCTCCAACTTTAAATTTGCTGAGAGAATGCAAATACAAGAAGCACTGTTGGATGCTATTTACTCCTCTGCCTCATTCATGTGTCCCAAGTACTCTGATATTAACCACACTGTTGTTGACGGGAGACAGATATGGCAACTGGCTCCTCACCGTTCCTCCCTCCCTGACCAAGAGCCGGCTCATGTGCAAGCCCACATTGAGTGATTCTGGGGCTGACATTCCTGGTGCTGCAGGGTCATGATTCAGCCAGTTCTGCAAGTTCGAGCTTTATGCATATCCCACATTCAGATACAAGATAGCCCCTCCCCCAAAACATTAAGAAAAAAAACTGACAGATTAAAAATATCTATACAAGATTTACACCCTTAAGCAAAATATAACTGCATCATTCTAGATGGAAACACCAGGCTCCCAGCTAAAATATTCTCTTCCTCTTCAAGTAAGAGTCAGCGTAGTGGCCACCCAGCCCTTGAGAGTGCTGGCCAATGTAGCCTCCCTCTGGACTGGGCTCAGGTGATGGGATCAGGTGAGAGGCACCCCGCTTGTGACCAATGAGTGGAGTCTGCGAAAAAGAGAATAAATTACATTGATTTGGGGTCTAAGCTTTTCTGTCCCATACTCCCCTTCTCACAACTTTTGATCCTATGACACAAGCTTCAAACTTCAGCCATGTAGTGGTAATATTTGAAAACACAGAGCAAATAACCAAGGAATTGATACAGGAAAGTAAACATTATTCTAAGTTTATCCCTTACATCTATAGCAGAGAAGCTATGTTTCAAAAACATGGAACTAGCAATGATTACACCAATACTTCTTAACTGGTCTTCAAAGACCACACACAAAACCAAATAATGGACAACAATACACGGAGGGTGAATCAGAAGATCAAATAAATTAGCTTCAGTGGGAGACACTCCAAAAATTAAGAGACAGATTCAAGAGAGGAAATCATATTTGCTAATTCTATTGAAGTTTCTTTGATGGTGTAATTAGCAGAATTGATCAGGAAGAACCACTGGATGTGATCATAGAAGAGTTTATTGTTGAAAATTGTAACATGTGGAATTGGAGGGCAATACCAATGAAGACTAAAAATTAGTTAATTGACAAAAAAGTAGGAATAAATGAATCAATTGTGGGTTAGGTTGGGAGGTTGTAACGAGTACAGTCGGCCCTCCGTATCCGCGGATTCAACCAACTGTGGATCGAAAATACTTTACAGGTTTCCCCCGCTATCCGAAAGTAGAGCAGAAATGGCGTAAATGAAGAAGCAATTACCATTAATTTATATGGGAAAAAATTTGAGCGTTCCCAGACCAAAAAAGTAACCTACCAAATCATACAAAATAACATATAAAACCTAAAATAACACTAACACATAGTAAAAGCAGGAATGATATGATAAATACACAGCCTATATAAAGTAGAAATAATGTATGTACAGTACAGTGTAGTTTCACTTACCAGAATCGGGAAGACAGCGAGCACACTGGAAGGTTCACGCATTTTTCTATCATACATTTCTTTGTAAGCACTCAAAACATCCTGCAAACCTGCCCTAAACCTACGTGCCCTTTCAAAATTAAAGTCATACTTTTCTGCAATCATTGCAGCACTGTCAATTGTAGCGAAAATCTCACACAGTTAAAAGCTATGGTGTGCGCGCTGCCTCTATAACGGCTCGCTGCAAAACAAACACTGAATGCTATTTTCGCTGAGGCATCAGCGTTCCCAGAAGAGCCACGATGGTTGCGTCTGTACTGAACATGTACAGACTTTTTTTCCTTGTCATTATTCCCTAAACAATACAGTATAACAACTAGTTACATAGCATTTACATTGTATTAGGTATTATAAGTAATCTAGAGATGACTTAAAGTATACCGGAGGATGTGCGTAGGTTATATGCAAATACTACGCCATTTTATATAAGGGACTTGAGCATCGGCAAATTTTGGTATCCGCGGGGGGGGGGGGTCCCGGAACCAATCCCCCGTGGATACGGAGGGCCGACTGTATGCTGCTGCAAACATCAGTACAAAGGCCCCAATTGTTCACAGTCTGTATCAGCTGTTTCAATGAGGACACCAGCTCTATTAAACGTAAATTTTCTCATCATACATATAGAGGTGGGATTGAGAAGAATGCAAAAGGACTTTATGGAAATAACCTTCTCAGAGTTACAAATGAAACTGAACATTGTGCCATCAGCAAACAGCTTCACTTTTGCCCTTATGATGGAAGAATGGTCATCGCTGTCACAGCTTAAGATGGTAGGGGACAGGATACTGCCTCAAGGAACCATGTGGGATGACTAACTGCCAAGACTGACAACAGCTCCAAACCTTGATTTAAAAAAAAGGATACCTTGACACACACTCAATAAAGTGTTACCTATATGTGAAAGGGTATTCAACCTCACCAATACCTCCATAATCCAGCTCTTATGATCCCTATTTGAACCAAAGCTGTGATGGAGGTAGACAGGCATTGGATGGTTGAGGAAATCAAAAATGAGCATTGATAGCATAGTCAACGACAGATCCCATTGTTGCTTTTATTGTGAATTGGTTGACTAAATGAACGGCAAGAACACGGAAATATGAGAAATCATCTATTTTGCTAGAAGGTGTTCTTTGAAATATTACAAAATAATTGATTGTGTTCTAAAGTGCTTCAGTCCTTATTCACAATTTACTGAAAGATAAAAAGGTACAACAAACAGTAAAGAAGATTAATGTTATATTGGCTTTAACTGCAAGAAGCTTTGAGGACAGGAGTAAAATCATCTTTCTGAAATTATATATTATCCTGGTGCAACCACACCTGGAATGCTGAATACTGATATGGTCTCCTTCACCAAGATAGACCAAGTACAACCTATGTATAGTAGTTGATTGGGATGGAATTGCAGTTGTGTTCTTTGAGTAATAAGCAGAACTCCCCAAAAAATTAAAGTAATCACATTGAAACACACAATATTCTTACAGGCTGTGGATGATATTTCCTCAGGCTGAGTTGACTAGAATCAGGGGTTAATCATAAAATTAGGGGTTTATCATTCAGGACTGAGATGAAAGGAAATTTTATAACCAAAAAGTCGGTGAATTTTCGGAATTTCTTAGGATGGGTGTGAAGGTTCAGTTGATGAGAATATCCAAGTGATGAATAAATTTTTGGATATTAAGGAATTACTGAAACAGAGTGGTGCTGAAGTAAAAAGATCAGTCATGATCAAGAGATACCGAATGGCCTACCTCTATTTCCACTTTATGTTTATATCACTGCTAAACTGAGCAGCATAATAAGGTAGAAGATAAAGTGTCATCAATTGGTACACGAGACTTGTTTCAGCTCAATCCATAGACATCAAATGGTGAAGAATTTAAACTCCATTTAAAGTACAGGCGCTGTGATTTAGAGATCCACAGTATCTCTAAAGATGACAAGAATTAAGACTGCACCACCCATTGATAGAGTCATGACTTACTTCAAGGGTTGTCCTTATCAGAAGCAAGTTTGGAGAATTGCTCACAGATGATTTCCCCAATCATGTCAGTAATATTCCTGGTGGGCAAGGCCTTGTTGCCTGCAATCTTTTTCAGTACCTTAGTAATTTGTAGCAAGCCTAGAAAATCCTCAACACAATTTGCTAAATGTGTTCAAGTGAGCTTCCTCTATTCTGTAACTTGCCACTGATAATGTTAAGATTTGCAAGCTCCGCATGAACAGAACTTATTTGTATAATGGGCTTTAAGAGGTACCAACATTAAAAATATGAACAATCTCATCCATCTTTTGAAAAAGTCAAATTGCTGGTTTCTTTTTGTATTCTCACATCCTTAGGGTTAAATAAGGATAAGGAACCTTCCATTTCAGAGAAATCAGACACAGTCATCCCTGATGACATGTTTAATTGCGTAGCACAAATAGATTCTACTCCATTCCACTCAAGAAATTGTACTATACACCTCTAGCTAAAGCAGTATTTAATTAATAGAATGGTGCAATTTAAATCCTGTTTCAACATAGCTGAGTTCCAAAAAGTACCAATCTGGACTTCTAATTCAAACAGTTAAGTGAATGAAAAGTTACAGCACAAAGCACAATCCTGTTCCAGACAAAGCTACAACATTGGGAAATACTCAATGTGGTCAGTGAATATTTGCATACAAGTACATTTCCATTTCAAACATACAATCCAAGGACACATAAATGAGTCAAAAAAAGTGAGATGTTTACCTTCAGCAGGGAGCCTGGTGGGGAGCTGGAGGGCCGAGCTCCCAAGAGTCCTGCCCCGGAGTTCAGCAGTGGATTTAACTGGAACAGGCCAAAGAAAAGTCAGATCTCTAATTGGCATAGCTATAGATTCAATACATACCAAGACAATAATTAAACAGCAGTTTAAAAAAAAATCAAACTGGACATCTATCTTTCATAAAAAGGCTCTAAAAGCCTCCTTTCTCAATCCAAAACACACATTTTCTGCTCTTGAATTATTAGCCAATTATATGAAAATGCAGAGAAGCAGACCCATTCCCAAAGACAGAATATAATCCTCGGTTTTTGAGTTACTAGGTAAATCTATTGGTCTTAAATGAGCCAAGATTCATACACCTGGCCAAGTGAATATAACAGCATGTTTGCACTACATGGTGTGCATTCTTTCCCCCTGGCTTTGCTGAGATAGGATTTTATGCAGTAATAAGACATTACAACTCAACATCAATTGAACCAAGGATGCCCTAATCAAGTTAGGAAGGAATCCGTGATGAGTGTTCAGAGGATCATAGTACAGGCCATCTCTCAACCTATTGTGTGATTGATTCAATACTGTGCTTCACAATATTCTAAATTAGTGAATATGCATAATGATGCATCCCGATATTGGTAATGCTCTACCTTGGAGGAGTAACCCTGCCGGAGTCCTGCTCTTAAGCCACTTTTGAAATAGGACGTCGGGGAGCTGGAGTACAGTGGAGGTGGAGCAGATTCCAAATCATTGTAGCCACAAGAAGTTGATCGCTTGAAAATATTTTTTTAAAAAGATCATTAACAATCCAAGATCAATTTTAATCAACACTTGATTTAAGATTCAAGTTATTTTTTTATCATATTGAAACATACAGTGAAATGCATCATTTACATTAACAACCAATACTCCCAAGGGGCCAGCCCACAAATGTCACCACACATTCCGGCGCCAACATAGCATGCCCACCACGCTCAACAGATTACGCACACTTCCAGAGAAGTTGAAAAAGAACGGTTGATTTCATTGCTTTATATTCCCCCACCTCTGTATAGGTGAATCCACTCTTTAATGTCTTAACTATGAAGACATTAATATACAACCTAGACAGTTTGCACTGACAGACTCTCCTATCACGGCTACTGAGTAACAAATATGATCTTATTCTCAACAGACTTGGGCACACAGCTACCAGAGGACTGGGAGGAAAAGCCTTCCAGCTTCCACACTCTCCCATCCATTCTAAGTGGACAAAGACCACCTTATGAACCATAAATGTTGGCCCCTCACCACTAAGCTAACACCCAGAGACTAAGAATTGATCTATGTCAGGCTTGCACAGCTTGGTAGATTTACCCATCTGCTGGGTTACTACTTTGGACATGCCACAGTTCTGTGCAAAACAAGAGCCTAAAAAATTAATTAATTAATAATCCCAACCATTCCAGTTGAGACACAAAAGACAAAAAAATCTCCGGAGCACTCTAGTAATAACCTCTTATCCACTTGAGAAACTTCTTTAATCTAATCTTTACCTGATTTTGGTCAGATTCATACCCTCCAAGTCCAGAGTCAAGTGGAAGTTGATATCGCTCCAGCTCCCTTTCCTGAAAGTAAAGCCTTGATTAGATAGATATACCCAAAAATATTTTCCCTTTTCAAAACATCAGCTCCTTGCTGGAAATCCAAATAAAGTCCAGCAGGCTGTTATAAACAGTGCAAGCAGACAAGTTATTCCACAAGCCACAGCACCTTTGTGAACACCATCCATTTTTGCCAATAATAAATGGAAATACTTGAATGTTGATCTTCCTTAACTCCATGTAGCTGAGGAAGACAGTTGTTTCCCAACTTCTTCCCTGCTTGAAACTCGAGTTACAGGAAGAAAGTTGCAGCAGGTATTATTTAGTTCTTCCCACACATTTACATTACCTCTCTCACCGAGATAGCCATTATTCCACTTTAAAAACGCATTTCACAGCTACTTAATATTTATAGCAACTATGCCGAGCATACATCTCTTACCCAGTTACAGCATAGCCTGATACCCTAAGCTAATGTGTTATCTTGAACTCCCCACTCCTTTTCAATACTTACACTACTACGATCTCGCCCGTAGCGCCGAGCTCCTCCCAGGCCAGAGTCGCGGGATCGCGAGTATCTTTCCAGCTCCCTATCCTAATCAGAAACAAAATTCAGTTAAACAGTTTTCATTGTGGAAACTTTTCATTGTTCTCATCGAATCCATTCTCTTATGTCACTTTCCGATTAGTTTCTCATTCATTTATTCATGATAGTCAGTCTCAAATAGGTAATCAACAGGCACTTTTACCCTTCGCACTTTATAAAACCAAGTCTCAACCCTTCAGAGCTCTTGCTCGAGTTGGAACCATCCTACTCTAGCCCAGTGCAGATAAAAACCACAGATTCAGGACTACTATATTGACAGAGACAAGTTAACTCTATATACTCAAAAAGGGAATCATAGGATTCCTGGTCCACATTTTTTTTTTACATCTGCTACACTGCACATCAAGAGAGCTCCACTGTGTTGTTAGATTGATAAGAACTGGGTCCAACCTAGTTCAACTATCCCCAGAATAGCCCCCCTTCCCTCAGAATGCATTTAATCATAATATTTACCTCATTTCTGTCACGGCCATATCCTCGATACCTAGGACCACTTGATGGTGGGTATTGCTCCAGTTCTCTTTCCTGCCACAATAAAATTAGTTCACTTGAAACATACGTAGTTTTCTCCTGTTGTTTCCAAAGTATTTAGACTTTAGCTATGCTTCTGTGAGAGTCTTAGTAGTTAAGGAAGACATCCAAATGTGCATGAGGCAAAAATTGCTTCCTTCCGGCACCAACATGTTTCAATAAATATCATTGCATATCCAATAGAGATCAGTAAGATACCAAAAGCAAGAAAGAGATGTTCCAGCATTTCATAGCAAACATGTATGGTATAAACTTGTAAGACTGGTCAGTGTTGTTAGTTGAACGGTAAATATTGGACATCATGAGAACTGCTTTGTTTAAATTCAAATAGAACCAGAATTTCAGAAACTGGTTGCTATCAGCCAATTATTGTCTACACAAACTTTTGTCTGTATTTAATAATGTTTCTTGTTTCATCACTGCAAATAGAGCAATTACCCAAATAAGAAGATGTTGAAGACAACTGAGATAACCTGTGTGGATAAAAACTACATAAAAATCTTTGCACAGGTTTATTATTCACTGTAAATCACATTGTATTTACAAAGTATCAATGATCGATGACCACGACCGGAAAAGGAACAATCCAATTATACTAAACCCAACGGTGTTATAAATCACTAACAGAAGACATACCTCTTCATAGTCTCTGTAAGAGTGGTAATCATCATAACTTTCCAAACTGCCATAACCTGACTGTTTGCTTCCAGTCTCTGGATAATCTGGATAATCCGGATAATCCCCGATGCCAGATCCATGATGAATTCTAGAACTGGAGCTAGGGTAGTTTCCCAAAAGACCAGTACTGTGTCCATAGGACATTGAACTGCTGGAGTTGGCTGTTGGAAAAAAGTTCATTTTTTTTTAGGTCAAAAGGCCATAGCTTCAATTTAAGAACTGGCTGGTCTAGACAACAGGAATCAAAATGAATCTTTCAGGGAATTTTGAGCATCTAGAAAAGAATTTAAAGAAATTAGGAAGGCAAAAAGAGGCCATGAAATATCCTTGGTGAGTAAGATTAAGCAGGATAATAAGACATTCTATAAATAGAATCAGAAGCAAGAGAGGAAGAATAGTTCTCCTGAAGGACCAAAGGGGAAATCCATATGTGGAGCCAGGTAATGTGGGCTAAGTTCAAGTGAGTATTTATCATTTATATTCACCACGGAGAAGAATGTAAAAGATAGTGAGTTCAAGAAGGCAAATGTGGATAATCCGAAGCAATTTAGTAATAAGGAGGAGGTGGTGTTAGATGTAATGTTTGCTAAGAGTTGATAAATCCCCAGGGCCGGATGAGATCTATCCAGGTTGATATGGGAAATGAAGGAGGAGATAGCTGATGGCTCTAACAGACTGTTGCATATATGTGAGCCATAGGTATCGGAAGCTAATGTTTTTCCTTTATATAAGAAGGGCAGCAGAGGTTAGTCAAGTAACTAAATGCAAGTGAGTTACTTGACTAACCTGGGTAAAGCTAAAACAAGTCTAGACTAAAAGGAAAATTACAGAATTCGGCATCTTTCCATTTCACATTCATCACAGAGTATTTAATAGGACAAAGTGCAACAGTAGATTTATTTACCAAACTGTCCCCATCTTTCACCCTTTGAATAAAAGTAAATCAAACCTACCAGCCTGTTCCTTACCAGACACATTAGTAGGGAACACACTTCGCATATTGAGGTATGGATTTTGAGGTACCCGCAGATCTTTTGGTGGCTCACCCAGCAGAGATGGCTGCAACACAAATTTGATGGTACTCAAGCTATGTCCAAGATTGTGCAAGATAATCACTCAGCGCTTCAGTAACAGCATAATTGCATACACCCTACTTGCGTCAGGTAAATCATATGGTGCAAAAGGGGTGTGGAAGCAAAAACTGTAAAAGCCTAGAATCTAAAATTTTAAAAAAATATCAGAACTACTGGTCATCTCTGGGAAACAAATTTAATGCTTCAGCTCCATTTTGCTGTTTCATATGGCATGGCCTGGGAAGGGCTGACATGAGTCTGCCTGTTTGGGAGCCAGGGTCAATAACCATCAAAAGAAGGAAATGTTAGAAGACAAGGATGTTCTGATGTGGCCAATCATTCTTCAATGCTCTGAATAATTAAATCCCATTGTCCTCTGACATAGAACATTTTTAAAATTCACTAATTTCTCTTTGAAAAATTGGATTTTTCCCTCTCAGACTCAAAGTCAATCCCCTAATTTGAAAGTGTGACCCCTAGTTCTAGGGGTCTCGATTTCTTAATCTTGAGAAGATTAGCCCAATCTGATTAATCTCTACTTATGAGCAAATCTTTGAGTTATATAATTAATTATATCTGTATGAAAAATATAATATTAAGAATTTTTCGAACACAGCTGATCTTTATTCTGCCAATACCCCTGTATCTACTAATAAAGGATCTTTTACTTAGGTGGATGGATACCAGACAAAGAACACACTTAACTTTGACAGCTCAGCTCCACAATGATGACAATTATGAGGAGAGCTGGGGAGAAGACTTTCTGATCTGAGAGAGCTGTAGCCCAAGATGCCGCAGTCACAAATTTGCACTGACATGGTTCACAAATTACACATTATAGAAACTAATACTATGTAGTCATGTTCAAAGTATGCAAAGCTGAAGTTCATCAGCAGGATTGGATCAATTACAAATAGTTTTATCCTTATTCAGAAAAAGTTCTTGCATCATTCTGGAATGCAATGAGGAAAACATGTGTCACTTACCAAAACAAATTTGTAAACTTTTCTGCAAACTATCCAAGATCTATAGCGTGTTTGCTTTGTACAAACAATAAATAAATTTTGATATCTAACTCACTTTTAGCACAGATAACCAAAAAATGGATCATAAAACAATCTAGATTCTGTTTAAGAGACCAAGTTTTTCCAGAGATTGTCTTTTGCTCCAGATTCTAGCAGTCACAAACTTTTGTGCCTCCACTTGGATTTTAGTCTGAAAGGACCATATGCTAATTGATCCATATTATTTACCAATAACATTGCACAAGGCAGACACCAATACTCCCATTCGTTACTCTCTATTCTGTTTGTGGCCAAACATTTTCTTTATCATTATCCACTATTAAGAACGGTTTCCAAAGTGCAGCTTTAACAATGCACTTGAAAACTTGCACAGACCTTCATTTCAATCAACTATAGTTTAGATCACAAACTGAAGGACAAAAGGAAGAGGCTTGAGTTATTCTCAGTCATCAACAGAGAATTTGCAATTCAAACACTTTGAGAATAATAAATTTAAAACTAATAACAGGAATAAACTACAATATTCTACAAAAGAGAGACATGACTGTCAATTTAAGCTTGATCCCTCACCCCTGGTGTAGCCAAGCCAGTGTCTTGAGACATGTTCTGGTTCCTCTGTTTCTTCAAATCACTGAGCACAGAACCCAGGATGGATGTGGGGAGTCCTTGCAAAGAAGCTGGAGGAGAGGAGACCTGCCGAGAATGAGATGGATTATCCATCATACCGAGCATGTCGGATGGCCTTTGTCCATGATATTGTTGGTTTGGCAATGATCCCATTGGCATCATTGGTGGATTCAGGTGTCCTCTTTCAGAATTCAGTCCTATAAGGTTATAAATACAGAAAGTTTAAAAATTAATTCAAGACAGAGAACTCATTTAAAACAGAATCAACTCAGTAATAAAATAATCCTTTGCAATAATTTGAGGAATGGAGTGTAGATAGGCTACATCTATAACTCACTGTTCTGAAAAGGACAGTCCTCAATGGCTTAAAATCAGAAGAGAAAGTTCTTTAATGGATAGGTGGGATGCCAATGAGCTGTTTACCTCAGTTTTTAGCCGGAGTTTCTGAAAGTTATCACTTAAAGACAGATAGAAAATGACGAGGAAGCAGTAAAGGCAGACTGCTCAATAATGGTCACAGATAAGCCAAGAACTGTCTTTCAAGCCCCAAAGCATTTGTTTTGTCAAAGTGGTATTTGATAAAATGGGATAAACAGAAGTTTAAAACAAAACATTCTATAGATTCTACTCATTACAAAAACAATCCAATTATTCCACAATTATCTAATACAAGCTTTACAAAATGTTAAATAACACATGGAAACCTTATTAGAATAAAAGGTTTTCCACATCCTCTATTACCTTCTATGGGAATTATATCAAAATACATGGAAGAGCTTTGACAGAGTAGGCTACTCTGGAAAGTTAGATCACATGGGATCTAAGGTGAGCAAGTTTGGCTTGATGGCAGGAGACAGCGCATAGTGGCAATAGCTATTTTTCAGACTGGAGGCCTGTGACTCCTGGGGTACTGCAAGGAAATCAGTGCTAAGTCACCTGTTGCTCATCATTTATGTGAACAATTTGAATGAGAATTAGCTGGCATGGCAATTTGCAGATGACACTAAAACCAGTGGTATAATGGACAGTAAAATTGGACATCTAAGATTACAATTGGATCTTGATCAACTGCGCTAGTGGGCCAAGAAATGGTAGATGGAGGTTTAATTCAGATAAATGTGATGTTTTGCATTTTGTAAGAAAAGCAAAGGTTTGATTGTACAGGAAATTGTAGGGTCCTGGGAAATATTGTAGACCCATGGGTGCAGGTACATGGTTCCTTGAAAGTACTGACATGGGTCGAAAAGGTAGTGAGGCTAGTACAAGTCGACCTTCACTAATCTGGCACCATTGGGACCTGAGGAGTGCTGGATTAGTGAAAATGCCGAATTACAGAAGGATCACATTAAGCATAATCAGTGCCGGATTATCGAAGGAATCGGATTACAGGTAGTCGGATTAGTGAAGGTTGACCTGTATTTGACACACAGACCCAATGAAGGGTCTCAACCTGAAATGTCAGCTGTTTACTCCTCTCCATAGCTACCATCTGACATGCTGGTTTCTCCAGCTTTTATTTATTTATTGAGACACAGCATGGAATAGGCCCCCATTTTGTATGTGTTCATTTGGCACACTTGTCTGTATTAGTCAGAACACCATGCTACACACGACATTGGTATGGCCACATTTGGATTACTGCCTACAGTCTGGTAACCCTGTTATGAGAAGTATATTAAACTAGACAGGAATATTATTGGGAGTAGAAGGCTTGGGTTATTATGGAGAGGCAGGATAGGTTGGGAGTTTTATTTTAAAACGCCTGTAGCATAAGAGAGTGAGTGTGACCTCAGAGTTTCCTAAACTCACGAGGGGCCTAGATAAAGTGAATAGTCACACAGTCTTCCCCCAGGGTAGGAGAGTCCAAAACTACAAGGCATATGTTTAAAGTGGTGGTTACAACAATGACATTATGATATTTAACGCAAGTTTCAGAGGTATATGGGCCGGCCAAACATAGGCAGATGAGACTAGCTTTGTTAGGCAAATTGTTCGGCATGCGCAGACGACCATACATAGGAGCAGAATTAGGCCAGTTGGCCCATTGAGTTTACTCATTCAATCATGTCTGATTTATTATCCTTCTCACACCCATTCTCCTGCCTTTTCCCCATAATCTTTGACACGTGACTAATCAAGTCACATTCCCAATGGCTTGGCCTCCACGGCCACCTGTGGCAATGAATTCCACAGATTCACCACCCATTGGCTAAAGAAATTACTTATCTCTGCTCTAAAGGGACATTCTTTTATTCTGAGGCTGTGCCCTCTGATCCTAGAACCCACCCCCACCTCCACTGTAGGAAACATCTAGGCTTTTCAATATTCGAAATATAAGCTGGACTGAAGGGCTTTGTTCCGTGCTGTATAGCTCTATGGCTTATGGTCCAAGTATTGTTGCTCCACTGGTGCAAAACTACTAGGGGAGCTTCTCTGATACAGGCCTTTGGTCCTCCATTTAGAGTCTGTTCAGCCACAGGATGCAACACTGATCTTGCCCTTTCCTCCAAAGTTATTGTGAAGCGATTAGCACAGAGGAACAAAAAAAAAAGCCATCAGAATATATCTATTAAACTACTGCCACAAGAACCAACCCATCACCTTTCCCACACCACCTCTATTCGGATCTGGGAATGTTACTGACCATCACTTAGCCCTCAGAATTACGCATGGTTAATAAACAAGGAAATGATTTGACGATGATACCAAACAGAGGATGAGGTCAGAGTCAGAGGGTTTTTTTTTCCTGCATAGAAGTCTGTAACCAGTATACCATAGGGATCACGCAGGGACTATATCTACATTAATGTACTTGGATGCGAACATAGGTGGACTGATTTGCAAACTTGCTGATAACACAAAGACTGCCTTTGTGGATAGTGAAAGTCATTGTGAAAGGATGAAGAGGGTAGAGTTCAGCTGGAATGATGTGCAAGGTGGCCGCAGATAGAATTTAATCCAGACAAATCTGACGTAATGCATTTTGAGATGTCAAATACTAACCTGACATACACATTAAGCAGATGATATACAGAGGGACCTTGGGGTGAAAATTCATAACTCTAAGAAAACAGCGAGACAGATAGATAGGATTGTGAGGGCAACATTCAACATGGGATTGTCACACTGCAACTATATAACATTGTCAGGCTGCACTTAACAGTATTATGTATGATTCTGGCTGCCATACTACAGGAAGGATGTAGTTACACCAGAAAGAGTGTAGAAATTATTCACTAGGACGCTGACTGGTATGAAGGCCTGCAGTTATACAATTAAAGATAGGTTAGATATGCTAGGTTTATTCTCAATGGAATATAGGAGGGGCATAGATAGGGTGGATAGCCTGTTTTACCTGGGATGTGTGAGACTAATACTGGAGGCCATAGGCTAAAGGTGAGGGGACAAATTTAAAGAAGATCTGAGGGAAAGGCTTTCCTGCACAGAGGTCAGTGGTTATATGGTACAAGCTGTCAGAGGTAGAGGCGGATACAATTACCTTTAAAGCCATTTAGACAGGTACTTGGATAGGAAAGGAGCAGAGAAACAGGCAAACAGGGTTAATACAGATGGGCATCAAGGTTGGCATGGATGAGTTGGGTCAAAGGGCCAGTTTCTGAACTGTACAGCTCTTATAGTTAAACATCAGCCACAACATTCCTCCAGACAGGGCTGCGCTAGAAATAACCGATAATTGAAATAATTGGTAAATAGATAATTGTTTATTATTGGGCTGCAAGTGTAAAATTAAAATAGGCTCCGAGTTTCCAAGACATGCACATACCTGAGGGTGATTTCCCTAAAAGTCCTTTTCCTGGTTGTGGTGGACCTCCAAGTCCTACTGGGTTTTGCTGCAAAGCTGCAAGAGGAGATTCACCCAGAATCCCAGGCTTCTGGGGAAAAAAAAAATACACTTACAATGCTGTACTTTCACCTGACAAAGAACCGCTCAATTTAGTTGGTTAGAATCACAAAAACAGTACATTCCAGGCCAACAAACCCATGTCAGACTGTCTCAAGAACAATTCAGTCAGTTCCATTAACAATTAGTATTTAAAAAATAAAAACCTTCTTTGAATTTCAATAATGAATCTGTATCAGCCCACAAATTTCTCTCCCAAACCAAGGGTGATCATTAATGGAACTACACAAAACAATCTCTATTCAATTGACACAGCTCTTCAGAGAACAGCATCACGCAGAGGAACTTTCTCCCCATTTGCTTTGAATGTACCAATCACCGGAACATGGAGTACAGGATAACCAAAGACCAATTCACATCTCCCATCTGGTTTATCTAACATATCTAGCCCTCTGCTGTAATCGTTATCTCCAATCTCTCACATCTCATCCCCAGCAATATCACTATCATTATTGCTGAAGAATACTACTTTTCCCTCCTGGCTACATGTGTTGAAGCCAGAAGTCATTTACAGAGCCTCCTCTTCAATTCAGTTTTCTTACTATGTCTTGGTTGTAAGAATTCCTTACTCCTCTGCCTTTCTAGTTATACTATCTTTTTCAGCCTTTGAAAACTAAAGCTTGGTTCACATTATCATTAACTCCAGATTGAACTCAATCCATCTTTAAAAACATAGTTATATGCAGCACTTTTAAGCCAGGAATCTATAACTTGGTTTTACAGTTAGTTATTTACAACTTAGGATACACAATATCGTACAAAAACTGGTAGAGCACTGCGCAAGAAAGGGCAGAATGTGATCCTGTCAATTAAGAGATGAGAATTCTAAAATTGGATGGCTACATTTTGGCTGTTAAGGGCCAGAGATACAGACTGCTGCAAATGCATGGGTACCTTGGGCTCGGCTACAGCATCATCTGTAACTGAGTATCCAAATAATTTTCATCATCACATATACATGGATCCTTCACCTGCCTATGAATAAGTAAACAATTTATTAATGTTAATGATTCTGCATGACTCCCAGTTAATTGCTCTAAAGGTGTGGCCTTTCATCTTTGAGTGAAGCCCTTAACCTCACAATTCTTGTACTGCAATATCTGATACCTGGTTTTCTTCTCAGCGGCAGAAGGACTTGTAACTATTCATGGATGCAATGTTCCGGAACCTGAATGTGTACATGGCAACATACACAGCCCATTAAGTCATGTATTTTCAGTGTTTTAACCAGATTTCATTGAAGTAAAACCAGATAGTTATAGGAAAAATCTCACCGACAAGGTATGGATGCAAAATATCACCTTCAAGGATGGGCATGAGCTCAAATCAAAAAGGATCCAAATAATTTGCCAACACCATTCCGAAACACCAAGTGCTTATTTCAATGCGGTTGAAAGCAGCATGAATGGAGTATGGTGAATCTGTGGAATGCTCTGAAGTCTGTGGGTATATTTAAAGCAAAAATTGATAGTTTCCTGATTGGTCAGGGCATCAAAGGTTATGGACAGAAGGCAGGTGTATGGGATTCAGTGGGGTCCAGGATCAGCCATGATGGAATGGTGTTGTGGAAGTCAAATCCAGATAAAGTCACTCAGAGGTCGTATAAGTACAAACTCTTTATTCAAAGCATCCGGGGCTTACTCAATTAGTCGCTCAAACAGGAACAGTCTGTCTGTGACTGTTCCTGCCCGATCCACCATCTAACTAACAATTCCCCTTACAACACACATATATTTGTTCAGATACCACCTCCCTCCACACACAAGACAGGCTGGAGTCAAAGTTATCCACCACATGACAGCCCCGAAAGACAAAATACAAAATAGGCATAATGGACAGAACATACAGAAACAGACTGGAGTGGTCCCATCTCTATGCATGAGTGCACGATGAGATAAGCATCCTGAAACCCTAGCTAGCTACCTTCAAGAAATATGGCTCAGCATGGTTTAGCACATCTGTGAATCATCAGCGGTTTCTTTCAGAAAACAGGCTGCTATTGTTTAACAAAGTGTTAATCCTTTTACATACTTTATCAGTGTAGCAGACTTGATTGGCTGAGTGGCCTAATTCTGCTCCTATGTTTTATGGTTAAGAAGTTCAGTTATTCAGACCAAGCATCAGAATGGGGAAGAGATGTGGTCTACAGACTTTGACCATGGAATGATTGCTGGTGCCAGATGGGTTGGTTTGAGTATCTCAGAAACTGCTGATCTCCTGGCACAAGAGTTTCTAGAGTTAATAGAGAATGGTGCAATAAACAAAAAGCATTCAGTGAGTGGCAGTTCTGTTGGCAAAAATGCCTTGTTAATGAGAGGTGGGAATAGAATGGCCAGACTGGTACAGGCTGACAGGAAGGCAACAGGAACTCAAATAACCAACAGTAGTGTGCAGAAGAGCATCCCTGAATGCACAATATGTTGAACCTAGAAGTGGATGTAGAAGACCACAAAGTCAGACTCAGTGATCACTTTATTAAACACAGAAGGTACATTATAAAGTGGATTCTGAATGTATTATCAGAGTGTTGAATGAGACATTGTCACAGACCAACAGCCTGTTTCCCTTTCTGCAGGTACTTCCTGACCTGACATTTTCCTCGAATTTTAAAAAAAATTCAGTTACAACAACTGCAGTTTTTTCTTTATTATTTTTAATCTAACAGCCATAAATTTTTGCACCTGGAAACTGCCTTTCTTCCTCAACTACTTGCTGCAAATAAACCAAACAGCTGGTCAGCACTTTACTCAAATAGAATTGCACAATAAAGGACGAGAGCAATATTAAAATTGGTCAGCAGTAAAGCCTAGCAGGTCAGTCTGTGCTTTGTGCACTTACATTAAGAAATGCTTAATTTTCCTTATTTTGCATCAGCTAGGTCCAAACGAGGTTCTACAGATAAACTAGGTTCCCAAGCAAAGCATTCTAGGAAACAACAGGTGCAGAGGCAAAGAGGGTGCGGTAGAAAATTAAAAGACTAAAAGACTAACATTAAACAGGAAAGAAAATTAGTAAAAAGCTCTGAATTCCACAGGCAAAAGAACCCCCCATTTTGACCAGGACCTAATAAAGTAATCAATTTTTAAAGGATTTTGAAAGCAACAAGTCACTATTGAAGAAAGCACACACAATATGCTGGAGGAACTAAGGTCAGTCAGCATCTATGGAAAAGAATACATGGGTAACATCTCTCACTGAGACCCTTCTTTAGTACTAAGGAAGGGGGTGGGGAAGATGCCCAGCTATTGAAGATATACCCTACCCTCGTTATATGCGTCTTCAGACAATGCGGATTCAGTTATGCGAGGAACCTATTTCTACCAACTTCTCGTTATATGCGAGGAGCACTGCATTCCTACCAATACAAGTCACGTGCACACACCTCACACTCTCACTTTCGCCAGTCCCGCATTTGTTTTGGCAACGTATGGGTGTGCAATTTTGCGCTCTTAAACTTTTGTGTTTTTACCTATGGTGCAGTGATTTTGTGCTTCAAATATTTAACTATGCCTCCTAAGCATCCAATGTCAAGTCCTGGGCCATCAGCCAGGCGGCAGAGGAACACTTTAGCACTTGGAAAAAAAGTTGGAAATTAAAAACAGGGCGGCGTCAGGTGAAGATAACACAGCTGTGGGACATTACCCTGTGCAGTTGTGGGCTATGATAGCTGAGTTAGGTATTACACCAAAGCAGGTGTTTAATGTCGATGAGACCGAGCTTTTTTGGAACCGTATGCCGAAACACACTTACATAAGGATAAAAAAAAACTGCATCAGGTTTCAAGGCAGCAAAGGATAGATTGACTTTGCTTAGGTGTTCCAATGCCGAAGGAGACTGTAAGATGAAGCCTCTCTTAGCTTACCATTCACTAAACCCCCATGCTCTTAAGGGTTTGAGTAAGAATATGCTTCCTGTCCACTGGGCAGCTAACAAGAAAGCATGGGTCACTGGTCAAATCTTTGAAGATTGGTTTGCCAATCATTTTGCTGTTGAGGCTGAACGCTACTGCCAGGAACAGAATCTTTAAAGTTCTTTTGCTGCTTGACAATGTGCCAGCCCATCCTAACCATTTGGACAGCATTCATCCCAACATAACAGTGCGTTTCCTGCCGCCTAACACAACATCACTGATTCAACCACTCGACCAAGGTGTGATATCCACATTCAAGGCACATTTTTTTTTTTTTTACGGCGAACTGTCTCTCAGATGCTGCAAGCAACAGACGATTTTGAAAATCCCGGGTTTACCAACGGTGAGGGAATGGTGGAAGTCCTTCAACATCAGACATGCCATCAACAACATTGAAGAATCCTGGAAAGAGGTCAGGTCTTCCACTCTGAAGCAACTGGCAGAATTTTTTTTAAGGCTGTGGAACACTTGGCACAAATGGCGATGGACATGGACTCACGTTTAGAACGGAGTCAGCATTTCAGTTGTTTCCTGCAGTCAAGCCTTCTTCCCTACAAGCAAATTTATGCTGAAAAACAAAATGCTGCCAAGCAAACAATCCTCACCACTTTCTTCAAACCGGTGTCATCTCCTGCTGCCGGCAGTACTGAGAGTTTTGTGAGTCTTCCTTCACCTCTTGCTGTGCTTGATATGATCCTGACGACATACAACCATTCACCTCATCCATGTAAAGCTGCCTGACACCACAACAACCCCTCATCTCCCTGAGCGAACACACCTGCCACCGTTGGTAAGTACAGTACACCCTAGTATGTTAACTTTCTATGATTTATTACGTTGAATATTACCTTAAATTGATGAAATATAATACGAATGTTGCCTTGTGGTACTGCTTGTGTGTCATATTGGTATAAAAATGTGAATAAATTACAGATAAAACATACTTAGGAAGCCCTCGAGAACGCATTTTCTCCATTTAAATAATTATTCACATTATGCGTTTTCATATTATGCGTCGACTTCGAGGAACGTATCCCCCGCATATAACGAGGATAGGGTGTACTCAGAAAGTATGAAAATACAAGGTTTGCAGTCCCCAAGTTCGGACTGAATATGAACTCAAATCCAATAAATGAGAGCTGTAGAATTTTAAATTCAGTTAAATTTGGAATTTGAAAAGCATCAGTAACAGTGGCTATGAAACTACCAGGTTGTCAAAATCTATTCACTTCACTAAATGGGTACTCTTTACTCTGTATAAACACATTGGAATGAAATGCCTCATTCAGTCCAATAAATTTCTATGACAATGACACAGATACTCTAATATCTCTGATACTTTCCTCTGACACTGTTAAAAAGACGACAAATGAAGTGTGTATTCTGGACATTTTATCTTTCAAGTAAATCTACATCCCAGCAGTAGTGAGCAAACACAGTGATCTCCAACTGAACCAGTAAGAGCAATTATGTCATCGCAAATTCACCTAATAATTCTGTGATTTAAACAATGTATCGACTTACTCCAAGTAAACAACTATTTTAGGGTAGTTGGGCAATACATTCAATGACATGCAGAGTTCAGAATAAGTTTTAACTAGAACTGTAATGAATATTTGGTGTCACTAATAATAAGACAGTTCAACTTCACTCAACAAAATAAAAACACGCAGCTGGTTGTGTTGCTGTGCAATCGATCATGCTTTGCTTGGGAAACAAATAAGCACTTTTGTTAAATGACAAAGGCTTTGGGTAAGGATATTACATGGGTCCTGTCTTTATTCTATGGGTGCAATCCCATTAAATTCACTGCAACTGAATCCTCAAGACAGCAGAAATGTCACATTGACTCATGAAGGTGTTGCTATGAGGGAAGTGCACTAGCGGGTGAGTGCAACAGGTCATCTTGATACATGATCAAGTTTAGATTAGATTATTTTAGCTTTATTTGTCACAGGTACATCGAAACATAGTGAAAATACATTGTTTATGTCAACAACCACCATAGTCCAAGGAGGTGATGGGGACAGCCTTCAAGTGTCACCATTCTTCACAGTGTCAACATACACTCAGTGGACACAGTATTCGTTAATGCAAATACCTAATCAGTAACTCAATGTATAAAAGCATGCAGACATGGTTAAGAGGTTCAGTTGTTGTTCAGACTAACAATCAGAATGGAGAAGAAATGTGATCCGAGTGACTTTCACTGTGGAATGGTTGATGCCAGATGAGATGGTTTGATTATCTCACAAACTGCTGAGTTCCTGGGATTTTCGCGCACAAGTCTCTAGAATTTATAGAGAATAATGCTGAAATCAAAAAAAGCATCCACTGAGCAGCAGTTCTATGGGCAAAAATGCTTTGTTAATGAGAGAGGTCAGAAGAATGGCCAGACTGGTTCAAACTGACAAGACGGTGACAATAACTCAAATGTGACAACAGTGGTGTGCAAAAGAGCATCTTGGCGGGCTAGGTTGTATGTTGTCCAGCATATATCATTA
The DNA here is from genome assembly GCF_963921235.1 of Mobula hypostoma. Classification (NCBI taxonomy): domain Eukaryota; kingdom Metazoa; phylum Chordata; class Chondrichthyes; order Myliobatiformes; family Myliobatidae; genus Mobula; species Mobula hypostoma. The sequence goes on along the minus strand of NC_086125.1, from coordinate 7,117,588 downwards.
CTGACACAACTAAGTAAAAATGTTTAACCCTGCTACTCTGTTATAGTTCTTATTCCACACATACTAACAATATGCCTTCTCTTTTCTCCCCCGATCAACCACCTCAACATAACTTATCAGCCAGGGCTGCCTAACCCTGCCAGTATTTCCTTCATTCTAGCAGAAACATGTTGTTCCTGAACTCTCCCATCTCATTTTTAGAAGCCGCTCTCTTTCCAGGTATTCCTTAATCTGCAAACAGCCTCTCCTAATCACCCTTTCCAAGTTCCTACCTAATGCTTTCAATATTAGCCTTGCCCCAGTTTAGGACTTTCATTTAAAGACTAATCCTATTTCTATAATTCCAATAGTTATGGTCACTGATGTGTCAGTCACTTGCCCTGCTTTGCTGCTGAACAGGTAGTCCAGCATTGCTCCCTCAATGTAGGGTTACCTACATCTTGCTTAAGAAAGCTTTCCTGGACAAATTTGACAAATTTTACCCCTTTGCAAAATGTAGTTCCAGTTAGTACAAGGGAAGTTGAAATCACCTACTACTACAACCCTGTTCTTCTCAGTTATCAGCAATTACCCTACATACTTGCTCCTCTTATTCCTCATGGGTTATTGGGGAACCTGTAATACAGACCCAGAGTAATCACCACCTTCTTAGTGCTAAGATCTATCCAAGAATATCCTCCCCAAGTAATACCATGAAGTTCTTCCTTATTAAAAGCACAACTCTTCCTCTCTTACCTCGGCCTCTATCATGCTTACAGAATCTCATCCACGCAAGACTGAGGTGCCAATCCTGCTCCTCCTTCAACCATATTTCTATAATATCCTAGTCCTACATATCAATCCATGCCTGTGTTTCTCTCCTTGCCTGTCAGTAAAGATCAGTAATGATAATAGCGAATATAAGTTCCCTACTGAGGGAACAAATGAGGGCATTTCTATATTTGTTTTTCTTTTAGTTTCATAGGCCAAGCTTCAAAGTTGCAAAGTATGTATACAGTATACAACCCCGAGATTTGTCTTCACAAAAGGCAGCCATGAAACAGAGAAGCACCGTAGAACTCGTTTAAAGAAAATGAACTCAACGACCAAACACCTGTGGGGAAAAAAGAGCAACTTGGGCAAACAGTTATGAACACTTGAACATCTCAACTTTAACTGCCAGTGATATCAATCAGTTGATTTGAGCAAGGGGTTTCAACCTCCATTTCTACAAGGGAGGTAGAGCAGGTAAGCAGTCTACAGTATCAAGCCCATCACTATCGAGCTGTGCATTAGGGTCGCAGTGATATTCTGTTCTGAGGAGTTAATATACCACTTTAGGGTATTCTTAGCAACCAGAGAAACATCTGTCTGTGCCCTGGATGCACAAACTTAGCCCTACCCTATGAGAAAGTTATCACACCACTGATCTGGCCACTGCCTCCATTCCTGCCCCCCCGCCTTCAATAAAGCTATCCCCAACAGCATTCAATCTGGTATACTTGTTTGAGAATGCCACAAGTGAAGCCTACATTAGCTGCCTACCTCCCCAGTGGTGACATGACTGACCCTTCAGTGTGAGCATCTCCCCAAAACTAGATCTAGTGCACTAGCCCTCAACCTCCCCTAAGCTCCTGGGCACCTTAACATTTCTTTTCAACGTTCAGCCTTCCGTTCGGTACAGACTAACAGCAACCTGTACATGATAAATAGTTCATAATGAAAAAGGCTGGTTGTTTCTGGCCCCACAGGCATTGAAATAAACATTATTTCAAATTCAGAGAGGTTATATTTACACAACTAATGCAGTATTGCCAATGAGGGAACAGAAGTGGATATTTCTGGAATCAAAATAAGAAAACCCTCCTTCACAGGCTAAGTATGAAAACAAGAACATTTCAACTTTCAACTATCAGTCACATAAATTAGTTGACTGGAGCAAGGGTTGCAATATCTGTTTCTGCAAGGGAGACAGAATAGTAGCAGCCTAGAGCTCAAAGGCCACTTACTTCCAGTGAATGGCCATGTTAATACATGGCTGTGCATTGGGCTACAAAACTGCACCCAACTCTGATATCTTGCCCTGCCAACATAATAGCTCATACTTTTTAACTGGTGCCTTAGCACAATTCATAAAGAACAGAAAGTTAAGTCAACTGGGTAAGAGCTATACTCCAATATTTATCCTGTCCCCCACAGAGCCAATTGAATTTCCACTACTTTTAAGAACTGATGTTAGATGCCAACTCTTTTCAAAAGAAAATGTTAAAAAAATCCGCAAATATGTTGACTTGACATCATGCCCATTTTGGTACAGTGTACCTATACACATGGTAGGCACAAATTCCTGCTTATGGGCTAATTTTTGTCTAATGCTCATGAACAGGTAGTAACAGGGTTTATATAACTTGCAACTCCAAAGGATTTTGCACACCACATTAGACACTTTAATCTTCACAATAACTTCAAGCACAACATTTATAGTTGAAGTTGGAAGTTTACATACACTTAGGTTGAAGTCATTAAAACTCATTGTTTAACCACTCCACAGATTTCATATTAGCAAACTATAGTTTTGGCAACACGCTCAGGACATCTACTTTGTGCATGACACGAGTAAGTTTTCCAAAAATTGTTTACAGACAGATTATTTCACTTTTAACTGACAATATCACAATTCCAGTGGGTCAGAAGTTTACAAACAAAATTAAAAGAAATCAGCTAAGACCTCAGGAAAAAAAAATTGTGGACCTCCACAAGTCTGGTTCATCCTTGGGAGCAATTTCCAAACATCTGAAGGTACCACGTTCATCTGTACAAACAATAGTGCACAAGTATAAACACCATGGGACCACGCAGCTGTCATACCGCTCAGGAAGGAGACGCATTCTGTCTCCGAGAGATGAATGTACTATGGCGCGGAAAGTGCAAATCAAACCCAGAACAACATCAAAGGACCTTGTGAGATGCTGGAGGAAACAGGTAGACAAGTATCTATATCCACAGTAAAACGAGTCCTATATCAACATAACCTGGAAGGCTGCTCAGCAAGGAAGAAGCCACTGCTCCAAAACCGCCATAAAAAAGCCAGACTACAGTTTGCAAGTGCACATGGGGACAAAGATCTTACTTTTTGGAGAAATGTCCTCTGGTCTGATGAAACAAAAATTGAACTGTTTGGCCATAATGACCATCGTTATGTTTGGAGGAAAAAGGGCGAGTCTTGCAAGCCAAAGAACACCATCCCAATCATGAAGCATGGGGGTGGCAGCGTCATGTTGTGGGGGTGCTTTGCTGCAGGAGGGACTGGTGCACTTCACAAAATAGACGGCATCATGAGGAAGGAAAATTATGTGAATATAGCTCGTCGCAAATGGGTCTTCCAAATGGATAATGACCCCAAGCATTCCTCCAAAGTTGTGGCAAAATTGCTTAAGGACAACAAAGTCAAGGTATTGGAGTGGCCATCACAAAGCCCTGACCTCAACCCGATAGAAAATTTGTAGGCAGAACTGAAAAAGCGTGTGCGAGCAAGGAGGCCTACAAACCTGACTCAGTTACACCAGTTCTGTCTGGAGGAATGGAACAAATTTCCAGCAATTTATTGTGAGAAGCTTGTGGAAGGCTACCCAAAACGTTTGACCCAAGTTAAACAATTTAAAGGCAATGCTACCAAATACTATCAAAGTGTATGTAAACTTCTAACCTACTGGGAAAGTGATGAAAGAAATAAAAGCTGAAATAAATCATTCTTTCTACTATTATTCTGACATTTCACATTCTTAAAATAAAGTTGTGATCCTAACTGACCTAAGACAGGGAATGTTTTCTAGGATTAAACGTCAGGAATTGTGAAAAACTGAGTTTAAATGTATTTGGCTAAGGGTGTATGTAAACTTCTGACTTCAACTATATATTGCAAATTAAAACTTGTCTACAGAAAAATTGGTTCTCGGGGACAGCGAGCCTGAGGGGCCCTATGGCAAATTCCTGCGTATCCTGCATTCATTGCAGAAGCGACAAAAGGTAGGGGATAGACAAAAAACAGAAATCAGAGACCAGTGCTATTACTGGAAATATCACACTTCACAGCAAATGTACCTACTTAAAGTCTGTACTGAGGCTTCAAAGCAAACATACTATTTATTCCATCAAGCCTTTTTACAACCAAATGCACATGTGAAAAAAGATTTACCTGGACTTGTGCTGGATTTTGGCTCTGTAAAATAAGCTGCAGGAGGGCAGCACTTAAACCAGGATTCCCCAACAAAGCCATTGAAGGAGCAGCTCCCAGAAGTCCTTCAGGAAAAATGCAGAGTTGTTAGCATGAACACCAAAAACTGCAGATGCTGGAAATCTGAAGGAAGACAGATAAACTGGAAACACACACCAGATTAAGCAGAAAAAAGATCAGAGTTCATGTTTTGGGTTGAGAACTACCAGAACTTAGGGAGGAGAGAAAACAAAATTTAAGGGAGATAGGGAAAGGATAGATAGGACAAATAAAATTATCTGCAATAGGGCATAACTGGGTGGCTGTTGTAGAAGTCAATCAATCAATGGGATTAATAGAGGTAGTTTGAGAGAGAGAGAGAATACAAGCAAGTGTAAAAAGTTTCAAAATGCAAGGCTGTATGACATGCCCAGCACGTCAAACTGCACTTACGAAGAGAGGAAAAATGGAGCCAATATCACAGACAGGTGACTTACAGCAGAAGGGCCTGTTCTGATACAGGCACAAAAAGCACGTTACCTGTAGCTGTAGAAATCAATATTGAGACCAGAAGGCTGCAACATGCCTAGATGAAGATGAGATGCTGTTCCTCAGGTTTATTCCGAGCCTCATTATAACAGTCTAGGAGGCTACAGATAAATAGGTCAGAGTGGGATGGAGAATTAAAAGTGGATGGCTACTGGAAGCTCAAGGACATCCACGCAGGTGCTCTGCAAACCATCACTCAATTTGTGCTTTGTTTCTCAAATGAAGAGAAGATTACACCTTGAATACCAAATGTGAATCATTGGATCAAGTGAATTGCTTTTGCACTTTGAAGGACAGGTGGAAAGAAGGAAGTCAAAACAGTTGATGTTGCATCTTCTGTAGTTGGATGGGAAAACACCATTTATTGGTGCAGACAGAAGAGTGGGATTGTGAAGATAATGATCCCTTTGATTTACTGAAAGCGAGGGAAGGGATGATGTGTCTGTCTGGTGGTGAAATGTTGAAGCTGACAGAAGTAGTGAAATTTGTATACTTTGAATTGAAAATAACATTTTAAAGAAGATGTCAAAGGAGCTCATTTTTCTAACTTGGAGATCTTGGTAAGTTCAAGTTTTAAAGATCCAATAAACAATATTCCACCCCAAGGAGAATACAGACAGCTGATATATGTGAACACTGACAAGTTTTTCTCCAATCCCAGTTACTGAATCATTTTATTGGATCAAAATTCTGGAACACCCTACTTAACACTCCAGTAACAACAGTTTCATTACATGGACTGAAACTCCTAAAGAAGATCTCAAGGCAACTATTGATGGCCAGCAGCTTCCAGAGTTCGCAACTTTTAAAATTGAAGGAATGCCAAGTCAAAGCTAAATATGAATAAGAGCATAGCGTGTCATAACACATTTAATGATAAAATACAAATTTCAGCACTGCACTCAGAATAATAGAAACAATATACAATTTTAAATTAGCAACAAGCAACAAATTATAATTTGAGTTGTTGAACTACACATTTCCAGGGGCAAATCAAGATTTTTTGATGGACAGACAGTCTTCCATCAACATTATATTTCCATTAGACAGCTAAAAAGAGTACAAAGATGCTTTAAGAGAATGTTATCAGGACAGAAGAACCTGAGTTATAGGAAGAGGTTGGGCAGGCTGCAACTTTATTCATTGGAGGATCTGAGATTGAGGGACAACCTTATAAAGGTGTAGAAAATCATGAGGGACACAGTTTGGATGAATGCACAGTATTAATCTCAGGAAAAGAAATAAAACCCTAAAGAGCTCTGGATTAAGGTGACAGGGGAAAGAGTTAAAAAGGGTCCGAGGGGCAATTTCTCATGCAGTAAATGGCATGTATATGGAACAAGCCGCCACAGGAAGTGGTTGAGGCAGGTATGATAACTACATTTAAAAGACACTTGAGACATTTTCATAGATAAGAAAAGTTGCAAGGGATATTGCTGAAACACAAGGAATTGGCATCCAGGTCAGCATGACAGAGCTGGGCCAGAAGGGCCAGTTTCCACGCTGTGGTACTCTATAACAGCATGAAGACAGACCACTTTGCAGAACCTCCAAATATAAAAATTCAAATTTCTATCTATGGACATATATCATATCTGCTATTTCTGCTCTTGTTTATGATTTCTGTTTTGAAAACCACCAATACAACACAAAGCAGTGAAAGGTTAATTGTATCAGTAAATAAGCTGTAGTATGGATACCCCCTGGTACTCCATTATAACCCACACTACTGCATCTTGTCACACCATGAACAACCCAAAGGAAATACAATGGTTAGCAACAACACATCCACGTAGAGCTCATTTACTCTATTGCTCACCTTGCTGCCCACCAGCTCCTCCATGGAGTAATGGGTTTAAGAGAAGCTGCAGTGTTGCTGGATTATTGAGGCTGTTCAGAATCTGCATAGGATTAGGCTCTGGGAGAAGACCTTTCCCACGGTTCATTGCCTAAGTAAAGAATTAAAACAAATAAAGATGAGATTTAATGACTAATGTAAGCTATCAGAAGTGAATAACTGAACCCGTTTTCCTTAGTAACTGATAAAAGTCTCTATTTCCATCCCCATTCGCTGTCTATAACTTAGAGATCCAGGATATCCAGTGCTTGAAATCAGTGCACAAGTTTAAGTTTGATTCGTGACTTACCATAGCTTGAGCCGCTATCAAGGCCGGAAGCATGCTCCGTCCAGGGGGTCCAGGTGCACAAAATGAAACCCGAACATGGTTCCCGCCAATGCAAATCCCATCTAATTCCTGTTGTATTTCCTCTGCTATATCTGCAGTTTCATATTCCACAATCGCAAAGCCTCGGAATTGCCCATCAGGTCCTTGAGCCAGCTGCACAAATGGGACACAGAAAATGGGTGATTACAGAAATGGAGTAACTAAACAAGCGATCAAGATAATAACCTTCAGCTGACATGTGGATTATTCACTGATTCTACTCTCGAAACTACAAAATACTTGTCAGCAGACTTAAAGCCATTTATTCCACAATACAACATGCATAATTATTAACTAGGGGGATGTGGTTGGGTACTTCATACTTTATTGTCGCCAAACAATTCATACTAGAACGTACAATCATCACAGTGATATTTGATTCTGCGCTTCACACTCCCTGGATTACAAATATCAAATATTAAAGATAGCAAAAATTAGTAAAAATTAAAAATTTAAATTTTAAATCATAAATAGAAAATAGAAAAATGGGAAGTAAGGTAGTGCAAAAAAACCGAGATGCAGGTACAGATATTTGGAGGGTATGGCCCAGATCCGGGTCAGGATCCGTTCAGCAGTCTGATCACAGTTGGAAAGAAGCTGTTCCCAAATCTGGCCGTACGAGTCCTCAAGCTCCTGAGCCTTCTCCCGGAGGGAAGAGGGACGAAAAGTGTGTTGGCTGGGTGGGTCATGTCCTTGATTATCCTGGCAGCACTGCTCCGACAGCGTGCAGTGTAAAGTGAGTCCAAGGACGGAAGATTGGTTTGTGTGGTGTGATGTGCTGTGCCGTGTTCACGATCTCCTGCAGCTTCTTTCAGTCTTGGACAGGACAACTTCCATACCAGGTTGTGATGCACCCTAGAAGAATGCTTTCCATGGTGCATCTATAAAAATTAGTCAGGGTTTTAGGGGACAGGCCAAATTTCTTTAGTTTTCTCAGGAAGTAAAGGCACTGGTGGGCCTTCTTGGCAGTGAATTCTGCTTGGTTGGACCAAGTCAGGTCATTTGTGATATTGACCCTGAGGAACTTAGCTTTTGACCTGTTCCACTTGCGCACCACTGATGTAAATTGGGTCGTGCGGTCCGGTACTCCTTCTGAAGTCAACAACCAATTCCTTTGTCTTGCTGACATTGAGGGATAGGTTATTGTCTTCGCACCATGCCACCAGGTTCTTAACTTCCTCTCTGTACTCAAACTCATTATTACCCGAGATACAGCCTACAATTGTTGTGTCATCGGCAAACTTATATACTGAGTTTGATGGAAATTTGGCTACACAATCATGGGTGTACAGTGAGCACAGCAGGGGGCTGAGTACACAGCCTTGTGGGGACCGGTGCTCAGAGTGATCGTAGAGGAGAGCTTGTCCCTATTTTTACAGCCTGGGTCCTGTCTGTGAGGAAGTTGAAGATCCAGCTGCAGATCTGAGTGCTAAGGCCCAGGTTCCAGAACTTAGGAATCAGTTTATTTGGAATGATGGTATTAAAGGCAGAGCTGTAGTCAATGAAAAGGAGCATTATGTATGCGGCTTTATTCTCCAGCTGTTCTAAGGAGGAATGTAGGGCCAGAGAGATGGCATCTGCCGTTGACCTGTTGCTCCGGTAGGCGAATTGCGAAGCGTCGAGGTTGACCGGTAGGCTGTGGTTGATGTGTGCCATAACCAATCTCTCGAAGCACTTCATAGGAATTGATGTCAGAGCCACAGGTCGATAGTCATTCAGGCATGCCACCTTGCTCTTCTTCAGCACTGGGATTATCGTTGCCTTCTTAAAACACGAGGGGATCTTAGACTGAAGCAAGGAGCAGCTGAAGATGTCAGCAAACACTCCAGCTAGCTCGCTTGCACAGACCCGGAGAACCCGTCCTGGGACACCATCTGGGCCCGTTGCCTTCCTTGGATTTATCTTCAGGAAGGCCCTTCTAACGTCCTCCTTGGTGACAATGTCTCTTCATGCCACCAGGTCCGGTTCATCTGGAGGGAGTGGGACGCTCCTCTTCTGTTTGAATCTTGTGTAGAATACACTAAGTTCGTCAGGAAGAGAAGCACCACAGTTATTGATATTCCCAGCCTTTTCTTTGCGCCCAGTGATCTCACTTAGACCCTGCCATAGTCTACTGGCATCCCTCTGGTTAGCCTGGGCTTCCAACTTGGCTCGATATTGCCTCTTGGCGCCCTTAATGGCTTTCCGGAGTCCACGCCTGGATTCCATGTAGCGAATGGTATCCCCAGACCTAAAAGCCGCAACTCTAGCCTTTAAAAGGGATTTGATCTCATAACTCATCCAAGGTTTCCGGTTAGGGAATACCCAGATCGTCTTGCGAGACACACAGTCCTCCATACATTTCCAAATAAAGTCCGTGACAGCTGAGGCATACTTATCGAGGTTAGCTGCCAAGTCCTTGAATACTAACCAGTCCACTGATTCAAAGCAGTCACAGAGGACCTTATCCGTTTCCTCCGTCCAACGCGACTCTACTTTTGACACCATGACCTCCCGCTTCAGTTTCTGTTTGTAAGCCGGGAGGAGGAGTTTGGCCTGATGGTCTGATTTTCCGAAGTGAGGTCGTGGGACGGAACAGTAGGCATCCTTGACTGCTGTGTAGCAGTGGTCAAGTATATTCGGGCCTCTAGTGGGGCAGGAGACATGTTGGTATAACTTTGGCAGTGCCTTTCTGAGGTTGGCCTGGTTAAAGTCCCCGGCTGAAACGAGCAAAGCCTCCGGATTCCTGGTCTCAAGTTCACTGATGTTGGCATACAGTATGTTCGGAGCACACTCCACTTCCGCCTTGGGGGGAATGTAGACCGCTGTCAGTATGACCGGGGTGAATTCCGGTGGCAGATAGTAGGGGCGACACTTCGCCGACAGGTGTTCCAGGTCCAGGCTGCAGGAGCTTGTCAGTGCCACTGTGTCCGAGCACTAGCCAGTGTTGATCAGTAGGCAGACACCACCTCCCCTCATCTTGCCTGAAGACGCCGTGCGGTCCATCCGATGGATCGAAAATCCCTCCGGTCGGATGGCACAGTTGGGGGTGGCAGGGGAGAGCCAGGTCTCGGTGAAACAGAACACATAGTCATACTTTATTGATCCCGGGGGAAATTGGTTTTCGTTACAGTTGCACCAACCAAGAATAGAGTATAAATATAGCAATATAAAACCATAAATAATTAAATAGTAATATGTAAATTATGCCAGGAAATAAGTCCAGGACCAGCCTATTGGCTCAGGGTGCCTGACCCTCCAAGGGAGGAGTTGTAAAGTTTGATGGCCACAGGCAGGAATGACTTCCTATGGCGCTCTGTGTTGCATCTCGGTGGAATGAGTCTCTGGCTAAATGTACTTCTGTGCCCAACCAGTACATTATGTAGTGGATGGGAGACATTGTCCAAGATGGCATGCAACTTGGACAGCATCCTCTTTTCAGACAACACCGCCAGAGAGCCCAGTTCCATCCCCACAACATCACTGGCCTTACGAACGAGTTTGTTGATTCTGTTGATGTCTGCTACCCTCAGCCTGCTGCCCCAGCACACAACAGCAAACATGATAGCACTGGCCACCACAGACTCATAGAACATCCTCAGCATCGTCCGACAGATGTTAAAGGACCTCAGTCTCCTCAGGAAATAAGAGACGGCTCTGACCCTTCTTGAAGACAGCCTCAGTGTTCTTTGACCAGTCCAGTTTATTGTCAATTCGTATCCCCAGGTATTTGTAATCCTCCACCATGTCCACACTGACCCCCTGGATGGAAACAGGGGTCGCCGGTACCTTAGCTCTCCTCAGGTCTACCACCAGCTCCTTAGTCTTTTTCATATTAAGCTGCAGATAATTCTGCTCACACCATGTGACAAAGTTTCCTACTGTAGCCCTGTACTCAGCTCATCTCCCTTGCTGATGCATCCAACTATGGCAGAGTCATCAGAAAACTTCTGAAGATGACAAGACTCTGTGCACCAGTTGAAGTCCGATGTGTAAATGGTGAAGAGAAAGGGAGACAAGACAGTCTCCTGTGGAGCCCCAGTGCTGCTGATCACTCTGTCGGACACACAGTGTTGCAAGCACACGTACTGTGGTCTGCCAGTCAAGTAATCAATAATCCATGACACCAGGAAAGCATCCACCTGCATCGCTGTCAGCTTCTCCCCCAGAAGTTCTGCATCTCCCTGCAGTAGGTGAGTCTCCCTTTAAGATCATTCACCTTGCTCTCTATGGCTTGCACATTAGCTAGTAGGATGGTGGGCTTAGGGACCCTGAAGCCCCTCAGCTTCAATCTGACCAGCAGCCCAGCTCTTTTCCCACGCTTCCTCGGTAAGTAGTGCATCTTTCCAGGTTTCCATCAATGCAGTGTGTTGTTGTCAGCTCTTTGCGGTTGGAAGACGCATCCCGCGGGGATCGATCGGCGGGTCGTGTTGTCAGACACTCCGGGTCGGGCCGAGTAAGGAGGGAGGCTCCGCTGCCACTTCTAGCTGCCAAGGGCCCGGGCTGTCGATTGGGTCGGGCCCCGAAGCCGACACTTAATCCCGGATGGCCGGGTAGATAGTCACAGTCAGGCTTGATCTCATCATTACAGAGGAACAAAGGCGATACAAGTTTTTCTTATAATATAAATTTATGCGTTCAGTGATATCATGCAATCTTAACCAGTCAAAAGTTGTCAAAACTTGGTCTCGGCCTGAAACGTCGACTGCGCCTCTTCCTATAGATGCTGCTTGGTCTGCTGCATTCACCAGCAACTTTGATGTATGTTGCATTATTTTTACTACTGTTTTTCAAGGATTACACAAAATAGGCAGGCCTCTATAGTCATAGTGCAGAGACTGATCCCCAAACCCCTCAAATACAACTAAAATCCTTTAAATTGCCATCTTTCTGGACAAGTTTTCAGGCATCCAGCATGGTTCAGGGCTTTCCATCCAATTTCCAATGCAGTTGTGCTTTTGTGTGAGGGTCTTAAATGATAAAAATTACTGTTTTAATCAACATAATATCACCGGTGGCTAATAACTCACTACTCACATCCTGGGTTTACCCCAAAGGACTCAGCACGATGTGCTTTTGCCCAGCTGGCTCTATCTAGTCAAGCACCAAGATGCAGTTAAAATTAATAGCAAGTCATTTTGAGAGCATTTAATATAATCTCTTGGAAATTAGTGGAAATTAATTCTTTAAATTCAACCTACTTTGCGACATAGAGCATACAGTGAATTAAAATTAGCAGAGGCAGCTGTGTAATAATCTAAAGCAGTTTGCAAAAGTTAAATTTATAATAAGCACTACAAAATTCACATGATAAATCACTATTTGCAGGAAATGACACACAACAGGAAGTTGATACACAACATAAACCATTTGATTGCAACTTCATGCTAGAAAAGCAATTTATCAGAAGCCTCAACCAATTCACTGCTGTACCATACATAGACTACACCAACTAATCTACTCATTATTGAAGTTGTTGTAGTAAAAGTTACTGCGTTGGTTTTGCTGCCTTTTCATTTCTCCCCAAAGGTTTGGGTTGCCCAGCACCATTCCTTACTTTCTTCAGTTCAATTGCTCTGGAATGATGGAAGACCCAACACAATCATCTCCTCTGACAAATACAATACTTATTGAATTGCACCATGTAACCCCAGCTCATGCAAAGGCCTTCAACATCAACCTTTCTATTTCCCAAGAAGGTGTAGAATAGAATGCAATTGTGTGCTACAAATTAGAGCATCATAATGATTAGCACAATCATCCATAAGGAACAAGATGGATCTTACTCATTGTAGTTTAGAAAAGTGAGAAATAAACTCAATGAAATGCATTAATAGGGCACAGAGTCTAAGTATTAAACAATATGCATAAAAGTCTGGGACAAACAGAAATCTTTATCACTCAGAACTTTTCCATTTAATCCTTCAAGCTGCTACAGGTACTCAAGTCATAAATATATTTAAGGGCGAGATCAACGTCACGTGGGGGCACCTAGGGAACCAAAGCAGAAAGCTCCGAAGACAAGCTGTGGTCACAGTGAATGGACTTATTCACCAAAGATTTACTTCCTCACTTCATCACTTCATATCACCAGAATAGAAACAGTAACAAAGGATAGACTATCCAAATACAACATCTATAAATCAAAAAAGGCTGAAAAGTTGCAAATAAATAATTGAAGTAAAACTGTAAGCAAGCCTACGCTGTACAAATTGCTTGTAATTAATAATGGAGGGACATAAAAATAAACAAAAAAGAATAACAGAAGAGTGCAAATGCATTCAAGATCTAAATTTACAAACCTCCAGTCTAGCACATCAGATCTGGTATCAAAAGCTGGACAAGCCAGTCCACAGGCACACCGATTTAGATAACATATTATTAACCCTGGTGGTATGTACATCTCCAGACTAACTGAAAGGAATATCTGTTTTTAAGTGTGTATCTGCATCCTCAGGTCACCATGAGGTAAAACAGAATGAAGATTAGAGTAGGGAATTCTGAAAGAAGGGAAAGAGAGAGAAACAGAAAACTTATGCTACATTGAATTTTCAAACTATAATTACCAAGTTTCTCAGATACTTTTCAGACACAGGGAATGTGGAGTTGTGAGGACTAGTCTCAAGAACAATGAACGTTCTGCAACAACATAAAACCTTCAACCCACGTAAACAAGAATATGCCATGAAAATAGAAGATGGCAACTCTTGTCTGTAGGTTTAAAATGCCCTCTGAATCATCTTTGCCTTCAAGAATGCCTGCATTGCATAACCATTAATCATACCTGACAATAGGTTGGCTGATAGACATCACTGAAGATTTCAGTGATTTCTTGCAGGTCTTTATAATCATGTGGTAGCTTGTCCACACACAGGCACTTAGAATGCATGAGATCAAGAGTCAGTTGATTTACATCTGTCCAGTGAACGTAGAGGGTCCGTGTACCCAGCTGTTTTCCAAGGAGCTCCGATTTAGCACGGGCAGCAGAGTCCTTCTTCATGTATTCCACAAAACCATACCCTTTCGAGTGCCCAGAGACCTCACTGTACACAAGAAAGCATCGTTCCAGATTCCCAAAAGGCCGCACCAGCTCTTCAAATTGCTGCTGACTGAAGGAGCGTGGGAGATTTGCAATGCAGAGCAGTGCATCCGTGGGCTGCAACCGAACTGAAATCTCTCGGTCTCGTAATATTGACTGGTGAAGTTTCTCTATGGCAGAGTTTGCTTGGTCCCTGTTTAATAATGTGACAAAAGCTAGAAATAAACAAGGAAACAAATAGTTAATACATCTGACTATCTGACTTCCCCAACCACCCCCCCCACCCCCGCCGGGCCTCCATTTCATATTTTCATATTTCATCTATGTGAAAGTAGGACTTTCTAATTGTTTCTCCCTTAATGGGGTCAAGAGAAAGTAGGAATAATGCACACCTTCAGTTCAGCATTTCACACAGTACAGTGGAAGGGTGTGATGAAAGCTAAATTTTGTTCATCTGTAGAAATGGTAGTTTAAGTGAAACTTTGTTGAGGCTCACAAAAGAAAATAATAAATCCGATGAGTGAAAATTAAAAGAATATATTTGAAAAACCTAAAAATAAATTTTCAAATAATACATTTTCAGATACATTAATAAAATAGAAATTAAAATCTGCTATTATCAGATTACAAATGGGAGGTTATTATAATGTGCCAGACAGGGATGAGTTTTCAAGCTTGTTTTATAACTTTTCCCCAGTTTTACTGAATATTAAAGACCAGGATTTCACACGTGGGAAAGTTCAGCGCTCCCTGAAACAATGCACCGAGTTTACTATTTAAAGTCAAATTTTAGTTAACTGCTTTCATTGGAATCTGGGCACTTAAAGAGATATTCAAGAACACTTACCTGTGCCTTTGTACTTGTCCACGAAGCAGTATTTTAAATCATACTCACTGAGCAGATCATAGACTTCCTGTAAAACAAGTTAGAGGAATTAAAAATGAGAGACTGCAATTTCTGGGCTGAAGAATTTTGGTACATTTCTTGATAATTCAGTAGATTCGCATCAAAATTGATCAAAAATGTTACTGCACTTAAAAAAGAAAGAGACCTCTTTTAACTCAGTAAATGCCAATCTGTTCCACTGGCTTGATGCCAATTTATCACATGGAGAGCACAGTCACTTCCAATCACCTTAAATATTCCAGTTGGAATTCTTAATAAATCATTTAATAGCCTGGGCCATAAAAGTCATTCATGATGAAACATTATGCTTGTATATTGTTAGGTAAAAATATAATTTCTCCCCCAGTTATTTAGTGATAACACTCCAAATAGAGGTGTTTCAGTGTTCTAGATCTAAACATTTGAATTTTGAAAACCTGCCCAGACATATCCTGTTTTGTATGGATGATAATGGATATGATTCTTAAAAGTCTTCACAATTCTTTTTGTATCATTTGCGTGAATATTTGCATTAGTATATCATGGTGATTAATCATTAAGTTAAATGATACAGCTCATACTGCAAATCTTTCCAAGTACGCATGACCAACTTTATCTTTGCAAATTCAACATTCATTACTCATTAATGTATTTAATGCAACTGTGCATAAACCAGAGTATCTGTTGCCTGTGACTTTCTATTTTTTAACTCAGCTGGCAAATTACTGAAATACATGGATCACAGTTCCATGGTGAATTGACAGAACACCAGTCAAGCTTTCCCTCCAGTACATTCTTACAAGAAATACAGCAGAACATCTCTTATAGCCTGCACAATAAATTGGATGCCAGATGCATCTAGAATCAAGGTTATTTGTTTCAACCCAAGGATAACTTGCAGATTGAATCAGTGGTAGGGAGGCCAAGTACACTGTCAGCATTCATTTCAAGAGGACTGGAGTATAGCAGCAGGGATGTGGTGCTGAGGCTTTGTAGGCTCCCTTGTCTGGGAGGGTATATGCTGGCATTGGGGGGGAGGGGGTCTAGGAGAGGTTCACAGGACTGGTCTCCAGAATGGTGGTGGTGGAGGTTGACATGTGAGGAGCATTCATTGGCTCTGTCCCTGAACTTGCTGGAATTTGAAGGGTAAGGGGGGATGTCACTGAAGTCTATCAGGTGTTGAAAAGCCTTGACAGAATAGACTTCAAGAGGATGTTTCCAGTGGCGGAAGAGTCTTGAACCAGAGCGCGCAGCTTCAGAGTGGAGAAGCGGCCATTTGGAGCAGAGATGGGGGGGAAATTTCCTTAGCTAGAGGGTGGTGAATCTGGAATTCGTTGCTGCAGGTGACTATGGAGGCCAAGTCATTGGGTGTGTTTAGAACAGAGATGGCGTTGAGAAGGAAGGTGAATTGGCCATGATGGGATGGCAGAATGGACTCACTGGGCTGAGTGGCCTAGTTCTGCTCCTATATCTTATGCCACCGTGAGAAACCGTAGAGTGATGGGGGGTTTAGATATGGTGGACATGGCATTATCCAAACACGGATCAAAGATCATGGCCTTTCCCTGGTGTTGGTGGAGTCCAGAACAGGAGGGAAGAAGTTTGAAAGAGACCTGTGAGGTAATTTCTTTACACAAATGGCAGTGAGTAGCCGAAACAAGCTGCCAGCGGAAGAGGTTCAGGCAGGTACAATCGCAGCATTTAAATAGGTACATAAAGGGGAGGGACATGGAGGGTTACGAGTCAAATGTGGGCAACTGGGACTAGCAGGGAGAATACTGAGGTCAGTATGGAGCAGTTGGGCTGAAAGGGCTGTTTCTGTGCTCTATGACTCTGGCAAACAGCAAATCAAAACATGTATAAGGAATGAGGTGGGAAGCCTACTGGAGGGCACCAGAACCTAAATGGAATTCTGGCCAAAGAGATTGATTCACAAGAAGAAAAAAACTTGAAAGTCAAATTAGACAGGTGTGCTGAATTGACTTTTATCTTCAAGGTTTTATTACAGAAGTTGGATGCTGGTAGGTGGGCAGTGTTGTAATGTACCTGTATGCATCCCAGAGGCAATTAGTTATTACACATCAGAGCTAGATTGCTACATAATTAATCCACAGTCACCCAAGTGTGAAGACACCTCTAATACCTTTAACTGAGCTTGCAAACAAGGAAGGTAAATGGATCACCAAATTCAAATTCTTCTGATTGGTTTGAAAGGAGTACCAGTCACATTCATAGACTTCATCCAAATCAATCCCAAACACTTTCTGCTCTTTTTTGTGTACAAAGGATATGGACCAATAGCCAGGGTCTTTTTTTTTTAAAAAGTCACAACTTGTAACATAATAGAAAAAATATATTTTTCAAGAATACATTCTCTACCTAAAAGCAAGTTTTTTTGGACTATTTTGTAGTGATTGAGAGCAGTAGAGACATTCTCGTATAGTTATTGTAACATCCTGTTTCAATGTTTTATTTCATATTGAAAAATTTCTAGTCATTGACAACTACACATCTTCCCAATTATTGTTCTGTTTATTTTTCTCCCACTTCCTGATTTTGACTTATACTGGGTCACAGTTCTCTGTGCAGTGGTAGTCAAAGCTATCAATCTTTGGTTTGTAGATACCAAGTTTAGACCATAAGGGATAGGAGCAGAATTAGGTCATTCACTCAAGTCTGCTCCGTCATTTTATCATGGCTGTCCATTTTTCCCCTCATCCCCATTCTCCTGCCTTCTCTCCGTAACCTTTCATGGCCTGACTAATCAAGAATCTATCAACCTTTCCCTTAAATACACCCAATGACTTGGCCCCCACAGCCACCTGCGGCAAAAGAAAATCCACAGATTCACTACCCTCTGGCTAAAGAAATTTCTCATCCCCATTTTAAATAGACATCCTTCCATTCTGACGCCATGCCCTCCGATCCTACACTCCCCCACTATAAGAAACATCTTCTCCACATCCACTCTAACCAGGCCATTCAACATTTGATAGGTCTCAATGAAATCCCTCCTCCCACTTATTCTTTTAAATTCCAGCAAGTAAAGGCCCAGAGCTATCAAATGCTCCTCATGCGATAATCCTTTCATTCCTGGAATGATTCTCATGAACCTCCTCTGAACCCTCTCTAATGTCTGCACATCCTTTCTTAGATAAGGGGCCCAACACTGCTCACAATACTCCAAGTAAGACCTCACCATTACATCCTTGCTTTTATATTTCAGTCCGAGTTCAGGCTATGCTTAGGGCGCTTATAAGATTTCTGAAAGGAGATGGTAATGGGATATATTACAAACACGGTCCAATTTGCCCTCCTCAACCATGTATCAAATATAGAGACAGGCACTGGTTTCAAGTCTGTGACCATGACTGCCATCCAACGTGTCACTTAACTTGGAAATATTTTAAAAAATGCACACGTCAGGAATCTGAAACAGAAAATGCTGAAAATGCATTTGCAAGTTAGGAAGTGTAAAGAGCAGCATTTCAGTTCAAACTCCCCCCTTCTCTTCCCGCAGATGCCACCTGACCTTCTAAGTGTTTCCAGTATCATCTACTTTTGATGCTCCTTACTCTCCCAAAAATTCAGTCTCCTCCCCCCACTCTCCACCAAGTATGTTGCTTCATCCGGTAAAAGCAAATACATATATTTTATTCATTTTTTTCTCCATCTCCCTATTCTGTTATAAAAAGAAAAGGGACAGGAAATCAACAGTAGACACCCAACACCTGCCAGCTCTCCCATCCTTTTACTGTGGCCACTGCTCTCCTTCTTTCCAGTTCTGAAGAAGGGTCTTAACCAAAAATGTCAGCCACGTATTTCTCTCCACAGATGCTGCCCAAGTTCCTTCAGCTGTTTGTGTGTTGCTCTTGACCTCCAGCACTGGCAGTTTCTCAAGTCAACAGTAGATTTTATTTGATAAACAGAACAAAGAAACTTTCTATCTCTAAAGTTTTACCAGAAAAATATTTACTCAAACGGATGTTAACATAATTGATACAGAGCAGTATGTTGGACACAATTTGTATTTATACAATGTGTTCCAAAGTGAAGCAAACCAAAGCACTTGAAATGGGAAGCAGCAACAATGAGGAAGTGGGAGAGAAATTTGCAATGGTGACCAGAGGCAATACTAACAATAATTGCAAAGTTTTAACATTTCATGGTGAAAGTAGAGGTACTGAAACAATCACAAAAAAGAGAAAATCTGCAGATGCTGGAAATCCAAGCAACATGCACAAAATGCTGGAGGAACTCAGCAGGCCAGGCAGCATCTATGAAAGGAAAAGTACAGTCGCCATTGCAGGCTGAGACACTTCGGCGGACCCTAGGAGAAGGGTTTTGGCCTGAAACGTTGACTGTTTCCCCCCCCCCCCCACCCTGCATAGATGCTGCCTGGCTTACTGAGTTTCTCCAGCATTTTGTGTGTGTAATTGAAACAATGTTTGGAGAACTGCATGGATAATGACATGGTTGTTACTTGCATTGATTAAAATACAGAATGTCAGGGCAGAGACTGATAGGTTGAAAAGAATATTAACATTATACAGTTGCTTTGCTATGATCATTTCCATTAGAATTAAATCATCTCCCATGAAATTCGAAGGCATTACCAAAGTCAAGTGCTCCATTAGCAAGTAAGTCAGCTGTGATGGAATTTGCAAATTTGGGATGAATGTCGTCCCAACAACCCTCCGAAAGCATGACAGCATCTAGAACCAAGCAACCAGCATAAATAGTATCAAATGCACCATATGCAAAGGTCGGCAGCACCTAAGTGAGGTTTCCTCACAAACACACAACTGCTATTGCCAGTAAGAAAAAAAGGCAGTGCCATACAAGACTACCTCCATCTGCAGAATGCTCTCAAAGATGTCCATCACCCTGTCTTAGAAATACACTACCTTTCCTCCACTGTTGCCAAGTACAGATCCTAGAACTTTCAAGTTCAGAGCACTCCAAGAGTAGCATAACCACACATACTCCAGTGGTTCATGGTGGTGTCTCACCACCACCTTGTTAGGAGCAACAAAAGATAGCTTCACCAGCAATACCTGCAGCATGCAAATTAGCAAAACACAGAGGCAGGTGAGCCAGTCGAAAAGGAAAAGCTTGGGCTGAAAGAGGACATGAAACTGCACTGACACACAAGATGAAAGAGAACCCCCAAGGGTTTCTAGTTATATTAAGAGCAAAAGGATAGCAAGAGACAACATTATGGAGCCAGAAGAGATGGGGAGATTTACAGGACTCAGGCAGTGAGTACTGAGGTTACTGACCATATACAGATTACTGAAGAGGAAGTGCTGATTGTCTCATGGCAAGTCAGGGAGACAAAATCCCCAGCACTTGACAAGATGCCCCGTTAGACCTCATGGGAGGCTAGTGAAGAAATTGTAGGAGGACTGGAGCAAATGTTGTTTGGTTGTTCAAGAAAGGCTCTAAAATGTCAGGAAATGACACGATAGTGAGCCAGACGTCAGTCATGGGTAAATTATTGAAAGGAATTCTAAGGAACAGGCCAAGGATTTGGATAGAAAGTCAACATGGCGTTGTGCATGATGGGTCATGTCTACCCAATCTCATTCAGTTTTACAGACTTTATCAGGAAAGTTGAAGGAGAGGCAGTGTTCATTGTCTACATGGACTTTAGCAAGGCCTTTGACCAAGTCCCACATGGGATGATGGCTGAGAAACGAAGTAGTAATGTGGATTCAGCATTGGCTAAGTGGGAGAAGCCAGAGAGTGGTACTAGACGGTTGTCTCTTGACTGGAGGCCTGTGACTAGTGGTGTGCTGCAGGAATCAGAACTGGGTCTGTTGTTTTTAGCATCTATATTAATAATTTAGACGTTAGTGTGGTAACTGGATCAAATTTTTTGATGACACCAAAATTGGACCGCAAGGAAGGTTATCAAAGTTTATAGTATGATCTGGACCAGCTGGGAAAATGGGATGAAATACTGGCAGATGAAACGATTGTGAGGTGTTGCACTTGAGGGCAAACCTGGGTAAGACTCATAGTAAATGATAAGGTTCTTAAGAGTGCTCTACATCAAGGGACCAGAGAAACAGATTCATAATTCCTTGAAAGTAGAACCATATGCAAATACACTCGTAAAATAGCTTTAATCACATTGGCCTTCATAAATCAGGGCACTGAGTACAAAAGTTGGGATGTTCTGTTGAAATTGTACAAGATGTTGGTGAAGCCAAATTTAGAGTATTGTGTGCAGTTCTAGTCACATACCTATAGGAAAGGTATCAATAAGACTGAAAGAGTGCAGAGAAAATTTGCAAGGATGTTGTCAGGACTCAAGAACCAGAGTTATAGGAAAGGTTGAGTAGGTTAGGGCTTGATTCAATGCCACACAGGAGAATGAGGGGAGATCTGTACATGGTTCTAACTCCATAATCAAGTTCGCAGACGACACCTCGGTGGTTGGCCTGATCAGAGGGGATGACGTGATAGCCTACAGGGACGAGGTCCAGCACCTGGCCGCGTGGTGTGCTGACAACAACCTGGCCCTTAACACCCAGAGGACCAAGGATATCATTGTGGACTTCAGGCATGTTAGGAGCCACACTCACATCCCCATCTACATCAATGGAGCTGTAGTGGAGCATGTATCAAGCTTCAAATTCCTTGGTGTCCACATTTCCAAGGATCTAATGTTGTCCCTCTCTTCAAGAAGGGAGGAAGAGAGAAAACAGGGAATTATAGACTGGTTAGCCTGACGTCGGTGGTGGGAAAGATGCTGGAGTCAATTATAAAAGATGAAATTACGACACGTCTGGATAGCAGTAACAGGATTGGTCCGAGTCAGCATGGATTTACGAAGGAGAAATCGTGCTTGACTAATCTTCTGGAATTTTTTGAGGATGTAACTATGAAAATGGACAAGGGAGAGCCAGTGGATGTAGTGTACCTGGACTTTCAGAAAGCCTTTGATAAAGTCCCACATAGGAGATTAGTGGGCAAAATTAGGGCACATGGTATTGGGGCAGAGTACTGACATGGATTGAAAATTGGCTGGCTGACAGAAAACAGAGTAGCGATTAACAGGTCCCTTTCGGAATGGCAGGCAGTGACCAGTGGGGTACCGCAGGGTTCAGTGCTGGAACCGCAGCTGTTTACAATATATATTAATGATTTAGATGAGGGAATTAAAAGTAACATTAGCAAATTTGCGATGACACAAAGCTGGGTGGCAGTGTGAAATGTGAGGAGGATGTTATGAGAATGCAGGGTGACTTGGACAGGCTGGGTGAGTGGGCAGATGCAGTTTAATGTGGATAAATGTGAGGTTACCCACTTTGGTGGTAAGAACAGGAAGGCAGATTATTATCTAAATGGAGTCAAGTTAGGAAAAGGGGAAGCACAACAAGATCTAGGTGTTCTTGTACATCGGTCACTGAAAGCAAGCATGCAAGTACAGCAGGCAGTGAAGAAAGCTAATGGCCTGCTGGCCTTCATAACAAGGGGAATTGAGTATAAGAGCAAGGAGGTCCTTCTGCAGCTATACAGGGCCCTGGTGAGACCACACCTGGAGTACTGTGTGTAGTTTTGGTCTCCAAATTTGAGGAAGGACACTCTTGCTATTGCAGGAGTGCAGCGTAGGTTCACAAGGTTAATTCCCGGGATGGCGGGACTGTCATATGTCGAAAGATTGGAGCGACTGGGCTTGTATACTCTGGAATTTAGAAGGCTGAGAGGGGATCTTATTGAAACATATAAGATTATTAAGGGATTAGACACACTGGAGGCAGAAAGCATGTTCCCGCTGATGGGTGAGTCCAGAACCAGAGGCCACAGATTAAGAATAAGGGGTAGGCCATTTAGAACGGAGTTGAGGAAAAACTTTTTCACCCAGAGAGTGGTGGATAAATGGAATGCTTTGCCCCAGAAGGCTGTGGAGGCCAAGTCTCTGGATGCTTTCAAAAAAGAGATGGATAGAGCTCTTAAAGATAGTGGAATCAACGGTTATGGGGATAAGGCAGGAACTGGATACGGATTGTGGATGATCAGCCATGATCACAGTGAATGGCGGCGCTGGCTTGAAGGGCCAAATGGCCTACTCCTGCACCTATTGTCTATCTCATCTGGTCCCTGAACTCCTCCATCCTGGTCAAAAAGGCGCAACAGCACCCTTATTTCTTGCGGAGCATCAAGAAAGCTCACTTCTGTTCCAGGATACTGACGGATTTTTACCGCTGTACCATTGAGAGCATACTCACCAACTGTATCTCAGTGTGGTATGGCAATTGTCCTATATCGGACCGCAAAGCACTCCAGCGTGTGGTGAAAACTGCCCAGCGGATTATCAGCACCCAATTGCCCACCATTGAGAACATCTACCATAAACGCTGCCTGGGCAGGGCGAAAAGCATTATCAAGGATGCTGCTTGGTTTAGAGAGTATGCATT
Organism: Mobula hypostoma; assembly: GCF_963921235.1. Taxonomy (NCBI): domain Eukaryota; kingdom Metazoa; phylum Chordata; class Chondrichthyes; order Myliobatiformes; family Myliobatidae; genus Mobula; species Mobula hypostoma. The sequence continues at coordinate 7,094,289 of NC_086125.1, read as the reverse complement.
ATGATCAGAGATTACGGAAGGGAGCTAGGGCTTCACTCTTTGGAGAGGAGGAGGACGAGAGGAGACATGATAGAGGTGTACAAGATAATAAGAGGAATAGATAAGAGTGGATAGCCAGCGCCCCTTCCCCAGGGCACCACTGCTCAATACAAGAGGACATGGCTTTAAGGTAAGTGGTGGGAAGTTCAAGGGGAATGTTAGAGGAAGGTTTTTTATTCAGAGTGGTTGGTGCGTGGAATGCACTGCCTGAGTCAGTGGTGGAGGCAGATTCACTAGTGAAGTTTAAGAGACTACTAGACAGGTATATGGAGGAATATAAGGTGGGGGCTTATATGGGAGGCAGGGTTTGAGGGTCAGCACAACATTGTGGGCCGAAGGGCCTGTACTGTGCTGTAGTAATCTATGTTCGATGTTCTAAGGATGCATCTCACCGTAACCATGGACTTTTTACTCTCCTCCCATCCGGTAGGCGCCTTTCCACTCCCGCACCAGCAGTCACAGGAAGAGCTTCTTCCCTGAGGCCGTGACCCTGCTGAACCTCACATCACAGCGTTAAGCAGTATTGCACCCATATTGTACTGTCTCAGTACTTTTATATTTGTGTGCTGTAGCACTTACTTTTTATTCGCAGTTATTTTGTAAATAACACTATTCTTCGCATTTCTGGTCAGATGCTAACCGCATTTCGTCAACTTTGTATGTGTACTCGGCACAAAAACAATAAAGTTGAATCTAATCTGATCTTACAGAGCAAGACTTCCCAACCTTTTTTTATATGCCATGGACCAACGCCATTAAGCGGGGGGCCATGGATCCCAGGTTAGGACCCCCTGTTATAGAGGTATACAAAATTACGAGTGAATGCATGCAGGCATTTTCCCCTTCAGATTAGGTGAGACTAGAACTGAAGTTCAGAGGTTTAGGTTAAAAGGCGAAATATTTAACTGAAATCAGAAGGGAAACTTCTTCAGTCAGGAGGATGGTGTGAGAGTGGAACGAGCTGGTGGCAGAAGTGATAGATGCAGGTTCACTTGTAACATTGAAGAGAAGTTTAGATAGGTATATGGATGGGCAGGGTTTGTAAGGATATGGTTTGGGTGTATGCAAGATGCAGCAAGGCAACAGTTAACAAAATGTCCAGGCAAGGATAGAATGCAGACAGTGCAGGCAAGAACATGGCTCTACTTTGCACAGTAGATTCCTGGAGCCATTTTAGCTTACCATAGATTAAATAAGAAGATAATAGAAGGATGTGAAACACACTCACACACCAACTAAGGGACAATTACTTTAACTTCAAAGTGTTATTGGTTGTTAGCTTGTAGTTTCTATTGACTTTTTACACCTTCATTGTGAATGGCGATTGCTCTGGCAAATAAGGAATTCGAACATACAGTTTACCAAATTGTCAATATCCATATTGCTAATCAATTCTGTATAAAAATAGCATTTCTCTGTTCAGAATTCAGAACAGTGTGGTGACAGGGGCCATACTGTTCTCCTTGTACACAAGTAAAATATGTACAATAGAGGAATGAGTGCGAGTTTTCAGAATCCAGTTAATCGGTGATAACAGATGCAGGTAGATAGGACTAAGCAAAATATCAGATTGACATGGACTAGATGGGCTGAAGGGCCTATTTTTGTGCACTAGTATTCTATGACTATATAGCACTGTCATGAAGAAAATGAATTAAAATGAGATGAGATAATATGTAACACAAGGAAAAAGAGTCAAGTCGTGAGCAATGCTTGCATTTGATACCTAGTGTGACGGAACCTAACAAATCTCAGGGCTGGAAGGGCCATCTTTGGGAGAGATCACTTCTGTCCATGCAACTAACTGGGACCTTCCCCAAATCCGGCAAAATGTTTATCAAAAATTTAAATAAATAGATTGCCTGGTTATTTCTCTCAAGGCTATGCCTACTATTTAATGTGAAACCCATTCAGGAGAGTTTTAAACTGCACAATAATTAATAAAGAGGGTTCTGATTAATCTATTGTTAATAGGCCATCAGATAATCAGGACAGCCACTTATTTGGGACAAATCTTAAAGAACAAAAACTAATTGAGAAAATAGCTGGGACTTCTTTCATTTATTGGGGAGACAATGCCACTTAATTGGGACAGGGGACTGTTGCTGAACAGTTCCTCACTCGTGTCAATCGTGTGGCCATTATTACAACACTACACCGTGTTTCTAGCAAATACTTTTAAGTAGCACCAGTTGTGTGTATTTATGTTCAAAAAGCAGTAATTTTTGTCACTGATAATTGGTGAGAAATAAGCAAGAAAGTCAATTCAGAACTGTTTAGATCACCACGGTTTCAAACATTCAGGCTTGGTGGTGCCAGAAACAGCAGGGAATAAAATTGAAGCAATTTCACTACTTCAACAAGTTAGGAACTACAAAGAATTTGAAAGTGAATCATCTTGAATATTACAATGAAAATGAATACGAGGATGCAGTCGAAAGCATTGTATGAAGGCAGTTCATTATCTACACTAAATGTCTGCACTGATTTTGTTCATTTACAGTAAAAGGAACATGGCAACGTACACTGGACGACTTCCTCTATCGATAACTATTAGGAGCTAATACATGATTTTATAACACTGAATCAGAATCAGGTTTATCACTGGTATGTGTCATAAAATTTGCTAACTTAGCAGCATCAGTTCAATGCAGTACATGATATAGAAGCAAAAATGAATAAATTACAATATATGTATATTGAATAGATTTAAAAATTGTGCAAAACAGAAATAGTATTTAATAGAAATAGTGTTTTAGTATTGTCAGTGTTCCAGTTTGTTCTGCATTTCATTTTAATACATAATTTGTTACTCAGTTAAAAGGTAGAATGTCTACCTTTTTAACTGTTTCCATGAAACTTCAGCTATTGGGGGCAGCCACTTAATTCGGCCAGAATGTACAGGTCCAATGTGTCCCATTAACCGGAATTCATTGTATTCATTGTTCAAGTCTCAAAATTTAAAACAGCAACTTTTGGAAACAAACTAAAATCCATTCTGAGGAATGGAGATGGGTCAATCATTTACAAACTATTCCTTCAATACAAGCAACTTGAAGCTCAAATTGTTTGCCTGTAAGGGGTGGGGAACAAAATGGTGGAAAAACAAGATTACATATTCCAACTCATATAGCATAATAACATTAAGTATTTATTATATCTGAATATTTAGTTGTTTTCTTCCTGAACGTTTATGGCCAGCCTCAAAGGCAAACAAAAAACAACCAGATAGCTACTGCAAACTTAAATCCTGCTCAGGTAAAAGTTTAACTCATGTTCTTCTTGTATATTGCTATTTATTTATATTTGCATTTGCACAAGTTTGTTGTCTTCTGCACTCTACTTGATCTTTCATTGACCCTGTTATAGTTACTATCCCATAAATTTTTCTGAGTATGCCCACAGGACAATGAATCTCAGGGTTGTATGTGCTGTCATATGTACTTTGAACTATAACGACATTTTAGAATACTCAGCTTCCTCAAAGTTACAAAATGATGTGCTATAAATAAAAAAAGTTACAGTTGTCCAGAAACCATCCATAAACTTCAGATTTATGAACAACACCTTTTTCTGAAATAAAAATAAAAGGGGGCAACAAAAAAATGAGCAAAACTCGACTAACAGAAGTTGGGAGCTTTGAATTCTGTGGGGCAGGGGAAATAATTTAATTACAGCAAGAATTCATAAAATATCTTTTTTTCAATAGAAAGTGTAAATAATTATCTAGAACTTATCCATTTATACCAATTAGGAGGGGGATAGTTGATGCTTCTGCTGTGCACGGTAGGGGGTTGTTTGGGGTTCTGATATTTCTGTCATACTTTATGGGATTTCTTGTTTTGTGTGAACAGTAATTTCAGGTTGTATAGTGCATACATTCTCTGATATTAAGTTGACCCATTTGTTCAAAGAGGAACACAACTTTCCATGTTATAAATATCCACCAGATTTTTTTATATAGGCATCTGTTAGTCTCGTGAGACCATGGATTTGCGCCTTGGAAAGTTTCCAGGGTGCAGGCCTGGGCAAGGTTGTATGGAAGACCAGCAGTTGCCTACGCTGCAAGTCTCCCCTCTCCACCAATATTGTCCAAGGGAAGGGCATTAGGACCCATACAGCTTGGCACCGGTGTCATCGCAGATCAATGTGTGGTTAAGTGCCTTGCTCAAGAACACACACGCTGCCTCAGCCAAGGCTCCAACTAGCGACCTTCAAATCACTAGACAAACGCCTTAATCACTTGGCCAAGCGCCTTAGTTAATCACCAGATTAACTTAAAATTATGTTACTTCACTGAATCTCATCCTTAACTTATTATCCAAACTGACAGATTTATTCTCCCTATACTCTTGTCTTTGCTCATATTCATTGATACTGTAGTCACAGTGCTCTCTGATTTGGGACCATTTGCTTAGCAGCACGTTGCTGTTTGAGATCCCGACATTGAGTGAGGCAGAATCACATCAGATTAACAAATGTCCAAAACTGGGCAACAAAACAAAAAACAAGTTCTTTATTTTAAATACAATGACTGGTTAGTGAAGTTAGGCAGAATGCTGCTTTACCTTTGGAATCTAAGGTAAACCCAACCCAATGAATAGCTTCAAATTTTAGAACAAGTACACAAAACGATATTAAGTCCATAGACAAACAATAGGAATTCTGCAGATGCTGGAAATTCAAGCAACACACATCAAAGTTGCTGGTGAACGCAGCAGGCCAGGCAGCATCTTTACGAAGAGGTACAGTCGATGCTTCAGGCCTATTAATTCCATAGGTTTGTTTTGCTCAGTAACAGCAAGACCTACTCTAATTACCAAGGACAACAATCATGGGCATTAGGATAAAGGGAGGGAAGTTCAAGTTCCATAGCTATTCAACCAGACACAAAACCAGCTGAATGAAATAGTGTTCCTTCGGGGCCGAAGTGCATATTGATGTCTATCTCTGTAACAGTTCAACCAAAATACTTGACGCTCTTCAATTACACGTATCTGGAAGTGGGGCTTGACGGTGCATGAGGAAAAGCTCAAAAAATCCAAAATCAAGAGCCCAACTAGTTCCTGCCTATCAAAGTACCCTTAATGTGTTGAGGAGTTTATACATGATTGAAACACCACAAACAGCCTCCCAAGTACCACACTATCACACACCATGCCCAAACCAAAGATCAAGAAATCTGGTATCTCCACTGTGGACTCTGAAACACCACTATAACTTTAAGAACTTTAAACACGGTTGGCGGGGTGGAAAGGCCAAATGACCTGGTTACAGGTCCTGTCTACATGGAGTTCGCATACATTCCTCGTGATTGGCAGTTTCACCCATCCTTAAAGTGGTTAAGTATCAAATGAATCAAAAGGGGTTGATAAGCATTCAAAAGAGAAGTTGCTGCAGGACACCGGGAACAATAAGTTAGTGAAATTCATTTATTTCGAGATTCTGCGTGGAACAGATTCTTCTGGGCCAACGAACCAGAGCACCTGGAGGAAACCCACGTGTTCACAGGGAGGACGTACAAACTCCTTAGAGAACACCAGAAACGAACTCCAAACTCTTGAGGTCTGAGCTGTAATAGCAGCACACTAGCCTGTACGTTACTGTGGTGTAGATTTTAATGAATCTAATAGGATTGCTCTGCTGAGACCCAGCATGGACACAATGGATTCCTTCCACGTTGAAACTGGTAAACGTTCAGTAAGTTTAATGAATGCTAAAGTCCAAAACTGATTTCAAGAATTCATTTAATTACTGAAAATTTATAACCAGAGCATGTGCATATGTCTGTCAAAAGGGGGCTAACCAAGGAAATTTCTACCTTATAGTATTTGAACCTCAGCCCCAGAAGTCACAGTTCTTAATGTCCACATCCATGCTTTTTGAAAAGTTGTATTGTTTTCTGGCTCCAATGTCCTTTCACATAAATTAACTCTTAAGACTACTACCACCTTCTAGGCTAAAAGTTCTATCTTCCACTTTTCCTCTGGCCTGGTTCCAGGACTCCAGAACCCCAGATTTTTCATTCAGTTAAGGGAAAAGGACTCTTCCTACCTACTTTATCAAGCCCCCTCGAATTTGATGCACCTCAATAAGTCCCCCTTCAAGGACCTCTGTTCCAAAGAGCTCTCCCCAACTTTATATAGTCAGCTGATTTCTGTACCGCATGCATCTTTCTAAATCAGGTGTGTTAAGTCACTCTCCCGAGATTTCGAACTGAACTACGGGCATAATTAAATGTCTGGGTTCCTTCTATTAATATTATACAACTAAATCGGATTGATTTCCCTCATTGCACAAACTTAGAGTACATCTCCTAGCCAATATTTACTCTCCAAGTAAATTGCATAAAAAGTCAGTTTGCGGAAACTTGCCGCGCACCATTTCCTCCAAAGAATCACACTTCAAGGAGCACAGCAATCGATCGAAACTAAGAAGATATTTTAACCACGATGTCTTTTATAAAGTGTGCAAAGTTAACAAAATAGCTGCACGCCCCCCACTCGCCAGCTAGCGGGACAAAGAGTGGGCTTCTGCTGACGCAGGCAGCGTGAGCCCCGTGCCGGGCTTTGATTGACAGCTGACATCCGGGCTACAGACCGCGCGCCACCGCCGCGCGGCCGATCGGCGTTCCAGGCCTTGCTCCAGGACGACAACGCCGGCCGATTGCCCGCCATTTACCTGGGTGATGATGTCCAGCGGCAGGTTCCTGATGATGATCTTACGCCGGTTCCGGAACTCGCGGCGGGTCCGCTCCAGCCTCTGCTGCTTCTCCTCGGCCTCCAGCTCGACCAGCGTCTCCTCAGGAGTCCGCCGACGCGTCGTGGCCTCCCCGCCTTCCGAGCCGCCCACTTTCTCTCCGTCGACCTCCGGGTCCGCACTGGACCACTGCTCATCCTCTGGGAAACCGCCTTCCTCCTCTTCTCCTCGGTTACTTCCTTCATTTTCACCCTTTTCCCTCAACTCGCTCGCCGGCGAAGTAACGGACACGGTCGCCGCCATCTTGAATTAGCAACAGGATCACCACTTGTCATTGGCTGGACTAATTAAACCAACACGTGAGCGGACGCGGATATCCACTGCTAAGTAAGGCGGGCTTTGATTAGTTTACGGTCTAACACGCTTCCGCAATTGACAAATCTCGCGAAGTTTGACAGGGTTTAGGGGTAGTGCTAGTCTATTTAAATAGGAGAAAGGCGTTGAAGATATTGAACTCACATGGTTATTACAGGGGAGCTGAGAATTTTAGCACACAAAGATGCTACGCTGTATTAAAGCCAGACAATTTAAAAAAATAATTTAGGGATAAATATTGGTGCCTGGATCATCCACGTTCAGCGTATATTTATTATCAAAGAATATATCTATCTATCTATCTATCTATCTATATATATATATATATATATATATATATATATATATATACACACACACACACATATATATACACACACATATGTATACACATACATATATACATACATACTTATATATACATACACATATATATACACGCACACATACACATATACACACACATACACATACACACACACATACACACATATACACACACACGCACACACATATACACACGCACACACACATATACACACACGCACACATATATATATATATATACACACACATATATACATACACACACACATATATGTACACACACACACATATATATATACATACACACACACACACACACACACACACACATATATATATATATATATATATATACACACACACACACACACACACACACACACACACACACACACACACACACACACATATATATAAAATACAACCTTACAGGATATCTGGGAAAGGCACAGTGTTCTTCAAAACAAGGGGCATTGGTACTTCCATTAGAAGGGAACCCAGCAGGGTAACCCAACAGTGAAATGCTCCCTCGTATCACACTGGCTGGATTTTGTATTCAAATCACTGAAGCAAGCCATGAATTAGGTGCAACCCACTGAACCTCCGCTATTGTAAAGGATGAATTTCTTTCGGGAGCTTTTGTATTACAACAAGGCAGAAAACCCTAGTAAAGAGAAATGAATGGAAAAATACCACACACTATTGGAAACCAGTGAGTGCAGGTCCCAACTCTAGATGTGTCAAATGGCAAACTTATATGATATCAAATTTAATGCCAGTAAAATAACTGTTTAATATTACACAGCATATCAAAAAGTTTGGGGTCCAAAATAAATTTATTATTAAAGTACATATAATCTCATCATATACAATTTATATATCATTATGTTTCAATATAATTATGGAGGAGGATAGGTCTGCACCCAGGTTGAGATTTTTGGTTGGAGAAAGGCTAACTTTGAGGAGATGCGAAAGGATTTAGAAGGAGTGGATTGGGACAAATTGTTTTATGGGAAGGATATAATAGAGAAATGGAGGTCATTTAAAGGTGAAATTTTGAGGGTACAGAATCTTTATGTTCCTATTAGGTTGAAAGGAAAGGTTAAAAGTTTGAGAGAGCCATGGCTTTCAAGGGATATTGGAAACTTGGTTTGGAAAAAGAGAAATATCTACAGTAAATATAGGCAGCATGGAGTTAATGAGGTGCTTGAGGAATATAAAGAATGTAAAAAGAATCTGAAGAAAGAAATTAGAAAAGCTAAAAGAAGATATGAGGTTGCTTTGGCAAGTAGGGTAAAAATAAATCCAAAGGGTTTCTACAGTTATATTAATAGCAAAAGGATAGTGAGGGATAAAATTGGTCCCATAGAGAATCAGAGTGGACGGCTATGTGTGGAACCAAAAGAGATGGGGGAGATTTCGAACAATTTCTTTTCTTCGGTATTCCCTAAGGAGAAGGATATTGAATTGTGTTAGGTAAGGGATACAGGTGGGGAAGTTATGATGATTAAAGAAGAGGAACTACAGGCGCTTTTAAGGAATATAAAAGTGGATAAGTCTCCGGGTCCTGACAGGATATTCCCTAGGACCTTGAGGGAAATTAGTGTAGAAATAGCAAGGGCTCTGACAGAAATATTTCAAATGTCATTAGAAACGGGGATGGTGCCGGATGATTGGCGTATTGCTCATGTTTTCCATTGTTTAAAAAGGGTTCTAAGAGTAAACCTAGCAATTATCAGCCTGTAAGTTTGACATCAGTGGTGGGTAAATTAATGGAAAGTATTCTTAGAGATGGTATATATAATTATCAGGATAGACAGGGTCTGATCAGGAACAGTCAACATGGATTTGTGTGTGGAAGGTCATGTTTGACAAATCTTACTGAATGTTTTGAAGAGGTTACTAGGAAAGTTGACGAGGGTAAAGTGGATGTTGTCTATACGGACTTCAGTAAGGCCTGTGACAAGCGAATCATTAGGTATTAATATTGAAGTAGTAAAATGGATTCAGCAGTGGCTGGATGGGAGACGCCAGAGAGTGGTGGTGGATAACTGTGTGTCAGATTGGAGGACGGTGTCTAGTGGTGTGCCTCGGGGATCTGTACTGGGTCCATTGTTGTTTGTCATATATATTAATGATCTGGATGATGGGGTGGTGAATTGGATTAGTAAGTATGCAGATGATACTAAGATAGGTGGCGTTGTGGATAATGAAGTAAGTTTTCAAAGCTTGCAGAGAGATTTAGGCCAGTTAGAAGAGTGGGCTGAAAGATGGCAGATGGAGTTTAATGCTGAAAGATGTGAGGTGCTACATTTTGGTAGGAATAATCAAAATAGGGCATACATGGTAAATGGTAGGGCATTGAAGAATGCAATAGAACAGAGGGATCTGGGAATAATGGCGCATAATTCCCTGAAGGTGGAATCTCATGTGGATAGGGTGGTGAAGAAAGCTTTTGGTATGCTGGCCTTTATAAATCAGAGCATTGAGTATAGGGGTTGGGATGTAATGTTAAAATTGTACAAGGCAATGGTGAGGCCAAATTTGGAGTATTGTGTACAGTTCTGGTCACCGAATTATAGGAAAGATGTCAACAAAATAGGGAGAGTACAGAGAAGATTTACTAGAATGTTACCTGGGTTTCAGCACCTAAGACAAAATGGAGGCAGGAGAAGAAGATGGCGGCGTGACGCAGCTCGCAGCGGCCACTCCGGTGGTGATGTCTGTTATTTGTCAAGTAGGGTGCAGTGCACAATCCTGATTTGATGGAGACGGACGTGAGAGCATGGAGGAACATCTGGTGAAACTTCTGAAGTGCCTGTTTCGTTGCTGCTGTGTGGTCCAGAATCTCCAGAGGAGAAGGCCCCGAGTCCTCGGCTTTGCTTGTTGCTTGGTGGCCGGGATGGTGTTCGGAGAGGCTGTGTCAGAGGGGCTGGTCGGAGGCTTGAAGTTTTCGGACGGGCTCAGAGTCCGCTGCGGTTGGGTGCTTCCAATGGTGCTGCATCAGCAAATTGGCGGCACTTGGAGGTTCATGGCAGGGAGAGTTTCTCCCTTCTGCCGCCTGCGTGAGATGATGAGTCTATCGGGACTTTGAGACTTTTCTTTTTACCGTGCCCGTGGTCTGCTCTTTATCAAATGATGGTATTGCTTTGCACTGTTGTAACTATATGTTATAATTATGTGGTTTTGCCAGTTTAGTCTTGGTTTGTCCTGTGTTTTCTTGTGATATCATTCTGGAGGAACGTTGTATCATTTTTAATGCATGCATTTCTAAATGACAATAAACGAGGACTGAGTGTCCTCATAATCTAATCTAATCTAAAGTTACAGAGAAAGGTTGAACAAATTGGTTCTTTATTCTTTGGAGTGTAGAAGGTCGAAGGGGGGACTTAATAGAGGCATTTTAAATTATGAGGGGGATAGATAGAGTTGACGTGGATAGGCTTTTTCCACTGAGAGTGGGGGAGATTCAAACAAGAGGACATGAGTTGAGAGTTAAAGGGTAAAAGTTTAGGGGTAACATGAGGGGGAACTTCTTTACTCAGAGAGTGGTAGTTGTGTGGAACGAGCTTCCAGCAGAAGTGGTTGAGGCAGGTATGATGTTGTTTAAAGTTAAATTGGACAGCTATATGGACAGGAAAGGAGTGGAGGGTTATGGGCTGAGTACAGGTCAGTGGGACTAGGTGAGAGTAAGAGTTCGGCACGGACTAGAAGGGCCGAGATGGCCTGTTTCCATGCTGTAATTGTTATATGGTTAACTCTGAGGTTCATTTTCCAATGGATATTCACAGTAAATCCAAGAAACATGATAGATTTTATTATAGAACATGAAAGTTCATTTTAAGAGATGATCTGATGATATGGTCAGGACCATTTTTAAAGCCAGTATGAAGCTCTAACATGTGTTCTCGAACTAAATTTCCAATGAGATTATGACGCCGTCGACTCCTGCTTGTGAGTCAAGTGGAGGTTCAGCTTTGGGTGGGTGGACGATGGTTATGAAGCCGACCAGCGAATTCACAGCTCACATTCTATGTATTATTTGTTTACTAATTTCACTATTTAAATGCTTCATCTTCTCTTGCACATTGGGTGTTCGTCAGTCTGGTTTGTCGTGGATTCTATTCTATTTCTTTGTTTTCCTTTGGATATGTGCAAGAAAATGAATCTGCAGGCTGAGTATGGTATGTCTACTCGGCTTAGAAATTTAGTGTGAAGTTTGAAGCACAATCTAAAAGTAGAGGAGGAATGATTGTAGTTAAGTGCTACGTATCACATATCCAACTAAGCTTCAGTCTCAAACTTACTGTGCAGTGTACCAATGTCTTACCCCTGCTGATCAAATTACCTTCAAGTTGGTCAGAATCATGATATTCATTACAAAAGTGCGTGCTGTAAGCTCATATTAAAGGGATGACGGTCCTGAACAAACATGCAAATCCTAAAATTAAATAATTTATGGTGCACAAAATGCTTGACCTTCAACACCATTATTCTGGCAGTACTAATAACCAAGCTTTGAAACTGGGTCTCTCCGCAGCTGGATACTCAATCTCCTCGTTGGGAAACTACAGTCGGAGGAGGATCGTGAGTAATGTCTCTTTGCTGATTTTCAGTACAGGTGCACCTCAGGGATGCGTGCTTAGCCTACTACTCCTCTTTCTCTACACATGACCACGCAGCCAGGCACAGCTCAAGCACCATCTATAAATTCAGCGGTGACACAACTGGTGTTGGTAGCATCTCAGATGGCAATGAGGAGGCTTATAAGAGATAAACTGGCTGATTGAGTGGTGTAACAATAACCTTGCACTAAAAGCCAGAACAAATAGACTGAGGAACAGCTTCTATCCCAGAGCTGTGGCCTCCCACAGAACAGTGACTGAAACTGTGAGCACACACATGCATACACAAGGACTCAAATACTTGCACTAATGGCACTTTGTGCATTGCTGTGATAATTTGGTGCTGCTGCAACTTATTTTCTGCTACTGATCTATTTAATACTGTTTTTCTATTACTGTCTTGTTTTTATCTACCGCTTTATTTAATTGCCTGAGAGGAAGCCAAACAGAGTTTCATTGTACCTGTGTATAATGAAAATAAAGATCATTCAGTTCAATTCAAGTCAGCGAGACCAAGGAACTGATTGAAGAGTTGAGGAAGAGGAGGTCAGGAAGACCACGCACAAGTCCTCATTGAGGGGTCAGTGGTGTAAAGTCGAGCAGCTTCCCTTGAGCAATAACATTTCAGAGGATCTATCCTGAGCCCAACAGATTGATGCAAGCATGACAAAGGCACGTTACCTCGCTCAGAGTTTGAGATGATTTGGTACGCCAACAAATACCCTTGTAAATTTCCACAGATGTGCGGTGAAGAGCACCGTAGCTTTGAATGGAGCCTCCTATGCAAACGATTGCAAGGGGCTGCAGAGGATTATAGGCTCAGTCAGTTCCACAGTGGGCACCACTCTCTTCACGATTGAGGACATCTTAAAGTGGTGGTGCCTCAGGGAGGCAACATCCATCATCGTGACTTGGCACCAAGTAATTGCTTCTTCTCATTACCACCACCGAAGGGGAGAGATAGAAGCCCAAGACTCACACTCTATGATTAGGAAAAGCTTCTTCCCCTTTGCGATTACATTTCTGAATAGTCCGTCAACAACAGCCCTTGCTATTCCTTTCTTGCATGTTTTATAATTTATTTTAATTTTCTATCTTTGCACCATACCGCTGCTGCAAAGCAACCAGTTTCACATCATATAAGACAGTGATAATAAACCTGATTCTGAATTACTGACAAAACAGAGTCAAAAGACCATGGGTACATTGCCGAACTTAAGACCCTTGCCTCATATTGAACTCTTCATGTTGCCTGTGATGTTGACAGTGCCAAAGACAATGGCGGATGGGGCATGGCAAGAGGATAACAGACAGTGGGCAAGAGCCTTGTCTGAATGAGAAGATCATGGATTCAAGTTCCACTGAGGTGACATGTTTTAGTATGTTGGACAAACACTAACAGATCCTATGATCATCCACAAGGCTCTATCCAAACAGCAGGATGAACTTCAGAAACCAGCAGCAACTGATGTAGACAAAGTCGCAAACGAGAGTGAAAATTTAAATGCTGAATACACAATTCATTATTTAAAGCATGATTAAAATTTTCAATTAGGTCTGCGGGGGTGCTTTACTTTAATAATTGTTTTCATTACCCCCTCAACCATATCTCCCCTCCCCACCTATACATCCCACTTGAGGAACTATAGTTTATTACTCTGGTCCAGAAATGTCACTAGTTTACCACCTGCTCCAGGAACAAGCCAGGCTTCCATTGAGTGCTGAGACAGCAGTGCCCAAGACTCTGGAAATGAGTGAAGTTGTGGGCAGACCCGGCAATTGACCAAGTGAGAGATCAGAGACCCTGGCGAGGAGTCCTAGGGCACTACAGCACAGAAACACAGTCCCTCAGCCCATCTAGTCTGTGCTGAGCTGTTATTCTACCTAGTCCTATCAACCCGTACCAGGACCATCGCCCTCTCTACCCCTCCCATCCATGTACTTTTCCAAACTTCTCAAATGTTACAATCAAACCTGCACCCTAAGTTCAAAGTAAATTTTATTATCAAGAGTGCCGACACAACCAACAGACAGATGATACAATAGCCACAGTTCTTCACACCATCCTTACACATCTGGAGAAGGATGCTTATGTGGGAATGCTGTTCTTGGACTACAGTTCAGCATTCAACACCATAATTCCCTCTAGGCTTGACAAGAAGCTCAGAGACCTCGGCCTTCACCCTGCCTTGTGCAGCTGGATCCTGGATTTCTTGCCAGATTGCTGGCAGGTAGTAAGAGTGGGCTCACTCACCTCTGCCCCTCTGACCCTCAACACAGGTGCCCCTCAGGATTGTGTACTAAGCCCCCTCCTTTACTCTCTGTATACCCATGACTGTGTTGCCACCCACAGCTCCAATCTGCTAATTAAATTTGCTGACGACACTACACCAATTGGCCTAATCTCAAATAATAATGAGGCAGCCCACAGAGAAAAAGTCATCACCCTGACACAGTGGTGTCAAGAAAACAACCACTCCCTCAATGTTGCAAAAACAAAGGAGCTGATTGTGGACTACGGGAGGAATGGAGACAGGCTAACCCCTACTAACATTAATGGGTCTGGGTTTGAGAGGGTGAATAGCTTTAAGTTTCTTGGCATAAACAACACTGAGGATCTCACATGGTCTGTACATACTGGTTGTGAGGTGAAAAAGGCACAACAGCACCTCTTTCACCTCAGACGGTTGAGGAAGTTTGGTATGGGCCTCTGAATCCTAAGAACTTCCTACAGGGGCACAATTGAGAGCATCCTGACTGGCTGCATCACTGCCTGGTATGGGAACTGTACTTCCCTCAATTGCAGGACTCTGCAGAGAGTGGTGTGGACAGCCCAGCGCATCTGTAGATGTGAACTTCCCACTATTGAGGACATTTACAAAGACATGTATGTAAAAATGGCCCAAAGGATCATTGGGGACCCGAGTCACCCCAACCACAATCTATTCCAGCTGCTACCATCCAGGAAACGGTACCGCAGCATAAAAGCCAGGACCAACAGGCTCCGGGACAGCTTCTTCCACCAGGCCATCAGACTGGTTAATTCATGCTGACACGACTATATTTCTATGTTATATTGTCATACATACTATTTATTATAAATTGCTATAAATTTCACGTTGCAGACATAGACGGAGGCATAACGTAAAGATTTTTATTCCTCATGTATATGAAAGATGTAAGTAATAAAGTCAATTCAATTCAGTGTCACCACATACAACTTGAGATTCATTTTCCTGCCGGCATACTCAGCAAATCTATAGACTAGTAACTGTAGCAGGATCCATGAAAGATTAAGCAGAGCGCAAAAGACAACAAACTGTGCAAATCAAATATAAATAGCGAGGAACATGGAAAAACACAAGATAAAGAGTCTTTAAGGTGAGATCATTAGTGTGATAACATCCCAATGGATTGTTAAGAGTGTAGTTATCTCCTCTTGTTCAAGAGCCAGGACCTGGTGATGTGAGCAACACACATCAAAGTTGCTGGTGAACTCAGCAGGCCAGGCAGCATCTCTAGGAAGAGGTACAGTCGACGTTTCGGGCTGAGACCCTTCCTCAGGACTAACTGAAGGAAGAGCTAGTAAGAGATTTGAAAGTGGGAGGGGGAGGGGGAGATCCAAAATGATAGGAGAAGACAGGAGGGGGAGGGATGGAGCCAAGAGCTGGACAGGTGATTGGCAAAAGGGATATGAGAGGATCATGGGACAGGAGGCCCAGGGAGGAAGAAAAGGGGGAGGGGGGGAACCCAGAGGATGGGCAAGGGGTATAGTCAGAGGGACAGAGGGAGAAAAAGGAGAGAGAGAGAAAGAATGTGTGTATATAAATAAATAAATAACGGATGGTGATGTGAGTCTTGAGGCTCTAATGGCTTCTACCTGATGGCAGCAGTGAGAAAAGAGCATGGCCTGGGCTGGTGGATCTCTGATGATGCTGCTGCTTTCCTATGACAGTATTTCATGTAGACATGGGCAATAGCTGAGAGGGCTTCACCCTGGTTGTACTGGGCTGAATCCACTACCTTTTGGGATTTTCCATTCAAAGGCATTGGTGTTTCCATACCAAGCCATGATGCAGACAGTCAATACACTCACCACTACACATCTATAGAAGTTAGTCAAAGTTTTATACAGTATGCCATGCCAAATCTCCACAGACTCCGAAGGAAGTAGAGGCGCCGTGTTCTTTCTTCACAACTGCTTTTCCATTCTGCGTCCAGGACAGGGCCTCTGAAATAGTAACATCCAGGAATTTAAAGTTGCCAACCTTTTCCACCCCAATTCTCCGATGAAGACTGACTTATGGACCTCTTCTTTCCTTCTTCTGAAGTCTACAATCATTTCCTTGGTCTTACTGACGTTGAATAAGAGGTTGTTGTTATGACACCACTCAGCTAAATTTTCATTCTCCCTCCTGTATGCTGATTCATCACCACCATTGATACAGCCCACAACAGTGGTGTCATCAGCAAACTTGAATGTGGTATTGGAGCTGTGCTTGACCACAGAGTCATTGATGTAAAGCGAGTACAGCAGGGTGCAAAGCACTCTGTGCTGATGGAGATTGTGGAGGAGATGCTACCAATCCAAACTGACTGGCGTCTACAAGTGAGTTAATCCAGGATCCAATTGCACAAGGAGATTGAGGCCACAGTCTTGGAGCTTATTGATTAGTTTTGAGGGGATGATGGTATTAAATGCAAAGCTAAAATCGATAAAGAGCATCCTGATGTTTGCTGTCCAGATGTTCCAGGGTTGTGAGAAGAGCCAATGAGATAGCATCTGCTGTGGACCTGTTGCTGTGATTGGCAAACTGGAGCCACTCAGGACACTTTATCACTGTGGATGATGAAATGATGTGGACCTGTTGGTGTGATTGGCAAACTGGAGCGGATCCAAGTCACAACACAGGACACTTATCACTGTGAATGCAAGTGCGACTGGGTGACAGTCATTGAGCCAGGTTATCACGCTCTTTTTGAGCACTGGTATAATTGAACCCTGCTTGAAGCAGGTGGGTACCACACACTGACAAAGTGAGAGGTTAAAGATATCAGTGAACACACCTGCCAGTTGGTTAGCACAGGTCTTTACTATGTGACCAGGTATCCTATCCGGGCCAGATGCTTTCCTTGGATTCACCCTCCTGAAGGTAGCCCGCATGTCAGCTTCAGATCATCAGGAAATACGGGGGTTTGCAGTGGTTCCTCCATGTTCTGATGGTCAATGCAAGCATAGAAGGCATGGAGCCCATCTGGAAGTGAAGCCCTGCTATCCCCCGTATGTTGACCAATTTAACTTTGTTTTAAGGCGTAGCATTAAAACCCTGCCACAGCTATCGAGCATCCCTCGTTGATTCCAGTTTGGTCCGGAATCTCCATTTTGCCCATGAGATGGCTTTCTGGAGATCACACCTGCAGCTCTTTCAGCATTCTGTGTCTCCAGGCTTGAATTCCTGTGATCTGCCCTCAAATTTCAGATCTCATGGTTCATCTAGGACTTCTGATCACAGAATACTGTGAATGATTTAGTGGGGACACACTCATCTACAGATGTTTTAATAAAGTCCATTATAACCCTGGTGTATTCATTGAGATCTCTAGATGAGTGCTTGAACATAGCTCAGTTCACTAACTCAAAACAATCATTTAATTGTTTCCCTGTCTCCCGGGACCACCTCTTAGTTGTCCTAATCTGCGGAGCCTTGGTTTTTAAGACTCTGCCTGTATGCAGACAGGAAAACAGCCAAGTGATCTACCACTTCTGCTGGTGAAGAACACTCTCACTACTCTGAGTAAATAAATTCCCCCTTAGGTTTCCCCTAAACATTTCCCCTTTCACTGTTAACCTATAGCCTTTAGTTCTAGTCTCACCAAACCTCAGTGGAAAAAAGCCTGCTTGCATTTACCTTTTCTAAGATACCTCATAGTTTATATACCTCTGTCACATCTCCCTTCATTCTCCTATGCTCTAGGGGGAAAAGTCCTAAACAATTCAAACTTTCCCTGTACTCAAGTTCCGACTAACATCCTTGTAAATTTTCTCTGTACTCTTTCAATCTTACTGATATTTTTCCTGTAGATAGGTGACCAGAACTACACACAGTACTCCAAATTTGGCCTCACCAATGTCATATACAACTTCAGCATAACATCCCCAACTCCCAATACTTAGTACTCTGATTTATGAAAGCCAATGTGCCAAAAGCTCTCTTTTGGAGAGGAGTGGATGGTGGCCAGGCATCCTGGAAGGAAAGGCGAGTTG
Organism: Mobula hypostoma; assembly: GCF_963921235.1. NCBI lineage: Eukaryota > Metazoa > Chordata > Chondrichthyes > Myliobatiformes > Myliobatidae > Mobula > Mobula hypostoma. Next base: position 7,075,959 of record NC_086125.1, on the reverse strand, counting down.
TGGCGGTGAAGTGACACTAAGAAACCGCTAATACTGCAGTTCAGCTCAGTGCTTAGTTATGTATTAATGGTGTTTTCTGGAATCTTCCACTGTACAAATAGTAGGACAATGTCACTGTGCTGATGGTAGACTCCTATCCCTGTACCTGTTGGGGAACTAAGGGCAGTCCGTCAGCAAGTCCTCACTCCGTTGACCACAGTTCATCTGCAAGTCTAGCTTCAGGATCAGTGTACGAACGAAGTGTTTGGAAAGGAAGCAGAACCCTGGTTTTGGAAGGGCAATAATGTAAGGCAGTGCTGATGATACTGATCCCAAGAAAACAATTTTCAAAGCCACTGTTTCTCCACGGGTTCTTTAGCTGGCAGTCTTGTAACCGATTTCCCCGAGTTCTGATATTTGCACAGAACTGTCCTGGCCAAGAATAATCTAATGTTGGAGGTTACATAAGTTTTGGCCAAGATTCAATCAGTTTGGTTTATTTCACACCTATTTAGCACCTGTAGTGCTGAGGTCAGGAGGTAATAACAAGCAAAATCAAGTGAAAATGAACAGTTTATTGCCTTCTGAAGGAATAATTGCAATGTTGCAACACAATGCAGTTCTCAGAATAAAATAAAAACATTGCATGATATGATATGAATTGGTATATGCACAACTTAAAAATGGAAAAGGAATAATTCCCAGATAATCCAGATCTATTCTTAAAGTTTTCTTAATCTTTGTCAAAATAATTTCATCTGCAGCACAGCAAAATAACCCAGCTGTGATATCCAATTTTGACACAGTCACTTGCTCATCGCTTGGCAGGACATGTGCAAACTCCATCTACTCCTACATCTAAGGTTAGTTGTTTTTTTAACCTTTAGGTGAAATTTTTGCTTCCTAAAAGTACAAGGTGGAGTTTAAAGCTCTGAGAGCCAAGAGATTTACATATCAGTAAAAGCTATAACAAGAGCATGGTGAGAGGTGCTCACATCACATTCTTTTCTCATGAAATCACAGTCTGAAGTGAAGCCAACAAAACACCAGCAGATGCAGAGTAGGAACGTACCTGTCGTGGAACGGAGAAAGACAGAGGCAGCGACGTGATGCCACCATTTCCAAGGCACCCACCATTCTGAACTGGCCATACTTTACACACCAATGGGTCAAATTCTTGACCATCCTTCTGTGATAACTGGACTACATGGATAGATGGTTGCAAAATGTGGTGAACCACATTGCCATGGACAGTTGGGATAGGCAGGAAATACCAGCCTTGCCAGTCACCACCACAATGATTATAATACACGGCCTCAAAGAAGAGAGAATCTGCAGATACTGAAAATCCAAGCAACACACACAAAATGCTGGAGGAACTCAGCAGGCCAGGTAGCATCTATGGAAAAGAGTACAGTCAACCTTTCGGGCCAAGACCCTTCTACACTTAGCAGTCCTGCTGAAGGGTCTAGGCCTGAAACATGGACTGTACTCGTTTACATAGATGCCGCCTAGTGTGCTGAGTTCCTCCAGGATTTGTGCATAATGCACAGCCTCCCTTGTTTCACAAAGAGGGCCAAACATGAAGTTTATCTCCAACCAATACTCATACTCAGAGGCTGGCTATCCAAAATGGTAAAAAAAAAGGGAATATTTCAGCTGCTTTAATGCAATTCATTGAATAAATTTCAATGCAACTTACTTGCGTAACATTCATAAATAAATGGTGTGAGCAAAAATGTAACAAGCTGACACGAGTGAAGACAATAAAAATGATTAAGTTATTAGATGTCCATTGAAATCACCCAACATGCTAACTGGTATAAACACATGAATAATGATAATATCAAACACATTCCAAGAATCATAACTACCATTAGAGCCCTTGAGAGAAACAAAGGTAGAACTATTCATTAGCTTCAGTTGTGCCAGATTCCATTTAAAGCCTGCCACATACCATGTTCTAAATTAGTTTAGGTTGGGCCCAATGTTTACTTTAAAAAAACATTTTTAAACAGTAAATTGACCACATGTTCGTGTATAGTACGCTATACATTATTCCCATCATTGACAACCTCCAAATCAAATAGTGCAGACAGTGTTTTAAAAATCCCATAAACTTCATGTTATAACAAGAGTTTTTTTGATTTGTTCTGTGGTGATTTTCAAACCATTTATATTCCTGTTTCTTTTTCTAGATCTAATGTTTGAGTCAAGAATCTGTTCAATATTTCAGTAAGTGACTTGCTTTACAGTATGCCCATTAAACACCTTTGCTTACTCTATCATATAGGAGTTGCTATACAAATGCAAGTTATTCTCAAAACCTCTTGGTGTGTTTTAAAATACAGGGTTCAGTTCTTTGTCCTTACAAATTAGTCACTGCTGAAAGACCATGATAATACACAATATTATCAGAAGCTGCGCTCCTACCCCATTGTCCATGTTGAAGAGAGACACAAGATATCTGTTCTACAATTCCAGCTTTTTTTTTGAATCCCATTATTGCAGACATGTCATGAACAAAACAAAATTGATTCAGCATGCAGTCTGGGGCTGACTTCTCGTGCAAATTGCAGCATGTGTAAACTGATCCTCCGCTGCATTTAGGAGGAGAAGGGCCGTGGAAAAAACGATGTCCATCTTACTTCCATCCCTCACCTGACTTATTGTCAACGTATATTGTCGACCTCCTGGACTCCTGGTCTATGGAAGCTTATAATTCCAACTGGCTCTTAAGGGGCCTGGAGAGCCATTCAGCCTTAATTTAAGAGGCTGTCCAAGAATCACTTTTGCTTAAGCTGCAGTGCAGAGACTGATAAGAAATCACACAGTGGTACAAAAAAATCTCTCGTCTCAGGATTTAAAAAAAACTGGAACTATTAGACAATGTTTGAGGCTCAACGAAGAAACATCTTTGAAGTAATTACAGTGACAACCCCATTCTTGGCTCCGTTCTCCTGAAGATGTTCCTAGCCCTAATGAGATACAATGCAGAGTATACCCTTCTGGGCCTTCGCCTGGCAACCCCCAACTTAACCCTGACCTAGTCATGAGACAGATTACAATGACCAATTAACCTGATAACTGGTACTTCTTTAGACTGCGGGAGGAAACCCATGCAGTCACAGGACAGCATGTACAGGCAGCGGCAGGGAATTGAACCCAAGTAGTTGGCACACTGAAGCGTTGTGTTAAACACCACACTACCGTGCTGCTCCAGGTATTGATGTGATTCCCTCAGCTGCAGGCCAACTGTGCAGCACCAGCCACGGGCAACAACTTGACACAGAAGGCAAATCAAACTTGGGAGAATTCCCAAAGGTGAATCAAGCAAAGGCTGTGCTCATTTGGAGGAACTCTCCTCCCATGATCATTTGAAATGTCTTTTAACTCTGCCACAACAAATTTCAGTGGCTTTTGCTGCAAATATCACTAATGAGTGGGTACTCTCAAACATCGGTAGGTATCACGCCAACTACACAATTGAGCAAGTGTAACTACCAGTTCGATATTAACATGACTTGTGAAGTATCTTTCCATCATTTTGTTGCACTGCGAGATAAAAAGTCCTCAATACCAAGAGAACAGTAGTTGTGGAACAGTTGTATATTCTGTAAAAACTGCAAGACAATACTAGAAACCTGGAGGTGGTGCTGGTCGTACTGCCTACTCATTCCTCCCGAGGTTACAGGGACACCTGAGTCATTGTTTCTATTCACAGGACTGGCATGTTTCCAGTTAAGAGAGATCACGGTCCACCTACCTGCCTGGTTTCTATACGCATGAAGTTCCGTCTACTCTACTCATGAAAATCTGGCTGAATGGTGCTGTAACAACAACCTCTTACCGCCAGCAAGACAAAGGAACTGATGATGGATTTCTGGCGGAGGAAACTGGAGGTCCATAAACCAGTCCTCATCAGGGGATCAGGGGTGGAGAGGGCCAGCAATTTTAAGTTCTTTGGTGTTCTCATTTCAGAGGACCTGTCCCGAGCCCAGCATACGAGTACAATTATGAACAAGGCACGGCAGCACCTCTACTTCCTTAGAAGTTTGCAGCGATTCAGCATATTTAAAACCTTGCAGACTTCTGGAGATGTGCGGTGGGGAGTACATTGCTTGGCTACATCACAGTCTGGTATGGAAACACCAAAGCCCTTGAATGGAAACTCCTACAAAAAGTAGTTGATATGGCCCAGTCCATCTCGGGTAAAGCCCTCCCCACTACTGAGCGCGTCTACATGGAGCACTGTCACAGGAAAGCAGCACCCATCATAAGGGACCCCCACCACCCAGGCCATGCTCTCTTCTCACTGCTGCCATCAAAAAGGCGGCACAGGAGCCTCAGAACTCCCACCATCAGTTCAGGAACAGTTACTATCCCTCAACCATCAACCTCTGGAACCACTGACCCCATCACTGACCCGTTCCCACAACCTATGGACTCACTTTCAGTGACACTTCATCCCACATTCTCGATACTTATTGCTTATCTGTTATTTCTTTCTTCTTGTATTTGCACAGTTTGTTGTCTTTTGCACACTAGTTGTCTGCACTTTTGATGTGGTCTTTCATTGACTATGATGTTTATTTTACTTATTGAGTATGCCCACAAGAAAATGAATCTTAGGGTTGTATATGGTGACATATATGTACTTTGATAATAAACTTACTTTAAATTTTGATATTCAGCATTCAATAATGTCAGCTATATCACAATGATGGCAGGGAACAAGTGAGGTATACCCTCCTTTAACATGATGCTAGGTAACATTATTTGGCAGGAATAATGCAGAGGCATGCAACACTGCTAGGTGAGAGCCACATTCGAGAAGGTGGCAGACATTATTCTTTCTCAACATGATAAACTTTGACAGTATATCCCAAAAGTTAATTTGTTTCCATTATATTTCATAACAAAAAAAACAAAGTACACAGAACACAAATATTGACAGTATTAAAAAGTAACAGGGTCAGATGCATCAGTAAACTCTTATCACAGTTCAGAAATAAACAATGCTATATCAGTTTTGCAGTGTGACACAGCAGACACTAAACTGCATCTTTTAAGCTTTATAAAGATTCTCACAGACATTATTCATGGGAAAAATCAAATTGCATTTCCCAATGCTCGATTATCCTCGACAGTTGAACTTCGCAAAAGTTAACAAAGTGTAGTATATGTGCAGTTGCACACTTGATTATCATGATATCACGTCAAGTTCAAACTCCCTTTCCGAATTTCTGAAGGAGTTAAAACAAAACTTTGAAGTTCAGCAGAAGTCTTTTCTTCAAATGGCATTTCTTGGCTACAATTCTCCAAAATCTTCACTGAACAGCAATCATGTACAGTTAAAGAAGTGACCAGTGCTATTCATACCTTCCGACTGAGATACAATGCAAAGGCCTTGCCTCCCTGTTTTGGCATTGTTTGAAGAGTTCCAGCATACTCTGTGAAATACAGGCCAACGTGTAGCCAGGACCAAACACCAAAAACAATTACAATGCTACCTTTGGGAGCTTGCTGTTCACAAAATGGCTACTGCTTTTGGCGCTGATGCAATGATTGATGACTCTATTCGGCAGAGATGGGGAGGAAATTGGGAGGGTGGCAGAGAGTGTAATAAAGGAAGATGATGTTTGGTTGGAAGCTTCTGGTGTTTATCACTTCTGGAGAATGCTTGAACTTTCGATCTTCTTGTATCGTTCGTACAGCTTCTGAAATATTGGGAACAACTCTTGAAACTTGGGTCGCTGAGCTGGGTCAGAATCCCAACACTTGTTCATCAGCTGATAGACCTGGAGGGGGGAGAAAAAGAAAACTTGGTTCACTTTGGAACTGTCAAAATGAGAAAATGGCAGGCTCAGAGAAGACGAAGTGAGGAACAAGCCAGACATGCAAGAAAATGAAGCAAAATAATAAAGAGAATAATGTCCAAATAGAAACCAAAGTCTCAAACAATCCTCCATTCTACTGTTCTGAAGGAAGTAGGTATGCTCTCCAGATTCAGGAGCAGCTTCTTAAAGTTGAAAAATTGTACAAGTCACACTGCTCTTTTAGAAAGATGAAGGAGGGGTGGGGAAAAACAAGGAAATGACACATCAGTCAATCCAACATCTTTTGTTTGGAAATTATCAAAACCAAATGATAAAACCAGCTGCATTTTGATTAGAGATAGCTAGAATGGATTTATAAAGTGCAAGTTTTGTCAGACAAGTGTGATAAAAAGAAAGTAACATTACAGATGTATATGCTCTTCCAGAAGGCACTGATAAATATTGCTCATGAATTTGATGAACAGGTTCAGGAACAGCTATTACCCCTCAACCATCAGGCCTCACTAACCTCAAGGACTCTACAACTCATGTTTTCAATATTATTTCCTCCATTTATTTATTTGTTTATTTATATATTTATTGCAGAGTTTGTCTTCTTCTGCACTTCGGTTACCAGTCTTTGTGTGTAGCTTTTCATTGATTCTATTGTATTTCTTTGATCTTCTGGGAACACCCAAAAGAAAATGAATCAGGGTAGTATATGGTAATATATACATACTTCAATAATAAATTTACATTAATCTTTGAACTTATGAAGTCAGTCACTGAAGTGAATTTATTAGCATGACTGGGAAAATGGCCAACAGAAGAGTAGGGATACAGGATAATTTTGTCAGGATATGACGGTAGTATCTCACAAGAATCTATATTTCAGACCATAAGCATTCACCATGTTTATAAATGGCTTAGGTGATGGGCCAGGAAATCTTGCATGCAAATTTGTTCATGACGCACAGAAATGCCCTCATGCTCATAGCCTTTCTAACCATGTAGCTGGAATTGGGCACAGCTAGAAAAAGTTTACAGAACACGAAAGATTTTCTGTGTTGTATTGTATTCCATTACGCCCCTCCATTAACCAATGAAATCAAAATATCTGATTTTACAGTTTTCATTCAAAATATTCATAGTAGGCACATTACAAAACATTTAAAGTGCTGCGCAGTTTTCAAGCTACGTAAAAACCTCCTGCTCAGTGCAATAGTTGTTCTGCACAGCTGTAAGAAAAGTTAGAGGGAAGATTACAAGCAATGTAGATAGAAACATCTCAGTGATGAAATGAAAGGGCAAATCAGCAGCAAGTAGATTTCAATGCAGGAAAATGTGAGGTCATATACTTTGGCCTAAAAAAGGATATTTTGTAAAGTGGGGGAAAATCTGGCAGTAGTGATCCAAAAAAAAAGTTTAATTTGATGTATAAATATTAAAACGTCATGGAAAACAAAGAAAATATCTAATTGAATGTTGGTACTGGAGAACAGGGATAAGTACTGGAATCAAAGTATCCAAAGCCCTGGTCAATCTAAACCTAAGATAATGAAACCAGTTCAGGGCATCATAAGCAACACACATAAAAGTTGCTGGTGCACGCAGCAGGCCAGGCAGCATCTCTAGGAAGAGGTACAGTCGACGTTTCGGGCCGAGACCCTTCGTCAGGACTAACTGAAAGAACTTCCTGACGAAGGGTCTCAGCCCGAAACGTCAACTGTACCTCTTCCTAGAGATGCTGCCTGGCCTGCTGCGTTCACTAACAACTTTTATGTGTGTTGCTTGAAATTCCAGCATCTGCAGATTTCCTCGTGTTTGCAGGGTATCATAACGTGGGAAAGATACTGGCTGTGAATATTTGCTAAAATGAGAGCTGGACTCAGGATTAAACAGGAAAAACACAGATGCTCACATCAGTCTCCCATAAATGCTTGCAATCATAATTTAAGTAATTAAATTCAGAAGAGATTGTCCCACAGGAGAGGCTGTGTGTCTGAAATGAAAACATTCAGCTTGAAGTCAAAGATTTATGTTCTTACCTCCCATGGACAGGACTTTGGACAAGGCAAGCGTCTGCCCCTTTCCAACAATTCAATTAGTCGGACCACTGTCATCTGTCCATGCGTCACTCCAATCATCTCAATAAATTTCTGTAAAAATGTTGAAAATAACTTAAGTCTTCACACTTTAATGCCATGTTTAAACTATGGATTCAATTATCAATGACTCCCCCAATTCCAACATTATTGGTATTTGATGGGGAAAAGATGAACTTGTACCAGAACTTCCACACACTTATACCAGAATGCCACCTTGGTAAAGGAGTTGAAAGCAACCTCAGGAACAGCTACCTGAAAGGGCAAAAAATACCTGATTTCCACTGAAGTTCTCTGCCCGCATTCACTAAGAATGGAGTGGCTCAACTAATGCTTTCTGCTATCAGCAACCAACTGACTTGTAATAAAGAGGCACCGGGCGTTTCAGGTATTACTTAACAATGTATCACATACACCTGAATATTTGAAGAATATATTTGAAACACTGTCAAATCTTTTACTAAAATTTTCAACAACCACTTGAATAACCCACTGAGGGAAAAGTGGAATATGTGATGCTGTATAGTATTGGCTGAAGAATTCTAATTTATGGAGAACTTACTCAGTGCCCCAGGTGGAAAGTTAGAGACCAGGCAGGACTGCTGCAGGACTGTGGCAGAAGGGAGCACAATCACCCTTTCACCCTTCCAGACATTAATCCTCCTCTATACCAACATCCAGTGACCTATATTACTTCTCACTCAGTTCCCTAGCCACTCAAAACCTACAATATCACTCCACATCCACATCAGGCATGGGAGCAAGGAGCCCCTAGCTACCACTCCACCAATATTGAGTACAGTGAGCATTTGTGGGTTAAACTTACAAATCATGAGGAGTTTGCCTGTATTTCATTAGGAGCTTGAGGAGATTTGGTACGTCACGCTAAACATTCACAAATATCTACAAGGTGTACCGTTCTGACTGGCTGCATCACTATCTGGTATGCTGGGGGGGGGGGCAGTAAGCGGCAGAGAGTTGTAAACTTAGTCAGCTCCATCGGGGGCACCAGCCTTGGTGGTATCCAGGACATCTTGAAGGAATGATGCCTCAAAAAGGCAGTATCCATCACCCGGGACATGCCCTCTTCTCATTGCTGCCATCAGGATGGAGGTACAAAGACTGTAGGCACACCTTCAATGATTCAGGAGCCGCTTCTTCCCCTCTGTATTTGGTAGTTATATTAAATAGGTAGTGAAAAAATAGAAATGTAAACTCAGTTTTTTCCCTCTATTGTCACGTACTGCTGCTGCAAAGGTAACAAGTTTCACGACATATGCCAGTGATATTAAACCTAATTCTGAAGGAAATTCAAATTCTATTGATAAGCAATGAGGGCAAAAATCATGCAAAATCAAGACTTGCAAACAGGTATGTCTTTGCAGCATTTTCATTTACCGGGTATTTTCATTCTTTCCCAAGAACAGCACCTTGTGAAGGCTAAAGAATAACCAGCTGCAAATAGTACATCAAACAAGCTCACAGCCCATTCTAACTAGTGATGGATTGGCCAAGTACCTGGTTTCAGGAGGTATGGACAGGCTGTGGAGGATTAACATTACAACCCGAAGAACGGCCTCAAAGCTAGTCTCTATCAGAGTCACCCGGTGGATAGGTTGACCAGGACCACAGACATATTTCTGCAGACTGGCTTCACTTCACCTTCAATTAGCAAGAATAGAACAGAAAATGGATCCAACTATCAGTGGCTCTAAAGGCATTGAATCCAATTCACACACAGGTTGATAGAATTTGTCCCATATTTAGTTCATTCCATCACAAAATACTGATAATCAAGTTTGTGTGTCGGACAGAAGCAAAGGTGACACAGAAAATGTAAAGCTCAGAGTTGTCTTCACAAAGACGTGCAGGAAATTGAGTTTGAAGTTTTGTAGGAGACCTACCGCAGGCGGGCTCAGTCGAGCCTCACAGTACGTCAGCAGCTCATACAATGTGACTCCAAATGACCAAACATCGGAGGCAAAATTGAATTTTCCTTCTTTCAGACAATCAACGGCATACCTAGGACAAAACAGAAGAATGTAAGTAAGGCCCAACTCCAGTACTCTGTCATGAAGACAGTCCATTTCATAGAGGTAGCCAGAAGACCAAAATAAACATACCTCCATCACAAAGCACTTGACGGGTATTCAGATTCAGTACATTCTAGACTTTAAGATTAAGATTTAATATTAGCTGACCATCAGGGCAGCCTGCAAGTGTTGCATCAATTCCAATGTCAACATAGCATGTCTACAACCTGCTAACACTAACCTGTACGGCTTTGGAATGTGGAAGGGAACCAGGGCACCCGGAGGAAACCCACACGGTCACAGGAAGAACGTACAAACTCCTCGCAGGCAGTGGCGGAATTGAACCCGGGTCGCTGGCATTACACTAACTACCAGGCTACCAGGCCAGATTGAAAAGGTCAGTTTGGGGGGTCCGAGGCAAGAGACGGGCCGGTTGAGCTCGCTGCTCCACTCTGTGCTGATCTTAGGGTCTGTGGACGGACTTTCTTTGTGGACTTTAACTCAGAACGCCATTTGCTTGTGTTTATTTGGTTTTTTTTCTCTGCACATTTATGGGTTTGATGGCCTTCTTTTAAATGAGTTCTTTTGGGTTTCTTTGTTTTATGGCTGCCTGTTAGGAGACGAACCTCAAGGTTGTATTGAAGTGTACATACTTTGGTAATATATGTACCTTGAACAATTGCCCTCAGCTCAGGAGCTGATTTACTTGACTAGTTCCAATTGTGGACAGATTGCTGCACCATCAAAGATCAAGTAGACCTCCCCAGGGTTCTCTAGAATTCAGGAGATTTCAGCAAGATATACAAAATCAATTTGGAACAGATAAAGGGAAGATGTTTTCCTTGGCCTAGGAGCCTGGGATATGGGACACAGTGGATGAATAAGTGATACACTGCCTAGGATTTAAGTAAGGAATTTCTTAAGGACATCGGGGACTGCTATGTACTTTCCCTCACAGAAACATGGCTGTCCGTCATCATTTCGGATGCAGCCGTACAGCTCGATGGCTTTACTACTCTCTGCAAATTCAGGACAACTCAGTCCTTTAAAAGAAGAAGAGGTGGCGTATACTTTATGGTTATCTCATCGTGGTGCACAGATGTGGCAGCTTTCTCTCAGTTCTATTCACCCGACCTGCAACATCTAGCGGTCAAATGTCGTTCTGCCTGTCTGCCGAGGGAGTTTTCTGCCATCATCCTGATAGTGGTGTACATTCCACCTCAGGCTAATGTCATGCAGGGACTTGAGGAGATTAGCACTGTAATTAGCAGACATGAAAGAGTGTACCCTGATACCTTTCCTATCATTGTGGGTGATTTCAACCAGGCCAGCTTGAAGAGGTCTCTGAGCAACTACCACCAACATATCACCTGTGGAAGCAGAGGAGTCAACACATTTCAGCACTGTTATACCACCATCAAGAACACCTACCATGCCATCCTATGCCCACACTTTGGAAAGTCCAATCACCTAGCTGTACTTCTACTCCCAGCGTATAGGCAGAAACGGAAGACTACAGCACCAGTGGTGAGGACGAAGAAGGTATGGTCAAGGGAGGCAAAGGAACACTTACAGGACTTCTGAGTCAACAGACTGGACAATATTCAGGGATTCATCTTCAAACCTGACTGGATACGTCACAGTTGTCACAGATTTCATTAACACCTGTGTGGATGAGTGTGTGCCTTCGTGAACATATCAGATATACCCAAATCAAAAGCCATAGAGATACGTAGTCTGCTGAGGGCTAGATCTATGGCATTCAAGACCAGTGATCCACAACTACACAAGTCGTCCAGGTACAGCCTATGGAAGGCTATTTTAAGAGTGAAAAAACAATTCCGATTGAAGTTAGAGGCTGAATTGGATGCAAGTCAGCTCTGGCTGGGTTTGCAGGCCATTACTTCCTACAAAGTGAAACTTAACAAAGCTTCACTCCCAGATGAGCTCAATACCTTTTATGCATGCTTTGAAGGGAAGAATAAAACTTCCATGCGGCATCTGATGACTCTAATCTGTCTCAAAGGCTGACATTAGAACATCTTCCAAAATGTCGCAAGACGTCAGGCCCTGATGATATACCAGGTAGGGCTCTCAAAACTTGAGCCAACCAACTGGTGGGAGCGTTCAATTTCTTACTGCTGCAGTCGAAGGTTCCTACCTGCTTCAAGAGGGCATCAATCACACCAGTGCCCAAGAAGAGCGGGGTGAACTGCCTCAATAACCTTCACCCAGTGACACTCATACTGACTGTCATGAAATGCTTTGAGAGGTTGGTCATGGCTAGAATCAACTCCTGCCTAAACGAGGACCTGAACCCACTTCAATTTGCCTATCACCACAATAACTCCACAGTGAATGTAATCTCACTGGCTCATGGACTTGGATCACCTGGACAAAAGTAACACCTACTTTTACCAGGCTGCTGTTTATTGATTGCAACTCAGTATTCAACACAATCATACCCCCATTTCTAATTAACAAGCTCCACAACCTCGGCCCCTGTAACTCCTTCTACAACTGGATCCTTGACTTCCTCAGCAGGTGACCACATTCTGTGTGGACTGGAAATAACATTTCCTCCCACTGACAGTCAACACGAGCGCAACTCAAGGATGCATGCTTAACTCACTGCTCTACTCTCTACACCCACGAATTTGTGGCTAGTCACAGCTCAAATGCCATCTATAAATATACTGACGACACAGCTGCTGTTGGCAGAGTTTCAGATGGTGATGAAGAGGCAGACAGGAATGAGGTAAATCAGGTGGTTGAGTGGGGCCACAACAACCACCTTGCACTCAACTTCAGTAAGTATTAGTAGTGGACCAGGAAGGGGAAGTCAAGGGAACACACACCAATCCTCATTGAGGGATCAGAAGTGGGAAGGGTGAGCAGTTTCAAGTTCATGGGTAGCAACATCTCTGAAGATATATCCTGGGGCCAACATATAGACGCAATTACAAAGAAGGCATGACAGTGGCTATATTTCATTAGCAGTTTGAGAAGACTTGGTATGTCACTCATAAATTTCTACAGATGTACAATAGAAAGCATTCTAACTTGTTGCATTGCCATCTGGTATGGAGGGGACACTGCGCAGGATCGGAAAATGCTGCAGGAAGTTGTAATCTCAGCCAGCTCTCTCATGGGCACTACCTCCCTAGCATCAAGGACACTGTAAAAAGGTGGTGCCTCAAAACGGCGGCCTCCATCATTAAGGACCCCCATCACCCAAGATATGCCCTTTTATCATTAATACCATCAAGGAGGTGCAGGAGCCTAAAGACACACACACACACAATGTTTCAGGAACAGCTTCTTCCCCTCTGCCATAACATTTCTGAATGGACAATGAGTCCATGAACACGACCTCATTATTTTTCCCCTCTCTTTTTGCACTAATTTAATTTTTAATATATACTGCTTATTGTAATTTATAGTTTTATTAAGTATTGCAACATATTGCCGCTGCAAAACAACAAATTTCACAACATATGCCAGTAATATTAAAGCCAGTTCTGATTCTGAAAGGTGAGAAGTTTAAGGGAAACTCCGTCACTCAGAGGGGTGTGAGAGTGTGCCAGCACAAGTGGTGCATGCGAGCTCGATTTCAATGTTTAAGAGAAGTTTGGATAGGCACATGGATGGTAGGGATATGGAGGGCCATGGTCCAGGTGCAGGTTGATGGAAGTAGGCAGTTGAAATGGTTCGGCCTGGACTAGACAGGCCAAAGGGCCTGTTGGCCTGTTTTCATGCTGTACTTTCCTATGACGATGACTCAGAGGGTAACGAACCTTTGGAATTTTTTTTTACTTTTGTGGGTTTAAGAGACTCAGTCATAATATTCATTCAAAACACAAATCTGGACATTAAGGAAGTCGACAGCTGAGGAATTGTGCTGGAAAATGTCTGAAGCAGAAAACAGTCACGTTCTTGACAAATGGTGGAGCAGGCAGCATGGGCTGGATGGCCAACTCCTGTACCTATTTCATGCTTATGATCCCATTGAATGGGAGAGAGAATTACCATGATAAACAGTAACTGAAAGCCAGCAGCAGAATTATGAAGGAATAGATCAGGCTGCCTGTGATGCTCGTTCCAATCACATAGCTGCCAACAACAGTCTCAAGTATTGAATAGCCCCTCGCTCCACAGCACAGCTATTGTATAGTAATGACCCCTGCACAATAACTGTTACAGCACAGACACACTCCTCCATGCTGACCAAGTTACCTACCTGAACTGGTCCCATTTACCTGTGTTTGACCCCAAACCCTTTCTAACCATGCTCCTGTTTAAGTGTCTTCTAGATGTTGTAATTGTACCTGCCTCTACAGATTCCTCTGGCAGATCAAGCTCGGTGTGGAAATGTTACCCTGTTAAATCTCTCCCCTCTCACCTTAAACCTATGGCCTCTAGTTTTAGACTCCCTGAATCTGGAAAAAAGACTGAGCAGTCACCTTACATAAGCCCCTCATGATTTTAGAATCTTCTGTAGGTTATGCCCCAGCCTCTTGAGTCTTGGGCAGAAAGTCTAGCCTGTTCAGCCAATGCTAATGGTTGATGAGAACCTGTTGTAGAGACCACGCTCCTTTGAGCATCAGCACTCAGTGCCCCCTTTGCGGTGAGCTCCGGACCTCAGCTGTCTTTAAATACGGATCGGCTGATTGAGCCTCGAAGAGACAGAAGAACATATCTCCAGCCACATCATCACACTTACAGATAAAGCTGAACCAAAACAATCTCAATGCTGGGGACCAAATATAAAGACAAAATTCAGAAGATCAAGAGGGAGAAATAGAGTTACTACTCCAGACTGATGAATAAATAGATTAACAGTGTTTGAGACAATTCATAGACTAACCGCAGAGAAGAACAACGAACAGGTAACAGTGAGGGGGAAGAGCTGGAGAGTTAAATAACTAACGCAGAGAAGAAGAACAAACAGGTAACAGTGAGGGGGAAGAGCTGGAGAGTTAAAATAACTAAATGGTAATGCAGGATGAAGGGGAATGGCACGGTTGGAAATGAATTTGAAGAATTTCAGAAAGGAACGTTTGGATATTTGGCAAATTGGAAGGCTTGCTGCAACCCCGTCATGCGGTACACCCGAAGGATCCAGGTCACCTGTCAGAGGATTTCCCACCACACCACTCCTTACTCCCCGACACCCCTCCACAGTTCCAGTGCAAGGGTATTGCACTCTCCAAGAGCCAGCAGCTGAAGATCTAACAGCATGACTGGAAACCAGAGAAAGCCACACTCCAACTCTCACTCAACCCGATTTAGAACAAACATAGTTCAAAACTTAACATTAAAGCACACCAATCTTGCTGCAATGGCTTTGAGTGTTCAGTTCTACTGTATACCTCACTGTAGGTGACCTCAATGGCAGAGAGAAATGAAAGAAGGTCCATTGATTACCTGCTCCATGTGGCCATCCGATGTCTTAGGCTGGTCAGTGAACGATTGACAATTATGGAAACTTACACCAGAAACATGCCTACATATGCTTACAAGCCTCCTTGGCTCACTAGCATTCTTTCTTCCCTTCTCACTCGTGTCTTTAACTTTTTCTTAAAACCTTGACAGTTATTTGAACATTCCTTGGTAATATATTCTACATACTTTGTAGAAACAACCAGACCTTTCCAAAGTACCCTTGTTGCTGTGCAAGAGCTTACCAAAACACAGGGCTGTCTCCATCGTCCTTGACTCGGTAGTAGTCCTGGTGCTCAGGGATTGCTTTTGCCAGCCCAAAGTCCCCAATCTTTACCACGTTCTCGTTTTCCACCAGTACGTTTCTTGCAGCCAGGTCACGGTGCACATAACGCTGGGACTGTAGGTAGGACATGCCCTGAATGGTAGCACAAAGAGCAGGAGTCATGGGTCAACCTATAAAAAACACTCTGCTTCATGAAGCAATCTCTCTTCAAGTACCTACTGTCCTTACACTTTTAGTATCACAATATGCTTATGGCTGCTGCTGGCTGGAAGCACAGAAAAGCTTACCACAACAGATTATACTGACGTTCCTTCATCATCAACCCAACTGCACTACAGAAACACCTTCACCATGAGCTGTAGCTCATCCCTGACCTAATGGCACTTGTCGATTGGCAAGAAATGCTGGCTTTACCAAAATCAGCCACTGTCCAAGAATGATTCAGAAAATATATCAGCTGGGGTTACCCACCAAAAGTTCTGTGGAATTATTTGCCGAAACTACGAAAATGAAGACCAAGCTTCAGCTTATTGTTCTAGGCATATATACTCAGGACTCAAATGCCATGAAAGTTACCTTCCTCAGCAGCAGCACAGTACATTACAAGCGCAACTTAATATAGTAATACACACAAAATGCTGGAGGAGCTCAGCGGATCAGGCAGCATCTATGAAAAAGAGTAAACAGTTGGCATTTCAGGCTGAGAAGGGTCCAGCACTTTGTGTGTATTACTTTGATTTCCAGCATCTGCAGATCTTCTCTTGTTTGTGATAACTTAATATAGACTTAACATAAGCTAATGCAAGAAAATAAACACAAATAAATATAACAACATTAGTGCAAGTTGAGAGAAAAAGAAATATACTTTGAGATAGTGTTCGTGTTTTTCAGGTCGTTTCAAGAACCTGATTGTAGTGAGAAGAAATTTATTAAAGATGCTTGTTAACTTGATTGCCATCTATGGTCTGGACAGATCTGTAACAGTGCAAAGAAAACACACAAATAAGTATTGTTTTACCTGACAAATCTGCTGTGCAAACAATAGGAGCTGCCCAAGTCCCACGCTGTGCTTCGGGAGGTAGTCCCGCAGACTGCCCAGTGGCAGGTATTCCATGATCAGCTGTACAATCTGCCCTCCTAAGAAAATAAGCAGGCCAGATATCTGTTAAAGGCTGACAGTTGTGCACTCACTCTTGCTGAGATTCTGACAACAGTACAAATACCTTGACTGTAAGAATGCATTGTTACAGGTAAGTGGAGAACAAGACCATCTCCATTAATCAATTCTTTGGCTGTGATGAAAGCAGCCGTTTCCCAGGGCTAATTGATTTTCTTATGGAATAGTGACAGCAAACACAAATATCATGAAACACTGCACACTGCTCAGAAAGGCTTGAGCCCTCACCTGTCAATACATGGAGAAGGAACTCATTCAATATCGATTACTGTTCTGGGACCATATGAAGACACTTTTATCCTCACAAACTCTAACCATCTCCTGTTGAGTTCCATTTTGTCTGAGATCACCAGCTGCATTTCAGCTTGTGTCAAGAAATATCAGGTCTCATCCCAGTGGTTAGTAAGTGCTTATAGTACTGTGCAAAAGTCTTAGGTATGTGTGTGTAAAATAAATATGTACACACACACACATACACATCAGGGTTGGATGTGTCTGCACCCATGCAACTCCCTACCCCTGGTACTCCTCTGCCACCTGTCCCTCATCATTCCTGACATCCTTTGCTCCTGCCAGATTTACGAACTTGCTCTCTGCACTACATTCACAAATACAGTATTGTTCAAAAGTCTTAGGCACCCTAGGTAGATGTTTATATGTACCTAAGACTTTTGCATAGTACTGTACATCAGAGAGGAGGCAGATGCACTTCTTTCTCAGCTGCCTTTTTGTGGATCTTGAAATTTCTTTCTGAAGTGTGGTTATTAGCTTTTTCAACAACCTTAAGAAAAATCTGTCATGGCAGAGACTGTCAAGACAATTTTATTGAAGTTTCCAGCAACTGTAGCTTAAAAAAAAAATCACTTCTAATTTTGCCCCATCTTCTTGCAGTGATTTGTTCTCCAGTCTGTACATATCCCATAGCCAAGGTCCTTCACCCTGTTCACAGTAACTGCCTTCCTCTGGAAATTCAATTCTTATTAATGTCAGTTTCTAACTTTTATAGACTTGTAAATAAGCAGAAAGAAGCCACTCAAACTGTTTTATAAGCTCATCCAACTGCAAGCTCCTCTCTGTACCCAAAACTACTTTTCAACACCTTATCAAAGAATGATCTATCTCTGCCCTCAAAAACTCAAATTCTGCTTGCACCACCTCTTCAGGAAAACCACAAAGATTCATAACTCTTGGTGAAAAATTAACATCTCTGCCCTTTTTGCTTCAGGTCCTCCTTAGAAGAGGCAAAAATCTCTCCAAATCCAGCATGTCAAGACTTGTAAGGACACTGCTAAATCAAATTCCCTCTCATTTTTCTAAGCACCAGGAAATAACAGCCCAGCCCGTTCAATTTTTCTTCAGAGAACAACCCACCCATTGCAGGAACCTGCCCATGCAGAACCGTTTCCAATGAATTAACCTCCTTCTTTAAACAGTACTCCAGAAGTGGTCTCACTAATGCCACATATAACTGAAGCATAACCTCTTCACTTTTGGATTCAATTCCCTAACAGAACAACACAATATCATTATTTTCCCAATTGCTGTACCAACGCACTACATTTTTGTGAGACATGAATTAGAGCACCTAAATTTCTCTGTATTGCAGAGAGCACCATTTAAATAATACTGCTTCTTCTTTATTTTTCTTGACAAATCGTCATGTCTTTGCACTCACTGAGTATATTCATATTCCTTTATCATCTCCGCACATCGTCTTCAATACTTTGCTTTAGAAACCATTAGTGAGATTGCTTCTGGAGCATGCACGCTTCAAAGAGGGATGTTAACACGCATAATGCAGTTTAATAGTATCATAGAATGGACAAGTTTAAAGAAAAATTGGACCTTATTAACTATAAAATGCTGTGAATCCAGCTTCTGTGATGCATTACTCATGACATCATGCCAACCAGGAAAAGACTCTTTTCTAACCACGGTAATTTGTCAAGCTTGTTTTATTTCCAATTACTCTTCTACATCTTTATTTAAGGTCACCTCTGCCTCACCTTCTGACTTAGTTATTCCTCTCCTTCTCACAAGATCAGAAAGTAGAAGCAGGAATGGACCACCCAGCCCTCAAGTACGCTCCCCCAATATGATCACATCTGATCCATCCCAGGCTTCATCATTTGTATTCCAGTTCCCCACAGCCCCCAACCTCCTCTTTAAATATCTCCAATGGCCTAGCCTCCATAACCCTTTGGGTTAGAGAATTCCAGAGATTCGCCATCCTCTATGGAATCAGCTGCCACAGGAAGTGGTTGAGATACATACAATAACAACATTTAAAAGACACATGAGCAGGAAAGGGATATTCGCCAAATACGACTAGCTTAGATGAACATTTGGACGAGTTGGGCCTAAGAACCTGTTTCCATACTGTCCTACTTGATGAGTCTCCAAGCCTGCCCCTCAATGAGCAGTAGAACATCCTTGTTAAATGCTCAGTATCACCCAAAGCAAAAAGAGCCAGTCACTTCATTCGCCAAGATGAGACCAGTCTCAGGAGCAACACCTTAACATTCCGGCTGGGGACCCCCTAGCCTGATGGAATGAATATCAATTTCTCCTTCCAATGAACAAAATTTCCCTCCCCCACCTCCTTCCTCGATTCCCCATTCTGACCTTTTACCTCTTCTCACCTGCCTATCACTTTCCCTGGGTCCCCTCCTCCTTCCCTTTCTCCTATTGTCAACTCTCTTCTATCAGTTTCTTTCTTCTCCAGCCCTTGACCGTTCCCACCCACCCGACTTCACCAATCACCTTCCAGCTAACATCTTTCCCTTCCCCCCCACTTCTTTTATTCTTGCATCTCCCCCGTTCCCTCTCAGACCTGAAGAAGGCTGTCGGCCTGAAACATTAATTTTTCCATAGATGCTGCCTTTTTGTGTGTGCTGCAGTCATTTCATTTGTTGCACAGGGGATCCTACTGAGGGCTGTTTAGCTGTACCATCTATACCTGACCATCTATATATCTTATTTCACTGTCAGACACTGTGGGACTTAATAAGCAATGGCAGGTACTGCACAAGTTCCCTCCACTTTTACCTGGCTCCCAGAGGAACTACGAGAGTCCTCACTCATGCCATAGCACAGCACAGTTATTTCTTAACCTAGATGTTCCCTGCTCTGTAGGCAATAAGGTTACACACCAGTGGAACCGGCGATAAAAGCAAAGCTGATGGCAAACATCTATCAATGCTTCTTATGTTACCTTGTTCACTGCTGCTTCCTTTGTACTTGACAATGTTATCATGGTAGAGTGTTTTCAGAATCTCGATCTCTCGGGTCCAGCTCGTACGGAGTTCTTCGCCACAATCTGACTTCAGTGATTTCACCGCCACCACTTCCCCTGTGCCATCATTAAATGGGTCATAGATGTACAGACCCACCTTGCCAAAATGGCCCTGAAATGGTCAATAATTTATATCACGATGTTTCCTTGTCATTCTCTGCACCATCACTCCCCAGCACCAGTCACTTTCTACTGTTGGAACTGCCCATTCTTCCTGAGAGCTGAAAGGCCTACTGTCAAGGTATTAGTTTAAAGGAGGAGTGGGTTGTCAGTCGAGGTCACCAACACTCACAAACCCAGGGATGCTCAAAGAGTAACACTGCAGCAGCCCTTACTGATGATCAGGGGTACAAATCTGTAACCACTCAAGCTCAGAGGCTGAAGCCAACAGAAGTTCCCTTAACATAACCACAACTTTGACCATATTGAGACAGGACATTTACAAAAGGTTCTGCATTGTCTGCTCAGATAATGGGGGGTAACCAGTTCTCAGCTGTTCAGCATCAATTTAGAGCACGGGGCGGGGGGGGGGGCGGTGATCATCATCATTCCAAACTTATCGCTGCTGTTTTGAACAGACTCCACTCCAACTGTCTCCTTATGAAGTCCTCACCCTGAGGGGCATCAGTACGGAACAAAAATATGATCCTCAGGACAAAGATGAAACCAAGTCACCTTATTGAGAGGAGGATCCAAGAGATTTCTGAATTCACTCTCATCAACACTACACTAAATGCTATCACTGGGTATGACCCCATTTCCTGCATCGGTATTCCCCTTTCAACAAATGCAAACTTCACATATAAGCAGAGTCTGCACAGACATTGCACTGAAACAAGGGGACTGATTCCAGAACCACTCTGTTCAGTGAGTAGATATTGCATAATGGACCTAATCACACAAATACTCAATAGTTGAACCTTGGCACAGGAGTTTAATAGGCATCCGCAGGCAATCCAACAGTGAGGATAAAGGTGCAAAGAACCTCACCTCTCCAAGATCTCGGACTTTCTTCAAGTAGCGTTTCTGGAAGACAGTGGGGTCGGAGACTGTAGGCACAGAGTTTTCGCATGAAATATCTGGATCTAGGACAAAACAGGTCACAGAAGGTTAGAACTTGACAGCAGCAAGGCTGTGGGTGGTCCAGGAGTAAAACATACCTCAGTTCACCTTTCCAACACTTCACACTCTCCTCCCTCTTCAATACACAAAATCCCAAGATTTGAAGTTGCCCAGTATGAGTAGAAGTAGTACAGAGCTTGATAGACTCCTTTCGAATTCATTCCCCCAAATCTTTACTGCAGTCCACAGTTCACTATACATTGTCCAGGAAATGGGTACAGAACACAGATAGAACTGTACGGCACAGTACAGGCCCTTCAGCCCACTGTTGTTTTGACCTTTAAACCTACTCCAAGATCAATCTAACCCTTCACTCTCACATAAACCTTATTTCTTACATCCTTGTGCCTATATGAGTCTCTAAAATGTCTCTATTGTATTCTCATTTTTTATCTTGTTATTTCATGCTCATTATTTATTACTATTTTTATACATGTATTTGCATAGTGTGTTGTCCATTGATCCTGTTTATTTACTGTTCTATAGATTTGCTAAGTATACTAGCAGAAGAAGAATCTCAGGGTTGAATGTGGTGACATGTATGTACTTTGATAATAAAATTTACTTTGACTTTGTATCAGCTTCTACCACCATCTCCAGCAATACCTTCCACATACTTACCACTCCATGCTAAAAACAAACTACCTCAGATATCCCCTTATACTTTCCTCCAATCACCTTAAAATTATGCCTCTTGTATTAGCCACTTCTGCCCTGGGAAAAAGTCACTGCCTTTCCACTCTATCCACATCTCTTATCATCTTGTACACCTCTAATAAGCATCAAGTATCAACTATCACATAGTTAACTCCCAAAAAGTGTGTCAACCAAACAGGAGCCACTCTTGATTCCTAATCTTTTTTAATCCCAACTTTAAGGAGTCACTGTTCATTCAAGTAACTAATATCTAACTAATGACAACACTGTGGTCCTTTACAATGGCAGCATTTTGTTTTTTCTTTACAAATTCCAAAAAGTCCCCTTCAAAGGACTTCATAGTGAAGAAGTTCTTGGAATAAATCCTGTATTTTCTGTGCCTGGCTGGTTTTGGAGGAGGAACTGGAGAACTGATGAAGTTTACATCCTCTCATGAACAAATGCAGGAAAAGGCGGTGATCACTGAGCAGCCGAACCCTCATACTGCTGGAATGAGCTGATCCCTTACTTTGTGATCAGGCACTGCCCACTTCTCATCTACCACTAACAAAGGCTCACAGAGGAAGCAGGAGTCGGAGAGAGTACGTACTTTGTTGTTGCAACAGTGTGAGCTCCCGCAGTATTGTCCTGAATGATGGCCGCTGGTTTGGCTCATAGCTGTGGCACAGGCTGTTCAGGTCTGCAAGTTCTTTACAGGATGGTTCTGGAAGATTTCCTTTCATCTCATAAAACCTCTCTTTCTGTAATAGGATTGAAAAAAGACATTACACACAATCTGACACAATGTTCGCAGCAGCTCAGTGCGCCCCACAGTCATCGCTGGCGCAGAAAGCTGCGACTTCAAACTCCATGCCAGACTCGAAAACTAAAATGTACACTGATGCTCCCAGGCAGAACTGAAGGGATGCAGCCCTGTCACAAATTCAGGTCTTTTTCTACTGAATACTAAAGCAAGTACCCGAAAAAGGACAACAATATAATGAAGGATCCCACCCGCTTAGCTCATAGATTGTTTGTCCCACTTCCATCATGGAAGGGGCTGCGCAGCATTCATGGCATGACCACTAGACTCTAAAACAGTTACTCCCCCCAAGCCATCAGGCTGATCAACACCTCCACCCATTAACCCCCACCACCACTACATCCACATCAGACACCGCTCTCCACAGCCCCTCAGCACACTTCATACCCCCCATGCACTGCCACTTTATGCTTACACACACCTCATAGCTACACTGACACTGTTACTGTCCTTTTGTTTTTTTTAAATAATTCCTACTGATACCTAGAAGAGTTTCTCTTGCCAAGTATCACTTATGTTCAGGCACTCCTGCATAAAATCAGCCGATCCTTATAAGGTAATTTTATATACAGTTGCAAGAAAAGGTTTGTGAACCTTTTGCTATTACCTGGTTTTCTGTATTAATTACTTATAAAATATGTTCTGATCTCCATCTAAGTCACAATAATAGACAATCACAATCTGCCTAAACTAATAACACATAAACAATTGTACTTTTCATCAATACTGAGTGCACCATTTAAACGATCACAGTCTAGGTTCAAAAAAGTATGTGAACCCCTGGGGTAATGCCTTCTATAAAAACTACTTGGAGTCAGGTATTCTAATCAATGAGATGAGATTGGAGGTGTGGGTTGTAGAGGTGCCCTGCTGTATTAAAAAAACACACAAAGTCAGATTACTGACACAGCCTGCTCTTCTCAAGAAAGATCTGTTTATGTGCACCACACCACGATCAAAACAACTTTTAGAAGAGTAATTGTAGAGGTGCATAAAGCTGGAAAAGGCTACAAAAGCATTTCTAAAGACCTGAGTGTTCATCAGTCCACAGTAAGAGAAATTGTCTACAAATGTAGAAAACTGTTGCTACTCTCCTTGGGAGTGGGTGTCCTGCAAAGATCACACCAACAGCCCAATATGCAATGCTGAAGCAGGTGAAAAAGAACTCGAGGGTAACACCGGAAGATCTGCAGAAATCTCTAAAACTTGCTAAAGTCTCTATTCTTGTGTCCACTACAAGGTACACATTGAACAACAAAGGTGCTCATGGAAGGACACCATGGAGGAAACCACTGGTCTCCAAAAAAGCATCGCTGCACGTCTCAAGTTTGCAAAAGACCACCTGGATGTTCTACAGCGCTTCTGGGATAATGTTCTGTGGACGGATGAGACAAAATTTGAACTTTTTGACAGAAATGGACACTGCTATGCTCAGAGGAAAAAGGGCACTGCCCACCAACACCGAAATTTCATCCCTAACTGTGAAGCATGGTGGAAGGAACATCATGGTTTGGGGCTGCTTTGCTGTCTCAGGGCCTGGACAGCTTGCAACTGTTGAGGGAACAATTAATGAAAAATTGTTATCAGGACATTTTACAGGAGAATGTCAGGGTAGCGGTCCATCACTTGAAGCTTAAGAGAAACTGGATGATGCAACGAGACAATGATCTAAAACACAAGAGTACTTCAACAACAAAATGATTTAAAAAGATGAAAATTATTGTTTTGGAATGGCCAAGTCAGAGTTCAGACCTTAAGCCACTTAAGCCTGTGACATGACCTGAAAAGGGCTGTTCATGCAAGGTATCCCGGAAATATTGATGAACTGAAATGGTTTTGTATGGAGGACTGGTCTAAAATTCCTTCTTGCGTTGTACAAGTCTGATCACAGGAAACATTTGGTGGAGGTTATTGCTGCTAAAAGGAGGTTCACCTACTTTTTCCAGCCTGTATTGTGAATGATTAAACAATGTGTTCAATGAAGATATGTAAATACAATTTAGTTTAGGCAGATTGTGTCTGTTTATTATTGTGATATAGATGAAGTTCAGAACACATTTTGTGACTAATTAATGCAGAAAACCAGGTAATTGCAGAGTTCAAAGCTTTTTCTTGCAACTGGATATACTTACTGTAATTCAGTGTTTTTCTATATTATCATGTATTCCATTGTACTGTTGCAACAAAATTAACAAATTTCATGACATATGCCGGTGATATTAAACCTGATTTGCCAGCTGGTGGCGTAGTGGTACCAGCACCGGACTTCGGAGCGAAGGCTCCTGAGTTCGAATCCAGCCGGCTCCCTTGCACGCTTTCCATCCGTGCTGGGTTGAGCGTCGAGCTAGCAACTCAGCCTCGTAAAATTAAGAAAGCCTGCTTAAAAAATGCCGTCATGACGGCGTTCCGATGACTCCACTCAGAGTTAAGGGCTTTCTTCTTCATTAAACCTGATTGTGATTCTGAATAACTTTCCAATTTGTCACTTGGAGACAGGAGAGGAAAATAAAATAATTTGAAACAGTGATGTAACAATGTACATGTGGAGAGAGAAGAAGCAAGGTCATGTACTTCATAGAAATATAGAAAACTTACGGCACAATACAGGCCTTTCGGCCCACAAAGTTGTGCCGAACATGTCCCTACCTTAGAAATTACTAGGCTTACCCATAGCCCTCTATTTTTCTAAGCTCCATGTACCTATCGAAAAGTCTCTTTAAAAGACCCTATCATATCCGCCTCCACCACTGTTGCCGGCAGCCCATTCCAAGCACTCACCACTCTCTGAGTAAAAAACTTACCCCTGGCATCACCTCTGTACCTACTTCCCAGCACCTTAAACCTGTGTCGTCTTGTGGCAACCATTTCAGCCCTGAGAAAAAGCCTCTGACTATCCACACGATCAATGCCTCTCATCATCTTATACACCTCTACCAGGTCACCTCTCATCCTCTGGCACTCCAAGGAGAAAAGGCCGAGTTCACTCAAAATGTTTTCATAAGGCATGCTCCCCAATCCAAGCAACATCCTTGCAAATCTCCTCTGCACACTTCCTATGGTTTCCACATCCTTCCCGTAGTGAGGCGACCAGAACTGAGCACAGTACTCCAAGTGGGGTCTGACCAGGGTCCTATATAGCTGAAACATTACCTCTTGGCTCTTAAACTCAAACTGACGATTAATGAAGGCCAATGCACCGTATGCCTTCTCAACCACAGAGTCAACCTGCGCAGCTGCTTTGAGCGTTCTATGGACTCGGACCCTAAGATCCTTCTAATCCTCCACAGCCAAGAGTCTTACCATTAATACTATATTCTGTCATCATATTTGACCTACCAAAATGAACCACCTTACACTTATCTGGATTGAACTCCATCTGCCACTTCTCAGCCCAGTTTTGCATCCTATCAATGTCATGCTGTAACATCTGACAGCCCTCCACACTATCCACAACACCCCCAACCATTGCGTCATCAGCAAACTTATTAACCCATCCCTCCCCTTCCTCATCCAGGTCATTTATAAAAACCACCAAGAGTAAGGGTCCCAGAACAAATCCCTGAGGCACACCACTGGTCACCGACCTTCATGCAGAATATGTCCCGTCTACAACCATTCTTTGCCTTCTGTGGGTAAGCCAGTTCTGGATCCACAAAGCAATGTCCCCTTGGATCCCATGCCTCCTTACTTTCTCAATAAGCCTTGCATGGGGTATCTTATTAAATGCCTTGCCGAAATCCATATACACTACATCTACTGCTCTTCCTTCATCAATGTGTTTTAAATCAGATGAAATAATGTTCTTCCAGTTTACATTGGGTCTTTTTGGAGCAGTGGAGGAAGCTGAAGACAGAAATCAGAGTGAGAATGAGATGGAGAATTAACCTAACTGTTGAACTGGAGCTCGGGCCGCTCTATCAGCCTGAACAGATGTGTTCTTCAAATCATTCTTTAGTTGGGTTCTCCATTGTGGAGAGACAAATCTTAGCAAAAAGCGCAAAACACCAAACTGGAGGAAGTGCAAGAGAATGGCTGTTTTCCCTGAAAGAACTGTTCGGGTCCCTGAATGATGGAAAGAGAGAAAAGGGCCAAGTATTGCATCTTCGGTGGTTGCATGGGAAAATAAGGAGATTATTCAATGGCAATAGAAAAGATAATCTGAGACTTGTAATGAGATCTAGAATGCTCTGAGGAGCAGAAGATATATCTGGTAGTCAAAATCCAATGGAGGGACAGGAAGTAAGAAAGATCTGTTGGATGTGAAGCCCAATAAGGTGGAAGGGGAACCCTATCCTTGTTCTGGATGGGAAGGAGGAAGTGAGAGAAGAAAAAGACCAGACACAATTGACAGCCCAATGATAAAGTATCAGACATTCTTAAAGATACCTGTTTCCAGTCCACAAGGGTGGACTTGAGCTTCCTGTTTCTTGTCACTTTAATTCCTTATCCCATTCTCAATGTAACCTGCGTCTTCATCCTCTTAATGCTCCACTGATGTCTAAGGCAAACTCTAGGAAAGAATATTCATTTCTTGTCCTACTAGGTTACAGCCATGGGAATTAATACTGAATTTAATAATATCAGGTATTTTCTCCCAAGGAATGTAGTTGTATCCTTCTACTTAAATTTATTTTATAATTTTGTCACTAACTGTTGATTTTAAGGTAGTCAGTATCTTGATAAGATAGTGATTACTTTAAAGTCTGAATGTTATCACAGACATTCCTTCTGTTTTTAAAAATCAGTGTGCAATCACAGACAACAACAAAGTGAACATTCTCTAACATAACTAGCTCTGTTCTGACTTTACCTGTTGAATTACAGAAGAGAGGCAAAGGTTTTTAAGCACAATATTCCTCAATCCTAAACCCAATCAACCCTAGTCCTCAAGGTTCACATGGTCTGGGTTGGGAAATCCACCGTTAATGGCTGGGACAAGGTTGTCAGGCAGCCCTCCAAACCAGACAGTGGTATGTAGCAGACCAACAGGGAACTCAAACAAAACAGGAGAAAATAAAGTTTGAACTCAAACATGCCAGCTGCATCTTGCTAAACAAACTGACCTCAAAGATATTTAACCAGGAACTAATAAGATTCCACCTTGGTCAACAGAGTTCTTGATGGAACTAAGAACTTCACGTTTTGGGGAAACTAGTTTAACCTGAAAAATCTCTCCCCAGAATGTTTTCAAGACTAGAAGTGTGGGAAAACTCAAAACTCTACACCAGGTCTAACAAGTTTGAGTTAGACATACAGACCAAGGAAGGTGGACACAGTTAGCTTGCAAGTCAGCCATGATATGATGAATTATGAAAGTAATTAGTGTAGAATGGTGACATTCAATTTGTTCACAACTGGGACCACAGGCAGCTCACCTTTGTAGACAAGGCCAGAAATTAAATCTATCAGTTCTTCTTGTTTCCCCTCCCTCCTACAATGTATAGCACTCAAACACTCAGCCTTGGTATTGATTGACTAATGCTGGCTTTCTAATCTTGGCAGCATTCCTCAAATGCTCCCCAGTTCATTCTCTCCACCTCACCAGAAAGTGGTGACTTTCTCACACTGAAGACCATCAGCCCATGAGCCCTGTGCCTGTCGTCTGATGCAGATGTCCAGCTTTGCCCTTACAAACTTTTCCTTATAACTCAGTGGGGCGGGAGGGTGGGGAGAGAGAATACTCTTCACTTGTAATTGCCTTCCAGAAATTTCTATGGAATCTGCTTCCACCACCCTTCCTGGTGGCATGACAAATGAGGTGAAGAATTTTCCCTCTCATTCTTTTCCCCAAAAGTATTAAATCCACATCTTTGGGTTACACAGACACAGTGGCATGCAAAAGTTTGGGCACCCCAGTCAAACTTTCTGTTACTGTGAATAGCTAAGCGAGTAAAAGAAGACCTGATTTCCAAAAGGCATGAAGTTAAAGATGACACGTTTCTTTAATATTTTAAGCAAGATTATTTTTTTTATTTCCATCTTTTACAGTTTCAAAATAACAAAAAAGGAAAAGGGCCCAAAGCAAAAGTTTGTGCACCTTGCATGGTCAGTACTTAGTAACACCCCCTTTGGCAAGTATCACAGCTTGTAAATGCTTTCTGTAGCCAGCTAAGAGTCTTTCAATTCTTGTTTGGGGGATTTTCGCCCATTCTTCCTTGCAAAAGGCTTCTAGTTCTGTAAGATTCTTGGGCCGTCTTGCATGCACTGCTCTTTTGAGGTCTATCCACAGATTCTCGATGATGTTTAGGTCGGGGGACCATGAGGGCCATGGCAAAACCTTCAGCTTGCGCCTCTTGAGGTAGTCCATTGTGGATTTTGAGGGGGGTGTTTAGGATCATTATCCTGTTGTAGAAGTCACCCTCTTTTCATCTTCAGCTTTTTTTTTACAGACGGTGTGATGTTTGTTTTCAGAATTTGCTGGTATTTAATTGAATTCATTCTTCCCTCTACCAGTGAAATGTTCCCCGTGCCACTGGCTGCAACACAAGCCCAAAACATGATCGATCCACCCCCATGCTTAACAGTTGGAGAGGGGTTCTTTTTATGAAATTCTGCACCCTTTTTTCTCCAAACATACCTTTGCTCATTGTGGCCAAAAAGTTCTATTTTAACTTCATCAGTCCACAGGACTTGTTTCCAAAATGCATCAGGCTTGTTTAGATGCTCCTTTGTAAACTTCTGACGCTGAATTTTGTGGTGAGGACGCAGGAAAGGTTTTCTTCTGATGACTCTTCCATGAAGGTCAGATTTATGCATGTGTTGCTGCACAGTAGAACAATGCCCCACCACTCCAGAGTCTGCTAAATCTTCCTGAAGGTCTTTTGCAGTTAAAAAGGAGTTTTGATTTGCCTTTCTAGCAATCTTATGATCAGTTCTCTCGGAAAGTTTTCTTGGTCTTCCAGACCTCAACTTGACCTCCACCGTTCCTGTTAACTGCCATTTCTTAATTACATTACGAACTGAAGAAACGGGTACCTGAAAATGGTTTGCTATCTTCTTATAGCCTTCTCCTGCTTTGTGGGCATCATTTATTTTAATTTTCAGAGTGCTAGGCAGCTGCTTAGAGGAGCCCATGGCTGCTGATTGTTGGGACAAGGTTTCAGGAGTGAGGGTATTTATAAAGCTTTGAAATTTTCATCACCTGGCCTTTCCTAATGATGATTGTGAACAAGCTATTTAAAGTCTGAGACCTTGGTAAAAGTTATCTGAGAGCTCAAATCTCTTGGGGTGTCCAAACTTTTGCATGGTGCTCCTTTCCTTTTTTTCACTCTAAAAAATTGTACAAAACAAAAATAATACACTAATCTTGCTTAAAATGTTGAAAAAGAATATTTTGTCTTTAACTTTATGACTTTTGGAGATCAGTTCATCTTCTACTCACTTAACTATTCACGGTAACAGAAATTTTGACCGGGGTGCCCAAACGTACGTGCGTGCGTGCAGCCAACATGCCATCCAGTTTGAATTGTCCAAATTCAAAAGGGCCCAGCTACATCTGACTCCGTCACTTCAGCTTCTATTTACATTACTGTGCCCTGAGCACATAAAAGAAAGCAACTAAGTGAAATGAAAAACTGTCTTCTCATTCAGCATTAACACCCAACTCTTGTTCCCTACTCCGAATGCCTACCCCTTCATACCCAGTGTTATTGGTCCCCTAGTTTGGGCACAGAACAGGTTAAGATCAGCTCTAATTGTGCTGTTTTGATGAGTTATTACTCAATTTTTGCTTCCAGTCAATTTTAATCAATATCAAGCTGGCATGATAGCTTAGCGGTTAGTGTAACTCTTTACAGCACCAGCGATCACAAGTTCAGGATGCAATGCTCACTGCTGTAAGAAATTTGTATGCTCATCCTGTAACCTCACGAGTTTCCTCTGAGAACTCCAGTTTCCTTCCAATTCCAAGTAAACGACAGAGGTTATGGTTAGTAAGCTGTGAGCATGTTATATTGCATTGGAAGCATGGTGACACATATGGCTTTCCCCCAGCACACCTGGACTTGTTAGTTGTTGACGCAAGTCACACATCTCACTGTATGCGTCTGCGTACATAAAGGTAATCTTATAATCTTTTGCAGGTCAGCCCTATCACTACCCTCCATGCCCCATCCCACATTAATATTGCAGTTTACCTCTGACAGAGTTCGTTCCTTCAGCGGAACCTCCCCACTGCAACAGATCTCCAGCACTGTTGTTCCAAAGCTCCATTTGTCGGCACCCAGGCTTAACTTGTTAACGTTCTGGACACATTCTGGGGCAATCCAAGGTATTCGCTCCACCCGCTCTAGAAAATCAAGGATGAGCACAAATTATGGATTTCTCCAAACACTAAGAATCCTTTGTTGCTTAATCCAAACAATATAAAGAATAGGCAAGGGGAGTGCATGGAAATGGAAGCGAGCAAGCAGTGGTACCCTCACTGTGTTTGTGAGCTTCCCATCTACCTGGCTACACCACTTGCATACTTAACACTTACAGTATAAAATTCCTTCAGTGCAACAAAACGTTCTAACACGCTCACAATGGAGTGATCAAATAAAACTTGACACCAAACCACAGAGAAAGATATCAGGGTCAAGGGGATTGATTAACTAATGTTAAAGTCTGCCTCCAAAGTGGCACAAAAAGGCAGAGAGAGCAAGGATTTAAATGGAAGGGATTTGAAAATAGTCAGATTTTAAAAGGACAAACAACAGGAATTCTGCAGATGCTGGAAATTCAAGCAACACACATCAAAGTCGCTGGTGAACGCAGCAGGCCAGGCAGCATCTCTAGGAAGAGGTACAGTCGACGTTTCAGGCCGAGACCCTTCGTCAGGACTAACTGAAGGAAGAGTAAGAGATTTGAAAGTGGGAGGGGGAGGGGGAGATCCAAAATGATAGGAGAAGACAGGAGGGGGAGGGATGGAGCCAAGAGCTGGACAGGTGATTGGCAAAAGGGATACGAGAGGATCATGGGACAGGAGGTCCGGGAAGAAAGACAAGGGGGGGGGACCCAGAGGTTGGGCAAGGGGTATATTCAGAGGGACAGAGGGAGAAAAAGGAGAGTGAGAGAAAGAATGTGTATATAAAAATAAATAACAGATGGGGTACAAGGGGGAGGTGGGGCATTAGTGGAAGTTAGAGAAGTCAATGTTCATGCCATCAGGTTGGAGGCTACCCAGACGGAATATAAGGTGTTGTTCCTCCAACCTGAGTGTGGCTTCATCTTTACAGTAGAGGAGGCCGTGGATAGACATATCAGAATGGGAATGGGATGTGGAATTAAAATGTGTGGCCACTGGGAGATCCTGCTTTCTCTGGCGGACAGAGCGTAGGTGTTCAGCAAAGCGGTCTCCCAGTCTGCGTCGGGTCTCGCCAATATATAAAAGGCCACATCGGGAGCACCGGACGCAGTATATCACCCCAGCCAACTCACAGGTGAAGTGTCACCTCACCTGGAAGGACTGTCTGGGGCCCTGAATGGTGGTAAGGAGGAAGTGTAAGGGCATGTGTAGCACTTGTTCCGCTTACACGGATAAGTGCCAGGAGGGAGATCAGTGGGGAGGGGTGGGGGGGACGAATGGACAAGGGAGTCGCGTAGGGAGCGATCCCTGCGGAAAGCGGGGGGGGGGTGGGAGGTAAAGATGTGCTTAGTGGTGGGATCCCATTGGAGGTGGCAGAAGTTACGGAGAATAATATGTTGAATCCGGAGGCTGGTGGGGTGGTAGGTGAGGACCAGAGGAACCCTATTCCTAGTGTGGTGGCGGGAGGATGGAGTGAGAGCAGATGTACATGAAATGGGGGAGATGCGTTTAAGAGCAGAGTTGATAGTGGAGGAAGGGAAGCCCCTTTCTTTAGAAAAGGAGGACATCTCCCTCGTCCTAGAATGAAAAGCCTCATCCTTAGAGCAGATGCGGCAGAGACGGAGGAATTGCGAGAAGGGGATGGCATTTTTGCAAGAGACAGGGTGAGAAGAGGAATAGTCCAGATAGCTGTGAGAGTCAGTAGGCTTATAGTAGACATCAGTGGGTAAGCTGTCTCCAGAGACAGAGACAGAAAGATCTAGAAAGGGGAGGGAGGTGTCGGAAATGGACCAGGTAAACTTGAGGGCAGGGTGAAAGTTGAAGGCAAAGTTAATAAAGTCAACGAGATCTGCATGCGTGCAGGAAGCAGCGCCAATGCAGTCGTTGATGTAGCGAAGGAAAAGTGGGGGACAGATACCAGAATAGGCAAGGAACATAGATTGTTCCACAAACCCAACAAAAAGGCAGGCATAGCTAGGACCCATACGGGTGCCCATAGCTACACCTTTAGTTTGGAGGAAGTGGGAGGAGCCAAAGGAGAAATTATTAAGAGTAAGGACTAATTCCGCTAGACGGAGCAGAGTGGTGGTAGAGGGGAACTGATTAGGTCTGGAATCCAAAAAGAAGCGTAGAGCTTTGAGACATTCCTGATGGGGGATGGAAGTATATAGGGACTGGACATCCATGGTGAAAATAAAGCGGTGGGGGCCAGGGAACTTAAAATCATCGAAAAGTTTAAGAGCGTGAGAAGTGTGACGAACATAGGTAGGAAGGGATTGAACAAGGGAGGATAAAACCGTGTCGAGGTATGCAGAAACGAGTTCGGTGGGGCAGGAGGAAGCTGAGACAATAGGTCGGCCAGGACAGGCAGGTTTGTGGATCTTGGGTAGGAGGTAGAAACGGGAAGTGCGGGGTGTGGGAACTATAAGGTTGGTAGCAGTGGATGGGAGATTTTAGAAGGACATTGCTCAAACATGAGGCTGAAAGGAAATAGCAAGCTTCTCTGTGCCAAGTTATTATGTTTCCTGTACAGGACTCAGCAGTAGTGGAGGTGGGTGGAAAGGTCTAGGTTATAGAAAGTAGGGAGAAGGCATAGTCACCGCAAGCCATAACATTCACAGTAATTACAGATGGCATTTGTTCATATTCATCTGACTGCAATCCCCTGTTTCAAGGCCAGTGGTGATCAGGAATACTATACATCAGTTATGGGCCAAAGCCAACACTTCAGCTGGGAAATCTCAGAGTATAATACAAAGAGATACGCCAGACATTTTCTCATTCATGGGATGTGGGTATTTTCCATTTCTAATTGCAGATAAACATGTGACATCAGAACAGCGAGCCGCTAGACTCCGCTCTCATTGTTGCAGAAGAAATCTCTCTCCCCCTTGCTGGTGAGGAAGAGCCTGTCTGAGATAGCGAAGTGCTGGGTTATGGACTGTAGTTTTGATGGACTCTAGATCAAGGTCTCTTTGGGGGCTTTCGCTATTGCTTGCATGGAGGAGTGTGTGTGGGTGCGTCTGCTGGCACAAGTGGGGGGAGTGGGAGGATATATGCTCCTGCTGTTGCTTGTGCGAAGGAAGGAGGGAGGGGTGGCTTTGGGGTTCTGATGTTTCTATCATTCACTCTTTAGGGTTTCTTGTTTCGCGGGTACCTCAGGTTGAATACTGTATACAGTCTCTGATATTAAATTGATGAGAGATCAATGACCACCATGCTAAGTGTAGACCATAGACTGACCTCCTCGAGAAAGCACCGTGATGCTGATGCCTGGATCGCTGACTTTGATAAAGGGGCTACTGCCCTCCTCCAGCCCTTTCCTTGCAACAAGGACATTCTTGCAGCAAATATTACCGTGCACCATGTTTTTGTCCTCCTGAAGGTTTTAAAAGACATAAGAAATATCACTGGTTAGGGGTTTGGCACGCAGACTACTGCCTCAGAACAACAACAGCATTTTATGAGAAAATAGAAAAAAAACTTTCTGCCATCCTGGCCTTGATGCTGATGTGTCACTTCATGCATAAACACAGGAAACTGAATACTGATAGAGGCAGCAGAACAATCTGATCCTGAAGCCTGACCTTGCACTCTCCCATTGTCTACTCAAAAGCAGTTTCATTTGAAATCTTTTTCCATCTCAAACCTGGGAATGGAGACTAATCCCGGAAGCTAAATGCCACAGAATCAAAAATATTAATTCCGTTTACCAGGACTGATCCAGAAAATTAAGCCCCATGGAATCCATGGAGACTTCCTAGATCATGGCTTTATCATGGAAGACAGGGTAAGGGTGAAGAGTTGTTTTGCTGGCTGGAGGCCTGTGACCCATGGTATTCTGCAGGGATCAGAGCTGGGACTTTTCTTGTTTGTGATATGTAAATGATTTGGGTAACAATGTAGGTGGACTGATTATCAAGTTTGCAAATGGCACAAAAAAATGGCAGAATTATGGATAGTGAAGAAGGTTGTCAAAGATACAGCAGGATTTAGACTAGATGAAAACGTGCAGAGAAATGGCAGATGAGTTTACTCTGGACTAGTGCAAGGTGTCACACTTTGGGAGGTCAAATGCCAGAGGACAGTATACAACAAACGGTAGGACCCTGAAGAACACTGATGGACAGAGGGTATTGGGGTACAAGTCATAATTTCCCTAAAGAGATAATACAAGTAGATGACATACTCTAAATTTGCCTTTATCATTTAGGGAATTGAGTGTAAAAGTCAGGAAGTCTTCTACATACCTGTAAAAGACTTACAGCTGTATGAAACTAAGGCTAAGCCACATTTGCAGTACTGTGTGCAGTTCTGGTTGTGGCATTACAGGAAGGATTTGGAAACTTTGGAGAAGGTGCAGAAAAAGTTTACCAGATGTCTCCTGGATTAGACAGTTATAAGGAGAAGTTGGACAAACTTGGATCATTTTCTCTAGGTCCGTGGAGGTTGATTATGAACTGATAAAAATACAGCAATTCCAGACAGGCAGACCGCCAGAGTCTTTATCCCAGGGTGGAGATGTAAAACACTAGAGGGCAGAGATTTAAAGTGAGAGAGGAAAACTTTATTGGATATTTCTGAGGTTTTTCCTTTAAATACATGGGAAGTGGTAGGTGCCTCAAATGTGCTGCCAGAGGAGGTGGTGGAAACAGATATGATAGAAATATTTAACAGGCAGGTACATGAACAGGTTAGGGATGGAGGGATATGGACCAAGTGGGATTAGTTTAAATTGATGGCTAACATAGACATTGTGGGGCAAAAGGCCTGTTCCTGTGTTGTACGGTTCTGTTTGTTATGTTCTGCAGTATCTTTTGCACTTCTGCATTGAGATATTGGGGGGAAGCAACCAAGCAATCTACAGAGTATATTTACATGGGAATTTAACACACCACCCAGAAACATGAATGTTTCACTGAACACTCGAGAAGCAGTAATGAGTTATTGTAACATTGTCAATGAAGCTCTGTGCAGGTCTACTGTTTGCTGCTGATTTTTAAAATCAGAACTTTGTGTAAATGTCACTATTCTTACATAATCACTGGATCAAAATTCTGCATTTTCCTTCCTTTCACTATTTTGAGACTGTGGCAGTTGAAAGAAAATTTTAGTGACCAGAGATAGGCGCCAAAGGTTGTTTTCATCAATAAGGACAGAATTATTCAAACTTCCACCATTTAAAAAAAAAATTAAGTTGCAATGATTAGTTAAAGAAAGCGCAAACAAAGATTAGCTTTATTTGTTGCAAGTACATTGGAGGATGGTACTGAGATTCTGGATCTGTGATTTATGGATTTATGGATTGTACTGTAGTTTACTTAGAAAATCTTTCAGTTTTAAATTTTTATATTCTGTGTATTGCCCATCCTTTCTTGTTGCCATTTGTGCTATTTCTTTGTTTTTGCACTCGGAGGGGGTAAGTTGAGTTTCGATGTTCTTGTTGCTGCTTGCGTGATTTGTTTGTTTTTTTTGCATGGGGATTTGGGGTTTGTTGTTTTTGTTGCTGTTTGCATGATTTGTTTGTTTTTTTGCATGGGGGTTGCTGTTGGCGCGATTTGTTTGTTTTTGTGAGCAGAGTTTTGATGTTCTTGTTGCTATTTGCAAGATTTGTTTTTTTGCGCATGGGGGGGTGATACTCTTTGCATGGTGTTTTTTTGCACCTGGTGGAGGGGTTTGATGTTCCAGTTGCCGTTTGTGCAATTTGTTTTTGTTTTCACGTGTGGTTGGTGGGGGTATGCCTTTCTTTGAATGGCTTCCATGGCTTTCTTTGTTTCGTGGCTATCTGGAGAAGACGGACCTCAGTTGAATACTGCATACATACTCTGACAATAAATGTACCTTGTACCTTGAAAGTGAATGAATGACTAACATAACTATGGTGGGAGCAACCCAGCAGTGCTGTCACATCTCCCATTGCCAACATAGCATGTCAACAACTTATTAACCCTAACTGTACATCATTCAAATGTGGGAGGAAACTCCAGCCTAAATAAAACCCATGTGGTCACAAGGAGAGCGTACAAACTCCTTACAAACAGCAAGAGGATTGAAACCCAATCGGCCATCACTAGTGCTGTAAATAGACGTGCCATGCCACAAAACAAAATACATTCAAATCTACTGAGAGAACTTCTCCGGGGAGTTAATTAAATACTGATGCATACCAGATAACTCAGCGCACTGGCAAGCTGCTGAATGACAGTCAGACTCCATCCTGGGCTCATTTTCCCTTTCTCTTTTCGCAAAATGACATCCAGTGGTCCGAATTCCACATATTCTTCCACAATTATATCTGCAACAGAGGACAATGGTTATCACCCCACACCAAGACATTGAGGCAGACTGGGAGAGTGAGATGGAGGGACGAGGCAAGAAGTAGCGGATAGCTAGACAGCAAACAGAGGGAAACAGTGGAGGGGGGAAGGAAGTAAACAGACTGAGATGGGGTGGGGAGGAGGGTGAGAAACAGGGATAAAGAACCAAAGAGAAGGTACTAGCCACACCATGTATAAGACATAATACTTATATTCTTGCTTTCCCCAACCTTTAACCATCATCTTACATCCTTTTACCCCATCCTCAATCTTCCCTCTTCTCCCCCACCAGATTAATCTGCCTCTATCATTTCATCTATTCATGCAGAAATTCCCTCCGGCTCACAGCTTTCTCTTCTATTTAATCCGGGTGACTAAATCAATTGTGCAATGAGAGTGCAGGTAAAATGAGCCTCCTCCCTTCTCCACTTCCCCACAGCACACAGGGTGCAGGTAAACAGATTTTAATTAGAATAAATTGCAACAGGCAATGATGTCACACAGCCTCTGGGAGAAGATGGAGTGTGCGATTAGAAAGGCACTGCTTGAGGTGACGCTCAACAGTACCAATGACCTCTGTGGTCTTTGTATTTACCTTGACCCTGTGTTCAACCAGGTAGAAAATCACTTGAAGTCCAGGTAATTCATTGGGACAAACAATAAGTCAGCTCAAGAAGAATGTTTCTGTTAACAGTGTGGAAGAGGAGTCTTCATCCTGCAGCATTAACTCTGTTTTGCTTTCCACAGATGTTGCCTGACCTGTTAAGTGCTTCCTGTTTTTGTTTCAGAGATCAGCATACATACATCACCCGGACAGTTCAGAATGCACAATGGGAGAGATTTGGGTTTAACTTTTACGTGACAAATAAAAGGCACACACAAGTACATAGAACATAGAAATCTACAGCCCATTACAGGCCCTTCAGCCCACAATGTTGTGCCGATAATGTAACTTACTCTAAAACCTGCCTAGAATTTCCCAAGCGTATAGCCCTCTATTTTTCTAAGCTCCATGTACCTATCTAAGTGGCTCTTAAAAGACCCTATTGCATCCGCTTCCACCAGCGCTGCCGGCAGTGCATTCCACGCACCCAACACTCTGTGAAAAACTTACCCCTGACATCCCCTCGAGACCTATCCATCTTTTAGGAGAGGCTTCTGTTTCCTACTGGGCTTGAAATCTGTTCCGAGTATTTGGGAGAGGTTTAATGAAGCAAAGAATGTGGAAGTAACGAAAAGGTGGGTGTGCAAAGACGACAGGAATTCTATCATCATAATTAATTAGGATACTGTTCTACTTCATAAACAAATCCAAACAAAGAAATATACAGAATAAGAAAAAGATGCAAATTACTTTCTGAGCCTCGCACACAGACTCCGTGAACAAAGGCCAAATGAGCGTGAGAAATTTGACTCATCAGACTAGCAAGCTCGAAGAATGCCTGCAAAAAGAACAAATAAAAACTAAGTCAATCAATGCATCCCAAAAACCTTGTGTCAAAAGGCCAAGGTTGTTGGAACAAAAACCACTGCACACGATCAAAGCCCCATAAAGTGTATAAAGTGGCCATTCAGCTTCATAACATCCAAACTTTCTTCCTCCAATATCGAATGGTTTTTTTCAGTTATAAAACTTTTATCTCTTCCAGCCTACAGCCTATTTAATCATCGAGCCATGGATCTGACTCAAATTAAAAATCAGATTAATTTTTTTTTCCACACCTGAAAACTAATGTTTGCCTTTTAGAATGCAAATTCTTTCCAGTCTTCTGGTCCCACAGTTTTATTTGTTAAATATGCTGATGGCACAGTAATGACTTATTTACCTTGTACATATCTGTGGCAAGGTTGCTTATTAAAGCTTCCTGGGGTAGTTTATTTTGTATTATAAAAATGGAGGTTCAACCTCATCCATGGAATTTTGGATATAAGTATTTCAATTCCTTGTCTGAGAAGATATCCACATACTATCCTAATTACTCAGTACTCTTAAAAACCAACAGGAAGACAAATCATCCCAATTGCTCTTGGGCTATCAACTTTACTTTCACATTCTTGGCTCTGAAGTGACTGCTTCAATGCTGCTTATCTTTGGGTGACCAGGAGACAGAGGGATTGCAGCAGCAGCAATATTAATTTCTGAGGGAGATGGATGGTCCTGGCTCCCAACCTTCATTCAGTTGTTTGAACAGTTTCCAGTAGAATGCTGTCCTATGGTGTTGTTTATACAAGACTCTCTCACAAGTACATTGATACTGGGAGTGAGTTTAAAATATGGGCAACTAAAGTTTGGAAAGTAGATAGGAGACTGGTTAGGAAGAACATTGGAACGAAGCCTAGAGAATATTAAGAAATGGATGAGTTGCAGTTGAAAGGAGCTGGGGAGAAACAAGGCACTATTACAGGAGATAGAAACAGGTAGCTTTGGTGATGGTGATGGAGCAGGTGTGTGGTTGAGAACCTACAGTAACACCAAGGTTACAAACAATTTGGCTCAGGATAACACAATTACAAAAATATTGGCCAAGGGAATAAGAGTATGATGGGACTCAAAGACAATGACTTCAGTCTTTCTCAGTTTTGTTCTTTTATTTCTCATGTCACAGATGGAAGCCATGAGACCCATCAAGTCTATGACATCTCTCACAGCTAATCACATTCCCCCACATATTTAATAATAACTTCATCTTTCTTACATGCCCTTCTCTCACTTCTGATTTTCCAACAGCCCACATGCAGGGAACTTACTGTTGCGAGGGTTGTGTGGCAGCCACACTGACAAACAATTTAGATGTTGCATGTCCTGACTCAGTAAACAAAGGACGTTGATTGATTAAGCAGAATGAGAAAATTAAAGAGTGGAATAGTCCAGAGAGCTGTTTAATGTAGAGCAAAGGCAGTGTATGCTGCTGTTGAAAGAAACCCCCTGCACTTGAGCGATCTCTCCCCCACTCTCTCTCTCTCTCCCCCTCTCTGAGTTGGGGAACTTGGACAAGCGACGCAGCAGACAGCAATATCAAAACAGTGAGCTGCTGGTCCCTCTTGTTGCAGGAATTACATCTCTCTCTCTCCCTCACTCACTAGTGAGAGGGTCAGCTTGTTTCAGATGTTGAAGAGTTGGGATGGACTGCAGTTTTTATTGGACACTAGATCAAGGTCTCTTGGGAGTTTTGCTATTGCTTGCATGGTGGGTGGGTGGGGGGTTGACCTTTTACTGGAGTAAGTTGGGGGGGAAAGTTGATGTTTGTGCGTGGTGGGGGAGGGGCTTTGGAGTTCTAACGTTTTTCTGTCATTCATTCTTTGGTGTTTCTCTTCTGTTTCAGGCTGTATACTGTATACATTCTCTGATATTAAGATACAAAAAATGTATATATTATACAACCTTGAGATTTGCTTGCTCACAGGTAGCCACAAATCAAGAAACCTGAAGGAACCCAATTAAAGAAAAAAAAATTAAAATAAAATAAATTGAATTAAGTAAATTGAAATAAATTGAATTAAAAATAAAAATTAAATTGGATCACTGAACCATTGAAAAATCATTAACACAAGTGGAAACTGATGACTCTTGAAATGAAAACCAGAGGGGTTGCCTCCAAGTGAGATGGGAGTCAAAGACTGATCCTTGGAAACTCTGAACTATAACAAAATAAATCATCACAATGATTCTCCAGCTATGATTCAATGAATGCAAATTAGCATTGCCAATCAAATACAGTTAATGTGTATAATTAACATGGAGGAAAATTAATATTTTGGTGTTAAATGCAGCAATTAATGTAATAAAACTCAACTATAAAAATCAAAATATTAATACTAAATTCAAATAGGAAACAGAAAAAGAAAGTGAGAGAAAGAAAATCAATATAAATAGAGAAAAAGAGAGAGAATTCAATTGTTTTGTAACAGGAAAATCAGTGCCTTATTGTTTAACATTTAATTAAAACAGTATTTTTCAGATCATTTGACAGAGAACAGAAGTAAGGAGGAACATGAATATTGTACTACGTTCAAGAACATGACTAACAGGTTCAGCAATACAAGGAGTGTTGGAGAAGTCAAATGCGTAGAAGGTTTTCATAAAAAGCATGTAACAAAGAGAAGACTGTTTTCACCATTATTTGTCCTGTAATCAAATTCAATTCTGATGTTTATTGTACTATTGCAGTGCTGTGCTGGGGCTAGAAACAACCTCAAACAATTCAAGTTCTTCACCGAGGTAAATGGACTTGACGAGGGAAGTGAGAATGCCATCAAAGACTGGATTTCAAAGGAAGGTGGACTCGATTCAAAAAGACAAAGGGGTTGAGTCTGAGATTGTGAAGTATGGACTGATTATGACAAAATGCAATACAGGGACAGGAGCTGTGGAAAGGGACTGAGAAATAATATTAACTGGGGAGAGAGAATACAATTATTACTGGGCCCAAGCAGGGTATCTAGATTGTGAACCCCAGGTGATCATCTTACATTGTTAGATGTTAATATCCATAAAATGACTTCCACAAATTAATAGTACAACAGCGATTATACCTCAAAATATGTAGCCATTTGAGACATTCAAGTCTTCAGTCACTAGATATAAAAACAAGCTTTCTCCTTTGAATTACATGCAACATTGTTTAGCAGATTACTGATTCAGCTTAAGTGTCACCTACTCCTTCCCACTTTTCTCACCAGTGCAATGTCCCTGTGACTGGGGTCAAGCACTTTCAGCACCACACGGATATCCCTTGCTTCACTGTGCCTCACTCCACTGGAAGAATTCATATCTTCCTCATCTTCCTCCTCTTCACATCGGATACAAAACCTACCAGCATAGATATTCATTCTGGTGCCTCGTCCCAAGTGGTGCTCCTGAAAACCAAAATTAAACACTTATTGTTCAAAGTTAAATTATCAAAACACGTAGATGTCACCAAACGTTAACAGTTTGAGATTCATTTTCTTACATTCATTCACAGCAAAATAAAGAAATACAACAGATTCAATGAAAGACTACACACCAAGACTGACAAAAATAATGTACAATAGAAGACAAAACCTTGTAAAAGTGTGTAAATAAATAATGAGATTTCAAACATGATTCCATAGGCTGTAGATCCATTCAGAGTCGGGGTGAGTGAAGTTAACTACACTGATTCATGAGCCTGATGGTTGGTTAACTGTTCCTGAACCTGGTGATGTGGGACCTAAGGCTCCTGTACCTCCTTCCTGATGACAGCAGTGAGAAGAGAGCTTGGTCTGGATGATGGGGGAGAATTTTCATAGTAATTTTAAATTCTCTTTGCTCCATAAAGCCCTTTATTCTGGTGTGTTGGTCTACTCACCTGATCACACTACACATGTAAGTTTGATATTTTATCCTGAATTCCAAGCGATTCATATAAAAAAATTCCCTGGGGTTAATCAGCAGACCAAGGGGCATCTATAGAAGGAGTACAGTTGACATTTCAGACCAAGACCATCTCGGCCCAAAACTACAACTGTACTTTTTATCCAAAGATGCTGTCTGGCCTGCTGAGTTCCTAAAGCATTTTGTGTGTGTTGCACTCATTATCTTCCAGTTAACATTAACTTCTTCCATTTCTGATTTTAATACTTCCCAAGTACATTTTTCCCGTTATCTTCCAGCCTTCCAGCTTTAAATTATAGCATTATCAAAGTTCAGAATAACTTTAAAACATCATCTGCTTTTCAACCCTCTCCTTCAAAAATAAACCCCAGTGTTTCATATAAAATCAAAACACTGCAAGTGCAGGAAATGTGAAATAACAGGGATATGGATCAATGAACACACATAAAAAATGCTGGTGAACACAGCAGGCCAGGCAGCATCTATAGGAAGAGGTACAGTTG
Source organism: Mobula hypostoma (assembly GCF_963921235.1). Lineage (NCBI taxonomy): Eukaryota > Metazoa > Chordata > Chondrichthyes > Myliobatiformes > Myliobatidae > Mobula > Mobula hypostoma. The sequence continues at coordinate 7,032,779 of NC_086125.1, read as the reverse complement.
ACGTTTTGGGCCGAGACCCTTCGTCAGGACTAACTGAAGGAAGAGATAGTAAGAGATTTGAAAGTGAGAGGGGGAGGGGGAGATCCGAAATGATAGGAGAAGACAGGAGGGGGAGGGATGGAGCCAAGAGCTGGACAGGTGATAGGCCAAAGGGATATGAGAGGATCATGGGACGGGAGACCTAGGGAGAAAGAAGGGGGGGGGGCCAGAGGACGGGCAAGGAGCTATAGTGAGAGGGGCAGAGGGAGAAAAAAAGAGAGAAAAAAAAGGGAAAAGAGAAAAAATAATAACAAATAAATGAGGGGCGGGGTACCAAGGGGAGGTGGGGCATTAACAGAAGTTAGAGAAGTCAACGTTCATGCCATCAGGTTGGAGGCTACCCAGACGGAATATAAGGTGTTGTTCCTCCAACCTGAGTGTGGCTTCATCTTGGCAGTAGAGAAGGCCGTGGATAGACACATCAGAATGGGAGTGGGACGTGGAATTAAAATGTGTGGCCACTGGGAGATCCTGCTTTCTCTGGCAGACAGAGCGTAGGTATTCAGCGAAGTGGTCTCCCAGCCTGCGTCGGGTCTCGCCAATATATAGAAGGCCGCATTGGGAGCACCGGACGCAGTATATCACCCCAGTTGACTCACAGGTGAAGTATCGCCTCACCTGGAAGGACTGTCTGGGGCCTTGAATGGTGGTGAGGGAGGAAGTGTAAGGGCACGTGCAGCACTTGTTCTGCTTACAAGGATAGGTGCCGGGAGGGAGATCGGTGGGAAGGGATGCGGGGGGGAGCAAATGGACAAGGGAAGTCGTGTAGGGAGCGATCCCTGTGGAAAGCAGAAAGGGGGGGGGGAGGGAAAGATGTGCTTAGTGGTGGGGTCCCGCTGGAGGTGGCAGAAGTTATGGAGAATTATATGTTGGATCCGGAGGCTGGTGGGGTGGTAGGTGAGGACAAGGGGAACCCTATTCCTAGTGGGGTGGCGGGAAGATGGGGTGAGAGCAGATGTGCGTGAAATGGGAGAGATGCGTTTGAGAGCAGAGTTGATGGTGGAAGGGAAGCCCCTTTCTTTAAAAAAGGAGGACATCTCCTTCGTCCTGGAATGAAAAGCCTCATCCTGAGAGCAGATGCGGTGGAGACGGAGAAATTGTGAGAAGGGGGTAGCATTTTTGCAAGAGGCAGGGTGGGAAGAGGAATAGTCCAGGTAGCTGTGAGAGTCCGTAGGCTTATAGGAGACATCAGTAAATAAGCTGTCTCCAGAGATAGAGACAGAAAGATCAAGAAAGGGGAGGGAGGAAGTTGGAGGCAAAGTTAATGAAGTCAACGAGCTTTGCATGCGTGCAGGAAGCATCGCCAATGCAGTCGTCGATGTAGCAAAGGAAAAGTGGGGGACAGATACCAGTCCTGACGAAGGGTCTCAGCCTGAAATATCAACTGTACCTCTTCCTAGAGATGCTGCCTGGCCTGCTGTGTTCACCAGCAACTTTGATGTGTGTTGACAGATACCAGTATAGGCTTGGAACACGGATTGTTCCACAAAGCCAACAAAAAGGCAGGCACAGCTGAGACCCATACGGGTGCCCATGGCTGCACCTTTAGTTTGGAGGAAGTGGGAGGAGTCAAAGGAGAAATTATTAAGAGTAAGGACTAATTCCGCTAGATGGAGGAAAGTGGTGGTAGAGGGGAACTGGTTAAGTCTGGAATCCAAAAAGAAGCGGACAGCTTTGAGACCTTCTTGGTGGGGGATGGAGGTATATAGGGACTGGACATTCATGGTGAAAATAAAGCGGTGGGGGCCAGGGAACTTAAAATCATTGTAAAAACTCAGAGCGTGAGAAGTGTCACGAACATAGGTGGGAAGGGATTGAACAAGGGGGGAGAAAACAGTGTTGAGGTATGCAGAAATGAGTTCAGTGGGGCAGGAGCAAGCTGAGACAATGGGTCTACCTGATCAGGCAGGTTTGTGGATCATGGGTAGGAGGTAGAAACAGGAAGTGCAGGGTGTGGGAACTATAAGGTTGGTAGCAGTGGATGGAGTATGGATCAATGCGTCACTAAAAGCTATTTCGCAAAAAACTGAACCTCTAAAGCACCGAGTTTCATTTCAAGTGATGCAGAGTTTCAAACTAGTGATGTTATGGGAAACGTGCACTGGGCCATGGTCATGCAACACACATAAAGTTCTGATGACAGTTTTAGAAAGAGAACTGTGCAGCACTTGCGATGATAAAAATATTTACACAGATAGTTATAGATTGGAGCTATTGGGAAAGATTTAGAAACGATCTAAAGATGTCTTGAAAATTAAGAATATATTGTACAGGGATATGGAAAGAATGCATAATAGAAGGATCCAAAGTTAGGAACAGCTAATCATAGGAACATGTAGTACTGGAGGCCAATTGGACCTCTGGTAGAGCATTTTGACCTCTGGTAGAGCATTTGAACTAATCACAATCACAAGCAAATTGCAGAGTTGTATGTGCAGACCCAGTCTATCACAAATCCAGCCTCCTCTTCTATTCTACACTTCTCACTGCCTCGGGAGAGCAGCCAACACAGTAGAAAATCCCTCCTGCCCCAGTGATTCTCGATTCTACCCCTGTATAGAACTTGACAACTCATAGACCAGGCTTGAAAACAGCTATGATTCTGCTGTTTAAAGACTCAATAAAGTCTTGATAAAAAAGAACTCTCACAATCTACCTTGCATTTTGTCTACCTGCACTGCAATTTGTCTCTGACTGAAATGCCATACTTAGCATTCTGCTTTTCATTTTCCTTTCATATAGCAAATCAGTAGCTACTGCTTCTTGAGTAACACAGAGAAAATGCTGGAGGAACTCTGCAGGTCAGGCAGCATCTATGATGAGGAATAAAAAGTCAATGTCTCAGCTCCATATACAGAGATGTACGATTCAAATGCACCCATCACAATACCATTAATTCAAATCTAGAAAACTGGAGGGAACAAAAGCCTGTATTCAAAGGGATCTCAGAAACTGAGTGCCAAGACGTATGAAAAATCTTTTGAGTGAAGAACAAGACGTTGTAGCAGAGAGCAGTCAGCAAAGAGTAATGGACAGTGTGTTTGGTTAGAATGTAGTGTGCTGAATGGCTGATCTCATCCATAGTATCTTGCTTTTATTTCCCTTTAGTGAATGTTGAGTACATCCAGCTGCAACTTGACAGACTTGATGCTCAACACATCTTTAGGACACTCATTTGTCCAACAAAGTTCTGATTTATTAAATATTAAGGGGGAGGAGAGAACAGTAGGAACCTGCACAAAGCAACTTTTCACCAGACCAATTCCTAGCCAAGGGAAGGCCAAGATCATCAAAAGAAGGAAGAATAGACCATATCACCTTTGAAAAGTTCAAAGTAAATGTTATCATCAAAGTATGTACACGTCACCATATACGACCTTGAGATTCATTTTCCTGTGGGCATACTGAGCAAATCTATAGAGTAGTGACTATAACAGGATTAATGAAAGATCAGACAGAGTGCAGGGGACAACAAACTGCAAATGCAAATATAAATAAATAGCAATAAATAACAAGAACATGAGATAATGAGATAAAGGGTTCTTAAAGTGAGATCATTAGTTGTGGGAACATCTAATGATGGGGTAAGTAAGTGTAGTCATTCCCTTTTATGCAAGGGCCTGGTGATTGAGGGGTAGCAACTGTTCTTAACCTAGTGGTATAACTCTTAACCAAACCAATTCCTGGCAGAGGAAAGGCCAAGATCATCAGGAGAAGGAAGAAACCCCTCAGATAATGAATTCCGAAGAGTACTTCCTACAGGATGAACTACTGAATGATTCCTGAATGGTAAACCACTTATCCTGTCAGGAATCACCAAAACTCTAGATTATCCAGCCTGAGGAAACTGCCTCAGGACCTCCACCATTTCTGCCTTTCTCAGTGCCTTGTTTCGATTCTAAATGTAAACGACTAGGGGATTAATCACACATTACTTCCTCTTGTAGGGTGAATGCACGCACCTGAACTATTTCCTCCTTCCGTATCTGGTGAAAGCTAAGCTGGCTCAAATTTAGCTGGGCCGTGAGTGGTCGAATATCAGCATCTTTGCTGTTTCTTATGATCAGCAAGTTGGAGAATTCTGAAAGTCAAAACAGAGCAGAGCTGGTCAACAAATACACAAAAAATAAAACATTTAATAGAAAATATTGCATCTTATGATTTGCTCAGTTTTTCTCTCCAATATCCATGCCTGGAACTGTAGCTCTGACCAGCATTTCACAGCCTTTACATGTTCCTTTGTGTTCTTCCCTCATTAACGTATAAACTATGTGACTAGGTCCGCAGTTCATCATCAGGGCAACCTCACCCAGCTGAGGTATTTCCTTTGTTCTATTTACCCTTTTTCCACACTCTCTGTGACTAACTTCTCTTTCTTTCCCCAGTTTGACTTAAAACTTTAAATGGTTCTCTTTCTCCAAATAATCTGTTGAACGTTTCCACTATTATTTCCAATTTTCTGTGCCTGCAGTTTATTGACTTCCAGTCTGTTTTTTGGCAGTTTCAAACAACTACCACCCCCTCACCCCCACCCCCACACATCTTTATTTGGCTACAGGCTGTTCACAAATTATTCTGAATTTCATACGAAAGAGCATTGGAGTACCCTCAATAGACACAAGTTGATGAGTCACACAAAATTAAAAGTGTGGTCAAATTGATACCAAGTCCAGGTTAACAGATCTAGGACAGTATATAGTGGAGTCTCAGAGTATCATGTCTGTAAGAAAACAATGAATTGGATACCACAACAAATTGCAAAGAGGTATGGAAGGTTGGTAGGCAGAGGAGTACAGAAAACAAGGGTTGAAAACAGCAGGGAGTGAGACCATTAAGGGAACTGAGCAAACAAGACATTTTCAAATTATCTACCATGAGGGAGAGGTGGGCAACACTTATTGACCACGTAGTTCTCATTCCCCGATTTCAGCACACAGCCTTTCAGGTTCTCAAGAAGCTCTTTAACACTAGGAAATGATCGCTCCCAACCCTGGAGCACAAATGCATCTGATGCCTTCCTCAAAATCTGAAATTGCTTAATGCCTTGAATTCCTCCAGAACTGCGAAATAATTCATACTGAAAGAGAAACAAAGGATTATCACCAATAATGAAACAGGGAATCAGACTAGAAAAACAAATCCTTTTGCTTTTATAAAGGAAACTGTAATTACACATCTCTAGACTTGTTCCCTTCACTCAAACCATTCTCTGCACAGTTGAAGACCACCTGCAAGTCGGAGGAATGTGGTTTACATACTAGAAAATGATCTGTTCATGAGGCTAAATATTTTAAAGAGACAAACATCATGAAGAGCGAGCTCCTTTGAGCACAGTCACAAGTTGGAGCTTGAGCCCGGTAATATAATTTGCACTAAAAAGGAATCAAAAGAGTACACTGCAATGCTGGGGATGTGATGCTATCGAGGCAGACTTGCAGTTGAGATGCAAAGTTGCTTTCTGCACATGCGGACATTAAAAATCAAGTGGCATCATTGCTGATGGTTCTCCGACCCACACAGCCAAGAAGCAAAACAACCAGTTAGCCACCACATCAATGCTGAGCAGAATGAGCTGCAGTTGCAGTTCCTACTCATCAACAGCGACTGCATTTGAGGAATAATTCAGCATCCAAGACCACCAAAAAAAATTACCGTGCTGAAACAGACCAAGTTGTTTCTGATTTCTGTTGAACTCTTATTACGCGTTTCCTGGCAAACTGAGTACCTGGTCAGTTTCTCACAGAACAACCAGTGCATGCCTTGCATCTATTTTCAAGATACCATAGAGTTCAACGTGTACAGATGATCCCTACATTATGTCCGTTTGTAATTTGCCCACTGCTGAAGTGGGTCTACAGCAGATGCCATCTCACTGGTTCCTCCACTCATTGCTGGAGCATCTGGGCAGTACAGATGCCTACTTCAGACTCTTGTGTATTGGCTACAGCTCTGCCTTCAATACTACAATTCCAAGCAAGCTCATCACCAGGCTCCAGACCCAAGGAGTCATCCCCTCCCTCTGTAACTGAATCTTGACAAACAGACTGCATCATTAAAGATACATAGGCAGCAGCAGCAGAGTCAAGAGTATTCTAAATACTGGGTCTTCACAGGATATATCCTCAGCCCTCTACTCTACTCCTTGCAGACTCATTATGTGAGCAGATTCAGCTATAGCCATTGTGGCTACCCCTCGAGGTCGAGGATGATGCTCTTCTTTCTATTGATCTACTTATGGGCTTGTTTCTTTGTTTATTGATTGACTAGCACAGTATGGACTGGGCCCCTCGAGATAGGATACACTGGAGAAATATGAAGACTTAGACAATTTATGATATAAAAAAGAGGGGGTGGCAAAAACTACCTCGCTATTTGCACTCAATCATAGTTCTCCACATTCTAAGTTTCCAAGGGAACCATCTCTCTATATGGAACATTCCGATCTACTTTAAAAAAAAACATGCAGCAAGACCTTGACATACTGTACAAATGAGAAATTGAAGAAATTAAGTAAGAGACCAGGTGTTACAATGAATCATCAACAATACAAGCAAAGGCACCATCACAAGGATGATTCATGTTGATGCCTACCCAACACTTCCTTTAAGATGCAATTTCATGTCCAAGATTACATAGAAGGCATGTAATGGGGCTTCCCATTTCCACAGCCTCTCCCCAAGAGAAATACTTAAAAAAGGCCAAATATGGAGAAAAAAACAATTAATCCCTTATGAGAATAGGAGAAAAAGAAAACACCATGTGACATTTATTAACTATTTTAATACATTAGAGGCAAATCTTTCAATGCAATTCTTCCATTATTTGGTTAAAAACAAACTGCACTTAATAGATGACAGCTGACATAGACCTTTAGAAACAAGGTCATTACTTATTCTTGGCTGGTCCAACCTTCTACTATTACTAATTAACGTGTTGCTTGCCATAGCTAACTTGGTAGAAAATTAAACTACTTCATTCTTGACTCTCCAGGCAGATAAGAAATCTCCTGGCCTGATCACTGGCTGATACTCATATTTTCTCATGTTCGCTGAATTAGAAGATACCACTCCTGCCTAATGGAAGGTTAAAATCCTGCACATGGTTTCCATCTGGCCACCCATAGCAGAAAGCACTGAGATGAGTGTATCCTTTCAGGGGTCAAAAAATGTATTAAGTAACACAAGTTTATGTTTAATTAATTAACAAGATATTAAAATTGCTGGGATGGCCTGCATTAGAATCAAAATCTGGTTTATTATCACTGATATACAGTGCCTTGAAATAGTATTCAGTCCCCACAACTATTTTCACATTTTATTGCCTTATTTTCTAAACTTAAAATATAATGCATGTCAAATCAAAAGAAAAACGCAAGCCCTAGCCGGCCAGCTTTCCCGTCCATTCTGCTCTCCAACGGACATTAAACTGGACTACATCCGACTCCAACAAAATACTCCGCAGGAGTACAGCTGTTTATTTATGTAACAGTTTTTCCCTCAAGCCATCGGACTACCAACCCACTGCCTTCCGCTGTGCCTATTGTCTTGTTTATTATTTATTGTAATGCCTGCGCTGTTCTGTGTACTTTATGCAGTCCCGGGTAGGTCTGTAGTCTAGTGTAGTTTTTGTGTTGTTTTACATAGGTCAGTGTAGTTTTTGTGTTGTTTCATGTAGCACCATGGTCCTGAAAAACATTGTCTCGTTTTTACTGTGTACTGTACCAGCAGTTATGGTCGAAATGACAATAAAAAGTGACTTGACTTGAAAAATTCCAAAACCTATAAACGATTTACTAAAAATTGACCATCTCGAAGGTACTGAACATACCTTGGAGCTCAGTGCAGTCCATTATGAAAAAGAAAAAATAAAAACCACAGCCACACTGCCTAGGTCAGGCCGCCCCTTTAAACTTAGTTACCAGAGAAGAATAGCACTTGTAAGAGAGACTACTGTAACACCAGAAGTCACTTTGCGTGAGTTGCAGATGTCAGTGGCTGTAAGTGAAGATGAAGTTCATGCTCCACAATCTCTAAGGCCTTGCACAAAAACGGTAAAGCAGCAGCCCTGGGTAAAAAAAATCATATCCTTGCCCGTAAAAACTTTGCAAAGCGTCACTTAGAAGATACCATAAAGACGAAGAAGATCTCGTGGTCAGAAGAGACTAAAGTGGAACTTTTTGGCCTCAACACTACGGGGCATAAATCAAATACTCCACATCTGCCACAGGTAATACCATCCCTACTGTAAAGTATAGTGGAGGCAGCATCATAATATGGGGATGCTTTTCAGCAGAAGGGACTGGAAATCTGGTCTGGATTGATGGGAAGATGAGCGCTGTTAAATACAGAGAGATCCTGGATAAAAACCTGCTAGCCTCTGCCAGAAAGCTTAAGCTGGGGAGGAAGTTAATTTTTCCAGCGGAGCAATGGCCCAAAGCACACTGTCAGAGCAACCATGAGTAGCTTCAAATGAAGAAAATTGATGACCCCACCAGAGTTTTGACTTTAACCTGATTGAGTATCTGGCAAGACCTCAAGAATGCCGTCCACTGCCGCTCCCCAACTAACCTGGCACACATGGCCAAATCTTGCTTCATTATGTTGTGCAAAGCCAAAAGAGATTTATTCAAAAGGACTACTGGCTGTAATAACTGCGAGAGGTGGTTCGACTAAGTATTGAGCAAAGGGGGATGAATACTTTTGAAATGCTGACATTTCAGTTTTTAAGTTTTTAATGCTTTATAGTTTTCTTTTTTTGGGGGCTGTACTGTGAAAAAAGGAGCATGTGATTCACAAACACGAAATCATGAAATTTTACTGCCCATCTCTTACTACCCTTGAACTCAGGAACTGTATTTACAATAATTTACATATACTATATATCTCTAAATGCAGATAAGATCAAGTAATTTGGGTGGACCTACATTTTGCAGCTAAACCTCTGCAGCTCTACCCATGAATAATGTGATTATGCATTCAAGAGTTGCCCGTGTCTATTCAACTATTGAAGGGCTCTGGGGCTCTTATGTTTTTTTTCTGTTGTACATCCTTTGGGGGTTTTCTTTTGTTTCAAGGATGTCTGCAGAGCAAGAATTTCAGGTTGTATATTGTAGACATTCTCTGATATTAATGGGAACTATTGAACTATTTACTGTAATTCACAGTATTTTTTCATAATATTATGTATTGCATTGCACAGCTGCCACAAAGTTAACAAATTTCACGACACATGCCAGTGATATTAAACCTGATTCTGAAAAAGGTACAGAGAGCTAAATGAATAATGACGAAGGCATGTTTACTTCCTATTTTCTGGTTACACATGTTGTACAAACTGTGCAGAAGGATGAGGAGACTCTGCAGACAGATATCGATAGGTTAAGTGTATTGGCAGCATGTTCAGTAAATGCAAAGTCATCTACTTTGCAATTTGAAAGATTAGATTATTATTTAAATGGTGAAAGATTGCAGCACGCTATTGTATAGAGAAATGTGGGTGTGCTTGTGTATGAACCATGGGAGGCTGGTTTGAGGGTGCAAATAGGATGCTAGCCTTCATTGTGAGAGGAATTGAATTTTTGACCAGGAAGTTTATGCTACAACTGTACAAGGTACTGGTCTGCCCAGGGAAGCAGCAGAGACCACCTCATTAAATATATTTAAGATACGGATCCACTTTTTGGGGAAGAATTATACAGATTCAATTATGGGGAAAGGCAGGTAGGTGGAAGTCATCCACAGCCAGCTCAGCCATTACCTTAACGCACGGTGGAGCAACTCAATGAATCAGATAGGGAGGAACTTCCTCCTACTCCAGCTCCAATTTCTTATGTGTGCTGGGCCCATTGGACTGCTCTATGAGACAGCAAATCAGGAGAAGGGACCCCCATCTCTGGCCTGTTACAGTTCAAAGATGTCCATCTTTCACTAACTCATGTTCAAGTTGTATGAAAATAATCCCTGGGCTACTTTGCTCTCAGGAACACCACCATTTGCTCATAAGAAATGCTAGCCTTGCTAGAGATGCCCTCAGACCAAAGCTTTTCCCAGCTGGCCTGAAAAGAGGCCAGAAAACATCCCCAACCCCACACAGGCCTTGTCTTCCTCAGCTTTTCTGCCATTAACACATTCAATGTGTGTGTATGTATACCTGCAAACAGCACAGGGATAAAGCCCCTTAACTGTAACACTGCACAAGATCACACTGCCGCACCCACCCACCCAATGAACTTCAATTGGTGCACAAGAGGGACAAACAAGATGCTTACCTCAGGTGTCTCTTTACTCACAACTGTCATGATGATCTTGTTGAAGTCTAAAGCGCTCCATCGCAGAACATAAAGCCCCTCCTTGTTCTCCTCTCTTCGGAGCTTGTTGTTGACGTAATGTGGTCTATGGGGTGGCAAGGAAAAGAGTGAAGGTCTACCCTCTCACCACTTTTGATCCTTACTTCTCAGACACGACAGAAAAAGAACTACAAGAGGTCCGACGGCTGAAATCTGGCTCCCCCTGCGGATAAAGGGTCTCCTGGTGTTGGTCAATGGGAGGTTGGAATCCACTCAGATTTATTTACACACACACATACAAAAATGTTGGAGGAACTCAGCAAGTCAGGCAGCATCAATGGAGGGTAATAAACAGTCAACATTTTGGCCCAAGACCCTTCATCAGGAAAGAAAAAATGTGACAGAAGTCATAAGGCGGGAAAACAGAGAGGAGTACAAGAAGGCAGGTGATTTGTGAAACCAGATGAGGAGAAAGGTAGTTGGCTGGGGATAGAGGGATGAAGTAAGAAGCTAGGAGGGATAGATGAAAGGGATAGAGAGCTGAAGACGGAATCTAAATGGAGAAGACAGTGGGCCATAGAAGAAAGGGAAGGAGAAGGAGAACTCAAGGCAGGGTGATGGGCAAGTGAAGAGAAGGGATGAGAGGGTAACCAGAATGGAAGATGGGAGAGGAGGGAGGGTGAGAAACTGATGGAAGTTAGAGAAACTAATATTCATGCCATCAGATTTGACACTACCCAGGTGGAACATGAGATGTTGCCCCTCCAACCTGGTAGGAGAGGCCATTGATAGACACGTCAGAATGGGAATGGGAAGTCAAAATGAAATGGGTATCCACCAGGAGATCTTGCTTTTTGCTGCCAACAAATTGAAGCTGCTTGACAAAGCGGTTCCCCAATCCGGGGTCAAACTGACTTAATACAATCTTGTTTTTAACTCAGTGGTCCCCAACCTCCGGGCCACGGACCGATGCATTACCGCGAAGAATGCAGCGGTGCAGCAGCAGCCGGGATGCACCCAGCACATCTTTAAGAAAAAAGCCAAAATAAACAGGCTAATTAATTAGGTGCCGCCCGGCATGTAAATGGCAGCCCAGATCAGAGGCGATTGTTGATTGCGTTGCCTCTGATCTGGGCCGACATTTACGTGCCGGGCGGCACCTAATTAATTAGCTTGTTTATTTCGGCTTTTTTCTTAAAGATGTGCTGGGTGCGTTCTGGCTACCGCTGCACCGCTGCATTCCTCGCCACAATGTTTCGGTCCGTGGCCTGGAGGTTGGGGACCACTGTTTTAACTCATTAACAAAACATGGATTGTTGCTGGGATGGTCAGCATTTACAGCCCATCCCTTACTGCCCATGTGGTAAGGAATTTGCTCAGCAATTTCATGGGGCATTTCTGGGACAACTGTTATGCATCTCGAGCAACATGTAGTTCAGGCAGAATTAAAAATAACAAATTTCCCTCTCCCAAGGACAGACACAAAGAAGGTGGGCTTCTGCAAAAAATCTAATCTTTTCATGAACATTAGGACAGGTTCTCTTTCCAGATTATAAATTCTCCACATGCTACAGAGGGATTCAAACTTGTGCTCCTGTCTCCTGTTTCAGGTTTCTGGATTACAGAGCAAACACTACAAATAATAGACTGTTATTCCCGATGTGAAAACTGCCACACCTGTGTAAGGCCTCACCACAACAAGGCTTTGTCTATATCCATCAATTGCATACATTTCCTGAGAATGTCAACAAGAACAGCATAAAGCAGCGATTGTCATAGGATGCCCTAAAGGAGAAAAATTCTAGCAAACCACTCATACCTGCAAAATGTTATATAGTCAGTCACAAAATATAAAGTAATCTGTTACACTGACACCTACTGCATTGGTCCATGGATACCACTGGTGATGCTCAGGACAACCCGTGGAGCAGCCACCTCATGACACAGGTAGTGGTGTGAATCAGTCGTCAGGCGAGAGTAACCATCAATCAGTGACGCAAAGGAAAGTGCAATTTTATGCGAGGTCAGTACCAGATCCTGCAAATACCAAGAGGGAAGGAATTAGTTTTGCTAATTAATGTGTAGCAGAGTCCACAGAGCAAAGGCCTCAGTCCAGGTTTTCAAACTGCAGATCAAAAGAACAAATTAACGTTGCTCAATGCCAGTTTATAGAAATTCTCCAAATTTCTGTAGTACTCTGTAATATTTAACAAATTTGCTGAAAGCAATGTTTATCTTTGTATGGTTGATAACTTTTGGAAGTTGGGACTCAGGAACCCAAGCAGTGAGTCAATTTGTACAGATTTCCAGTACCCTGCTTTAACAAGGTGTGCCTGGGAACACATCCGCACTGGTAAGAGTTAAATCTACATTTTGTTAAAGATACCTATGACATTGTAACTGAATATAGCCCAATGTAAGGAAAAAGTTAAATGTGATTTATCCTTGATCATCATCATCATCATCAGGTGCTATGCCCAGTTTGAGCTTTGACTGCCATGGCCCACACACTCCAGTTTCGGGTCAAGTGGATCAATTCATTGGTATTCATTTCCAGTTCTTCGGCTGCTGTCTCCATCATCATTTGTCTTAGACTTCCTTTTGCTTTCTTCCTTTCAATTTTTCCCATAATTACTGTGCATTCTAACTCCTCTTTCCTACTCACATGTCCAGTGAAGTTACGTTGCCTTTTCATGATCTCATACATTATTTCTCTTTGTTATGTGCTAAAATAAAATGGAAGTCTGTAAGACAAAATGGTGTTAGCTTAGAGTGGGATTGTTTTGAGACAGTCATGAAAGTCTGCAACCATAATAGTGGAAAACAGTGAAAAAGATGTCTGTCTGTGCTGGAAACCGGGTGGAGCAGCTAATACTACCAAGGAAAGGAAAAATACTAGTGTAAGAGGTTTTGAAGGGTATAAAAAGGGGCACTTTCTTGGTTCAGATGGAAGAGTTTTTTGTCTTAAGCTCATCAGGGCCGGTGCTAGCGCTAAGAAGGTAGGAACAAGGAAGGAGGGAGAGAGGGGGAAGGGGAAGAGAGGAAAACAGGCTGCTTGGAAGATTGTCAGATCTGTGGCTCCCCTATGACATTGCAGAGATCAGCTTGTTTAGTGGATACTAAGTTTTTTTATTGATTCCTACAATGCTCTTACTGTAGACATTTGCTTTTCTCTCTATATTGCATTTGTGATATTTCCGAAAAGTGCTTTCTTGTGGTTTAACACGTGCAGTGTCTCCTTTGTTTGCAAATGCCCTGAGCTGAATAAGAATACAAAGAATTTAAAGATTATTTTCATTACACCCAACATATCTCTTTAAGTGCATAATTAGTGGGAACATGAAGTGCATCAGTCACATTTAAATGTTGGAAATGCCACATCACAACATGCTGCATTGATATATAATTATTTTTAAATAACACGTTCAAAACCATCCAAGATTGCAAAACATTTCACAAGTAAAAGTTACCAATGTTTGACACAGCCACAAAGAAATATGAAATCCAAGGCCTGGTCTTAGACAGTGGTGCCTCATAAACACCAGAGATTCTACAGATGCTGGAAATCTTGAGAGTGAGAGAGTGAGGGAGTGAGGGAGTGAGGGAGTGAGGGAGTGGGGGAGTGGGGGAGAGGGGGAGAGGGGGAGAGGGGGAGAGGGGGAGGGAGAGGGGGAGGGGGAGGGGGAGGGGGAGAGGGAGGGGGAGAGGGAGGGGGAGAGGGAGGGGGAGAGGGAGGGGGAGAGGGAGGGGGAGAGGGAGGGGGAGAGACACACGAAATGCTAAAAAACTCAGCAAACCAGGCAGCACCTAAGCACCTACGAGGGTGAATAAATAGTTGACTTTTCAGGCTGAGACTCTATCTCAGGTTTTTAAAAAGAACAATAGTTCACCACCTTAAAGACCCAATGCATTTGTCATGTTTGACCGTGACGGTGATTCCCAGTCCTGATCCTGGTACTTGAATATGTTTATTGACATCTCTAAACCATTCAACATTTTAATTATCAGTAATTAGACTGATAATGTGATCAATTATTAGAAATTTCAGCTGCTTTCTACAGTTTAGAAATGGTTGCATTTTGTATTCATTTCTTGAGAATTTCTGCTGGAATTACATGTTTTATCATCAGGAAAAGGATTGGCAAACACAACATGACGAAAATAAAATTGTACAAAAACAAATAGATCGAGAAAACTCTTCGGGCAATGTTGAACACATCCTGCACGCAGATGCACTCTGATGACACACACTGCACTCCCTCAGTTTCTTTGCTTTGCTCTGGTAGAAGTTTAAAGCCACACCCAAACCTGACCTAATTATTTTCCACACAATACCCAACCCAAAATTGATATTAAATGTTATACACATACCAGTAATGTTACACAGATCATCTTGACCTGGACAAATAACTGAACAGGACACAGCACAACCCAATTAAAAACAGGATCTACACCAGTATGTAGAATGGTCCTATCAACTCGCCAAGCTCTGCACAGACAGATGCACATAGCTTTGCCTACGACCGCCTCCTCAGACCCGCATCCTTTTCCCAAACTATGTCCCTCACAACTTCCAGTTCCACTAACCACAGTTCACCCCAAGTTATCTCCTTTGCTAATTCCTTCCTTTCTTTCTGCACTTGCACCACTCACCCTCTCTCTTCTCCTCTGGGCTTCTATTCTCTCTTCAACTTTCCCTCCACACCTCCCAGCCCACAACCCACCTCTCTCTACCTGTCTGCTCTTTTTCAGGGTGGGGCTGCTCCACAGTCACCTCTTTTCCTGTGTCTACAGAAGCCAAGACATCTGAGGTTTACACCTGAGCAAAGGAACTCAAGCTGTCTGGTGACAGCTGCCACTTGCACACCGACTGGACAGTGGACACTAACAGTAGCTGGTAGGACAAGGTGTACCACAGGATAAAACTACTTCCCCATGCTCTGGTAGATCTCACCGTCCACCAGAAAGGTGCCTGCCATGCCCTTTGGGACACATTTAAAGAACTAAGCTGTATTAGCAGAGTTCTGGAGAAAGGCTGAGGTAAGGTACTTAAAAATTTTAAGGCAAAAGGTAGGTGAAGGCAGAAGTCAAAAGTAATAAAAGAAGCCAAGAATAGAAGGGAACCAACTATCACTCCACTTCTTCATTCTTTTCCCTCTCAAGACAAACTCCGACACAGGTAAGATTTTACTCCACAAGAAAATAAGAAAGCTGCTGGTGCTGGAAATCTGAAATGAAAAAAGAAAATGCCAGAAGCTCTCAGCAAGGCAAGCAGCATCTGTGAAGAGAGAAAGAAATAACATTTCAAACCATTAAAACAAGATACAGAGAAAGTGGAAGTTGGGTAGATATTTAATGAAAAGTCCACAAAGGTGACTGACAGTTCAGCTGACCAGCGCTACAGGGAACAGCAAGAGGGAATCTCAAACGATTCTGAGAGCTCAGTGGATAAAAGAGTTAAAAGGAATGAGTTCAAAGTCGGCGAGTTTATATTCTGTATATCTTAAGAGTTGACTTTCCCTCCTGCATTCCTTTAAGTTGCTCTGCAAGTACTGGCCTGCAACATATTCAATCACAGTACAACTGCTCCAACTTTAGAAAGAGTGATGGTAAAGCAACTGGCACACTTTATGTGGAGGCAAAACTCTCATTCTGGGTCTGCATTCAGATTCAGATAATTTCAAACCAACTTTTACCTTGGAATAAATTTAATTCTTTCGAACCTAAAGAGAAAAATAGACAACATTGATCAGGGTTTCCATAGAACATAGAAATTTACAGCACGTTACAGGCTCTTTGGCACACATTGTTGTGACAACCATGTAACCTATTCTAGAGACAGCCTAGAATTTCCCTAGCACATTGCCCTCTATTTCTCTAAATTCCATGTACCTATCTAAGAGGCTCTTAAAAGACCCTATTGTATCCGCTTCCACCGCCGCCACCAGCAGCCCATTCCATGCACCTACCACTCTTTGTGTGAAAAACTTACCCCTGACATCCCCTCAGTACTTATTTCCAAGCACCTTAAAACCGTGCGCTCTCGTGTTCGCCATTTCAGCCCTGGGAAAAAGCCTCTGGCTTTCCACATGATCAATGCCTCTCATCATCTTATACACCTCTATCAGGTCACCTCTCATACTCCATCACTCCAAGGAGAAAAAGCCAAGTACACTCAACCTATTCTCATAAGGTACACCCTCTAGTCCCTGCGCTCTCTCTACAGTATCCACATCCTTCCTGTAATGAGGTGACCAGAACTGAACACAGTACTCCAAGTGGGGTCTGACCAAGGTCTTATATATTCAAGCTCTGAAATCTCAAAGAGAGCAAACCACATGAGCGAAAATAAACAGTGCACATCCTTTCCACACAAAATGAGCAACAACTTTGCAAATTATTTTTGTCTTTCAGGCCTCTATGCCCATCCTAATTTCTCTCTTGATCCGAAACTGGGAAATTAGCTTGATTGGGTGTACCTCTCTGCCTAATTGCTTAGCATGGTTAGAGAAAGGTGCCCGGGCACATTACTCAAAAGGCCAGATAGATTCTCATTTTCATGACATGAGCAACCATTTACTGGAATTTTCTTGCCTTATTCTCATTTTTTCTTCACTATTTTACACAACACCCCTCCCCTCACCAACTTGACTTCTTAAACCTCATTTGCCATGTCACATGACTGTACATTGCAACGGAGTCTCAACGCTAAGATTTTTATTCCCTCACGTTGAGGGATGGATATAAGATTTAAATAAATTCATTCATTCATGTATGCTCAACACTTGCACCCTCGCCCTGAACCCCCACAGACTCAATACAGGAATCTTTATCTTGTTCGTTACTTAGATCTACAAACTTGGTCCAATTTCGTTGAACATCAGCTTTACTTGTGTCATGCCTGACTCTTTAGAGCTTATATAGGTGGATTCAACACAGTCACTCCTCTTCATTTACGGTCCCAAATGGAAATTCATTTTGAAAATTTAAGAACTGTAAATGCTGGATATCTGCAATTCTGATGAAAGGTCTTTGACCATTTCTCTTTCCACACATCCTACTTGATCTGCTAAGTTTTCCCCAGTATTTTTTGTTTTTTATTTTGGAAATTCTTTTTGCACTGTTTTCAGACACCAGATGCAATGACTCAAAAGGCACAGTTGCCTGGAACCCCGTGGAGCTCATGGAGTCTTCCCAAATGACTAGCTTTCAATACTTTCTCCCAAAGCAATCAGCATTTCTCCAGCTTTACGGGAAATAAATTCATGCAGAATAGAGGCAAATTATATAAACAATTCCAACTTTTTGACTGTATTAAGCCCCTCTAAAAAAATTAGATCTTGTTTAAGTACCCAAACACTTACAGATCCTACATGCTTAAGATTCAGTCTCTTGATCTCAATATTGCCTTTGCTTGCCGAGAAAGGTTAATTAACACAGCACATTGACAATCCCAAGTTCAATATTTTGCCAATAACACCACAGTTCCTACTCCCACTTATTGGCAAAGTAGTGGAGCATGTTTCTAATTAGGGAGTCTAGGGACAGGCAGAAATGTGAACATCAGCTTTACTTGTGAATCTCAAACCTGACAGCAACTGAGCAATGCCAAGCCTCTGTGGATCCATCAACACTCCTATTTCAAATCTCAAGAGGGCTCTGAGCTGTGGTTTCCATAGAGGTTGCAGCTCAGATTTAGCTGTTTTTGTTTTAACAAAGATTCATTGGGATGGCTTTGGGCAGTTAGGAGTCAGGTTAGGGCATAGGGACAGGAAAGCGGGGGAATTAGAGTTCAGACCAAAGTGTAAATCTCTGCTCTCCGTGTTCAAAGGCCAGTGATGCGGATGTGGGAACATTTGTGGTCGGATGTTGGTTCTCAGGCCAGCAGACGAATGTGGACAAGAGCTGATGCCCGCACTGCCCACCCTCCCTAGAGAGTCAGTGGGTTCTGGAGTTGGAGTTCTATGCGGGCAGGAGGAATGAGGTGCAATGACTCTGGTGTACGAATCAATGAGACCAGAGCTTGAGGCCTAGTGTTTGGCGATCGGTGGTTCCTGGGATTGTGCCGAGGCCTGAAGGCCAATCAGAAATCGAGGTTCATTGATCGGAAGCCCCAAGACTGAAAATCTCTGTGAGTTTACTAAGGAGGTTAAACGCCCAGTTGCTGTGAGTGCACACCCAAGTCCACTGGATGCTGGTGGCTGTTCTGGTGTTTGAGGACTGTGTATGTATGTGGGTGGGTGAGGGGGGAGGGAGGAACGGAGCTTGTTTTGCTGTTGTTGTTTTGATGCTTGTTGTATTCTGTGTCGTTCTGATGAGCATTGTGGGCATGCTTTGTTGGCACTGGAGTGTGTGGCAACACTTGCAGGCTGCACCCAGCAAGCACAACCTCAATACCGTCTTGGTAGTCTCAGCCCCTTGGTATGAACACAGAATTCTCCAACTTCCGGTAATTCCCTCCCCCTCCCTTCCTCTATCCCTATGTCACTCTGCCCCCTCCCCCAGCTCCCTCATGGTTCTGCCTTCTTCTTCTACCACCCATTGTTTTCAGGGCTATGACGTCAATGCTTCCCCTCCTCCACCCCTTTGTCCTTCAAATTACTGGTCTATCAACTGACGCTACAAGCATTCTTCAAATCCTTCTCCATCTTTCATTTTTCAGTCCTGACGAAGGGTTCCAGCCCGAAACGTCGACTCATCATTTCTGACTGATACTGCCCGACCTGCTGAGTTCGTCCAGCATACTGAAAGTGTTGCTTTGATCTCTTACAGCATCTGCAGATTATTTTGTGTTCACAACCTCAAGCATGTTGGTTGTTAATGCAAATGATGCATTTCACTGTATGTTTCGATGTGCTTGTGATAATTAAATCTGAATCTTGAATGCATCCATTGGCCACTCTCACAATAAGCAGCAAAATGGGGGACAAATGTGAAAATATACCCTTGCAATGAGGAAGATGGGAAAGAGGAAACTAGAACAATAACACTCACCAGACATTTGTTATCCTGTCGATGAACACTGACCCTACAGTCAGAAATGGCAATATGCGTAATCTCCTTAAAATCACAGAAATATGACCACGGCTTCTCAGTGAATTCCATTGCTTCATTGACTTTGTTATTACTGTGGTCTCCAGCTTTTCCTTTCCATCCAGTTTTTTTGACAGCTAGAGGCTGTATTGAAAAAAGGCAGAACAAGATCAGATATATCTGCATTCAAACAACTTGCATCTTGTGGGATACTTAGCTACAAATGAAAAATAATTCACCAAATAGAGAGTGTTCCTGATCTAAAGCCAGAAATTAAAAAGCAGTGTACAAATGTTTGTAGATTCAAGTTTGCAAGCAGTTTAAAGCCATTAGTTTACATGACTTTCAGGGTTTACTTATGACGCAGAACATTCTGTCTTTCAACCCTGATTCAGGATTAAGGAGTATATAACCCAAGCCAATATTAAGGTAGTGTTGCACAGTTGAGAATTGTTAGTTATTGGATTAAACCATTCCCTGGCAAACACAAAAGACTCCATGACACCACTTTGAAGAATGCGAAGCTCTCCTGGGTGCGAACCAATGTTTATCCCTAAAGCAACCTCAGTGAAACAAATAAATACATCACATATCAGAATATTATTTGTGGAGGCTTACCATGCACAAGGAAGACATGAGTCACCATATTACTGCACCGACTGCTTAACCAATGGCTTTAAGGAAATACATTTGCTTAATGTACAGCTGGTTGGGGCGGAGGCACAATGAAAAGTCATTATCACCATGCCACCATGCTACTTGCAGCTTTTGAATTTTCTCTGCTAAAACCCAAGACCCCGTGAGACACAGGTATAGTAGGTGCACAAAACTCATATTTCCATCCATCTGAAGCTGGATCCAAAACACACTTTATTTCTGAATTCTTTTACTTATTGAGAAGTCGCATCTTTTATATTTAATGTTTACAGCAATAATAACAATAGCACTGTGAAAAGCAGGTGGTGAACAGCAGAACAGGGCTCGCAAGGGGTCCTGGGGAGCACGTCAGGGCTTGCAAGGGATCTTAGGGAACATGTCCAGGCTTGCAGGGCAATTTCAGGACCAGGTTATTACTTGCAAGGGATCTCCAGGAGCATATCAATATTTGCAAGGAATCTCCAGGAGTATATCAGTACCTGCAAGGGAATGCCATGTGTATGTTTGTATTTACAGGGGATCCAAAGTAAAGTAAAGGTAGCACCCTTCCAGGTGAGGCAACACTTCACCTGTGAGTCGGCTGGGGTGATATACTGTGTCCGGTGCTCCTGATGTGGCCTTTTATATATTGGCGAGACCTGACGCAGACTGGGAGACCGCTTTGCTGAACATCTACGCTTTGTCCGCCAGAGAAAGCAGGATCTCCCAGTGGCCACACATTTTAATTCCACATCCCATTCCCATTCTGACATGTCTATCCACGGCCTCCTCTACTGTAAAGATGAAGCCACACTCAGGTAGGAGGAACAACACCTTATATTCCGTCTGGGTAGCCTCCAACCTGATGGCATGAACATCGACTTCTCTAACTTCCGCTAATGCCCCACCTCCCCCTCGTACCCCATCTGTTACTTATTTTTATACACACATTCTTTCTCTCACTCTCCTTTTTCTCCCTCTGTCCCTCTGAATATACCCCTTGCCCATCCTCTGGGATTCCCCCCCCCCCACTTGTCTTTCTTCCCGGACCTCCTGTCCCATGATCCTCTCGTATCCCTTTTGCCTATCACCTGTTCAGCTCTTGGCTCCATCCCTCCCCCTCCTGTCTTCTCCTATCATTTTGGATCTCCCCCTCCCACTTTCAAATCCCTTACTCACTCTTCCTTCAGTTAGTCCTGATGAAGGGTCTCGGCCTGAAACGTCGACTGCACCTCTTCCTAGAGATGCTGCCTGGCCTGCTGCGTTCACCAGCAACTTTTATGTGTGTTAAAGGTCGCAGAACCTTGGATGTGTGCCATATTTTTAATGGATCTGCGGAAGTATTCCAGAATTTATAGGTAAACCTGTAGAGTCCATTTCAGAAAATTCCCAAGACTCCAGCATTTTCAGGGTTAATAAGCAACAGACCTACTGACAAGGAACATCAGGCAGAGTCCCTACATTCAGCTGGTTGGATGGTTTGTGCAAGGACCAAAACATCTTTGAAAATAAGGAAAATAATCACAGCTGCAAGGAAGCAAATTAGAAACAGTGAAGGCTTAGCGATGCTCTAGTGATCTGCAGTTTAAGCACAACCCCACATTAATATACAACTCTGCAATCTGAAAGAATTCCTGCACCACCCGAAAGCTTAGCGCTCACCTCCTTCTTCAACATTCTCCACTGTATGCCCTCTGTCCCTGTCACCAGCACTTCATACTCCTGGGTAACCTGTGCAGGGTAGAAAACGTCCTCTGTGGTCTTCACATAATACCGGCCATTTATGTAAGGAGTCCTACTGCTTTCTGGCAGCACCTCCAAGTACAGAGCCTGGAAGATCTCGCCTCCAAAGTTGGTGCACAGGTTCTCCAAAGTGGAGATATATTTGAATATAATATCATGCTGGATCATCTTCCCACAACCAGCAACAGGCAGCTGGAAGCCCCTCACAAATTTTCGAAAACCACGTTTTAGGCGGATCCTAGTCAAGGGATTGCTCTTCTCGATTTTTGAACGAAACGCCTTTGGGATGCACTCCTTAAAACTGATGGAAAAGCACAGAGGAAACTGATCAAGAACAACATCTCAAAAAAGCTTCATGACAGAACAAGCGGATGAACCCAATTCCCTTTTGGGTGGCATACGTACTAATGCAACCGGTTTCCCCTGAAGCCTCGGTGCATATTAGGTTTCTTCAATTTTACTTCCATCTCTGCCCAGGCAGACAATGGAAACAGAATTACACAAAAAAAAACAGAACAGCAATAGGTAATTTGACCACTTCAGGGGTGGGGTGGGGGGGAGACTCTATTTCCTGTAAATCTAAAATCTAAACTGAAAATAGAAAATACTGGAAATACTTGGCAGATCAAGCCCAGTCTGAGGGAAGAAAAACAGAGGTAATGTTAGGTCAGGCCACAGATGCAAGTATAAGTCTGACCCAACATTGCCTCGAGTCTGTTCTGCCACTTAAAATCACTGGTAATCTGATCTTTGACTTCAACAAAATCTCCTGACAAATCCCACAGCCTCCTTAAGCACTTCTGAGTCTTAAATATTCTTAGAGTCAACATATCAAAATAAAATAAAATTGATGCCCTTCAGCCCACAAGATAAGGACGTCCTTATCTACATCTGTTTCAGAGGGCTCTTAACCTATTTTCAGTTGTTTCTGCCAATGTAAATATTCTCACTGCAATAGGCTGTCAAGCTCTTTCAAAATCTTATATGCTTTAATAATACCATTTCTCATTCTTCTAAATTCCAGGGAGTGTAGCCCTAATCCTATTAATCTTCTCTTGATCCTTAGATCCCTAGAATCAAAAAATGAATTGTACTTGTAGTTCTTCATGGACAACCACTCTGAGCTGTTTATTCACCTTATACGGAATGCTCTGTCTGATTCTTATTTTATTTGTTTTTCTCTCTCTTTATCCACTTCCTTCTAGGTCTGTACGACAAGCATTCGCTGCTTGCTTGAATCCCTTGGCTGAGAATGTGTATCCCAGTTGCTCTCTTTCCCTCTTCTTCTTCCACACACAGAACTGCCTCTCGAACATTGAAAACTCACCACCACTTTATCCAGTGCCCTCACGTGTCTTATTGGCAGCAATATTATTAATAAAACTCAAATAATCCATTTAGTCTGTTCTGGGTGCGTAATTATATAAATACACTTTGTCACTAAAGCAATGAAGTTTGAGATACTTTCTTGCATGCTTGCTCACACACCTCACTTCTTTAGACACATCCCCCAGCGATCGGCCACTTTGGACTGCGATGTATGAAAGGTGAAGAACAGCCATTCCCAGACTCTCATTTTGGAAGATGTGTACATCCTGCTCTTTCTGCAGTTCTCGGAGTGGAGCAATGCCATTTATGAAATCATATTTACTCTGAAACACATGGAAGTGGCACTAGTCAGACTCCACTGGAAGAAATGGCAGGGAAAACTCAGGGAGAAACTGATGATGAAGAAATGCATATTAAAACACCACCTTCACATACAGTCAGTGAGTGGCCGATAAATACAGAGTGTTTCTTAAAAACAGGTAGCATACAGCAAGACTCCATACACAGCATGCGGATGAATGTCTAGTTAAATTGTTTTGGTGGCATTAGTTGAAGGGTAACTTCGGTCAAAAAAAAGTCTCCTTGAACTTCAGCAAGAATAACTTTTTTTTCCCCAATCCACCAAAAGCATAAAGTGCGTGGATGTTACACAGTTGTGGATAGGATAGGAAGAGGAACGTTCAAAGACAAGAGTTTCTTGTTCTTTTACTACAGTGAACTAGGGATAGTAACAAAATGTTTCCAGGGTTCCTCAGCCTCAATGCCTCCAATAACCCTTCCAATTTTAAATTTCCCTATAAAGAGCACTCAGTGAGAACAGCGGCAGATTTGCTCTGATGCTTCATGTCAAAAATTCTAAAGAAACTTGCTCTTAAGTGCCACATTATGTCTGCACACTGCATACATTATGGCACTGTTCACTAAGGGCAGAGGACACAAAGTCCACATGGTTGCAGATGGAGATGGAGAATCTATCAATAATATGAAAGTGAAACCAACACCAACTTGGGATTTGAGGGTTTAAACAGCATGGTTAAGGAATAAGTAATTCACGTTAATTGGATGAGGAAATCCATGGTTCACAAAAAAGTAAAATGGAGTCACAGCATTAAACATCACTACTCATAGGGTACATTAACCAAACTGTAACAGTTAACTGGAGGGTTAACAAGACTACTGTTACAGTTGTGACAACCACTTAGTTGAGTTATTGAAGGGCTGCCAGTGGAACTAAGTGATCAGCAAATCTGGCTTTTTGGAATGATCTGTAAAGAACCACTCTAGACGCAATGGACCAAATAGCTGTCTCATTTCCTAACACGAGGACATCTGCAAATGCTGGAGATCCAAAACAACACACACAAAATGCTGGAGGAACTCAGCAGGTCAGCAACATCTATAGAAAAGAGTAAACAGTCAATGTTTTGAGCCAAGACCCTTCTCCGGCACTTTGGGTGTGTCTCATTTGCCATCATGGTCCTTCGAGCTACCAGGCATACTGTGTATTTTGTCTGCATTCTTCTCCACAACTGTCTGTCTTTATTTCCTCTGGTACCAAGCCCTCTATTGTGCAATGCAGAAATTATATGTGGAAAAAATACATTATAAAGGCTCAAATCACCTGTGCAAAGATATAATTCAGTGACATGTGATCAAACAGAGGGCTGGCTTGGTCGAGTTTGACAGGATCACCCTTCTTTGGAGTCCATCGTTGTACCCAAGATTCTTTTTCAGTCAGGCAATGCCAATTCTTGAAATAAAACCTGCAGAAAGAAAACATTTTTTATTAGATGATGCTGTCCATGTAATGTCAGAAGTAGTTCCGAACCAATCATTCACTTTATAATCAATTTGCATTCCGGAAACAAGAACAACCTGAACTAACTAAAGCTAGAAAGGCTGACCAAATACTGCATGTCCTTGGATTATACAAACCCCGTTTTCGGAAAAATTGGGATATTTTCCAAAATGCAATAAAAACAAAAATCTGTGATATGTTAATTCACGTGAACCTTTATTTAACTGACAAAAGTACAAAGAAAAAATTTTCAATAGTTTTACTGACCAACTTAATTGTATACACAAATTTAGAATTTGATGGCTGCAACACACTCAACAAAAGTTGGGACAGAGGCATGTTTACCATTGTGTTACATCACCTTTCCTTTTAATAACACTTTTTAATCGTTTTGGAACTGAGGATACTAATTGTAGTAGATTTGCAATTGGGAATTTTGTCCATTCTTGCTTGATATAAGACTTCAGCTGCTCAACAGTCCGTGGTCTCCGTTGTCTGATTCTCCTCTTCATGATGCGCCATACATTTTCAATAGGAGATAGATCTGGACTGGCAGCAGGCCAGTCAAGCACATGCACTCTCTGTCTACAAAGCCACGCTGTTGTAGCCTGTGCAGAATGTGGTCTGGCATTGTCCTGCTGAAATAAGCATGGACGTCCCAGGAAGAGACGTCGCCTTGATGGCAACATATGTCTCTCTAAAATCCTAATATACGCCTCAGAGTCAATGGTACCTTTGCATACATGCAACTCACCCATGCCGTGGGCACTGATGCACCCCCATACCATCACAGATGCTGGCTTTTGCACCTTTTGCTGATAACAATCTGGATGGTCGTTTTCATCTTTGGCTCGGAGAACTCGACGCCCGTTTTTTCCGAAAACTAACTGAAACGTGGACTCATCTGACCACAGCACACGGTTCCACAGTCTTTTGGTCCACCTGAGATGAGCTCGGGCCCAGAGAACTCGCCGGCGTTTCTGCATAGAGTTGATGTATGGCTTCTTCCTTGTGTAATACAGTTTCAAGTTACATTTCTGGATGCAGCAATGGACTGTGTTGAGTGACAATGGTTTTCCGAAGTACTCCCAAGCCCAGGTGGCTATAATTGGCACAGTAGCATGACTTTTCTGTGCACTTTTCAATCTTATTTTAACTCTGTCCCAACTTTTGTTGAGTGTGTTGCAGCCATCAAATTCTAAATTTGTGTATATTTACAAAATACAATTAAGTTGGTCAGTAAAACTAATGAAAATCTTTTCTTTGTACTTTTGTCAGTTAAATAAAGGTTCACGTGAATTAACATATCACAGATTTTTGTTTTTATTGCATTTTGGAAAATATCCCAACTTTTCTGGAAATGGGGTTTGTAATTTATAGTCTGTTATTGTCATTATCATAGAGAAACATCCCAAGCTTGCTTAGAAGGGATACAAAGAGGGAACTCTGGCAGCAGAAGTGAGTGAAGCTATGGTTAATTTGCTGCAGTCTTTTCAAAACATAAGGAAAACAACTAAATACTTTGCTAGTCAATCTTTTTTTCTGGCAAACAATCAATGCAAGCAATAGCCTATAACTTCTCTTTGGACTTGGAGGCAATTTGATGTGGCAGAACTAAGGTGACACAAGGCGGCAGGCCCATCACCGAGAACGAGGAAGATCAGAGGTTCAATCAATTTCAGCTCTGGCCGAATTGGAAAGGTCAGGTACAGGCCAAATCAAGGCAGCAGGATCCAGGCCCCAGAGCATATCAAAGCGGGTGATCCTGATGTTTCGATTTAGGCTCCGGCATGATTATAAAGGACAGGGTGTTGGGGCCCAAGGCGAAGGACGGGGCTGTTCAGCTCACTGCTCTGCTCTGCACTGAACTAAGGACTCTGTGGGCTTCAATTCAGAACACGATTTGCTTGCGTTTATTGTTTGCATGGCTTTTTTCCCTCTCTGCACATTGGATGTTTGACAGTCTTTTTTAAAATGGGTCATTTTGGGTTTCTTTGTTTTGTGGCTGCCTGTTAGGAGATGAATCTCAGGGTTGTATAATGTATACACCCTTTGATAATAAATACACTTTAAAGTTTGAACCTTTGAAGGCGTTTCCCAAAATCTAGGGAGGAGGGACGAACAGCTTAATAGGAACAATGCAGTTGAGTGGGTAAGGGAAGAGGGACACAGGGCGGTGAGGGGAGGAAGAATAAGTCAAGATCAGAATCAGAATCAGGTTTAATATCACTGGCATGTGATGTGAAATTTGTTAGGTCTTGAGACAGCAACGATGAGATAAAAAGACATTAAGGAATTTAAATCTAAACAGTGAAGGTTTGGAAAACAAAACCACTGGTAGGCCTATAAGAACAAGAGACAAGTGAGCAGGAAGCAGTGATATTGAACTCAACTATATTAAACAAAGCTACGCACATTCAACAAACCCCAATTATATTGCTGCCATAATATCTATTTGGCAATCAACTGTAAACGTTATATAAAAATAGCAAAAAGAAAGCAATTAAGAGAGTAGTGAGAAATTTGAACACAATCCACATACCTCATGCGATAATGTAGGGTCAGACACAGGTCCTTGTTGATCTTGAAGACGTGATTTGGAGGATACCAAAGATTTTCTTTTAGGTCACATAATGCGTATAAACTATGGCACAGTGGGGAAATGGCTTGAAAGAGAGAAAATACACCATAATATTAAACCATGCCTTCAATTCATGTCTTTGGAGTTAACACAGCCAGCAGTGGAGGTTTGAGACTGTGTGCCTCTTGTGACAGCTTCCAAAGATCTACGTGCAGGTGGCCAGCCATGATGGAATGAGGTGACCTGTGATCTCCCCCCACCCCCCCACCACCTCCCATCAAGCCACCAATGTGTAGGTTAAGGCTGGGTAGTTAAGCTGCAAAGTGCTGACTGGGGTGCACTGCTGCATCACTCCATCGTCTCTATTCTGCCGTTGCTCAAGAATTTCCCCATTTTCTTAAGCTAGACAGCCAGGCAAACTTCAGTCCCAGTGTATTTGTAGTTTGAAGACAGCTTTGTTATTCACCAACACGTTATAGAACACAAAGAGCAGATGTAAAAAGACAGTACTTCTCGGCTTTCTTACGAAATGCAGATTCAAATATTGGCCGAAATTCCCTCGACTTCTAACTACTAAATGAAATCTACAAACTGACCTGATGATGAAAGCTAATTGCTTAACAACATGATAATGAGCACTAACAACAGCTGCGAAACCAGAAGTAAGCAGTGAGATCTAGTAATTAGAAATAAAATAACAATCCAAATCAGGTAAGACATAATAGTCTCAGCTAATTCAACGCTAGGAGCACCCTCACTACATGTACTTGGGGACCCAAATTCCATGGTCCAAGCCATCCAACACCAAAGACTGCAACCATTTCTCCACCTTCAGCCAAAATTAGCCAACAAAGATCCATAGTTCACATCTCCAATCTCCCCAACCCATAACATACAAGAATGCATTTAACTCCATGCCTCCAGGGAAAATAACTCTCAAAATGAAAATGAGATTAACTGACATGTCAGCTACATTGAGTCCAAAGTGAAGACTTTCTTACAGCATTTCTGTGCTGCGGCAATGCACACATCCTCTGCAAACATTTCTCCATCACTGAACACAAGGTCTTTCGTGCCTTCATTCGACCAGTACAGATGCACTTTCAGTCCTGGCTCTGCTGAGGAGTGACATCCATCAAGCTCAGATTCCTTGTGAGTCATGGTGCAGGGGCACAACGCCATGTTCTCTGTTTGACATCAACAGTCTGCGGCAGAGGGAGAGAAAAACAAACATACAGTTATCATGGTTAGAAGTAAAAATATTGCCGGGTTCAAGTACTTGCTTTGGTCCAGTGAGTAAATATGTTGCTTTGGCTCTGACTTACTCAGGAACTTCAGCAGATCATGCAGATTGACATTTCATCGTAATAACCCTTGCATCGACAACAGCAGGAGGGGTAGTGCCAAACAAGCCATTGAATGCCCTGAAGGCTGGGGGGGTGCAAGGCTTTTTGAATACGATCCAGATCACTTAACTTTATTAACTCGTGTATTAACATAAAAACTCAAGAGTCATCTTGATAAACTGGGCTGCACTTATTCGACAGGCACAGTCACTGGAACAAATAAAACTGCTGTTGCTGATCATGTAGATAGGGAGCCATGTGACTGTATAGTCTACACCTTTCACAAGCTACATATTCATCAAAGAATTGGGCATTTTATTTAAATCTCAATCATTAGCAATAAAACACTTCATTTATTTCATGCATATATTATTTTTTTCTTTATAATTTGTTGCCACAGACACAGATTTGGATGCATTTAAGTGAATGTACTCTTGTTGAACAGTGATTCAGCTACTCTGGAATGATGCATTTCCAGACATGAAACCATTACAAGCACATGATGTAAAATGAAAGCTTCTGCAGAGGGAAGCTACCACAGAACTACCAAGCCTCCAGAGACAAAAGTCCCATGATCAAATTTGCCAATCCAGCACTAATGCAATGCTGCAGTCAAAGATATTACAGGATGTTAAACCAAGTGTACATTCTCCCTTTTAGAATAAAGCAAAAATTCCAAAGATACAATTGAATTAGGTATGTTTTCAAATCGGATACAACACTTGCTTCTCAAACACCACTCATGGCCATAACATTCAACTATTTATGGGTATTTCCAGCATATAAATTAAGATACTGTGATTATTCGTAAGGCCAGTGATGTTGTGGGGATGGAACTGGACTCTCTGACGGTGGTGTCTGAAAAGAGGATGCTGTCTAAGTTGCATGCATCTTGGTCAATGTCTCCGATCCACTACATAATGTATTGGGTGGGCACAGGAGTACATTCAGCCAGAGACTCATTCCACCGAGATGCAGCACAAGAGCGTCATACGAAGTCATTCCTGCCAGCAGCTATCAAACTTTACAACTCCTCCCTTGGAGGGTCAGACACCCTGAGCCAATAGGCTGGTCCCGGATTTATTTCATAACTTACTGGCATAATTTACATCTTATTATTTAACTATTTACGGTTCTATTACTATTTATTATTTATGGTGCAACTGTAACGAAAACCAATTTCCCCCGAGATCAATAAAGTATGACTATGACTATTACTGTTTGGAATTATTAACAGTGCAAAGTATGATGTGATGTGCTAAAAATTTGTAGTTTTATATCAACACATACTTACTTTCTCCAATGTGGGGAGGGGGAAGGAATGTTTATTTAATGAAAATGGAGTTAGAGGTTTCTGAACCACAGCTAGTGGCCCTCACAACCACTTTGCACAATGTGTATTATCTAACTTATATCATGCACATCCATATCACACCACAGCATTCCACACATGAGCCCCTTATTATCCAAGTCTTACTTTTCTCGTTGGAGGTGCCAGCAATGATTTAACTTTGCAAAGCTGTGCTTGTACACATGAATAGATGAGGTGTTTCTTTACATTATCCACCCTAAAGAAGCACAATCTGCTCAGCATTTGCTAATATTTTTTAGGGCCTCTGTGCCAAGTTATTGCCAATGGCTGGTATTGTACAGTTGGCATACAGCTGAGAGGATTGCATAAATCCCTGGGGCAGCACGGTAGCATAATGATTAGTACAACACTTCATAGTGCGGGCAACCCAGGTTGAATTCTTACTGCTGCCTGCAAGTTTTGGTAGGCTAATTGGTCATTGTAAATTGTCCCGTGATTAGGCTTAGGCCAAGATTAAATCGGGGGATTACTGGGCAGTGTGGTCAAAGGGCCTATTCTGCGCTGTATCTCAATAAATAAAATAAATAAATAATCTCAAAGACTCGTCACGTCACGCACCACCATCTCTCCTGATTACACAATCTTGAGACAATGCCCCTTCCCGTCCCAGCTTGATCCCCACTCCTTGGAAATCCCTCTTCATAATCTGCTCCTCAAAGATAATCACATACTGAAATACTAGTGTGACATTCTATAAACAGTAGACAAGGTCAAATAGGCAGGATGAATCAAGATATAACAGCAGAAATGGGGGAACAAGAACAGTTCTTAATCCAGCATCTGTAATAAGAGTCCAAGCAGCTATCATCAGCTACAATCTGATAATGGGCAACATACAGTAGTTGACCAACCAAGTTAGCCTAAGACAGGTGTAATACAGGACGCTGAGACAGGGAGTTCTAGAACTTGGGCTTCACCACACAGCCACGTGTAACAGAATTATTAAAACTAAGTACCAGTTGCCAAAGTTTGAGGTATACATTTATCAGAGGGATGAAGACCTGAGTAAGACCATAGAATGAGACAGAGGCAAATTAAAGTAAGGAGCAGACTTCTCATTAAAATAGTTTGGTAGTGCTGCAAAGATTAATTTAAAATTCATTTTATTTGAGTGTAAACAATAGTTATTACAGCACAGAAGTGGGTCACTTAGTGTGTAAAGTTTACAACAGCAGCCTGCAGGGTAATCCACTCATTTTTGTCGCTCTGCTGTTCATCAGGGCTTGAATTCAATTTTCCCCATCTCTAGCCAACACTCTAGCTGAAAGGTGTGACTGACTAACCATCTTTAATACCTTTAGGAACATTGAGTTCCATAGATCATATGCTGTATGACAATTTTGGAGGGCAGAAATTTAGAACTGGCAGTCACAAACACACAATATTTAGGATTCATCTGCACTCAGCCATTCAACTCCTTCACAACTTCAGTTCAGTACATTCCCCATCAAGGTTGCTTTTCCTTCCAAAACCCATGTCCCCCACCCCCACCCACGTGTCCAAAATTTTAATCATTCTCACTGTCTCAATCTGAGTTTATTCTGTTCTTTCACAATATCACACTTAATCTTCTACCTCAATACTAACTCACTACTTTTTTATTTTTCTATTTTTCTGCACTACTTACTTAATTTAACTATTTAATAAAATATATTCATGTTGTAATTCAGTTTTTTCCTCTATTATGTACTGCATTTACTGCTGCTGCAAAGTTAACAAATTTCACAACATATGTTGGTGACATGAAACCCAATTCTGATTCTGGTTCAAGTCCTGCTTGAACTCTTTTACCAAACCTCAGTCGGTGGTGAGGCAGCTCACTCCAACCTCAGCACAAACCAATCTCGCAACTCCCATCTTGCCCAGCTCAATTACCGCAGATCACTTGAGGGAGATCTGATGGAGGTTTATAAGATTTTCAGAGGCACAGACAGAATAGACAAGGAGTATCTGTTTCCTAGGGCCAAAATGTCTAATACCAGAGGGCATGCACTGAAGGTGAGAAGGGGAAGGTTCAAGGGGAATCTGAGGGGTAGGTTTTTTTTTCACTCAGAAAGCAGTGGATTGTCGGGAATGCACTGTCTGGTATGGTGGTAGAAGCAAATGCATTAGAGACTTTTAAGAGACGTTCAGATAGGCACGTGGATGTAAGGAATATGGAAGGATTATGCATATTGTATAGGTAGGAGGGATTAGTGTTTGGGTAATTTTGATTTGCTTTTTAGCTGGTTCACAACACTGGGAGCCAAAGGGTCTGCTCCTCTGCTGTTCTGTTCCATAGTCTATGTTCTATCATGCTTCAACAGATTTGCTTTAAGCCTCAAGTATTATGGTACACTTAATATTCACTGCAAGCAAAGGTCACATTCTCAGCAGCGACTTCACAGAAGTAAAACTTGTGGTGGTGGACCTCAAAAAGGATTTTGGGTATTAAATGCAAAACCAGAGAAACAGCAGCTGTTGCTGTCAACAAAGATCAATTTCCTCATATGTTATCTAAGATCACAAGTTTTTCCCAGGGCAGAGATGACTAATACAAGAGAGCATAATTTTAACATGGCTGGAGGAAATAACAGGAGGGGGGGATATCAGAGGTAACTTCTTTATACAGAGTGATGGGTGCTTGGAATCCATGTGCCTAAGAATTTCTTAAATGTCCCTAATGTATCTGTGATGGTGGAGGCAGATACATTGGGGGCATTTAGAGGAAAAAAAATCACTCCCTACTTTGTACATAGTTTTCTTCTTTTGATTGTTCTTTCTTTCCTCTCCTTTCTATAAGTGTATAACTCAGATAAATACTATGTGGAGATTTGTGACAGATATGACTATATGATATATATGTAATCTAAAATACATCTTATGGAAATGTTTGATGATGAACTTCAATAAAAAAATAAAGTACAAAAAAAAAGAAACTCAGAGAGATACATGGATAATAGAAAAATAGAAGGACATGCAGGAGCAAAGAGTTGGATTGATAGAGTAAGTTAAAAGGTCAGCACAACATTGTGGGACACAGGGCCTTACTATGCCAAAATGTTCTATGTTTTAAGTGCAAAACATTTTACTAAATTAAACCATAGTAGGACTTGCACAGTAAATGGCAGGACACTGGAGAGTGCTGTAAAACAAGGAAACCTAGGGGGAACAGATAATAGTTCTGACACAGGTAGACTGTGGTGAGGAAAGCATTTGGCACATTTGTCTTCATCCATCAGTGCATTGTGCCGGCTGGTGGCATAGTGGCATCAGCGCCGGACTTTGGAGCGAAGGCTCCCGAGTTCGAATCCAGCCGGCTCCCTTGCTCACTTTCCATTCGTGCTTGGTTGAGTGTCGAGCTAGCAACTTGGCCTCCTAAAAATAAGAAAGCCGCTAAGAAAATGCCGTCATGACGGCGTCCCGATGACTCCACTCGGAGTTAAGGGCTTTCTTCTTCTTCATCAGCGCAATGAATACAGGACTTGGAACGTCATGTTGCAACTGTACAAGCTGTTGTCCACCAACAGTTTGGATGGAATTAAGCTGGAAAAAATGCAGAAAAGATTCACAAGGACATTACCATAACTTCAGTTATGAAGAAAGAGTGGGGCTTTTCCCCAGGGGCACACGAGGCTGAGGGGTAACATGAGGTATATAAAACCACAGGGGTGTACATAAGGTGGATGATCACAGTTCCCACCCACCCCTGTCCCCCGCCAGTGGAAGGGAGTCTAAACCTAGAGGGTATACTTTGAAGATAAGGGGAAAAGGGAAAGATTTAAAGGGGGCCTGAGGAGCAAGTCAAGTCAATTGTCATTTAACCATATACATGTGTAAGACGTATATAACCATATTATGTATATAGAAATATTTGGAGACATTTCTCCAAACCTGGGTGTAAAGCACAGTACACATGACACATGATAACTTAAGGATAAAATTTACAGATGAATTACACAAATAACAAAATAAAGTGCATTAATATTAAATATTGTAATGTACGGGACAGATTAACCAGTGACACTTCAAATATGATGCAGCAGGGAGTTCAGAAGCCTAATGGCCTGAGGGAAGAAACTGTTTCTCATCTTGACCATTCTTTCTTTTATGCATCGTAGTCTCCAGCCTGATGGTAGAAAGTCAAAGAGGGTGCTGGATGGATGGGTGGGATCCTTAATACCTCTAAGGGTCCTGTGTATGCAGTGCTCCTGATAAATGTCCCCGATGGATGATAGGGAAACCCCCATAATCCTTTCAGCTGTTCCCATGGTCCTTTGTCAGGACCTCTGGTCCAGTGCTCAACTGCTCCCATTCCAGTTGGAGATGCAACTTGTCAGGAGAATCTCAATGGTGCTCCTGTAAAATACATTTAATATGGGAGTGGGGAACCTTGCTCGCCTCAATCTTCTGAGGAAGTGGAGGTATTGCTGTGTCTTCTTGTTCACAGAGGTGATATTAAGGGACCAGGTAAAGTCATCCGTGATGTGAACTCCCAGGAACTAGGTGCACTTAACTCTCTCTATGGAGGAGGCATGTATTCGCAGAGAGGAATGGTTCGTCTGCACCTCCTGAAGTCCACAATGACTTCCTTTGAGGAATTGCTTCAACACAGAGGGTGGTACGAAAACCAATTTCCCTCGGGATCAATAAAGTATGACTATGACTATGTCAGATGCAGCTATAGAGATCATAAAACCATAAGACATAGGAGTAGAATTAGGCCATTCAGCTCATCGAGTACACTCTGCCATTTCATTATGGCTGACTTATCATCCTTCTCAACCCCATTCTCCTGCCTTCTTCCCGTAACCTTTGACACCTGTGGCAAATAAATTCCACACATTCACCACCCTCTGGCTCTTCACTATCAAAGCCCTAAATGGATGTTCCTCTATTCTGAGGCTGAGTCCTCTGGTCCTAGACTCCCCCAGAGGAAGGTACAATGTTTAAGAGATTTGCAAAGATACCTGTACAGAAAAGGTTCAGAAAACGACTCTATGATTCTATATGGAGTATGCATATGAGCTGCTATCTCCTGGAAATCAAAAGTAGAATCAGGTTTATGATCACTGCTATATATTGTGATATTTGTTGTTCTGTGGCCACAGTAGTGCAAGATATAAAAATCACTACAAGTTAAAAAGTAAACAGAGAAGAGGTGTGGGAAAGTAGTGTTCATAGACAATTCAGAAACCTGATGGTGGAGGGGAAGAAGCTGCTCTTAAAATGCTGAGTGTAGGTGTTCTGGGTCCTGTACCTCCTTCCTGATGGTAGTAATGAGAAGAGGACATGTTCCAGATGGTGAGGGTCCTTAGCGATGGATGCTGTCTTCTCGAGACTCTACCTTTTGAAGATGTGCTCGATGGTGGAGAGCCTTCTGCCCATCATGGACCTGTCTACAACCTTCAGCCGCTTCTTTCAACCTTGAGCATGAGAGCCCTCTGGAAATAGGCCCAACGCTCAGGACTTTTGACCTCCTTGTGTTAGCATCTTCTCTATACAAGGGTCACCCTTCTCCAGGAGCCTCCCATAACGGGGACACCCTCCTCCATGTGTCCTTACCGATCCTGCATATCCCACTCTTCTTCTACCCGACATGTACTTGTTCTTTGTAATACAATATTGATCATCTCTCAAAAGTATAAAATCTATGCATGCCATCATTATACTCTTAATTTCACAATTTTTTACGTTCTTTTAGCAGCAATTCCATTATTTGTTCCCCCACCCCCCAACTAACTTAAGCTGTCTGATCAGTTATAAGGAGACTGACATAGCCATATGCAAATCCTCTGGCATAGTACCTTAAATGTCCACAGCCTTCATTCCTTTCTAAGGTTATTATGAAGTGCATAAATGTAGTTTAGCGAGAAGAGAACCGAGTTTCCCTCAGAGCACTTTCTCTCATACCCATTTCATTTTGCAATGTTCACATGTGCCATCTCCTTAGTAAATATTGAAGCAAAGTACTCAATTCATTTCAAGCTTATTTGTCATTCAACCATACATAAATACTCATGAATCCAGCCAAACAAGACAGTGACACTCTGGCGCCAAGTTGCAAAAAAAAAAATTACCAACAGTTACACACAATATAAAAGTACACATAGCACATAATTAATACACAATAAAAGAATCCAAACTCAAGTCATCCAATGTCACCAAAGTCTGCAGATGGCCATAATACAGCTGGTCTTCTGCTGAGCGAACACTGAGGAGGGAAAGCACCTACTCCAGCCTGGACGCCTCACCACACTGCTCCCAGTGGAGCGCGCTGGCTTTGACGCCCCTCTCCTGGTGGCTGTAAACAGGCGACAACCAGGTCTAGTGAGCCTCCACTTTAATCACTGCTACAGCCTCAGGCAGCTGCACTCCCTATTGTTACATGTCATATTGTCCTCAATATTTCTTACTAGCCCAATTTTAATTCCAACATTTTTATTGAATATTGTACTATTCTGTTATACTCCTTGTCAATTTAGCTGCTCTTCCATTATCCTGTCCCTTTGCACTTTATGTATTAATTTATACCACTTTTTCCACCCTTAATTCTTTATTCATCCATTGATATTTTCTTTTCAGTGAAATATTTTCTTGCACTCTGTTGAACTCTGTTTTAAATGTTATCCTAAAAGCGTTGAATGCCAATATCCTCGCCAATTTCTTTTCTTAAATTCAGATAAAAATCTTAGCTTTCCTGTAATCCTGCATTCTTTTCTTTCCAAAATGCATCAGGCTTGTTTAGATGTTCCTTTGCAAACTTCTGATGTTGAATTTTGTGGTGAGGATGCAGGAAAGGTTTTCTTCTGATGACTCTTCCATGAAGGTCATATTTGTGCAGGTATCACTGCACAGTAGAACAGAGCACCACCACTCCAGAGTCTGCTAAATCTTCCTGAAGGTATTTTGCAGTAAACAGGGGTTTTGGTTTGCCTTTCTAGCAATCCTATGAGCAGTTCTCTCGGAAAGTTTTCTTGGTCTTCCAGACCTCAACTTGACCTCCACCGTTCCTGTGAACTGCCATTTCTTAATTACATTAAGAACTGAGGAAACGGCTACCTGAAAACGCTTTGCTATCTTCTTATAGCCTTCTCCTGCTTTGTGGGCATCATTTACTTTAATTTTCAGAGGACCACACAGCTGCGTAGAGGAGCCCATGGCTGCTGATTGTTGGGACAAGGTTTGAGGAGTCAGGGTATTTATAAAACTTTGAAATTTTCATCACCTGGCCTTTCCTAATTATGATTGTGAACAAGCCATTGCCCTAACAAGTTATTTAAGGTCTGAGACCTTGGTAAAAGTTACCTGAGAGCTCAAATCTCTTGGGGTGCCCAAACTTTTGCATGGTGCTCCTTTCCTTTTTTTTCCACTCTAAAATTGTACAAACAAAAATAATGCAGCAATCTTGCTCAAAATGTTGAAAAGAATGTTTCATCTTTATGACTTTTGGAGATCAATTCATCTTCTACTCACTTAACTATTCACAGTAACAGAAATTTTGACTGGGGTGCCCAAACTTTTGTATGCCACTGCATATATACATACACAAACATACATGAAATATAATTGATTTTTTTCTATATTACCATGTACTGCATGGTACTGCTGCCACAAAGTTAACAAATTTCATGACGTGCTGGCGATATTAAAGCTGATACTGATTCTAATAATGCTGAGTATACTACTATACCACCAAACTGGAGATATGCTCCAATGAGCTTGCAAAAGAAAATGATCAAGATCAGACATGTATGAAGATATGGCTCCATGCCATATCCTGTGACTCGCCAAGTGTCATTCACACATCACATCAAGTACCACCAACCAAAGATATTTGGATGTTTTTATAACTGCAAATGCAGAGGTACTGTGTCTTTGTCAGGATCCACTAACACATGAAAAATACAAACTAGTTTTAGAGATAAGGGTGAAAGGAATAGAATGAAATGTGAAGAGAGACAAACTGAGCATTAACACAGACCAATTGGCATGGTAAATTCTACCTCGTACCATGCTTTGAATGTAATTATATTCTGGCTCTAGTTCATTAGAGTTCCTTTTGTATCACAGCATGACTTCAACAGTTCCAAAATTCCTTCCATAAACTTCATCTTCTTTAAAACACTAACCTTACCAAGCTTTTTAGACATTCTGCCTATCCTTTCCCTCACTGTTTAATGTCTGTTTTCATCTATATCTCTGCAAAGTACCTTCAAACAGCACTTTTAAGGTACATTAACATCTTTCTAACATCATAACTCAGAATTACCACCAGCAAAAATATTGTGATTTGAAATGTAGCTCAGTGGTTACAGATGTTATTCTTCTTGGTGTCATTAACTCAGATTACAGATCTGTTTCCTGTGTTTACAGCTACATCGTGCATTTATTCTTAAGTGCGATAGAGAAAATTTGAGCAAGTTACTTGGAGGACAAGTGACCCTGTGACCAGAATATCTTCTATGCCGTGTTCACAGAAAATTTGAAGGTACTTTGGTAAATAAGATCAGAAACAAGAGAAAAGTACATACTAGTATGCTTCACTGCAATAGTTTAAAATATTTTGCTCTGTGACAGCCCTGTATTCTGCAATTTTCAAATCTTCAGTTTGCTGTAGGTGCATCCTTTTAAATAATGTCTGTATTGCAATATGCTTTAGCTGAAAGATGTTCAGAATATTTACAGCAGAATCCTGCTGCTGTTTTCATGGTCTTGTTCTCCAATTTTTTCTACTTCTGTACTAAAACACTTTGGGTCAACTGCCAGTCAGTCTAATCTGATAACTTTGACTTCAATATTTTTTTTAAAGAACTGTCCAAGTTAACCATCTATAAATGTTCATGACTTCTATTAATATATGGGTGTGTAGCTCCTTTTGCAATCCTTTTTAAAACCACAAATATTAATTATTAAGATAAAGGTGAACTTATCCCAGTGCAAGTTGAAAACCGATTAGATTTCCATAAGTCTTTTTAAATCCTCAACTTTTAAAGTTTCTTAATTTTGTGTGGCAGTAATTAGATATTTTTTGTTTCCAGAAAATAATCAAATGATTATTGGAAGAATAACCAGTGATCCAATTGAAATGCAGCAAATTCTGAGAATGATTGACATGGTAGATACAAGTGCCAAGTGTATGGTTTAGTTAGAGAAACTAAACAAGATCCAAGGCTGTAAGTTAAAAACACAAGTGATTCTGCAGATGCTGGAAATCCTGAACAACACATACAAAATGCTGGCCAGGCAGCATCTATGGAGAGGAATGAAGAGACGTTTCAGGCCGAGACCCTTCATCAAGACCGTCCAAACCCCAGTTCCCCCCTCCATCTTGTCCACCTAACCCCATCAGAATTTTGAATAATTGAATGAGATATTCACTGGAGTTCAATGGATACTGGCCAGCTTGATCTAATCTTACCCTATACAATCATCGATCCATCCCAGAGACCAGTCAGTTGAAGCACGGAATATCCCTCTCCACTATATAATAAGACCAAAAACTTCCTCACAATATTCCAGCTGTCATCTAACAAGGTCCAATACTTGTACCAAGACAGCACCTGTCCTATACTCAACCTCTTGTACTGCAGGCCAACGGACCAATTACTTTCTAAATTGCTTGCTGGCACCGCTTGATCACTATACCAGTGACTGATTGACCAGAAAACCCATTGACCTTAGCCAATCAATTATATTTAAATGATACTCTGCCTTTGTGTTTCCTTCAAAGAAGATAACTTCAATTTACAGTATAGTGGCTCATACGGTATCTAGTGTTATTGATTTGTCCACTCAATTTGTTCAGGTCAGCTTGATGCCGCTTTGTGCTCTCTGCACAACTCCAACTGGTTTCGTATTGCTGGCATCTACTTTTGCTTCCAGTTTTAAAAAAATCCCTCCACCTCTCTTCTTCCTCTATTCCCCACTCTGGCCTTTTACCTCTTCTCCCCTGCCCATCACCTCCCCATACGACCCCCTCCCATCCTTCGCTTTCTCTTACTGTCCACTCTCCTTTCCTATCAGATTCCTTCCTCTGCAGCCCTTGACCTTTCCCACCCATCTGGCTTCACCTAACACCTTCCAGCTATCCTCCTGCCCCTCCTCCCACTTTGTTCTTCTGGGATCTTCCCCCTTCCTTCTCAGCCCTGAAGAAGGGCCTCAGCCCGAAACATCGACTGTTTATTC
The DNA here is from genome assembly GCF_963921235.1 of Mobula hypostoma. Classification (NCBI taxonomy): domain Eukaryota; kingdom Metazoa; phylum Chordata; class Chondrichthyes; order Myliobatiformes; family Myliobatidae; genus Mobula; species Mobula hypostoma. The sequence goes on along the minus strand of NC_086125.1, from coordinate 6,992,450 downwards.
ATTTCTATGGATGTTACCTAACCTGCTGAGTTCCTCCAGCATTTAGTGGGAGCTGCTTAGAGTCAGAAATATCATCGAAGTACATTAAGAACAGGAGTCTCGAACACTGCAACGCCCTACTCCTCACCATCTGCCACCCGGAATGAAATCCTATTCGCTCCTGCTGTTTTCTGAATGTCAGCCAATTATCAACACATTCAAGTCTATTAGCTCCAACCTCACAGGAACTTAAAGGTCTTCCAAAAAACCAAATGGACCACATCCACTGGTCCTCCTATTCTACCTCCAAAAACACTCCAGTGGCTTTCAGAACATGACTTCCTTTTCATTAACCCACACTAAACCTTCTAAACTTGTTGATATTTACCATATTCCTTTATAATAGACAAACAATTTCCCTACTACTGTTGGTAGGTGAAACAGTATGCAACTCACTGGTTTCGCTCTCCTTTGCATTTTTTAAAATAGATAGCCCACCCTGCAATTGTTCCAGAACAGAATTTTGGAAGATGGCAACTAATGCTTCCCATTCCCTATCTTAGGTTATCAGGCCCATGGGAATTGATCTACATAAATGCCATTATTTCTCCACCACTTTTTTTTAAAACTAAAAGCATCTCTCCTCCTCCTTGGTTCTACCTATTTTTGAGATTCTATCTGTGCCCCCTTACATCAAGAATTTAAATCACCACTGCACAGACTGGTGCTCAAATAATATTCGACATTTCAGTGTACTACTGGGTCAGGTTTTCTGAAGACATGTTAAACCAAGGTTCATCCGGGGGGAAAAAATAAGATGAGACGTAAAAAACTCACTGAAATACTGCAAAGGGTGTTATGCTCAATGTTCTGGAACAAATATTTATCCCTGAACCAATGTCACAAAGAAGCTACACTGTTAATATTTCTGATTTAAAGCAGCTTGCTGCAAATAAACAGGCTGATATCCTTTGATAAACATGTAACTAACCTGCAGAAGTACTTCCTCAGTTGTGAAATAAATGCAACATCTTATCAGAAAATAATTTAAATTTAACATTCAAAGTAAATATTGGATTTGTAGAAAATGTAATGGGAAGATGCATTAAGCTCATCAGGAAGAGATATGTTGTTGTCGGCAATGCTGACTTCGCTTTGTAACCCACTAAAGGGTGCAAGTCCTGCCACCTGTCAGTTGGTCTGGGACTTGGTTTTGTATGGTCCTGTCAATTAGCATTTCTGAAAGCTTTATGGAAGCCATATCTCAATTTCTTGTAGAGGTCAGGGTCATCTGATTAGAATGCTGCAGTCTTACACATCAGTAGGGTGTGGATCTCCCAATTCATCTGGATTCTGGTTTGAGAACAGTCAGATTATAAGATTATGAGAGTACAGATAGAGTAGACATCCAGTTTCTTTTTCCAAGGGTTGAAAGGTATAACACTAGTGGGAATACATTTAAAATGAGGGGATAATGCTCAAAGGAGATATGCGGGGTAAGTTTTATTTTAAAACAAAGTGGTGAATGCCTGGAATGTGCTGCTAAGGGTGGTGGTAGAGGCAAATATGATAGAAGTGTTTAAGAAGCTCTTAGATAGGCATAAGAATGTACAGAAAATGGAGGGAAGGGATACAGATGCATCAGCAGAAGTGACTTGTTAATATAGGCTGAAGGGCCTGCTCTACCTGGCACAAAGGAAACAAAAAATTAATAAGTATAATTTCTGAATCAAATATTGACATGTGAGATTCTCTCCCACACACCTTTCTATTGATTGTACAATGCTGAAATGAATGTTCTGCTGGGTTTCAGTTCAAGTATCAAGTCTAACTATTACAATGCACTTCTCTTATAATGGAATCACTATTTCCATTGTCTGACACACTAGCAAAACTACAAAGTACATTTTTTTTGCAATCTGGAATATTTCAGCTCACTTCGTTAACATTACCAAGTAAATCGTGCTCAAATCCTACTTTGTTACACTCCTCCAGTGTTGCTTTCTTTAACTGTTCCTCCTCAAAAACTAATCCAATTTCCTTTAAAAGAATGCAATGCTCTCAGGCTTCAGAGCAATCCGTATTACTGAAGTATTTCATCTTCTAAAAACGCTTGGAATATACTCAGTGCCCATTTTATTAGGTACACCTGCCTGTTATTGTAAATATCTAAACAGCCAATCATGTGGCCACAATTGAATGCATAAAAGCACAGAGACAATGTCAAGAGTTTCAGTTGTTGTTCAAACCAAACATCAGAATGGGGAAGAAATATGATCAAAGTGACTTTGACTGTGGAATGATTGTTGGTTAAGACAGGTGTAGAGCATCTCAGAAATTGCTGATCTCCTGGGATTTTCATGCACAGCAGTCTCTGGAGTTCCCAGTGAATGGTGCAAAAAAGAAAAAAAAAACATGCAATGAGCAGCAGTTCTGTGAGTGAAAATGTCTTGTCAATGAGGTAAGTCAGAGAATGGTCAGACTGGTTCAAGCTGACAGGAAGGCAACAGTAACTAAATTAACCACACATTATAACTGTGGTGTCTGAAATACGTCTGTGGATGCACAACACATCAAACCTTAAAGTGGATGGGCTACAGCAGTAGAAAACCACACTGGGTTCCACTCCTGTGCCAAATAAAGTGGCCACTAAGCGGATAAAGAATAATTGTGATAGCCTTCTCTGTTCTTTAAATACTAGTCAATACCTCTTGGTACTACCTTCCCAACCAAAATACAACTTTTCATTATGTATTCTTTCAAAATCACTCAACTTTCAAAAATCTTTAGACCTCTAATAAACTTAACTTTCTCTTTTCCTTATATAATTAACTAATTGTCACTGTGTGCCAATTCCAGTGTCACTTAGTAATTCTGAATACTTTTCTGACCTTAGAGACATATGTTGGGGAAGCTAAATAGTTCTGTGACATCCACAAGAATTCCACAGAGAAAAAGGAAGACTGAAGGAGATAAGGAAATCACTCCACTTCACTGTGGATAAACAATACCTGGTGCGCACATCAATGATAAGCAAAGTACGAGCATAAAAAATAGTGCAGTAGCGACAAAAGGTAACAAAATCCTATTGATAAAATATAACACACACAAGATTAATTGTAAAAAGGGGGGGAATAGGACATTTATAACAGATACTAAACACACCTTTATTGAATCTCTTCATAAAATCAGGTACGCAAAAGTGGGTAGGTAGTACATTTATTTAGCAGACTGATTCTAGGCTTTTCACTATTCAGTATCATGTTACTCAAACCAAGAACCACTGACAGCAGAGTTCTAGTTTTGCTCCACATTCCTGAAAACACATCAAATCTTCCAAATGGTCTTATTTCCTGCTTTTCTTACCCATCTCCACAGAAAGAGATATTTTAAAAAATCTCTTGCACACAGTAAAAATCAGCACATCTAGGGTACACTTTGGAGAAACTAATAAAATTCAAAATAAATTTATTATTTGAGTATATACATGTCACCATACACTACCTTGAGATTCATTTTCTTGCAGTCATTCACAGTAGAAGAAAAAAAACAGTAGAATCAATGAAAAACTACAAAGACTAACAAATTGCCAATGTACAAAAGACCAACTATGCAAATAAAAATAAATAAATAAATAGATAAATAAATGTATGAAATGAAATTAATAATACTGATAAACCCACAGGACTTGGTGAACTGCATTGCAACATTTTGAAAGATGAGGTAATAAAGACTGAAAATTGGTAAGTTGTGAATAGATATCTTTGAACTGATTCTAAAACAGCTTCAGACAGACGGTAGCCTATGCAGCCCCACTGCAGTAAAAACTTAAGTCATTCAATACCTATGGGGCAAGTAGAGAACTGCTTAGTGAAGACTTAAGTACACTTGCACAGCATACCAAAAGTTGCAAAAAAAACAGATGCCAGACTCCAGTACTCACCAATGTGTTGGCAATAGGCTTTACTCAGCAGCAGTAAAAACAGATGCGTAGCAGCAGGGGATGCCTAGGTGAACTGATAGCATCTAGAGGGCTCATAAGGCATTGCCTTGATTTTGGCCCAAGTATTGGAGAGCATAGAGCATAGAACAAAATGTCACACAACTGAGGGTTTACTGTATTTAAGTCAGAAAAGAAAAAAAACAGGAAAATACAGATTATTCAACCTGACATCAGTGGGAGGGAAATTGCTCAAGTTTATTATTAAGGAAGTGGCAACAGGGCATGAAGAAAATAATAAATTGAGAATCATCATAAACTATGGAAATGAAAATATGTTAGTGCTATCAAGGTTGTAACAAGCAGCTGAAATATCATGCGGAAAAATACTCAGTCATCTATTCTTGCTGAAAAACAACCGAAGAGTTTTACTTGAGTGTAACTGAAATGCGTTGATCCCCTTAAATGCAGGTTCCAAACTTACTGTGTAGATACAGCAAGCAATTGGTAAAACAACTTATATGTTGATCTTCATTGCTAGAGGATTTGAGTACAAAAATAAAAAGATCTTAAGGTGCATCTTCAATAGTACACAGATCTGGTCTCCTTATACAAGGATGCATGCAGTTCCAATGGTGGGTGAACAACAAAGGTTCACAGATATGTTCCTGAAATTGTCCTGAGGAGAGATGAAACAGACTGGGCCTATATTCTTAAGGTCAGAAGAAAGAGTAATCTCAAAAAACAAATTAAATATTTTCAGGGTAAACAGCGGAATATTTCTGCTCCTGGCAGGGTCATCCAGACCAGGGCTCAGTGACTGCTCTCCTTGTGTAAGCAGTTCAAAGTTTAAAGTAAATTTATTATCACACTACATACATGTTACTATATACAATCCTGAGATTCATTTTCTTTGCGGGCAACAGTAATTACAAAACACACAGCAGAATCAAAGACCACACCCAAAAGGACAGACAACAACTAATGTGCAAAAAAAAAGCCAAACTGTGCAAGTAATAACAGTAATTAATAAATAAATAAGCAATAAATAAAGAAAGCATGAGATGAGTCCTTGAAAGTGAGTCCAGTTGAGTGGGAACACTGCAGTGATGGGACAAGTGAAGTTATCCCCTCTGGTTCAAGAGCCTGTTGGTTGAGCAGCAAAATCTCATACACAGGCCTGAAGATCATCTTGCTTGGACCCTTCCTTTTCACCTTGAGCTCCACTTCGCAAACTCTCCCATCCTTTCTTAGAAAGGAGCATGTTACTAACACCATGGACCAGTCATTTTGGGCTACTCTGCTGCTTCAGAAACACAACATCACTTTCTTCAAATGTTAAGAGCATGACTCTTGCCATTTGTGGCAAAAAAAAAGACCGGATATTGAACTTTTTACTGTTGGACTTCGGCCACATTCCACCGTGATACAACACTGGGTGGCACGGGAGGTCGTTCCTGCCTGTGGCCATCGAACGTGCAGCTCCTCCTGTGGAGGGTCAGACACCCTGAGCCAATAGACTGGTCCTGGACTTATTTTCCACCTGGCATAGTTTGCATTCTGTTGTTTGATTGTTTGTGGTTTTTGTATTGCTATATTTACGCTCTATTCTTGGTTGGTGCGGCTGTAACGAAACGAAATTTCCCTCGGGATTAATAAAGTATATCCATCTATTGCAGTGTCTGCAGATATTTTTGCTTCCTTCACCTCCAGAATTAATCAACTAAATTCTGCACTTGACGCCATTGCTGTTTATGGAGGTCCCTTTCTGTGAAGTTTCCAGTTGGGGTAGGTGCACTGTGTTTCTATGTGAGAAGCATAGCAGGAGTAAGAAATCAAAGGTGAGTCTTCATCTGTAGAGATTGGAACCAATAGCCTCATGTTGATGATTGCCATTACTTCTGGCGTGAGAATGCACAGAACCTCAGGATTTGAGTTGGAAGACGCTGTGCACATCAGCATAAAGTCCACGATTCTCCTTGACACTCCACTCACCTGCCAACCATATATGAGGAATGTGGTGGAATCAAGTCCCAAGTGCAGCCTTCGCTGCTGATATACATCTGCACCTTAGGGTCCTTCACTGCATTTCACACAGCGCTGGGTCATTGGGAACCACATGCTCTACACAACACTGTGCTAACACTCCCTCCATTCACTGTTATCTGATCTCACAGTTATTTTTTCCACATACTTCTTGATGGCTGCCCAGATATCTTTCACTTCCGTGAGTCTTCAGAGATTTTCCACCACACCCTGGATGTGCCCTGTAGTTTTGCCTAGAAATTAGGTGCTGGCTAGGGAAACTATATTTAGCTAATTCTTTTCTCTGTCCAAGTCCAGTGCTTGCTGTGGTGATACCACGTGCAATGATGTGCCAGTACCCAATTGGAGAGCACTGAGCATGCGCAGGGTTTGCCAGAATGTTTCAGCACGTGGCGGGGTTAAGACATATTTGTTTATTACTGTAAATAAAAGTTCTCTAATTCTTCCAGAATATGATTCTTTACTATTAACCCACAGTATGTTTAAATAGAAGAAATATAACATGGTGTCAGAAGTGCTTCTGGAAGAATAATACAGGAGAATCAAGAATCAAAGATAATCGAAAAAAGAAGAGGAAAAAAGTTCAAACTGCAAACGGTATTATGGAAGGTTTACTACCCCCCAAAACTTCAGCTGACTGGGAATGTAGCGGAGAATTGGAGGATCTTCAAGCAACAGTTTGATCTGTACATATCGGCAATCGATTATGAAGACAAATCGGAACAAACCAAAGCTGTGCTTCTGCTCCATAGAATCAGGACTGACGCAGTAGGGGTATACAATAATTTTGTCTTTGAAGATGGAGATAATTTCCATTTAAAGTCGATAACGGACAGATTTGAAATATTTTGTATACCGAAGTGTAATTTAACGTATGAACAATAAAATTCTTCACATGTGCGCAGGGAGCTGCTGAAACAATTGATCAGTATGTGACTGAGTTAAGAAAGCGTAGTAGAACACGGAAGTTTGGATTGCTCACAGACTCTCTTATTAAAGATAGAGGAGTTTGTGGCATTCAAGATAATGCACTGAGAGAAAGGCTTTTGCGCGGGCAAGATTTAAATTTTGAAAAAGCTTTCACACTCTGCAAAGCTTCTGAGATTGTAATGTTGCAGGCTGAAGAGCTTTTGTTGAAAACTGTAATGTAAACACTGTAAAAAAGCGCGGATCTATCAAGAAATATAATAATACATCGACAAAACCGATGGAGAGCAAGACGGCATTTGGAAAAAAAAGTCATGTGATCGCTGTGCACGGGAACACTGTCCAAATCTGTGTTTCGCATATGGCAAAATTTGCTACAGCTGCGGTAAGATTAATCATTTTTCACGCTGTTGTAGAAGTAGAAAGAAGGAAACTAAAATGAAACAAGTAAGTGCAGTGATTGAATATGAACGTGAGGAATTTTAAATAGATGCGCTTTATGAAAATGCTGGCATGGAGAATATAAAAGCAGTAGCAACAGTGTCTGGGACAACCAAACAGGAGGCAATTGATGATATGAAAAAGCAGTGGCAGGAAGAGTTTGCTTCAATGCAAGCGATAATGAAAGAGACACACAGAATATGAGAGTCAGTCTTATCACTGTCTTGAGCAAGAACACTCAGTGGGCACAGTATAAGGAAGAAGTGAAAGCACAAGTAATGGAATTGAGAAGTTTTATTGAAATACAGAAATCCCCCGCTTTTCGAACGTTCGCTTTACGACACCTCGCTGTTATGAAAGACCTACATTAGTTACCTGTTTTCGCTAACAGAAGGTGTTTTCATTGTTACGAAAAAAGGCAGTGCACGAAAAAAAAGCAGCGCGCGCCCCAAGCAGACGCTCTCCCCCAGATTCGGAACTGCATTCTCGCCGGCATTGCTTAACCAGGTGCCTGTGAACATCCGTTTGCAAGATGAGTTCTCAGGTATTGGAAAAGCCTAAAAGAGCTCCTCAGGGTGTTACACTTAGCGTAAAACTAGACATAATTAAGCATTTCGATCGTGGTGAACGAAGTAAGGACAAAGTGAGTTTGGCTTGTAGAAGCTGACGAAGATGATGTTGAAGAGGTTTTGGCATCCCATGACCAAGAACTGATAGATGAAGAGCTGATGCAATTGGAGGAGGAAAGGATAACAATCCAAACTAATTGCAGTAGCGAACGGACTGAAAGCGAAGTCATCTAGGAACTGAACGTGAAGCAACTGCGTGAGATTTTCGCTGCAATTATTGCAGAAGAGTACGACTTTAATTTTGAAAGGGTACGTCGGTTTAGAGCATATTTGCAGGATGGTTTGAGTGCTTACAAAGAACTGTATGATAGAAAAATGCACGAGGCTAAGCAGTCAAGCATACTGTCATTTTTCAAGCCTTCCACATCAGCCACAGCAGACGACAAACCTCGACCTTCAATATCGAGGCAGGCAGACATAGAAGAAGATGACCTGCCTGCCCTGATGGAAACAGATGACGAGATGACACCCCAGTGTCCCACCACCCCAACCACCAGGCCGCGGACAGACACTGATCCGCGAAGAATGCAGCAGTTAGCCGGGACGCACCTAGCACATCTTTAAGAAAAAAGCTGAGATAAACAAGCTAATTAATTACATGCCAGGCGGCACCTAATTAATTAGCTTGTTTATTTTGGCTTTTTTCTTAAAGATGTGCTGGGTGCGTCCCGGCTGCCGCTGTACCCCTGCATGCTTCACAGATCGGTATCGGTTGGCAGCCTGGAGGGTGGGGGCCACTGCACCACCCCAACCTCCGACAACTCAGCCTAACACACCATCATCAGTGTGCTCAGCGCTGTCCCAATTCCGGTAAGTGATACTACACTGTACATACATTATTTCTACTTTATATAGGCTGTGTATTTTTATGTGTTATTTGGTATGATTTGGCAGCTTCATAGCTTAGAGGTTACTGGAGAGAGTGTTTCTGCCGAGAGCGCTTGCGTGAGATTTTCGCCACGGAGAACAGTGTGGCAATGATTGTAGAGAAATATTTCTACTTTATGTAGGCTGTGTATTTATCATATCATTCCTGCTTTTACTATATGTTACTGTTATTTTAGGTTTTATGTGTTATTTGGCATGATTTGGTAGGTTATTTTTGGGTCTGCGAACGCTCACAAATTTTTCCCATATAAGTTAATGGTAATTGCTTCTTCGCTTTACGACATTCCGGCTTACGAACCATTTCACAGGAACGCTCTACCTTCGGATGGCGGGGGAAACTGTAATGAAGTCTCAGCATAAAAGAAGAGACTACAGAGTTAATGAATGAATTAGATGAAGAAAAGAAAAGAAGATTCGTATTTCATTACAAATGGAAGTGGAAGGAATTAGGAAAGATACAGTCCAAACAGAAGCAGGGAAGCAGATTGCTAAGGAGGATAGCGTGAACTGCTTACCTGAAATTCCAGATTCTAACCAGGAGGCATGTGAGAGTATACCAAAAGGTTTAGTTGAGATACATAAAGGTAAAGCTTAAAGCAGAAAAGAAGAAGAAAAAGAAGAAGCACAAGAAGAGGCATGGCTGAGATAGCGAAGTGTCAACTTCAGAGTTTCCGTTAGTTGATTTGCTTATTGGTTAATGTTGTTATTTATTTTTTCTTTTTAAGGAAGATGTGGTGATATCATGTGCAATGATGAGCCAGTACCCGATTGGAGAGCACTGAGCATGCACGGGGTTTGCCAGAATGTTTCAGCACGTGGCGGGGTTAAGACATATTTGTTTATTACTGTAAATAAAAGTTCTCTAATTCTTCCAAAATATGATTCTTTACTGTTAACCCACGGTACGTTTAAATAGAAGAAATATAACACTTGCCATATCTACCTCTGAAGGCAGGTTATTCTGGGACAGTCTGTTGATATTGACACTTTGTGAGAATCCACCATTACTGTTTAAAATTGGTTAAAAAGGAGCAAGATAAGAATTCTGATGAAGGGTCTCAGCCGAAATGTTGACTCTTTATTCCTTTCCATAAATGCTGCCTGACCTGAAGCACACAATTCAGCTATAAGCCAAACTCCACTCAAATGAACATGGGAGTCACGATATAGCATCCAAACTCCCTGGTGCTTTATTTGGGCAGTACACACACATACAGGTGAGTGACAGTAAATACACAATGATTTTGAAAGACAACACAGGATTGTGTAAGTATGCTTCAGTCTGTCTGAAACACTCCACCAAAATCAAATGGCTGCTCCCCTCATGTGGACCAAATGAATTTCAAATTTAATGACAGCAGCACCACCAGAATTAAAGTCTGCAGTGCAATCAGAATAAAAGTCAAAATGAAAGCCTGAACAGTCAGAGTCTCAAAATTAGGGGCTAGTCATACAGGACTGGGAGAAGAAATGTCTTCATCCAGAAGGCAATCAATCTCCATTATTCTCTGCCCAAGGTTACAAAGCCTCAACTGCCAACATATTCAAAAGAGGGATCGCAAGATTTCAGATGTAAAGTGAATCAAGGCATATTAAATTAGTACAAGAAAATGCTACTGATGAAAAAGTTGATCTGCGATTGTAGTGAATGGTACAGCAGATGTAAGGGGCCCAAAGACCTGCTGCTGCTTCTATTTTATATGTTGTCCTAAATCTCCTTCCCATCAGCCCCACCACTGGTGTCCACAGCTCCCACTAACTCAGTGCTTCTCTTTGGATTCTCTCCCTCAACACTTGCAAGTTTCAGAGAAACCCATAACAAGCACAGAACAAAGGCCGCTCATCCCAACTATTTGCACGTATTCTGTCCACATTCCCAAAACTCCCCTCGGATTTTAACACTCACCTCCACACTTGGGGCAATTTAAAAGATGTCAATTAACTGATCTTCAAGCACTTCTTTGGTATTTGGGAGGAAACTGGAGCACCTTGAGGATGCTATGCCATCACAGGGAAATCACACCAACTCCACACAGACAACACCAGAATCAAAATGCGTCACTGAAGATGTGAACTTTTAAGACTTTCTTAAAATTAAATTTCTGTCACCCTTAGTTCCCCTATTAGTTGAGCCAATGTATGTTTTTATTCAGAGGCACTGCATATTATCAGGCCCTTCTAGCCCAATGAGCACACACCGCCCGATTATACCCATATGACCAATTAATTTACTATCTCTTGCGTCTTTGGAAGATGGGAGGAAACCAGAGTACCTGGAGGAAACCTATGTGGTCACAGAAGGAACGTACAAACAGTGGCAGGAATTGAACCTGAGCAACTGGAGTTGCAAAGTTTTACACTAACCCCTATGCCATGATTCTGCATATCTTCCTGCCTCAAAAATTCTGGAATGCTGTGTGACTCTGTAAGTTTTTTTCCTCTCTCGATCTAATAGGTCAATGCAGCCGTCAGGTTGCAACATTACTCTCCATTTCAATTCAAGAAAATAAGCTTACCTACCTTCAGGATCTTCTCACCAGAAAAAACAGTTACTGAGTATTGCATCAGTCAGCCAAAGATTCAATACTGATCAACCTGCTCCACTGATCCTCGGCACAACATCCACTGGGGCAATGCTTGGAACATTACTAACACTTCTGTGTCTCAAACTGTCAATTATAAATGCCTTTTCTCCTTTTTTTATGCCGGCACCCTGTTCATCTGACACATATTCGACTACTTCATAGCATTTATTGCAATACTGAAGTCAGAACTCAAACTAGAGGAGTGGGGATACCCACAAAACCTTTGAAATGGAAAGATCAGCAACGTCATCAGCGCATGCAGAACTGTCAGAGCCGTTTGTAGGCAACCTCTGTGGGTGAGATGACGAATACAGAGCTATCTGGGTTTGGTCTTTGAATTCTTTACGCTGATCTAACCTTCAAAGAAACCACCCACAGTGAACAGAATCTGTGCAAATACCAATTTAGTGGGGTGTAGAACAGCAAACTATTAACACAAAGAGCTCTTAAAACAGAGGTTCCCAACCTGGGGTCCCTTACTTAATGGTATTGGTCCATGGCATAAAAAAGGTTGGCAAATCTATAGATTAGTAGCTATAACAGGATCAATGAAAGATCAACTAGAGTGCAGAAGACAACAAACTGTGCAAATGCAAATATAAGTAAATTGCAATAAATAAGAAGTATGAAATAACAAGGTAAAGAGTCCTTAAAGTGAGATCATTGGTTGTGGGAACATCTCAATGGATGGGCAAATGAGAATAGTTAACCCCTTTGTTCAAGAGCCCGACGGTTGAGGTGTAGTAATTGTTCCTGAATCTGGTGATGAGAGTCCTGAGGCTCTTGTACCTTTTACCTGATGAAGTGAGAAAAGAGCATGGCCTGGCTGGTAAGGATCTCTGACGATGAATGCTGCTTTCCTACAACAGCGTTTCATGTAGATGTGCTCAATGGTTGGGAGGGCTTTACCCATGATGTACTGGGCTGAATCCACTACCTCTTGTAGGATCTTCCATTCAAAGGCAATGGTATTTCCATACCAGGCTGTGATTCAGCCAGTCAATACACTCTACACCACACATTTACAGAAGTTCGTCTAAGTTTTAGATGTCATGCCAAATCTCTGCAGACTCCTAATGAAGTAAAGGCATTGCTGTGCTTTCTTTGCAATTGAAGTGCTGGGTCTAAGACAGGTCCTCTGAAATAGTAACATCCAGGAATTTAAAGTTGCTTACCCTCTCTACCTCTGTTGGTGACTGGTTCGTGGACCTCTGGTTTCCCTCTCCTGGAGTCTATAATCAGTTCCTTGGTCTTTCTGACATTGAGTGAGATATTGCTGACATTGAGTGAGAAGTTGTTGTTATAACACCACTCAGCCAATCTCCCTCCCAAATGCTGATTTATCACCACCTTTGATTCGGCCCACAACAAAGGTGTCATCAGCAAACTTGAATAAGGCATTGGAGCTGTGCTTAGCCACACAGTCATTGGTGTAAAGTGAATAAAGCAGGGAGCTAAGCACACAACCCTGTGGAGCACCTGTGCTGATGGAGATCATGGAAGAGATTTTGTTGCCAATCTGAACTGACTGGGGTCTGCAAGTGAGGAAATCCAAGATCCAGCTGCACAAGTAAGTATTGAGGCCAAGGTCTTAGAGCCTAATTATTAGTTTTGAGGGGATGATGGTATTAAATGCTGAACTGTAATCAATAAAGAGAATCCAGGTGCATGCATCTTTGCTGTCCAGATGTTCTTGGGTTGAGTGAAAAACCAATGAGATACAATCTGCTGTGGATCTGTTGCTCTGGTAGCAAATTGGAGTGGATCCAAAGTCATCGCTCACGATCTATCAGATATGTTTCATCACCAGCTTGTCAAAACTCTTCATCGCTGTGGATGTAAGTGCAACTGGGCAATAAGTCATTGAGGCAGGTCACCAAGCTCTTCTTGGGCACAGGTACAATTGAAGCATGCTTGAAGCAGATGGGTACCACACATTGCTGAAGCAAGGATGCTGCGCTGTATAATTTTACATTGCGCATTGCGTAAAGGCCAGGCCATTGGTTACGTACACTGAGGTGTTACTTGTCGGTCACTGGTACTACAGACCAAGAGGAACCTTAAGATTTTCCTGTATTTACGAGGTGCAAGGGTCACATTCCAAAATCGTTCATTGATAATGGAAGATGGATTACAGAAGACTATTCCAGAGTTTCTTCAAGTTCTGATACAGTCAAGAGTTTTAATCAAAATTAACTGCAGTTCTGCAGCTAAAAGGATACAGAATGCAAGAGCGTTTCTGAGCAGCATTTTTCATGCAAGAACCTAAAAAAACCAAGAAATGCTAGATATACTTAGATCACGCAGCATTTGAGGAATGAGGAAGAGATCACGTTTCAGCTCTAAGACTCTGATAGAAACAGGGAAGAGAAAAATACAAGTTAGTTTTCAATAAGACTGAAAGTTAGAGGTATGTGTAAAATAATGGGAATATCTTTGATTACAGACACAAGAGACAGAAGGCTGGAATCTGCAGTAGCAAACAATGCATTGGAGGAACTCAGCAGGTCAAAAAGCAACTGTGAGAAGAAAGGAATAGTTGATGTTTTGGGTTGAAACTGTGCATCAGATGGGAAAGTGAAAAGACAATATGGCTAGCAGAAACAGGAGAAGGGGAGCAAAGTCTGTAAGGAGTTTGTGTGTTCTCCCAGTGACCGTGTGGTTTTCCCTGTGTGCTCCGGTTTCCTCCCAAATTCCGAAGTTGTATGGGTTAGTGGGTTAATTAATCATGAGTATAATTAGACAGCACAGGCTCGATGGGCAAGAAAAGCTTGTTTCTGTACTGCATCTTAAAATAAAAAAAAAATAAAGGTGATGCGGGACTGAGGAAGGGTGTAAGAGGCCATGCGGGTAGCGCCCAGTAGGGGAGGTGAGTGGGGATGGCGTTTAAAGACTGTGGCAGGTAAATGATCGATGGACAAAAGGAAATCTGTGGATGCTGGAAATTCAGAGCAACAGACTCCCAGTCCTGATGAAGGTCTCGGCCCAAAACATTGACAGTTTACTCTTTTCCATAGGTGCCAGCTGACTCGCTGAGTTCCTCCAGCATTTTGCATGTGTTGCTTTTGACTTCCCATTAAGGCCTCGATTAAAAACACGACAGCAGTAATTAACCTCACAGCCTTTGGTATAAAATCACAGAGTGAAAGACCTGCTTCAAACATTCCTTGCAGCGTCACCAAGCAGCGCCATCTAGTTTGTGATGGCCAACACAAAGAAAAAATATTTTCTCAAAGTCTTAGTTCTGCACTTTTGCTTCTGTTAGTGTAGTGCTTTACTCAAACTCAGGGTTCAACAATTTTGAGCAATGAAAATTTGCAAACAGCATAGATCTGTAAATGAAGAAATAAGAGATTGCAGATGCTAGAATCCAGAGCCACAAACAACCTACTGGAGGAAGTCAATGGGTTGGGCAGCATCTGGGGCAGGGGCAGTGCAAGGGGGTAGGGAAACATTGACACTTTGATTCAAAACCATGCATGACTTAATGTAGGGTTTTGATAACATTTCATCTGTCTTACATCTAACAGATAAACGGTGTATGGACCTGATGTCTTGATGATCTTAAATTCTAAAGGCATGAAGTATTTATACCTTTCTAACTTCTTTAATGAATATAAAGTATAATGAATATTGATGGATAATTTATCAGTGTGAATTCGGGCAAAATTTCTGCTCACAATCAGCAACAGGAAATTAATTTGCAGAGGGACGAAAACAGAACCTGTTTGCTTAGTGTCATGACAAACTTTTCTTAAATGTCAGCAAAACACAAGAGCTGGTCATTGACTTCAAGAGGCAGGGTGCTGCACACTGCTTACATCAACAATGCTAAGGTTGAGTGGATTAGAAGTGTCATGTTCCCAGTTGTAAACATCCCCAATTGCTTCTCCTGGTCCAACTACGTAGACACATGGCCAAGAAAGCAACTAACCTCTCTTCTTCTTCAGGAGGCTAAGGAAATTCATCATGTCCCCATTGACCCCATAAATGCACTATTGAGAACATCCTACCCAGATGCAACACAGCTTGGTATGGCAACTAATCTGCCCAAGACCACAGAAACTACATAGAGTTGTGGACACAGCTCAGCACATCACGAAATCCAGATTCCTTCCATGGACTCTGTCTCAGAAAAGCAGCCAGCATTATCAAAGAGTACTCTCACTAAAGATATTTTCTTTTTTCTCTCTCCCATTGGGCAGAAGAGACAAACGCCTGAAAACACATACATCAGGCTCAAGTATAGCTTCTGCACTGCAGTTACAAGACTACTGAAAGGGCCTCTTGTACAATAGGATCAAATCTTCAACCTTATAATCAACCTCGTCCAGAATGTAGATAAATCAGAAATCAGTATGCTTATGAAACAGAAGGGTGTTATAAGATCTGGAGAGGGATGTTGGTCCCAGGTTGGAAATGTAAGATTTAATATGTTACACCTAACCTTGGTCATGGCTTGATGGTCCCCCTAAATGGAGAATGTTTCATTGTATTCTAGGATCACTCCTTGAACCAACAATGATAAAATGGTCGCCTTGCCTGACTGCACTGCACTTCCCCTATAACAGTAATACTACATTCTGCGCTCTATTGTCTTTCCCTTGTACTACCTCAATGTACTGATGTGGTCAAATGACCTCTATGGATGCAATACAAAACCAAGATTTTCCACTGAACCTTAGCACATGATATTAACAAACCAATTACCAGTCTCACAAAAGGGCTGCAATACAAAATATTAACTCTCTACTCCTGACCTGCTGAGTGGTTCGAGCATTTTCTGATCCCATTTCAGCAACAGAAACACTGCTCAATTTTCTTTTCTAACTTTAGGTACACTCAGATGAAGAAAAGTGTCCTAACATAACCAGAAAGCAGTGGAAATCTGGGAAGGTTTACTGGTCAAGTCTCCATCAGTAAACCAAATACAAAGTCGATAAGCAGATATTCCACTGGAGTGCTGAGGGATACTGAACTGTTAAAAGATTCAATGACAATTTTAATGAGAGTAGCTGAGGTCTCCCATGACATTGACAGTCAAATATATAAGCCTGTTAACTCCTGCTTACTGAGCACAGACGAGTCCTGATGAAGGGTCTTGGCACGAAACGCCGACTGCTTATTCTGTTCCCAACCCCCACCCCCAAAGATGCTGCCTGACCTGCTAAGTTCCTCCATCATGTTGTGTGTTGCTCTGGATTTCCAGCATCTGCAGAATCTCATGAACACAGATTAGCTACCTCTTCTTAAATCACCATAGTAACTGTGTGTAAATATTATTTACTGCTAAGCATCTCAATATCAAATGAAAATGTGAAAAATATCAAAAACACAAGTTTCTATTTATCCTTCCATTGACATTGAAACAAGGAATAAAACTTAGCAAACACAAGGGCATATTGTTCTCTAGAATAAATACAACATGATATGGAATATTATTCTTTACACCTATTAAAACCCAAAACAAATGGTCAATTAAAGCTGCTAAAGTATCTTCACCAAACACTTTCCTTGCTTCAAACTCAATGTCTTCTCAGTTTGAGGAAGAAAAACCACACATTCCACACAGCAGATGTATAGACTCCTTACAGATGACATGGGAATTAAAATCTGAACTCCGATGCCCCAAGCTGCAATGGCGTTGCACTAATCACTACACTACCCTGGCAGTATGCATTACAGAGAAGATGATGTGTAACACCAGCCCTTTCACACCATCCAGAGGCCCAAACAGTTCTTCCAATTGAAGCAGTAATTTGTACATCTTCCCATCTAGTGTACTGCATTGTGCTCATAACAAGGTCCCCTCTACAATGAAGAAAATGCACAAGAAACCATGTCGCAAACATGGAGATTGGTTGACTGCTTTGAGGAATACTGCATTCAGTCCTTGGGGGCAAGCATAAGTTAGTTTATCTGATACAAGTTCTCCATCTCACTCACACAATAACCTATCCTGTGGCCCTCTCCACTGATACAACGAGGCTTAAACAAAGCTCAAGGAACAGCATCTTGTTCTGTCTGGGCACATCCAATTCAATTGATATTGAATTCTAAGACTTCCAGTAATTCCCTTTCTCTGAATTTATCCAAACTAGCAGCCATAAATCATTCATCTGTGACATTGGTTCAGATATTTCTCTTTTTATTACTACAGCCTGACCTGCTGCATATGTCCTGAGACTATTATTTCTCTTCAACTGCAGCCATTCACCCATCAAACATCATTTGTCCCACAGTAACCCTGGCTTCACCTAACCACAGATATTCCCTTCATACAACCCATCTCCCCAGTGTACCTTTGATCACCTGGACATACTAATACTTATGTCAGGCTACTGTTTATTGACTATAGCTCAGTGTTTAACACAATTATTCCCGCAAGTCCGATTGAAAAAACTCGAGGACTCTGGCTTCTGTGCTTCCTTCTGCAACTGGATCTTCACCTTCCTAACTGGAAGACCACAGTCTGTATGGTTTGAAAATATCACTTCCACTTCACTGATAATCTACACTGTCACACTCAGGGATGTGTGCTTTTCCCACTGCTCTACTCTCTCTACACCCATGACTGTGTAGCTAGGCACAGCTCAAACACCATCTATAAATTTGCTGATGATATAACTATTCTTGGCAGAATTTCAGATGATGGTGAGAAGACGTAGAGGGGCAAGATGGATCAGCTGGGTGAGTGGTGTCACAACAACCACCTTGCACTCAATGTCAGCAAAACCAAATAATTATGTGTGGACTTCAGAAAGGGTACGTTAGCAAAGACACTCGTAAATTTCTACAGTTGTAGCGTGGACTGATTCTGACTGGTTGCATCACTGTCTGGTATGATGGGAGGGGCTACTGCACAGAAATGAAAGAAACGACTGAAAGTAGTGAACTAGGCCAGCTCCATCATGGGCACTAGCCCTCCAGGACATCTTCAAGGAGCGATGTCCATTATTAAAGACCCCCATCACTCAGGACATGCCCTGTTCTCAGTGCGACCATCAGGGAGATGGTACAGGAGGCTGAAGGCACACACTTAACAATTCAGGTACAGCTTCCTTCCCTGAGCCATCAGATTTCTGAGTGAACACTTGCTGATGGAAGCTTAGAGTGGGTTCCATCACCCAGCTTCTGACCTCATTATAGCATTAATCCAAACATGAACAAAAGAGCTGAACTCCAAAAGTGAAGAGTGAGTAATTGTTCTCGACATCAAACATGGCATCGAGCCCTGGTTAAACTGGTGCCAATGGGAAAACCTCTCTGATTGGAATCACAAAGCAAGATTGGTGTGGTGGTTGGAAGACAATCGTCTTAGCCAGGTGACATCTCTGCAGTAGGTGCTTCAGAGTGTCCTATGCCCAGTCACCTTCAGTTGCTTCATTGGTGCCTTTCTTCAGAAGAAAGGAATGGTCATTGATGGTTGCACAATGTTCAGCACCATTCACAATTTCTCAGGTAATGGTGTAGTCCACATCTAAATGAAGCAAATCCAAATGCAGAGTTGTGATGTCCACTGAGGGCATGGCTTCAATGATATCCTCTTTTAAGTTCATTGGGATGGCTTTAGGGACAGAGCAGGATCAAGGAGTCAGGTCAGGGTTTAGGGGCAAAGATATGGAAGCGTGAGAAGTCAGGCTGGAGTCCATGTTAAAGTGCATTCCACGGTCATAAGCCATGGTCCCTATGGACGGATGTTGGGTCAACATGCGTTGTGGAAGAAGACCAGCAAGGACAAGGGTTGGTGAACCACCCTGCCACTTCAGCAGTTCAGTGGGTCCTTGGAATCGGAGGTCCATGCAAACAGGAGGCACAAGGGCCCGTGATTTCCTAGACTGTCAAGTCATGAGTTTGAAATCTGGAGTTCAGGATTCCGTCATCAATGAGTCCTGGGGTCAATGATGAAGATAAAAGCCCAAATGTCAAGTACAGAAGTTTGAAATTTCAGAAGTTGAAACCCGATGACAGAAGCCCTGGACCTACAAGTCCACAAATTGATTGGCGAAGTCATAGACCTAAAGTCTGCAAGTCCAAGAGTCCAGTCGAGGTTGGAGGCCTGGAGGAAGCCTCTCCTAGGGTTGGAAGCCTGCCTGTATGTGTGAGCGAGTGGGTGTGTGGGAGTGAGGAAAGGGGCTTGTTTTGCTATTGTTGCTTGTGTTGTTCTGCTCAATACTGTGGACATGCTAATTTGGCACAAGAATGTGTGGTGACAACTCATGGGCTTCTCCAGCACATTCTTGGGTTGTATTCATTGTTAACACAAACAAGGCATTTCACTGTATGTTTCAATGTACATGCTAAATAAATGAATCTGAAGCAAGACCTTAAACAATATCCAGATCTGGACAAGTAAAGAAAATGTTGACATCCAGCATGAAGAAATCTAGCCGGCAACACCCCCCCATAGACATTCAATGTTATTACCATCACAGAATCCCCCACTATCAATATCCTGGGGGTTACCATTGACACAGCAAGTGAACTGGACTAACCACACACGCACGCACACACACATGAGCAGGTCAAAGCCCAATGACCCTGTGGTGAGTAACTCAGCTCCCAAAGTCTGTCCCCTACCCACAAGTCACAGGTCAGGAGTGAGATGGACTACTTTCCATAGGCCTGGATAAGTGCAGCTTCAGCAGTTAAGCAAGTCAACACCATACAGGACACAACAGCCTGCTTGATAAGCACTCCAACCAGAGCCAATCACTCAATCCACCACAACTCCTCACGGAAGCTCCAGTCCTAAAAAAGGGAAGTAATACGCGGGTATTTCTTTCAGATAAAATTTTATCATAAATAACTTGCATTTACTTTTTATTTATTTATTGTGATACAGCGCAGAATAGGCCCTTCTGGCCCTTTGAGCTGCACCACCCAGCAATCACCCGATTTAATCCAAGCCTAATCACGGGACAACTTACAATGAGTAATTAACCTACCAGTCTTTGGACTGTGGAAGGAAACTGAAGCACCTGGAGGAAACCCACGTGGTCACAGGGAGAACATACAAACTCCTTACAAGCAGTGGTGGAAATTGAACAGAGTCGCCAATACTGTAAAGCATTGTGCTAACCACACTAATTATTGGCAGTTAGGGAGAAACACAAGGAGTTAATTCTCTTTGTGTTTAGAAGTACTTAACAAGAGGAAGTTGAAACATACACATACTTTTCATAGCTTGCAGATACCTTCCCCCATTTGTGAGGACTTTAAGCTGAAACCACAAACATCCTGAAGACCTTAAGTAACTGCTCCTAGAGACACTGTAAAGCACAGCAACCTTAAAACCTGCCCCCTTTTTCTTGCATTAGCGATACAGTCTTTTTTAAAAATAGCCTGTTAGCTTGCCATATCAAGCAGTTTATCACATTACTGGATCAAGGAGTGAACCTACAATACAATAAAACTTTTCCCATTTAAGGGCACCATCAAGTCACAACCAAGGGTAGGTGTAACATGTTAAATCCAGAATCAAGTTCCTTCCTCTCTACCACATCATTTCATACATCTTTCACTTCCAACCTGGGACCAACATCCCTTTCCAGATCATATAACATCCTTCTGTTTCCCACAGCCACTGTAACCGTGCTGACTTGTGGTATGTCCACATTCTGGACCTATGCGCACTAAGTTTGGGTCTACTCAGAATCCTTCACAGAGGATACCTCTAACTGTAGATAGAAAGATCTTTCATCCTCTCATACATGCATCCATGACCCCATGCAGGCATGAAGTCACAGTGTCAAAAGCACTACATTAAATAACATCTCTTCCTTTCCCTAGTGCCTTGCTTCAATGAGTCAGTGCTCCCAAATTTGCCTGTATTCCTCATAGCTTACCATGGCACTGAGAGTTATCTTCTCTCAAATTTGCTTCCCCTGACACCTACATGCTTTTTCTAATATCACATTTACAATCAGGGAAACAAAAACTCCACATCTCATCTTGGATAAAGTACATTAACAATCCAGAGTGCAATTATAATGTACAAATATGACTGATTTATGCAAGGTAATTTAAAGCTTATTATTAGAAAGGACCTGAATTACTTTTGGTTCAATGTGGGAGGACAGAAGTGGTCAGTTATTAGCAATTTTTGGTAAGGCATCAATTTTCAGCTCGAACTGAATTGGTAATGACAGTAATTAACACCTAAATCATCTACTGGCAATACGTTCTAACTCTGTAGTGTTTTGTTTCCTTAAGTTACCTCGTCACATTCCTAATCAGCATACTCCACTATATACTCGTAACAGCAACAGGACAAAAGATTATGCACAATATGTATATTTTAAAAGATTCATTCTTGAAGCACAAACACATGCTTTGCATCATAAATATGGATGAAGAGATACATCATGTACCTACAGTTCAGTCAACCTGATGCAATCAGTGGGAAAATTGTTAGAAAATGTTCTAGAGCTAGCACAATTCAGCATTTAGAGAGGCACAGCTTAGTTACAGCCAGCATGGATTTATGAAAGTAACAATTTGTCCAATGATATTTTGAGGAGCTAACACATATCAACATGGTGGCATATTTGATGTAGTGAATTACCTCCTTGCATTTCTCCCTAACGGCCAATAAAATTAACTTCTGATAGGTTTTACTTTCAGATATATTTTTGTGACTACCTCCTATTCTTTTCAGGACTGGAGCTTCAGTGAGGAGTTATGGTGGTGGATTGAGTGAATGGTGCTTATCAAGCAGCCTGTTATGTCCTGTATGGTGTCACCTGCTTGACTGATGTTGAAGATGCAATGTGGAAAATATTCTACCTCATTCCTGACCTGTGACTTCTAGATGGTGGATGGGCTATGAGGTGAGTTACTCGCCGCAGGTTTCTTAGTCTTTGATCAGATCTTGTAGCCACATTGCGCATATGGTTAATCCAGCTGGTCAATGGTAACCTCCAGAATATTGATAGTGGGGGTTTCAGTGATGGTAACAGTACTGAAAGTCAGAGGGTGTTGATCTTCATGCTTCACTCCTTAGCAGTTCAAGACTTGAAGTAGGCCACAAAATTAACATAATTTGATTTGTGATCAGTACATCATCAACAGCAGATTGATCCAGAAAGCAGAAAGTCAAGGAAGGTTGTCTTGGTGAGAGAAAGTAACAGAGAGTGGTGGATGAGATGTAGCTAGCTGGTGGGGTTTCCTCAGGGATCAAGACTGGAGCCCCTCCATTTTATAATAGATGGTCAAGCAAGACAGAGTTGAAACTGGGTCATCTTATGTCTTGTGCCATCGGAAAAATCACTCAACTGACAACCATCTCAATTTCTCATCTGCATAGCCCCAACACTCAAACATTCCATTTTCCTGTTTATTTGTCACTTTCATTTTTAATGCAACTTGTTGAGTAAAGAGAATAGGACCAATGGGATTGCTCTTCAACTGATGGTCATCTTCTCAGCCAAAATAAATATGCATGTTTACAACGGAGAACTTACTGAGCAAAGTTGGAGAGGTCTCTGGGTTTATCTTTCTTCACAGAAGAAACACTCAAAAGTAAACACCAATATTGCACAACTATTACATAACTTCATTACATAACACAAAAAAAGGTTTTCAAACAATATTATGGAAGTCAAAACAGGAACACAAAACAGCACCACCACAAACTTTAGTCTGGGTTGGGGCCTATTTGTGATCAATTTTATTTACATTGCTGTCATAGCTCTCTGAAGATTGTCTTTTAGTACAAGTTCATCTGCAACATTGGTTTGATGTTGTTAATTGTGAATTTACAGTCAGCAAAAAAATGGATTGCAACTCAGAGAAAAACATAAAAATGAAATTACAGTGTCCCAGACCCATTTTCATACACATAATATGGTATGACAAACCTTTTGAAACAGTTTTGTTCTCTCACATACAAATGCTCTCCAGCAGCGACCAAACGGTACTAACGCACACATGCTGGGAAATTCTTGGCTCGTACTTGCGACTTGTGCTCACTTTGATGTGTCACAAAGTCACAGTGGCTCACTGCAAGTCGAGAACTACGAAGGTATGAGACAGAGTATGAAAGCAAATTGACTTAGGTACCCACTTACTCACTACCCAACAATTCAGGAACATCCCTACTACACCTCAATATAATTTAAATGCAAAGCAGTATTGAGGGTGTTTGCAAAATTTGGGCCAGGTACACCAATGCTTCCACAGAACCGGCAGCAGAATAATGTCCCTGGACAAAGAAACGAAACAACATGACTACCTCAACAGCAACCACTGATCCCTTCTCCAGTGTTAAATGCGAACTGAGATATCCACTTGACACTGGTTATTTATTATTTATTGAGATACAGCATGGAATCCGGCCTTCCAGCCCTTTGAGCCGTGCTACCCAGCAACCCTTGCTTTAACCACAGCCTAATCATAGGACAATTTTCAATGACTAATTAACTTACATAATGGTACGTCTTTGAACTGTGGAAGGAAACCAGAGCACCCAGAGGAAACCCACGTGGTCACAGGGAGAACTTACAAACACCTTGCAGGCAGCAGCGGGAATCACCATGGAAATTTGTTGGATGACAAGTGCATGTTTCATCTGACCTGAAGAAGCAGTTTATAAGTCAGAGGTATTTATCATTTTCACAATTCAAGCAACAACCCCAATGTAATAAGCACTCTTTTCTCTTTTCCTTCTTTCTAATTTTTGTCCTTCTCAATTTCTGCTTACCCAAGGAGGTTGATAACTTGCTTGGCTTCAGTTCTAAGTATTAACCACTAAGTTTGTCGACAGGACACTTCATGGGGTAGACTGACCCAATTTACTCCCATCAATGCAGGGTAAGTACCTCCCCAAAAATGCTCCCTATTTTAGTGCAAGGCAACTGGCTTCGAGTGTTTCAAGATTACAAAATACTTCACAAAACTTAATGGAAAGAATTAAAAGGTCAAGTGACCAGGCTCTTCCTGTTGTAAAACCTCAAGCTCCTCTAATATTGGCTTGAAAAGGCAGAATGCTGGCAAGTCAAATACACTGACAACCATGCAAGAGCATAACTTGCTCAAGTTGTGGGACTTTACTCGGGATCATTCTGAGCCAGAGCATCGGGAATCAGATAATGATGGAAGAAATCTCTACATACAATGTAAAAAGTCTGACAGATATTTTTAAACTCAAACAATTGAAATACATGACAGCTAGGAACTGGTAACAAATGAAATATGAACCATGGTGGCGTAACAAATACTGGCATCAACACACTATAGAGCTGTCTTGTGCAACACCACCATCACTAGTTACTCAACCAGCTTCTCAATCTCAGGTCTGCTATGCAAAAGATAGATCCAATGGCTAAGCTAGAGAGCAGGCTCACAAACTGCTCACCTCTCTCCAATTATTTGTGTTGTCAACAAAAATTACACAAGTGATAGCATCAGGATTTCTTTAACATGGTATATGAAGCCAAGGACATTGGTGAAATTGCACAGTTCCAGCTGACAACTTTCCAATTCAATTGCAGAATACTGTTCTCTTTCAACTACGGGCTGTATAACATGCTGCATGGTAGCATAGCGGTTAGTACAACTCATTACAGTACAAACGACATGGGTTCAGACCCACACTGCCTGTAAAGTTTGTAAGTTCTCCCCATGACCACACGGGTTTACTCCAGGTGCTCTGCTTTCCTCCCACAGTCCAAAGATGTAGTAGTTGGTAGGTTAATTGGTCATTATAATTAGGATCAGATTAAATTGCAGGGTGGCATGGCTCGAAGAGCCTATTCTGTGCTGTATCACAATAAGATAGACAGACAGATAAATAACTAAGAAATTGGTACAGAAGAAAACCTGTATCGTAAGAAGTTGGCTGTATGAGAAAGGCATAAATTCATGATGTGAAGGGCAATAATAAGAGGGAACATGCTCCTCTGTTCCTGACCAAGAATCCTCTCTTGGCCAACATCACAGAACAAATGAATTCTAATATATACAGCACCTTGAAAAGTATTCAGCCTTACAAGTATTTTCACATTTTACTGAATTTTACTGTCTCATTCTAAATTGAATATATTGAAGTAGGAATTTTGAGCTAATCTACATTGTGCATCACGACAAATCAAAATCAGAAGGGTCTCGGCCCGAAACGTCGACTTTTATTCATTTCCATAGATGCTGCTTGACTTGCTGAGTTCCTCCAGCAGAGTGTGAGAGACAGCGAGAGTGTGTGTGTTACCCACCACTGGATTTCCAGCACCTACAGACCTTCTCATACTTATGAACAATTCCGGAACCTGTCAATTTACTAAAAATTAAAAGCCAAAATTATGAGTCTGAAGTAGTATCCATTCCCTTTCTAATTACTATGCTAACTTTCCTCAGGTGCAATACTGTATATAACCCTACCAACTCTTCCAATTTGTTGATGTAGAAAATTGAAGGATCACCTGAATAAATAACCCCTCTCTTTGTAAGGTCCAGCAGGACAGTAGATTTTCAACAGACCAAGGAGGACAAAACAGCATTCAAGGCAAGGCAGGCAAATGATAAGAGGAGTACAAATCTGGGGAAGGATACAAGACTATCTCAAAAGCTCTGAACATACCTCAGAGCTCAGTGCAGTCCATCTTGAAAAATATGAACCCATAGCCACTCCGTCTAGGTCAAGCTGCCTCTTGAAACTTGAGGAAAATTAATACTTAATCTGATACTATGCATCTGCCAGGCAACACCAACCCTAGGGCAAGGTACGGTGGAGATAGCATCATACTACGGGGGTGCTTTTCAGCAGCAGAGACTCAAATTCTGGTCAGGATTGTTGGGAAGATAAATGCTGTTAAATACAGAGAAATCCTGAATAAAAATCTGCTAGCCTCTGCTAGAAAGCTTAAACTGGGGAGGAAGTTTGTCTTTCAGCAGGACCACGACCCAAAGCCCACTGCCAGTGTAACCATAGAGTGACTTCAAATGAAGAAAATTGATGCCCTTGAGTGGCCCAGAGTCCTGATCAGAACCTGATCAAACATCTCTGGTAAGACCTCAAGTTTGCTGTCCATCGCCCATCCCCAACTTAATCTAGCACAACTTGAGCAATTTTGCATGGAGAAATGGGCAAATCTTGCTCCATCACATTGTACAAATAGAGACTTATCAATAAAGACTTCTGGATGTAATAGCTGTGAGAGGTGGTTCAACTAAGTACTTAGCAGAGGAGGATGAATACTTTTGAACTACTGACATTTCAGTTTCTGAATTTTTAGTTTATGACGCTTTACAATTTTTTGTTTTTTGGGCTCCATTGTGGGGGAAAGAAAGCAGCACGTGATTCAATCTCTCATTGCGATAGTCGGAAATTCCCACCTGCTTCAAAAGGGCAACAATTATATCAGAGCAGTGCGAGCTGCCTTAACAACTATCATCCAATAGCACTCACACCTACAGTGATGAAATGCTTTGAGAGGTTGGTTACGGCTAGAATCAACTCCTGCTTCAGCAAGGACCTGGACCCACTGCAATTTGCCTATCACCACAATAGGTCTACACGATCACACTGGCTCTCCATACTGCCTTGGATCACCTGGACAACACAAATATCCATGTCAGGATGCTATTCATTGACTACAGCTCAGCATTTAACACCATCATTCCTACATTTCTGAATAAAAAGCTTCAGAATCTGGGCCTCTGTACCTCTCTCGCAATTGGACCTTCGATTTCCTAACTGGAAGACCACAATTGGTGCAGATTGGAAGTAATACCTTCACCTCACTGACAATCAGCACTGGCACATCTCAGGGATGTGTGCTTAGCCCACTGTGCTGCTCTCTCTACAACATGACTGTATGGCAAGGTACAGTTCAAATAGCATCTATAAATTTGCTGACAATACATCCATTGATGGCAGAATTTCAGATGGTGACGAGGGAGTATACAGGAGCGAGATAGACCAGCTCGTTGACTGGTGTCACAGCAACAACCTTGCAGTAAATGTCAATAAGACCCAAAAATTGATAGTGGACTTCAGAAAGAGTAAGATGAGGGAACACACAACGGTCCTCAGAGGGATCAGGAGTGGAAAGAGTGAGCAATTTCACCATCTGGTATAGTCGAGGTGGGGGGAGAAGAGGCTACTGTACAGGATCAAAGTAAACTACAGAGAGTTGTCAAATTAAGTCAGCTCCATCGTGGATAGCCTGCTGGACATCTTCAAGCAGCAGTGCCTCAGAAAGGCAGAGTCCATCATTAAGGAGATACAGAAGCCTGAAAGCACACACTCAGCGATTCAGGAACAGCTTCTTCCCCTCTGCTATCCAATTTCTGAATGGACATTGAACCTATGAACACTACCACACTACTTTTTTTTAAATTTCCTATCCTTCACACTATTTATTTAATTTTACACTATACACACACACACACATATATACATATATATATATAAATTTTTAAAAATCAGTTAAATTGACCAATATCCCTCATTTAATGAGCAAAAGGTTGGAGGCTGAATACTTTTTCAAGGCACTGTATTTTAATAACTTTCTTCTTTGCAGACTAAGAGGAGGTCTGCCAGTCAGCTTGTGGTTTAAGGTGGTGCTGGTGAATCTCAGCAACTTCTGGCTGGTAGTCAATGAAACAGACAGCTTTATACTTTAATCACTCTTTTTCTGGTAAACGATCATCGCAAACAGCAGCCTGTAACTTCCTGTTGGACCTGTAGGCAAATTGATGCAGTAGAAATGAGGTGAGGCAAGGCAGCAGGCCTGTCGCCAAGAGCAAGGAAGACCAGAGGTTCGATCAATTTAAGTGCCTGGCCAAATTGAAAGGGCTGGGACAGGCTCCAGAGTGTATCGAAGTAACTGAACCCGATGTTTGGACGATGATTTAAGCACCAGGCCAGGTTGAAACGGTCAGGTTGTTTCCTCTGCAAATTGGGTGTTTGATGGTTTTTTTTAAAAATGGATTCTTTTGGTTTTCTTTGCTTTGTGGTTGCTTGTAAGGAGACAAATCTCAGGGTTGTATAATATATACATACAGTGGCATGCAAAAGTTTGGACACCCCTGGTCAAAATTTCTGTTACTGTGGATAGCTAAGCGAGTAAAAGATGACCTGATTTCCAAAAGGCATAAAGTTAAAGATGACACATTTCTTTAATATTTTAAGCAAGAAAACTTCTTTATTTCCATCTTTTACAGTTTAAAAATAACAAAAAAAGAAAAGGGGCCCGAAGCAAAAGTTTGGGCACCCTGCATGGTCAGTACCTAGTAACACCCCCTTTGGCAAGTATCACAGCTTGTAAACGCTTTTTGTAGCCAGCTATTCAACTATTTCTTTCAACTATTGTTTGGGGGATTTTCGCCCATACTTCCTTGCAAAAGGCTTCTGGTTCTGTGAGATTCTTGGGCTGTCTTGCATGCACTGCTCTTTTGAGGTCTATCCACAGATTTTCGATGATGTTTAGGTCAGGGGACTGTGAGGGCCATGGCAAAACCTTCAGCTTGCGCCTCTTGAGGTAGTCCATTGTGGATTTTGAGGTGTGTTTTGGATCATTATCCTGTTGTAGCAACCATCTTCTTTTCATCTTCAGCTTTTTTACAGACGGTGTGATGTTTGCTTCCAGAATGTGCTGGTATTTAATTGAATTCATTCTTCCCTCTACCAGTGAAATATTCCCCGTGCCACTGGCTGCAACACAAGCCCAAAACATGATCGATCCACCCCCATGCTTAACAGTTGGAGAGGTGTTCTTTTCATGAAATCCTGCACCCTTTTTTTCTCTAAACATACCTTTGCTCATTGCGGATAAAAAGTTCTATTTTAACTTCATCAGTCCACAGGACTTGTTTCCAAAATGCATCAGGCTTGTTTAGATGTCCCATTGCAAACTTCTGACGCTGAATTTTGGTCGCAATGAGCAAAGATCTTACTAAGTACTGACATGCAGGGTGCCCAAACTTTTGCTTCAGGCCCTTTTCCTTTCTTGTTATTTTGAAACTATAAAAGATGGAAATAAAAAAAGTAATCTTGCTTAAAATATTAAAGAAACGTGTCATCTTTAACTTTATGCCTTTTGGAAATCAGGTCATCTTTTACTCACTTAGCTATTCACAGTAACAGAAATTTTGACCGGGGTGCCCAAACTTTTGCATGCCACTGTACGTTGATTAATAAATGCACTTTGAACATTGACTACAAGATTTCATGGCAGAGCAAGGGAGTTACCGACAGTGCCTTAGCCAATACATATGCAACTGTCAACATTATTAAAACATGTGATGAGAACCACAGCACATCACTTGCTGGCAGGAACGGAGACAAACCAGCTGCTATGTTCCTTAAGATACAACAGGAGCTATACTTCAAAGTATCATAATGGTTGCAAAGGCTTTGGTATATGCTGAAAGAAACACAAAACGGAGTACTTTATATCCAACGGCTTAAGAAGATGCACAGCAACCTAAAAAGTTTCAAAAAGATGACTCCTTTCAATTCATGATTAGGGGTGGGAAGTTCAATTTAACTAGAGCTAAAACATTGCAGTGATTCAACACACCCATAAATGATGTTAACTCACCCTCAAAGGGGAAGACAAATATCAAAGTTGTATTGTACATGCATACTTTGACACCAAAATGAAACTTGTCTTTCGAAAGTGGAAAGTTGAAATACAATATGGGTGACAGCTATTAAATAAAGAGCATGTAACTGATACCTTTATGTTGAAAAGATGGTCAGTGTTTCCCATCCCTAAACAAAGCCACAATCTTCATTTTAAAAAGCTGTAGATTCCGGTGTTTGTTTTTGAATTCTTTGAGGTGTTTACAAGCAGACAATGTAGTTGTTATTGAGGCCAAAGTGTAGGACAAGAAATCTGAGACACATCCAGATCCTGAGATATGGATACTTACCTCTGTGTAGTTTCATCACCCATCATCAGAGATTCTTACCACCCAGGCCGTGCTCTTTTCTCACTGCTGCCATCAGGTAGAAGGTACAAGAGCCACAGAACTTGCACCACCAGGTTCAAGAACAGTTACTACCACTCAACCACCAAACTCTTCAACAAAAGGGTAACTACACTTACCTATTGAGATTTGTCCACAACCAACAATCTCACTTTACCTTGTATCTCATGCTCTTGTTGTTATTTTTTTATATTTGCATTTGCACAATTTGTTGTCTTCTATGCTCTTGCTCTTTCCTTGATCCTGTTTACAGTTACTATCCTTTTTTAAAATTTTTATTTGGATAAGGTATTCGCAAGTATTACGCAAACTTTTTTACATATATAAAAAAGGGAAAAGGTTTTATATGTATAGATCTATATATATATTTATATATTCACAAGTACACACTGAGATGATATTAAAAGAAAAATAATTAAAATAAGAAAAAATAATAATAACAAAAAGGGGCATAACAAAGTAGGTAACAGTGGGAATAAAAAATATATAATTAGGCACTTAAATAGATATTTATGTGCAATTGTAATTCCACACTATTAAAATAATAGTTGTTAAAAAAATAGTAATAATAGTGGTTGAATAATAATTTCCATGTATCTCTTGTGGTCCATTTCTTTCTCGTCCAAAATATTGCGTGTAACCTTATGTAACTTCCATCGTAGGTGCTTGCATCCTAACATGTTCATATTTGCTCCTACCCACAGACACACTTCTCCAATCCCTGTGTATTTATTTACTTCATTTTATCATTTTTTCCCAAATCTTTTTCTTTACTTGTGTTAATTCCATGTTTTCCAGAAATAGAACATTAAACATTTGAACCAAGGGAGCTTACGTTAACACTATTACTACGTTGATGAGGAAAGCAGTATGAACCATTAGGAGAGTCAGTCTGCTCGCATTGGGTTATAAATTCAATCTATTTATTCCAAATTTGATAAAAGTTTTCTTTTTGAATTCCCAGTCATCTTTCCAAAATAATTTCATGCCAGTCTTCTAATATAGGTGATGTTGGATTTAGCCACTTTCTAGTGACTGATTTCTTACTTGCCGCGAAAAGGGCCCGCAGCAGCTTTATATCTTTCTTCTGTTCCAAAAACAATACATGCCCCAAATAGACAGTCTCCAAGTTCAATGCCAACTCACTTCCACGTAACACTGTGGTGGTGGGGGGAGAGAGGCAATAAAAACTTACCTTGTTCGGTTCCAAGGCTGTCAAGCCGAGGAGTGGTAGTGGGGTCAAGCTCCCATAGAACCATAGAAACTACAGCACAGAAACAGGCCCTTTGGCCCTTCTTGGCTGTGCCGAACCATTTTCTGCCTAGTCCCACTGACCTGCACACAGACCATATCCCTCCATACACCTCCCATCCATGTATCTGTCCAATTTATTCTTAAATGTTAAAAAAGAACCCGCATTTACCACCTCGTCTGGCAGCTCATTCCATACTCCCACCACTCTCTGTGTGAAGAAGCCCCCCCTAATGTTCCCTTTAAACTTTTCCCCCCTCACCCTTAACCCATGTCCTCTGGTTTTTTTCTCCCCTTGCCTCAGTGGAAAAAGCCTGCTTGCATTCACTCTATCTATACCCATCATAATTTTATATACCTCTATCAAATCTCCCCTCATTCTTCTACGCTCCAGGGAATAAACTCCTAACCTATTCAACCCTTCTCTGTAACTGAGTTTCTCAAGTCCCGGCAACATCCTTGTAAACCTTCTCTGCACTCTTTCAACCTTATTTATATCCTTCCTGTAATTTGGTGACCAAAACTGAACACAATACTCCAGATTCGGCCTCACCAATGCCTTATACAACCTCATCATAACATTCCAACTCTTATACTCAATACTTCGATTAATAAAGGCCAATTTACCAAAAGCTCTCTTTACGACCCTATCTACCTGTGACGACACTTTTAGGGAATTTTGTATCTGTATTCCCAGATCCCTCTGTTCCACTGCACTCCTCAGTGCCTTACCATTAACCCTGTATGTTCTACGTTGGTTTGTCCTTCCAACATGCAATACCTCACACTTGTCAGTATTAAACTCCATCTGCCATTTCTCAGCCCATTTTTCCAGCTGGTCCAAGTCCCTCAGCAGGCTCTGAAAACCTTCCTCACTGTCTACTACACCTCCAATCTTTGTATCATCAGCAAATTTGCTGATCCAATTTACCACATTATCATCCAGATCATTGATATAGATGACAAATAACAATGGACCCAGCACTGATCCCTAATGGCACACCACTAGTCACAGGCCTCCCACTGCCTAAAAGTGCTCCTCACGGCATGCCCCTCAAATAGCCTCTGACAACCAAGTCCAACTCCTGGCCTTCTCGTGTGGCTTAGCCTTTAAGCCCGGCGGAACTGTTTCTACTGACAGGAGAAGGGGCGAAGGCGGGTCCTGGTGCCTTAAGACCAGTGCTTCAGGTAGAAGGAGTTCGTCAGCCTGGGAAGGCAGTCTATCTAAGAGAGGGAAAACTCTGATTTCAAGCCTCTGCTGCCTTGCGGCCACACCCACTCATGGGAAAGGCTTCGGGAGTACAAAGTTTGTAAATCCTGAGGACAAATCCAGAGCTGGAGTCCTAAGGCAGTCCGATGTTGCCTTCAACCTCGTTCTGGTAACTCCTGCGACGACACTGGTGCTAAGCTGCATTGGCCCTTGCCCCTCCCTTGGACAACAATGGTGTTGTGGAGAGGGGAGACTTGTTGCATGGGCATCTGCCAGTCTTCCATACAACCTTGCCCAGGCCTGCGCCCTGGAACTTTCCAGGCGCAGATCCATGGTCTCGCAAGACTAACTAATGCGACTATTGTTAGGCTCATCCTGCAAGTGTCAAACTATACTTAGGTAAAAACTTCAACCATTTTTTTAGCATTGGGGAAAAAGGCAGGTGTAGTTCCTGACTACACTACAATCTCAAATCGTGAAGCAATTTTTCAATCTTGAAAACAAATACAAACAACTGACTTTTAGATGAAGAATAGGATAAACAAGACTTCTCAATCAGGTCCATTTTTATTGGTACAAATCAGGTGTCAGCAATGAGATGTAGTAAGTAAGTAAAGTAAAGGCATCCGTTAGTCTTGCGAGACCATGGATCTGCGCCTCGAAAGTCTTCACTCTCCAGGGCGCAGGCCTGGGTAAGGTTGTATGGAAGACCGGCAGTTGCCCATGCTGCAAGTCTCCCCTCTCCATGACACCGATGTTGTCCAAGGGAAGGGCATTTGTACCCATACAGCTTGGCACCAGTGTCGCCGCAGAGCACTGTGTGATTAAGTGCCTTGCTCAAGGACAGACACACTGCCTTGGCTGGTGTTCGAACTCACGACCTTCATTTCGCTAGTCGAATGCCTCAACCACTTGGCCACGTGCCCACAATGAGATGAGAAATCACCATACAAAGGGCTGTGAATCTTTGGAATCATCTACCGTAGAAGTTGTGGGTGTCCACGTTATTACTTGCCTTAGGAAAATAGGCAACATATTCAAGACACACTCCTAACCAAATAACTCCCTCTTCACCCCACTTCAAGATTTAAAAAAAGCTTGAGAACACATACCCCCAGGCTTAAGGAGAGCTATTCCACTGTTGCAAGACTGCTAAATAGATAGTGAACTCCTGCAGATAATGAGTACCAAGCTGAACCGTACTGAAATATGTATTTTAATTTTGTGTTTATATATTCTGTGTTTTTCACTTGTTTTTCTGTTGCTGTTTGTGCGATTTTTTTTGTGTATGGGAGGGATTTGATGTTTTCCTTTGAACGGGTCAGTTCCGTGGTTCTTCGTTGTTTTGTGCTGTCTGTGGGAAAGATGAATTTCAGGCTTGTATATTACATACATTGATAATAAATGTACTTTGAATCTTTGGCTTCTCATACTCTTCATCTCTCAAACTACCGCATCATGGCCCTTCCATTTTATTTGCCCACCTGCACTGCAATGTTCTTGTAGCTGCAAAACTGTATTCTGTTGTTCTTTACTACAACTTGGGTGTATTTATGCATGCAGTGATCTGTCTGGATGGCATACAGGATAGATCTTCAGAGACTTTGAGACCCATGTACTTGAAGCTGCTCATATTTTCTACTGCTGACCCTTCAATGACGACTGGTATGGGTTCCCCTTCGTGAATCCACAATCAGTTCCTTGGTCTTACTGACAGTGAGTGCCAAGTTGTTGTTGCAACACCACTCAACTATCTCAATCCTGTGTGCTTCCTCATCACCATCTGAGATTCTGCCAGCAATTGTCTCATCAGTAAATTTATGGACGGAGTACGAGTTGTGCCTAGCTACACAGTCATGAGTGTAGACAGAGTAGAGCAGAGGGCTAGGCATACATCCTTGAGATACTAAGAATCACAGTTTAAAATAAGAGGTCACCTAATTCTTAGATGTCCATGAGTTAGTCTGGGAGTATGACAGAATATTGAGTTCAGATTACTTTGAGATAAATTCACATTACTGAATAATAGAGCAGGCTCAACGGGCGAAGTGTCTTATTCCTGTTCTACATGTTACCATCTGACCCCAAATCCAACACACACACTTGGGTAGCTTCAGGCTCAGGGTAGGCACCAAGCTCTCCAGATCAAATCTTACAACACAGCACAATGTCAGACGATTATGGTTTGCAAAGATGTTACAGGCCCATGTTTGAACCTGTCACAAAGCTGGGTCAGGAGTATTGAAAGGTATGAGATGGGTACAGTAATTTTGTTTTAATCTAACCTCTGAAGAAAACTCTAAAGATATCCCTTACTTCATTTGTTGATTTTAACCATTTCTATAAACCTGAAATTAGAAATAGAAGTAACATACACGTTTCACCAAAAAGGACCAGGTGAATGATAAATGTTTCCAATCACCGACTTATGTACTGACAGAGTGTCTACAACCCAAGCATTCTTTTTAAGATCTGTATATTCATAGATCTGTATATTTTGCTTTTCCTCTTTTTACTCTCTTTCTACACAGCATGCTTTGTGAGGATGGATGATATACCACATTTGCTTAGTCAAAACTTCACCAACACATCTACTGCAAAGTGAAAGTACATTCCACCCAGAAACTCACTGCAGGGTAAATAATGGACACTAGCTCCATTAATCCATTACCCAGCTTCCACACACAATAATAATGCCAAAAGACTGCCTGGTCATATTCAGCTCTTCACACTCAAGAGTCAAACAAGGCTGATTTTGTTTCATTGTGGCTGTTACAAGAAAAGTGTGCCCAGGGTGCAAGAATATTTCCCAGATTTTTCAGCGTTTTCACCAGGCTAACCTTCATGTCTAACAATGCAGAGCAAAACCTCTAAAGTAGTTTGCTCCAATTGATTAATTTCTCTGCAGATGAACAACTTAACAATGTTATCACAAGTTAATGCTTCTAAGAAAAAAATTGCGGGATTCTTGCAGACTAGTGAGATTAATCACAACTAAGACCTGACAGTTGACAAGAAAGACAAAGGGAAGGGAGCGTTTTTACAGAACTATTGATCTGAAATGCATCATCTGAAATATGACAAAGCAGATATAATTGCAACTAAAATTAAACTTAAAGGAAAAATGTAGTGAGTTATGGAGCAAGTGGAGTGGAAAACAGAATTAAAGTGGTAATTTTTCCCAGAGAGCCAGCACATCCACAGCAAGGCCAATTATTCCTCCACCATCTGACCACCAGTAGTGGGATAATAAATGCTAGGAAATTGAGTAAATTGTCTGATGGAATTGAAAAGTGCCAACTTTTCCAATGGAATCAATGGAGAAGGAATATTTTTTGAAGGAATTTGTTCTAAGGAGACTGCAGGTGGTCAGAATACCATGACAGCTGTAAAGCAAAACAACAGAACCCAAACCAATACACAAGGAGAAAGACTTAATCATAAGCACCATGTGCATATCCACCTTTGACTGATCATGAGTGACCTTTTCACTCAGGATCACTTTCACGTACTCACCCTGCATCTGTTGACTCTCTTATTACAAAGTTCTATCAATCTTTCTCTTGGCTGAGTGACTGAGCCTCCACAAGCCCCTCAGGTAGAAAATTTCAATTCTTTCACATTCATCTGGATAAGCAAAAAGTTCTCTTCTTCATCCCATTTCTATATGGCCTATCCTTTATTAGGAGACCTTAACCTTGTGATTCTAGGCACTCATTCTAAGGATCAAGCCTTCTTTGTCAAGCACAGTAAAAACTTTATGCCTCAATAAGGTCATCTTTCATTCTTCCAAATGCTAGTTTGTAAAAAGCCCCATTTCCTTAATATTTCCTCTTACAATGACACTCTGATGTTTTTCGCCCTGTTGGTAAACCTTTGAGGCACTCCCTCTATCACAAGAGTATTTCACAATATTCCAGGTGCAGTCTAGTCAGAACAATTACATACTCGCACTAAGCCAGCTTTACTCTTGCACTCATATCATCTTGCAACATATTTTACACCTTACAAATCGTTTGTAAAGATCAATGCTTGCATTTTCAATTACTTTTAACAGACAACTAGGCCCCTCGAAACAGTAATACTTTCCAATGTTCCATCATTTAGCTAAAGATCCAGCTCTTCCATTTTTTTTTCTGACCAAAATGGAATATCTTATTCCAACCACAATGTCCTCACCCATATCCCGTAGCTAGTTCATACCCCCACCCCCAAAGTCCTGAATGCATTACACTGGTTCCCTTATCCAATTCACTGATACAGATGGTGTAAAGCAGGTGCCCAGCACCAACCCCTGGCATCCCACAGGCTCCCACACCAAAAAATGACCCATTTGAACCTGTTGTGTTCTGTCCATGAACCAATAATCCATACCAGTAAGGCTCCCAAGTTGAAAGTGTTTTAATTCTGTGGTACGACAAAAGTGATCTGACAAATCCACATATGAATATGTGAATTAAGAACAAGGCCACTCAACCCTTCGTATTTAAACAATGAGGCAAATTCGTTCTCCCCACCATCACATCAACTGGTTCACAGCCATCAATACTGCTGACATAAAATTTCAAAAAATAAACTTAATCAAACATGATTTTCCTAAAATAAATCCAAACTAACTCTGCTCAATTATATTATTAAAGTCAGGTTCCCCATGACCACTCCTTTCATAACCAGCCTACACTAAAAATCTTTTCTTTCCTCACCTAAAATAGCACATTTCATTTATCACTTTCCAACCTTTCGCAATCATTCCAAAATTTGATGAATTTTGAAAAGCAGCAACTAATGAATCTGCAGTCTCCACAAACACTTCTTTCATAACACTGGAATGCAGATTATTAGGTCCTGATGATTTATCAGGTTTCAGTCAATTAAATTTCTCCAATCCTTCCCCCCCCCCGCATTATTACTTTCTTTCACAACACTCTTGATCTGTCAATCTCCATTTCTAAGAGGTTTTTTTTAATATCTTATTTCGTGAAGACATACAAAACATTTCTTTAATACCTCTCCCATTTTCTTACTCCCAAACATCAATCCTCCTTTCTAATTCTGTTAGGAATCCACATTAACCTCAGCTATCACCACTGGTCTCATACTAATTAGGAAGTTTAAACCTATAAGCTAAAAGATATGCTTAATGCTAGAGACGTTCCACAGTGCAGCCTGTCCAC
Source organism: Mobula hypostoma (assembly GCF_963921235.1). NCBI lineage: Eukaryota > Metazoa > Chordata > Chondrichthyes > Myliobatiformes > Myliobatidae > Mobula > Mobula hypostoma. The sequence continues at coordinate 6,954,447 of NC_086125.1, read as the reverse complement.
GATGTTTCTCTGGAAGCCTAGCAACACTGATCTTCTATTGCTCTGATGGCATTTGAGATTGAGAGAGAAATAAAGTGGGATTAGTATAAAATAGTGTAAATGGGTGCTTAAGAGTTAGGATGGATTTAGTCATCTGAAGAATTTCTGTGCTCCAGACTGAATCTATGATTCATGTAAATTGTCCCCAGTGAGTTACAGAGAGAAACAGTGCAAGGTTCACAAAAATGATCCTGGGATTGAAAAGCTTGCCAATATGATGAATAGTGATGGCTCTGGACCTTTACTCACTGGAATTCAGAAGAATGGCTTCATTGAAACTTATCAAATGTTGAGGGCCTCAATAGAGTAGATGTGGAGAGGATGCTTCCTTTGGTGGGGGAGTCTAAGACCAGAGGACACAACCTCAGAATGGGAGGGGGCGTCCTTTTAGAACAGAGATGAAGAGGAATTTCTTTAGCCAGAGAGTGGTCAAGCTGTGGAATATGTTGTCACAGGCAGCTGTGGAGGCCAAGCCCTTACATATATTTAAGGCAGAGGTTGACAGATTCTTGATTAGTCAGGGCATGAAGGGATAAAGGGAGAAGGCAGAAGTCTGTGGCTGAGGGGGAAACACATCAGCCATAATTAAATGGCAGAGTAGACTCAATGGGCCAATTGGCCTAATTCTGCTCTTATACCTTGTGCTCTTTGTGGTCTAACATTTCTCTTACCATTACAGTTCCCTCAAAACAGACCTATAAAAAAAATCCTTCAATTGAGCTTTTGAATTAGGTCATTATCGCATCCTTCATTAAATAGTTAAATTTAGAACCCAAATAACAAAAATCAGATGAGACTAGAATATGAATGATAATGGAACCTTCAAAGTGACTGCTAACCAGCCATTCAAACTTATTATACATTCAGAATTAGTACGTATTACCCAACACCCATATATTTGGGTCACTACCAACCATAAGCATGTCTCTAACCCCAGAATTACTAAAATAAAAGGACAAAAGGCTGTAGGCATTCATCAGGATTAGTTGCTGAGACGGGGAGGGTTGCAGAGAGAATAAGAGACATAGAACACAGCAAGGTCATTTATGTAGAGAAAAAAAAATCTGAAGTTAATATTTCAGGTGGATATACCAGCATCAGATCTGGTCAGTTCTGAAACAAATACGAAAGGCTGATTATCTGAAAATTGTTGACTTCAACATCAAGGTCTTAGGACTGCAATGTGTCTCGATGGAATACTATGGTCTGGTATCGGAAGAGGCTCCTATTCATCTGCATACCTCCTCTTGAAACTGATCTACTGGGGAATTATTTTATTTACTGCATTCAAATAGACTCCAACCAACAAAATCATATGACTAATCCAAAATATATCGTCGAATTATCAGTTCTGAAAGCCACAACACAAGTGTTGTGCAAAATGGAAACACGTCATAAAACCTAAAGCATATTGCTGAGGCTTCCTGTCTATTGGTAAACAAGACATTTTCAAAGAATTTAGGACATCCTCTAACTGCTAGATTCCAAGTTCCTGACAGTTTATCCAGTTTACACTCTTTTCACTTGTCTAATGTCCAAGCACAAACCATCCTCCTTTCAATACAATCATTATTGTTTTCTACTCAATTTCTGGCAAGAATATCAAAATTATTGACCCCTTAGCCACAACCTGCAGGCTTTTAAGTAGTACAATGCCAACTAACCACTTGAGCATTTTTATTATACTCTTCTCACTGTGATTGATAGTGATCACAACTGTATCTTTATCTCCTTTACCATGGTGCTGGAGAGGGATAGGAGCAGACAATTTGGGAAAATATTTAATTGGAATGGGGGAAATATAATGCTATTAGGCAGGAACTTGGGAACATAAACTGGGAGCAGATGTTCTCGGGAAATGCACGGCAGAAATGCGGCAAATGTTCAGGGAGCATTTGCATGGCGTTCTGCATAGGTATGTTCCACTGAGGCACAGAGAGGATGGGAGGGTAAAAGAATCATGGTGTACAAAGGATGTAGAAAATCTAGTTAAGAAGAAAAGAAAAACTTATGGAAAGTTCAAGAAACTAGGTACTGTTAGACTTCTAGAAAATTGGCGGGAGGAGAGAGAGCAGCGCACCGCACGTGCGCAGCCCTCCGGTGAAAAATGATATTGTATCCGTTAAATGGGGGCCGTGGACAATTCTGAATTGATGGAGACAGACGTGAAAGCACAGAGGAACACCTGGAAAAATTTCTGAAACGCTCATTCGCTGCTGTCGTTACTGCGCGGTCCGGAATCTTCCGGAGGGAAGGCCTCAAAATCCCCGGCTTTGCCTGCTGTTGGCGACTGAGATTGAGGTCGAATCGTTCGGATAGAGATGGCGCTCAGTACTCGGTGTCGGAGAGCTGATTCGGAGGCTCGAAGTTTTCGGATGACTCAGAGATGGATTGTGGTCGGGCATGGCAGGGAGAGTTTTTCTTCCTTCTCCCGTCAGTGTGAGATGTGGGACACTTGAGAGACTTTGAACTTTTTTACTGTGCTCATGGACTTCTTCATCAAGTTATGGTATTGTTGCACTGTTGTAACTATATGTTATAATTATGTGGTTTTGTTAGTTTTTTCAGTCTTGGTCTGTCCTGTGTTTTGTGATATCACACCGGAGGAAATATTGTATCATTTCTTAATGCATGCATTACTAAATGACAATAAAAGAGGACTGCTGTCTTCATAACCTAAATTACAAGGGCGCTAAGAAGGAGTTCAAGAATGAAATTAGGAGAGCTAGAAGGTGCCAGGAGAAGGCCTTGGCGAACAGTAAGTCACCAGGACTGGATGAGATATACCCCAGGCTACTGTGGGAAGCAAGCGAGGAGACTGCTAAGCCTCTTTGCATCATCAATAAGGACAGGAGAGGTTCCAGAGGATTGGAAGGTCGCAAACATTGTTCCCTTGTTCTAGAAAGGGAGTAGAGATAACCCAGGAAATTGTAGAACAGTGAGTCTGACTTCAGTGGTGGGCAAGTTGTTGGAGAAGATCCTGAGAGGCAGGATTTATGAGCATTTGGAGAGACATAATCTGATTAAGGATGGTCAGCATGGCTTTGTCAAGGGCAGGTCATGCCTTACGAACCTGATGAATTATTTGAAGATGTAACTAAACACATTGATGACGGTAGAGCAGTGGATGTAGTGTATATGGATTTCAGTAAGGCACTTGATAAGGTTCCCCATACAAGTATCAATCAGAAAGTAAGGAGGCATGGGATCCAATGGCACCTTGCTTTGTAGCTCCAGAATTGGCTTACCCACAGAAGGCAAAGGGTGGTTGTAGATGATTAGTATTCTGCATGGAGGACAGTAATCAGTGGAGTTCCGCGGGGATCAGCTCTGGGACCCCTCCTCTTTGTGATTTTTATAAATGACCTGGAAGAGGAAGTAGAAGGGTGGGTTAGTAAGTTTGCTGATGACACAGAAGTTGAGGGGGTTGTGGATAGTCTGGAGGGTTGTCAGATGTTACAGTGTGACATTGATAGGATGCAGAACTGGGCTGAGAAGTGGCAGATGGAGTTCAAGCTAGATAAGTGTGAAGTGGTTCATTTTGGTAGGTCAAATTTGAAGACAGAGCACAATATTAATGGTAAGACTCTTGGCAGTGTGGAGGATCAGCGAGATCTTGGCGTCCATGTCCACAGGACACTCAAAGCTGCCATGCAGGTTGACAGTGTTGTTAAGAAGGCATACGTGTATTGGCCTTCATCAATCATGGGATTGAGTTTAAGAGCTGTGAGGTAATATTACAGCTATACAAGACCCCACTTAGAATACTGTGTTCAAATCTGGTCACATTACAGGGAGGATGTGGATACTATACAGAGAGTGCAGAGGAAATTTACAAGGGTGTTGCCTGGATTGGAGAGCATGCATTATGAGAATATGTTGAGTGAACTTGGCTTTTTCTCCTTGGAATGATAGAGGATGAAAGGTGATCTGTTAAAGGTGTATAAGATGATGACAGGCATTGATCATGTGGATAGTCAGAGGCTTTTTCCCAGGGCTGAAATGGCTAACACAAGACAGCATAACTTTAAGGTGCTTGGAAGTAGGTACAGAGGGGATGTCAGAGGTAAGTTTTTCACACAGAGAATACTGGGTGCATGGAATGCACTGCCAGCAATGGTGGTAGAGGCAGATACAATAGGTTGTTTTAAGAGACTCTTAGATAGGTACATGGAGGTTAGAAAAATAGAGGGCTATGCAGTAGGGAAACTCTAGGCAGTTTCTAGAGTAGGTTACATGGTCGGCACAACATTGTGGGACGAAGGGCCTGTAATGTGCTATAGATTTCTATCTTTCTATTGTTACATCATTTTATACAGTTATGCAATGTACGTGGTGCTTCTGGCAAGCCTTACATCTTCTGCACGACTTGAGAAGGTGATGAGCTGCCTTCTAGAAGCACTGAAAACCTGGATTAGAGTGCATGTGCTATAATGAAAGGTTGGACCAACTTGGGGTATCTCTGGAGCAGCAGAGGCTGATGGGAGATCTGATAGAAGTTTACAAGTAAATGAGGGGCATAGAAAGAGTAGATAGGGAGTATCTTTTTCCCAGGGTTGAGATACCTAATACCACAGGGCATGCATTTAAGGTGAGGGTGTTAAATTTAAAGATGTGAAGGGCAATTTTTTTTAAAACAGAGAGTGGTGGGTGCCTGGAATGTGCTGCCTGGGGTGGTGGTATAGACCTTACAAACCTTGAAGCGACATTACAAACCTTTAAGAGACATTTATAGAGAGGTACATAAGTGTAAGGAAATGGAAGGATATGGACATTACGTAAGCAAAAGGGATTAGTTTAGTTGGCCATTTAATTACTGATTTAATTGGTTTGGCACAACACTGCAGGCCAAAGGTCCTGTTCCTGTGCTATACTGCTCTATTTTCTATGTTGATGAAAATATAACTTTTCACTTTGATACAGTCATGATAAAGGAACAACAAAGTATTTCCAAGAGAGAAAAGTCATTAATTGTAGGGGGGAATTGCATTTCCACGCATCTGCTGTCCTTTACTCTTCTAGATGGGAGAAAGCAAAAGCCGGAAGAGTTGTTCAAGATACTTTGTGAGTTGCTGCATTTATTCTGCACAGTGATTGGAAAGCAATGTACTAGAAGATGTAGAATTTCTTGGCTGATGTTAAAACTGCTCTCAGCTAGACAAACAGAGCATCATACTCCTGACTCATGCCTTCAAGATAATGGAACAACTTTGGAATCAGATTTTTAAAAACTAGGTACAGAATAGCAAATTCCTAAGTCATGCTTATAGCCATAGAATTTCTGATTTTGTTTAATTTCTAGTCTATGGTGATGCATCCTCCAACATCAAACAATAGTCGTGCACTTAAATGTCATCTTAGAATTGCTGAAGATGGCCACTTCCTGGCAAGTCTAATAAAAATTTTACTTATCACTTCACTAGTTACTGCCTGTTATGCCACTGGCATTTAGGGCAGCAATGAAGGTCTTCCATCTTCTCTATCGTACCCTAGGTGTGGTTCAGGGTCCTCATTTCTGCCTCTGTGGTACGGCACCAAGTTGTCTTTGGTCTACATTTCCCCTGCACTTCAGGGCTCCAACGAGGTGCTGTCCTGATGATGGAGCTGGGTTCTCTTTTCATTACGTGCCCAATCCATCTCCAATGTTCCTTTATGATGATTGTGACCATATCCTCTTGGTGACACTGAAGAAGTAAGGTGTGGTTGGAGATCTTTCTTGGCCAGAAAATACAGAGGTTCATGGTGTGGAATGGCAACAACATGGCAAGATCATTCTGTCATGCACCAGCATTCTGACCCGTTCTTATCACTTCATAGTCCACGCACAAATGCTGGCAGTAGAGAAAATTTGCCTTAATTCCCATTTACTTTTCAATGCCAACTATAGTCACCCCTCACCTCACTTGTCTATCTATGTTGGACCAAGATTTATAAGAGCTGAGGCCAAGTAGTCCTGTTGAAATCCAAACTGAAATCAATGATCAGTCACTGGCAGGCAAGTACGACTTGATAACTGTCAACACCTTACATCATTTTGTTATTGAGAATAGCTGATGCAGCAGTTTTCAGCCTGATTAACTTCATTTTGATTTTTTTTTGCAGACAGTTTAACCTGGGTAATTTTCCACTTTTAACTTGTGCTATGGTTGACCTGAAGCAACTTTGATAAGAGTGTCCTGGAGCAGGCATCCTTATCACTGTATATAGATTATCAAGGCCCAATAATCCAAATAAGAATCAAATTTATTGTCACTGACATTGATCATGAAATATGTTGTTTGTAGCAGCCATATCGCGCAAGTATAGCAAAGTACTTACTACAAGTTACTATCAATCAATAAATCAATAAATAGTGCAAAAGAGGAATAGTGAAGTAGTGTTCATGGATTGTTCAAAAACTGGATGGCAGAGATAATGCTCCTAAAATGTTCAGTGTAGATGTTCAGGATCCTGTACCTCCTCCCTGATGGTAGTAACGAGAAGAGGACATGTCACAAATGTTGAGGGCCCTTAGTGATAGACACCACCTTCTTGGGGCACTGCCTTTCAAAGATACCCTTGGGGGGGTGGGGGGGTATGCCCATGACGGAGCAGGCTGAGTCAACAATCTGAATCTACAATGAAGCCTCTTATAATCTCATATATTGATGAGTCCAGACCAGCCAGGGATGCAACCAGTTCAAGTTTATTATCATTCATCCATACACATGCGTACTGCTAAATGAGACAATATTCCTCCGGACGAAGGTGCACAGTACATAAAACTCATGCACATAATACAAAGTAATATTACCACAAATAAATGAACAATAAGGTGCATATACAATACAAACTAAAAAGTAAACAGTTCAATGCCACAAGCGATTCATGTGTTGAGACCTGAGTGATGGTAGGGAGTTCAGCAGACAAAATGCTCTCCATGGTACATCTGTAGAAATTACTAGAGTCTTCGGTGACGTATGAACCTTTTCAAACTCCCAATGAAGTACAGCCACTGGCATGAATCAATATGGTGGGCCCAGGATAGATCCTTTGAGACGTTGACAGCCAGGAACTTGAAAACGTTCACCCTTTAATGAGGCCTCCTAACTTCCTCTTCCTGAAAGTCCACTATCAATGGCTTGGCCTTACTGACATTGAGTGCAAGGTTGCTATTGTGGCACTACTCGACCAGCATATTTATTTTGCTCCAGTACACCTACTCATCGCTAACTGAGATTCTGCCAACAACAGGCGTGTCACTGGCAAATTTATATATGCCATTTAGAGCTGTGATTACCCACATCACCATGAGTGTAGACAGCACAGATCAGTGGGCCTCTCAATGATGCCCAATGGGTTTTGCAAGGACGATTTGGTTTAACATTTCTCAGCAGCAGATTCCACTCTTTCAGCCCTCTGTGTAAATAAGTTGTTCCTGAATTCTCTGCAAATGTATTAGCAAATTTCTTATAATTTATAGTCTCATGTGTTGGATTCACTCACACATTTCCCATGTCAGCATTACCTATTCCCTTCATAGTTTTCCAAGAGCTCCACAAGTTCTTAACCTTCTTCACTCTAGCAAAAGATTACCATCTGTTTAATTGTTCCATAATCTCTCCACTGCCTTACCTTTCTTCGGTAACGCTTCCCTCAAACTCGCTACACTAAGATTTTGGTCATCTATCCCAGTGTAATTTGTATGTACTTTTAGTGCTTTTAATTACACTTCTTTTAAAAAACTCATTTACGGGAATTTTCACATTCCCATCAATAAATGCTGTGGCTAAGGCACTGAGCCAACTTCCTGAATTACTACAATATGGAATATACTTCAACGCGGTGATTTAGAGGCAACTGTGCAGCTGGCAGGGTCATTTCAACTGCACCAGGAATCTGGAGCAGAGAAAAGGGAACATTTTCTCACCCACAGAGCATGTGTAAGAATCAGAGAGGTTTTAAGGACAATCTGCTAGTTTTACTGTTCTTGTTCGTTGTTCTTGTTACAACTAAGTTTTTAGTTTACTGTGTGTAATAGTATAATTATTTATCTGGATTTAATTGCTCAGCTGCTTTGGTAGTACTTAAACTCACTTCTCTTAATTTTTAGACCAGACCTTTCGATGACCGGTTCTGTAATTTAATCAATGAAACAATTCATGATATTTTTCCTACATTAAATACAATATACAAATGGAAATTAATGGTAATGGTGCGCATGCCTTTTCTTGATCGTCATAACCTCAATTCTACTTTCATAAAAGTGCCATCAACATTTACTTTGGAATGTTTCTATATCGTCTTCACAGGAAACCAGAATTGTGTTGTCCTAAAGGCACCCATGGCAGATGCTTTTCAAACATGAAAAAGCCAACAAACCATGTTAAAGAACACATTTTCAAGGACAATATACAGGGCTTCATGGCTTATTTCTGTCCTGGAACTCGTCCATGTCTGTTGAGATGCATTAAGAAGCTTGGAAACTTGCTTGGGTATGTTAGCCTTCTGCAAGTTAGATCTGGGAGGATCTAACCTGGACCCAACGTATTGACGCAGCTACATTTCATTAGGCTGTTGAAAGAAGGCCCCTGCACTTGAGTGATATCTATCTATCTATCTCTCTCTCTCTCTCCCTCCCTCTCTCTCTCTCACTCTCAATGGTGAGTGAAAGTCTGTCTGATCCTTGTGTCGGGGAACTCTGACGCCGGCAGGTTGTAACATCAAAACAGCAAGCGGTTGCTCGCCCCTTTTGCTGTTGCAGGAGTGATCTCTCTCTCTCTCTCTCTCTCCCCCCCCTCCCCCCCCCCACTAGTGAGAAAGGGAGCCGGTCTCAGTTTTTTTTCTCTCTTTCTCTCTCTCTCCCCCTCTCCGCCTTACTAGTGAGAAAGGGAGCCGGTCTCAGATAGTGAAGTGTTGGGATGTACAGTAGTTTCTGAAGGGCTCTAGATCAAGGTCTCCAAGGTCTTTGCTATTGCTGCATGGTGACTGTGGAGGTGTTGATACTTTTGCTGGAGCAAATGGGGAGGGGAGAGAAGGGGGAGAGTTGATGCTTTTGCTGCTGCTTGTGCATGGGAGGTGGAGTGGGAGAACTTTGGGGTTCTAATGTTTTTTTTATCATTTACTCCTTGGGTTTTTTTTTTGTTTCATGGATGTCTGTGAAGAGTAAGAATTTCAGATTGTATACTGTATACATTCTCTGATATTAAATTGAAACATTGATTGAGTTTGAGAAGATTTGGTATCACCTAAAACACACTTAAATATCTACAGTCTTACCATGGAGAGCATTCTAAATGGCTGCATCATCAACTGGTATAGAGCAGGGGAGGGGGTGGCAGCCCCTGCACAGGATCACAGCAAGTTGCAGAGAATTGTAAACTTAGTCAGCTCCATGGTGGGCACTAGCCTCTGTAGTATTCACGACACCTTCGGAGTGATGCCTCAAAAAACAAAATGCGGCGTCCAACATTGAGGACGCCCGTCACCCAGGTCATGCCACCATCAGGAAGGAGGTACAGAAGCCTGAAGGCACACACTCAACGATTCAGGAACAGTTATTTTTTCCCCCCTCTGCCATCTGATTTCTGAATGGACATTGAACCCACGAACAGTATCTCACTACTTTTTTACTCATTTAACCATTTATATATACTTACTGTAATCCACATTTTTTCTATTATCTATTGCATTGTACTGCTGCCACAAAGACAACAGGTTTCATGACATATGCCGGTAATATTAAACCCAATCTTGATTCTGACAATATGCTGAAGTTCTGCCAAAGTTTAAGCAACATTTTCAATTTGCAAGGTAGTGCATTCATTTTACCTGCAGAACATCACCATTAGGTACATTATTAAAAGCAGGCCCCATCAAACTATTCAGATTAAGCAACACTGCTCCAACTACAGGGAGTTCTTACAATATTTGGGCCATCATATCATCATCAATCTCTACCCAGCAATATGTGGCTGACTAAACCGCTGACTGCTAAATGTAAAATTGCTACTGTATTTGCTTTCAAAGCAGAAGAATTCAAAGTTACTCCTGAGGATGTCATAATAAATCAAGGGCTTTGGCGTTTTGCAGAAAATGCACTTGGCCAGGCAGTCAGGGTAATATTAAAAAATTGACAGCATGCTGAAAGAGGGTGGCTACACTGTGTAATGTAAAATGCTGAGCAAAATCTCAAGAGGGCTCACAGTTGTGACCACTGCATATTAATTTTCTGATAATATTGTTTTAGAAACAGACCATTAGACATAGGAGCAGAATTAGACTATTCGGGACATTGGGTCTGCTCTGCCATTCTATCACAGCTGATTTACTATTCTCAATCCTATTCCATGGGCCTTCTTCCTGATTAATCAGGAACCTAAGATTCTCCATTTTAAATATACCCAACGACTGACCTCCACAACCATCCATGGCAATAAACTCCATAGATTCACCACCCTCTCGCAAAAGAAATTCCTCATCTGTTTTAAAGGGACATCCATGTATTCTAAGGCTGTGCCCTCTGATCCCAGACCCTCCCAGAATAGGGAACATCCTCTCCACATCCACTCTATCTAGGCCTTTCAAAGTTGGATAGGTAACATGCCTGAACGACTGGTGTCCTGTTGCACTCACCTCAATAATAAGCAAATGGGTTGAGAGGCTAGCCAAAGATTACATCTGAAGCTTGCTACCACCCAAACTGGACCCCCTACAATTTGCCTACTGACACAACCGATTGACAGATGACGCAATAGCCACTACTCTACATACCGTATCCTTACGCATCTGGAGAAGAAGGAGCTTACGTAGGAATGAAAGGGTTACCATATGAGGAACGTCTGGCAGCTCTTGGGCTGTATTCCTTGGAGTTCAGGAGAATGGGGGGGGATCTCATAGAAACATTCCGAATGTTAAAAGGCTTGAACAAATTAGATACGGCAAAGTTATTTCCCATGGTAGGGGATTCTAGGACAAGAGGGCACGACTTCAGGATTGAAGGACGTCCATTTAGAACGGAGATGCAGAGAAATTACTTTAGTCAGAGGTTGGTAAATCTGTGGAATTTGTTGCCACAAGCGACTGTGGAGGCCTAGTCACTGGGTGTATTTAAGGCAGAGATAGATAGGTTCTTAATTAGCCAGGGCATCAAAGGGTATGGGGTGAAGGCAGGGGAGTAGGGATGACTGGAAGAATTGGATCAGCCCATGATTGAATGGCGGAGCAGACTCGATGGGCCGAATGGCCTGCTTCTGCTCCTATATCTTATGGTCTTATGTGAGAATGCTGTTCTTGGACTACAGTTCAGCATTCAACACCATAGTTCCATCCAGACTCAACAAGAAGCTCAGAGACCTCGGCCTTGACTCTGACTTGTGCAGCTGGATCCTGGGCTTCCTGTCAGATTGCCAGCAGGTTGTAAGAGTGGGTTCCCTCATCTCCAACCCTCTGACTCTCAATACAGGAGCTCCTCAGGGCTACGTACTGAGTCCCCTCCTTTACTCCCTGTATACCCATGACTGTATCGCAACACACAGCTCCAAACTGCTAATTAAATTTGCCAACACTACATTGGCCTTATCTCAAACAATAATGAGGTGGCCTACAGGGGAGAAGTCATCTCTCTGACACAATGGTGTCAAGAAAACAATCTCTCCCTCAATGTCGCAATAACAAAGGAGCTAGTTGTGGATTACAGGAGGAATGGAGACGGGCTAACCCCTATTGACATCAATGGATGTGGGGTTGAGAGGGTAAACAGCTTCAAGTTCCTCGGCATCCAAATCACCGAGGACCTCACGTGGTCTGTACACACCAGCTGTATTGTGAAAAAGGCATAAGAGCCTCTTTCACCTCAGACGGTTCAGGAAGTTTGGTATGGGCCCCCAAATCCTAAGGACTTGCTACTGGGCACAATTGAGAGCATCCTAACTGGTATGAGAACTGTACCTCCCTTAATTGCAGGACTCTGCAGAGAGTGGTGCGGACAGCCCAGCACATCTGTAGTTGTGAACTTCCCATGATTCAGGACATTTACAAGGACAGGTATATAAAAAGGGCCCATAGGGTCATTGGGGACCCAAGTAATCCCAAGCACAATCTATTCCAGTTGCTACCATCCGGGAATAATAATTATTATCTCCCTCTCCCTCTCCCCCCCCCCCCATATGGTGGGGTCCAAGATGGCTGGGGGAAGTTCTGTTGCAGTGAATGGCCAGACCAAGCTTCGATGCAAGGGATGCCCTTTCCTCGCTTCACAGCTCGTGTTTGCTAGATGGCTGTTGACCCTATAAGGGGGTTCATCCGCCCTTTGACAGGTCTTCTTTTTCGTCCTGCAGGGTGTCTAGCCACCCTGCTCACCAGGCAAGCCTGGTGGGGGAGCCGGTTTAGCTGCCGACCACCCGACCATGCGACAGGTAGTATTGGGTTACATGGTACCAGTAGCACTCAGACCAGTGACCTGACAAGTGGTACCGCAGCATAAAAGCCAGGACCAACAGGTTCCAGGTCAGCTTCTTCCACCAGGCCATCAGACTGATGAACTCACGCTGATTTGAGTGTACTCTATATTACATTGACTGTCTATTTATTATAAATTACTATGATTGCACATGGCATATTTAGATGGAGACGTAACAAAGATTTTTACTCCTCACTACAATGAGTTTAGAAGGATAATGGCCAGAGCCATTAAATGTTCTTCATATGTTAACCCTTTTATTCTCAGGGTCATTCTCATGAACCCACTCTGGCCTCTCTCCAATGTCAGCACATCCCTTCTTAGATGAAGTGCCCAAAACTGCTCACGATACCCCAAGTGAATTGAGGCAGGTACAATAGTATCATTCAGCAGCAAATGAAGGGGGGGGGTCGATGCTTTTACTGCTGTTTGTGCAAAGGGAGGGGGGAGACTTTGTTGTTCCTTTCATTCTATACAGTCTCTTTGTTTAGTGGATGTCTGTGGAAAGGATGAATTTTAGGTTTTGTACTGTATACTTCGAGCAGCTGGTACAAGTCACTGCACTCGGAGGGACTGAGGGGTCGCTGGTTCAAGTCGCTGCCGGGGGGCTGCTGGGTGTCGATGCTCTTGAAGATATTACCGAAATTCTGAAGTTTATGGCTTGGACTGTAGTTCAAACAAACTGCAGTTCATATTGGACTCTTTCAGTTCTATGTTCTTTTTGTGTCCTTGCCCATTCTTTTTTGTTGTGGATTGGTGGGCTGGGGGTTTGGGCGATCTGTAAGTTTTTGTGTGAGGGAAGGGTTAGGGGTGGTTGGAGTTTGCTGTTTTTGTTTCTTTTTCTTTACATGTGGGGGGGGTGATTGATGTTTTTCTTTCAATTACTTATATGGTTTTCTGTAGTCTATAGCTATCTGGAGACAAGAAGTTTCAGATTTGTATTCAGCATACATACTTTGATTGTAAAAAGAACCTTTAAACATACTCTGATATTAAATGTCGTAATGTACTTTGAAACCTTTGAATGGGTACATGCAAGAACAGGGTTTAATGGGATCTGGGCGGAATGCAGAAGATTGGAGCTAGCTGGGTGGGCACTGGATTCGTTGGGCTGAAGGGCTTGTATCTCTGCTGTATAGCTCTATGATTAGGAACTGAGCTATGACCAGTGGCCCAGTTTCTCAACAGGAAGCCACACAGATCATTTACACGCACCCATAGCTGGTTAATTACAGAGGGATTCAGTGATCTCTGAGTATGCATGACATAACCACAAACAAGAACACGGTGAAATAAAGAGCACTGCAGTGTCAACAGAGAGAAAAAAAAACACCAATGCAAATAGATAGTAAGTTCAGCTGGAAAACAATCACTTAAATTGCCCGAGGTCTTCCTTGCACTATCTTTCCATTATTTTTGTTTTCCAGTTATTCACTGGTATGACGTAGCAGGGGTTGTTTCAAGTCCAATATCCTTAATCTCTTCCAGTTCTACCCTCAGCCAGCTCATCAACACAGTTTCTTTATTTATTCCTCCTCATCTTAATAGCTTTTCCATACAAAATGGATTTCAGTGCGCAGATGCCGTTCACCTCTTCCCGTCAGCAAGCAAATTCTCCTGTAGCACAACTAACATCTCCAATTGCAGACATCAGTGAAGGGATGACAGCCTCCAGAGATTCCTGACAGCCTGCCAAGCCACTTCCTTCCAGGTACTCCACAGGAATTGCTGGAAGCAGAAAAGACAAGCATAGCAAGAGTAGAGTCCAGTACATGAGTGGGGGATTTTTACTGAAAGGTTAAGATTTGAAGGTCAAGCACAACTCGATCAAAATGAAAGAGAAACCTGTGATTAAACCATAACAAGCTTGGGGATTTCTGCCTGTTGAAGATAGAATCATGGAGTGGGTTATGGTGGTAGAAGAAAGTGGTTGGGTGAAAGCTGGCCAGAGTTTTAGAGGTTCAAGGAGTATTTATCAGAGGGTTGAAAATTGTGTTAGTTTATCACAGCAGATGGGGTGAATTCCACATTTGTAATTTGGAAGAAAGCTCAGAACACTTGAGAAAATAAAGGAAGCAAGAACAGCTGTGACAAAATGGAGTACAAAGAGACTGGCTGCCCATTTGACAACAAATTACAAAACATTTAGAAATTAGAGAATGGGAACAGGTTAACCAGCTTAAATACTGAATGCCTGCAAGAAAACAAATCTCAAAATTTCAAGATTGCACATGGTGACATAAATGTACTTTGATAATAAATTTAATTTAAACATAATACTGCCAACTCTCTATCTCAATCTCATCTTCACAGCTGACCAGCAGTTGGGGATCATCTATTGTATCCAGTGCTCCCAAAGTGGCCTCCTCTACACTGGTGAGACCCGACGTAAATTAGGGGACCGTTTTGTCAAGCACATCCGTTCCATCCACCCAAAGCAGAATTTTCCAGTGGCCAACCATTCTAATTCCTATCCCCATTCCCATTCTGACACATCAGTCCATGGCCTCCTCTTTTATCACGATGAGTCCGCCCTCAAGCTGGAGGAGAAACACCTCATATTCCTCCTGGGTACCCCAACCTGATGGTGTGAACATCGATGTCTGCTTCTAGTAATTTTTTCCCTCCTCCTTTCCTCTTCTTATATTCCCCGCTCCAACCTCTTACTTTTTCTCACCTGCCTATTAAATCCACCTACTGCCCCCTCCTTCCCCTCCCCCCACCATTTTATTCTGACGTCTTCCCCTTACTTTCCAATCCTGGTGAAGGGTCTCAGCCCAAAACATCAAATGTTTATTCATTTCCACAGATGCTGCCTGATCTGAGTTCCTCTAGCAGTTTTATGCATGTTGCTCTGGATTTTCCTCATCTGGAGAATCTCCTGTGTTTTTGATTTGCAGCTAAAATCAAGCTGTGTTTTGAATGTCTCCATGAAATTTCCAAGCACCCAAAAGATCAGTTACTTCACTGCTAAGGGGAGAAGTACTACAGAGGGAAAACTAATATTGAGCCAAAGACAGCAGCAAAGAATACTCCAACATCATGCCAACTTTTCATTGGCAACATGGGACTTACAAAGCAATACACACAAAATGCTGGAGGAACTCAACAGGTCAGGCAACATCCACTGAAATTAACAAATTGATGTTTCAGGCCAACTTGTGGTTACGAAGGTGCTACTGAACACTTGCAAGCTTTCTGGTAGTTAACAAGATAAGAAATCTGACTAAAAACATCACTAAAAAATATCTTTTCTGGAGCAATTTGTGCTAAATTATCGCCACAAACAGTGAAGGGGCAAGCAAGTTTGAGGGATGAGCTGAGATTGCTTGTTGCAGATGGAGTTCTGATACCCACACAACTGGTCCTGGTGTGAAGTTAGATTGCTCTGGGTGCTGAGAGAAGTCAGGGCCTGGGCAGAGTGCTTCAGTACCCATACAAATAGCCCAAGTGCAAGGTTAGATTACTCTGGGAGCCAAGGTGACTTGAAGAGCTTGAGAGCAGCTTCGGGCTGGGTGGCGAAATCTGGACCCGGAGCGAGTCGCTGGACGGCATGGTCTAGGCCCAGGTTCCTAGTGTGAGGTATGATTCGCTGTTTAGACAATTTAAACACCAGACCAGATTGAAGGCAAGAACCAATTTCTCTCCTTCTCCATGATGGTCACTCCTCTCTCTATGATGCTGAGTCTATGAATACTGCCCTGGCTGTGTGCTCCATGTCCACTAATATAATCAACTGATAAGTGAGGCTCTGGTCCTACTCCGGGCTGTGGATCTGAAGACTCAATTTTGGTTCAGAATGTTGTTGTTCACTTTAATTATTTGTATGATCTGTATTTTTTTCTTCCTCTTGCACATCAAGTGTTGGTCTTTTATTTTTATTCTTTTTTTTTATTTAATTGGGTTATTTTGGGTCTCTTGCTTTGTGGCAAGCAAATCTCAAGGTTGTATAATTTATACGTTCTTTGATAATAAATGTCCTTGAACCAAGATCCTTCTTCAAGCCTGGAAAGAAAGGGGGAAGAAGGCAGAATAAAAAGGTGGTGGGGGTGGGGAAGGGGGAGGAAATTAGCCATAAGGTGATAGGTGAAACCAAGTGAGTAGGAAAGGTAAAGGGCTGGAGAAGAATGAATCTGATAGGAGAGGAGAGTGGACCATGGGAGAAAGGAAAGGAGGACAGGCACAGCACCAGGGGGAGGTGACAGGTAGGTGGAAAGAGGCACGACGCCAGAGTGGGAAATACCAAAGAGGGAGGGACAGGTAATTTTTTTTTCACCAAAAGGGGAAATTGATGTACATGCCATTAGGATGGAGGTTAACCAAACAGAATACAAGTTGCTGTTCCTCCACCCTGAGGGTGACCTCATCGTGGCACAAAAAGCAGCCATAGACTGACATATCGGAACAGGAATGGGAATTGGAATTAAAATGTTTGGCCACCGGGAAGTTCTGCTTTTGGCAGATAGAATGGAGATGGGACTTACAAAGTTAATCTCTCAAGCAGTAGCTGGCAGTAGTCATATACCATCTGAATAAGGAAAAAGTAGAAATGTATATTTACCAGAACTGTGCAGACTTATTGACAGCCAGAGGAAAAGACAAAGGCATGAATCAGGTTAGCAATGAACAGAACAACTGCAAGAGGGGAATAATTTAATTGCTAGGTACAGTGGAGAGTGAGTCACAATCGACGCACTTGTTATTGCTTTGCAAGTCATCAAGCTGCACAGACAATAAACCATCTGTACAACTCTGAAATAAATGAGAAAGCAAATGAGCTACGGAGAGTTTAGCTAAAGAAGATCAAAGATAACTGATTCAAACAAAATCTGGGTCACCTTAGACTAGTGGAATTTAAACATACAGTGATGCTAGAAAGCTTGTGAACCCTGTAGAATTTTCTCTATTTCTGCATGAATATGACCTAAAATGTGATCAGATCTTCATGCATCTGAAAACCAAATAAAGAGAATCCAAATAAATAACTGACCCAAAAAGCATTATACTTATTTATTTATTGAGAAAAATGATCCAATATTACAATAACTTCAATCAAATGTTTCCGGAAACTGTTGATCAGTCCTACACATCGGCCTGGAGGAATTTTAGGTCATTCCTCTTTAGGAAACTGATTCAAGTCTGGGATGGTGGTGGGCTTCCTTGCATGAACTGCTTGCTTCAGGTCCTTCCACAACATTTCTATGGGATTAAGGTCAGGACTTTGACTCAGCCATTCCAAAACAGGTATTTTCTTCTTTTTAAACCATGATGTTGCTGACTTACTCTTGTCTTTCAGATCATTGCCTTGTTGCATTATCCAACTTCTATTAATCTTCAGGTAATGTACTGTTACCCTGGCATTCTCCTGTAAAACGTCTTGATACAATTTCAAATTCATTGTTCCCTCAATGATTGCAAGCTGTTGATGCCCTGAGACAGAAAAGCAGCCCCAAACCATGATGTTTCTATATATTGGTGAGACCCGACGCAGACTGGGAGACCGCTTTGCTAAACACCTACGCTCTGTCCACCAGAGAAAGCAGGATCTCCCAGTGGCCACACATTTTAATTCCACATCCCATTCTGACATGTCTATCCACGGCCTCCTCTACTGTAAAGATGAAGCCACACTCAGGTTGGAGGAACAACACCTTATATTCCGTCTGGGTAGCCTCCAACCTGATGGCATGAACATTGACTTCTCTAACTTCCGCTAATGCCCCACCCCCCCTCGTACCCCATCCGTTATTTATTTTTATACACACATTCTTTCTCTCTCTCTCCTTTTTCTCCCTCTGTCCCTCTGACTATACCCCTTACCCATCCTCTGGGTCCCCCCACCCCGTCTTTCTCCCCGGGCCTCCTGTCCCATGATCCTCTCATATTCCCTTTGCCAATCACCTGTCCAGCTCTTGGCTCCATCCCTCCCCCTCCTGTCTTTCCTATCATTTTGGATCTCCCCCTCCCCCTCCCACTTTCAAATCTCTTACTAACTCTTCCTTCAGTTAGTCCTGACGAAGGGTCTCGGTCCGAAACGTCGACTGTACCTCTTCCTAGAGATGCTGCCTGGCCTGCTGCGTTCACCAACAACTTTGATGTGTGTTGCCCAAACCATGATACTCCTTCCACCATGCTTCACAGTTGGGATGAAGTTTTGGTGTTGCTGTGCAGTGCACTTTTCCCTCCAAACATAGCAATGTGCATTTCTGCCAAAAAGTTCAACTTTTATCTCATCTGTCCACAGAACATTGTCCCAGAAGCATTGCAGAACATCCAAGTGGTCTTCTGCAAACTTGAGATGTGCAGCAATGCTTTTTTGGAAACAGTAGTTTCCTCCATGGTGTCCTTCCATGAACACCTTTCTTGATCAGCAGCATTTCTTCTGACAGTGGACACATGAACAGAGACTTTAGCAAATTCTAGAGATTTCTGCAGGCCTTTTGCTGTTACCCTTGGGTTCTTTTTCATCTCCTTCAGCATTGCACTTTGTGCTCTGGGTGTGATCTCTGCAGGATGCCCACTCCCAGGGAGAGTAGCAACAGTACTAAGTTTCCTCTATTTGTAGACAATTTCTCTTACAGTGGACTGTTGGACACTCAGGTCTTTAAAAATGATTTTGTAGCCTTTTCTAGCTTCATGCATCTCAACAATTCTTCTTCTAAAGTCCTCTGAAAGTTGTTTTGATCGAGGCATGGTGCACATAAACAGATCTTTTTTGAGAAGAGCAGGCTCTGTCAGTAACCTGACTTTGTGTGCCTCTTTTTTTTTAGGGCAGGGCATCTCTACAACCTGCACCTCCAATCTCATCTCATTGATTGGAACACCTGACTCTAAATAGCTTTTGTAGAAGGCATTACCCCCAGAGGTTCACATACTTTTCCAATAAATACATATATTTTTCTCAATAAATAAATTAACAAGTATAATGCTTTTTGTGTTATTTATTTAATTGGGTTCTCTTTATCTACTTACAGGACTTGTGTGAAAATCTGATCACATTTTAGGTTATACTTGTGCAAGAGTAGAGAAAATTCTACAGGGTTCACAAACTTTCTGGCACCACTGTAATTCACTTGCTGCCACATTGATTTAGTTACCAAATGCTGTCTCCTTACTGTCTTCTTATATAAATCAAAAGATTTAACTAAGAAAAATCTTACTGGCACAACTTTGGTAACAAGATTAGATGCATTTTGGGGGTGACACAGAAGACTCAGCATACGGGACATGGCTTGATATTCCTCTCAGCCTTTGTTTTCGAGCTTATCTGTGCAAGGTCTATAATTGTGTCTATCCCGAGGCAGAGAGGACCTTGTAGAGCCTCCAACATCACATATTCCCTTCAGGGTAGCAATAGAGGATAACCCAAATTCTCTGCCAACCACAGATGCTGCAAGATGCAGAAAAACAAAGTTAGAAATTTCCAAAGCTCATGAAAAACTAACCAACTTTGAAGTGCAGGCAATGTTTGCATGAAAACACAATAATCAATCAATATGTGTCCAAGAAATAATGAGCAAGACGCCCAAGTACCTGGTGGACACCAAGTAAACTCTCCTGCTTCTTTACACCTATCCAAACAGCAAAATAGTATCTTGCTTAAACATCTGACATATAGCACCTCTAAAGCACTGCAGTTCCTCAGGATTGCAGTTAAGTAATAGTTGAATGTCGTATTAATTAAATCCACAACCTCTTGGCTCAAATGAATTATATCGTTGAGACAAATCTGGAAAAATTAGCGGAGGAGTCGAGCAAATGGTTTCGAGCTTGACGAAACTAAATAAATCAACATTTGGCCACAAGATAGGAGAAAATAGACCTGAAGATTTTATATATAAATGGGAATCTAAATCGATACGGGAAAAGAAAGAATCTCCTATATTAACACATTTGATTGATCTATGGAATAAGATAAATGTTGATAATGAAACACAGAAATCTTTATTAGCAAGGAGACCTTTGTTCCAAAACAGACTTATTCCTTTTACAATGGATAATCAACTTTTATATAATTGGTACCAAAAAGGGATTAAATTTATAGGAGATTGTTTTGAACGAGGTATATTGATGTCATTTGAACAATTAAAGGATAAATATAAAATATCTAATAATACTTTCTTTTCTTACTTTCAATTAAGGGCTTACTTAAAAGGTAAGCTGGGTCAAACAATGTTTTTGCCAAAACCTAATGAAATTGAAATTTTAATTCAAAAAGGGAAAATTAAAAAATTTATTTCTTGTATGTATAATTTGATTCAAGAACAGACAATTAAACAAGGAACCCATAAGTCAAAGCAAAAATGGGAAACAGATCTGAATATTATTATTGATGAAACAAATTGGTCAAGACTTTGTTTTGACAGTATGACAAATACAATAAATGTTTGACTTAGATTAGTACAATATAATTTTTACACCAATTATATATTACACCGCAAAAAATAAATAGATTAAATTCAAATTTATCTGATAAATGTTTTCGGTGTAATCAAGAAATTGGTACTTTTTTACATTCTACTTGGTCTTGTTTTAAAATTCAACCCTTTTGGATAAATTTAAGAATCTTATTGGAACAAATTACTGCAACTCAACTTCCACATAACCCTATATTATTTTTATTAGGTGATATTGAAGGGATAAAACCGAAACTTAAATTGAATAAATATCAGAAAGAATTTATAAAAATTGCATTGGCAGTAGCTAAGAAGACTATAGCAGTTACTTGGAAATCTGATTCGTATTTAAGTATGGATCGTTGGAATAATGAAATGGCTAGTTCTATTCCACTCGAAAAAATTACTTATAATTTAAGAGATAAATAGGTAACATTTTTGAATATTTGGCGCCCTTATTTACAAAAGATAGGATGGCATATTTAAGTGCTCCAATAAAGACTTTGGTCACTTGGGGAAAGTAACGAATAATTATACCAAATTTATTTTGAATCCCATGGAGCATGTGGAAACCTTCCAATACCCAGGCGGTTCTTTTTTTTTCCTTTTTCTTTCTTTTTAGGCAGGACTATATATAGGGGGGGGAGGGTTAAGGGGAGGGGGGAGGGTAGATTCTATTTTTTCATGTATTCTTTTTGAAAATTCAATAAAAATTATATTACAAAAAAAAACATTCGGCCACAAACCTTCCTCATGCTGCATGTCAACTTTCTGCTATGAAAAAGAATCTAAAACTTCATGCATAATTAACCCGCTCATCTGTTATGTAACTAGGATAACACAACTCAGATCGAAAGTGGCACACGTTGCATTTTGGCAAGTTAAACCAGAGAAGGACGCCAAGTAAGATGCGGCTGTGGAGAGTGTTGCAGAATAGAGACAGGTATATATTTCTCTGAAAGTAGCAACACTGGTTGACAGGGTAGTGAAAGTGGCATTTGGCATCCGGCATCCTTGCTTTTATTGGTCAGGCATGAGTACAGGAGTTGCGACATCACACTGCAACTGTACAAGTCACTGATGACCACACTTGCAGTCTAGCATACAGTCTGACCAGTTTAGGAAGACGTCATTAAGCTAGAAAGGATCATGAAAATGCTACCAGAACTGGAAGGCTTGAATTATAAATAAAGGCTGGGGCATTCTTCCCCAGAACATCAGAAGCTGAAGGGTGACCTTGCAGAGAAAAGAAAACTCATGAAGAGTAGACAGGTGGATGATCAGTCTTTTTTTCCCCTAGCGCAAGGGAATCTGACACACGAAGACACAAATTAAGGTAAAAGGCGAAAAGTTTGAAAGGGACACGAGGTGTAAATTTTTTCACAGAGGGTGGTGGACATATGGAACAAACTGCCAGCTGAAGCTTTAGAGGTGGTTACAATTACAATCTGTCTATCCAACTAAACAGGTACATGGATTTAAAGGCATTATGGGCCAAACACAGCTGAATGGAGTAACTCAGACATTTTGATCAGCATGGAAGAGCTGGACCAAAGAGCTTTTTTCCTTATTGTATAACTCCGATCAGAAAAGTTAAAAAAATATATTTGAAAGTTATCAGTTTTAATAACTAGAATGTGAAAATAAAAAAATTGGATTGGTGCATCTGTTTGTTTGATAGCTGTCATGGACTTAATGACCCACAGGTCCTGTTTCCATGCTGTAGAATTCGATAGAAAATTTGCATCATCACCATCTTACCAGTTTTGTTTGGAATAACGGCTCTGCTCCAAAATGGGAAGCAGGGTAAATTTCATTTTTATTAAAAAGATGCAAATACTACAAGCAAAGACAACATATATTGTCCCTTCCTAATTGTTGCTTGAACTCAGTTCAGCAGCTTGCATTAGCTCTGGTCTGTACTCAAATCAATTAATGCGGCAAGCCTCAAGATTCAGGATGATCAACGTGTACCAGTTTCAGGAACTGTGTCTCCTCTGGTGATATTACTGCAGGTGAAGGCATAGTGTGGGGTTAAGAAAGATGGTATCAAACGGTGCAGGACAAGTACAATAGAAGTGAGGCATTTGGGTTTCAGAATTAACCCAGACATCACAATGGCAAAATATTGTCAATTCAAATTGATTGGTGCTTTTGGACTACGTTCTAATCTACATCAATAAAGAAAGCTGTTATAAACTAACAGCCTTGGGTTCTTCACCAGGCAAAGAAAGGATGACATGCAATTATTTTGTAACTGGTGCCCACATCTACCTCTTCTGCTGCTTACATAACAATATATTACAATAATTTTCTCCATTTCTAAAGAGAAATTATTGAAACTTTTAAGTGCTTTTCTACAAAATTGCTTTTCCTCAACAAGTATTAGACAGTACAAGTTGATATGCATTTTTCTAACAGCTGTACAATTACAGACAAAAGACACATTACAAATATAGTTGACTCAAATAAATCCTAAACCATAACATGTCCCTGATGCCATCTTACCGTCTGTACATATTACAAAAGTGACAAAAGCAATTATTCGAGGATCGGCATTAAGACATGCTGTTTGGAACTGAACAGATATTTAACCCAATGTTCAGCTATCTAATGCTCAATATGTTGACAATCACATTGTCAACAGCTCTAAACAAATTCAGTAACTTCTACTCTCTAATCTATACATATTAAAAAAATAGGAAAAACAAGAGAAATTTTGTAAATCATATAAATTGCAGTTCACTCCTACTTCCCCCCCCCCCGCCACCACATGATTAGACAACACATAACTATCAGTGAAGTAGCAAGTTGGATTTTTGTAGTTGCAATGTAATCAATCAACAAAGACAGAATTACAACTTTTTACTCAGATCTGGCTCACCACAATCTATTTTGGTCCCTTTACCATCTTGGAACTACAAATGCAACATCCAGTACCAGAGGAGCTAAATTTTTGCCAACAAAGCAATGGTAGGACCTTCTGCTCAATTCCACCTTCCTGAAATAACTCTGTTCAAAAGCTCTCAATTTAACCTCACTCCTGGCAGCTATCCGAGAGTGAATCAAATTATTCATAAACCTGGTCTCCCACCAGAACCTCATGTCAGTCGCATGCATTCCATCTCCACAAATGCTCAACCATCCAACTATCTCAGCTCACTTGCTTCTTCATAGTGTTATCTATGCCTTTGTTACCTTTAGACTATTCCAACGCACTGGTCACTGGTATCCCTCAACCTATACTCAATAAACCTGACGTCATCCAAAACTCTGCTGCCCAATTCCTAAGAAGCACCAAGTCCCATTTACCTCTTCCCTAGTAATTAAAGATGCATACTAATACTCAGTTAAGCAACATCTTGATTTTAATTTTATTGACTTTATTTTGCAATTTCTTCCACGCTCTCCCTAGTTTTAATCTCCAAAGTTGTGACTCAGGATCAAACGTCATTTGACAATATTCCCAATGCTTCCAAGGGAATCTTGAGAAATCAATGGTGCTATGTAAATGGAAGTTTTGTTAATACTTAAGAGAAAAGATCTTCAACATAAAAACTGAACACATTCTGCAGCAAAATTTTTTACTTGCTTCCAGAGATTAATTCACTCTTAGCTGACTAAATTCAAAATATCGTTTTCTGTTACCCCCTACATAAGTATATAAATTGATGGCAATTTGCTCAATATAAGCTATACAGTCTTAACATAGGTATGTACTCCACAACTGACATATCATTTTGTACCTTGAATTTTACCCACTGCATTTTTCTTTCATTTTTACACATTTTCTTTTTTCTCTCTATCATATAATGCATTGTACTGCTTCTGCAAAGTTAACTAATTTCGCAACATATGCTGGTAATATTAAACCTGATTCTGAATTTTCCAACATACTATTACCTATTCTACAAACGTAATCACTAAATAAGACGGTAATTGGTGAGGATTAGCCGTGTTTCTATATGATTCATGCTGTCAAACAGTTACAACAGTATTGCACTATCCGTCCCCTTCTTCCCCACCCCCCCGTACTCCATCCGCGCTATCTGATGCATTTTCTAATCTCTATCTCACGTATTTGTTTACATTTTGTTTCCTCTGATTAGCGAGACCCTCTTATCTCCCTTTCGACAGAAAGATCGTTTTAATTTCAATTTCTCTACACATTTGTCTTCAGACATTTACAACATTCACGTGCATTTATTATCTAAATATGACTCACTGCTCCAGCCCATTATCTGCCCATAGCCTCATCGTGACATCATCACTTTCTACTATCCGCCTGATTTCTGTAAACTCACGATTCCTCACAACAGCGTCTGACCGATTTCTGCGCTCCCTTTACATATTCTGGGCTTTGCTGCTCAGCACTAGTGCCGGGGCAAGCTGTCAGGACGAAGGACCGCCACAGCTGTACCTTCACTCCCGGGTTCCACAACTTCGGCCGCTGGTGCTGGAGCCGGTGGCGAGGTGCCCGGGGCCTTTCCGCGACCGGGCCCTGGTAATCCTGATTCTTGACGGACCTAACGTCGACAACTCCCTCCGACAACCTCAACGACCATCCTATACCATCGCTGGAGCCAAGCACGAATGTCTAGCTCAGCCGTGTCGCGCCTCTTCCTCTGCCTCCAGCACCGCTGTTCCTCTCACAAAACTCCCTTCACTGGCATTTCGCACCGCCCGCCTCCCGGAACTGACGACAGACATATCCAGGGCGAAACCTCGCGCCCATGGCATGCCGGGAGTTGTAGTCGTCAAGACACTCCCGGATCCAAATCGAGTTTATTGTCATTTGTACAGATGCAAATGGAAGAACTTACCTACGACAGTACCACAGGCACATGGAATTAGAAACACAACATTCACAAGACAAGCATGAATTATATGCATTTTTACAAGAATGAGCACGATTAGAAAGTGGTAAAAGTTGTATAGCGTTCTACCATGTTCAAATGATTACCATAGGCATATCACACAGGGTATAAACGCCATAAACATTTACTTTTCGCATCACCACAGTATTTTACAGACATAGACTAGTACATACAAAATGCTGGAGGAACTCGACTGTTTGCTCTTTTCCATAGATGCTGCCTGGCCTGCCAAGCTCCTCCAGCATTTTGTGTGTGTTGCTTTGGATTTCTAGCATCTGCAGACTTTCTCATGTTTATAGAATAGTACAGTACAGTGCAGGTCTTTCAACCCACAACGTTGTGCCAACTTTTTTTTTTAAAACCTATTTGAAGATCAATTTAACCCTTCCCTCCTACATAGCCCAACATTTTTTTCAATCATGCATATGCCTTAGAATCTCTTAAATATTCCTAATATATCTGCCTGTGCCACCATCCCTGTTATCCTTCCTCCCCTCCCCCCCCAATTCTTTATAATCACCTTAAAATTATGCCCCTTGTTTTACCCATCTCTACCCTGGGAAAAAATCTCTGGCTATCCAATCTATCTATGCCTCTTATCATCTTGTACACCTCTATCAAGCCTCCTCTTATTCTCCTTCACTCTAACGTAAGCAAATATAAACTTAAATTGACATAAATTACACATAACTTACACAGCAAAATAATCAACAAGAGAAAAAGAAACATAGTCCGAGATAATTTCGGGTTTTTCAGGTTGGTTCAAGCTTGAGGTCAAGCCAGCTCATTCCATTATTGTCCATTTTCCCAGGATACTCAAAAAACCTCGAAATCTTGAGCTTGACTTACTGTGCAAGGTGTTGATGACGTCTGTTGCATTTTCACATATAACATGAGAAGATTGTCATCTTCTTGTGCCTTAGTTGTGCATATCAGAACAAGGGTGAAGACCCAAACCATGTGCTGGAATCATAAGGACACAGCCCCTTTGACTCAAAATTCTGCCAGGGATCCATGCCATAGCTTGTTCCCAAACACCCAAGACCCCAGACAGAAATTACTGGCCTTCAACTTCTCTCTTGCAAGTGCTGAATGATTGAATCACACAATCTGTTGCTGTGTGCCATTCAGCTAGGTCTTCTAACATACAGAAACAAACTACAGCAAATTCAGAGCGGATCACACTATTAATGCATCTATTATTTTACTTGCAAGGGGAGGTATACTTCCAGCCTAGTTACGTCTGGAAGAATAGCTCCGATCTTATGTTTCAACCAAAGCACTTTTATACTTCTTTCACAAGAGAACAGCAATTAGGATACTCCATTACATCCCTCCATTATCTCATTCTGACATTTGATCTTGAGAAGCCCAATCCTGTTTCTCTCTGTTGTCGACTCTGGCCATAAAACAAATCGCTGATCATGAAAAACAACATCCTCCCATAAAACACACAGGCGTGCAAGCTTTCCCATGCAAACCAGTAAAGCGGCTTGGGATTTCATAGACAAGAGAAAATCTGCAGATGCTGGAAATCCAAGCAACGCACACAAAATGCTGGAGGAACTCAGCAGGTCAGGAAGCATCTGTGGAAAAGAATACAGTCGACTTTTCTGTCACATTACATTTTACAAAAGTTACAAATTCAAAGGGACTTCAGAGTTACAGATAGATTTCCACACTGTTCATCATGCGACAAACCAATCTCCACTTAATACTGATACAAGTACCAACTTTACATCAAGAAACTTCTGATCCCATTGATTGGTGTGCCAAGTTGAACATTAAGTTACGTCTTTCTCTCAGCTCCTCTTCGGGTGCCATTTACCTGAGATAATCTTAACTGGAAGGTTTTTAAAATAATCAGGAAAGACTTCAACATCAATTACAATCCAACAATAAGGGGCAGCACAATGCTCTGCAGTACAGGTGACCCGGGCTCTATTCCACCCGCAGCCTGTAAAGAGTTTTTACGTTCTTCTGTGGGTTTCCTCTGGGTGCTCCAGTTTCCTCCCATGGTCCAAAGACCTACCAGTTGGTAGGTTAATTGATCATTGTAAATTACCTCATGATTAAGCTAGCATTAAATTTGGGAATTGTGTTGGTGCGTGGCCAAATGGTTAAGGTGTTTGTCTAGTGATCTGAAGGTCACTAGTTCGAGCCTTGGCTGAGGCAGTGTGTTTGTGTCCTTGAGCAATGCACTTAACCACACATTGCTCTGCAACGACACCAGTGCCAAGCTGTATGGGTCCTAGTGCCCTTCCCTTAGACAACATCAGTGGCATGGAGAGGGGAGACTTACAGCATGGGCAACTGCCAGTCTTCCATACAACCTTGCCCAGGCCTGCACCCTGGAAACCTTCCAAGGCGCAAATCCATGGTCTCAAGAGACTAACGGATGCCTAAAAAAAAAATTTGGGAATTACTAGGTGGCGTGGCTCAAAGGGCCGGAAGGGCCTATTCTGCGCTGTATCTCAATAATTAATTAATTAATTAATTAGATAGATAGATAGATAAACAATCTTTGAGTCTGCTAACACATCCCCAAGATGTTTCATAGGAACACTTGTCAATTAAAATTTGATAGAGATATCCAAGACATATCACCAAAAGCTGAATCACAGAGAAATGCTTTAAAAATAAAAGTGATAGGAAGGTTTAGAATGGAATTAGGGCCAAGGCAGGTGAAAGCACACCCACTAATAGTCCAACAGAAATCAAGGACTCACAATTCAGATTTGGAGGAAACAGTGACTTTTACTGGAACACAATCTCTGGATGGCATATTTGATGTCCCTGGTAAAATGGACACAATAAAATAATTAGCTGTCTGGATTCTGTAGGATCATGTTTTCCTGAATAGCTATGGGCAACAACATAGCCACAAGTGTTGAAGAAAAATGATGTGTTTTTTATTTCCCCAAAGCATGTCACTTTGCATTGGTCAAGCAAAAGTATACAACTGCAGCATTCAGGGTTATACAACTGAGAACTAGACAGACCAATAACAGAGATTCCTTATACTGGGAAGTTCCACTGCAACCAGCCTCAGAGCCAATGCGTTGTGACTTTCAATGATGCCCTTGATCTGATTATATTGTGTGCAAAGATATTGCAAGCAAAGAGACGCAAGGTAGATAATATTCAAATGGATTCATGGGAATTAATGATCAGATGAGGGAATTTGATACCCACATTACTGCATAAAACTTTTAAATTTATGGTCAATTACACAGTAACCTTGTGGAATCTGGAACAAAAGACAGCATTATATTTGACCAAACCAGAGCAGACTGTTTTTGTGAAAAAAAATATTGCTACATTTGAAAGATATAATAAAAATAATTATTTTGATTAGCCTGAAACAATTGAGTGCATAGTGATGACCACCCTAATGTTATAAACTTCTCTTTCAAATAAGTAAACATAACGTTACGATCTGCAGATCGAGAGCCCGAGGCGAGGGACCGGCTGGCCCAGCTCACTGCTCCACCACTCAGCTCCGTGCTAAGCTGTGCTGCACTATGGGACTCTCTTTGTGAACTTCAGTTCAGGAAGCTATCTGCTCATGGATATTGTTTGCATGATTTGTTTGCTTTTTTTTTCTCTGCACATTGAGTGTTCAATTAAATTTAAATTTTTAATATTTACTATCGATTTGTACTCCAGGGAGCACGAAGAGCAGAATTAAATATCGCTGTGATAATTGTACGCACTAGTATCAATTGTTTGGCGACAATTAAAGTATAAAGTTCGAAGGTCTTTTTTTAAAATAGGTTCTTTTGGGCTTCTTTGTTTCGTGGCTGCCTGATGAATCTCAAGTTGTATAATGTATACATACTTTAATAAATGTACTTTCAACTTTGAACCTGAGGAGTTTCTTATGATCACTGACAAGAATTTCAGCATGCAGCTAAAAAAAAGTGAAAAACTGCAGAATTACGAACTTGCTGACTCCTTTTAGTAACGGCATGATCAGGGAACGTGGTAGAATACTCTCCACTTGACAGGAGGACTACAAATTTCACGTAACTCAACAATCTCTAGGGCAAAGCACCATTTTATTCATTCTCCACATGAGGAGTGTAGTAGTGAGTACAGTGTATATTGCAGCAACTCCCTAAGGCTCCAGAATAAAACTTCTTAAAACTATCAACTTCTATCATCTAGAAGGAAAAGACCAGCCAGCACAGAGGAATATCACCACAATCCCCACAATAAGTCAAACACCACCCCAGTTAGAGAAATATAACATTGTTGCTCTTCACATTTAGATGGAGACGTAACATAAAGATTTTTACTCCTCTTGTATGTGAAGGATATAAGAAAGAAAGTCAATTCAATTTGAAAAATGAGGGGTGACCTCATTATCATGTGTTGAAAGGTCTCGATGGAGTGGATGTGGAGAGGATGTTTCCTCTGGTGGGGGAGTCTAAAACCAGAGGACACAGCCTCAGAATAGAGGGACATCCTTTTAGAATGGAGATAAGGAGAACTTTCTTTACCCAGAGAGTGGTGTATCTATGGAATTCATTGCCTCAGGTGCCTGTGTAGGCCAAGTCATTGGGTCTATTTAAGGCAGAAGTTGATAGATTCTGGATTAGTTGGGGCATGAATGGATACAGGGATAAGGCAGGAGGTTGGGACTGAAAGGAAAAATGGATCAGCCATGATGAAACGGAGGAGCAGACTCGATGGGCCAAATGGCCTAATTCTCCTAAATCATACGATCTTATAGATGCCTGGAACTTCCTATGCAACCACCTTGTGGAAGCCCTTCCATTACATGGACTACAGTGGTTCTGGAACACTTTTCCAAGAGCTATTTGGAATGGATATACATTCTGACCTTGCCACTTGTGTCCATCTCTTGTAAATGCATGCACAAAATCCTCTGTGATTCCTTCTGTGCATTCTAGAATCCTAATAAGAAT
The DNA here is from genome assembly GCF_963921235.1 of Mobula hypostoma. Lineage (NCBI taxonomy): Eukaryota > Metazoa > Chordata > Chondrichthyes > Myliobatiformes > Myliobatidae > Mobula > Mobula hypostoma. Next base: position 6,923,762 of record NC_086125.1, on the reverse strand, counting down.
AGAGAACAAAGGAAAGAGAATTTATTTAGTCTCATTTGCAATATTCCACAATATTCATTGACTGAACTCTGAATATACTGATTTCAGCAAGTAAATATTCATGGCCCTCTCTCGTAAAGAATACCAAATATTCATTCTGCTCTGTGCAAAGAAATTTCTTCATTTGTGACAAACTTCTGGTTCTAGAGACCCAAACGAGGGAAAACATTGAGGAAAGCTTTACTGTATCATGTCTCGTAACAATTTTATATATTCCAAAAGATTGCCCTTCATTCTCCTAAACTCTGAAGTAAAGACTCAGTCCACCTGACCTGTCCTTAGAGGGCAAATCCTCAGCAGAGGGATCATACGTCCTCACCACCCAGGCTATGCCTTTTCCTTTCAACCACCATCAGGTAGAAGGTACAAGAGCCTCAGGACTCGCACCATCAGGCTCAAGAACAGTTACTACCCCGCAACCATCAGGCTCTTGAACAAAAGGGGATAACTACACTCATTCTACTGCTGGTGTTCCCACAACAGATCGGCTCACTTTAAGGACTCTTTACCTTGCTATTTCATGCTCTTTCATTTCATGTTATTTCACACTCCTTATTATTTTATATTTGCATTTGCACAGTTAGTTGCCCATTGATTCTGTTCACAGTTACTGTTCTGTAGATTTCCTAAGTATACCCGCAGAGAGGAAAAAAAAACCTCAGGGTTGTATGTGGTGATCTGTTTGTACTCTGATAATAAATTTTACTTTAAACTGGTGAACCTTCATCACATTCCCTTTCGTACAAGATAATCCTTCCTTTAGACATCTTGGCGGCAAGCTAGTGCTGCAGATATCACACAGCTCCAGCAAATCCAGTTCAGTGCTGATATCCAGTACTATGTGCATGGACTTTGCACATCCAGTCTATGACGATGTGGCTCTCTCCAGGTATTCTCATTTTCACCCATCACTTAACGGCCACTGGCTGTCAAATTCTTATAGCCGTCTACTGCAAATTACCCCTCAGTGAAGGCCATTTTGAGGGAACAAGGAGCTGAAAAGTCTTGGTCTGAGAGCCTGCAATGACTCATTTTGCCCACAATGACACCTTCCTATGTTCCAGTCTTCAATTCTGGTATTCAAATTTTCCTGCAACATAACAATTGCTTTTCTAATTGTTGTACGTACATGTTTATTTTCAGCAATTTATGCACAAGTATACAAGGTCCCTCTGAACACATACACAGCTTTCAATCTCTCACCATTTACCAAAATATTCACCTTTTCCACATTGGCTACAAAGTGGACCCCTTCAGAATTTTCCACAATATATTCTGTCTCCCATTTCCTCTCACATTAATTTAGTCTATCTATATCCTCAGAAGCTTGTCTGTGTCCTCCGGACAATCCACACTGCCACCTAGCTTTGCATCAGCAGCACACTCAAATATATTACACCTGATGCTCTCATCCAAAGCACTGATTAATAAACATTGTGAACCACTGGGCATTGGATCATATCATCATCCCTGACAGCAAAAAAATGGACTACAGGAACACTAAGTGAGATCATTAAGGGGTGACACGCCATTAACAAGAGAACAAGCAGTTGTAGTGTCGCACTATGCTACTATGGTGCCCCTGGTTATAAGTTTGATACTAACTTTCTTTGTTGACACAGGAGGATCAGGCATGGGTGATCAGAATCAGAATCGGGTTTATTATCACCGGCATGTGTTGTGAAAGTTGTTAACTTAGCAGCAGTGGCCGTTCAGTGCAAGATTTCACACTTGAGATGTCGACTGTACAACTTCCCAACTCTTTACTTTGTTCCTCCCCTCCCAGTTGCACCTATCACCTTGTGTTTCTCCCTCTCTCCCCCGTGACCTTTTAAATCTACTCATCTTTTTTTTTCCAGTCCTGCTGAAGGGTCTCAGCCTGAAGTGTCCGCTGTACTCTTTTCCACAGATGCTGCCTGGCCTGCCGGGTCCCTCCAGTATTTTGTGTGTGTTGCTTGGATTTCCAGCATCTGCAAATTTTCTCTTGTTTGTGATCGGATTACATGTGGATCTTTGTTTAGGAACATCTTGTGAGGATTTGCCACAGAAAACTTACCTTGGGTTTGTGTCCAATATGGAGAAAGAACTGCAAAAAGCTTCGTAATTGTAACGAAAATCAATTTCCCTCGGGATCAATAAAGTATGACTATGAACTAGCAGCAGTTTCATTAAGAAAACAAAATCAGGAAAAAAAAGCAATGTTCAAAAGATTAAATTTTCTTAACTGATGCCTGGAGATAGAGCTCCACTAAGAACTAACAAATTTAGGAGAAGCATTAGTTGGCTGATTACTGGATTTCTACACCTAATGGAGTGGAGTCAAATACCAGACTTGCCAGTTTTTTGGTTGAAACCAAAAGATGGAAATGGTCCTGTAAAAATTTTCCATTGGATCCAGCTTTTACCTCAGGGCAGGAAGTACATATTGACCCAGAGTCTGACAGAGAACCTACACCTAGTAAAATAACTCTGCAACAGAGAAAGGAAATACGCTGAAGATAAATCAGACAATAGTATGGTTTCGTTGGGAAGACCAGACAAATCCATTGAATACTGTGCGGACTCAGAAGATGAGGAAACTGGAATGTGATATGACTTACCTTATGCAAACTTCCCAAAAGGAGTTCATGAAGGGATGTCCCAATCTTCCAGTCCAGACCTGGGTATAGTGAGGAGCACAACCACTGGACAACCAGATATGATATTAGATAGTGAAAGGGAACCAGACTTCAATATAATTGAAATTTATGCCAAGTTTAGTTGGAAGGCAGGAGGAATGAATGATGGATGGGATGAGACATCTCAAAGAAAACATGAAAAGTCACATGACTTGAACTGATGAAATAGTGGCTGAAAATCAACGAAGTGAAGAAGAAACTGAAACTGAGATAAGATCACAAAGAAACCTCCAGATACGCCGGCATACAATGCATCCGGATATCAGAGTGTTGTGTCAATCCCAATGGTGAGATATGTTACACCCATTTACAATCGGATTGGAAGGTCTTGTAATTACTTAATTAATTTGAATGGTGAAAGCCGCATGATTGAATACTGTCAAAACACAAGTGTGAACAGAGTATAAATGTTGTTATTGATAATGAGTTTGGTAAGTGTCAAAGGTTTACAAAGTCACGAGGACATACTTATTTTTTGTGGGGAAGGAGAGAATGTAATATCCTGGTTTAAGATCATGCTTTGTTTTATTAATAGGGTTATGCTGTGGGTATTTTATTTTCTGCCAATTTTCTCAAAATGCAATGTTCCTTCAATTACATTATACAATTGGGTATTTTCATATGTTTTGCTGTTTAAAACAATAATACATTTGATTAAGTTAGGCCTGTTAAATTAGCTAATCGGATTTGTCTTGCTATCATTTTTTCCTTCGAGAGTGCAAGAAGATTGGGGGCAGGGGGCAATTTTTTCCCTAGAGCGCATGGGATCGAAGAAGGGGAATGGAAACTATCAACGAACATCGAAGAACACAGTGAAACATACACAGAACCCATATGGAAGGATAGATACTGATGTTGTAAAATCCTCATGTAAGATCTCATGAAGGAAGTGCAGATAACTTTTAGTTTGTTATTTACAACACAACATTGAAGTAAATTCTGTTTTTTTCCCCCTTAGATGTTCCTTGGGACAGGTTCTTCAGTACAAAACCATTTCAGTATTGTGAGTAAACTGGATTGATTAGACGGCAATGAGCTCCAACAATTAAGTGCACGATGTAGATTATTATTTATATACAAGGCGGGCCCTTTCTTTATTTTGTATTATATAGTATGACGTTATAGTTAGCAGTATGTTCAGAGACAAGAGATCAATGTTATCGATGGGAAAAGGCTATGATAGCATTGATAATATTCTAGACTCCAGAATAGGGAAAAATAAGTGTGTAGGACAACACAATACTGAAACTGTTAGTTTCAAAAATCACTGTTGTGAATGGAAAGTGCAATTCAAAGACTAGTCATTTAATTAATGACATGTGCACAATGATTCAGCAAAATAGAATGCTGAAATGGAAATGACTGAATTAAGAGAGAGACCAAAATAGATGATAATGCTTGGTACAATAGATTATAGTGGGATGGAAAAGAGGAAGCAAAAGTGAGTATATAGACAATGAGGTTTCTCCAGTTTGAATCAATACAAAACATTCAATATTAACACATTCCCTCCAGCAAGACCTACCATTGCATTTCATAGAAGGCATCAAAAATTAACTGATCAAAGTCAGAAATAAACTAAGCTCTCTAGAAGTTTGTTTGGAAATGTGGAGACTATACACTTTGGAATGCTAAATACACCTTGTGCCAGGCTTACTGATGAAACCAGCGATTCTTAAAAACAAAGAATTCCTTAAAGCAACACACATCAAAGTTGCTGGTGAACACAGCAGGCCAGGCAGCATCTCTAGGAAGAGGTACAGTCGACGTTTCGGGCCGAGACCCTCCGTCAGGACTAACTGAAGGAAGAGCTAGTAAGAGATTTGAAAGTGGGAGGGAGAGGGGGAGATCCAAAATGATAGAAGACAGGAGGGGGAGGGATGGAGCCAAGAGCTGGACAGGTGATTGGCAAAAGGGATATGAGAGGATAATGGGACAGGAGGCCCAGGGAGAAGGAAAAGGGGGGGGGAAAGCCCAGAGGATGGGCAAGGGGTATAGTCAGAGGGACAGAGGGAGAAAAAGGAGAGTGAGAGAAAGAATGTGTGTATAAAAATAAATAACGGATGGGGTACAAGGGGGAGGTGGGGCATTAGCGGAAGTTAGAGAAGTCAATGTTCATGCCATCAGGTTGGAGGCTACCCAGACGGAATATAAGGTGTTGTTCTTCGAACCTGAGTGTGGCTTCATCTTTACAGTAGAGGAGGCCGTGGATAGACATATCAGAATGGGAATGGGATGGGAATTAAAATGTGTGGTCACCGGGAGATCCTGCTTTCTCTGGTGGACAGAACGTAGGTATTCAGCAAAACAATCTCCCAGTCTGCATCGGGTCTCGCCAATATATAGAAGGCCACATCAGGAGCACCAGATGCAGTATATCACCCCAAAGATGAAGCCACACTCAGGTTGGAGGAACAACACCTTATATTCTGTCTGGGTAGCCTCCAACCTGATGGCATGAACATTGACTTCTCTAACTTCCGTTAATGCCGCACCCCGCCCCCTTCGTACCCCATCCGTTATTTATTTATATACACACATTCTTTCTCTCTCTCCTTTTTCTCCCTCTGACTATACCCCTTGCCCATCCTCTGGGTTCCCCCCCTCCGCCCCCTTTCTTTCTCCCTGGGCCTCCTGTCCCATGATCCTCTCATATCCCTTTTGCCAATCACCTGTCCAGCTCTTGGCTCCATCCCTCCTCCTCCTGTCATCTCATCTCCCCCTCCCCCTTTCAAATCTCTTACTAGCTCTTCCTTCACTTAGTCCTGACGAAGGGTTTTGGCCCAAAACGTCGACTGTACCTCTTTCTAGAGATGCTGCCTGGCCTGCTGCGTTCACCAGCAACTTCGATGTGTATTGCTTGAATTTCCAGCATCTGCAGAATTCCTTAAAGTAGCGGTCCTCAACCTCCGGGCCGCGAAGCATGCAGGGGTGCAGCGGTAGCTGGAACGCACCCAGCACATCTTTAAGAAAAAAGCCGAAATGAACAAGCTAATTAATTATGTGCCAATTAGCTTGTTTATTTCGGCTTTCTTCTTAAAGATGTGCTGGGTGCATTCCAGCTACCGCTGCCCCGCTGCATGCTTCGTGGCCTGGAAGTTGGGGACCGCTGCCTTAAAAGCATTCCTGTTTCATTTACATTAATAACATTTAGGAGAAATAAACTACAAAAGTTTAGTGAGCAGGCCACTCAAGAGGCAATATACTGCATCTTTATTTGCATACATGATGGCCAGTAACAGGAAATAAATGGACACAATAACTACCTTACTGAAAACAGCAACTGCTTCAGATCAAACAGGCCACAGTAACAAGCAGTATCAACAGCAACATTGGCCCTCAATGAACAGTTATTCTGAGCCAGAATGCGATCAGTGTGCAGTTTCATTAAAATATATGTACAGAACATAAAAGTAGTCAAATCTAGTACAGACAATACTATGATGTTTTAATACCAAGATAAAAGCACTTATCAAAACCGTGTCATGTAAATCCCTCATCTAACCAGAAAAATGAAATGTTGGTGTACTAGCACTCAAAATCCTAGAGCCTATGAAGTATTGATAATTCTGTTTCTCTGTCCCAACTCCTGACAATGTACCCAGATCACGAGACAAACTATATTTAAGTTTGTGAGCATGGATTCCACATTGTTTTTTGGACCACAAAAATTTTGTTATTTCATTCCCATCAAATTTTGTATCAATAACCTTCAGGATTTTCTATTTCTTTCCAAGTATTACCTCAATTAAGAGACATTAGCTAGAAAGCCCACTTGCAGAATTTAAATTCTATTATTTCCCCCTCAACATTATACTTATGTGAGGTATAGTTTCATAGGCAGTAACTGTTCTCTCTCCAGTGAGCCGAACCTTCACGGCAACCACGCAAACCCTCATTTGATAACTCAGCACAGTTTAGGAGCAGAAACAGGTACTTCCCTTGTCTGTGTGTTTCAATGCCATATGCAATGGTCATGAAGTAATTGGAAAGCAGTCTCTCACTCAGACACCTGTTTCTTTTGTAGTTACCAGTGGATCCAGTGAGTTACTGCAAATAGTGAAGCAGTCTGTAAGCTGTCAAAAACTTGTGTATTTATTAAAATACAGAAAAGCATTTGGTTTGTGTCAGACTTTCAGTTTTCATTGAATAGACCAATATATTCAAGTTTATGTCAACCCTAACCAGGATGCAGTCTGTTTCTAGGCACAGCATTTAAAGCTAGCAATTACACAAACAAAAATAGCTTTATTTTTCTTCAGTGGATTCCTTTTTAACTTCTTCATGTACAGGATCATCTTCCCCTGTTTTCTTCTCTCCTTCCTCCTCAGCAGCCTTTGCATTTGGAATCCAGAGTCCCGAGTCAATGCAGCGCTGCATGTGGTACTTAGCTTCCTAGAGGATGCACAGGGTGAATTCATCTTTAATACAATTAAACAACCATCTCCAGAAGACAAACACTGCTACATGGTTTCAGGAAACCCTTCAGCATCTCAGAGTTGGCCAGATTTTTCCTGTTTTTTCAGAACATACAGTGGGCCAGAAGGTAATCAAATTTAATCAACTAAACATAACCAAAATGCAACACACAGATATACCCAATGCCTAGCTGGGATCACCGGAAACCAAGTAGACGCTGGGATTACAGATGCATGGCAGCACCAGTCTTAAGCGATCTTTTAAGTCATCTCATAGCACTCCTGCCACAAGTCCACAAGACTGTGGTCTAAACCCTGCTCCAGTGCATCCATATCACTGAAACAGATAATCTACTGAGAGTGCGGTGTTGTTATTCTTTTGGATTACCAATTGGAATTCAGGCATTTCAAACCAAAGTTAAATTTTCATTACTTTTTAAACTGCTCAGTTGTCTTCATTTAGCTTGATAATTCTATTCTACTCCCCCACCCCCAATCATTAGGAATCTTCCCTCACACTCCCTCTTCAGAACAGCACACCACTAAATTGCTCAACACTGCTTTCAGGATTACCCAGACAAGAGTTAACAAACTGACAGAACTTCCACATAATATTGGTGTCCACTCCCTCAAATCCTTTCATGTATAAAATCACATACATGAGGAGGGGAGGGGAGGAGAAGATGGCGGCGCAACGCAGCGCGTGCGGCCGCTCCGTATTGATATTGTATTTGTTAAATGGGGGCCATGCACAATCCTGATTTGATGGAGATGGAAGTGAGAAGCACGGAGGAACACCTGGAGAAACTTCTGAAATGCCCGCTTCGTTGCCGCTGCTACTGTGTGATTGAGAATCTCCGGAGGGGAAGGCCCCAAATCCTCGGCTTTGCCTATTGCCTGTTGCCGGGGCCGGGGCCAGGGTAGAAGCATTTGGCAGAGATGGCGCTCGGTGTCGGAGGACTGGTCAGAGGCTCGAAGTTTTAGACGGACCCAGAGTCGGACTATGGTTGGGTGCTTCCAGGATGCTGCATCGGCAAGTTTGCGGCGCTGAAAACTCATGGCAGGAAGAGTTTCTCCCTTCAACCGTCTGTGTGAGATGACAGGACTTTCGAGAGACTTTGAGACTTTTTTTTTACCGTGCCCATGGTCTGTTCTTCATCAAATTACAACATTGCTTTGCACTGTTGTAATTATATGTTATAATTATGTGGTTTTTGTCAGTTTTTTTTAGTCTTTCTTTGTCTTGTGTTTCTGTGATATCATTCTGGAGGAACAAATTGTATCATTTCTTAATGCATGCATTACTAACTGACAATAAAAGAGGACTGCGTGTCCTCATAATCTAATCTATAATGCCTTCTAGGGTCAAGATCAGGAAGTGTAGGAATACAGAAGTGATACCATCAGGACACGATTAAGCATGATGTTGATGCAGAAGTGCTCAATATTTTTAGCCATAGAATTACTCACTGTTGGATCCATTTTGCTGATAACATCCTGTAACAGTTGAATATCTTTTGCATCGAAACAATTCTTCATCTCCTGCAAAAACAGGCAGCAAAGATTTAAGCATGTTGCAAACTTTTAAAAGCTTTACAAGAAGAAACAAATATCTCAAATTCATTGTGGATGGCATAAACTTGGACGAGCAAATGTTGCCTGTTCCAAGGATTACAGAGTCATACAGTCATTGAGTACTGCAGCAGAGTCTGTGCTGAACTGTTACTCTGCCTAGTCCCCTTCGACTTGCACCTGGACCATAGCCCTCCCACCCATGTGCTTATCCAAATTTCTCTTAAATATTGAAATCAAAACTGCATCCATCACTTCTGCTAGCAGTTCCTCCACACTCTCACCACCAAGTAAAAACATACCCCTCAGTCTCCTTAAACATTTCACTCTTAACCTATGATCTCTAATTCTAGTCTCATTTAGTTTAACCAAATTTGTTAAAAGTCTATCATCTACAGAATATTTAATAGAAATTATAGAAATACTCAGCAGCATTGATGATGAAGTAACATTTCTCCTAACGGATGCTGCCCAAGTATCCCTGCCATCTGGGGTTTCAACAGAGTCTATTTTGATATGTTTTCCAAAAGTCCAAAATCAATTTGGTCCTAAGACAAGTTTGAAAATTGGAGAATGGGGTCAGTGGTGAAAAAGGTGAGCAGCTTCAGGCTCCTAGGCATCAACATCTTCAGGATCTATCCTGGGACCAATACATGGATATGATCATGAAAACAGCATGCCAACAGTTCGACTCTGAGGAGTTTAAGGAACTTTGGTATGTCAAAAACAGTTCAAAGCGAATTTATTATCGAAGTACATACACCATATGCAACCTTGAGATTCACCTTCTTGCAAGCAATCAGAAAACAAAGAAACACAGTAGAATTCATAACCTCCCCCAACACCACAAAGACAGTCAAACATTTAATATGTGAAAAATGAACAAATTGTGTGTGTGTGTGTATATATATATATATATATATAAACCCTAGCAAATTTCTACAAATGTATGGAGGAGAATGTTCTGACAGGTTGCATCACAGCCTGATTGCAGCCTCCAACATACAGGATGGCAAGAGGTTGTAGATTCAGCCAGCTCAAATCACAGGTACTATGTCTCCACCATCGAGGCCATCTTCAAGAGGCAGTAGCTCAAGAAGGCATCATCCATATCCAATGATCCTTACCATCGAGACATACCGTCTTCATATTACCACGGTCAGGGAGGAGGTACAGGAGCCTCACGATCCACACAACGGTTTAGGAACAGCTTCTTCACCTCCACCAGACCTCTGAATGGCCCATGATCACTACCTCATTATTCCTTTTTTGTACCATTTATTTAGCAACTTATGGTAATTTTTAATGTCTCTATACTGCCACAAAATAAATTTCACATCAATAAGTCACTGATAATAAATGACTCTGATGTAGCAGCCAGAGAGAGATATTAAGTATCCCACCAGGCTCTGGGAGGACCCTGCCGGCGAGCAAGAGATGCTGGAACCGAGAACAAAGCTGCACAGTGAAAGTTACATACACAGGTGGTTAGCAACAAATGTGGGAACGTAGCTGTGAAAGCTCTCCATCCACTGTGAACTATTCCTCTGGACTATACAGTGAACAACAAGCAAATGTGGACTTTTAAAGAAATGACATCTTGTAAAAGGGGCAGTATGATAAATTTCAAAAATCACAAACTGATAATGTGATAACTGTAGATTTGCAGAAATTTGAAGGGGGTTAAATAAACATTTGTAAAAAAAAACATAAAGATTGGAATCATAGCTATACAAACAGCAAAAAACAACTGGGCTGTAACTACAAGGTATGCACAGAATGTTTAAAAGGACACCCTACAAGATAGTCAATAGCAGTGACACCAGAGACCAACTATAGAAGTCAAGGTCCCTGAGTCAGGGACTCAGAGATCAAATCTCAGCCAGGTTCATCAACAGCAGACACTATCTGAATATTGTCTTTGGAAGTTGTGAAAAGTAAATTGAAACTACTTAGTGACTCCTTGCATTATAGTCGGAGAAAAATACAACATGTATACAGGCCCTTTGGCCCAACACGTCCATGTGTTCATCATTGTGTTCATACAGCTGGTACTAATTTCCTGCATTCAGCACATATCCTTCTAAGCCCTGCCCGTTCACGTACTTATCCAAACGTTTCTTAAATTATGCTACTGTATTGGCCTAAATCACGTCCTCTGGTAGCTCATTTCATATACTCACTATCCTCTGCATGCTATATTTTTCCCTCTGAGATCCTAATTAAATCTTTCTTCTCTCACCCTAAACCTATCCCTGCTAGTTTTGTACTTCCCTACTCTGGGAGAAGACTGATAACATCCACCTTATCTGTGCCTTTCATAATTTTCAACACTTCTCTAAGGCCACCCCTCACTCTCTTGCGTTTCAGGGAATAAAGACCTAGCCTGGACAACCTCTCCCTACAACTTAGACCCTTTTATCCCGGCAATGTCCTCGCAAATCTTTTCTGCATTTTTTTCCAGTTTAACCATGTCTTTCCTATACCAGGGTAATGGAAACTGTACATAGAACTCCAAATACAACCCAATAAACAACTTAGACAACTGCATCATAATCCCCCAACTGCTATAGTCAGTGCTCTGACTAATGAAGGCCAGCTTTTTTTTTTAAAACCATATTTGTGACACCACTCTCAACAAATTACGCACTTCTGCTCCTAGGTCCTTACGTCCCTACGTCCCATCACATTAGCTAATGGCCTACCATTCAAAGTACAAGTCCTATGCTGTTCCGACTTTCCAAATACATCACCTCATACTTATTTCCATTGAAATCCATTTGCCATTCCTCAGCACACTTCCCTAACTGATTAAAATTCCTTGTTAATCTGCAATAACCTTCTCTACTATCAACACTACTTTCATGTCATCCACAGAATTTACTAATCAAGCCTTGTGTATTCGCATTCAAATCAGTTACATAAATAATGTATAACAAGGGCCCCAATCCCTGTGGCACACCATCAGTTACCTGCCTCCATTCCAAGAAACAACTTTCAACCACTACTCTGTTTCCTACCTCAGAACCAATTATGAATGCACTTAACCAGCTCCATACCAGCCAGCATTGTTACTCAACTAGCATACAAGATGCTCTTCATTGACTACAGCTCAGCATTCAATGCTATCATCCCCTCAAAAATGATCAATAAGTTCCAAGACCTAGGCCTCAATATCCCATTGTGTGACTGGATCCTCAATTTCCTCACTTGCAGACTTGTCAGTTCAGATTGGCAACATCTCCTTCCCAATTACCTGTAACATAGGTACAACACAAGACTGCGTGCTTAGCACCACCGCCCCCCCCCCACCCCGCTCTACTCATTTTATATTTATGACTGTAAGGCTAAGAACAGCTCCATTCAATGACATATTTAAATTTGACCTCTGCTCGCAGAATCAAAGGTGATGATAAATCAGCAAATAGGAGGGAGATAGAAAATCTGGCTGAACGGTGCCACAACAACCACCTCTTACTCAATATCGGCAAGACTAAAGAGCTGATTATTCACTACAGAAGCAGGAAACGGGAGGTTATCAGGGAACCAGAGGTGAAGAGAGTTAGAAACTTCAAATTCCTTGGCGTTATCAGAGGAGCTGTCCTGGGTCCAGCACGCAAAGAAGGCACAGCACAGTGCACATTTAGATGGAGATGTAACATGAAGATTTTTACTCATGTATATGAAGGATATAAATAATAAAATCAATTCATTTCAATTCACCCTCTCCATCATCTGTTCTGTCAAGCAGCATTTCCACTTTATTTGAAATTTGCGAAGATTTGGCGTCGTCTAAACTCGAACAAATTTATATAGATACACAAAGGAGAGTATCCTGACTGATTGAAGCACACTAATACCCTTGGCTGGAAAAGCTTACAAAAAGTAGTAGATACAGCCCAGTTCACTACAGGTAAAGCCGTACTCACAATTGAGCACACCTACAAACTCAGGAAAGCTTTATCCATCAAAGTCCCCCACCATCCAGGTATAATCTCTTCTCACGGCTGCTATAAGGAAGGAAGTCCAGGAACCTTAGGGTTCCACACCAACTGGTTCAAGAACAGTTATTACCTCTCAACCATAAGGGGCTTGAACCAGAGGGGATAACTTTACTCACCCCAAAACTGAACTGATTCCCAACCTATGGACTCAATTTCAAAGTCTCTTCATCTCATGATCACAATATTTATTACTTAGTTATTTATTAATATTATTATATTTTATATATTATTTTACTATTACATTTTTAATTTTTAGTATTTGCAGTATCTTGTCTTTCGGTTGTTTGTCTGTCTTTGTGTGCAATTTTACACTGATTCCATTGTGGGTTTTTTTGTATTTACTGTGAATGCCTGTAAGAAAATAAACGTCACCATGTACAACTGCGAGATGTGTACCTTGAAGATAAATTTACTATGAACTACTTTTAAGACCTTGTTGAAGGTCTTGCTAAAGTCATACCTTTATTTGCCTCTTCAAAGAATTCTAAAAAGTTTGTTAAAAGCAACTTTCCACATACAAAACCCTGCTGGACACTGCTAAATTCATCTCAGACCCTGACTTTTTCCTCCTGATTTCCCTCAAGTTTAAGAAAATGAGGAGAATCAGCGAGAGCCTGAGATAAGTCACATCCTGATGGTGTCAGCCCGGAATGCCGTCTGTTTATTTCTCTTTACAGATGAAGCCAGACCTGCCGAGTTCCTCCAGCATTTTGTGTATGTGTTGTACTGAAAACCAATGATAAGTCTTTATTTTGTTTTATTGAGATACAGTGCAGAATGGGAGCACCTCTACTGGTGAAAGGTAAGAGTAGAACTCTCCAGCTGAATGGACTATGAGGGAATACATTAAATACTCTTCCCCAGACCAATGGTACCATTTAATAATGATATACTCACCAGTGGAAGACTTTCATACACATCCACAGGGTCAAGCCCACCAGGTCCCATACGCTTCTGGCGTTCTTCCTCTTCATATTCCTTCATTGCCTTTTCTATCCTTGCTTGGGCACGACCTTTGACCCGCTCCTTAAAGGCTTCAAGTTCATCGTTAAATGCCTCCACGTACTGTTTATCTGCTGTCTGGAAAGAGAGTTGTAAACACCCCGAAGTCCCAGATTCAATACTTAGTCTTAGTTCTCATGAAATACACAAAACTTATCCATGGTCACAAGAAAAATGATATCTGGTACAGTTAAAAGAATGTTAGGTCACAAGGGAGAGTATGATTTCACAGGGAGGTGGTCTAAAACAAACTGATTAAAACTCAAATGACTACCAACTTTTCCCATACCTTGATTTTGGTGAAGAACTGTCGAAAACAGGCTCTTGGATCCACCTTAAGGCTCTTGGCAAGCTCCAGGATAAACTGCATTACTATGGTTTGGTGGGCTACCTGTCCCATTAGTGCATGTTTCTGGAGAGGGAATCCATCAAAAAAATAACTTTAATACATTATTTACTTTTAACAGATGCTCTGAAGATTAACTGTACTGACACAACAAAATTCTATTCCATAAATTTACTTCCACTTCATTAGGACACTCACTTCATTCTCAATTTTTCAGTTCTCCCAAACATCACCCAATCTCGATTCAATGTCAGAGCACTTCATGAATAGTAATCCCATATGATGTGAAACCCACACAAATGTATGGAACAACAATGCCGAAACTAAAATTCATAAACCACAGATGCAAACAGGATAAAAATCTTCTCTGGTAAACTGTACAGTGATTGATAATATAAAGTGGCTCTTTCACAATTATATATCCCTAAACCACACACAGTAGGCATAACTGACTGCAAGATTTTTAGGCAGCAAGTTATCAATAACTGTACAAAGCTGTCTCAGTCTATAATGGGTCACAACAATTCATCAGTCTGGATAATAAGAACGTAATCAAATCTCTGCACCTCTCTGCACCCCTAAATGCAGCAGGAAGATCCTCATTGAAGCTTAGGAGACCCAAGATGAATGTCAGATTATTTAATTTAGAACACAGAACAGTACAGCAGAGGAACAGCAGGCCCTTCAGTTCACAATGTTAAGCCAAACTAATTACCTGAGCAATTAATTGCCCAACTAAACTAATCCCTTCTGCCTGGACAATACCTATATCCTTCCAATTCCTGTACATTTATGCACATATCAAAGAGCTACTTAAACACCTCTATCATATATGCTTCTACACAATCCAGACAGCCATCACTCTGCATATAAAATTTGCCTCACACATCCCCTCTGAATTTAAACCCCCCGCCACCTTAAATGCATGCCCTTTGGTATTAAGGCATTTCAACCGTGAGAAAAAGATATTGCCACTCATAATCTTATAAACCTCTATCAGACCCTCCTTCAGCCCTTGCCACTACAGAGAAAACAATTCGAGACGTCCAATCTCTCACTGTAGCACATGCCCTTTAATCTAGGCAGCATCCTAGTAAAGCAAAACCTACACTTCCTTCCTATAATGGAGCGACCAGAACCGAATGCAATACTCAAGGTGCTGCACAACTAGCATTTTATAAAGCTATAAAGCTGCAATATAGCTTCCTGACTCTTAAATTGGAATTGGAATTGGAATAGGGTTAGGGTTAGGGTGAGGGTGAGGGTGAGGGTGAGGGTGAGGGTGAGGGTGAGGGTGAGGGTGAGGGTGAGGGTGAGGGTGAGGGTGAGGGTGAGGGTGAGGGTGAGGGTGAGGGTGAGGGTGAGGGTGAGGGTTAGGGTGAGGGTGAGGGTTAGGGTGAGGGTGAGGGTTAGGGTTAGGGTTAGGGTTAGGGTGAGGGTTTACCCATATACGTTTTTCATTCAGGTCATTTATATATCTCATAAACATCAGAAGTACCAAAATGGATCTATGCAGAACACCACTAGTCACAGACCTGCAGTCAAAGTAAGCCCCATGGCCTTTCCCTGTCTGGTCTTTAGTGAATACTCAAAAGGTATTGACTTGCTTTGATGGCAATTATTTGGCAAATGCATCATGTCTTGGAAACAGTCTGGACAACAAAGGAATAAGGAAAAGTGCAGGAAAAGGTGGCCAAAGTAAAGACCAGCTATGATCTTGATGAATTGTAGAACAGGATTTAAGAGCCTACTCCTACTCAAAATACTCGTGTTCTAATGACCCACTTTACCTCTTCGACTTCTAAATCTATGCACCAGATGACCAGATAATTGGCTGTCTCTTCACATACGAGGTGGGGATTGTCGGACAGGTATTTCTGACTGTCGTCCCAGCGGTTAAGCATGCCTGTGTACAGATAGGCAACAAGGTTATTTGTCTCTCTCTCCGAAACTGAACAACCTTTATCCCCTGCATTAATTTGACGAACTTGCATGCATTCAATCAATAACTTGTTACAACAGGTTGTGTGCCAATTAGTTAAAAGACATTCCATTTTAGATAGATCCATAGTACGTTGCAGATGTCTTAGGCACATGTAAAACATGTATGTTAAGCGGAGCAGGCAGCATCTCTAGGAAGAGGTACACTCGACGTTTTGGGCCGAGAACCTTCGTCAGGACTAACTGAAAGAAGAGATCCCTATCTCTTCTTTCGGTTAGTCCTGACGAAGGGTCTCGGCCCGAAACATCGACTGTACCTCTTCCTAGAGATGCTGCCTGGCCTGCTGCGTTCACCAGCAACTTTGATGTGTGTTGCTTGAAATTCCAGCATCTGCAGATTTCCTCGTGTTTGCGTATGTAAAGCAGAGATGCTTTCAAAAATAATGAAAAGTTTCTAAATATCAAAAATTTACCATAAAGAGCAATAAACAGTAAAAAAACTAAATCAAATCAATATTTGGTGTGACTACCCTTTGCCTTTAAAACTGCAATTTTCTTAGGTACACTATTGTGCAGTTTTATAAGAAAATCAGCTGCTAGGTTGTTTTAAGCATCTGGGAGAACTTGCCCCAGTTCTTCTGCAGACGTTAGTTATCTTGCTTGCTTCTCTCTCTCTTGGTAATTCCATTCAGCCTAGATGATGTTGAGATCAGGGCTCTGTGGAGGCCATAACATCTGATGCAGAATTCTTTGTTCTTCTTTTCATTGAAGATAGTTCTGACCTTGGCCATGTGTTTGGGGTCATTATCCTGCTGCAGAGTTAAGTTGGGACCGATCAGACACCTCCCTGATGGTATTGTGCGATGGATGAGAATCTGCTTGTACTTTTCAGTATTGAGGGTTCTATTAATTCCGACAAGAATTAATGCAGCCCCAAACCTGCAGGGAACCTTCATCGTACTTCACTGTTGGCTGCAGGTACTCATCTACGTAGTGCTCTCCAGGTCTTCCAAGGACAAACAAGCCAAAAATTTCAAATTTTGACTATTCAGTCCAGAGCACTTGCTGCTATTGTTCAGCACCCCAGTCCTTGTGTTTTTGTCTGAAGGTGTGAATCTTGGCTTTGTTTCCAGTTCAGAGGAATGGCTTTTTGGTAACATTTCTTCCAAGAAGACCACTTCTGACAAGACTTCTCCCGACTGTAGAGGGATGTGCTTGGATTCCAGTGGTTTCTGTGAGTTCAGAGCTGATATCCGCGCTGGATTTCTTCCAACTTAGAAGAGGCATCAGTTTGATGTCTCTCTCATCTGTTGCACTTAGTTTCTACGGCCGACCACTGCGTCCTTTGTGCTTCTTCAGAATGGCTTGGAAGACCATGCTGACGTACGATGACCGTTCGGTGTCTCGTTGCTGTGCTCACTCTTGCCAGGGCGTGAGAATTAATGTTTTGAAGGTTAAGCTGCCACACTCTCACTTTTTAGTTTGGTTGTCTTTCAGCCGGTTTGATTACTTCTACACCCACTTCTGCTTCAGTTAATTAGTTTAGTTCATTCAGCTCATTACGTCATTGATCATTAATACGTGTTTGTTAGTTTTCATTAATCCTGCACTGAGTTAAATATAGCACCTACAAGCTAATCAAGTCTTTATTTGAAAGTGGTCTATTACTTAATGTGTTACTTTCTTTAATGAAGTGCAAAAAATTCTTTGACATTTAATTTTTTGGAAAATGAATGTTTAGAACTCTAAAATTTGCTCTTTTCTACAGACACACTAATGTAGAAGACAAAAAGTAAATATCTGAAACAAACTCTATATAAAAAATTTTTAGTGCCCAACACTTTTAGACAGTATTGTAACTCATATTTTTAAGTAAAGGAAACAAAGTTTGCAAGATTGTTTCTACTTCCACAGATGTTGCATGACTTGTAGACTATTTTTACCATTTTATTTAAATCTCAAATTTTCACGCACACCGAACAGACACAAGTTAAAATTGTTGCAGTGTTGTCATCAAGACTTCCGGTATTCAGTGTTATAATTTTGCAACAGATTCTATGCATACATAATAAAACTGAATGGCAAAATATACACCAGTGAATGCAAGGCAAAAAATGGATTTGAACTCAAAGGTCAGAAGTAAATAAAGAGAAACAAAAAACGAAATGGCTGACTTTCCTTTTGGAAACTGCAGTGTGAAGTATTAGTCATGCTGTCCAGTAATTGTGACTGCATTGAATTTCAAAACTGGTGAACTGAGTCAAGTACAAAAATAAAGCAGTAACATAAATCTGTCTGAACTTAAAACTGGTAAACAGTCAGCACAGAAAATAGAAGATAAAATGAAACATCCTCTTATTTCTAGCTTGATCTGGTTTGTACAAGGTCAGTGTCAACTTTTATAGAAGCAAACTCTGAGAGAATAGTCAACTTCTCCAGCAAGAAAAGATTTTGGGGTAGAACCTCAGATGCACAAACACATTTGCTTTCCAGGACAGGTGACATCTGTGGGTGGCACGGTGGTGTAATGGTTAGCACAACGCTTCACAGTACAGGTGACCCGGGTTCAATACCCACCGCTGCCTGTAAGGAGTTTGTACGTTCTCCCTGTGACTGGTGGGTTTCCTCCAGGTGCTCTGATTTCCTTCCACTGTCCAAAGACCTACCAGTTGGTGGGTTAATTGGTCATCATAATATTTTCCTATGATTAAATTGGGGGCTTGCTGGGCAGAGTGTTTCGAAGGGCCAGAAGGGCCTACTCCGCACTGTATCTCAATAAATAAATAAATCCAATCCTATGAAATACTCGTGTAATAATCATGAAATTAGCATTTTGAAAGCTTGTAGCATAACCAGAAAACTTAAGTTTTGCCGCTTACCAAAGTGTTTGATCTGTTTCTCGTACTTTTCCACAAAGGTCTTGTGTTTCTTTTCTTTATCTTCCTCTGTTTCAACCTGGGTCGATTCCGGTTTCACATTAAAAACACTCTGAGCAAAAGCAGAATATTCCAGCATTTACAAAATGATCAAGTCAGCTGTGGATGTTAATTGGCAGTTCAAGGTCGGGGGAGGGGAGGAGAAAAAAAAAACTGTCCCTGAAATATTTCCAAGACTTAACAAAAGCAACTGAAAAATAACTGTCCTGATGAAGGGTCCCAGCCCGAAACGTCTACTGTACCTCTTCCTAGAGATGCTGCCTGGCCTGCTTCGTTCACCAGCAACTTTGATGTGTGTTGCTTGAATTTCCAGCATCTGCAGATTTCCTTGTGTTTGCGTGAAAAATAACTGTGCTTGACTCTTTCAAAATTTTATTTTAGACAGGCTTTATATACTACATCAAGTTTATCACCAATAACTTGTTTGCTAATGTTATAATGGAGGGCCTTATTTATTTCAATACCAAAATAAAATTAAAAAATTGGTTTAAATACCAAATGACTCACTTGTCCAAAAATGTCAAAACTGAACTAGATAATGAGAGTAGCCACTGGAGTTTATATTGTCCCTAATAGAGTGACTTACAATAATCAGTAAAAAAACGTCTAAACATACCTGACAATAAAAACACTGTTGACCAGGGGCCATTAAGATAAACACTTGGTGAGAGAAAATATTACAGAGTATTTTAAAAGACAAAACATAAAATGAGATTGGATTTAAGGTCTAATATGGTCAAGGTGGAGCAAGGAAAATGGATGAACAAAAGCCCAGAGTGGAGAAATAGAGATAGGAAGTCTGGAGAACACTGCACAGAATAGGAGTGAGGACAACATGAATGAATTCACACCAGGAAATGTTAATTTTAAAATACAGTTGTTGCTGGACCAAATGAGTGAGTGAACATAAAGTAGAATTACAATCTCTCCTGACTAATACTCACCCGCAATCATTAAAACAAGTCCTCTCGCTGCATTGCTGATGTTCAGGGTTAGACTTTAAGGAGCTTCTGTATCTACTCCATTATAATTGTAACTAATATTCGTAAGTAATGAAAACAAATCAGGATAGAGCGTTTCCATCTCCAAAGATGTTGCATGGTCTGAATACTATTTTATTTTTCCAGCTTAAGATTATCAGCACACACAGAATTCCACTTCTATGTGTGCAAAAAGTTTTTAATTGTTTGAAATATAAATCCAAGTCTTGTATTTCCCTGGCTATTTTGGGATTGGCAACAACCAGGAAGGGCAGTGTCTGATATAGCACAAACTTTCCACTGCCAATGAAACAATTAAACAATTAGCATTTCGGAAGCTAATAAAAAAAACAGCTTACTGAAAAAACTGCACTTACCATTTAAAGTGCTTGATCTGTTTTGTATTTATGCAAAGGTCTCTGGCACTCACTTACCTTAACAGTGGACCAGGAGGACCACAACCTTGCCATCGTGCTTTAGCTCTTGATAGGGTCACATATGCCAAACAGGCCAAAGGGCAAAAGGCCAGACTAAGAGTGGTCCACTGGTCCTGCAGGTTTGGGGGTTCAGCTCAGGGCTAACAACCCTGACTGGCAAAAAAAAGTATTAAGGAAATAGCAATGAAGAATCCTCCTGTACCTGTGTGCAACTGCGGGCCATGAACCACACCTGGGGTATAACAGAGAGCTTGGCTAGAGATGGAGAAAATTCATTTCTGCCCTAAATGGCAGCAGCATAATGGGCATCTTGATGTTGATTATGGTAAAAGTTGCACTTAAAGTGCTTGATTTGTTTGTATTTCTCCACAAAGTTCTTGTTTGCAGTCAGGCATTCAGCAGCCTAACAGTGGAAAATATAGAATACTACTTCAGTAACACCACACTAACCTTACTGAATCCTTCTTTGCTTAGTGTGTCCACATTCCATGGCATAGACTTTTCCTTCTTCTTCAGCAATGCTCCTTTCTTATCCCATTCCTTCTCCTCTTTTTTCAGCTGTTTTAGCTCATCCTGTAATTTTTCAATCTCTATCTTTGCATCGTCCGTTTCTGCCAATGCCAATTCTTTGAGCTTCTTTTGACATTCACTGAGCTTACGCTTAACATCACCGCTCCCCTTCTCATACTCCTCACGCTCTTTCTGTGCCTCTTCCATCCGCTCGATCCGAGCCTGAAACACAAAGGTGGCAAACACCTGCTCTTTGAGCTGATAACCGTGAACATTGCTGTGAAGGTGTCGAAAAAAAACCAAGAAACAAACTAGTTGATTTAGAAACTAAATCATCCAATTTTGGCACAGTATGTCAGTTATTTTTCTCAGGGAAGCACAGGGTGTTTGGGTACAATTGCTACACGTTGACCACAGGGCATCACCAGCTAATTGTACACCTACTGGAAGGTAAGTGAGAAAATTATTGCTGGTCATGTATTTCCAGTGTCAAGGTCCTCAAAGGCTTCTCAGCATTAAGACAGCTTTCAGAAATTGATTCTGAATCTGCATGGGGGAAGAATGACATTTATATTTACCATGAATTGGAACTGAAGGATTGGAAGTCCAGAACTGAGGTAATACTTCAGTGCAGTAATGTATTATCAGGTAGAAAATGAAGGGTACCTCTATTTGTTCGGATGGATAAAGTTCAATATAATATTTCAAGATAGTTAGCTATCTTAACAAACCAATGCCAAGAGGCCATTATGCAATTCATTCACTTGTTTGTGCACCACGTAGAGTGCATTCTAACTACCTAAATAATGCCTAACGTTTTTCTCCAAAAATCTGTATAAAGCAACCATTCTCCTTCACAATCTTCATGCCCAAGATGGAGAACTTGGGCAAAGAGTGCAAAATATTCCTAGTTCCATTTCCAATCCATGCATGTCATCTGAAGACTAATATTCATCACACTTGTATGCACTTCCAGGAAATAAGATACTTTTACTAGCTACTGAACAAGTACTCCACAGTACTTGGAGAGCATTTAATAAAGCACAGGCTTATTAGAGATAGTCAACATGCCTTGAGCAACACACATAAAATGCTAGTGGAACACGAAGTCAGGCAGTGCCTATGGAGTGGTTTTGGCCTGAGACGTCCAGATGAAGGAACTCCTCCACAGATGTTGCCTAACTTGGCAATTTCCTCCAGTATCTTGTGTGCGTTGCTCAAGATTTCCAGTATCTGCAGAATTGCTTGTGCTTACAATCAAAATGTCTCTATGTGCTGAAAGTCATGACTTGTAAACTTGAAAGAGTCTTTTTTTGTGAGTGATGAGGGTAGGAATGTGGATGATGCCTACATGGACTTCAGTAAAGCATTTGACAAGGTGCTCTATGACAGGCTTAACCAGAAGCTAAGATGCAGAGGATCAGTGACATATGTTCTGGCAAGTGAAGACTGAGGGCAGTGATGTTGTGGTGCTATTCTGACTGGAGGTCTGTGACCAGTGGTGTTCCTTAGTGCTAGATCAATCCTTGCCTGTGATAAGTGATGGGAGAAAATGTAGACTGATTAGTAAGTTTATGGATGATAAAATTAGAGCGCGTGGATAGCAAAAAAAATTGTGAAACTTTATTATAAGAAATGGACATTGAACATGGCAGATGGAATTTTATCCAGGCAAGTATGAGGTACTGCAAGCATGAAGTTAAATATTAGGAGAAAGTACACAGTTCATGGCAACCTAAGTAGATAGGGTGAGAGAAGATTACAGCTGGGAGCTTAATATCCAAGGATACACATTGTAATGAAAAGACAGGCAGGAAGGCAGAGTGGGTGGCATTCCTCTGTTCGTAAAAAAAAAAATCAGATCAAGTCATTAGAAAGAGGTGACATGGGGTAAGAAGGTGTTGAATCATTTTGGATAGAGCTAAGGAACTTCAAGGGTAAAAAGACGCCAATGAGAATTGTATACAGACCCTCAAACAGTAGTAAGGATGTGGCCTATGAATTACAATGTGATATAGAAAATGCATGCCAAAAGGGCTATGTTACAATAGTCATGGGGGATTTCGATATGTAGCTAGATTGGGAAAACCAAGTTGGCGCTGGGCCCCAAGAGGGGGAATTTCTAGAGTGCCTATGAGATGGCTTTTCAGAGTGGCTCATTGATCAGCTATTCTGGATTGGGTGTTGTGCAATGAACCAGAATTGATTGAAGAGCTTAAGGTAAAAGAACCCTTATGAGAAAGTGATCATAATATGATTGAATTCATCCAGAAATTTGAGAAGAAGAAGCTAAAGTCAGATGTATTTACAGCAGAGTAAAGGAAATTACAGAGGCATGAGAGAGGAGTTGGACAGAATTGGTTGGAAAAGAACAATGGCAGGGATGATAGCAGAGCAGTAATGCTGGAATTTCTGGAAGTAATTCGGAAGGCGCAGGACATATACACTGTAAAGAGGAAGAAGTATTCTAAAGGCAAGATGACACAACCATGGCTAACAAGAGAAGTCAGAGCCAACATAAAAGCTGAAGTGAGGGCATATAATAGATCAAGAATTAGTGGGAAGTTAGAGGATTGGGAAGCTTTTAAAAACCAACAGAAGGCAACAAAAAGAATCATTTAGTTAAAGATGGAACATTAAATTAAGCTAGCCAATAATATTAAAGAGGATACCAAAAGTTCCTTCAGATACATAAAATGAGAGATACATAAAATACGTAAGAGGTGAGAGTGGATAATGGACCGTTGGAAAACAATGCTGGAGACAATGAATGGCGGACGAACTGAATAAGTATTTTGCATCAGCCTTCACTGTGGAAGACACCAGCAGTATGATGGAAGTTCCAAGTGTCAGGGTTCATGAAGTGTGTAAAATTACCTTAACTAGAGAGAAGGTTCTTGAAAAATTGAAAGGTCTGAAGGTAGCTAAGCCACCCGGACCAGATGGTACAGGTGGCCCCCGTTTTCCGAACGTTTGCCTTACGACACCTCGCTGTTACGAAAGACCTACATTAATTACCTGTTCTCGCTAACAGAAGGTGCTTTCACTGTTACAAAAAAAGGCAGCGCCTGCCCAAACAGCCAAGCTCCGCGCCCAGAACTGCATTCTAGCCGCCATTGCTTAAACACGTGCTTTATCTCAATTTATTTTGTGCATCCGTTAGCAAGATGAGTTCTAAGGTAGCGGAAAGGTGTTACACTTAGCATAAAACTAGACATAATTAAGCGTTTTGATCGTGGTGAACGAAGTAAGGACATTGTCTACACGATGAACTTGCCTGCATCTACCATTTGCACTATTTATACGCAGAGAGAAAGAATTTTGAAAGCTGCTGTTACTGTTGGCTCTGCTCGTAGCAAAGTGCTCTCTCTTAGTCGACATCCAGTAATGGATAAAATGGAAAATCTATTGCTTGAGTGGATTGATGGGTGTACAAAGCGTGGTGTTCCGTCAAGTTTTCTTATACTTAAGGAGAAATCAGTCAGTCTTTTTAATAAGCTGAAACAGAAAGCACTGGATGATGATGATGAAAGTGTTGTGAAAGTGGAATTTAAATGTAGTCATGGGTGGTTTGATCGGTTTCTGAGGCGAGGGCAGCTTGATAGTTTAAGCAGTGGTCCCCAACCTCCAGGCCACAGACCAATACATTGCCACGAAGAATGTAGCGGTGCAGCGGTAGTTGGAATGCACCCAGCACATCTTTAAGAAAAAAGCTGGAATAAATAAGCTAATTAATTAGGTGCCGCCCGGCACGTAAATGTCGGCCCAGGTCAGAGGCAATTGCCAATTGCATCCGGTGGTTATTCGTATAAGCAAGTGTTTAACTGTGATGAAACTGCAATTTATTGGAGTCTTCCTGATTCCGGTAAGTGAAACTACACTGTACATACGTTATTTCTACTTTATATAGGCTGTGTATTTCTATGTGTTATTTGGTATGATTTGGCAGCTTCATAGCTTAAAGGTTACTGGAGAGAGTGTTTCTGCCAAGAGCGCTTCCATGAGATTTTCACTGCGCTAGACAGTGCTGCAGAAAAGTATTTCTACTTTATATAGGCTGTGTATTTATCATATCATTCCTACTTTTACTATATGTTACTGTTATCTTAGGTTTTGTGTGTTATTTGGCATGATTCTGTAGGTTATTTTTTGGGTCTGGGAACGCTCAAAGGTTTTTCCCATAATAATAAACATGGCTTACAAACCGTTTCATAGGAGCGCTCTACCTTCGGATAGCAGGGTCCTGAAAGGGGTGGCTGAAGAGACCGTGGAGGCATTAGTATTGATCTTTCAAGAATTACTAGATTCTGGAATGAATCCGGAAGACTGAAAAGTTACGTTAGTTTGTACAAATGTCACTCTACTCTTCAAGAAGGGAGAGAGGCAGAAGAAAGGAAACTATAGGCCAGTCAGTCTGACCTCAGTGGTTGGGAAGATGTTGGGAGTCGATAATTAAGGATGAGGTCTCAGGGTACTTGGAAGGACATGACAAAATAGGCCATAATCAGCATGGTTTCAAGGGAAAATCTTGCCTGACAAATCTGTTGGAATTCTTTGAAGAAATAACAAGCAGGATAAGCAAAGGAGTATTTGTTGACATTCTAAGATTTTCAGAAGGCCTTTGACAAGGTGCCCTACATGAGGCTGCTTAACAAGCTATGAGCCCATGCTATTACAGGAAAGCTTCTAGCATAGCTTTAAAAAAAAGCAGGAGACAAAGAATGGGAATAAAGGGAGCTTTTTCCAGTTGGCTGCCATTAACTAGTGGTGTTCCACAGAGGTTGGTGTTGGGACCAATTCTTTTTATGTTTATATGTCAATGATTGGATGATGGAATTGATGGCTTTGTCGCAAAGTTTGCAGATGATATGAAGATAGGTGGAGGGGCCACGGAGAATGGGCAAAGAAGTGACAGATGGAATAGGGTGTCTGGTCATGCACTTTGGTGGAAGAAATGAAAGGATTGACTATTTTCTAAATGGATAGAAAATACAAAACAAAAACTGAGGCACAAAGGGACTTGAGAGTCCCTGTGCCGGATTCCTTCATTTGCAGGTTGAATCTGTGGTGAGGAAGGCAAATGCAATGTTGTCATTCACTTCAAGAGGACTAGAATATAAAACAGAATAGAAGGGCATCTCTTTAGGATGGAGATGAGGGGCAAAGAGGGCCAGAGAGTGGTGAATTTGTAGAATTCTCTGCCACAAACAGCTGTAGAGGCCAAGTCATTATATATACTTAAGACAGAGGTTGATAGATCCTTGATTTGTCGGGGCATGAAGGGATACAGGGAGAAGACAGGAGATGGGGGCCAAAAGGAAAATCAGATCGAAATGGCACAGAAGACTTGATGGGCCAAATGGCCTAACTCTGCTCCCATATCTTGTGGTCTTAATAATACAGAAGGCTTTTGACATGCTTGTCTATTTGGTCAGGGCACTGAGCTGTTTTCCAACTTGACAACAAGCTTCACCAGGATGCTGCCTCGATTAGAAAGTATAAGTTACGAGGATCGACTGGACAAACCTGGGTTCTTTCCTCCGGAGCAGATAGAAATGTAAAAAATTACGCAATGTATAAAAACGTCAAACAATAGAAGACATAGCTTTAAGGTGAGAGGAGTTAGTATTTTTAAAAATTAAAACCGCAACAGTACTGGGTGCCTGGAACTGTGGTGGACGCAGACACAACTGTGGTGTTTACAAGGAACATGCAGGGAACAGAGTGATACAGATTATGTGCAGGCTTTAGGTTTAGTTTAATTTAGCATCATGGTCAGCTCTTCCTGTGCCTTTTAAACTCCCCTTTGGAAAAATAAATTCCAACCACTCTGCTCCCAATGTATTCCCAATTTCATTCTCAAAAGATGTTTCGGATTACAGCAAATATTCCAAGATAAGAATAGTTCAGATAGAGGGAGGAATGCTGTTTCCACTGGTAGGTGACACTAGAACTAGGAGACAGAGCCTCAAGGCTCCGGGAAATAGATTTAAGAGAGAGATGATGAGAAACTGCTTTTCCTAGAGAGTAGTGAATTCATGGAATTCTCTGCCTAGGGAAGCAGTAGAGATTAGACAGATTATTGCACAGCCGAAGAATTATGTATCATGAGGGAAAGGCAACCAGGTTTAGCTGAGTCCACGGCCAGATCACCCAGTATCTTATTGAATGGTGGGGCAGGCTCAATATGCTAGATGGCCAACCCCTTCTCCTAGTTTCTTATACCCAATATGCCAAGATGTTGTTCCTCTGGCAATCCTAAAGGCTAGAAAAATCAAAATTATTTCATCACTTAATTTTTGCAAGTCTTAGGGAATATAAACCTAATTTTCTAATTGGAATCTCAGGGTCCACAGATCCCCTGTTAAATATTTCTGGTATGATACCTAAGACCAGAGTATGCTGGTGGCGTTCCAGATTTAAACCAACTACAATTTTGTATAATCAAATTACAAGTGGAATCCTTTTTTAATTAACACTGCTAGATATAAAAGGCTTCACAACACAGACTGCCATCCAGAGCACACTGCCTGAAAGGATGTAGTTAATCAGGGGCTTGAAAAACATTTGCCAAGTATCTAGTATGGTTCCAGGAAAGGTGGGGGGGGGGGGGAGGAGAATGGTGGCTTAGTGCCTCCACACAGACACATGATGCTGCTGCAAATTTTTCATTGCATCTGTGCACACATGTACTTGTGTATATGATTATAAACTTGACGTTGACCTTGACCTGATGTGCCTTATGAACTCCTATGCGTTAAGAATCCGTGGGGCCATCGCCGGTGCCAGGCTATAATAACACCATGACATGTTTACATAGCACATTTCCATTGTAACAGGAGCTAAATCAGCCCGAGAAGTGGAGAGATCAAAACTCTTTCATACCTTTGGCAGACTCATGCACTATATGTATTTTGGGAATGGTGGGGAGGTACACAGCGGGAAAGGCTTGGTCACACCCCAACCCCCTGTCCACCCAGCCACACATGGTGCAAGGGAGGACCCCGAGGTAGGTCCGGAATCCGGACCTTTCCCAGGGAGACTGTGGCCTGTGGTGAGCCGGGCCGGGGACCTGTACCTGGTGCCTCCATCGGAAAAGACTCGCCGTATCGATGTTGGGGTGAGTATCGTCCTCATCATCGGACACCTCGATGTGGTCCCACACGCTATAATCCACCATCGTCACGACCAGAGGCTGAAACCTAACTTCTCAGGCCACTCAATCCCTCCGGCCGCTTCTAGAAAACTCCCTGGGCCACCAGCCTCCCGCCCACCACGCGTCACTTCCACATCCGGTGGCGCGGCCGCTCGATGTCGGTGAGGTAAAGGCGCCGGTTAATGTCAAAGCCTTTTGCAGGGAATGTGTGGGATTTCTTATTTCTACCCAACTTCTCTTTTTCTTTATCAAATGTTTTAAAGAGATACCGCTTTGTTTCTGGTTGGCATTATTTTCGAGTTCCTTTAATGTAAACTTCACATTTCATTTGCTGAAAGGCCAAATGCTAATGCTGTGAGTTTGATAATGTTGGTTAAGAAATCCTACAGCAATTTCACGGTCGCTTTCACAACTTGTTTCAAAAATTTTTTTGTTTTGTTTTAGTGGTGGGCCGGAGGCCTGTTTCTATGCAATGTTTACAGGAGCAGAATCCGGTGGGTTCGGCCCATCGTGTCTGCTCCACCATTTCTTCATGACTGATTTATTTGACCTTTCAACCCAAATCGCCTGCCTTCTCTCCTTAACTTTTGACATCCTTACTGATCAAAAACCTATCAAGTTACACTTTTAATAGACCCAATATTTTATCATCTCATTTCTACTTACCAACAGTAGTCCTGTAAGACTTTATCCCTTAAGCAGGAATGAGGTGGAAAAAAGGTTGAATGAGCTATAAACACCACCTTGTCTCCAGAAAATATTTCCATGGAAATAGTTATTTTACAGAACAGCCATGTCAGAAAGACATTCACAAACAAATGTAACAATATTCCTCCCTGTTTAAAGCTACCATTATGGTGACATGGAACCACTAACCTAAAAGTCACCAGAATTAAGCATCATGACACTGGACTTGACCACTGCCACCCCACACACCCTCAACTAAGTCCTGTACTTCCTGTTATTCAATGAAGTTTCAAATGCATTGAGTGGGCCCCACATTCCCCCTTTGCAGCACACACAAAGCTACAGCATCAACTTCTTGAAGCCAACTGTGAGAAAACGTTGTTCAATCCATGCATCCAGAAAATAAAAGTGAAGTTTTGGAATAGCATGAATGACAAAGCATCAAAATATATAAACATTAAATAATACACTAATGAAGTTTGATGATGCCTTCCAGTGTGCAATTTTGAGCCACGGGTTGGGTTACAGAGTTGTGCGTGAGAGGGTCTGTGGGCCAGACAGCAGCAAGAAGACTGCAGATCAGCATAACTTGTTGAGTTTACAGTTACCCCTCAATCTATGTCAATAAGAGGTCTGATCATTATATTCTTTCTGAGAGAAATTTTACTATGCTGATTACTGTAGTTCTCGCATTAAAACAATTACTGCACTTCAAAAGTTCTTTGTTGCTGTGATACCCTTGTTGGATCTCTTGGCTAATTTCTAATCCTTAGGGTTCTTCCGGGATTCAAAAATCGTGAGTGGATTTACTTCTAGGATTTCAGTTTATTTTAGAGTGCAAACAAATATGAAGTAAACTAAATAAACAGCTGAGAAATGGTGCTAAGGGGGTAATGGATGCTAAGCAGTGAGTAGAAAAAAGAATAAAGATGGTGCTTCTGAAGAATCGATCACATTTTATAGATAAGATAAAGAACATTCCTTCGGGAGTGATAAATTAGTTACAGCCAACATAATTAAAACAATTACATCACGTGGATAATGTGCTAATACTTAACCAGTGAAAAGTGAGAAAGATAAACTTTTAAAAAATGTAAACAGGAGGAATTCTGCAGATGCTGGAAATTCATGCAACACACATAAAAGTTGCTGGTGAACGCAGCAGGCCAGGTAGCATCTCTAGGAAGAGGTACAGTCGACGTTTCAGGCTGAGACCCTTCGTCAGGACTAACTGAAAGAAGAGCTAGTAAGAGATTTGAAAGTGGGAGGGGGAGGGGGAGATGCAAAATGATAGAAGAAGACAGGAGGGGGAGGGATGGAGCCAAGAGCTGGACATTTATTTATTTATATACACACATTCATTCTTTCTCTCTCTCTCCTTTCTCTCCCTTTGTTCCTCTCACTATACCCCTTGCCCATCCTCTGGGTTCCCCCCCTCCGCCCCCTTTCTCCCTGGGCCTCCTGTCCCATGATCCTCTCATATCCCTTTTGCCAATCACCTGTCCAGCTCTTGGCTCCATCCCTCCCCCTCCTGTCTTCTATCATTTCAGATCTCCCCCTCCCCCTCCCACTTTCAACCCTCTTACTAGCTCTTCTTTCAGTCAGTCCTGACGAAGGGTCTCGGCTGCATTCACCAGCAACTTTGAAGATAAACTTTTTGTTTAGCTGCTATACTGCTTTCTGCCAGTGAGTGTGAAAAATACTTGAGTTTGTCAAAAAAATTCAAATCTTATAAAAAATATTATTTTTAAAAAGTGGTTTCCAACACCCTGTTGCATATATTAAGGTTGGGAAAGGTATGAGAGCTGCAAATGATTTATTTCTTTGAATGCTCCGCAAGAATGAGTTGCTTGGATGCCAGAAAGAAAAACAACTGACGCATGGTCCTGTTTAAATTGAGGGCTCAACTCATAAGTATGAAGGTAAACTTTTCAGCAGACCAGGAAAGTTATAACACTGAGATAGGACACTAATCCGGAGGAAACTGGAGTGAAGGGACTCAGGAAAGGACGGATGGTAAAAACGTAAAGACAGCATGCAGTTCGATTGTCAGGAAGGGCAGTCAGGTGATGGGACTTATTTGCAACCAGCAGGCTGAGTATCAAATCATTAGGGATGCAGAATCGGAAAGGATAGCAAATGCGATATTCAAAGTGTTGTATCTAAATGCACGTAGTGTAAGAAATAAGGTGGATGATCTCATTGCAATATGACAGATTGGCAGGTATATGATGTTGTGGCCATCACTGAATCGTGGCTGAAGGATGGTTGTAGTTGGAAGCTGGATGTCCAAGGTTACACGTTATATCGGAGGGATAGGAAGGTAGGGAGAGGGGGTGGTGTGGCTCTACTCGTAAAGAATGGCATCAAATCAATAGAAAGAAGTGACATAGGATCAGAAGATATTGAATCCTTGTGGATTGAATTAAGAAACTACAAGGGTAAAAGGACATTGATGGCAGTTATCTATGGGCCTCTGAGCAGTGACTGGGAGGTGGACCACAGGTTACAGCAGGAAATAGAAAAGGTGAGTCAAAAGAGCAATGTTATGGTAGTTCATGGGAGATTTTAACATGCAGGTCTATTGGGAAAATCAGGTTGGTAATGGATCTCAAGAGAGTGAGTTTGTTGAATGCCTAAGAGAGCTTTTTAGAGCAGTTTGTCATTGAGCCTACTAGGGGATCAGCTATACTGGATTGGGTGTTATGTAGTGAACCAGAGGCGATTAGGGAGCTTAAGGTAAAAGGACCCTCAGGAACCAGTGATCACAATATGATTGAGTTCAACTTGAAATTTGATAGGGAGAAAGTAAAGTCTGATGTAGCATTATTTCAGTGGAGTAAAGGAAATTCCAGTGGTATGAGAGAGGAGTTGGCCAAAGTAAATTGGAAGGAGGGGCTGGCAGGGATGTCAGCAGAGCAGCAATGGTGTGCGTTTCTGGGAAAAATGAGGAAATGGTAAAATAGTACAACTGTGGCTGGCAAACGAAGTCAAAGCAATTGTAAAAGCAAAAGAAAGGGCATACAACAAAGCAAAAATTAGTGGGAAGATAGAGGTTTGGGAAGTTTTTAAAAACCTAGAGAGCAACTAAAAAAATTATTAGAAGGGAAAAGATGAAATATGAAAGCAAGCTAGCAAATAATATCAAAGTGGATAGTAAAAGTTTTTTCGGATATGTTAAAAATAAAAGAGAAATGAGAGTAGATATAGGACCGCTAAAAAATGAGGCAGGAGAAGTAATAACGGGGGACAAGGAGATGGCTGATGAACTAAATGAGTATTTTGCGTAAGTCTTCACTGTGGAAGACACTAGCCATATGCCTGATGTTGTAGTGTGTGAAGGAAGAGAAATGGGTGCAGTTACTTTTACAAGAGGGAAGGTGCTCAAAAAGCTGAAAGAACTAAGGGTACATAAGTCACCTGGACCAGAGGAACTGCACCCTAGGGTTCTGAAAGAGGTAGCGTTAGAGATTGTGGTGGCATTAAAAATGATCTTTCAAAAATCATTGGACTCTGGCATGTTGCTAGAGGACTGGAAAATTGCAAACGTTACTGCACTGTTTAAGAAAGGAGGAAAACAACAGGATGGAAATTATAAACCAGTTAGTTTGACCTCAGTGGTTGGGAAGTTGTTAGAGTCAATTGTTAAGGATGAGGTGATGGAGTACTTGGTGACACAGGACAAGATAGTATAAAGTCAGCTTGGTTTCCTTACAGGAAAATCCTGCCTGATGAACCTGTTGGAATTCTTTGAGGAGATTACAAGTAGGATAGATAAAAGGGATGCAGTGGATGTTGTATATTTGGACTTTCAGAAGGCCTTTGACAAGGTGCCACACATGCGGCTGCTTACCAAGTTAAGAGCCGATGGTATTACAGGAAAGTTACTAACATGGTTAGAGCATTGGCTGATTAGTAGGAGGCAGCGAGTGGGAATAAAAGCATCCTTTTCTGGTTGGCTGCCAGTGACTAGTTGTGTTCCACAAGGGTCGGTGTTGGGACTGCTTCTTTTTATGCTTTATATAAATGATTTAGATGATGGAATAGATGGCTTTGTTGCCAAGTTTGGAGATGATACGAAGATTAGTGGAGGGACCGGTAGTGTTGAGGAAACAGGTAGGATGCGGAAGGACTTAGACAGATTAGGAGAATGGGCAAGAAGGTGGGATGATGATGATGATGTCGACTCAGACCTGAGAGGCCAGCGTCGGGCATTCTCATGCCTTACAAGGCGCAGTTCGAAAGGCTGTGTGGGGCACCACTCCTCCCACAGACATTTCACTGTATTATTTTACGAGGCCGAGTTGCGAGCTCGACATCAACCCGACGCGGATGGAGAGCGTGCACGGGGGCGGTCTGTCACTGGATTGAACTCGGGAACCTCCGTTCTCAAGCCTGGCGCTGATCTCACTGCGCCACCAGCCGACCCAGAAAGTGGCAAATTAAATATAATATTGGAAAATGCATGGTCATGCACTTTGGTAGTAGGAATAAATGTGCGGACTGTTTTCTAAAGGGGAGAAAATCCAGGAATCTGAGATGCAGAGGGATTTGGGAGTCCTTGTGCAGAACACCCTGAAGGTTAACTTGCAGGTTGAGTCGGTGGTGAGGAGGGCAAATGCTATGTTAGCATTCATTTCAAGAAGTCCAGAATACAAGATGTGATGCTGAGGCTTTATAAGGCACTGGTGAGGCCTCACCTTGAGTATTGTGAACAGTTTTGGGCCCCTCATCTTAGAAAACGTGCTGGCATTGGAGAGAGTCCAGAGGAGGTTCACAAGGATGATTCCAGGAATGAAAGATTTATCATATGAGGAACGTTTGATGGCTCTGGGTCTGTACTCGCTGGAATTCAGAAGGATGAGGGGTGATCTCATTGAAACCTTTCATATGTTGAAAGGCCTAGACGGAGTAGATGTGGAAAGGATGTTTCCCATGGTAGGGGTGTCTAGGACAAGAGGGCACAGCCTCAAGATAGAGGGGTGCCCTTTCAAAACAGAGATGCAGAGAAATTTCTTTAGCCAAAGGGTGGTGAATTTGTGGAATTTGTTGCCACATGCAGCTGTGGAGGCCAGGTCGTTGGGTGAATTTAAGGCAAGAGATTGATAGGTTCTTGATTAGACATGACATCAAAGGTTACGTGGAGAAGGCCGGAACTGGGGTTGAGGAGATTAAAAAAAAAGGATCAGCCGTGATTGAATGGCAGAGCAGACTTGATGGGCCAGATTGCTTAATTCTGCTCCTATGTCTTAAGGTCTCATGGTGTAATGTTCACATCTACCAGATAGCTGGGGCTAATTTAGTGCATCGTAGAAAACGGAAACAAGGATCAAAGAGCACGGTAGTATGATCACAGCAGGGAAAAAGCCCGCTTGGTTCCAATAGCCAAAGAGAAAATTTGTGCTCCATTTTTTAAGCTTCCTCACCCTTTTTCATCTACTAGTATAATCTTACTGCCCTCAAAGGGGTCACTGATCATCTTTTCCTTTTATAGATGTAAGAGCCCAAGTCTAAATATCTCTTGATTGTTATAACCTCTCGGTTCCAGTAAAATTGCTTTTTCTTTGCATTTTCTCTAGTTCCTAATACACCTGTAATACACTATAAATACGTGATGGCATAGCGGTTAGCACAGCACCTTCCAGTGCGAGCTGTAAGATTGGGATTCGATTCCACCGCTGCTGTCTGTAAGGAGTCTATATTCTTCACCTGACTGCGTGGGTTTCCACCATGTAGTCCGGTTTCCTACCACGTTCCATAGACGTACGGTCAGTGTTAGTGAGTTGTGGGCATGCAACGTTAGCACTGGAAGCACGACAGCTGCAAACTGCTCAGAGGAATCCTCACTGAGTTGATACAACAATGCATTTCACTATATTTTAATATACATGTGACAAATAAAGCTAATCTTTTGCATTTCACATTTTACTGGATGATGTTCAACTGAAATTCTATATAACTAACATTATCTCACCACT
Organism: Mobula hypostoma; assembly: GCF_963921235.1. NCBI lineage: Eukaryota > Metazoa > Chordata > Chondrichthyes > Myliobatiformes > Myliobatidae > Mobula > Mobula hypostoma. The sequence goes on along the minus strand of NC_086125.1, from coordinate 6,889,078 downwards.
TCACACTTATATAATCTAGAAGTGATTTATTCCCATTTTCCAAGGAACATGCTGTTTCTTTATCAGAGTCACAGAATCATAGAAAAGTACATCACAGAAACAGGCCCTTCAGCCCATTGAGTCAGTGCCAAACCATTTAAACTGTCTCCTCCCATCAACCTGCACTGGGACCATAGCCCTCCATACCCCTACAAGTAGGAGAGGGTATTTCCAATAGTGGGAGAGTGTAGGATAGCTTCAGAGTAGAAGGATATCCTTTTAGAAAGAGATGGGGGGGATTTTTTTAGTCAGAGGGTGGTGAAACATCCTCTCCAGATCCACTCTATCAAGGCTTCCAAGATTTAATAGGTTTCAATGAGATCCCCCTTCGTTCTTCTACACTCCGGAAGTACAGGCCCAGAGTCGTCATACATTAACGCTTTCATTCCTGGAATTCTTCTCAAGAAACTCTTCTGGATTCTTGCCAATGCTAGAACTTCTTTTAGATAAGGGGCCCAAAACTGGTCCCAATACACCAAGTGTGGTCTGACCAATGCCTTATAAAGCCTCAGCATTACATCCTTGCTTTTAAATTTCCTCTTGAAATGAATGCTAACATTGCATTTGCCTTCCTAACCACCAACCCAACCTGCAAGTTAGCCATTACAGAATCCTACGTGAGGACTTCCAAGTCCCTTTGCATCTCTGATTATTGAATTTTCTCCACAATTTGAAAATAATCTACACAATTATTCCATTTACAGAAGTGCATGAGCAAAAACTTCCCTACACTATATTCCATCTGCCATTTCTTTGCCCATTCTCCCAATCTATCTCAGTCCTTCTGCAGACGCCCTGCTTCTTCAACACTACCGACCTCTCCACCTATCTTTGTATCGTCCACAAACATGGCCACAAAGCCATCAATGCCATCATCCAAATCATTGACACATAATGTGAAAAGAAGTAGTCTCAGCACCAACCCCTGTGGAACACCACTAGTCAACAGCAGCTATCCCTTCAGCCCATCTTCTATCAATGCTAGTATCTTTCCTGTAATGCTATGGATTCCTAATCCTGTTAATAAGCCTCATGTGTGGCATCTTGTCAAAGGCCTGAAAATCCAAGTTAACAATATCCACTGACTCTCTTTTGTCAATCCTGCTTGTTATCTCCTCAAAGAATTCCAATAGATTAGTCATATAAGACTTTTCCTTTAGAAAACCATGCTGACTATGTCCTATTTTATCCTGTGCCTCCAAGTACCCTAAAACCTCATTCTTAATAATGGACTTCATCTTCCCAGCCACTGAAATCAGATTAACTGGCCTATAAATTTCCTTTCTCTGTCTCTGTCCTTTCTTTAGGAGTAGAGTAACATTTACAATTTTCCAGTCCTCCAGACCATTCCAGATTCTAGTTATTCTTGAAAGATCATTATTAATCCTTCCACAATCTCTTCAGCTACCTCTTCCAGAACCCTGTGGTGTAGTCCATCTGCTCCAAGTGTCTCATTTACCCTTCACACCTTTCACCTTCCCAAGCATCATCTCCTTACTGATAGCAACTGCACTCATTTCTGCCCCCCGATATTCTCGAATTTCTGGTATACTGCTGGTGTCTTCCACAGTGGAGACTGACACAAAATACCTATTGTATACCATTTCTTTGACCCCCGTAACTACCTCTCCAGTGCTCCAATATCCTCTCTCCCCTCTCTTTTACTTTTTATATATCTGAAAAAACTTTTGGTATCCTAGCTTACCTAAAGATTTCATCCCTATGGCTTCTTAGTTGCCTTCTGTTTTTTAAAAGCTTCCCAATCCTCTACCTTCCCACTAATTTTTGCTGTATAATTTGCTCTCTCTTTTGCTTTTATGGTGTCTTTGTCAGTCATGGTTACATCACCCTCCCTTTAGAATACTTCTTCATCTTTGGGGTGTATCTATCCCGCACCTTCTGAATTTCTTCCAGAAACTGCCCTGCCATGTCCCCTTCTGATCAACCTTGTCCAGCTCCATTCTCATACCTTTGCAATTCCCTTTATTCCACTGTAATACTGATACATCTGACTTGATCTTCTCCCTCACAAAATGCAGGGTAAATTTTATCATATAATGAAAACCAATTTCCCCCGGGATCAATAAAGTATGACTATACTATCACTGGCTCCTCAGGGCTCCTTTATCTTAAGCTCCCTTATTAAATCTGGTACATAATGCAATACCGACCAATTGCCTTTCCCATCATGGGTTCAACCACAAGCTGTCTTAAAAAGCATTTCGTAGGTAAATTTTATCTCATGGGATCCAGCACCAACCTGATTTTCCCAATCTACCTGCATATTGAAATCTGCTAAGACTGTCATAACATTGCCTTTGTTATATACCCTTCCTAACTTCCATTGTCATATGTACCCCTCATCCTGGCTACTGTTCGGATGTAGCCAGGGTCTTTTTACCCTTACAGTTTCTTATTTCTACTCGCAAGGTTTCTACATCTTCCGATCTTATGTCACCTCTTCCAAGGATTTGATTTCATTTTTTACCAACAGAGCTACCCCACCCTCTCTGCCTCCCTGCCTGTCCTTTTGATATCCTTTTGGATGTTAAACCCCCGACTATGTTCTTTCACAACGCCATATCGGCCCATCTCTAACTGTGCTACAAGGTCACCTAACAGTCATCACCCTTTACAATTTTGCTCTAATGTTAGACTTCAACTCATCCCACTAACTGCAATTTTGCCCTGTTCTTCCTCACAGTTTGACTACACACTGCATCTACTTGTATACCAACTGCTCATTCCAAAGCACTGTCAATCTGGTTACCATCAATTGCCAAATTAGTTTAAACCCTCCCCAACAGTTCAAGCAAACTTGCCTGCAAGGACATTGGTCCACCTCGAGTTCAGGTTTAATCTGTGCTTTTTGTACGGATCATACCTTCAATGAGGAGATGCCTATGATCCAGAAATCTGAAACCCTAATCCCTGTACCAATTCCTCAGCCTTGTGCTCATCTGCCGAGTCATCCTACCCTTACTCTCAGTGGTGAGTGGCACAGGCAGCAATTCAAAGATTACTGCTCTGGAGGTCCTGCTTTTCAAGAGCCCGTGCCTTGGCAGGCACCCTTTGTCAACCATAAGCTACCCATTGGTTTGACAAGTTAAATCAAATGTCACATTGACTGAGTCAGAAGGAAAATATTGTGACTTCTCAGGAAACCTGAGATACTGGAATCTGGAGCAACATGCAAAGTGTTGGAGGAACTCAGCGGCAACATCTGTGGGAGGAAATGACGAGTTGACATTTCAGGTTGAGACTCTTCATCTGGGCTGGATGGAAAGAGGGGCAATTGCTAAAATAAAAAGGTGGAGGGAAGGAGGGGAGCCAGAGCAGGCAAGTGATAGGCAAATGAGGGAGGTGGAGATTGTGAATCGTGTAAGAAGGTGGGAGATGACAGATAGAAGTGACAAAGGGCTGAAAATGGTGGAGAATAGATTAAGGGGAGGGAGGTCAGAAGGGGAAACATAGGGTAAGTGTGAGGAAAAAGACATAGGTTGTTGGTAGGGAGTTGGATCAAGAAGAGAGAGAAAAGAAAAATGGGGGAAAAGATCCATCTATATCTTCAGCTGTTTGTCCGTTCCTCATGTCACTTCCTAGCTTCTTTCCCAACATCATCTCCACTCTTCCTCCCTCTCTCTTCTGCCTATTAGCTCCCACACCTGGATCACCTGTCAGCTCCTGCTCCACCTCTTCCCTCCACCATTTTATACAGCAATCTCCCCTCTTTCTTTCCAGTCCAGACAAACATCCTCAAACTGAGAAGTCAATTGACCATTTTTCCCTTCCCCTTTCATCCCAAAGACTTCTCAGGGACCTAGGCATGGCCTGCAAGTGTCCTACCCAAAGCTCATAGGGTGTGGATGAGATATGGCTATCATGAAGTCACATACATGGAGGTGTTGGCTTCAGATTCCAGGGGAACCAGCATTCCCTGCAAAGCTTCATTTCAGACAGTCTGATGGTATCTGGAATGAAAAGCAGTCAGCTCTTTTTGAATGGAGTAACCCTCTTCATGCAACAGAGGGCAGCAAGCTGCAAGATGCTGAAAATATCTGCAGCTCCAATCTGGAAGCAGACAGATGTAAAGTCCATTGCTCTGGTTTCTTAACGTACCACTAACCCTGCTCTGAAATTGTAGCTTTGGCAGATTTCATAAGAATTGTCTTGATTGAGATGCTGTCGTCAGATGCAAGAGCCTCACTGAAATTCATGTCTGAGAATTAGTCCATGAACATCCAGGGTGAATACTGACATTTCCTTCTTCCTACCTGCTCAGTACTGACCTGTTCCTTGCTTCCTTCCCGGGAGGAGAGAGAGCAGTGCACCGCGTGTGCGCAGCCCTCCGGTGAAAAATGATATCGTATCCATTAAATAGGGGCCATGGACAATTCTGATTTGATGGAGACAGACGTGAAAGCACAGAGGAACATTTGGAGAAATTTCTGAAACGCCAGTTCACTGCTGTTGTTACTGTGCAATCGGGAATCTTCCAGAGGGAAGGCCTCAAAATCCCCGTCTTTGCCTGCTGTTGGCGACTGAGATTGAGGTCGAATCGTTTGGATAGAGATGGTGCTCAGTACTCGGTGTCGGAGAGCTGATCGGAGGCTCAAAGTTTTCGGATGACTCAGAGACGGATTGTGGTCGGGCATGGCAGGGAGAGTTTTTCTTCCTTCTCCCGTCTGCGTGAGATGTGGAACATTTGAGAGACTTTGAGCTTTTTACTGTGCTCATGGACTTCATCAAGTTATGGTATTGTTGCACTGTTGTAACTATATGTTATAATTATGTAGTTTTGTTAGTTTTGTTAGTTTTTTCAGTCTTGGTCTGTCCTGTGTTTTGTGATATCACACCAGAGGAAATATTGTATCATTTCTTAATGCATGCATTACTAAATGACAATAAAAGAGGACTACGTGTCTTCATAATCTAAATTCACACTAAAGTTCAAGGGGGATGCCACAAAGCAAATGTTCACGTGGAAACAAACACCACATGAGATTCTGCAGATGCTGGAAATCCACAGTAATGTGCAAAAATGGTGGAGGAACTCAAAGTACAAAGCAAATTTATTATCACAGTACATATATGTCATCACGTATAACCCTAAGATTCCTTTTTCCTAGGCATTCTCAGCAAATCTATAGAATAGTAACCACAGTATCAGGATCAATGGAAGATCAACCAGAGTGCAGAAAACAACAAACTGTACAAATAGAATATAAATAAATGGCAATAATGAGAACATGAGATAAAGAGTCCTCAAAGTGAGATCATTGGTTGTAGAAGCATCTCAAGCGATGGGCAAATGAATGTAGTTAACCTCTTTGTTTAAGAGCCTGATGGTTGAGGGGTTGCAGGGTAGTAACTGTTCTTGAACCTGGTGGTGCAAGTCCTGAGGCTCTTGTACCTTCTACATGATGGCAGCAGCGAGAAAGGAGCATAACCTGGGTGTTGAGGATCCCTGATGATGGATGCTGCTTTCCTACGACAGCATTCCATGTGAATGTGCTCAATGGTTGGGAGGGCTTTACCCCGATGTACTGGGCTGAATCCACTGCCTTTTGTAGGATTTTCTGTTCAAAGGCATTGGTGTTTCCATACCAGGGCATGATACAGCCAGTCAATACACTCTCCACGACACATCTATAGAAATTTGTCGAAGTTTTGGTGTCATGTGGAGTCTCTGCAGACTCCTAAGGAAGCAGAGGTGCAGCTGTGCGTTCAGTGGAGAGGAATAAACAGTCAACGTTGCAGGCCTGGACCCCTCAGTCCTGCCAGTCCTGAAAAAGGGTTCAGGCCCGCAACGTTGACCATTTATTCCTCTCCATAGATGCCGCCTGATCTACTGAGTTCCTCCAACGTTTTCTGTATATTGTTTATGTGGAAGCCTTTTAGTCTGGACAAGCTTCTTTAACACCTTCAACGCTATTCTTTATAGAGTTTAGTAACTTGAAGGGACTTCAGAAAGCACCAAGGACTTAGAGATATGTAACAACAGCTAGTATAAATCAATCAGCTGGTAATCTAAAAGTTGCTTTAGTTTAGCTGGTGTGAATGGGGGTGGGACCAACATGAGTGCCCTCAGATCTAGATTGCACTGTGATTATCAACACGGCCTGCTTGTTTTGATGATGCCCAAGGATATTGTAACATTATTAATGCTCACTTGAACTTGATCCACAAACGCAAGCACCATTTTGTAAATCTAAGGTAATTGCAGTGCTCTAAAAATAGGTACTGAAGCCAATTGTTTGCTGAATGTTTCAGCAAATTCCACAATTGCAAGGAGATGAATGACCGAGTCATTGCTTTTGGAGATATACATCGAGGTGCGCATTCTAGTTAGAATGCAGGAGAGAAGGAAATATCATGCTGAATAGACTCACCAAATTAACAACACTCCGATTAAGCTATTTATCCCTCTGCCCAGGTACGGAGAGATTTGCTTCAGTAAAAGGGTTTATTTCCGTGCTTTAGCTCAAAATTTCAGAGAATCTTTATATTCATTCTTTTTAAGTGTACTGAACATTCATACCATTGGCATCCTGTGACAGCTCATTGGGTGGTGATTGGGATACAGTTCACAAAATACTTGAGTTAAATGCAGAGATAGAATAAATTAATATTCCCTGCAATTTTTAAAGCTAAGCGATGATCTGATAGTAGTCTACAAGAAGTCTGGAAACAGATAGAGCTAAAAATGAGGAATTATTGGTACTAATTGGGAAGTCTAGAAAGAGAGGACAATATCTGAAAGTTTAAACTTTAGGTCACCAATAGGTTTAAACGATAGGACACCAATTCAATCATTCATTTTAATCTGTGATGAATAGATTTTTGACAACTACATATATTAAAGTTCAAAGTAAAATTTATTATCAGAGTACACTTATTTATTATCAGAGTATCAGAGTATTATCAGAGACCTACACGTCACCATAAACAACCCTGAGATTCTTTGTCTGCGGGCGTACTTAGCAAATCTATAGAACAGTAACCGTAAACTGTAAACAAACTATGGAAGTGCAGATATAAATAAATAGCAATAAATAATGAGAATGAAATAACAATATAACAGAATCCTTAAATGAGTGTAGATCTCCCTTTTGTTCAAGAGTCTGATGGTTGAGGGATATTAACTACTCTTGAACCTGTTGGTGTGAGTTCTGAGGCACTTGTACTTTCTACGTACGGCAGCAGTGAGAAAAGAGCATGGTCAGGGTGGTGAGGAGTTTGATGATGGATACTGCTTTTCTATGGCAATGTTTCATGCAGATGTGCTCAATGGTTAGGAGGGTTTTACCCGTGATGTACTGGGCCGAATCCACTGCCTTTTGTGGGATTTTCTGCTCAAAGGCACTGGTGTTCCCGTACCAGGCCTAATGTAGCCAGTCGGCACACTTTCCACCACACACTTTGCCAAGGTTTTTGATAACAGGCCGAGCCTCCACAATCTCCTGAGGAAGTAGAGGCCGTGCTTTCTTCGCAATAATATTTATATGATGGATCCTGGACAGGTCCGCTGAGATAGTGACACACAGGAACTTAAATGTACTGACACTCTCCACCTCCCATCCTCCGACGATTACTGGTGCATGGACCTCTGGTTTCCCTGTCATAAAGTCTACAATCAGTTCCTTGGTCTGATTGACATTAAGTGAGAGGTTGTTGTTATTACACCACTCAGACAAGTTTTCAATCTCCCTCCTGTATGTTGGTTCATCACCCCCTTTGATACAGCCCACAACAGTAGTGTCATCAGCAAACTTATATATGGTGTTGGAGCTGTACTTAGCCACACAGTCACAGGTAGTAAGGGAGTAGAGCAGGGGGTTAAGTACACACATCCCTGCAGTGCTCCTGTGCTGATGGAGATTGTGGAGGAGACGTTTCTGCCAATCTGAACTGACTGGGATCTACTCTTTCTCTCTCTCTCTCTCTCTCTCTCTCTCGTTCTCTCTCTCTATCTCTCTTTTAATGGAGGATGAGATCCTGTTTGGATGAGGCTTGGAGAAGCAACGCGGAAGGTTGTAACATCAGAACAGCGAGCTGTTGGCCTCCTGCTCTTGTTGTTACAGGAGCAATCTCTCTTTCCCGTGCTGGTGAGAGAGGGCCTGTCTGAGATACTGAGGTGCTGGATTATGGACTGTAGATCAAGGTCTCTTTGGGGGCTTTTGCTATTGTTTACGTGGTGGGAGGTGCTTCTGCTGGTGCAAGTTGGGGGACGGACGGATGCGTCTGCTGCTGGTTGTGCCCGTCGGGGGGCTTTGGGGTTCTGAAGTCACTATCATCCATCCTTTGGGGTTTCTTCTTTTGTGGATGTCTCTGTGAAAAGTAAGAATTCCAGGTTTTATACTGTCTACATTTTCTGATATTAAGTTGAACAATTTGAACCATTTGCAGTGCACGGGGGCCCATGCCCCGTGTCCTGCAGCGCAGGGATGTCAACAATGCTTTGAATCAGTGGATAGTCATCCAAGAGTAAGTGTCTTCTGAGGCACCTGTCTCCTAATAGACTGAAAAATGATCTACGGTAACAAAGTACATTCTCCTATCTCGCAGGAGTTCAGATTGTTAATGAATCTCAGAAAGCAGAGTGCTCCTGAAACATTTTTGAGCACAGAGGGCACCTGTTCCGAATCAGCCTTGACTTTTGCTGGATCTGGCTCTGCGTTATCTCTGGAGATCATGTGACCCACAAAGGAGACTTCCTTCTGATTGAGTTTCAACTTTTGTTCATTCGCCTTCAGTTGCCTTGCCCTCATTTTGTGCATTAGGCTCCACCTGTGGCTCTTCAAATCCCTCCACCCCACACACAGACAACAACGTCATTTGGCTATGGTCTTCAAGTGTAGTATCTAGGCTTTTGTTGAAATTTCTCTTTGCAGCATTCAGGCTGAGTATCAGGTCTCCTCATCACGTTTAACATACTTTACTGGATTATTTTTCCTGTTTTAGTCTCTACCTCCAACTTGGCTTTATGTTTCTCCATCAGAGACACTGGAATAGGCCTTTGTCAGAATCAGAATCAGGTTTTTTAGCACTGGCATGTGTTATGAAATTTGTTAACTTGGCAGCAGCAGTTCAATGCAATACATAATATAGAAGAAAAAGAAAATTAATTAATTAATATAGATAAGCAAATCAATTACAGTATACGACAGACTGAAGACTGTTTCCTTTCATGGAGTCACAGAGATAAAGTGTGTTGGAAACCACAGTTTTTTCAATAATGCCTTTTTAAAAGATATGTACTTTTAAACAAACATGTTTTTTTCTCACTGGCAAAAGCAGTTTACTGTAGCAGCTAAACAAACGGTTTATCTCCTTTACTCGTTTTTCATTGGCTAAGTATTAGCACATTACTCACATGATGTAATTGTTTCAATTATGTAGCCTTTTAACTGATTCATTCAGCAGTTCAATGCAATAAATAATCTACCAGAGAGAGAGAAAAAATAATAAAATTTTAAAAAATAATAAATAAACAAGTAAATCAATTATGTATATTGAATAGATTTTAAAAAGTGCAAAAACAGAAATACTGTATATTTATAAAAAAGTAAGGTAGTGTCCAAAGATTCATCCAAAAGAGTGATAGATTTTTCAACAGCACCATCTTTTATTCTTTTGTTTTGCACCCCTTAGTATGAATTCCCTTCTCAACATCATTTTTCAGCTCTTTATTTAGCTTGCATAGTAGTTGTATGTTTGTTGGTACTCTAAATTAAACTGAAATCTTAGAATTAGGACTGCTCACCCTTTTTAACACTCAGAAGAACCCTAAGATTAAATGGAGATCCAACAAGCATGAAAATGAGCTCTCAGCCCAAGTTCATACCAACCATTAAAACTCATTTAATCTAACATCCTCTCTTTTCTTATTCTCTCCATGTTCCATGTTAACCCCTCCTCACTTTTTACCACTGACCTACACACAGAGGGCAGTAATCTACCATTTTGCAGCACTTTGGAAGGAGCCCCTGGAGGGAGCCCACATGGCCTTCAGGAGAATATGCAAAACTCCACACAAACTGCACTGGGGTCCGGATCGAGGTTCGGTCTCGGGCCTGATGAAATAGTAGCTTTACTAGATGCACCACTGTGGCTACTCAGCAAACTGTAATCCCTTGTTTAGAACTTGATGGTGTTTGCCTCCTATTCTGTCAAGAACATCCTGTGCATTTATGAGTTGCATAAGCTGGCATCAAAGTGGTGCCAGCAGACAACACTACCCCGGATGACATTCCCCAGATGGCCCACGGAACTTCCTTAACTTCTTTTATGTCTTATTTTTCTTTTAAATGTGGTTCTGGCACTGCTGGAGCCTGTGATCTACAGCTTAATATTGTGTTTTTGGGCCAATTGAATGATCTAGTGCTTTGCTGCCTCTGAGGTAGTTCCAGGAGGCTAGTGGCCTCAAGGCCAATAAGCTTAGAGAGGATGATTGACTCCATTTCACGCCGATCTTGCTGGTTAAGGCTTCAAGGAAGATGAAACATCGAGTCAAGTGAGTGTTCAGTGCCGTCTAACAGCCTCTCGCTCGTTACTGCCAGAGGAAAGTGTATGCATGTGATGGTCTCTCTCTCTCTCTCCCCCTCTCACTCACTGCTCCTGAAGGAAGGTCGCTGCATTTAAATGGTCTCTCTCGTCCTCGATGCAGTACTGTTGGAGGATGGTACCAAAGTTCTGGGTTTGCAGTTTGTGGTGGCTCCTTTTCCTTTGCTATTTTGGGCAGCCTGCAGATAATGAACACTGAACTGAACTGAATATGGACTCTTTCGATTTTGTGTATAATTTTCTGTGTTTTCACTTGTTCATTCTTGTTGCTGTTAGCACAATTCATGATTTTTGCGCATGGGGGGGGTGATGTTCTTGTTGCCATTTGCGCAATTTATTATTTGCTCCAGGAGGATTTTGTTGTTTATCTTTGAACAGGCGGGGGGGGGGGAGAAGATGGGGGCGTGCCTGCACGTCTGCAGCCCTCCGGTGAAAAATGATATCATATCTGTTAAATAGGAGCCGTGGACAATTCTGATTTGATGGAGAATGGATGTGAAAGCATAGAGGAACATCTGGAGAAATTTCTGAAACGCTCGTTCGCTGCTGTCGTTACTGTGTGGTCGGGAATCTTTCAGAGAGTAGGCCTCAAAATCCCCGGCCTTGCCTGCTTTCGGTGACCGAGAAGGAGGTAGAATCGTTTGGACGGAGATGGCGCTTAGTACTCGGTGTCGGAGAGCTGATCAGAGCTCGAAGTTTTCGGATGACTCAGAGTCGGATTGTGGTCAGCGTAGCAGGGAGAGTTTTTCTTCCTTCTCCCGTCTGCGTGAGATGTGGGACATTTGAGAGACTTTGAACTTTACTGTGCTCATGGACTTCTTCATCAAGTTGTTGCACTGTTGTAACTATATGTTATAATTATGTGGTTTTGTCAGTTTTTTCAGTCTTGGTCTGTCCTGTGTTTTGTGATATCACACTGGAGGAAATGTTTGTATCATTTCTTAATGCATGCATTACTAAATGACAATAAAAGAGGACTATGTTTCTTCATAATCTAAAAAAAAATTTCTTTGTTTCATGGCTGACTGTGGAGAAGATGAATATCAGTGTGGTATACTGCATACATCGATAATAAATGTAATTTGAATGCTTTAATCCTGCCATGTATACTTTTATCAGTTTCATCTGCATCACTTCCATACCGATGTGGGACGTTTTTCTGGTCAACTGTGATAAAATTCTAGCGTACTTGACTTCATGGGTCAGTTGATTTAGAGAACATCTCCTAGCCAACTTTGATCTTGTCTTTCTGCCTAGTGAAGTTAGTGACTCACTGGTTTAAATTCAGCACATCAGGATTAATGGTAAATGTGATGTTGCTCTTGAACCATGCTGAAAATACACTAAGTACAGCTGAAAGGTTTCGGCCTGAAACGTTGACAATACTCTTTTCCGAGATCCCCCAGCATTTTGTGTGTGTTGCTTGGATTTCAAGCATTTGCAGATTTTTTTCTTGTTTGTGATTGAATTCACTGAAACGTCCTTGTATCCTCATGTCCACAGTACTTCTAACACTTGGGCTAACTTGGCTGCACTTCCCTTGTTTGCCACACATAAGCATTAATGGTGAAGCAAAAAACAGAAGGGCAAGCATGGAGACTGTGCAGCAAAGGATTACCCATTCAACAGTTCTGACCTGGCTTTGGAGAGCTCAGCGGCTTTGTGTGTCTGTGTAAACTTCTCTCAGGCCAACTATTCTCTCACATAGCAGCAGTTTCCTTCAGGCTGAACACAAAAAATATTTGCAAATATATCACGCTGTGCGGAATGATAAGTTCAAAACTGCAGTTATCTGTAAATCTTTCTGTCAAGAATGTATTAACAGAGTCTCCCGACGCAAGGTTTCAAATTCTATTATGCGTTAGAATGCAATGTGCGCTACTATATCTAATTTGTTCCCCAAGGTATTACTCGGTGCTTTATGATGTAGTATCACTCTTTCCCTTCTGATACCTGAAATGTTAACTCTCATCTTTTCTGGTTTATTACTCTCAGTCATTTCAATATATTGTAAAATACATTTTTTTCTGCTGTTTACATTCTTGTTGCCTAGAAATCTAATACTAGGGCAGATCTATTTGCTTCATCGTACACAATCATATGGCTTGCTAGATCACTTGAAGCAATCCACGAATTATCTGGATTGGGAGGGAGCAAAATACACTTTTGGTATTCAGATTAAGTCATGGACTACAAATGTCATAGTTTCATTAACCAAAACTTAAGAGGCCATTTCTAAACATTCTCTCACACACTTACAAAGGTACTGAAGGATAGCTAATGGTTCTTAAGTTCAAAGTAAGTTCATTACCTAAGTACATATCTGTCACCATGTATATTCCTGAGATCCGTTTTCTTGCAGGTATTCTCAGTAAATCCAAGAACCATTATAGAATCAATGAAAGACTGCACTCAACAGGGTGGACAAAAAAAATGTGCAAAAGACAACAAATTGTGCAAATACAAAAGAGAAAAAAATAATAAATAATAAGCAAAAAATATTGAGAACATGAGATGAAGAGTCCTTGAAAGTGAGTCCACAGGTTGGGGGAACAGTTCAGTAATAAGGCAAGTGAAGTTGAGTGAAGAGAGCCTTTGGTTCAAGAGCCCGATGCTTAAGGAGTAATAACTGTTTCTGAAGCTGGTGGTGTGAGCCCTGAGGCTTCCGTACCACCTTCCTGATGGCAGGAGTGAGAAGGGAACATGACCTGGGTGGTGGGGTTCCCAGATGACAGATGCTGTTTGTACATCACAGGTTATTTACAGCAAAACAGTCCAGTAATGGGGCGACAAGGTAGTGTAGTGGCTAGCGTAATACTATTAAAGTACTAGCCACCTGGGTTCACTTGCTGCCACTGTAGATTGTACATTCTCCCCGTGACCACGTGGGTTTCCTCTAGGTGTTCCACTTTCCTCCCACAGTCCAGAAACCTATGGGCCAGTAGGTTAATTAGTCATTGGGCAGCATGGGCTCAAAGGGCCAGAAGGGCCTGTTACCCTGCTATATCTCTACATAAATAAAAATACAAGTGGACCCCTTGACTAAACTTGTCCGTGCCAACTGTTGGTTTATTTGCCTACATTAGATCTGAATTTCTGTTCTCCTTCCCTCTCCAGATATTCATCTATGTCCCTTTTAAGTGTTGTTATTGTGCCTGCCTCTATCACACCTTCTGCCAGCTCGTTCCTGATAGTCATCTGGTAAATCTGTCAGCACATGAGGAAACTTAATCCCATCTTCACCTGTTACACAACAAACACGCGTGCAAGGAAACTGATCAGTAACCAATCACAAACAAGAGGAAATCTGCAGATGCTGGAAATCCAAGCAACACACACAAAATGCTGGAGGAACTCAGCAGGCCAGGACACTTGATCTTTTCAATGATTTCAAGTTCCCTGGCCCCGATCATCTTACTTTCACGATGGAAGTCCAGTCCGTATTCACCTCCATTCTCCACCAGGAAGGCCTCGAAGTTCTCCGTTTCTTTCTGGACACCAGACCTAACCAGTTCCCCTCCACCACCATTCTCCTCCGTCTGGCAGAACTTGTCCTCACTCTTAATAATTTCTCCTTCGGCTCCTCCCATTTCCTTCAATGTGCACTCACATCGGTCCCAGCTATGCCTGCTTGTTTGTCCACTATGTAGAACAGTCTGTATTCCAAACCTACACTGGTATCACTCCCTAACTTCTCCTACACTATATCGACAATTGCATTGGGGCTGCTTCCTGCACCCATGAGGAGCTTGTTGACTTCATCCTTTGCCTCCAACTTCCACCCTGCTCTCAAAATTTACTTGGTCCATTACTGACACCTCCCTTTTCTTTCTCAATATCACTGTCTCTATCTTTGGAGACAGCTTATCTACTGGTGTCTATTACAAACCCACTGACTCTCACAGCTACCTGGACTATACCTCTTCCCACCCTGTTACTTGTAAAAATGCCATCCCCTTCTCTCAATTCCTCAGTCTCTGCTGCATCTGCTTTCAGGATGAGATGTTTCATAAGAGAACTAAGGAGAGGTTCTCCTTCTTCAGAGAAAGGGGCTTCCCTTCCTCCACTGTCAATGCTGCCCTCAACCACACCTCTTCCATTTTGTTCACGTCTGCCCTCACCCCATCCTCCCACCACCCCACCAGGGATCGGGTTCCTCTTGTCTTCACCTACCACCCCACTGGTCTCCATGTCCAACACATAATTCTCCATAACCTCTGCCTTCTCCAACGGGATCCCACCACCAAGTACATCTTTCCCTCTCCCCAGCTTTCTGCTTTATGCGGTGATTGCTCCCTACGTGACTCACTTGTCTGTTCATCCCTCCACACTGATCTCCCTCCTGACACTTACCCTTGCAAGTGGAACAAGTGCTACACCTGCCCCTGTACCTCCTCCCTCACTATCATTCAGGACCCCAAAAAAGTCCTTCCTCGTGAAGTGACACTTCACCTGTGAGTCTGTTGGTTTTATCTACTGTATCTGGTGCTCCCAGTGTGGCCTGTATATCGGTGAGACCTGAAGCAGATTGGGAGACCACTTCGCTCTGTCCTTCAGAAAAAGCGGGATCTCCCATGGCCACCCATTTTAATTCCACTATCCATTCCCATTCCAACATGTCAGTCCATGGCCTCCTTTACTGTTGCGATGAGGCCACACTCAGGTTGGAGGATGAACACTTTACATACCATCTGGGTAGCCTCCAGCCTGATGGCATGAACTTTGATTTCTCGAACTTCCAGGAATGCCCCCCTCCTTCATCATTCCCTATTCCCATTTCCCTCTCTCACCTTATCACCTTCCTCTGGTGCACCTCCCCTTTTTTTTTTCTTCCATGGCCTTCTGTCCTCTCCTATCGGATTCTCCCTTCTCCAACCCTGTGTCGCTTTCACCAAAATCAACTTCCCAGCTCTTTACTTCACCCCTCCCCTCCTCCTGATTTCACCTACCACCTTGTGGTTCTTCCTCCCTTCCCTCCACTTTCTTACTGTCACTCCTCATCTTTTTTTTCCTGTCCGATGAAGGGTCTCGGCCCGAAAAGTCGACTGTATTCTTTTCCTTAGATGCTGCCTGGCATTCCTCCAGCATTTTGTGTGTGTTGATCAGTAACCAAAGCCACTTTGACTTCTGTGTCACATGTTCTTACTTCCTTGGTGCAGAAGATGTAGAATTTACCATTGGGTTTCCTTAAGTAATGTTGCATAGGAAAGGCAGCCCAGAGGCAGGCCATATATCCAACTAATCCATGCTGGCAATTATGCTCCACTCAAACTTCCTCCAGCAAGAACAACTTCCGTCTCCTTTCTTGTCCTGCCTTCCATTCAATCAATCCAAATATCTGATCTGATCCTGAGACCAACTCTGTCCTTTAGAACATCAGACTTGTCCTTTTCACACTGTTGCCATCAGGCAGGAGGCGTGGGAACCTTGTGTCCCACACCACCAGGTTCAGGAATACTTATTACCTTACAACCATCAGGCTCCTGAACGGAAATGGATGATTTCACTCACCACAGCTCTGAACTGATGGACACACTTTCAAGGATGCTTTACAAGTCATCTTCTCAATATTATTATTTATTTGCACAGTTCGTCTTCTTTAGCACATTGGTTATTTGTCAGTCTTTGTTTATGTAGAGTTTTTCTTAAAGTTCTGTTGTATTTTTTCCCTATAAATGCCTGCAAGAAAATGAATCCGAGGTAAGATATATATACTTTAATAAGAAATTTACTTTCAACTTTAAACATGGATAGGAAAACAGAAAGACACATGGATCCTAAGCTTTTGACCCATGACCTTACCTTTTCCTATCCATGTATAAAGTTCAAAGTAAATAGGACTAGCTTTGCTAGCACCATGGTTGACATGGATAAGTTGGCCAAATGGCCTGTATCCCAGTGAAAATTTGTGGAATACAGGGATTCCCTGGTTACAAATGACATGACTTATGCAAATTCTTCCATACATTCTTAACAAAAATATTAAAAGCTTTCATGGTATTCACTCATGATGGACACAGTATTTTTTCTTAGAACACCAGATATTCTGCAGATTATGTAAATCCCAAGTTATCCATTCAAGTGATGGAGGAACTCAGCAGGTCAGGCAGAATATGTGGAGAGGAATAAACAGTTGATGTTTCAAGCCAAGGCCCTTTATTGGTATTTATTCCATAAGTTTAAATTTGGGTTGTGTTGGGTTAATTATTTAATGGAATGAAAGACTTACAGCAAGTGTTATTATAGAGTGGTACAATATGGGTAGCTACAGAAAAAGGACGTCGCTGACTTACAGAGTAATCGGGTTACAGACAGTTTTCAGGAGTCACATCCTTATGTAACCTGGAGATTGCCTGTGTCTCAAGAAGGAGTAGGTGGACAGGCACATGGATGTAAGGAAGATGGAGGGATTAGTGTTTGGACGTTTTTGATTTGCTTTTTAGCTGGTTTGGCACAGCATTGTGACCTGAATGGCCGGTTCCAGTGCTTGGAGTAAAAATGTTCCTCCCACGGCATTCCTGGGAGGGCCAGCCCAAAGGCCGAATTTCTGATTTGGGTGTATTCAACAAAGGAATGACTAAATATTTTAAAGTCAGGACTGTGGAACCAAGAACTTGTACCCCTGGTGTTCCCATGTCCACTCTTGGCATTGGGGCTGCATTCATTATATAAGATGACAGGGAATGAGCATGAGCACTAGCCTCTGGAGTATCCAGAACATCTTCAAGGAGCGATGCCTCAAGGAGGCAGCGTCCATCATTAAGGACCCACATCACCCAGGACATGCCCTTGTCTCATTGCTAATATCAGGAAGGAGGTGCAGAAGCCTGAAGGCACACACTCAGCTATTCAGAAACAGCTTCTTCCCCTCTGCCATCCGATTTCTGAATGGACATTGAACCCTTGAACGCTACCTCACTGCTTTTTTATTTCTATTTTTGCTCTACTTATTTAATTTAACTGTTTAATAGACATATATATATTTACTGTAATTCAAATTTTTCTCTCTCTGTTGTCATTTATTGTATTGTACTGCAGCTGCAAAGTCAACAAATTTCATGACATATGCAGATGATATTAAACCCGATTCTTATTCTGGTCCTAATACAGTGTTGTTCCTCTCTGCGCCACGTGGCGCATCAGGCAGCAACCTTTGCCATTTCTTTAGCATTTGTCTGGTTTTTTTTTGCAAGACTGAATTGCTAGCTTGACGCTCAACCCAGCTCGGATGGAAAGCATGCAAGGAGCCGGCCGGATTCGAACCTGAGACCATTCACTTCAAAGTTCAGTGTGGATGCCACTACATCACTGGCCAGTAATTCTGATATATATGTCACGTACCCCGTGTCTGGTTAAAGAACCAGCAGAGATGGAAAACACTTTGGAGCCCAGTATTGCTATTAACTAATGGAATTTATTAGTAACTACGCAATACAGTAATACAAATGCAGATATATAAAACAGGTTAGCAAGGATTATATATAAGTAAGTGTGGAAATATATGAAATTCAAGCTTCTTCAAGTCTAGGGGTAAATAGGTAGTCTTACAATGATGAGTAAAGTTCAGTTCCGTTGGTGGTATTGAGTTAAGTAGTGATGGAGAGAGAGAGAGAGGGAGAGATTTGAGTCTTCAGGTGTGCTGACGCCGTCAATCTTCCCGTTGTCCTCCGAAATCCTTTAGAAGTCACCGACTGTGACCACAACAAAGGGGACCTTTCTTCTTTGGTGGATTTATCAACTCAGGTGAGGGTTGAACACACCAATAACTCCCCACTGGTCAATCCCTTCTCACACTGCAAGAGCCACTGATCGATCCTCCAAAACCCACTTTTTCTGTGGGCACAACAAAGCTTATTCAGTGTCCAAAACCATGTGCCTCCAGGTCTATCATCTGAACTTCTGTTTATCTCCCCGTGCTGAATACCAACTGTCTCTCAAAGAGCTCCTCCCTTCTCTCTCTGTAAGAATTTCCAAGCAGGCGGCGTCCTTGTAGAAAGTCTAAACATGCTGTGAGCAGTCTTTGCCTCTCTCTCTTTTTCTCTCTCTCTCTTTTTAACAAGGTGTTTGTGTTGGGCACCTCTCTCTCTCTCTTTTCAAAAGCACAGTTCATAAGGGTAATTCGGGACCCCGTCACATATAGCAAAGGCTAATTGGCCCAACCACTCTATACTCCACTGTAACCATCCCACCCTGAGTGAGGGGATCAGGGATTGTTATTGTCACTGTTTTATTCTGCGAGTGAGGGGGTTGGGGATTGTTATTGTCACTGTTTTTTTGCTGTGCGGAGGGGGGATTTTAGGGTCTGTGAGTTTTGTTTCTTTTTCGTGCTGGGGTGGGGGGGGGAGTTGATGTCTTTCATCAACACCCATGGTCTTTCTGTATTTAATGGTTGTCTGGAGTAGACAAATATCAGAGTTGTACATGTAAACTTTGACAATAAATGAACCTTTGAACCACCTTTTCTAATCTAAGATGGGTCAATTAGCTATTCCCTTCTCCTTCACAGGCTTATCCAGACGTCCCTTAATATATACAGTCTGTGTATGAACATGATCCACATTTTTTCACCAGTCTTCGGGTGAGGGAGTCTGTTCCGGATTCCCTGTGCTGGTTCTTGGTGACTGTATTTGCTAGCCTCTGGTTATGCTCTTCCTTATGAGTGGAAACAGTGTCTCTGCAAAGCGCTTCATCATTTTAAAGACTTCTATTAGCTCACCCGTCAACTATCTTTCCCATGAGAAAAGACATGCTGTCTGTTCAATCTTACCTGACATTTATACCCAAGCATTTACGGAATTATCCTTATTAATCTTCTTTGCACCCTTTGTGTACTCTGGTGATGAGAAGAGAAAATAGGAAGGCTGCAGTGTAACCTAAGTTCAGAACAGGTTGAGCAGAACTTCCCCATTTTTCATTTCTGTTCCTGTAGAAATAAGTTTGCGTGCTTCATTTTTATTTCACTGCAACTTTTAGTGGCTGGTGTTCCCTTGCCCCACAGTCACTCTGTAATCTAAACACTCAATACTTTTGCGCTGAGCCGTGTTGGGCCTGCAGCATTTATCGACATTTATGGTGGAGCGATCAGGAGACCATAATTAAAGGAATACAGATCTCCGAGGGTTATAAAGAGAGGCAGAGGCATGACCATGCAAGGACTGAAAATTAAGAGGGATTTAAAATCATGAAATCTGTTGTTTTATTTATCTATTTATTTATTTATTTATTGAGTTACAGTACAGAATAGGCCTTGTGATGCTTTGAGCTACACCGCCCAGAAATCCCCCAATTTAATCTGTGCCTGATCACAGGACAATTTACAATAACCAGTTAACCTCCTAACTGGTACATTTTGGGCTGTGTCAAGAAGCCGGAGGACCCGGAGGAAAGCCCGTGTTGTCACAGGGACAGCATACAAACTTCTTAGAAGCAGCGGCAGGAACTGAACCTGGGTCACCTGTATTGTAAAGTGTTGTGCTAACCGCTAGCCCCAAGTTGCTTAACTGGGAGCTGAAGTTGGTCAGCGATTGAGG
The DNA here is from genome assembly GCF_963921235.1 of Mobula hypostoma. Lineage (NCBI taxonomy): Eukaryota > Metazoa > Chordata > Chondrichthyes > Myliobatiformes > Myliobatidae > Mobula > Mobula hypostoma. Next base: position 6,868,943 of record NC_086125.1, on the reverse strand, counting down.
GGGTGATGAGTAAAGAGGAGCAGATGTCATTTTCGGACACAGGCAGAAGAAATTTCAATGACCACAGGTTTTTGGAGAGTGGAACTTGGGAGGCCTGCGAGGAGTATGTGAAGTCCAGAGGTAACAAAGACAAGGACGAGGGATTCAGCAGTTGATGAACTGATGGTGAGCTGGATTCAGGAATTAGAAAGGTGGGAATTGCCTTCTTCTTAGAGAAGATATCAAGATGTAGTCTGGACCAAGATTGCACTTTCAGGTAGATGGTGGGGAATGAAATGGGTTTGGCAGTTGGGGAATGGAGTTTGCAATGGGGATTGGTTTCAGGCTGCTGAATATTTAGTTGACCAAGTTCCTACTAATGCACCACTTGACGTGAGCAAATTGTACAGTGCCTGATGTAGGTCCTTTCCAGGTGTATGTTTTCACTTAACCAGAGTTGAAATTAGCAGCTGTCTGTAGGGCGAGCTCGAGGTAAAATAAGCTGTGGAGGGCATCATGCTGGGTAACACCCTGCCCGAACCAGTTAAGTGAATTTCCCTCCACGATCAGATTTTCCTTCTTTCTTACTGTTCTTCTGCTTTCTGCCACCCCCATCCTTCTGTCTTTCGTGCTGCAAGCAGTAATTAGAACAAGAAATTTCTTCCCGTTGGACGTGTCCCATCCTTCACACCCCTCCGCCCCCTCTGTATCGTCAATATGTAGCAGAGGAGGAAGGACAGAGAGAAAATCAACATTGTGGAGGCAAATGAGCAGTATCTGCGTTCACCTTAAACAGTTCAGAAAGGGTGTTACCCAGCAGGCAGCAAGCATAATGTCTTCTGCACCTTATTTTCACCTTGAGCCGGCCCCACAGTCACCTGCTAATCTAAACACTGCCAATAAGTGAAAACAGATGTCTGGAAAGGACCTTCAACAGGCACCGCGACTTACACAGGCAGGATTATCTGGGATGTTTCACTCCTCCCACCTCACCTCCTGTCACCAATTGGATTCCAAGCCAGGGGCAAAAAAAAACGGTTGATTTTATGTTTTTATTTTTGGCATTGCAGAAAGAGACGTGGGGTAGGCAGGCAGGAAATCAAACCAAGCCAATCAGCAAAGCACTTTCCCTGGGATTAAATTGTATTTATCCTTTCTGGATGAGACCTAAACTCTGATTTACATTTGAGCTGTGCCATTTGGCTCAATAATGCAGTATTACGGTTATTTTTATATATTTGCTAGTACAAAGAACCTTGATGGTATTTGTTTTAAACTGCCCATTGACTTTTGGTAACAGGATTAAGGTGTGATGATGGAAGGGGTTTGTTTGCAGGATGAAGCATGCAAAGTATATTGGAAATTAGTGAGATTCCTGAGAGCTTCCTGACTGCTGCCACAGATGGCTGTGGAAGCCAAGTGATTGGGTATATTTAAAGCAGAGGTTGATCATTTCAAGTTCCTGGGTGTCAATATCTCTGAGGATCGCATATCAACACAACTACAAAGAAGGCATGGCAGCGGCTACATTTCATTAGGAGTTTGAGGAGGTTTGGTATGTCCCCTTAAACACTCATAAATTTCTGCAGATGTGCCTTGGAGAGCACTGTAACTGGCTGCATCACCGTCTGGTATTGTGTTGGGGGGGGGGCCTTCTGTACAGGATTGAAAAGTAAGCAACAGAAAGTTGTAAACTTAGTCATCTCCAACATGGGCACTAGCGTCCATAGTATCCAGGACATCTTCAAGGAGCAATGCCTCAAAAAGGCAGCGTCCATCGTTAATGACCCTCATCACCCAGGACATGCCTTGTTCTCATTGCTACCATCAGGAAGGAGGTACAGAAGCCTGAAGCCAGACACTCAACAATTCAGGAACAGCTCCTTCCCATCTGCCATCTAATTTCTGAATGGACGTTGAACTCATGAACACTACCTCATTACATTTTAAATTCCATTTTTACACGACTTGTTCAATTTAACTGCTTTATATATAATGTAATCATTTTTTCTTATGTATTGCATTGTACAGCTGCTGCAAAGTTAATAAATTTCAAGATGTAATTCTGATTCAGATCCTGATGTTCTTATTTAGTAAGGACATCAAAGATTATGGGGAGAAGGCTGGAGAATCGGATTGAGTAGGAAAATAAATCAGCCTTGATTGAATGGTGGAGTAGACTTGATGGGCTGAATGGCCTAATTCTGTTCCTATGTTTAATATTCTAACATACGTTAGAGTCACATATCACAGGAACAGACCCTTTGTCCCACCACATCCATAATAACCATCAAGTGTCTCATCTGTACTAATCACATTTACCTGCACTTGGTCCACAGCCTTCAATGCATTGGCAATTCATCCCCACCCACCCTTTACCCCCACTATCTGCCATTTAAAATACACACCCTCTCTCAAAATTTTCATAGGAGGATCAGCTTTGGATTCCCCTCGCTCATTTTATTTCCCTAACCTGTCCATCACTTTCCTCTGGTGCTCTGGTGGAAGGGGTGGACAATTGGGTTGGGGTGGGAGGAAGGGATGGGGAGATTGGGGTGGGGTAGGAGGATGGAATGGAAGGAGTGGGGAGATTGGGGATGGGGAATGGGTGGGGAGATGGGGGTGTGGTGGGAGGATGTGATGGGAAGGGGTGGAGGGATGGGGAGATTGGGGTGAGGTGAGAGGATGGGATGGGAAGGGGTGGAGAGCGGGAGATTGGGGTGAGGTGAGAGGATGGGATGGGAAGAGGTGGGGAGCTGGGGATGGGGAAGGGGTGGGGAGATGGGGGTGTGGTGGTAGGATGGGAAGGGGTGGAGGGATGGGGATGGGGAAGGAGTGGGCAGATGGGGTGGGGTGGGAGGATGGGATGGGTAGGGGTGGAGGGATGGGGGTGGGGTGGGACGATGGAATGGGAAGGGGTGGAGGGATGGGGTGAGGTGGGAGGATGGGATGGGAAGGGGTGGAGGGATGGAGAAGGAGTGGGGAGATGGGGGTGGGGTGGGAGGATCTGATGGGAAGGAGTGGAGGGATGGGGTGGGGAAGTAGTGGAGGGATGGGATGGGAAGGGGTGGAGGGATGGGAAAGAGTGGGGGTATGGAGGTGGCAAAGTGGTGAGGTGTGTTATTTTTTGCAAATCCAGAAACTAATCAATGCATGAGCTTCGATTTACTTTCCCTTAGTGATCTGTGCACATATGACGCAGTGACGTGGTGACAAATGCAATTTACATACTTCTTACATATAATTGTAATGAATTATGTAAACAAACAAAGAATGCTTAATCAAACAATATATTTACAACATTATTCAACAGTAAATTTTAATTTGCCCCATTCAGGCCTAAGGAGTTAAGCACTTGAGGGCTAGTGTCTTTCTTGACAAAAGGAGTCACTCTGCTTGCCAGGTGAGACTTGTGGCTGTGAAACAATCTCAGGTTCAGGGTTTTCCTCGTGGTGGTTCTAGGAGTTGACTTTGGGACTACAGGAAGTGGTTCTGACTGCTATGGACACCTTTCCTCTCTAACAATTGACTTTGCTCTCCTCAACCACTGGATGACATCAGATCTCCAGATGACATCAGACACAATCTCCACTGTGTAGGAGAGTGGTCTGGTTCTGTCCTTAATCTTTCCACATACCCACTTTTGATCATCTCTGTTCCTCACCAGGACAGCTTGTCCAGGAGTGAAACATCAACCTCCTTGTTCGAGTAGCCCTCAATTTTCTCTCAGCTGTTTGTCCTGCATACTGCTTCTGAGATTGGGTTTGAGGAGATCTAAGCATGAGGGCCAGGGATGACCCAGGGACAGGATGGCTGGTGAGTTGCTGGTTGTGGAGTGTGCTGCATTGTGATATGCAAAGAGGAAATTGGCGAGCTTCTGATTCAGTGTCAGTGCAGTGTGTTCATCTGACATTGTTCACAGTCTGTTCTTTAGACTCTGGAGAAATCTTTCTGCTGAGTCATTTGTAGCTGGGCATAAAATGGGTGCAGATGTAATATGTCTTATTCCATTCCTTTTTAGGATTGACTGAAACTGTTCCACAACAAATGGTGGTCCATTGTCACTGACTAAGTATTCTCAAACACCAGTCCTTGAGAAAAGGTTTCTCAACCCATCAGCAGAGTGTGAGGCTGTTGTGGAAGCTAGTGGGAAAGCATCTAGCCACTTGGTAGCTGCATCCACTACTACCAAGAAATTTGTGCCCGTAAGTGGCCCTTCAAAATCCACATGAATCCTCTGCCAGAGCAATGCTGGCTATTGGCAGGGATGGAGAGGCTCTGTCCATGGCATCTTCTGGACGTGTTGGCATTCTGCACAGTGTATGGCAAGCTGTTCAATCTGTGCTCTATTCCAGGCTGCCAAACAAAATTTTGAGCCGACCCTTTAATTTTGACCACTTCTAGATGACCGCCTTGTGGCTCCTCCCACACTTTACTTCTCAGCTTGGATGGTACAGCAACTCTCAATCCTCACATAAGGCATCCCCGCCCCCCCCCCCAATCAAGGGTTAGTTTATCTCGTTGCTAGTAAAAGTTGGCAAACTGGGATTTCTGTTGCACATTCTAGTCTTTTTGGGTTGCCATGTAGACCTGAGACACCGTGGGGTATTCTCTAGTTTCCCTTTCAAACATCTCTGGTGTCGTAGGGAGATTTTAGATTTGCATTTGGAAGAATATAAAACCATAACATATAGGAGTGGAATTAGTCCGTTTGGCTTTAGTTCAGTATCCTTCAAATGCCATTCAAACTTATTTTGTGGAATGACGGAAAGAGTTAAGCCCGTGTCCAATTCTATTTTAATTAATTTGGAGATCACTTCTGATGTAAGCCATATTGCTTGTCTCTTGCAACACACACACACACAAAACACTGGAGGAACTTAGCAGGTCAGGCTGCATCTATGGAAAAGAGTGAACCGTTAATGTTTCAGGCCGAGACCCTTCAACAGGACTGTAAAAGAAGGAGAGAAGTCAGAGTAAGAAAGTGAGGGGTAGGGGAGGAAGAAATACAAAGTGGCAGGTGATAGGTGAAACTGGGAGAGGGGGATGGGGTGAAATAAAAAGCTGGGAAGTTGATTGGTGAAAGAGATAAAGGGTGTGAAGAAGGGGGAATCTGACAGGAGAAGACAGAAGACCATGGAAGAAAGGGAAGGGAGGGAGCACCAGAGGGAGGTGATGGACAGGTAAAGAAATAAGGGGAGAGAGGGAAACAGGAATGGGGAATGGTGAAGGAGAGGAGGTGTACAAGTTCGAGAAATCAATGTTCATGCCATTATGTCGGAGGCTACCCAAACAGAATATAAGGTGTTGCTCTTTGAACCTGAGTGTGGCCTCATGGTGGCAGCAGAGGAGGCCATGGACTGCGATGTCGGAATAGGAATGGAAAATAGAATTGAAATGGGTGACCAATGAGAAATCCCACTTTTTGTGGCAGACAGAGCAAGGGTGCTCAATGAAGGAGTCTCCTAATCTTCGTTGGGTCCATTACCTCTCTCTTCCCTTTCTTCTATGGTCTTCTCTCCTTTCCTATCAGATTTCCCTTCAGCCTTTTATCTCTTTCACCAATCAGCTTCCCAGCTCTTTACTTATCTCTGTCCCCCTTTCCTGGTTTCACATATCTGTACATCTTTTTTCCTTACCCACTTCTGACTCAGACTTCTCTCCTTACTTTCCAGTCCTGCTGAAGAGTCTTGGCCCAAAATGTCGACTGTTTATTCTTTTCCATAGATGCTGTCTGGCTTGCTGAGTTCCTCCAGAATTTTGTGTGTGTTGCTTTGGATTTCCAGCATCTGCAGATTTTTTTTTGCTAGTCTCTTATTAGTTTTCACTTTATACTCTTTTCAGACTCTCTGACGGTGGTGTCTGAAAAGAGGATGCTGTCCAAGTTGCATGCCATCTTGGACAATGTCTCCCATTCACTACATAATGTACTGGTTGGGCACAGGAGTACATTCAGCCAGAGACTCATTCCACCGAGATGCAACACAGAGAGTCATAAGAAGCCATTCCTGCCTGTGGCCATCAAACTTTACAACTCCTCTCTTGGAGGGTCAGACACCCTGAGCCAATAGGCTGGTCCTGGATTTATTTCCTGGCATAATTTACATATTACTATTTAACTATTTAATAACTATTTTATTACTATTTATTATTTATGGTGCAACTGTAACAAAAACCAATTTCCCCCGGGATCAATAAAGTATGACTATACATCTCAAAGCTATACAATTCTGTGTCACTCATCATTAACAGATTTTCCATCAACAACATGCAAACTAGTGCTCTTTTTGAAACTGTAGCTTGACTTTTTATCTTTTTCTCTTCTTCTCTTCCGTGTCCAGTCCATTTATTTTTGTCTGCTGAACATGCTCTTTGTTTGTGTCCTACTTTGTTGCATTTAAACCTGTATTGGTATGGTGTATGTGAGCCTCTGCCACAAAGGTAACACCATTTGTTTTGCCAGGCAGGCTTCTGTTTAGATGTTGCAATTTTGTTCACACTCACTTTCATTCCTGACTGCAACTCAATTGTATCTCTGGCTGCTGTTTCTATTGATACCGCGATTTCAAACACACTTTTAAATGTGAGATGGCTTCAGTTAGGAGCCGTTTTTGAATGCTTTCTTGTAAGATTCTGCAAACTAAATGATCTCTCGGCGCATCATTAAACCCATCACCAAAATGACGAGGCTCAGACAATTTCATCAATTAAGCTGAAGTGGACTCCCCTTCCTTTTTATTAGATTAAATTAGATTAGATTCGACATGAAACCTAAAATATTCTGCAATCAACAATGGTTTCAGTTTAAAATTTCCTGCAATAAATTTCTTGACATCAGCAGAGATCATTTCAGCTGGTTTTGGTTGGAGCAGTTAACATCTGAGCAAACTGTGTGCTCTTCCATTAATTGCACTCAGCAACATTGACACTCGTTTTTCATTGGCTATTTCATTATACTGTTCAACCAATTCAGCATACATCATTCAGTTATTTGTTGTGCAATCAAAGACATCTATTTTTCTGATGTAACCTGAAATTTATGCTTTTATTTATTTATTATTAACACCCTATACTGTTTATGAACCAGTGAATTAAGTCCATTTTCTGCCTTTTTTTTTATTCATGAGGTCTCACCTCCCTTCTGAAGAAAAAAACTTGTAACTCCTGAAACTAATAAAAAAAAGCACATGAGCTGGGATGCATGTGTTTAGTTTCACTGCGCGCATATGACATAGTGGCATAATAACGTACGCTATTCACATACTTCATAACCCATAATGAATTATGTAAGCAAACAAAATACTTATAATATTACTCAAATATTACTGAAATATTAAATGGGTGGGATGAGCTGAGGGAGGGGTGTGTAGGAGAGGGGTGGGGAAGGGGGTTGAGGGGTAGGGAAGGGGTTTGTAGGATGGGAGTGGGGAAGGAATGTGTAGGATGGTGTGGAGAAGAGGTATGTGAGATGGGGCTGGGGGTGGGGATGAGGTTGGAGAAAGAGTGGGAATAGGGGTGGGATGGGAGTGGGGACAGGATGATGGCATGAAGGTGATATAGGCATCGAGATGAGGTGGGGACGGGGTGGAGAAAGGGTGGGGGTGGATGGGGAAATAATGGAGATGGAGGTGGGTGGGGTGTTGGACTGGGAAAGGGGTGGAGCATGGGGTTGGGATAGGCATAGGGGATGAGGTGGGGAAGGGTGGGGGTGGGGAATATCTAAGCATATCCAATTGCTAAAATGCTGTTTGTGACTTCTCAGAGAAATATGGATGTTTGCTAAACATACTTGATGTGTTTGAAAAAGATGTAAATCAATGGAGACAAATTAGAGAGCAGTAAAAAAACAGAGTGCTGGAACTAAGAGATGCAGACCGTAGAAAATATCCAGGTCAATGGTCTTGACCAAAAAAATTCACTGTCCATTTCCCTGCACAGGTAGTGCCTGACCTGCTCAACTCCTCTAATAGCTTGCTTTTTGCTCCATTTTCCAGTAGGCCAGCAGGCCGAGTAACACCCATGGAGAGGAAAACTGAAGAATTGCAATTTCATGTAACCATTCCAGCTCTGTCTCAAACCGCGTTGAGTGACGTAGAGTGAAAGAAAGTGCAAGTGAATCGCTGCTTTGCCTGGCACATCTCCTTTGGTTTCAGTAAGGTGGTCAGGGAAATGTTGCAACTGCCACAGCTCTCACTGACGCGCAAGAAGGGAAGTGGTTGCTGGCAATGGAAGACAGACCACAAACTCTTGTATTATTTTATTTTATTTAGAGGTACAACATGTAACAGGCCTGATGGCACAATGAGCCACCCACTAATTTAATCCTAGCCTAATCACAGGACAATTTACTATGACCAATTAACTGGTATGTCTTTGGACTGTGGGAGGAAACCCATGCAGTCATGGGGAAAATGTACAGACTCCTTACGGACGGTGCTGGAAATGAACTCCAAGCTCCGAACGTCCTGAGCTGTAATAGCGTTGCGCTAACCGCCACGCTGCCATGGTGACCATCTTTGAAGGAATGGTCCCTCTGGAATACTGGGAGGAAGGGACAAGATATGCCTCGAGGTGGCCACTTGTTGAAGTAGGTCTGTTTTATGTGGAGGATGGGGAACTGTATCCTTGCTCCAGGAGGAAAACAAAGTGTGGGGAAGTAAGTGATGGAAGATTAACTGTATTAGTCCAGAGTAACATACATAAAATACCAGAGGAACTCTGCAGGTCAGGCAGCATCTATGGAAGGGAATGAACAGTCAACATTTCAGGCTGAGACCCTTCTTCAGGACCTGGGTTCCTCTAGTATTTTGAAAATGTTACTCTTAAACAGGGCTCTGTCTGCATCCTCAAATGAACACAGGAAAAATAATGCCCATGTCACTACTCTGAAGCTGAGGGAGAGAATCTCCAGCCCTCTGTAGCTCAGCATGTCTTGGAGTTCTACATATGAGAGAAAAGCTGGAAGTTATGTGCAGGACAGGCACTGAACTCCAATCTGACTGCACAACCTACAGAGTCACGTTCATGGCCTGTACGACTCATGTCCTCGGTATCTTCTGTATTTGCACTATTTGTTTTCTTTTGCACATTGGTTGTTTGTCAGTCTTTGACTTTGAACTGATGCGCCCACCACACCAGACATGGCCACTCAGCACAGCATTGGAGTGGTGACGTGCTGAGAACAAGGGCCAGTGCACTTTGCATCAGGCCCCAGAGGTTAATGACAAGGAGGCACTGGGGTGATCCTGCCTGCTTCGGTGGCGTCACCAACACTTGGGAACAAGTTAGATGGAGGTAATATTCTCAGTTGACGGAGTCACAAGGCCCCACAGCCCAGAAACAGGCTCTTTGGCCCAAGTCTTTGCTGACTATCAGGCACTTATTTACACAAATCTCAACGCATCTATGCTAACCTATTAGACCATCTACACTATTCACAATTGTCCATGCTACAACCGTACCCTTCAACTCCTTGTCTTTTCAAATGCCTGTTCAAATGTTCTTCAACATAGCGATTGTATCTAATTCCACTGTCTCGTCTGGCAGCATACTTCATGTGTCAGTTGCACACTGTGTTGTACACTTACCCCTCAGGTCTCCTTTAAAACTCTTCCTTAAACTCATTACTCTTATTTTTTATTCCCTTAATATGGGGAAAATTCTAACTATCTACCCTTTCTATGTATCATATAATTTTATATACAACTGTCAGGTCACCCCCTAAGCCTCTGCTCCAGGGAAAAGAAGCCCAGCCTATCCAATCTCCCATAACTAAAGTCCTCCAATCCAGGCAACGTGCTAGTGAATTTTCTCCGTGCTCACTCCAGTGCAAACACATCTTTACTGCGTGCAGTACTCCAAGTGTGGCTAAACCAATAATTTGTAAAATTGCAACATAACATCACAACTGTAATGTTTCATGCCTTTGCTCTATGAAGGCAAACCATATGCCTCCTTCACCCATTATCTATTTGTGTGGGCACTTCCAGGAAATTGTGGACTTGAACCGCAAGTGCATCTGTTCATCAACATTCCTTCCAGCCCTATCAATTACTATGTCTCTTCTAGCACCTCCCAAAAGGTATCACCTTGCACTTGACAAGATTAAATTCCATCTGCTAATGCTCCACCCAACTTTCTGACTGATATATATCCTGCTGTGGCCTTAGACAAGTCCACAAAATTCATGTCATCTGCAAACTTACTAAACAGACATCTGACATCTGCAGATGAATTGTTGATATTCAGTACTGAGCAGAAGTCTTACACACACACACACACACACACTCTCTCTCTCTCTCTCTCTCTCTCTATATATATATATATATATATATATATATCTGCACATGTGACAAGAAATGCAGGCTGAAGAAGTATCTTATGTTACTTATTTTCACACAAGTTTCATAAGAGTGAATACTTATTCTGAGTACCACACTTATTGGTAGTGATTTGTGAATTCTGCAAAAGTGAAATTTTGTTATCCAAAATGCCTAATGTTGGGACGGTGGGGGTCACCTTTATATCATAAACAAGTGGCCCAGAACCAATCCCCAAAGTACATCACTGGTTACAGATTTCAATCAGAGAAACAGCCTCCTACCACCGCCCTCTGCCTCCTATCACCAACCCAATTTTTGGATACAGTGGGCCAATAGCCCTTAGGCCCCATGTGCCTTAAGTGTCAGGACTATTCTATCACGTGGGACCTTGTCAAATGCCTGATTAAAGTCCATTTAGACAATGTCTACATTGTGCCTTCATTAATCTTCTTATTTAACTCCTTATCAAGTCAAATTTGTGAGATTTCCCCTGCACAAAGCCATGCTATTTATCCCTGCGCTTCAAATGCACATCTCTTAGATTAGGCTAAATCCTATCCTTTTAGGAAGAGGCGCAGTCGACGTTTCAGGCCGAGACCCTTCATCAGGACTAACTGAAGGAAGAGTGAGTAAGGGATTTGAAAGTTGGAGGGGGAGGGGGAGATCCAAAATGATAGGAGAAGACAGGAGGGGGAGGGATAGAGCCAAGAGCTGGACAGGTGATAGGCAAAAGGGATATGAGAGGATCATGGGACAGGAGGTCCGGGAAGAAAGACAATGGGGGGGGGGACCCAGAGGATGGGCAAGAGGTATATTCAGAGGGAGAAAAAGGAGAGTGAGAGAAAGAATGTGTGCATAAAAATAAGTAACAGATGGGGTACGAGGGGGAGGTGGGGCCTTAGCGGAAGTTAGAGAAGTCGATGTTCATGCCATCAGGTTGGAGGCTACCCAGACGGAATATAAGGTGTTGTTCCTCCAACCTGAGCGTGGCTTCATCTTTACAGTAGAGGAGGCCATGGATAGACATGTCAGAATGGGAATGGGATGTGGAATTAAAATGTGTGGCCACTGGGAGATCCTGCTTTCTCTAACTTCATCGACTTCTCTAACTTCTGCTAATGCCCCACCTCCCCCTCGTACCCCATCCGTTATTTATTTATATACACACATTCTTTCTCTCTCTCTCCTTTTTCTCCCTCTGTCTCTCTCACTATACCCCTTCCCCATCCTCTGGGTCCCCCCCCCTTGTCTTTCTTCCCGGACCTCCTGTCCCATGATCCTCTCGTATCCCCTTTTGCCTATCACCTGTCCAGCTCTTGGCTCTAACCCTCCCCCTCCTGTCTTCTCCTATCATTTTGGATCTCCCCCTCCCCCTCCAACTTTCAAATCCCTTACTCTTCCTTCAGTTAGTCCTGACGAAGGGTCTCGGCCTGAAACGTCGACTGCACCTCTTCCTACAGATGCTGCCTGGCCTGCTGCGTTCACCAGCAACTTTAATGTGTGTTGCTTGAATTTCCAGCATCTGCAGAATTCCTGTTGTTTCCTATCCTTTTAGGTTTTTTGTCATTAATTTTCCCACCACTGAGGCCTGTAGTTACCTGCTAAACCCTGCTGATCTTCTTAAATAAAGGAACAACATTAGCTATTCTCAGTCTGCGGGTGCTTGTTTGTTGCTGGTGAAGATGTAGACAGAAATTTCTGTCAGAACCCCAGCTAGTTCTTGCTCCAGATTCCCCATGCAACCCTGCATGAACTCACCATCTTCCACATCCTTCTCCCTGGCAAATACAGATGAGGAGTATCCATTTAGGATCTTGCCCGCATCACCTGGTCCCACACACAAATTACCTCTTTAATCTCCAAGGAGACCATTCTTTTCCTGACTATCCTATTGTTCCTGATATACTTATAGAATGCCTTGGCATTCCCATTAATCTTACTTACCAATGATAATCCATAATTTCTTTCTGCCCTCCTGATTTCTTCCTGAAATTCTGGGTCATACATTCCATATTTTTCAAGAGACGCCTACCTCTTCCATGGGCCTCCTTTTTCCCCGAACAAACATTCAAAAGTGTCTTAATCTTGCTGTCTTTGCCTTTCAGCTATACCGGAACGTGCTGGTAGTGAATTCTTACTGATTCTCTTTTCAAACAGCTTCCATTTTTCAGCTGATACTTTACCCACAAGTATCGGCTCCCGATCTACTTTCAGCAGGTCCTCTTTTACGCTATTGAGGTCAGTCTTTCCCCATTTAAGATGTTAACTTGAAGACCAATCCTTTCCCTCAGTAAAGAAATCTGGAATTCAAGCTTTGCAGCTGAATGCAAGGCTGCTGTTTGGGGGTGGATGAGCCAGCATTGGAGGCATTTGGTGAAGAGAGTGGAGAGCTGGAAGGCTGATCTGGAAGTGTTTCATTTGGTTGTATGTATGTAGAGTTTAACAACAATAAACTTGAATTTAAACGTGAAAAGGTCCAATAGATCAGGACAGGAGACAACAGGGAGTCATTTGAAAACAAGAATGAAGGTTTTGAAATCAAGGCCTAACTTAAACTAGGAGCCTGTGGTGTCATCAAGCACAGTGAAACGGTGCAACTTAAGTGCCACAGTATTTTGAGTTACCTTGGAGCAAGGAGTTGTCCAGGGCAAGGAGGTCGGAGATAATGAGAGGGGAGGCAGGGGTCGAGGTTTCCACCAACTGATGAGCTGGGGCAGGGGCAGGAGGAGGATATTGGTGGACCGTGTGCTGGAGCTGACCTGTTCATCAAAACTCACACTAAAGTTGGTTCCGATCAATTTTCCTCATGTCCCAATTGACTTTTAACATTTAATTTAATTTTTTGATTTTATTGAGATACAGCGCGGACTAGACCCTTCTGGCCCTTCGAACTGCGCTGCCCAGCAACCCCCAATTTAATCAGGACACGATTTACATTGACCAACCGGTACCTCTTTGGACTGTAGGAGGAAACCAGAGCACCCGGAGGAAACCCATGAGGTCACGAGGGTGGGGGGGGGGAATAATATACAAACTCCATACATGCAGCAGCAGGGATTGAACCTGTGTCACTGGTACTGAAAAATGATGTGCTAACCAGTACACTGCTGACCACTCGAATTGTATCCTGCCCCAGATTGTATCAGTCACAGAAGTGGAAGCACATTCAAAGGCCAATTATCCGAAAAACCCACATGCCATTGGAAGTGGGTTGAAACTGAAGCACCAAGGGAAACGTGCAGACTCTGCACGAACAGCACCCGAGATCAGGGCTAAACCCGGTCTGCTGGAGCTACGAGTCAGCAGCTCTACTACTTTGTCACTCTGCCACCTAACTCCAGGACTCCAAACAAACTGGTTTAATCTTGCGCGGTTTCCAGGGAAGGAGAGGAGTCGGGGTCTGGGGAATGGAGTCTGTGGCAGGGATTGGCGGTGATCATCTCAGTATTCAGTTGGAAAAAAAGTGTCCACACATCCAGTACATTATTACGTAAGCAATATAATAACTGTATGATGACTCACCGTGAGATCCCTCGTTCCTCAGCAAACAGATTCCAAGTGCATACTCTGGATTCAGCTTGTGATTTAAGGAGGCTTATTGTCGCTCTTCAGTGCAGGAGTATAAAGGAGAACAAAACGGTTGGATCCCAAAGCAGCACTGAAAAAACACGAAGAACACAAGAAAATGAAACAAAAAACACAGTAAGTATAAATATAAAAGCAACCCTGTAAAACACAATGTACAAGTTACATACACAGACTGATTGTATAGACATAAAGTGATGAAACGTCGTGGTGGCGGGTGGATTAAAGGGTTAATCTGCCTCACGCCTTGGAGGAAGAATCCATTCGCAGGGATGGGTGGGGCCTCTCGTGATATCGCTGGCTTTTTCTGGTAACATTTTGCATACATTATCGGTTAATAAAGTGGCCACCGGGTGTATGTTCGTGGCCTTCTGCTGCTGCAGCCCATCCACTTCAAGGTCCGACGTGTTGTGCGTTCAGAGATGCTTTTCTGCACACAACTTTGTAACGCACGTCACCTTCTTGCGTTCATGAACCATTCTGGTCATTCTCCTCTGAGCTCTCTCATTAACAAAGTATTTTTGACCTCAGAACTGCCGCTCACTGGATTTTGTTTTTGTTTTTTCACACCATTCTCTGTAAACTCCAGAGACTGTTGTGCATGAAAATCCCAGAAGATCAGCAGTTTCTGACATACTCAAACCACCCTGTCTGGCACCAACAACCATTCCACGTCAAAGTCACTGAGAACACATTTCTTCCCCTTTCTTATATTTAGTCTGAACAAATGAACCTCTTGACCATGTCTGCATGCTTCTATGCATTGAGTTGCTGCCACATGATTGGCTGATTAGGTATTTGTATTAACGAGCAGGTGCACATGGGTACCTAATAAAGTGGCCACTGTGTGTAGATATATCCTTGATGGTGGGTAGGCTGGTGACGGTGATATGTTAGGCAGTTTTAACTACCTGTTGTAGAGCCCTCTTGTCTGCTGCAGAGTAGTTTCCCTGCCACACAGAGCATGTTAGGATGCTCTGCACTGCACATTTGTCAAAGACAATGAGTTTTGCTGTGCGTAGACCGGCTCTCTTCAGCCTCCTCAGAAAATAGAGGCTGTGCAAGGTAGGTATCTTGCCAGTGCATGACAAGAAGGGAGCCGCATTGTCAGACATACTGCCTTTCCATTGAGTTCTTAATCCAAGTCTCTTTCTACCTGCTGAGGAAGTTTCGTTTTGAAGCAGGGCAGCAGGGTTATCTCCAGTGAAACTATATCTAACCCTCAGCTAACGTTACTGAAAGTGCTTATCGGAATGATTGTTGATGACTGGAGCTTGCTCGGTGCACATTAGGTGCCATGCTTCCCCACAAGTGCGACACTCTTCAAAATATTTACTTAGTTCACCGTAAAGCATTTTGTGAGATCCCAAGGCCGCAAAAGCACAGTCAGAAATGCATGTCTTTTTCCTGGACCCACACAGTCATTCTGGTAGGTCTGAACCTCGCTCATCCCACAGGCTCAGTGCCTTCGGTTTGTCAAGGCACTAACTGCTGAGCAGTTACATACCAAGCTGTGGAAGCAGCTGAACGGTGAACTGTGTGTAGTGATGGAATGCCCTTAAAGGTTAAAGACACAGGAAGATAAACAGGCCTCTTTCTTTCTGATCTTCAAAAAGAAATGCCTACATATCCCCTTCATACAAATACTGATACACTGTACTCTTCTCCCACAGCCATCTTCACGCACACACACACACACGCACGCACGCACACACACACACACACACACACACACATCTCACATACATACACACCATTTTCTCTCTTGCACACCCACAGACAGACACAACCTTGCACAATCACTCTCTCTCACACACGCACCCATGCTTCCCCTTGCTGAAGTCCACAGTCAATTGCTTGGTCTTGCCGACATTGAGTGTACGATTGTTGTGACACCACTCAACCACCCGATACTGCTCACTCTTGTATGCTGCCTCATCGCCACCTGAGGTTCTACCAGCGATAGTGGTATTATCAGTGAATTTACAGATGGTGTCTGAGCTATGCTGAGCTACAGAGTCATGAGTGTAGACTAGAGCGATGAAACACTATGCATTCAAGTAGAAGATGGACATACTTGGTCACATATGCTCACTAGGTCTCTCTGACAGGCTTTGTCTCACACACATAAAACCACAAAGACAATGCCATCACTCACACATACAAACCCTCCCTCTCTGTCACTGACATATATGTACCCTCTCTCTCACATGCAGATACAGAGATACATATCCACACATTACTCTTGACATGCACACTGCACTCTCAATACCCCCTCTCTCCCACAGTCCCATGCACTCTCTAGCACAAACAAACACACACACTAGCAAGCAGTATCCTTTCTCTCTCACCACCTCCCTTTCATACACCTTTGCTGATGCACACACATCTCAGTCTCTCACACTGAAGTCTTCTCTTACTCATTCAGTAACTCTGTTTCTTATACATATCGTTTCACTCTCAGAGGTATTTAGAATCTACTACACTCTCATACAAAGATATCTTATGCACCTCACACATATATAAAAACACACACCAACCCCTTAATACACACACTCTCCCTTACACAGTCACACTCTTCACACTTTCCTTGTTCATTTACCTTCTCTCTCACGGATACATTTATATGACTCCCTTTTACAATCTGTCTTAAACACAACCTCTACTTCCTTAGGAGTCTGTAGAGATTTGGCATGACATCTAAAACTCTGACAAACTTTAATAGATGTGTAGTGGAGAGTGTATTGACTGGTTGCATCACAGCCTGCGATGGGAACACCAATGTCTTTGAATGGAAAATCCTGCAAAAGGTAATGGATTTGGCCCATTACACCACAGCAAAGCCCTCCCAACCACTGAGCACATCTACATGAAACACTCTTGTGGAAAAGCAGCATCCATCATCAGAGATCCTTACCACCCAGGCCACGCTCTTTTCTCACTGCTCCCATCAGGTAGAAGGGACAGGAGCCTCAGGACTGGCACCACCAGGTTCAAGAACATTTTCTACCCCTCAACCATCAGGCTCTTGAACAAAAGGAGATAACTACACTCATTCTATTTCTGGTGTTCCCACAGCTGATGGCCTCTCTTTAGGGACTCTATCTCGTTATCTCATGTTCTCAATACTGATTGCTATTTATTTATATTTGCATTTGCACAGTTTGTTGTTGTCTGCACTCCGGTTGATCGTTCATTGATCCTGTTATAGTTACTATTCTATAGATCTACTGAGTATGGCCACAGGTCAATGAAAATTGATTGTTTATGGTGACATATACGCACTTTGATAAAATTTACTTTAACTTTCTCAAGTTCAAGGCAAGTTTACTGTCATATAAATCCCATGAAAATGACCTTTTTTGCAGCAGCAGTACACTACATTACAAACATCACAAACAGAAACTTAAATTAACATGAATTATTACACAACAAAATAAATGTTGCAACACTAGTGCTAGTTGAGAGTGGAAAAAGAAATATATACAGAGCTACATACATCAAAGTTGCTGGTGAACGCAGCAGGCCAAGCAGCATCTATAGGAAGAGGCGCAGTCGACGTTTCAGGCCGAGACTGACGAAGGGTCTCGGCCTGAAACGTCGACTGCGCCTCTTCCTATAGATGCTGCTTGGCCTGCTGCGTTCACCAGCAACTTTGATGTATGTTGCTTGAATTTCCAGCATCTGCAGAGTTCCTGTTGTTTGCGTTTATATACAGAGCTGGTGGTAGAGTTTTTCTGGGTTGGTTCATGAACCTGTTGCCAGTAGAAAAGCAGCTGTGTTGAATGCTGGGGTGTGGGTCTTCAGGCTTCTGTACCTCCTACCTAATGGTAGCATTGAGGTATGGCATGGCACGAATGGTGGGGGTCCCTGATCATGTTCATCACCTTCCTGGGTCATTGCCTCTTGTAGATGTCCTCAATGGTGGGCAAAGCTGCCCCCATAATGGAGGAACTGGCTCTCTTACACACGCGCTCTCTCTCTCACACACACACACACACACACACACACATACAGCCACTCTCCTGAGATAACCTGTAGCCGGCTGGCAGTGTTGAGTGAGTCCTTGAAACCGGATGGATCCACTAATGAGTTCCATCCCTCTAACAACTTCTCTTCAGCTGTCCTGATCCTCGTCGCTCAATAACACATGGATTGGACGGCATTTCTGATATTTAACCGAACCAAAAATACTTGCAGATATTGGAAATCTGGTTGTCTTGTTTCCTTCCTGGGCGCTGTCTATGTGGAGTTTGCACATTCTCCCTGTAACCTTGTGGGTTTCCGTTGGGTTCTCAGGGTTCCTCTCACATCCCAAAGACATCTGGTTTGGTGGTTTAATTTTCATTGTAGATTAACCCTCCGTGGCTGGTGGAAGAATCAGTGAACAATAGGAGGGCAGGTGAGGGAGAATAGGTCAGAGGGAAATCAGTGCAGGAATGGGACTGATGAGATAGACTCAATGACCAAATAGACTTCTTCAATATTTAGGAAAACATACTCAGCTTCTCTTCCTGCCTCTTTCACATTCCCTACTTTTCCTTTGCCCTGATCTGACTGCAGGTGTACTGTAAAGAGCATTCTTAACTGGTTGCATCATCACCTGGTCTGGAGAGGTCACTGCACAGGATCAGAAAAAGCTGCAGAAAGTTGCAAACTCAGTCAGCTCCATTGTGGGCACTAGCCTCCCAGCATCAGGGACATCTTCAGTAGCTGATGCCCCGCTAAGGCAGCATCCATCATCAGTGAGGAGCTACAGGAGCCTGAAGATGCACACTCAAAAGTTTTAGGAACTTCTTCTTAAGACCGTAAGACATAGGACAGAATTAAGCCATCTGGCCCATCGAGTCTGCTCCGTCATTCAATCATGTCTGATCCTTTTTTCTATCTCCTGCTCAACCCCAGTTCCTGGCCTTCTCCCCGTAACTTTTGATGCCCTGTCCAATCAAAAACCTGTCAAACTCAGCCTTAAATACACTCAACAACCTGGCCTCCACAGCTTCATGTGGCAACAAATTCCATAAATTCGCCACCCTCTGGCTAAAGAAATTTCTCTGCATCTCTGTTTTGAAAGGGCACCTCTCTATCCTGAGGCTGTGCCCTCTTGTCCTAGACTCTCCCACCATGGGAAACATCCTTTCCACATCCACTCTGTCTAGGGCTTTCAACATTCGAAAGGTTTCAATGAGATCCCCCCTCATCCTTCTGAATCCCAGCGAGTACAGACCCAGAGCCATCAAATGTTCCTTTCATTCCTGGAATCATCCTTGTGAACCTCCTCTGGACCCTCTCCAATGCCAACACATCTATTCTAAGATGAGGGTCCCAAAACTGTTCATAATACTCAAGGTGAGGCCTCACCAGTGCCTTATAAAGCCTCAGCATCACATCCTTACTCTTGTATTCTAGACCTCTTGAAATGAATGCTAACATTGCATTTGCCTTCCTCACCACTGACTCAACCTGCAAGTCCGTCTGCATCTCAGATTCCTGGATTTTCTCCCCGTTTAGAAAACAGTCGGCACGTTTATTTCTACTACCAAAGTGCATGACCATGCATTTTCCAACATTGCCACTTTCTTGATCATTCTCCTGATCTGTCTAAGTCCTTATGCATCCTACCTGTTTCCTCAACACTACCTGCCCCTCCACTGATCTTTTGTATCATCTGTAAACTTGGCAACAAAGCCATCTATTCCATCATCTAAATCATTTATATACGGCATAAGAAGAAGTGGTACCAACACTGACCCCTGTGGAACACCACTAGTCACTGGCAGCCAACCAGAAAAGGATCCTTTTATTCCCACTGCCGCCAGATTTCCGAATGGAGGATGAACCAGACCATGAAAACTACCTCACTGTTTTTGCTCCCTTTTTGGCTACTGACTGTACATACATGTACACATACGGTGGCCATTTTATTCTGTACAGGAGTGGAACCCCGTGTGTTCTTCTGCCCATTCACTTCAATGTTCAGCACGTTTCGTTTTCAGAGATGGTCTTCTGCACACCACTGCTGTAACATGATGTGGTTGGTTATTCGAGTTACGGTCACTTTCCTGCCAGCCTGAACCACTGTGGCCATTCTTCCCTGACCTATTTTCCTATTTTATTATTATTTGATGTATTGCATGCAAACTAATCCCTCTAACATGGAGTCTAACAGGAGGCGGATCCAATGGCCTGCAGCGAATATGACTTCACTGTGGAAGCAATTTGATGAAGATGTTAACCAAATTCTGGAGGCAACGGTGAAGGGAGGGGGTTGATAGGCAGGACTGGTCAGCAACTGTCAGCAGGCTGGATGGAGAACGAGGTGTCTCCCATTGGAGGTTGGTTGTAGGGGATTTGCAGCCCGTTCCTTAGAGCCTTCAGCATTTTGGGCATCGAGGAGAGAGGAAGAGGACAGCCATCCGCAGTACCACCGATACGGCAGGGAGGGCCTCAAGATGGCTGTGGCTCAAAAGAGGGGAGCCATGGAGTCATAAGTAGATAGCCATCTGGACACAAGCTGGGGTCAGATCAGTCCCGGCTGGGTCACCTGGAGGAGGTCGTATGATGTTGAAAGACCCGAAACACCCGATGATTCCAGGAGCATCACTGAGGATGTGTCCAGAAGCATCAGTAGATGTATGTACACAGCATTGTACTGCTCCCACAAAACAACAAAAACTGACGACTAAGGTCAGGAATAATAAACTCGATTCTCATTCTCCACCCTTTGCCCCCCACAGCCTTGCCTGCACCGAACCAACCCCTTCCTTTCCTTTTCGAGGTGGAAGTGAAGCTGAGAACGGACCATTTCGACTCATGAAGACGCAGCTGATTGACAGTGACTCCCTCCCGTCAGTACCACGACCCACTCCTTGCCCCCACAGTCTACCCAACGACCCTCTCTCTGTTTCGCCAGGGCAAAGCTCTCGGCATTTTCAGGCACCCCCCACCCCCGCGTAAGCAGTCTTTAGCGGTTGAAGTCGGAGGTGATATAAAACAACAGATTTAGTTTCTCTCTCGCTCTGTCGCTCTCTCTCTCGCTGTACAGCAGTAGCTTCCTGCTTCAGACACTGGTGTCGGAGCTGCGAACCGGGTTCGAAGGAGGCTGCTGCTGTGCAGTCGGAGGCTGCCGGGCAGAGAGCGGGAGGGCGGCAACGTCAGGCACCGATAATGTCTTCCAGGACGCGGGAGACCTGTTACTCCTGCGGCGCCTCTCCGCTGCCCCCCCAGAAGAACCGCGACACCTCCTTGGCCACCGGGGCTGCGAGCGGCGCCGGCAGGGTGTAAGTGCAGCCGACTGCAAGCCGTCGGAGATGGGGAAGCCGTGGTGGAGCTGGTCGGCAGCGCCGGCAAGAGGTGTGGGAGCGGACGAAGGAGAGAGCGAGAGGGAGAAGAAATGGGCCGAGCTGTTCCAGCGTTTTGACACGAATAAGGATGGACAGGTGGATATAAAGGAACTGGGAGAAGGCCTGCGAGCCATGGGCATATCGATGGAAGGCAACACTGAGCAGGCACGGTATTTTTCATTTCATGATTGCCTTTGTTTCGGATTTAGACTTGTTCGGTGAATCCAACCGATTTTATTACTCCCCGTTTTCGGGGATAGCGGTCTGGTGCGCAGTCGATATCAGCCCGTCCCACGGCATGGGTCTGTCCGAGTGGGAGGTCCGACAGTGTCTGACGGGAGGCGATATGGGGTCAGCATTAGTACAATGCTCTCCGATATTGTCGCTTCCTCTTTCATACACGGAACGTCTCAGAATTAGCTGACCTCACCGGGGCAGAAATCATATGACTGAGACGTCGACTTCTGTTACATAGACACACTGCGAGCTGGGACAGACACATTACACACACACACACACTTTGTGTAGGACATCCAGTTAGTATTTTGCACACGTGGTCTGTGTGGGACAGTTACACACACGATCGGTGCTGAGACAGTTCTTTACACACACTGTCAGGGTGATAGAGTTGTGTTGTGTACACGGTCGATATGGGGACAATTCTGTCATACAAACCGCCAGTGTTGGTTCAGTTGTGTTCACGCACGCTCAGGGCTGAGATATTGGTGTCACACACACAGACGGTTGGGATTGTGTTCCACACGGTCAGTGTTGGGCCAGCTCCGTTACACACAGTCAGTGTTGGGCCAGTTCTGTTACACGTGGTCGGTGCGGGACTCTGTTACACGCGGTCGGTGCGGGACTGTCTGTTACACCGCGGTCGGTGTGGGACTGTTACACGCGGTCGTCGTGGGACTGTCTGTTACACACACCAATAATGGCCTTTTTAATGGCCTCTGATCCACACCCTTCGAAAGTATTTGACATCCTGTGCTTGCTGGACCGAACTCTCCTCCAGCTCGCTGTTTGGAAGAGCGAACTCGTCACCTCCCGTTCCTGCCCCGGACTCTACGTACATGCACTGCCTGCAGTCCTATCCCTGACAGCTGTATGACTCACACCCTTGCTCCTGAGCTTGACCTGGAGTTTCGGGTTAGTTATCTGTGCTGTTACTAAGCTGGCATCGCCCCATCTCTGTTGCATCTCTGGCCAGCCTCCGTTGTTCTCAAGCCCCTGACCAGGAGGCACCTTGATCTCTCTTTCCCAATATCCAGACCGCCTTCCTTGCATTGTTCATTACCATGGCTGTGTAAGAGGCCTGCAGCATGCCCTGGGATGTGTAATACCTGGACTAATAGTCGACTCAGTAATAATGCATCAAATGGGGAAGCAGTTTACCTCTGAGTGTTCTCCATCCAGAAGATGACCAGATGGGAAGATTTATTTCTACCACATCCCCGACATAATTAGAGTCATTTGATGTTGTGGTACTCACTGAGATTGGCAATTGGCTTGCAGATGTTTCATCACCAAACGAAGTGACATCCTGAGTGCAAAGTTGTTCGTGTTTCTCTCTGGGAGTGCTCGCAAAGTTATCAGAAGGGAGCTGCATGTCTAACAATTCTCATGCCTGCTTCGTGTTTGCCTGTGCCAGAACCTCTGTGGTGTCCCAGTTAACGTGGTGGTGTTCTTCTCGATCTTCATGTACCGAGACCAGCGACAGTAGATCACGTCTCTGTACTGCCAGTTGGTGTCCCTGCAGACAAACAGGAGCCAATAGAGTTCAAACGTCAGCTGAAGGGAGACCAATCAGGACCAAGACAAGCGAACGGGGGCCAATATAAATGCAAGCACCTCCAGGGAGAAACACCAGCAGTGCCACACTCGACTGGTGATGAAACGTCTGCAAGGTAATTGCCAAGATCGGCGAACACTGCAACATCAAACATCTCAACTCGTTACTAATATTCATCAGCATCCTCAATAATTAGAGTCAGTACATATCAAGTCTGGGTCTGTTGGATTTACTTGTTTCAGAGATAATTCTAGGGCTTCGGCTTCTGCAAATTGAGCTGTATGATTCCCTAAAGGATATGCTTGCAACTCATGTTGTTCAAATTCAGTTTCCGATATAAGGTTTATTCCTCTCTGTTTTGTGGATGTCTACAAAGGATAAGTTTTCAGTTTGTATACTGTATACATCCTCTGATATTAAATTGAACCACTGATATGGATTTCCATACTGGTGTGGAGATGGTACCAGGATTATGGGAAATAATAATAATAGGAATTCTTGAATATGTTTGGAGAGTATGGCAAGTCCAGAAGACCTGTAACTTCCTAGCGTTCCCAGCATCGGCCACCTCTGAGTTGCTTCAGCATCAGCTGGAGGCGTGGTGCTCACTGCCTGCAAACTCTGAGTAGTCAGAGGTCCAAAATCTTGATGGGCAGATTGTATTTGGAGAGCTGCAGCAACTCTCTGTACTGGAACTGTCCCGGTACTCTTCTTGTTATAGCCAATCTTTTCAATAATTCTAGTCCATGTTCCCAAGCATCTGTCCTCCGGGCTTCGTTAGCAACTGTAGGGTTCGCAAGTGTGAGCCGATACCTCGTGTGAGCCTGGAAGGAAAACATGATACCCCCGACCCCCATCCATCAGGATTTAGGTATGGGCCACCAGGTTCTGTCACCTAAGCATATGGTCTGCACACGGGTACCTGGTTTCTATCTAAAAAGGAGCAATTTGGTATCTCCAGGCGCAAATTATTGCCACATTGTTGGGATCCGGTACAAATTGTGGTGGTCTGAGTCCAGCAGGTCATACAGCAGGGTTTGGCCCGCCTAATATGTTCGATCCCCTCATCATTCCAGTCTCTGACTTGAGCCATAAAATATTCATCATGTTCAATCTGAGGAGCAGTCAGCATATTATCCCATATTTCTGATAAATTATTAATACCTTCATAATATCAGCCGGCATTTGCCTGAGCACTTACCGGAAACCAGGATGTTAACCATTTTGTAGTGCTGTGTTGGGTGCTCCAGCAGTTGTCAAGAGCTTTCTGAGTTGGACTACTGCTAAATAATAATTCTTTCTAAAATAATACTTTTGCTATAATGTAACCATCTTGGGCGCCAACTGTGATGGTATTAGGTCTGCTGACCACACAGATCTTAAGCCCTATTGGATATAAATACTCATGAGCACCCTCAGTAAAGGGAGATGTTAGTATACCTACCCAATCTTTGCTTCCCTGTTTATTCCTCCTGTGAGTTCAGCTGCCAATACCCACTATTCAAGCGGTGAGACCTCCTCTCTTACAAGAAGAAGGTACTTCCAATTAACAAAGTAATTTATTTATTCTCAGTGACACAATTAAATCCAGACATTTGAAACTTAGAGAGATTTCTATCTAAAACATTTTCGACTTCAAACCATTTCGTGACCACAAGTAATTTCAAAAAACCCAGAGGATTTCCAAAACACAGGCACAATATCTATAAACTAAAAAGACATACCCACAATGCAGATAAACGAACTGTCCATCGAGAAATCAAATCCAGAAGAATGGATTCTAGTTCACCCCATGTTTCTTACATGCTTCTTGGTGCATCCTACCCCATTCCAAATAAGCCTGAACTGCTTTCTGCATTTATACAGCTTCTTGCCACTTGGGTAACTTCACATGTGGATAATATATCCTCAAATACCATTTATACACAACCAGTTGAAAAGCTTTTTTGAAACA
Source organism: Mobula hypostoma (assembly GCF_963921235.1). Taxonomy (NCBI): domain Eukaryota; kingdom Metazoa; phylum Chordata; class Chondrichthyes; order Myliobatiformes; family Myliobatidae; genus Mobula; species Mobula hypostoma. Next base: position 6,843,965 of record NC_086125.1, on the reverse strand, counting down.
CAAACCCAAGTTACCCACCGTAAATGCTGTAAAGCTAAATTCCTTGAGTACATAAAACTTACAACTTATTAACAGATCGGTTATTGCTATACTAAGTCTTTGTTTCCATCTGGTCTAAACACTTCTTTGGACTAATCAACTTAGTCAGTGTTGTCTGTTTTGAATAAGCCAAATTAAATACCCCAGTGTCTCACACTGCACCTCTTCAACTGTAAGATGGGAGCTATGAGCCAGCAAAAGTGTGGTTCCATACAGAGCTTGTTTGCAAAGTTGTGTTTTTTTTTTAACTTCTAGCTGATTACTGCTTGCTATTTACATTTTAGGAACTGAAGACTGGCTCCTGCTTACGACTCGAAGCTAAACAAATATAGTGTTTAAACTCTCAAGTGGCAGCTGCTGTGTTTAGAAAGCCGAGCTTGTTAAACAACCAAGAGGCCCACTGACCCAGAAAGTGAATATCCATCATAGCAGTGGTTGATGGGATTTATTCTGGCTGGAAGTCTGTGATCAGTGGTGTTCAGCAGGGATCTCTACTGTTTGTGACATATACGATAACCTGGATGATGACAGACATAGGTGGTTGGGTTAGTAAGTCAGTTTGCAGATGATACCAAGATTGGTGGTGTAATGGATAGCGTAGAAAACTGGCAGAGGGTACAGTGGGATCCAGGTCAGTTGCAGATATGGGCGGAGAAATGGCAGATGGAGCTTCACTGTGCCAAGTGTGAAGTGCTGTACTCTGGGAGATCAAATGTAAAGAGAGGATACACTGTCAATGGCAAAACCATAACATCGTTCCTGTGCAGAGGGATCTTGCAGGCAGAAAGGAGTAGTTCAGTGGGGACTTATTACGAAGTTAACGAGTTCAGCACAACTTTGTGGGCCAAAGGGCCCGTTCCTGTGCTGTACTCTTCAATGTTGTATGTTCACTGTCAACGCAACCCTATTCCAGCCTGTACCCCACACTCTCTCATCAATTCACCCAAATTCAGCCACTCACCTGCAGATTAGGGGCAACCTATCGGTTGACTGATTGCCAAATATCTTTGGGATGTGGGAAAAACCGAAGAGGGCGCAGAGGGTGCAAACTCCACACGGCCAGCATCAGAGGTCAGTATTGAACGAGGGACTCTGGTGCCGTCAGACGGTGGCTTCACACACTGAATCACTCTGCTGCCAGAAGCAGTGATGTCTGACCCTCGCTGAGGGGCCGGAGCACACCGATTCCTCAGGAGCTGCTTCTTGTCGGGACTGAGGGCAGAATCAGAATCGGGTTTAATATCACGGGCATGTGTTGTGAAATTTGTCTCTGCGACAGCAGTACATGGTACATAATAATAGAGAAAAAACATGAATTACAGGAAGTATAGAGATAGGGCAAAAGTATAAATAAAAAAGTATTGAGGTGGTGTTAATGAGTTCAATGTCCATTCAGAAATCGGATATCAGAGGGGAAGAAGCCGTTCCTGAACAGGTGAGTGTCTCGCAGAGCTGCTAACATGTGCTGGGAGACATGCATTCCAAGTGCACTGTGCCTCAGCTCCAAGTCAGAGAGTTGCCGGTTCAACTCCCACTACAGACACACAGGTACAAACTACAGGAATGATGTTGTCAGGGACGTTCTTAAGACAGTGCCGCCCAGGCAGAGGGACAGTACTGAGGGAGTGTCTCACCGTCGGAGGGACGGTACTGAGGGAGTGTCTCACCGTCGGAGGGACGGTACTGAGGGAGTGTCTCACCGTCGGAGGGACGGTACTGAGGGAGTGTCTCACCGTCGGAGGGACGGTACTGAGGGAGTGTCACACCGTCGGAGGGACGGTACTGAGGGAGTGTCTCACCGTCGGAGGGACGGTACTGAGGGAGTGTCACACCGTCGGAGGGACGGTACTGAGGGAGTGTCTCACCGTCGGAGGGACGGTACTGAGGGAGTGTCTCACCGTCGGAGGGACGGTACTGAGGGAGTGTCACACCGTCGGAGGGACGGTACTGAGGGAGTGTCTCACCGTCGGAGGGACGGTACTGAGGGAGTGTCACACCGTCGGAGGGACGGTACTGAGGGAGTGTCTCACCGTCGGAGGGACGGTACTGAGGGAGTGTCACACCGTCGGAGGGACGGTACTGAGGGAGTGTCTCACCGTCGGAGGGACGGTACTGAGGGAGTGTCTCACCGTCGGAGGGACGGTACTGAGGGAGTGTCACACCGTCGGAGGGACGGTACTGAGGGAGTGTCTCACCGTCGGAGGGACGGTACTGAGGGAGTGTCACACCGTCGGAGGGACGGTACTGAGGGAGTGTCTCACCGTCGGAGGGACGGTACTGAGGGAGTGTCACACCGTCGGAGGGACGGTACTGAGGGAGTGTCACACCGTCGGAGGGACGGTACTGAGGGAGTGTCACACCGTCGGAGGGACGGTACTGAGGGAGTGTCACACCGTCGGAGGGACGGTACTGAGGGAGTGTCTCACCGTCGGAGGGACGGTACTGAGGGAGTGTCACACCGTCGGAGGGACGGTACTGAGGGAGTGTCTCACCGTCGGAGGGACGGTACTGAGGGAGTGTCTCACCGTCGGAGGGACGGTACTGAGGGAGTGTCTCACCGTCGGAGGGACGGTACTGAGGGAGTGTCACACCGTCGGAGGGACGGTACTGAGGGAGTGTCACACCGTCGGACGGTACTGAGGGAGTGTCACACCGTCGGAGGGACGGTACTGAGGGAGTGTCACACCGTCGGAGGGACGGTACTGAGGGAGTGTCACACCGTCGGAGGGACGGTACTGAGGGAGTGTCACACCGTCGGAGGGACGGTACTGAGGGAGTGTCTCACCGTCGGAGGGACGGTACTGAGGGAGTGTCACACCGTCGGAGGGACGGTACTGAGGGAGTGTCTCACCGTCGGAGGGACGGTACTGAGGGAGTGTCTCACCGTCGGAGGGACGGTACTGAGGGAGTGTCTCACCGTCGGAGGGACGGTACTGAGGGAGTGTCACACCGTCGGAGGGACGGTACTGAGGGAGTGTCACACCGTCGGACGGTACTGAGGGAGTGTCTCACTGATGGAGGTACAGAGGTGATGGAGTGGTAGTTCTCTCTGGAAAAAAATGATAAGTAATATTATTTATTTTGGATGATTGTGCAGTGTTCTCTAAAGTGAGAAGTTGTGACCCGGATGTGAAGGTGTGCTCCCAGCATTGCCAGCTCCTGGTGTAAATGTCAGAGAATTTGTGTTCGGGGGAAGGGAGAATGTGAAAATGTCTGTTGTGCATGTTGTTGTAATCCCAGTGACTGCTCACAGGTGGAGAATCACTTTACTTCCACTTTTAGCTGTGACCACTGCTCGACTGAATGTAAACAATCCCAGTACTGACGTTTTGAAATGTCATGCAGGCGGAATGAGAGGGGCTAACCCAGCAAATGGGCCTACAATTTAACTCTGGTCACACAAGGAGCCACACTGATCGATTGAGGCCTCATGTTCGCTGTGTTGTCATGTTCAAGTGGTGGATTTGGTTTACAAATTACTTTCTCTCAACCCGGAACTTCTCAGATCTACATCTTTGCACACAGGAGCATAGGTGGGATGAAGTAATCGTGTTTTCATAACGGTGACACAGAGAGTAGGGCCGCTGCCTCATGGCTCCAGTGACCGAGGTTCAACCTTGACCTCTGGTGCGATCATCACAGAGGTTGCACTTCCTAATTTTGACCTTGTGGATGTGGCCTGGGTGCTCTTGTTTCTTCCGATTCCCCAAAACCGTATGGGTTGGTCGGTCAATTAACCACTGTAAATCAACCTTAGTGTGGAGATGGGTGGGCGAATCTGGGATGAGCTGTTCAAAGTGTGGGAAGGATAACATGGGATTACTGTATAGGGGTGCTGCCGGTGTGGGCTACTGTGTATCGGTGAGATCCGGCGTAGATTGGGAGACCGCTTCGCATCATCTGCAACAAACAGCAGACCACCCATTTCAATTCTACTCCCCATTCCCATTCCAACATGTCAGTCCGTGGCTTCCCCTACTGCTGCGATGAGGCCACACTCCGGTTGTGGCTTCACCTGATATTATAAGCAACACCTCACTTGTATTCCGTCTGGGCATACAAGATGACATGAACATCGATTTCTCAAACCTTCGGTAATTACCTCCCCCTCCTCTCCTTTACCACCAACTGTTCTTGTTTCCCTCTCACCTGCCCATCTCCTCCCTCTGGTTCTCCTCCCCCTTCCCTTTCTTCCATGGTCTTCTGTCCTCTCCTATCAGATTCCCTTTTATCCAGCTCTTTATCTCTTTCAACAATTAACTTCCCAGTTCTTTGCTTCACTATTCTCCCTCTCCCAGTTTCACCTATCACTTGCCATCTTGTACTTCTTCCTCCCCTCCCCCCTCCCACCTTCATATTCTGACTTCTTCCCACTTCCTTTCCAGTCCTGATAGAGAGTCTCAGCCCAAAACATCGACTGTTATTCCCACCCACAGACGTTGCCTGGCCCGCTGACCCCCGGCACATTGTGTGTACTGCTCTGGATTCCCAGTATCTGCAGCATCTCCGGTGTCTCCTGTGTGTGGGTGTTCGACAGTCGATGTGGATCCAGAGGGTCGAAGAGACTGTTGGCATGCTGAAGGATGCTCTGGTATATCACAGCGACTTGTTGAACAGCTGCTGGTCCACGCCTTGGGATTCTGGAGAGGCTGTTACAAAAATGTTTCTGGAACATTGGGGCAGCAGGGTAGCGTAGTGGGCACAATGTTTTACAGTACAGGTGACTTGGGTTCAATTCCCGCCATTGCCTGTAAGGAGTTTGTACGTTCTCCCCGTGACTGCGTGGGTTTCCTCTTGGGTGCTGGATCCGGTTTGGTCTCACCTTCCAAAGACGTATCTGTTGGTCAGTTAACGAGTCATTGTAAATTGTAATTTGGGGGATTGCTGGGCGGCGGGGCACAAAGGGTGTACTCTGCGCTTTATGTCAATCAATCAATCAACAAAACATCCACTGGAAGATGGATGGGCAAATGGGAACTCACCAGCTCGAAGCAGAGGCCGTCACACTCAGATCAGATCAGATGTTATGTCTCGAGGCTGGATTATCACCTCCCAACACGTTCTCGAGCCCCAGCGTACCTCCAGTCCGTGGTGCCGTGACGTTCAGGGGGAAGTTTTGGCACGGCGGTGCTGAGAGCACGGCAACAAGAGGATGCAGATCCGGGCATCGCACTGAGCTTGATTGGTCAACAATGGAGGCACGGCCCCAGTGACCCAGAGGAGAACTGTCTGCTCTCAAAGCTGAAAAAGAGTGGAATAGGAGAGAAGGATAATCTCCCAGACAGGTGGTCTCTGAGGAAACATCTACACCTGCCACTGGCACATTTGTGACCCTGCAAATTCCGGGATTTTCTCTGGATTTATAAATATACAATATATATGGAAGCAGTTGCCTTTGGACTGAGGGACCATGAATAGCAATAAGATTGGCAGGACATAAGCACAAGAAATTCCTTTTGAAGGGTCTCCGCCCGAAATGTTGACACTTACTCAGTCACATGGATGCCGCCTGACCTGCGGAGTTCCTCCAGTATTTTGTGTGTGTTGAGCCTCTGTCTCTGATTGATGACTTCGTTATTGATCACGTTGATCAGCGGCTTGGAAATGGACAGTTGGCAATCAGATGTGCCGGTCTCTCTCAGCCAGACCTTTTCTTGCCTCCTCTGCTTTCCTCTTTCTTCTTTTCCCGGGTTTTATTGATTTTCAGGAACTGGATATCATCGACAAGGTCAGCAGTTATTGTTAATCCCTGCTGGGCCCTTCTGAAGGAGGTGGGTGAACTCCTTCTCGGAGCATTGCGGTCATTCTGGTGAAGGCGGTGGTGGTCAGGGGCCTCCGGGACGCGGGCCCTGTGAAGTGGTCAGAGCAGTGTGTGACCTGGAGGGGAAGCTGCAGGCGGTGTTGGTCACCCTGTCTGCCTGTGCCCCCAAACAGTGGAATGGGTTTCAAGTTCAGTTTTATTGTCATTCATACTGTATGTTTGTATACTGCCAAATGAAACCGTTCCCGCGAATCAACGCGTGCTGTGCACAACACAGTACATATAACTCACACCCAACACATTATGTAATAGTACTGCAAATAAATTAATAAATAATCAGAAGCATTTATGACACAAGCCAAAAAGTAAACAGTATAACACTGCTGGTGCTTCAAATGAGATGAAACTCGGGTGGTGGCGGGGAGCTCAGTCGTCTTACAGCCTGGAGGAAGAAGCTGTTTCCCATCCTAACAGTCTTGTCCTAGTTTTACGGTACCTCCTGATGGTGGTGGGGCGGGGGGTGGGGGAACAAATAAATTGTTGGATGGATGGGAGGGATAACTGACGGTGCTCAGGGCCCTGCGTACCCAGTGCTCGTGATAAATATTGATACTCTCAGCAGCCCTCTCAATCCTTCGTTGGGTCTCATGGTCAGACGCCTTACAATGCCCGTACCAGACAGGGATGCAGCTTGTCAGGACACTCCTGAAGACGCCCTGTAAAATCTGGTTAGAATGGGAGGGGTGAGCCAAGCCTCACTCATCTCAATCTCCCCAGGAAGTGGAGGCACTGCTGTGCTTCCTCGGCTAAAGAGATGGTGTTGAGGGCCTAGGTGAGATCACCTGTTATGTGCTCTGCAGTGTCAGGGCATTGATTAAGGCATTTACATGGCTTGCCTGATCAAGGTGACAACCAGGAAATTTGTGAATGGGGATTTCCATTGGTAGTGCCATTGACTGCTAGATAGATGCTTTGGCTGTCTCTCGTTGAACATGGTCATTGTCTGACACTTTGCGGCACTAATGTAATTTGCCACGCATTAACCTGTGCCCAAACCATTGGGTCTTTCCGGATGCTGGCATAGCTTGCTTCACTTGCGAGCTGTTGTGTGTGGAAGTAGAACGGGACATGGTGCCATTCAGTCACCTGCTCATTCACCCCCTCCCTCACCTCCATTCGGGGCTGTAAACAGTCCTTCCAGGTGAGGCAACACTTCACTTGCAAATCTGTGGGGTTCATCTACTGTATCCGATGCAACCCCTCTACATTAGTGAGACTCGACTTAGATTGGGGGTGTCAGGGCGCTGGAGCAGGGAGCCAATCGCAGGCCCAGTACTGTGCACACAGTGATATTAATTGAGTAACAAATCCCAAGGTGCAAAGAAAGTCAGTGTCAAAGTTCATGCAGAGGTCAAAACATCCAGAGAAATCCAAAAACCAGAATCGGGAAACGGGCAGAGTCAATATTCATTCAGATAGAGTACAGTTACAAATGCTGGAAAGGTTCAGGAAAATTCACTGACACAATCTGGCCACGAGCAGGTGAAAACACAGGACTGAAATACACTGAGAATAACCAGAGAGGCAGATGATAGGTGGAGCACGATGAGACACAGGTGGCAGCAATACAGGTAATAATGAGAAACAGATGAGAGACGGAGTACTCAGTAATACAGGGGCCGGAGTAGAGCAGGAGCGGGGACAGGAGCACATGGCAATACAAAACCACAGACTGACAGCCGGGGGAAAACACACAAAAAGACAGTTCAACTGGAGGTACTGACCCGGGGGACCGCTTTGTTGAGCACCTTTGCTCCATCCACAACAAGCAGGATTTCCAGGTGGCCAACTATTTTAATTCCACCTCATATTCTCAGCCCAAGGCCTCCTTTCCTGCTGTGGTGAGGCCATTCTCAGGTTTGAGGGACAACACCTCATATTCTGTCTGGGTAGTCTCCAAACTGATGGCATGAACATTGATTTCTCAAACTTCCGGTAATTATTCCCCCCCCGCGTCTCCTTCCCTCTTCTTCCATTCCCCATTGGCTCCGCTCTCACCTGTCTATCATTTCCCCCAGTGCTCCTCTTCCCATGGTCCACTGTCAGATTCCTTCTTTGTCAGCCCTTCATCTTTCCTCCCAGCTTCCCACTCCATCCCCCTGTCCCACCCATCTGGCTTCACCTTTCGCCTTCTGGCTTGTACTCCTTCCCCTCCCTGCTCCTTCTTACTTCTTCGCCCTCCCTTTCCAGTCCTGATGAAGGATTTCGGCTCAAAACACCAGTTTTTCGTTCCTCTCCACAGATATTGCCTGACCTGCTGAGTTCCTCCAGCATTTTGTGTGTGCGTGTGTGTGTTACTCTGGATTTCCAGCACCTGTAGAACCTCTTGTGCTTGTGTTCATCCCTTTCTTCCTGTTTCCTCGTAAACCCTTACTTCCTCCCTCAGTGCTATCAATCTTCCTCTAACGCATGTCATCAGCTGTGAAGAAGTTGCTCTGTGTGTGGACTCAGGCAAAAGTTGAACTAATTCAAGAACTAACGTCCATTTTACGCTCACGAGGCGGGGATCAGACGGTACCCAAATCGTTCGATTGTTCGTTACTTGCCGTGCCGTGTGAGGAGCTCCTTCGCTCTGCTAGCCCGCAGGTCATCCTTAGGCAAGGTGTAGCACCTGCTCAGAACCCCTTACCCCCTCCGGATCAGGGTCAAGTGAAGCCACGGGAGCAGCTGGTGCTTTTCACAAGTCCTGGTTATGTGATCACTGATGCCAGGCAGACAATCTCTGAAGAGTATTGATAATGGCCGGAGTCTCCTATCTTGTAAAGACAATGCCAGGAGAAGGCAATGACAAACCACTTCTATGGAAAAATTTGTCAAGAACATTTGTGGTCGTAGGACCGTGATGCCCACGTAAGCCAATAGGAGGCATGAAAATATTCTAAGGGTTGCCATGGTCTCAATGGGGTAAATGGCAGGGAGAAAATATGAGAAATTGAGGCAGGGTTTCGACCAAAAAAGTCGACGTATTGTCTCTCCTCTCCCCACCCCTGATATTGCTCTATGTACAGAATTCCTCAGTTTCTCCATATTTCATCATCTGAGGCAGCGACGCCCCCAAATGGCAATATATGGTAATTGCAGCATCTGCAGATTTTCTCCAGTTCAGGGTATAGCAGGCACTCTGATGAGGGTCCAGTGCCCATGTTTAGGCCTTTGGCAGATAAGATTTTGTTTTAAAAGAGCAGCAGACATTCTGTGAGATTAAAATAATGCTGCAGGTTCTTGAGCATTTCAAGTTCAAAATGCTGTAAATTATAATCACGAGATTCTGAATGTGCTGGAAATATTGAGCAATGCATGTGTGTGCACACATACACACACATACACACTCACATATACACACACACATACACACTCACACACACATACACACACACATACACATATACACATACACACATACACACACACATATACACACACACACACATACACACACTCACACACACACACATACATACGCACAGACACACACACTCTCTCTCTGTCTCACATGAAAATGTGAAAGTTTGTAATTGGAAAGGCTGGGTGAAATAGAACCTGGTTTATTCTGAGATAATGTATTCCTGTGTAGAGAGAGCCTTTCCTTACTGAAGAAACTAGATTTGTAAATCAAAGATATGAACCCCAAAGGATCAAAGGGGTCATAGTAAAGGTTAATAAGTCAAACCCTTATAAATTACAAGTACAGTAACCGAATCACATTGAAGAATACGTAGGCCAGAGAGATTTAGTTTAATTTGCCATCGTGTTCGGTACTGATGAGAAGACTAGAACTGGAGGTCATAGGTTTAGGGTGAAAGGTGAAATATTTAAGGGGAATCTGAGGGGGACTTCTTCATTTGGAGGGTGGTGCAAATGTGGAACGAGCTGCCAGCAAAATTGGTGGACGTGGGTTCAACTGGGACATTTAAGAAAAGTTTTGATGGGTACATGATGAGAGGGGTTTGGTCCTGGTATAGGTAGATCCAACCAGGCACAGGTGAGAAGGGTTGAAGGATCTGTATCTGTGATATCCTGTACCTGTGCTGTACTGTTATAGAGTCACAGAAAAGTACAGCACACCCTTTGGCCCATCTAGTCCGTGCTGAGCCATATACACTGTCTACTCCTATCGAACTGTTTGTGTTCACCAGACTGATATCTATTGTCTTTGTTGACAACCATTGTAGCCTAACAGGTTATGGTAGTGTAGGGGTAATTCTGGGGTGTAGAAACCAGGACTATCAATTGAGGGACGTGGGTTCAAATCCCATCACACAGCTGGAGAGTTTATTTATAGAGTGCACAAATGGCCCTTCTGGCACAACAGCCAGTAGCCCACCTATTTAATCCCAGCCTAATCATGGGACAATTTACAGTCACCAATTAACCTACCAACCGGTATGTCTTTGGACTGCGGGTGGAAAATGGCGCACCCAAAGGAAACACACGCGGTCACATGGAGAACATACAAACTCCTTACGCGGGCATCGGAATTGACCTCCGAACTCCAGAAAGCCGAGCTGCAATAGCATTGCGTTAAACATTACGCGCCATGGCGCCCGAGTATGAACTTATACATTTAGCGAGGGGGCTTTGGTAACCGCAGAATTACTGGGTTGCTGACCTGAGAAGGAATCCTGCCATCCTTACACAATATGACGAGCAGAGACTGACAGCTTCAGGGATGCAGGTTCGATCCTGACCCCGGGTGCTGTCCATGTGGAGTTTGCATGTTTTCCCCGTGACCATGTGGGTTTCCTCCGGGTCCTCCAGTCTCCTCCACCTCCTGAAGACCTGGGTATGTGGAATGTTAATTGCCCTTACAGTGTGGGTATGTGGAATGTTAATTGGCGGCTGGGAATTGCCCTTACAGTGTGGGTATGTGGAAGAACCTTGGGGCATTTCAGTATGGCAGTGTGTAAGCAGACACTTGATATCGTTACGCACACTCAAGTTGGTGGGCCAGTTTCAAGGTTCAAAGTTCAAAGTAAATTTATGACCAAAGTACATATATGTCATCATACACTACCCTGAGATTTATTTTCTCGCTGGCATTCGCAGTAGAACAAAGAAATACAATAGAATCAATGAAAATCTACACACTAAGACTGACAAGCAACCAAGGGGAAAAAGGAGACAAACTGCAAATACCATAAATAAATAAGTAGATCGAAAATCAATCACTAATCAGTCAATAAATACATAACAACAGAGAGCACGAGTTGTAGAGTCCTTGAAAGTGAGTCCTAGGTTGTGTTCAGTGATCAATTCTGATATGTTTTGTGACTAATTCAAAGAAAGGCACGGGACTCCGGGAATTGGGGGATAACTTTGTCTTTACTTTAAGCGAAGCCTGCACATACCGCGCGGTAGCTTGATGCAATTAACGTATTTTACATAGAACCTGTAATGAATTATTTAAGCGAACGAGAACGCTGAATCAAACAATATATAAAAAAGATTACTCAAATATTAAATGCACAACAAGTTCAGTGTTAAGATGAGTGAAGTTGTCTGCACTGCTCCAGGAGCCTGATGGTTGCAGGGTAATAACTTCCTGAACCTGCTGGTGTGGTACCTAAGGCTCCTGTACCTCCTGCCTGATGGCCAAAGCAAGACGAGAGCATGGCCTGTACGGTGGGGGTCCCTGATGATGGATGATGCTTTTTTTGTGGCTCCATGATTGAATTTCTGTGCCTCTGTAATTACATGTGACTCCAAAGCCACCGTTATTAATGATGGATAGTGAATAAAGGATAGAAGATAAATGGTGACATTTGCCAGTGGTGTCGTGCACTTTGAGGCGAGTGGTCCCGGGTTCAAATCTGGCCGGCTCCTTGCCTGCTTCTCGTCTGTGCCAGGCTGAGCGTCGAGCTAGCAACTCAGCCTCGAGAAAAACAGACAAAAAACGCGTAGAAAAGAGCAACATCCTGAGTGTGATTTAAAAGCGCATTTGGCTGGGTGTGAAATCTTCTCGATCCTTCCGTAGAAGTTACTTATGTCTCATTTCTCTCCAACCCTCTGCTCATTCCTCCCAGGAGATCCTCCGGTCGGGGGACACGAATCAGGACGGGCAGCTGAACCTGACCGAGTTCACGGAGTACCTGCGGCAAAACGAGAGGAAGCTCAAGCTGATGTTTAAAAGCCTTGACCAGAACGATGATGGTATTTATGACATCAACTGCTCTCAGTAGCTCCAGTTAACTATAGAGTCAGAGGGACATACAGCATAGAACCTGGCCCTTTCGTCCACTGAGTCCATGTGGACCACAAACCAACAACACTAACCTGTGTTCCTACCAACTTCCCCCCACCTCCAGTTCTCATACCTCCCACCTGCACTAGGGGCACTTTAGGGCGATCAGTTAAGACCATAAGACACAGGAGCAGAATTAGACCATTTGGCCCATTGAATCTGCTCCATTATTTCATCACGACACATCCATTTTCCCTCTCAGCCCCAATCTCCTGCCTTCTCCCCGTATCCCTTCATGCCCTGACCAATCAAGAATTTATCAACCTCTGCCTTAAATATACCCAATGGCTTGGCCTTCACAGCCGCCTGTGGCAATGAATTTCACTCTCTGGCTAAAGAAATTCCTCCTCATCTCCATTCTAAAAGGACGCCCCTGTATTCTGAGGCTGTGTTCTCTGATCTTAGACTCCCCCAACAGACGAAACATCCTCACCAAATCTACTCTATCGAGGCCTTTCAACATTTGATAGGTTTCAATGAGTTTCCCCCTTCACTCTTCTGAATTCCAGTAATACAGACCCAGAGCCATCAAACACTCCTCATATGACAAGCCTTTCAATCCTGGAATCATTTTTGTGAACCTCCTTCGAACCCTGTCCAATGTCAGCACATCTTTTCTTGGATAAGGAGCCCAAAACTGCTCAGATTCCTAGTGAGGCCTCACCAGTGCTTCATAACCTCAACATTATATCCTTTAACCCACTGGCCTGTATGTCTTTGGGGAGGAAACAGGATTATCCATGAATAAAGGGAGAACATGTAATGTCAACAAAGACAGCAGCCAAGGTCAGGATTCTGAGATGGCTCTGGGCAACGTAGTGATTCACTGCTCAGAGTTCGTTGTTTTTTAGGTTTTGTTTCGGGCTGTAGAGGTAGTTTTGGGGACAGAGAGGGGAGTTAGGGTTTAGAGAGAGGGATGTGGGGGAATTAGAGGGCAGGCCAGAGTCTAAGTCTTTACTCCGTGTTGGAAGGCCAGTGTTGTGGACGTGGGACATCCGGACACTGGGCTGGATGTTAGTCTGGCAGAGCTGTGTCAGTGTGGGCCAGTGACAAGTCACGCCCAGGGTCAGCGAGTTGTCCGCAGGTTCTGTAGTTAGAGTTCCATGTGGGCAGGCGGAATGCGGTCCGAGGAACCCCTGGGTTTTGTGAATCGGTGAGACTGGAGCTCGAGGCTAGTGTTTCGGCTCATTGAGTCTATCCAGAAGCAAGTCCAGAATTTGAAGCCAAGTGTTTGATGATTGGCAGATTCTTGGGGTCTCTGTTGAGCACCGAGGCCAGAGGGTTGAATTGGAATTTCCAATGTTGAGGCCCGGTCACAGCCCAGAGTCTACTGGGGAGGTCGAACCCCAAAGTCTGCAAGGCTGAGTCCGGTCAGAATCCACTGGAGGCTGGAGACCAAAGAATGTGGCCTGTCCTGGGGTTGGAGGACTCTCTATGTGCATGGGTGGGAGGGAGGAATGGGGCTTGTTTTGCTGTTGTTGTTTTGTTGCTTGTTGTGTTCTGCTGAGCACCGTGAGCGTGGTACGTTGGCGCAGGAATGTGTGATGACAGTCGGGGGCTGGCCTGAGCACAACCTGAGTGTGTGTTAATGCAAATGCTGCATTTCACTGCATGTTTCGGTCTACACATGATAAATAAACTTGAGTCTTGAATCTCAACCTTGAACTTGGATTTCTGACGCTGTGGGGCAGCAGCACCCCCTGCTCTGATGCCCAGCCACTCTACTGACCCTGACCCGAACACACAGTGTTGTCCTTTTTCAAGTACAGAGGATCTTGGTTAATTAGGACACATCGGGACCAGTACATTTTGACCCTACAATTAAGCAGCTGCCCCATTTAGCCAAAGTTTCATGGAAGTAGTTAAAATGGTATAAAAAAGACAAACTATTGTTCAATTGAGTAACAAATTATGAACTTCAATGAATTACAGAACAAATTAGAACACTATTGAAACTACTAAAGAACTATATATCTGTGGTGTTAGTTCCTAATAGTTATTGTTAGAGGAATTCATCCTGTGTACACTGCAGTACTCTTTTGAAAAACATGAACAAAATCAGTGCAGACACCTAGTACAGGTCATGGACTGCCTTCATACAATTTTTGATGGTTGCATCCTCCAAATCTTCACTTTAATTGTAACATTCAAGATAAATTCACAAGTTCTTTGTGGCTCCTAACTTGTTGAAGGAGTAAACAACTCCCCTGGGTTTTTCTGGTATCTCTGAGCCTAAATGCTTGAAACCGCAGTGAACAAAACAGTTCTGAATTGTCTTACTGCTTATTTCTCAACAATTATCCGTGACAAGAATCGCTGCTTTTTGAACGCAGGCACAAGTAACTGATGCTATTTGAGTACGGTGTCGTGTCTAGCGTCCACACAAGTGCTCCCCTCTAATGCTATTTGGAAACTGTTCGGCAACAGTCTCCTGTCCCAATTAAATGGCATGATGTCGCAAATAACAGAAGAGAGCCCTGGCTGTTTTCTTGATGTGTACCTTTTCTTTAAGATTTGTCCCAAATAACCGATGGCTCAATTAACCAGAATCCACTGTGTTTACCGACAGACGACACGAGAAGCAGAAAACTCAACAGGGTTCCAGTCCCATTCAGCCGATTGGTGAGGACATGGCTCATCACATCTTCGTCTCACTAACTGGATTTCACTCTGTGTTTCCTGATTCAGATCTTGCTTCCTATCCCCTTTCTAAGAATTCATCCTGGAGACTGGAACCACATTAACTGCCCAAGACAAACTGCCCCCAGGAATATTGATCAGCCTTCTTGAATGGTGACGGTCCTTGTGGTGAAGGTGTTTGCATGGTGCTGTTGAGTGTGGAACTCAGGACTTGCCCCAAGCTATAATGAAAGAGCAGCTCAATATTTCCAGCAGTATGTGACTTGGAAACGTAAAGATTGCAGTTTCCCCACCAGAACCAAGACACAGGAGCAGGGACCTCCCAATCCTACTCTGCCATTCAATAGACAATAGACAACAGGTGCAGGAGTAGGCCATTCGGCCCTTCGAGCCAGCACCGCCATTCACTGTGATCATGGCTGATCATCCACTATCAGTATCCAGTTCCTGCCTTATCCCCATAACCTTTGATTCCGCTATCTTTAAGAGCTCTATCCATCTCTTTCTTGAAAGCATCCAGAGACTTGGCCTCCACAGCCTTCTGGGGCAGAGCATTCCACATATCCACCACTCTCCGGGTGAAAAAGTTTTTCCTCAACTCCGTTCTAAATGGCCTACCCCTAATTCTTAAACTGTGGCCTCTGGTTCTGGACTCACCCATCACCGGGAACGTGCTTCCTGCCTCCAGCGTATCCAATCCCTTAATAATCTTATATGTTTCAATAAGATCCCCTCTCAGCCTTCTAAATTCCAGAGTATACAAGCCCAGTCGCTCCAATCTTTCGACATATGACAGTCCCGCCATCCCGGGAATTAACCTTGTGAACCTACGCTGCACTCCCTCAATAGCAAGAATGGCCTTCCTCAAATTTGGAGACCAAAACTGCACACAGTACTCCAGGTGTGGTCTCACCAGGGCCCTGTACAGCTGCAGAAGGACCTCCTTGCTCTTATACTCAATTCCCCTTGTTATGAAGGCCAGCATGCCATTAGCTTTCTTCACAGCCTGCTGTACTTGCATGCTTGCTTTCAGTGACCGTGACTAGAGTGACTGTTGGTCTCCATAAGATTGTACGACACAGGAGCAGAGTTAGGGCACTCAGCCTCTCAAGTTTGAGTTCCGCTTTCTGCCTGTTTCCCATAACCCTTGATTGTCCTGTGTTCAAAGTATATCTCTCCCTCAGCCTTAAATGGCTGAGCATCTAGGGCAATGAATTCCATACTCATAGCCCTTCGAGACAAGAAATTCCTCTTCGTCTCAGTCTTAAATGAGTGAACTTTTATCTTGTGGCTATTCCCCGTGGTGTCAGAGACCTCTACCAGAGTGAACATCCTCACATCACCAATGGGCTGAAAATCTTACTGCATGAAGATCCCCTGTCGTTTTCATAAACGTCCAAAGAAAAGGGGCACACTTTTACGGAAGACCTGCCAGGTACGCCATCAAGGCATCACGCCCTGGCGGTGTACCTGGCAGGGTACTGAAAACCTGTGCCAACCAACTGGTGAGAGTGTTCAAGGATATCTTCAACCACTCATTGCTGTGGTCAGAGGTTCACGCCTGCTTCAAAAGGGCATCAGTCGTATCAGGCCCCAAAAAGAGCTGGCTTAATGTCTTTCATCTGGTAGCTGTCACATCTGCTGTGATTAAATGCTTTGACTGGTGCTTACGTTACCTCCTGCTTGAGCTGTGGACGCACTGCAGTCTGCCGAGCACTGCAACAGGTCTACAGCAGATGCAGTCTCGCTGGCTCCCTACCCAGCCTTGGACCAACTAGACACAGCAGTATCTGCATCAGGCTACCGTTTATCAATCACCGCTCAGCACTCAACACCATCGTCTCCCCGGTGCTGATCAGCCAGCTTCAAAACCTGGGCCTCCGTATCTCCCTCTGCAACTGGACCTTTGCCTTCCTCACTGGGAGACGAGAGTCATTATGGATCGTTAATGTCACTTCCTCCGCACTGACGCTCAACACAGGAGCCGCTGAAGGATGCGTGGCCAGCCCACCGCGATACCCTCTCTGCACCCTTGACTGTGCGGCCGGGCACAGCTCAGACTCCGTCTACAAGTTCACAGCTAGCACCGAGTTGGTGGTAGGAACTCAGATGGTGAGGAGGGGGCTTCAGCTGCAAAATAGGCCAGCTAGTCGAGCAGCAACGCAACAACCTTGCCCCTAACATTAGCAAGACCAAGGACCGGATTGTGGACTTTAGGAAGGGCGAGTAAAGGAACACACACCTGTCCTCAGCAGTGGAAAGGGTGAGCAGTTTCAAATTCCCGACCATCAGCGTTTCAGAGGATAAATCCTGGGCCCAACATATTGATTCAGTCATGGAGAAGGCACGACAGTGGCTATACTTCATTAGGAGTTTGAAGAGATTTACTGTGTAACCAAAGACGCTCGTAAATCTCTGCAGATGTTCTGTGGAGGATTCTGCACTGTTTGGTGTGGAGGCTCCGATGCCCAGGGTCGGAAGAGGCCGCAAAGGGTTGGGGACTCGGCTAGGTCCTTTCTGGCACCAGACCTCCCCACCACTGAGGATATCTTCAGGAGGCGATGCCTCAGGACGGTAACACCCACCACGAAGGGCCCCTCACCGTCCAGGACATACTACCATCTGGGAACAGGTACGGGAGCCTGAAGACCCACACTGAACAACTTGGGGACATCTTCTCCTCTTCCACCACCAAATTTCTGAATGATCCAGGACCACGACTTCTGCATCATTTACTCTTATATGGTAACTCATCATAATTTGTTATTCCTGCATTGCTGGCCAAAAATAACAAATTTCACTGTTAATTTCAGTGCCAAAAATTCTGATTCTGATCTTTAACTCCTTTATCCCTGAATTCAACTGGGTGCACTCTCAGTTCACTGTCTCCATCCTTCCTTAACTAAGAAGATCAGACCTATATGCGGTGCCCCAAGTGTGACCTTGGCTAAACTTTGTTCAATTTTAGCAAGACCTCCCGACTTTTTGTATTCCAAAGCCTTTGCAAGAAAGCTCACGTCGTGCTTGCCTTTCTAGATACTTGCTATGTTCCAAGGTGTCAGCCGTGCTTGTTCTCCTGGGACCGGAGGAAACTTGTTTTTGCTCCATTTGAATGGTCTGGGCTGGGTGGCCTCACTGTATTTGTCCTGGCCTTCTACTATTCCTTCTTCAGCTTGAAAGGTGCTAGGATGGATGAAAGGGTTGAGGGCAAAGTCATTGCCAGGAAATACTCTGTGCCAACTGAAAGAGATTGTGGGGGGGGGGGGGGGTGATAGATAAAATCGTGGTCTTGTAACCTATTGGCCAGAACTAATAATTCATGAGTTTACATCCTACAAAAGCACCTGGGGATTTTAAATGGCTCACGGCTCCATGAATTTGGATTTGAAATGGACCTGTCTGTGTGGCGTTTGCATCTTCTCTCTGAGACCACTGGGTCCCTCTGGGTGCTCTGGGTTAACTGGCTGCTGTGAATGGCCACCAAGGAGAGGTGGGGGGTTGAATCAGGTTGGTCAAGTGAGCGGGGAACAGGTTACAGGGAAATAATTGGGGGCCACAGTAGCGTAACGGTTAGCACCACATAATTACAGCTCAGGGAGTTGGAGTTCAGAGTTCAATTCCCACTGCTGTCTGTAAGGAGTTTGTACGTGCTCCCTGTGACCGCGTGCATTTCCTCCAGGTGCTACAGTTTCCTCCCACAATCCAAAGAGGTACCAGTTGGTAGGTTAATTGGTCATGGTAAATTGTCCTGTGATTGGACTCGTGTGTGTTGGTGGGCGGTGCAAATCGCTGGCCGGAGTTTCTGTTTTGCACTGTATCTCTAAATCAGATAGAGGGATAAATAAGTTGGGGACTGTACCAGTTGAGGTTGCTCTGAGAGCCAGTATAGACTTGTTAGGCCAAATGGCCTCCTATATTGTAAGGAAGTATTAATATCCATTTGTAATGGTGACCATGAATTGTTGCAAGGACCCTCCGATTCATTGAGGAAAGGACTTGCTCTCCTCACCCAATCTGACTGATGTGTGGCAATGCAGTGACTGCTCTCTGTTTGGGATATTTAAAGAATATTGATACTGCCCTCACCCGCATCTCCTCCATTTCCCAAACATCCATCCTCACTCCATCTTCCCGCTGCCTTAGCAGTGATAGAGTTCCTCTTGTCCTCACCTACCGCCCCGTCAGCCTCTGCGTCCAATGCATCACTCTCCACAACTTTCGCCATCTCCTCAGGGATCCTAACACGAAACATACCTTTACCATCCCCTCCCTCAGCTTTCTGCAGGGATTGCTCCCTCCGCAATTCCCTCGTCCATTCGTCCCTCCCGACTAAACTCCCTCCAAGCATTTATCCTGTCACACGGCCTAAGGGCTGCACCTGCCCACTCGCCTCCTCCCTCACCTCCAGCCAGGGCCCCCGAGCAGCCGGTCCTGGTGAGGCAATGCTTCCCCTGTGAATCTGCCAGGACCATCTATTGTATCTGCTGCTCCCGTACATTGGCGAGACCCGTCGTAAATTGGGAGACCGCATCGTCCAGCGCCTCTGCGCCATCCACCACAAGCGGAACTCCCTGGTGGCCCGACATTCTAACGACGTTACCCATTTCCCATTCTGACGTGTTGGTCCATGGCCTCCTCTTGCGCCATGATGAGACCACACTCAGGGTGGAGGGGCAACACCTCATATTTCATCCGCGTAGCCTCCGAACTGATGGCATGAATATTGATTTCTCTTTCCGGTAGAGAAAATTTCCTCCCCGTTCCCTCTTCTCGTCCCCACACTGGCCTCTTACCTCTTCTCGTCTGCCTATCACTTCCCCGTCTGTGTCCCCCTCCTTCCCTTTTTCCCATGGTCCACTCTGCTCTCCCATCAGATCCCTTCCTCTGCAGCCCTCTACCTTTCCTACCCTCCCGGCTTCACCTACCACCTTCTAGCCAACCTCCTCCTCCCCTCACATTCTTATTTTGGCGTCTTCCCCCTTCCTTTTCATCTGTGAGAAGGATCTCAGCTGGAAACGTAGACTGCTTATTCATTTCCATAGATCTGCCTGGCCTGCTGAGATGCTTTAGTATTGTGAGTGTCTGTTGTTTTAAAGAAGGCATGTCTGGAATTAATTAAACTAAAATAACCAGAAATGCTTCCCATCTGGCCTACTTCAGCCTGTCTTTTCTTTCGTGTTGTGGTGCCTTTGACCAGGTGAAATCGACGCCTATGAGATTCAGCAGGCACTCTTGAACCAGGGCATCACGATCACTCGCCAGCAAGCCGAGAAGATCTTGCTGAGGTAAGACGCGGAGCGCGGTGAGCCAGGGATCTCACTTCGTGACGGTCCTCTCCCCATTCCATCTCGGACAATGCGGCTGTAACTGGTGAGCAATTCCTCACCCCCCCTCCAGTCGTACACCCCCCTTTCCCACCCCTCACTTAGCCCAACTCAACAATACTCTCGTTCTAGGCACTTAGCGTCCCCATTGAGAGAAAACAGGCAGAGATCGAGTGGGAAACGGAGACTTTATCCCAGGGTGGAAAGGGCATAATTTAAAGGTGTTGGGAGGAAGTAGAGGGGAGATGTCAGAGGTGATTTTTACACATAGAATGGTGTGTGCAATGTAATTCTGTGTGGGGGTGGGCGGGTGGGTAAAGGCAGATACATAACAGACATTTAAGAAACTCCTGGATAGGCACACAGGTGATGGAAAATTGAGGAGCAAAGGGTAAGGGTTAGAGTGAGCTTGGAGTACAAACCCTGCCTCCCTTCATCTGGTAGCTGTGGGAACGTTTCTATCCAACCAAGAGAACTTTGTGTTCCATCTGAGAGAGAGCAACCCTCTGCGCTGACCTGCTAGTCCCATTCGATAGAGCAGCTCTCCCTCCGACACTGAGACACTCCCTCGGTACCGTCCCTCCGACAGTGAGACACTCCCTCGGTACCGTCCCCCCGACAGTGAGACACTCCCTCGGTACCGTCCCCCCGACAGTGAGACACTCCCTCGGTACCGTCCCCCCGACAGTGTGACACTCCCTCGGTACCGTCCCCCCGACAGTGAGACACTCCCTCGGTACCGTCCCTCCGACAGTGTGACACTCCCTCGGTACCGTCCCTCCGACAGTGAGACACTCCCTCGGTACCGTCCCTCCGACAGTGAGACACTCCCTCGGTACCGTCCCTCCGACACTGAGACACTCCCTCGGTACCGTCCCTCCGACAGTGAGACACTCCCTCGGTACCGTCCCTCCGACAGTGAGACACTCCCTCGGTACCGTCCC
The DNA here is from genome assembly GCF_963921235.1 of Mobula hypostoma. Taxonomy (NCBI): domain Eukaryota; kingdom Metazoa; phylum Chordata; class Chondrichthyes; order Myliobatiformes; family Myliobatidae; genus Mobula; species Mobula hypostoma. Next base: position 6,822,956 of record NC_086125.1, on the reverse strand, counting down.
TCCGACAGTGTGACACTCCCTCGGTACCGTCCCTCCGACAGTGAGACACTCCCTCAGTACTGTCCCTCCGACAGTGTGCCTCCCCCATTCCTCATCGGTGTTTTGCTCCTTTGTTCATAATATGAAACTGTGTTTTTCTCTTATCTCAGCACAATGACGTGATCAAATACAACGCAGTTACAATGGGGCGATACATTAGTGTAGTGGTTATTACAACGCTTTACAGTCCTGGCGACCCAGGTGCAGTTCCCGCTGCAGCCTGTTTGGAGTTTGTGTGTTTTCTGGGTGCTACAGTTTCCAAAGACCTAGTGGTTGGTCGGTTATTTGGTCGTTGTAAATTGTCCTGTGATTAGGCTCAGATTAAATTGGGGGATGCTGCTTGGCTCAGCTTGAGGGACTGGAAGGGCCTACTTCCTGCTGTGTCTCAATCAATAAACACAGAAACTGCATCTTATCATTACGTCTCCCTGTCTCGCCCATCCCCAAATCAGTCCCCGAAGACTGGATGGAGAGCTCAGTATGCTGTTGAAATGTGTCAAGAAATGACCCCTCAAGTCAAGAGGTTTCTTTCAGAAGACTGAATTGATTCACAAAATCTGTGTATAAAGTGGACGTGAAAGTCAATCTTTCTTCTCATATACGTACGTAGCGGAAAGCCATGTAACATATACACAAAAATGATTCCAGGATTGAATGGCTGGAACACTTGATGTCTCTGGGCTTATGTTCACTGGAATTCAGAAGAATGAAGGGTGACCTAATTGAAACCTATCGAATATTGAAAGGCCTTGATAGAGTGGATGTGGTAAGGATGTGTTCTGTGGTGGGAGAGGACACAGTCTCACAATAGAGGGCATCCTTTTAGAATGGAGATGAGGAAGAATTTCTTTAGCCAGAGGGTGATGAATCTGTGGAATTCTTTGCCACAGGTGGCTGTGGAGGCCAAGTCTTTATGTACATTTAAGGCAGTGGCTTGTAGGTTCTTGATTGGTCAGGGCATGAAGTGACACGAGAAGGCAGGAGATTAGGGCTGAGAGGAAAATTGGATCAGCCATGGTGAAATGTTGGAGCAGACTCAATGGGTCGAATGGCCTAATTCAGCTCCTATATCTTATGGTCTATATGTAAGTGATTGATAAGTTCGTACCCTAAGGTAGAAGGAGATGAGTTATACAGCTCTCGTTACATGCTCTTGTGGTTCAACTCTTTGAGTGATTATGTAGAAAGTTTGAAGTTAATAACTCATCTCCGTCTACCTTAGGCCACGAACTTATCAACCACCCCCGCTGTGGACCACTTTCTGGAGGTCCAAGACGCTGACTTCTACAAAGAAGGTATCCATATGCTCCACGACTGCTGGACTAAGTGTGTAAATGTAGGAGGGGACTATGTTGGGAAAAATAAATGTGCTCGGTTTTCTAAAATTGACTCCTTCTACCTTAGGCCACAAACGTATCAATCACCCCTCGTATGATGTTAAAATATGTAACATGCACATATTAGTCATGCACATACAACAGTGTAGTTAGCTGAAGGAACCAGCTGCACAGATTGTAGTGATTCTGTGCCTCTTTATATTTCCCTGTGTAGAGTGGACAAAGGTATCCACCCTCAAGCACATTACAGTGGGTTGGAAGGAGACATTGGCGGCAGAGGATGGAGCCATTGTACAATTGCTATTGACACTAAATTTTCTGAAGGTTTCTCCAATTTCTCCCTCAGTATGGACAAGGATGGGACGATTACAGTGGACTGGACTGAATTTCGAGACCATTTCATCTTTAACCCACTCTCTAAAATGGAGGAGATTGTGGAACTCTGGAAACACTCGACGGTAAGTGCAATACCCGGTGTTAAAGATGTCCCCACATGTTGCTGGCCAAGTGGGCTTTCAACCTGAATTGCATTCCTGAGGATGTTATAAAGCATTCCACCCAGGCCCCCCCCCCCCCACCCGGCTTCTGTCGTTGGTCATCTGCCCATCCTCGTGATATCCTCTTCGCTTCTTCCTGCTATTGGTTGTCTAAGTTGACTGGGCGTCCCTGTGTCCCCATTGCCGGCAGCCCCGTGGATTTGTTATGCTTGCATGACGTGCCTTCACTCCAATAATGATTGGTTCAAAAGTTGAGAATATGTATTTCCATCCTTTATTGCCAATTAGCAAACGTATGATCTTGAAGCGACGAAGCTTAAGCGTACCCAAATGTAAGCTAAGCGTAATTAATCGTCAGCAAAAGATATGACCTCCGCTGGTCCCCAGCGACTGCAAACTGCGATGAACAAAGCACAGGAATTCGTGACTTATTCCCTTTGCATTTACCACGCTCCCACTCATGTGACTGGTTACCATGATAAATGCACAACACATAATACGATACAGATAGAGAGCAGATACATGGCTCCTATACATCCATTGGTCAGCTGACATGTCCATCACAATGTTGTTCTATTTGCCTCATTCATTCAGAAAATGATTCTCCAAACATCGCTCCCATTCCGGCAGCCCTAATTCTCAGTCATTTTCTAAGCCAGTTGATGAAAGACCCATAGCTGTTTTCATTTATCCAGCTGTCTCCCCTCTGGTACTTCAATGTCCTTGAAGATAATCTTTGATTCCTGAAGACTTCAGTCCTGGAGGTTTGGCCACCTTGCTGACCCCTGACCCAAAGAGGCCATAGGAAGTACCCAGTCACCACCTGTATAGGTATTGGTTCCACTTGCACTGAACTGACACTGAGAGCAGATTTGTTCACTGTCTCTCTCTTTAATAATCAATGTGTGACACCAACATTAGTTACTGTAACACAAGAGGAGGCTGCTCAGCCCATCGGGTCCATACTAACCCCTGACAGATTAATCACATTATTCACCTCTTACTTTCCTGTGTTTCCCCACAATGTTACCTCTCTCTCGCATGCCCGTCAGCTCTCCTTTGGTTCTCTTTGCTATTAACCAATACCAAGGGGAAACTTGCACTGGCCAATTGATCTACCTTGGGATGTGTGCGGAAACTGAAGCAGTCGCGGAGGGAGCGTGCGTGCGCAGGTACAGAGAGTGCCTGAGGTCAGGATTGAATCGAGGATCTCGGAACTGCGAGGCAGCGACCCCCCTGTGCTGTCCTACTGAAGTAGGGCTTCAGGAGACCCGGAGTGAGCCACGGGCACACACTGAGCCAGCACGGACTAGCTCTGCCATTGTATGGAACCCCTTTTCTCGGTGAATCACAGATCTTGGCTTGTAGGTTGGAACCTGAGGTTGAACTACTCTGTATTTTTAATAGGGTGTGAGCATGTAGAAGGATGCAGGAAGTCGGGATGGTTGGGGGGGGGGGTAAAACATGATATAAGATCAAACATCTTGCATGTCTTGAAAATAGTAGAAATCTGGATTATTAAAAATAACAGAAAATGCAGGTCAGGCAGCATCTGCGGAGAGAGAAAAACAGAGTTAACATTTCGGGTTGATGTGTTGGTTGGTGATGAAGTACAGAAACAGGTCTCTGTGTCTCTCAGCTGGTCCAGATTTCTGGTAGGGGCTGTGTTGTATGACGTGGTCTTTGATCATGATAGTTCTTGGCAAATTTTTCTACGGAAGTGGTTTGCCATTGTCTTCTTCTGGGCAGTGTCTTTACAAGACAGGTGACCCCAGCCATTATCAATATTCTCCGGAGATGGTGTGCCTGTTGTCAGTGGTCACGTAACCAGGACTTGTGATAAGCACCAGCTGCTCATACGACCGTTTACCATAGTTAAGCAGATGCTACAACTTGCCCGAGGGTGACCTGCAGGCTAGCGGAGGGAAGGAGCACCTTACACCTCCTGCAGTGGAGACCTATCTCCACCCCACCACCCCGTGGCCCCGTAATTGCCCCTAGGTGAGTGGAAGGTTCTGGGGAGAGTTGAGGGAATGTGAGGAAAATAAATCAGAGTCGGTGTTATTGCAGAATGGGATCTCTCTGTGACCCAGAATAGACTTGATGACTGAAATGACCTCCTCCTGTTTTGAATGGAAATAGAACATCGAACGTAGAACAGTACAGCACAGGAACAGGCCATTCGGCCCACAATGTTGTGCTAAACCTGCTAAAAAGCGAATCAAAAACCCTCAAAAACTAATCCCTCTTACCTACACCATGTCCATGTCCCTCAATTTTCCTCACATCCACGTACCTGTCCAAACATCTCTTAAAAGCCTCTAATGGATTTGCCTCTACCACCATACCAGGCATCCATGACTCTCTAAGTAAAAAACTTATGCCTCACATCCCCTTCAAACATACCCCCTCTCACCTACATAGATGCTGTCTGGTATTAGATATTTATATCCTGGGAAACGGATACGCCTTATTTACTTTATCTGTGCCTCTCATAATCTTGGAAACCTCTATCAGATCTCCCCTCAGCCTCTGCCGCTCCAGAGAAAACGCCACAAGTTTATCCAGCCTCTTGTGATAGCCCGTGCCCTCTAAACCAGGCAGCATCCTGCTAAACCTCTTCTGCACCCTCTCTGAAGCCTCAACACCCTTCCTATAGGGGAGTGACCATAACTGTACGCAGTTCTCCAGATGTGGCCTAAACAGAGTTTTAAAAAGTTGCAACTTTCTAATATGGAGATCAGTCTCGGTTATCTAAACACTGGTAGGAAGGGGTGATATGTAAATAAATTCCAGCCACGGTGCTGTATTGACCCTGATAATTGTGGCTAATCGTACTGCAATTCTATCCTCTTGCCTTTTGTCCAAATCCTTACAGTCTTTGCCTCAGGGCGATCCCTCCGTCATGAGACTAAAATCCACCTCTGTCTCTGGCAGCGGGAGGGGAGCTCCAGGTTTGGAACTGCTGGTGGTGTTAATTCCCTGCGTGATAAAGACAAAGTGGACAGCTTCATTTCTATATCACCTTTTATATCCCTTTCAGGACTTCCAAAACCTTTCATTGCCATTGAAGTAGGCAGAACACACGCAGCAGAATCCTATAAACAGCAACGGGATCCACAGCAGATAATCCATTTTTATTGAGCTCAATGTAGGATAAATACTGGCCAAGACACAAAGGAAAGCTTGTCAAATCTTCCCCAGAATGGTGCATTGGGATCTCTTACACCCACCCAAGGGAGTAAGCGGGGCTTCTCTTTACCCTAAGGTGAGAAAGACCACAACTCTGTCCGTGTGGCTTTCCTTTGGTACGGATCTGGAGCGATGGCCTGGACTTCTGCATTCAGGCCCCCAGCCTTGGAATTCAGCCACCAATCTCCTGAGCTAGACGTGAGAGTCTGAAGCTGACAACTTCAGAGTTATGACTGCCTTATACCCCAACACTCAACCAGCTCAGGAGACACAAGAGATGCAGATGCAGGAGGAACTCAGCAGGTCATGTAGCATCTGTGGGAGGAAAGAAATTGTCTTTGTTTCGGGTTGAAACCCTGCATCAGGGTTCCTTTCCCCCACTGATGCTGCTACACTCACCAAATTCCTCCAGCAGGTTGCTGTTCCAGATTACAGTCCTAATGCAGGGTTAGGACCCAAAATATCAACATTTCCTTTCCCCCCACAGATGTTGATGACCTACTGAATTGCTGCGGCAGATTGTTTGCTGTTGAACTAACTCAAGCCCCTTTAAATAGAAAGATGACGTTACCTAAACTCTGCAAACTTGACTTACAGTTCTTGGACATCGGGGAGTCCTTGACCATTGTGGATGAATTCTCAGAGACGGAAAGAAAGACTGGGACCTGGTGGAGGCAGCTCTTGGCAGGAGCGATTGCCGGCGCTGTGTCCCGCACCTGCACGGCACCCCTGGACCGGATGAAGATCTACATGCAGGTGAAGTTGGGTTCGTGGCGAAAGGAGCCAGAAGCAGGGTGGTCACAGTGGGCGGGCACAGTGACTAACACCGGGCACGGTGACCCTGAGGTGTGAAGCAGCTGTCCTGGATTCATTGATCTGAAACGAGCGACCTAATGGAGCCACTGATCTGGAACTAGTGACCTAGAGCCAGCGATCTAGCACTGGTGATCTGGGGTCAACAATCTGGAATTGATATGGAACAAGTGATCTGTAATCAGTAATCTATAACTGGTGATCTGCAACCAGTAAGTCTGGAGTTAGTAAACAGGAGTCAGTGTTGGTTTGTAAGTGACTGTATGAATCCAATGATCTGTAGATGCTCCAGTAGTGTTGATATGGATCTATGGATCTATCTATCCAATGCAATGAACGCGCACTACCCAATTATACCCATGTGACCTATTAAGCTGCTAACCCGTACGCAGTACCAGGAGGAAACCCACACAGTCATGGGGAGAACATACAAGCTCCTAACAGACAGTGGCAGAATTGAACCAGAGTCGCTGGCACTGTTATCATGTTATGCTAACCTCTACGCGACCATGCTCTCCCTAGAGATCTGGGTATGGTGATCTAGACCGCACGATCCAGCCAGGGTCGGGTAGTCTTTTGGGAAATCAGGATCTGCTGGTCAATGTCCTATGATCTGATTCCAAGGATGTGGATTCTGTGAGCTGGGTCCGTTCGTCTGAATCTGCCAAGCTGGGTCCTGTGATCCGGCTCGACATCGCTGTCCTCTCCCTCTGTAGAAAGTCTTGGCACCAGGGTAGGTGGGGCCGTCATCTCAGGCTGAGCCACTGCTCATTCGATATGTTGACTGCACTCACTCCAGAGTACAGGAACGTTAACAGCCCTGGGTAAGGATCAGTCGCTCTCTTTTCTCCAGGTCTTTGCGGCTAAGCGGAAGTTGAACCTGGCTGGTGTTTGGAAGATGATGGTGGCAGAGGGAGGATACTTATCCCTGTGGCGAGGGAATGGGGTCAACGTGCTGAAAATCACCCCGGAGACTGGCATCAAATTCATGGCCTATGAACAGGTACTGCAAGGGGTTTGAGAGAGTGGAGACTTTGGAGACAGGAGAGGAAGGGAAAGGGTGATGCGATGGACTCGGAGAAGTAGGAAAGAGTATTTGGGTATTGTGAGCAGTTTTGGCCACCTTGGTTAAGAAAGGATGTGTTGGCATTGGAGAGGATCCAGAGAAGGTTCACGAGAATGATCCTGGGAATGAAAGGGTTAATGTGTGAGGAGTCTTTGATGACTCTGGGCTTATACTCGCTGGAGTTTAGAAGAAGGCAGGGGTTGCCAGTGGGGGTGGGGGGAGGATCTCATTGAAACGTATTGAATATTGAAAGCCCAGATAAAGTGAGTGTGGAGAGGATATTTCCTGTAATGGGAGAGTGCAGGACCAGAGGGCACAGCCTCAGAAAACAAGGACGTCCCTTTACAGCAGAGGGAACTTCTTTAGCCAGGGGGTGGTGAATCTGTAGAGTTCCTTACCACAGACAGCTGTGGAGGCCAAGTCATTGGGTATTCTAAAGCAGATGCTGATAGGTTTTTGAATAATAGGGGTATAACATGTTGCGGCGGGGATGGGGAGGCAGGAGGATGGGATTGAGAGGGATAGAGGGATAATAAATCACCTATGATGGAACAGCAGAACAGACTCGGGCCGAATGTACTAATTCTGCTCCTATGTCTTAAGCAGTAGGGGATGATAGACTGAGTGAGATGTGGTATAAGAAGGGTGTGTGAAGGGGGGAAGGAGGAGGAATAACAAGATTTGTAAGGTGCAGCTTAGAAGGGTGTGTGGGGACCCTTCCAGAGGGATAGGGGAAGGAGGGCAGCAGGAGTGAGGGAGGCAGAGGGATTGTGGGGAGAGGAACTCTCAAATAATTTCACCTTGAGATCTTTCCATCACATAAGATCTGTAAGCATTTTGTTTCCTGTTGCCCTTACAAAGCACAAAGTAAGTTTTATTATCAACATACATATATGTCACCATATACAACCCTGAGATTCATTTTCCTGCGGGCATACTCAGCAAATCTATAGAATAGTAACTCTAACAGGATCAATGAAAGATCAGCCAGAGTGCAGAAGACAACAAACTGTGCAAATATAAATAAATAGCAATAAATGAGAGCATGAGATAATGAGACAGAGTCCTTAAAGTGAGATCATAGGTTGTGGGAATATCTCAATGGATGGGCAACTGAGTGTAGTTGTTCGCTTTGTTCGAGAGCCTGATGGTTTAAGGGTAGTAACAGTTCTTGGTGGGTGCTGCAAGTCCTGAGGCTCTTGTATCTTCTACCTGATGCCAGCAGCCATCATGTAAAAGGTGCGGGAGTGCCAGCTAGTAATCCAGTAATCTCCTGTCAACACTGTCAGTGGGCAATGCTTCGTCTGGACCATAAGCACCCAGGCCAATGCCGCGATACAACCGTGAGACCGCCAGTTAGGTCAGATGAGACGTTAATGGAAGACCTTGTCTGCTCTCTCGGTGGGGTCAGGAGGTCGTGGCTGGGAAGAATAAGTGATCCCACAGTTCTGTTTAGAACGGGAGGTTTCCTGTGGGCCTCAGGGCCAGCACTTGTGGATTGACAAAGCTGATAATTGTATTGTTATCCCGTTACTTTTTTCTGGGCTCTTTCTGTACATATTTAGGCCACTGTGTTTCCTGAGGTCACAGCAGGAACCACACTCCGAATGTATTTATTGTCAATAAATCTGGGATACCCTGAGTTTTTCCAGAGGCTTCAAGGCTGCAGGTCAATGTCTGATTGATGCACCCACCAGTTCTGTTAGTCAAGTCAAAACATTTCACAAATGCCCTTGAGAAGGACGCCTTTATCAGGGTGGTATAGGGGCTATTCAGCCCATCCTAGCTGTGCTGGCCCTCTGAAAGAATGCTCCACTCTCCCACTGTTCTTCTCTTCTATTCCCAATGAGTGAACTTCTGTCATGTGGCATCACGTAGGCAGTCTGCTGCTAAGGTTTTCTTCTTTATAACCTCAAAACAGTATAAGAAGATCTTCCTTGTCCAGAAGTCCACACTGGAGGTGCATGAGCGGTTCATTGCGGGATCCCTCGCTGGCGTCACCAGTCAGACACTCATCTTCCCGATGGAGGTAAGCAAGTTCAAGGGCCCCGGGAACTGAGTTCGGTAAAACTCCGAGAATCTGTCATCCAACCACGCAGGAATCCTGACGGTTCAGCGCCTGGGTCAGGAGGTAGTGTTTTCCATCGTGGTGAAGAACTGTGGGCAGCTCTGGGCACGGCAGTACAGGAAGGACATGGAGGTTTTGGAAAAGGAGCAGGAGAGGTTGACTGGGATTGTGCTTGGATTAATCAGGTGCAAGGAGAAACAAGGCTGGACCAGCTTGGGACCAACTGGGATTCTGCTTGGATTAGAGATGCATTAGGAATAAGGAGAAACAAGGCTGGACCAACTCTGTGTGGTTTCCTCCAAAGTGCCAGAGGTGGAGGGGCAACCGAACAGTGGTTTATAAATAATAAGATGGAAGTCTCCTTCCCAGGGCAGAAATAGCAAATACTGGAGCCCAGGGGTGAGTGGGGGAAAGTTTAAAGGAGATGTGCAGGGTAGTGTTTTTTTTACACAGGGAGTGATAGCTGCCTGGAATACACCGCCGGGGCGGTGGAAGCATCACAGTCACATAGCAGTTCGCACAACGCTATCACAGTTTGGGACGCTTGGAGTTCGCAGTTCAGTTCTGCTGGTGTTTATAAGATCTTGTCGTTTGTCAAAAGTTTGTAAGTTTGTACGTTCTCCCCGTGATTGTGTCGGTTTCCTCCAGGGGCTCCGGGTTCCTCCCAGAGTCCAAAGATGCATTGGTTAGTAAGTTAATTGGTCATTGTAAATTGCCCCGTGACTGGGCTAGTTTTAAATAGGTAGGTTATTGGGCAGCGTAGTGTGGCTTGTTGGGCTGGGAGGGTCTGTTCCATGTCTTTTCTCTAAATAAACAGATGGATGGATGGATAGATAGAGGTGTTTAGACAGATGTGAATATGTAGGGGATGGAGAGATTTAGAACATGTGTCAGCAGATGGGTTTAGTTCAATGGCATTATGATCATCACTGTAGTTCTATAATCTGGACTCTCAGGGGTACTGGTTCCTGCAATCCCTTTAAACTTCCCTGGTCCATGTAAAATTTAAAATAAAGAAGAAATTGAAACTTGTTGTTGGTGTTGAATTACATCCAGTTTCTCTGAGGATTGCCACCTTGTTGTGGTGGAGAGTCTTGTAGTCTTGTGAGTCCCTGAGATCCAGAGAGCGAAGCTGTCTGGAGTTTAGCACCTGCGTCAACCCGTGTGTCAGCCTCTCTGCATTAAACAGGGTCATACACGGGTGTTCTCCATTGAGGGAATCCACCCTAACATTCCAGAAATTAAGGATCCAGGTATGTTCACCTGACCCAGCAATAGACACCCCCCTGGGAGAACATCATGCTGGACTCCATCTGTCTGTCTGGGTACCATATCCGATGCAGACTTTGGTGACCATGGTTTTCCATATAGATCTATCCTTCGTTTTTTGGATGACTTCCATTTCCTCGATGTGTAGCCACCTGGCGATGCTTTTGATGTACATAAGCCGAGGTCTTCCTCTAGGTTTGCTCCCCTCAATCTTTCCAGAGAGTATGAGTTTTTCTAGTTCATCTTTCCGCATGATGTGTCCTAGCAATCTGAGTTGTCTTTCTCTTATTGTTGGTATGAGTGATCGAGCTGCTTGGGCTCTTCCGAGAACTTCTTCATTTGATGTGTGTGTGGTCCATGATATGCTGGACTCTAGTGACCGCACAACTATGTGCAATTGGAAGATTTGCAAATCTGGCACTAATAATGCTCCAAGTGTTCTGGATTAGCCGAGTTTTACAGTTATCAGGAACAATATTACAGAGAGATACAACACAGAGACAGACCAGATCTATGCTAACCATCAACCACCAATTCACCTTAATCCTACACTGATCCCTTTAATTCTCCCCATTTCCACATCTCCTCCTGGATTCTCCAACTCATCTACATTGCTTGTGGCAATTTAACTTCCTAACCTGCGCATCTTTGGGATTTGGGAGGAAACCGATCACCCGGAAAAGACCCACGTAGTCACAGAAAGAATGAGAATGAGAATCAGGTTTATCATCACCAGCATGTGACATGAAGTTTGTTAACTTAGCAGCAGCAGTTCAATACATAATATAGAAGAGAAAAAAATATAATAAATAAGTAAATCCATTAAAGTAAATGTACAGTATTGAATAGATTTTTAAAAAATGCAAAAACAGAAATACTGTATATTAAAAGAAGTGAGGTAGTGTCCAAGGGTTCAATGTCCATTTAAGAATCGGATGGCAGAGGGGAAGAAGCTGTTCCTGAATCGTTGAGTGTGTGCCTTCAGGCTTCTGTATCTCCTACCTGATGGTAACAGTGAGAAAAGGGCATGCCCTGGGTGCTGGAGGTCCTTAATAATGGACTCTGCCTTTCTGAGACACCACTCCCTAAAGATGTCCTGGGTACTTTTTAGGCTAGTGCCCAAGATGGAGCTGACTAGATTTACAACCTTTTGCAGCTTCTTTCAGTCCTGTGCAGTAGCCCCTCCATACCAGACAGTGATGCAGCCTGTCAGAATGCTCTCCACAGTACAACTATAGAAGTTTTTGAGTGTACTTGTTGACATGCCAAATCTCTTCAAACTCCTTATAAAGTGTAACTGCTGTCTTGCCTTCTTTATAACTACATTGATATGTTGGGACCAGGTTAGATCCTCAGAGATCTTGACACCCGGGAACTTGAAACTGCTCACTCTCTCCACTTCTGATCCCTCTGTGAGGATTGGTATGTGTTCCTTCGTCTTACCCTTCCTGAAGACCACAATCAGCTCTTTCGTCTTACTGACGTTGAGTGCCAGGTTGTTGCCTTGGCATCACTCCACTAGTTGGCATATCTCACTCCTGTTGCCCTCTCGTCACCACCTGAGATTCTACCAACAATGATTGTATCGTCAGTAAATTTATAGATGGTATTTGAGCTGTGCCTAGCCACACAGTCATGTATATATAGAGAGTAGAGCAGTGGGCTAAGCACACACCCCTGAGGTGGGCCAGTGTTGATCGTCAGCAAGGAGGATATGTTATCACCAGTCTGCACAGACTACGGTCTTCCAGTTAGGAAGTCGAGGATCCATTTGCAGAGGGAGGTACAGAGGCCCAGGTTCTGCAACTTCTCAATCAGGATTGTGGGAATGATGGTATTAAAGGCTGAGCTGCAGTCGATGATCAGCATCCTGACATAGGTGTTTGTGTTGTCCAGGTGGTCTAAAGCAGTGTGAAGAGCCATTGAGATTGCATCTGCCATTGACCTATTGTGGCGATAGGCAAATTGCAGTGGGTCCAGGTTCTTGCTGAGGCAGACTCCACGTAGACAGCACCAGAGGGACACGACTTGACCAAGGTCACTGGAGCTGATGTAGCAACTCCGTTAGCATACCACTCTGCTTTCCTAAACTAGGCTTGGAGCACTGGAGGTTGAGGTCGCGGCTCGCTCAAATGCCGTGGCCTCTCGGGGTCCAAACGAAAGGGAAATTGTTCGTCCCTTTATGTCTTTTTCACAATCGCAAAACCCTGCTGGATATTAAAGAACACCAAGTACTGTACTGCAAGTCTAATCCCACCAGCAAGTTGCTGAATAGTGCTGGGGGTGGACTGTATTGCAGCCACGCAGGAAAGAAGGGATCAGTGACGGTGAGTGGAGGCAGGTATGCCATCCAGTGGATGGAGTGGATGTTTTTGTTGCGATCGCAAGCCCTTTTTGGACATTGCTAATGTAGAATACCGCGAGTCCAATTCGCTGGTTCATTGGCGAGCAGTTGTAGCGTAGACCAGGCCTTCGTTCATGCCTTGGGGTCATCTACTGGGGTCACAGACCAGGCTCTCGTTCATGCCTTGGGGTTACCTATTGCAGCTGCTGAGGAAGGGGACGCTGGAGCTGGCTGTGTGTCACTGGCCAGGAGGCTGTCCACTCCCATCGGTGCTGCTGTCCAGTGTTCACTTGGGGACAGACAAGCTAGGTTGCCTTTGTCTGCGGCTGCCGGAACTGCTGTGGGCTGTTCTTACAGAATCGTGGCTTCAGGATAACATTCATGCTCCATCAGTCTACAGGCCATGACACTCAGGGACTTGGGCTAGATTATTACTTTTCTTTTGTAGCTGTATGTTTTTCTGCTGTCATAATTATATGTTCAATATATAAAGCTACAAAACCTGGGCCTCTGCAACTGGATTCTCAGCTTCCTAACCAGAAGACCACAACCTGTGCAGGTTCGTAATAACATCTCCTCCTTGTTGACGATTAACACTGGTGCACCTCAGTGATGGTGCTTATCCACTGCTCTACTCTCTCTGTACCCATGACTGTGTGGCTGGGCATGGCTCAAATGCCATCTGTACATTTGCTGATGATACACCGTTGTTGGCAGAATCTCAGGTGGAGACAAGGGGGCGTACAGGAGTGAGATAGATCAGCTGGATGAGTGGTGTTACAGCAACAACCTTGAGGTCAATATCAACAAGACCAGAGTTGATTGTGGACTTCAGAAAATGTAAGACGAAGAAACATGAACCAATCCTCATAGAGGGATCAGAAGTGGAGAGAGTGAGCAGTTTCAAGTTCCTGGGTGTTAAGATCTCTGAGGATCTAACCTGGTCCCAACATACTGATACAGTTATAAAGGCAAGACAGTGACTATACATCGTTAGGAGTTTGAAGAGATTTGTTTTGTCACCTGAAGCACCCAAAAACTTCTACAGATGTACTGTGGAGAGCATTCTGACAGGCTGCATCATTGTCTGGTATGGAGGGAGGGAGGCTACCACACAGGATTGAAAGAAGCTACAGAAAGTTGTAAATTTAGTCAGCTCCATCATGGGTACTAGCCTCTGTAGTATCCAAAACATCTTCAAGGAGCAATGCCTCAGAAAGTCGGCATCCATTATGAAGGATCCCATCACCCAGGGCATGCCCTCTTCTCATTGCTACCATCAGGTAGGAGGTACAGGAGCCTGAAGGCACACACTCAGTGATTCAGGAACAGCTTCTTCCCCTCTGCCATCCGATTTCTGAATGGACAGTAAACCCATGGACACTACCTCATTTTAAAAAATTATTTCTGTTTTTGCACTATTTTTAATTTAACTATTATATGTATTTACTGTAATTGTTTTTTTCTCTGTATTTGTCATGTATTGCATTGTACAGCTGCTGCAATGTTAACAGATTTCACAAAATATGCATGTGATATTAAACCTGATTCTGATCTGTGCTGTGTGCGGTGACTGTCAGTTTTGTGTTTTGCACCTTGGCTCTGCTTTCGTTTGGCTGTATTCACGAATATGGTTGAATGACGATTGAACTTGAGCTTGAAAAGCTTAATCAGTTGATGTTCTTTTGAACAGGGGTGGTAAATCAATGGAGTATGGGGTTCTGCTCAAAGAGACATTGGGATTCAGGACAAGGGGGTAAAGCTTTAAGTTCAGGGCAGGACATCTATCAAAGAAGTTAGGACATGACAAGGTCAGGGAAGATATGACAGAAGTGCACATCTTTCTAAGTTTGCTCCTGAGCCCCAGTTCACATGCCAAAGTTCTTACTGTAAATGTTTTCTGGTTTAGGTTCTGAAGGTCAGGATGGGCCTGCGGAAGAGTGGCCAGTACATGGGGATCTTCCACTGCGCTCAGAACATGATGAAGAACGAAGGGCTCCGCGCTTTTTTCAAAGGCTATGTCCCAAATGCTATCGGCATCATTCCGTACGCTGGGATCGACCTTGCCGTCTATGAAGTAAGTCTCAGAGGGAGGGAAGCATTGGGGCAGGTGTGAAGTTTCCCCTGTGTGTCTGTGAGCCGGTGTGCATGCTGGAGGCTCAACAATCTCAGCAACGTCAGCAGACAAACACTGACGTGGTCCTTTCACCATTGACAGAGGCCAATCCTTCAAAAGATAGTGTCCATACAGACCATTTATTTATTTATTGAGATACAGCGCGGAGTAAACCATCCCAGCCCTTCGAGTCACACCCCCAGAATCCCCCCGATTTTACCCCAGCCTAATCACGGGACAATTTATAATTGACCAATGAACCTACATAGAACATAGAACATAGAATAGTACAGCACAGTACAGGCCCTTCGGCCCACAATGTTGTGCCGACCCTCAAACCCTGCCTCCCATATAAGCCCCCACCTGAGATTCCTCCATATACCTGTCTAGTAGCCTCTTAAACTTCACTAGTGTATCTGCCTCCACCACTGACTCAGGCAGTGCATTCCACGCACCAACCACTCTCTGAGTAAAAAACCTTCCTCTAATATCCCCCTTGAACTTCCCACCTCTTATCTTAAAGTCATGTCCTCTTGTATTGAGCAGTGGTGCCCTGGGTATGTTTTTGGACGGTGGGAGGAAACCGGAGCACCCGGACGAAACCCAAGCGGTCACGGGGAGAATGTACTATCTCCTGACGGGCAGTGACGGGAATTGAACGTGAGCCGCTGGTACTTTAAAGCGTTATGCTAACCACTACGCTACCGTGCCACCCCACTTTGGGAATAAATGAGCTTTCATTGAGTGCTTGTTGCCTGGAATCCAGATTCGATGGCACTTTCATTTTGACATGGTATAGTTGAAAATAAACTTGGATGGAGGGAAGTACAGTAACAGCAATCTTCAGGTCATTTTGCCCTGCTCCGAGCGGTAACTTTCTCATTTCATGTACATGATGTACTTCTGCCTTCAGATGTGCATCAGATAATGTCAGAGGAGACACGAGAGGCTGCAGGTGCAGGAATCAGGATTACATTAGGTGCTGCTGGGGGGTACTCAGCCGGTCAGGCATTCCAAATGAAGAGTCTTGACCTCAAACATCTCCATTGCCATTTCCTTCCACAGATACTGCTCGACCTGTTGAGCTCTTCCAGCAGTCCGTGTTTTGCATCAAATGATTGCACACCTTGTTACCAGGGAGATTAGTCCACCTTGCACCGGGAATGTAGAATATGGCAGTGCACTCCAGGCCATTCGGCCCATGATGTTCTGCTAACCCTGTAACCCATTCTAAGATCAATCCAACCTTTCCTTCCAACATAACCCTCCATTTTTCTACCACCCACGTGCCTGTCTAAGAGTTTCTTAAAGTGCCCTTAAAGTATCTGCCTCTACCACTGACCCTGGCAAGGGGTTACACGCACTCAGCACAATCTGTTAAAAATAAATTACCTCTGACATCAGCTATATACTTTCCTCCAATCACCTTAAAATGATGCCCCCTTGTATGAGCTATTTCCATCCTGGGAAAAGTCTCTGCCAATGCAATCCATCTTCTTCTTCTTGGATCCTTACCTCCCAGTGGATCATAGGCCATTGATGACCTCCCGTCTCCATCGTCCAAAGTCGATGGTATGGTTGGAGTTCGCCAATGTTTCTGTCATCTATTGTATCCACTGTACACGGACTTGCTTCACCTGAGCAGTGTTGGCTGGCTTTACCCATTTCCACCTCTCATGACAGGGACATGAGGTTGGACCTTGAGAGGCATGGAATCCGTCTATGTCTCTTTTAATCTTGTACACCTCTGTCAAGTCATCTCTCGTCCTCCTTCGCTCCGTAGAGAAAACTCTTAGCTTGGCCAATCTGTTTTCATAATACATGCCCTCTAGTTCAGGTAGCATCCTGGTAAATCTCCCCTGCACCCTCTCTAAAGATTCCACATCCTTCCTATAAGGAGGTGAGGAGAACTGAACACAAGACTCCAAGTGTGGTCTAACCAGGGTTTTATAGAGCTGCAATTTTACCCTGTGGTTCTTGAACTCAATCCCTGACTAATGAAGGCCAACTTACCATATACAACCCTATCAGCTTCTGCGGCAACTTTGGAAGATCTAAGGACCCCAAGATCCGTCTTTTCCTCCACACCACCAAGAATCCTACCATTTACCTTTTATTCTGCTTTCAAATTCGACTTTCCACTTCACACTTCCAGGACGAACTCTGTCTGCCACTTCTCAGCCCAGCTCTGCACCCTGTCAATGTCCACTGCAACTTACAACAACCCTTTATGCACAACTCCACCTACCTCTGTGCCAGCAGCAGACTTACTAACCCACCCTTCCACTTCCTCATCCAAGTCACATAAAAATCACGAAGAGCAGGGATCCCAGAATAGATCCCTGCAGAGCACCCCGGTCACTGATCTCCATGCAGAGTATACTTCATCTACTAACGCACTCTGCCTCCTGTGTGCAAGCCAGTTTGGAATCCACACAGCCAAGTTTCCCTGGATCCCAAGCCTCCTGACTCTCTGAATTAGCATACCATGGAGAAACTTATCAAACGTCTTACTAAAATCCATATACGTCACATTCACTGCTCTCCCCTCATCAATGTGCGTTGTTACATCCTCACTGAATTCAATCAGGCTCATCAGACATGATCCGCTCCTCACAAAGCCACATTGACTATCCCTAATCAGACTACGCTTCTCCAAATTCTCCTAAATCCCATCTCTAGGAATCTTCTTCAATAATTTGCCCCCATTTTCCAAGATCCAATCCTGCCCACTCTGTTATGGTATGCATCCAACTGCACCGGCTTCTAGGGTGTAGATGCTCTGATTCTCTGGGGTATGGATAGCTGGCACAGCCCCTTTTAAAGATTTGGGCCTGCCCCGCTAATTGGCGACCATGTTTGGTTGCCAGGATTTGGGTATTTAAAGATCGCCTGAACTCAGATTTGCTGCTCAATTGTCAGCTCAGTTTTGCTTCGGTCTGCAATTGCGTTTGGCATTTCTGTCTCGTTTGGATTCTTGTCTAGTCTTGTCAGGTTCTCATCGAGCATCTAGACAAGAACCTTCTTCTCGTCTCAGTCTCAAAATGGAGTCTCGGTTCCAGTCTTGGATACTCCAGCACTTGAGTCCTTATCATCCTTGTCTCTGGTCATATTCTCCTCCTTCCCACTCATCCCACCATGATCAACAACTTGGCTAGAATCATGCACCCCTGGAAACACTGACCACCCTCTACAGGCTCCACAGATGAACCCCAATCACCCCATTTGGGCCTCTGACTATTTGCCTTTCCTCCACCAGAACCCCCACTCACTCTGTTCCAATCTCCCAGAAGTGGCCTCAGTCACAACGGGCACGTGTCAGGCTGTGGACTCTGTGGTGCAGTGGATGCATTGCTTTCCCCATGCTTTCTCAAAGATTCAAAGGTTCATTTAATGTTCAGTATCCAACCTGAAATTCTTACTCTTCACAGACATCCACAAATGAAGAACCCCATAGAACGAATGATAGAAACATTGAAGCCCTGAAGCTTCTCCTCCTCCCCTCGCACAGGCAGCAGCAAAGCGTTGACCCCCTCCTCCCCCTTCAGCTGCACCAAACCAACCCCCCCAGCATGCATGCAACAGAAGAAGCAACCCCCCCCCCCCAAACCTGACTTGATCCGAGTCCATCAAAGCTACTGTACATAACCCAGCGCTTGGGTATCTCAGACAGGCGCTCTCTCTGTCCGTCGAGAGAGAGAGAGGCTGCTCCTGTAACAACGAGAGCGGAGACCAGCAACTCGCTGTTGCGATGTTGCAACTTCCCCAAGCCTCACAATTCAGAGACTGACAGGCTCTCAAATCTCCATCGAAAAAGAGAGAAGGGTCGCTCGAGCAGAGGGGCCTACCTCTGACAGCAGCCAGCGACTAGTGGACACACTTACCCGTGGCTCTTTTGCCGATCACTTCAGTTCAGTGCCCTTCTGTTACCAGATGGAAGCTCCTTATCCTGAACTGAACTCGCTTTGCTTCTGCGATGGTTTGTCGCTGTGTTCCCTCACTGAGGTTGCTGGCTCGCGGTTTTCATGGAAAGAAGTTTCACACCGCAGAATGCGAGGGTATTCGATGAATGAGGGGGCAGGAAGGTTCGACCGGGGCTGACGGTGGCAGCTAACATTTTGTTGTTCTGATGGAGGCACACTGTGTTCCTGAAAATACCAGTCAAGGTCCTCGATTCCATCTGATGCGACAGGAAGTGGAATGTTATAGTCATAGTCATAGTCATACTTTATTGATCCCGGGGGAGATTGGTTTTTGTTACAGTTGCACCATAAATAGTTAAATAGTAATATGTAAATTATGCCAGGAAATTATGAAATAAGTCCAGGACCAGCCTATTGGCTCAGGGTGTCTGACACTCCAAGGGATGAGTTGTAAAGTTTGGTGGCCACAGGCAGGAATGACTTCCTATGACGCTCTGTGCTGCATCTCGGTGGAATGAGTCTCTGGCTGAATGTACTCCTGTGCCCACCCAGTATATTATGTAGTGGATGGGAGACATTGACCAAGATGCATGCAACTTGGACAGCATCCTCTTTTCAGACACCAACGTCAGAGAGTCCAGTTCCATCCCCACAACATCACTGGCCTTACGAATGAGTTTGTTGATTCTGTTGGTGTCTGCTACCCTCAGCCTGCTGCTCCAGCACACAACAGCAAACATGATAGCACTGGCCACCACAGACTCGTAGAACATCCTCAGCATCGTCCGGCAGATGTTAAAGGACCTCAGTCTCCTCAGGAAATAGAGACGGCTCTGACCCTTCTTGTAGACAGCCTCAGTGTTCTTTGACCAGTCCAGTTTATCATTTGTTGTCGTGGGGATGTAAAACAACGCAGGCGATTGGAGCAGAAGGCGGCTGGTCAGCCCCTGACTCACTCCAATAAGTTCAGTACTGATTCCGTGTCCTCTGCTTTCCTGTTCCTCTGATTCCCTCCGCTCCCTATTGCAAAAGTACCCGGAATCTATCAATCTCAGCCTTGAGCATACCCAGTGACCGAGCTCCCACTGTCCTTCGGGACAGGGGAATCCCAAAGATTCACAAATGTCCCCTTATCCCACAGGACGTAGGAGCAGAATTAGGCCATTCAGCCCATCGAGTCTCTCTGACTGCATCCCAACCCTAAATGGTTGATTGCTAATCCTGAGACTGTGACCCTATTCTAGGCTCCCTTATCCAAGGACACAGCCTTCTGGACAGTATCCCATCTTGTGTGGTCGCTACTGAAGCCTGGGCAGTATGAAATGGAGAGGAAGCTGTTGCTCATGCTTCATGCTTCCCCTCTCCAAGCCACAGATGAGTCCAAAGGAGGGCAGAGACCGATACGGTTAGGCAGCAGTGTTGCTGCAAGAGTTGCCGGTCAGCGTTGAACTCAGCATTGGGCTACCTTAGGGACTCCAGCTCCGGAGTTTTCCTTGGGGGTTTGCTCCCAAAGCCTTCCCCATGAGTGGGTATAGCCACAAGACAGCAGACATTTGAGATCAGAGTTTTCCTTCTCCTAGATGAGCTGCCAACCAAGGCTGACGAGCCCCATCTGCTGGAAGCGACTGGTTTTAAGATGCCAGTAACCCATCAAACTTCTCAAAACCTTATGACCTAATGAGATCACCTCTTTTCCTTCCAAACTTCAACGAGAATCATAACTTCCCTAAATGAGCCATATCAGGAACAAAGGCAGTGACTCTCTGGAGCAGATATATACAGTACTTTAGGTTCAGAAAGCAAAGCTGCGCTCAGTAATCTAAGAATGATCTTATCATAACTCTAGAGCCCTATAGCAAAGATGTCCTTCCCATAGTGCCTCCACATTTACTGCCTCAATGTAATGGGCTTGGTTGTGTTGTGAAATTTAACTTTATGGCAGCAGTACAATGAAATACATGATAAATAAATAAAACTAAGTTGCGGTAAGTATATATATGTCTATTAAAAAGTTAAGTTAAAATAAAAGGTGCAAAAAAAAATTAAAAAGTAATGAGGTAGTGTTCATGGGTTCAATGTCCTTTTAGAAATCAAATGGCAGAGGGGAAGAAGCTGTTCCTGTATCACTGAGTGTGTGCCTTCAGGCTTCTGTACCTCCTTTCTGACAATAACAATGAGAAGAGGGCATATCTGGGATGCTGGAGATCCTTAATGATGGACACATCCTTTCTGAAGCACTGCTCCTTGAAAATGTCTTGGATGCTGTCGAGTCTCGTGCCCATGATAGAGCTGACTAATTTTACAATTTTCTGCAACTTATTTCGAACTTATGCAGTTGCACACCGCTCCTTCCCCCCCACCCCACCGCCATACCAGACGGTGATGAAGTCAGTCAGAATGCTCTCCACTGTACAGTTGTAGAAGTTTTCAAGTGTTTCAGTTGACAAACCAAATATCCTCATGCTGCTAATGAAATATAGCGGCCATCTTGCCTTCTATGTAGCTGCATCATTATGCTTCATCCAGGTTAGGTCCTCAGAGATACTGGCACCAAGGAACTAGAAATTGCTCGGTCTCTCTGCCTCTGATCGTCTATGAGGATTGGTTTGTGCTTCCTCATCTTACCCTTCCTGAAGTCCATAATCAGCTCTTTGGTCTTGGTGACGTTGAGTTCAACGTTGTCGCTGCGACACCACTCCACTAACTGGTCTATCTCGCTCCTGTACGCCCTCATCTCCATCTGAAGTTCTGCCAACAATGGTTGTATCATCAGCAAATTTATAGAGGGCATTTGAGCTGTGCCTAGCCACACAGTCATGGGTACAGAGAGAGTAGCGCAGTCGAATAAACGCACATCCCCGAGGTGCACCAGTGTTGACTGTCAGAGGTGGAGATGCTATTTCTAGTCCGCACGGATTCTGGTCTTCTGGTTAGGAAGTCGAGGTTTCCATTGCAGAGGGAGGTACAAAGGTGTAGGTTCTGTAGCTTTTCGATCAGGACTGTAGGAATGATGGTTTTAAACACTGAGCTATAGTCCCAGGATAAGGAGGCACAAAATGAGCCTCAGAATTCCTGAAGCAGGGAGGGAGAGAGAGAGTGAGTGTGTGTGTATGTGTGTGTGTTGAATGGATTGACAGCATCTTGGAGGTACTGAAGAGAAATCCCCAGCTTCACTATTACCAGGGTTACCATGACGTCGTGGTCACCTTCCTTCTGGTGGTTGGTGAGACAATGGCAACAGCCCTGGTGGAGAAACTTTCCACACATCACCTCAGAGCTGAAGTTGAGACAATTTTCTCCTTGAGCTGGCTAATAACGTGGTTTGGCCACGTGCTTTCAGATTTCCAGCATGTAGTTCGGTTATATGACTTCTTCCTGGCATGCCATCCATTAATGCCAATCTATTTTGCAGCAGTGATCGTATTGTACCGAGGTCGTGCTGTCAATTCATTACCTCAATTTATGTCTACTGATACCTAACACAGGCACTTGGAAAGCAGAACAAAATACGCTGCCCAGCTTTTGAAAAGTTGCATTCAGCTGTCCCAGTGACTCTTCCTACAGAGTGACCCACGAAGCTGTCCCTCGCCTGCCAGCACTTTGAGGTCAAGGTGCAGACAGGGCATGATGAGATGCCATGGGCAGAGGGAGTAAAAGCCCCAGCTTCTGTTACTTTTGATGGCTTTACACATTCCTCGGCAATGCCAAACTAATATGCTTTCTCTCTTTCAATGCCAGAGCGTCAAGAACCTGTACTTACAAAATTACGGACGGGAGAGAACTGACCCAGGAGTCTTTGCCCTTCTTGGCTGCGGCACCATCTCCAGTACCTGTGGTCAACTGGCGAGCTACCCGTTGGCACTCATTCGTACCAGGATGCAAGCTCAAGGTGTGTGTTCGGGCCAGTGTACGTGGATTCGCACAGCATCACCATCACCGTTTTACTGCGGAGCTCGGAGGCAAAGGGGCTAAGCCCCCATTCACAACGTCTACCTTCACAGACACCGGGGACTAAGGGAGTGAAGGCAGAGAGATGGAGAGTTATTCCAGACAGATAGTTTTCTTCTTCAATGCCTGACTTTTGGGATTCAGAGTAACTTAATTTTGTAAGTTCTGAGATGCTGATGAGGTCAATGCGGGAATGACTGACTCTTCCATCAATGGGGCAAGTGGTTCCTGAAAAGGGAGGTGGGTAGGTTCACTGCTTACACATGGCTTCAGTGTGTGCTCCTGAGGCACAACCTTAAGACTTTCAGAATTGCCCAGGTGCTTCTTCTCAATGGGCCAGAGTGGGTGTAAAAGTTACACTATTTCAAGGAATCCTTGAGCATACCCTTGGGTCGTTTTCTGTACTATTTCCCACCCATTACAGACCTCTGCTAGAACATCTGGAATGTTTTCCCTGCATCTGGTTGAAAATGCTGGAGGAACTCAGCAGGTCAGGCAGCATCTATGGAAGAGAGTAAACTGTTGACGTTTCGGGCCGAGACCCTTCATCAGGTCTGGAAAAAAGAGATTAGAAATCAGAGTGAGTTGGTGGGGGGGCGGGGAGAGAGGAAGGCGTACAAGGTGGTAGGTGATAGATGAAACTGAGAGACGGGGGGCGGTGAAGTAAAGGGCTGGGAAGTCGAATGGTGAAGGGGGAATCTGGATGGAAGGCCATGGGAGAAAGGGAAGGGGAGAAGTACCAGATGGAGGTGATGGACAGGTAAGGAGATAAGGTGACAGGGAGAAATAGGAATGGGGAACGGTGAAGGAGGGTGGAGGGCAATTACCGAAAGTTTGAGAAATCGATATTTATGCCATTACTTCCCTCTGTAAGCCTCAACCTGATGGCATGAACATTGATTTTTCGAACTTCCAGTAATTGCCTCCTCCCCTTCACCATTCCCCATTCTCATTCCCCTCTCTCATTTTATCTCCTTACGTGCCCATCACCTCCCTCCAGTGCTCCTCCCCCTTCCCTTTCTCCCATGGCTTTCTGTCCTCTCCTATCAGATTCCCCCTCCTCCAGCCCGGTATCTCTCTCACCAATCGACTTCCCAACTGTTTACTTTGCCCCTCCCCCTCTCGTGGTCTCACCAATCATCTACTACCTTGTACCTCCTCCTCTCCTCCTCCCACCTTCTCGCTCTGACTTTGAATCTCTTTTTTCCAGTCCTGATGAAGGGTCTTGGCCCGAAATGTCGACTGCTTACTCTCTTCCACTGGTACTGCCTGACCTGCTGAGTTCCTCCAGCATTTTGTGTGTATTACTTCAATTTCCAGCATCTGAAGATCTTTGAAAGGCTGGACGAGCTGGGACTTTTCTCTTTGGAGCAAAGGAAGATGAGAAGCGAGTTGATAGAGCGTGTGTAAAATGATAGACTGGGTCCGTCTGCAGAGCGGAGAACGACAGGTGGCAGCACCCCGAGATGAGAGAGGGAGCGTATCCAGGGGTGGAGACAGGCGATGTGCTGGCAGCAGAGAGTAACAATATGCTGAGAGGAGAGAGCGACAGCATTTGGGGAGTGAGAGTATCAGGGGGTAGAGACTGAGAGTGCTCAGGGGTGCCTATTGAAAGCACTAAGTAGAGTGGATGTGGAGGTGATGCTTCCTATGGGGAGAAGGCAGAAGAATGGGGATGAGAGGGATAATAAATCAGCCATGGTCAAGTGGTGGAGCAGACTTTATGGATCAAACGGCCTAATTCCTCTCCTGGGCATTGAGGTGTGGAGCAGAGTATTGTCAGTGTGCAGAGAATGACAATGTCCATCTCTTCTTTCTCCAGCTGTTGTCAAAGGAGAGCCCGAGCTGAACATGTTGCAGCAGTTTGGCAGAATAGTGCGAGGGGAGGGCTGGTTTGGCCTCTACCGAGGGATGGCACCCAACTTCATGAAGGTGGTGCCAGCCGTCAGCATCAGCTACGTCGTCTACGAGCATATGAAACACTTACTAGGAGTCACCTCGAAGTAACTGGTTTCCTGGCATGATCCTCATCATCTCCAAACAAAGAAACAGCAGTTTAAGGGAAGTCTCGATCCAAGTCAGGAAGAATTCACTCCTTGGACCTCAATGGTCGACGACTTTTCTACCACTGAGCCAGTTTCAGATCAGCAAAATGGCCTTTAGGTCCGCTCAAGGTATTGTGATAGCACAACCCTAATCCCGTCCCCACACAAACATATTGCAGTGGAAGTCATTAAGTTATTGCCACAGAAGATTTGTCCTGGCAGAATAAAAGGCACGGACAGAGATTGACAATAAGACATGAGGAGAGGTTGACAATGGGACTCAATGCATTATGCATTCTTTGAGATGCACTTGATTTGCCACACTGCACGTTTCCTCTTTGTTTGGATAGCTTGGTAATGCATGAGATATCTATTGCTGAATGTATGTCAATACACTGTATGTATATAATAACAGCATTAATAATTTAGTAAATGCATTTGCTCCAAATCTCTCACTGCTCTATGCTGAGCCTGTGAGACTGTTGCCTTGGTACAAGTCACTTCCTAGAATTCTAGTTTCTAACCTCTTTGACGCCCTCTCTGCTGTGATGCGCCAAGGGCATCAAACTTCTGTTGTGACATATCGCAACAGTTTACAGTGACGCGAAGCCCAAGCCATCCGCAGAACAAAAGTTGACACCGTAGAGATCAGGGTGTGTGAACAGCAGCCAGGATTAGCTTAATGGGCGTACTGCAAGGGGGGAGAGAGGCGGAGGGTTTTAAGGGGGGAATTCCACAGCTCTGGGGCTCGGCAACTGAGGTCACCTGGTGAACTCCTCAGCTGTGTGTGGTTTTGGGTTGGAGTCAGGTAGGACATCACCTAACTTGTCATATTAAACAACCGTGAAACAGGAAGTGATGTTTATCATCATGCACAAGGGTGATCATGTGATATTCCCTGCATGGCCACCAGTCAACAGCGGCTAGCCTGCTGAACTTCGTCGGGGTTTCTGCAGATTCACTGGTGCACACTGCTGCTGCAAGATACCAGTGAGGCAAGGCCAATTGCACAATTCCAGACATCCCACCCGGCAAAAACTCATTTCAGGGAGGTCTCAACCTCATAGCAGTCTGTGTCAATGAATTTATTAATTTTGCAAGACATCAGATTCACAAGTGTTTTGTGAGACAGCTGACTTCTGAATTCTGTCTTAGTGTGGTGTACCATGCTGAATGCCCTTTCTACATCACAATTAGAATTTGGCAGCACCGAAAGCAGCTTCATCAACTGGCAGAACTCTTTGAATCTCAACTGCCCTGTGCTCACAGATTTTACTTTGGACAGCTTCCCCCAAGTATGTTTTATATTTTCTTTTTTTGGAGCACTCTGCCATGGCGCTGCAGGACACTAAACTGAACTGATGGACAATGAAAGAGAGAGGGAGGTCGACTGTAAAGCCCGCCCACAGAGAAAACTGATAGGTCTACTTAGCACAAAGAGAGACCAATCAGGATGCTCATTCTCTCTCTCTCTCTTTCTTGCTGGCTCTCTCGCTCTCTTGCTCTCTCACTCTCTCCCGCTCTCTGTCAAAAAAAAAATCGATTTCAGGGATATTGTATATAATTTGCGGGCGTCAGGGAGCCGCTATCAATATGCGGGAGACTCCTGGAACTTCCGGGAGAGGTAGGATGTCTGCAGTTCTACCAGAACCAACAATTCAGTCTCCAAAACTCTCTGAAATAGAGAATTCCAAAGATTCACAACCTTCCAGTTTATCCCCATTTCCAACTGATATTTTATTTTCCAACGTGATTTTAAGGTGATTAGAGGAAAGTACGGTGGGGGAGGGGGATGTCAGAGGGAAGTTTTATCCCACAGAGAGTGATGGATGAGTGGAACACATTGCCAGAGGTGGTGGTAGAGGCAGGTGCTGAAGGGGCATTTAAGAAGCTCTTAGATAGGCATGTGGATAATAGAAAAATGGAGGGCTATGTAGGAGGGAAGGGTTAGATTGATCCTGGACTAGGTTAAAAGGTTGGCACAGCATCATGGGCCAAAGAGCCTACACTGTCTAATACTGTTCTGTGTTCTATGATACTCTTGCCCTTTGTTACTTCAACAATGAGGCCCTCTGTTGGTCAGAGTCGACCATGGATGTTGTGTCCCAACTGTCCACAAGATAGGCAAGCCAGGGCAGTACGCTATGGACAGCAAGCTCCCCCTCTCCACGCAGCTGATACATCCAAAGCTCAATACAGTCTCGCACCAGTGATGTTGCAGGAGTTGCCAGGCAGTGTGGAACTCAATGTTACGACTGCCTTATGGACTCCAGCTCCAGATATTTACTCAGGGTTACTCCTGAAACCTTCCTCATGAGTGGGTATAGCCACAAGGCAGCGGAGGTTTGAGGTCAGAGTTTTCCTTTTCCTAGATGAGCTGCTAAGCACAGCTGACGAACCCCATCAGCCTGAAGCAACTAGTTTTAAGGTGCCAGTAACCCACCTTTGCCCCCTCTCCTGTCAGGCAAAACGGTTGCACCGGGCTTAGAAGCTAAGCCACACATAAAGGCCAGGAGCTGGACTTGGTTGTCAGAGGCTATTTGAGATGCACGCCATTGGGAGCATTTAATGGGCAGTGGGAGCTTATCCCCAGTTCCACCCCCGGCTATAACAACCTTACAGAACTACTTAAACAATACCGTTCAGTTATAGATACCCCAAAAATTACATATACTTGCAGCATCTATTTTGATGATTTGCCTTAGAATCTTAAGCATTTCAATAGAATTATTTCTTAATATCTGTGAATTAATACCAATCTGCCTACTCTTTTCTCATTAGAAACTCCGTCATCTCAGGAATTAACCTGGAATTCACCAAACTGCCTCCAATGTAAATCTGTTCTCCTTCAATGAGATCTAATTTGTATACCGTCTTTCAGGTGTCATCTCACCAATACAATTGACCTTTTCTGTGTTATTCATTCAGGTTATAAACAATGGAGGCCAAGCCGACCATTGTAGCCTCCCACTATTTCCAGCTTGCCAAGTTTTTTTGTTGACTGTTGTCTACAAATGGTTCAAATTAATATCAGAGAATGTATACAGTACACAACCTGTAATTCTTACTCTTCACAGACATCCATGGAGTAAGAACTCCAAAGAATGAATGATTGTAACATCAGAACTCCAAAGACCCTCCACACACACACAGAAGCATCGACCTTCCCTTTCCTCTCCCCCCCCCCCCCCACTTGTACCAGCAGGAGCACTGACCCTCCACCCCATCCCCATCAGGCAATAGCAAAAGCCCCCAAAGAGATCTTGGATCGAGAGGCCATCAAAAACTACAGTCCATAACCCAGCATTTCGGTATCTCAGACAGGCTTTCCGTCCACTGAGGGAGAGAGAGATCGCTCCTGTAACAATGGGTGCGAAGGCTGGCAGCTCGCTGTTCTGATGTATGTGCTAAGTAATCAGTTCATGTTCAAAAATTAACCCCAGAACAGTGAGCTGAGATCTTACATAGAACAGTACAACACAGGAACAGGCCCTTTGGACCACAGTGCTGTGCTGAAGCAGCTAATAAGTAAATCAACCCCCCCCCCAAACTAATCCCTCCTACCTACACAATGTCCATATCCCTCCGTCTTCCTGATATTCATGTGCCTATCTAAATATCTCTTAAAAGCCTCTAATGTATTTGTCTCTACCGCCGTACCAGGCAGCGCATTCCAGGCATCCACCACTCTGAGTAAAAAACTTGCCCCTCAGATCCCCTTTGAACCTACCCCCTCTCACCTTCAATGCACTCCGTCTGATTTAGACATTTCTACCCTGGGAAACAGATACTCCCTGTCTACCCTCTCTATGTCTCTCATAATCTTATAAACCTCTATCAGATCTCCCCTCAGCCTCCTGTCCCAGCTTATCCGGCCTCTCATGATAGCATATGCCTGCTAAACCAGGCAGCATCCTGGTAAACCTCTTCTGCACCCCTCCAAAGCCTCAACATCCTTCCTGTGTTGGGGTGACCAGAACTGTATGCACTACTCCAGATTGACCTAACCAGAGTTTTATAAAGGTAATGTTTGGTAGGCCATAATGTTGCTCCTAAGTGAAATTCTTTTGGAAATATAAGTATGCTATCTATTGTTTTACTGTCATCCATCCTGCTCATTACATCCTCTAATAAAATTGTTTTCCTTTCATGAAAGCACCTTCTAGAGTCATACAGCAGAGAAGCATGTCCTTTGGCTCACTGAGTTTACACTGATCATCAAACATTTGTATACACTAATCTCATACCAGTCCGATTTCACTCTTGCATTCTTATCCATTCCCTCCCAGATTCCACCTCTCACGTGCGCTCTAAGGGGGAATTTACATTTGTCAATTAAACAATCAATTTGCATATCTTTGGGTTGTAAGAGGAAACAAGGAGCACCAGGAGGAAACCCATGCGGTCGCAGGGAGAACTTGTAACCTCCACACAGACAGCGCCAGCAGTCAGGACCGAACCGGGAACCACAGGAGCTGTGAGACAGGGGTGCTATTTGCACCGCTGTACCACCCAAGCTTGATTCTGCTTGATTGTATTATGGTTCTTTGAAAATCGTGCTGAATAAAGGACTCCAACATTGTCCTGATGACAAATATCACATTAATGGCCTTGCGTTTCCTTCTTTCAAACTCACACTTCTCTGAAAGACGTGCTGTATTTTCATTTATCTGATTTCCTGCAAATTCACATAAATAAAGGTATTTTAGATGACTACAGCTGATGCATCATCTAAGCATGTGGCCATTTCATTTAAATCCTAGAATGAAAATCATCATGTCTAGGGGGACATGTAATCCTTATTGCGCCATGAGTTTACCTAGTATTTTTTTTTCCCTAATGACTTTTCTCAGCTTCTCTCTTTTAGTTTTCTACCATATTTAGAACAGTTTTTGTCTTGGTCCCTTCTGGCCATCCGCCACCTTGCTATTTACCACAGGAATTGGGCCTCAATCACCTCATTTAATTTCCAATCATTCCCAGGTTCCACTAACTACACACAGCTGCTTCCCATCAGAAACTGCAGGATAAAGACCCCGTGATCACAACAAGGAGCTGCCAGTTTGCTGGTCAACTCATGTACGAGTAACCTCGTTCCATGGTTCTTAGGACTGTCAGTTCTACGTCTAGCATCGTTCCTGAATTTGTTACTAAAACCAAGCCTCCTGGTAAAGACTCTCTTGGACACCAATTCCAGGCCCGCTACGACCGTAACGCCTCCTGACTCAGCCTCCGCTCCTGTGTTCAGCACTTGGGTTCGTTCCACCACCTCGTCCTTGCAACAGTTTTAGTATCTTACTCATCTACCTACCTACTGCCCATTACACTGCTGGCGTTTAGGGCATGAAGGTCTTCCATCTCTGGCGGCGTTCAGGGCTTCCCTCAACGTGCCAGTAGATTGGTTTTCACTACTGTCAGTCACGCAAGTCTGGGAGGAGACTCAGGAATACTGTCACACTCAGATGTATAAAGATTCTTCATTGCTGTTTCTGTAACAATTTAGTTTGACTAGTTAGGGTTGTTAGCCCTGAGCTAAACTCCCCGAACCTGTAGGATCAGGGGACAACTCTGTCCTCTACCCTTTGACCTGTTTGGCATGGGTGACCCCACCAAGAGCCAAAGCATAAAGCCCTGACTCCAGCCGACAGAGTTCTCCAGGTCGTTGAGGCATGCAAGCTCCAAACACTATGACAACATTGTGATCCTCTTGGAGGTTCTATCATGAAGCTGTATTT
Organism: Mobula hypostoma; assembly: GCF_963921235.1. Classification (NCBI taxonomy): domain Eukaryota; kingdom Metazoa; phylum Chordata; class Chondrichthyes; order Myliobatiformes; family Myliobatidae; genus Mobula; species Mobula hypostoma. Next base: position 6,792,564 of record NC_086125.1, on the reverse strand, counting down.
AAAAATATTTGTTGAAAACCTCTGCCATCTCCGTTCTTTCCAATATTAATTCCCCAATCTCATCTGTTAGATTCTTGCAAGATGCTCTGGCTTTTTCTCTTTCATTATATATCCTTTTCCAAAAGTTCACAGTAATTTTATTGTCAAGGTGCTCAATTCTATTATTAAATCATTTGCTGTTTTGCTGACTAAATCTACTCTCACTCATTTGTTTGCATCATCCTCTATTGGTTCCTAAATCTTTCCAGTTTTCTGGCCTACTGTTAATTTTCACATCCCATGCTATCATTTTAATTTGATACCAAACTTTGTTAGTTACCCACAGGTCAATCAACATTTTATCACTTCCTCCCTCACTCCATTCAGGGCCCCAAACAGTCCTTCCAGGTGAGGCAACACTTCACCTGCGAACCTGCTGGGGTTACCTATTGTGTCCAGTGCTCCTGGCACAGCCTCTTCTATTTTGGTGAGACCCATCATAAATACAGGGACCACTTCATCGAGCACCTCCGCACCATCTGCCACAAGTTGGACTTCCTGGTGGCCAAATATTTTCATTCCAATTGCCTTTCCCGTTCCACTGTGCTGATTCATGGCCTCCTCTTGTGCCAGGATGAGGTCACCCTCAGGGTGGAGGAGCAGCACCCTGTATTCTGTCTGGGTAGTCTCCAACCTGATGGTATGAACATCAATTTCTCCTTTAGATGAACAATTCCCCCTTCCCCCACTTTATTCCCCACTCGACCTTTTTCTTCTCACTCGCCTATTACCTCCCCCTGGTCACCTCCTCCTTCCCTTTTTCCTATTGTCCCCTCTCCTGTCCTGTCAGATTCTTTCTTCTCCAGCCCTTGAACTTTCCCACCTGCCTGTCTTCACCTTTCCCCTCCCCCACAACTTTTAATTCAGGTATCTCGCCCCCTTCCCTCGCAGTCCTGAAGAAGGGTCTTGGCCCAAAACGTCGACTGTTTATTCATTTCCATAGATGCTGCCTGATCTGCTGAGTTCCTCCAGCATTCTGTGTGAGCTGCTTTGCAGATGTTCTCGTGTTTTTATTGACACTTCCCTGTCTTTATGGAGAATGTTTCCTTAAATATCTGTTGCAATATTTATTGTCTTTTTAAAAAATCTCTTTTCCTTTGTAATCGCCTTAATTTAAACTGAAGACAGCAGTTTCAGACCCAAGTTTCTCCTCAAACTGAATAGGAAATTCTATTATTTTATGATCACTATTCTCTAGAAGATACGCAAGAATAGGACCAATAATTCATTGCACGTGACTGAATTTGAAATAGCATATTTCCTGGTAGGTTTTGCAACACAGACTAATCTAGGAATCTGTTCCAATTACACTCTATTAACCTCAAGATTACCTTTGCCAATTCAATTTTTACAATTTAAATGAAGATTAATATTATGTATACTAATTGCAGTCTCTTCCTTACAATGTCCTCAGTATTCTCTGCCTTATTAAATATATACATTTAGAGGCCCTATAGACGACTCCCACTAAATTTCTTCCCTTAGTTCTTCATATTTCTACCCCAAACGATTCTGTCTTACATGCCAAATTCATTTCTCACTATTGTACTAATCTTATCCTTTAATTGCAATGAAGGATATTAATGATCTATGATGCGGAGATGCATCCTAGGATGTGCTGTGGCACATAATCAGTGATGTAACCGGGGTCATCGGGAATGTTCCCTCTAAGGTGTGTGCGCACACATCTTTTGCTACGAGAGCACAAAGGAATTAAAACTGCGCACAAAAGGTTGCCATCCTCTGCCTTGTTGGCATGTTAAGTATATTTCACGATTGTACACAATCACATTTCCTTTTCCGGTTTCTGGTGCAGACAGTACTGACAGCATGGAGTTTGCGATGATTTGTCTGCAGATTTTAGAATTGGCTTATGTATACTGTTTTTATTGAAGGAATTATTGATTCACTATGAATTCCAAAGAAGCAAAGGGCGTGAAGCACAAAAGAACTGCTAGTTCACTTAAGACAGAATGGCTTAATGAAACAGTAGAAACTGCTACATTGAAAGCTCATGAGGTCAGGAACATGCAGCTACGAGAAATATTTGTGTCATACAGAAACTGGTGTTACCTGCGTGTATTGTTGTGATGCAAAAGTTGCTGGAGAATTTGCAAGTGGGAAGAAGTGGAATGATATTTGGAAACTTGACTTTTTAATGCGTCATTTAGCAAGCAAATCACATATGGATGGTATGCAAAAGCTCCAGCAAGAAAATCCTTCATTACCCACTACAGGTCTGCTACGTACATTTTGTGAGAGTGCAGATGAACAAGAGTGAAAGTGGTCAAACCCAGAGGAGATCAAAGTTCTTATTGACAGTTATATTATTTCTTTTAAACAATGAACAACAAACTGGACTTGGGAGTTTATTGTCCTTAGAATAGCTTCAGGAATACTTCCACTTAAAAATTCAGTGCGCACGTGTTGTTGTCAATGGGCAAAAAATTGCACGGCACAAGATTTTTGCACACACTGGTCATTACAAATTAGAGGGAACATTGGGTGTTTTGAGTCTTTCAGCATCCAGGCAACCCAACCAGGCTTGAAAAGGCCCTGGCTTGTGCCCCAGCAGCACTGGTCCACGGGTTACATCTCTTGATCCATAGCCATCTGGAGACCTACTCAGCAGCCTCTGTGATGGTTCAGGTGGCTCTTTTCTTTGCAGCCGCCCATAATGCTAAAGATAGAGTAGGTTCTACACCGCAAGCAGCCAGCAAAACCTCTGCACCCCATCTCTATCAGCTCACATCATTCCCTGCCTCCGCCTCTGACTCTGGCATGGCTCTACCGGCTGCTAGTATTTGGCTACGATAGAGACACCTCCCCCCACCAAATAAAAAGGAACTTGGCAAAAGATTGCATTTTATAAGACAACAGATGCCCAACTAGAAGTTGGACTATTCGCTGTTATATGTAGGGTGTAACTGGACTTAAAATAGTGATTAAATCCTGATAGCATTAATACTAAACTATCTTAAGACACACTTTCACAGGGCTCAGTGTATTGGCATTGTACAACAGTCCTGTCTACATGTAATGTCTCACTTTCCATTCCCATTGACATTCGTTAATCTTATCAATCTTCCTTTCTAATGTGGTTTCTCCATGCTTTCTGATTCGTAGCGTTTACAGAGTCAGCCATGTCTCAATGGAATATTCTCCTAACTTGGTCAAATGAGGATCTCCCTCCCACTCCTCCACCTTTTAACTCTACTCCTCATCTTTTTCTCTCCAGTCCTGCTGAAGGGTCTCGGCCCGAAACGCCAGCTGTAGTATTTTCCATAGGTGCTGCCTGGCCTGCTGAGTTTCTCCAGCCTTTTGTGTGTGTGTTGCTCGGATTTCCAGCATCTGCAGATTTTCTGTTGTTCGGTGGTGAACAATCTTGAGGGAAGAACAAGGTGTACTATCTAAATAACCTCCAAAGGCAGTTCATGAGGAACTCCAAATGTTCGGCCACTATTTCACCCAGTCAACGTCGTCTCACTGCTAATCCCACTGACCCCGCTGTAATCAGTGGTGAGAGGCACAAGTATCTGTGCTGGGCTCATTGTTGTTCATCATTTATATCAACGATTTGGATGAGAATGTTCAAGGCATGGTTAGTAAGATTGCAAAGTATTGAGTAGAGATGGGATGTTATGTTGAAGTTGTATAAGACATCAGTGAGGCCTAGTTTTGAGTACTGTGTGCAGTTTTGGTCACCTACCTACAGGAAAGATGTAAATAAGGTTGACAGAGTACAGAGAAAATGTATAAGGATGTTGCCGGGTGTGGAGGACCTGAGTTATAAGGAAAGATTGAATATGTTAGGATTTCACTCCTTGGAACATAGAAGACTGAGAGAAGATTTGATAGAGGTATACAAAATTATGAAGGCTATAAATAGGGTAACTGCAAGCAGGCTTTTTCCTTTGAGGCTGGGTGAGTCTACAACCAGAGGTCATGGGTTAAGGGCGAAACGTGAAAACTTTAAGGGGTACACGAGGGGAAACTTTTTCACTCAGAGATGTTGTGAGAGTGTGGAATGAGCTGCCAGCAAAAGTGGTGCAGGCAAGCTCGATTGAAGCTCTAAAATGTTTCAAAGTAACGGTTGTGGCATGTTATTTAGAAAATTTTTGGATTATATCATTAACATAATTAATTACAGGATATTCATCAATTACATTAACAGATTTCAAAATTATATTAACATAATTTCAAAGTTTTTTTTAAACACGAAAATTCCAGCTACATGGCAATGAAGAGTATATGTGCAGGAGCATTTCGATTATCGCATGGTCATGAACCCACACAGCTTAGAGGGAACAGTGGATGACTGAAATACTATTGATGCTGTCGTTGACAGTGAAGAAGATTATCAAAATGTCCTGATGAAAGTCTGAGCCTGAAATGCCAACTGTTTCCAATTGTAACCAATTTCCCCTGGGATCAATAAAGTATGACTATGACTATTATAGATGCTGCCCGACTTGTCGAGTTCCTCCAGCATTTTGTGTCTGTTTCTCAAAACTTACAGTGTGTTGAAAAATTACAGGGTTGTCTTGATCAGTTAGGAAATGCCATTAAATTCAAATAAGTGCAAGGTGTTGCATTTTGGGAATCAAATCATGAGAAGGCTTTTGCGAGAAGGATTAAGGAAAACCACAACGCTTTCTACACGTATGTGAAGAACAGGAGGATGATTAAAGAGAGGGTAGGACTGATAAAGGATAAAAAGGAAATGTCAGCTGCTCATTTCCATGGATGCTAAGTTCTTCTAGCATTTTGTGCATGTTGCATTAGAGGAAAATGTGGTGGAGGCAGATGAGTTTGGGGTGGTCGTTAATGAATACTCCGCTTCAGTGTTCACCACTGACAAGGACCCTGATAAATATGTGGTCAGTGTAGAACAGTCTAACGTGCTGGAACGTATCAACGTCAAGAAAGAGAAGCATTAGGATAGGTAAGTCAAAAAAAGTCCTAATTAACGGTCTTGGCCCGAAATGTCAACTGTTTACTCTTTTCCGTAGATGCTGCCTGACCTGCAGAGTTCCTCCAGCATTTTGAGTGTATTACTTTGATTTCCAGCATCTGAGGATTTTCTCTTGTTTGTTATTGGATTACTACAGTGCAAAGTCTCTTCCAAGGGTGACTACCCTGAAGAAGTTTAAATTCTCCCTTCGACGGGAGTTCAGTGAAACCCCCTCTCATTGCTCCCCTAGCGTCTTGATGAAGAGTGTCAGCCTGAGATGTTGACTGTTTACTCTTTTCCTGGCCTGCTGAGTTCCTCTAGCATTTTGTATTACTAAGATAGATGTCTACGGTGATAATTGTTGTATCCTTTCTGGCCATAGGAGTAATCCCAGAAGATTGAAGGGTGGCAAATGTTATTCCTTTGTTCAAAATTGGTAATAGGGATAACCCTTGGAATTATAGACCAGCGAGTTTTACATCAGTGGTTGGCAAACTATTAGAGAGGATTCTTAGAGATAGGATTTATGAGCATTTGGAGAAACATACTTTGATTAGGATAGTCAACGTGACTTTGTGAGGGGTAGGTCAAATCTCATGACCCTTATTGAATTTTTTGGCAAAGCAAATTGATGAAGTTAGAGTGATGGATGTGGTGTATCTGAACTATAGTAAGGCATTTGACAAGTTTCCCCACGGTTGGCTCATTCAGAAAGTGCGGAGGCATGGGAAACTTGGCTGTGTGGATTTAGAATTGGCTTGCCCACAGAAGGCAGAGGAGTGTAGTAGATAGACTGTATTCTGCCTGCAGGTTGGTGATCAGTGGTGTTCCACAGGGATCTGTTCTAAGATCCCTGCTCTTGTAGAAATGACTTGGATGAGGAAGTAGAAAGGTGGGTTAGTAAGTTTGCAGATGATGAAATAAACTGGCAGTGTTGTGGATAGTATAGTAGATTACTGCAGGACATTGCTGGAATGCAGAACTGGGCTGAGAATGCCAGATGGAGTTCAATGCAGAAAAATGTGAAGTGATTGTCATGGTCTGGTCTGTGAAGTCTGCATTCCAGTTCATGGTCAGGTCCGTGGATTCTGTACTCCAGTTATTCCATTTTTTCCTTGTTCCGTTGGGCGCCTTAATTGAGGCACCTGATTCTCGTTTCAGGCTGGCAACGTAAGTAGCTCTGGGTTCCAGTGATTCCTCGCTGGACTGTTCTAGTCAGTAACCTCATCAGAATCCCCGTCAAGTTAACCCGCCAGAGTGAGACTGCAGCCGCTGTCTGTGGTTCCTGGGCCAGGTTGGGGGCTTGCCGTTACTTGGAGCCTTTTCGTGTCAAGTTAAAGAACAGTCTATTGTTGTGTGGTTTTGTCTCTCGGTGTTCTCTCCGCCACTGGGTAGGTCCGGCCGTTTGCCGCTACTCTGAGTGGAGAACGGTCTCAATGTTTTGTGCCCTGTGTCTAAGAAGAGTCCTGGCTCTATGTCCTTTGTCCAAGGAGGAGCCCCGGCTCAGTGTTCTGTGTCCTGTGTCTAAGTCAAGAGTCAAGTTCCAAGTCCAAGTCGAGAGTCAAGTCCAAGTCGAGAGTCTAGTCCAAGCCAAGTCCCGGTCAAGTCCAAGCCAAGTCTGAATCTAGACTGAGTCTAGTCCAGTCCGAGTTCAGTCCAAGCCAAGTCCGAGTCCTAGTCCAAGCCAAGAGCCACGTCTAGACCCAGGTGCCGAGTCTCAGCCAAGATCCGAGTTCTGAGTCATGACCTGAGTTCCCTGTCAAGTTCAAGTCCCAAGTCCAAGTCCAGGTTTTCCGGTTTGTCCCTCTATGTCTACCTTCATGTTATCATTTTGTCCTCACTCCTTGGCTTCCCTAGCCTTCTTAATAAACATAGTCCGGTTCCTTGTACTTCAGTGTCTGTGTCTTGCATTTGGGTCCACTTCCATCGCCCCCTTACGACAGTGATTTACTTTGTTAGTTGAACTTGAAGGCAGAACTCAGGGATAACGGCAGGATTTTTAACAGGGTGGGAGGAACGGAGGGGTTTTAGGGTTCACGTCCATAGATCCATCAGAGCTATTGTGAACATTGATGGGGACATTAAGAATCTTCATTAGTCTGGAGATTGAGTTCAAGATCTGCGAGATAACGTTGCAGTTCTATAAATCTCTGCTTCAGTTTCAGCTGCCTCATCATAGGCAGGATATGGAAGTTTTAGAGACGGTGCATAGGAGATTTACCTACGCTGCCTAGATTAGAGAACATGTCTTATGAGGAAAGGTTGAGCGAGCTAGGGCTTTTCCCTTTGGATTGAAGGAGGATGAGAGATGACTTGACAGAGGCGTATAACATGATAAGAGGCATTGACACAGTGGACAGCCAACACCTTTTTCCCAGGGTGGAAATGTTTTTTTTAATACTTTGTTTTCAAAAAAGAACAATGAAATCAACAAGAACATACCAGCTCAGACATGATTAAAAATGAAATAATCAAAAAAAAGGACATAACATTAGAGGGATGCCTATCGTACAAAGTGGTCAAAAATACTAAACATTAAATCTCAATTGAGGGCCATGAGAAATCAGCTGGGGGGAAATTGCTCATCCGCCCCCGGCCTCGTCCAGGTAGGCAAGAAATGAGATAGCCGAAAATCTTTTAATTGAATTGGTTCTCAAGAACCGAAGTTTCTCCATCTTTATGACTGAGATCATATCAGCCATCCATCTCCGAAAGGAAGGGGAAGAAGGTGATTTCTATTCCCTCAAGGTAAGTCTTTTGGCGACAATCATCCCCAGCATCAGAGACTAGGAAACAAATAGTAGATTGCGAGCAGCCAAATACTGTATAGCGAGACCAGCTTCCAAGGGGAAGGATCTTTTATAGGCCTTTGAGTACCAGGAAATGGTTAATACAAGAGAATGTAATTTTAAGGTGATTGGAGAAAAGTATCTGGGTGGTGGTCAAAAGTAGGATTTTTTTTTATCCAGAGCAACACACACAAAATGCTGGAGGAGCTCAGCAGGCCAGGCAGCATCTATGGGAAAAAAAAGTTGCTGCCTGGCCTACTGAGTTCCTGCAGCGTTTTGTGTGTGTGTGTGTTGTTCGGATTTCCAGCATCTGCAGACTTTCTCTTGTTTTTTTTTTATCCGGAGGGTGGTAGGTGCATGGAACACACAGCCAGGGATGGTGGAAGAGGCAGATACATTAGGGATGCTTAAAAATCTCTGAGATAGGCACATGGATGAAAGGAAAATGGAGGGCTACATGGGAGGGAAGCATTGGGTAGGTTAAAAGTTTGACACAACATCGTGTGGCCTGAAGGGCCAGTACTGTGCAGCACCAGTCTACGTTCTAAATCAGGGTAGAACGTCCAGTGATCGGTGGGGTCCTGGGAAGTGTTGTAGAACAGAGGGACCCAGGAGTGAAATTAAATTGGTCCCTGAAAGGGGTGTATATGTAGCCAGATGGGTGAAAAAAGTGTTTGGCACACTTGTCTTCTAATTTATACCCCACCAACCTTATTCTGCTTTCCCCTCCAGCCTGAGGAAGGGTCTCGGCTTTTGTGTTTGCTGCTCAAGATTGACAGCATGTGTAGAATCTCTTGTATTTATTTATGCCCAGCTAATTAAGATTGGAAGTGCAAAATCGTACAAACCGACTGGCACAGGGTATTTATGGGTGCAAAACTAAACAGCACAGGAAGGGAACTAGAACTGCATCAATTCCAAAGGTACATCTTAGTTCTGCAATTCCCTCTCTTTTTGCGAATCTCCCTCCGGCAATTTCATATTACCATCCAGCCTTGTACCTGTGAACCTCAGTGATCAGGTTTAGACTGGGGACATTCTGATTGAACAGTCGGAACGTCAATCATGATTACATCACGCAGAAGCCCCGCTTCCCATTGAAGTTACGGGACGTCGATCGGCCCTCCGCCGATCTCTCACTCTGTGGTCGCAATGTCAATCACGCTCGACGTCAGAGGAGGCGTTGCCCCCGGGGCGACGGGGCTTTCGTGCCAGGGATTGGCTGGCGGGTCACTGTCAATCAAGCGGTAAGCGGCGTGCCCGCCTCCTCTGCTGGCGGTGTTGAGGCGGGAGCATTGGGAGCCATTGCTGGCGGTGGCCGGGCCTCTGATTGCTCAACGAGGGTCCGATCTGCCCCCCGGGACAGTGCGAGGACGGGGAGGGAGGCGTCCGTGAAATAAAAAAAACATACAGACGTGCACCAGAGAGGCCGAGGCCTGTAAACTCAGTTTGGCGGAGGAAAGAGAGGGACGGCAGTGCCGATGGCGGATTTCGCGGCGGCTACGGCAGCGCCTCCGCACGCAGTGGGTACCGGCGCGGCCGGGCCCGGGGCGGCTGGAGCCACCTTCAAAAAGCCGGACGCCTTCGCCGATGCTGTGCAACGGGCCCGGCAGGTCTGTCCGAGGGGAATGGCGGGGCTGCGCGTCGGGTAATGAGGTACCGAGAGAGGGCTCCATGCGCGGGAGAACAAAAATCGAGGTGCGGCGTGAGGGCCGGGGATGGCCAGGCCGTACCGAGGGAGCCCCTTCCCCTTCCCCTTCCCCTGAACCCCACCGGCACTCGGGTGAACGTGGGAGAGCGAGCCCCTTGTCATTGAATGGGACGTCGAGCGGGAATTTTACTTCACTTGCGGGCGGCAGGCCATGCGCCCATTGTTGGCTGGGCCACCAGACAGCCACACTGCCGGATATTGGGGTACCTAAATAAGAATCTCCACTCTCCCCCCTCCCTCTTTCCGCTCCTTCATGTTTCCCCCTCCCTCCCATCCCATGCCATCCTACCACCCCCTCCTTCCTCCCCTCCTTTCCCATCCCACCTCCAAGGTTCTGAAAGTGAAACGCACATCGCACGCTTCGTCCTTCAGCACTAGAGGTAGTTCTACTGGTTAAAATTAGATTTCTTTCTCTCCTGAAAATCATGTGTAAATTTTTGCACTTCCATAATTTGCAGTCCACTTTAGAGCGAACGTAACTGAAACGATTTTGCTTGGGCGCATTTGCATAGAAAATGCGCTTTACTTCAGTTCACTTTGTATATAATATCAAAAATGCTTAGACATTGAATTCGAGAATTTGAACAATTCGCACTATGCCTTCAGCTACTGAGGTTCTAAGCTGTGGAACTCCTTTCCCAAACTGATTTTTGTCATTATTCTTAAATCTCTTGGTCGCTTGCTCTGAAGTTTCCCTGTATGGTACTGCTGGTTCGACTTTGTTAGAATAAGCACCTGTGAAATGTCTACGCTGATTTTGGCGCACTGAAGGGACCATTCAAACCAGGTAGCGTCTGAAGGTAGATGAAGGAGAGGGTTCATATAGATCTGGTAATTTGTACTCTTGATAGATCACTGTTATTCTTTCTTAGTCACTCCTTGGATTCTGCCTGACTAGTTCAATGTTTCTGCTATTTTATTTCCAATTTCCACCATGTTTAGGACTTTGCAAATAAAAAGTTGGCTTTGGAGTTAGAATGTCAATGGAAGGAGAGTTTGTGTTTTTGATCCTGAGCCAATCTTAGTTTATGCTAAAATATTAATTCTGTTGAATTCTATCTGTCATCAACTTTTCAGTTTTAGGCGCAGTAGTTTATTCAGCATTTTCAGTTTTACTTCACATTTCCAATGTCCAGTGCCATTTAAATTTGGCTTTTCACTCCTTTGGGGAAATTGAAAATCTTTATGATGGTATCGAGTGGCAGTGATTCTGGTTTGAAGGCCTCATTTCTGTTTGAATGGAAGCGTATTCTTACTTGACTCAGCCAATTCTTTAGGGATTGGGATGGATAGCCTCTTCAGATTAACCACAGTTTTATTTTGTTTATTTTTACTTCAACAGGTGTTTTTTTTTTAAATTAGCTTTGGAAGAAAAACTGGTTCAAGCAAGTGGTATTAAATGCTAGATAAAACTTCCTCCTATCCTACCCTTAGAATAAATTTCTGTATGTTTTATTGAGGTAAGTATTTGTGAAGTCACAACTCATCATAAGAATTATAAAATATATTTTATGGGAAGGACAATTGTAGTGTTAGGCACTTCAATGCAGAAATAGGCCCTTATGGCCCATCTAGTCAGCTGAACTATTCTGCTTAGCCTCATCAATCTGTACCTAGACTAAAGCACCCCCCCACCATACTCCCATCCATGTACGTAGCCAGACTTCTGTCAGAAGTTTCATTTGCACTTGCATCCGCCACTTCCACTGGCAGCTCCTTCCACATTCTCACCACCCTCTGAGTGAAGAAGTTCCCTCTCACGTTCCCCTTAAACATTTCACCTTTCACCCTTAACCCATGACCTCTAGTTCTTGTCTCGCCCAACCTCAGTGGAAAAAGCCTGTTTGTGTTTACCCTATCTATACCCCTCATAATTTTGTAGACTTCTATCAAATCTCCCCTCATTCTCCTATGCTCCAGGGAATAAAAACCTAACCTATTCAACTTTTCCTGATGACTCAGCCCTGGCAACTTCCTTGTAAATTTTCTCTGTTCTTTTTTCAATCCTATACTGTATTTTTCCTGTAGGCGGGAAGTAAGAAACAAGTCTTTTTACTTAACATTTTGGACTTCTTCAATATGTTATCACACACTTTTGTTTGAAACTGATTTTTGAGTGTCCTGACGCAGTCTAAGGTTAATGTCCAGCTCTGGGTACACATGGCCTGGTGCTGATAAGGTACTTGGTGAAATAAGATTTTGGGATGGGTGTATGCGGGATTTAAGCTCAAACAGCAGCATAAGGTTTACTTTAAATCCTATCGTTAATACATGAAACATGTAAGAGTTGCGGGGGGGGGCGAGGGAAGCTTAAGAATTCAGATCTTCATCTGCTGAAGATCCCTGGTGACCAATATTTTAACACAGATTGCTAAAACTGTAGAGCACCCTAATGTTTGTCCAGACTTGGCTTGTGTCCAGAGAAATACCTTGAAATGTATCGTATTAGGCTGAAGTACTGCCTTTACTGGGGTTCGTGATGATTACACTCTACTATGCTGGCAAACAAGTATGATGTTATCTATACAGAAGAAGAATTCTGATCCGAGATGAGTGAATGGGTCTGTATTTACTTGGTAGAAAGAGAGATTGTCAAGGTGGTTCGTGTCAGTTCTTTTCATGTGACAAGAGAGTGTAAGAAGCTTTAAAGAAAAGTGGCCTTTGACTGGAAAGTTAGCAGTGATTGATGTGCATCTGGAAATTGTACAATGTTTTGAGAATCAATTTTTAATAGTAATTAGAAAGAAGTAACTTGCAAAGGTAATGAGAAAGCAAGTATAATTTCTTTTGTATTCTTTTCAGTTGTGACTAATAAGATTTAGTTATGCTCCCCACCCCCATTTTCTGTAGTTTCTCTGAACGAGATGACAAGCTGGTGCCCAGTCAGGCAATCTTGGAACTGTATGTGCTTTGATGCCAACATTAAGATACTTACAGTTGGATTTGACAATGTTTGCGATATGTAATAAAATAAAGGTTGTGTGTTTGGAATGGCGATCCAAACTGAGTGAAAATCCATACACACTGGGATGATGTTAGCTGCTAAAAGTATTTGTAGTTCATTGACATTCAGTAAAAAACACTTTTGCCTTTAGTTATTCTGCTTAAATGTGTCTCCATAACTACAGCACTGTGGTTGATTCCTGACAGTTCTGCAAAATGATCCCAGCCAGCCAACTTAATTTCCCCACGAACATAGATTGATTAAGCACAGTAAAGATTAGAAGTGCTCAACGTGTTAGGCAGTATCTGGGGAAACAACTGTTTCAGGTTGACAACACATTCTCAGTTCTAATCAAGAAACTTCTGATCTTAAATGTTTTTATTGTAATCTTTTTCCTTTTACCTACTCTCTTTGAACTGCTAAATGTTTCCAGCATTGTAGTTCAGCTTTCCAGCAGAGGGTTTAAAAAATTTTTTTTGGGTATGGTGGATTGACAGTGACATCTACATTGACTTTCATCCTACCCATATTACCTGAAAGAGAAAACAGTTAACCTGGACTCATGACATGTAATTGTCTAATATTAATATATAACCACCTACAGTGTTTCACAGGGGTGTCATCAAACACAAGTGAAGATTCTGGAAGACTGGATATAACTGTGTGTGATAAGAACCAAGGAGATTACAATTCAAAGCACATTTGTTATCAAAGTATGTTTACTGTATACAACCCTGAGATTTGTCTTCTCCACAGACAGCCATGAAACAAAAAAACATGGAAAATGTTAAAAGAAAAAACAGCAACAACCCCCCCCACGCGCAAAAAACAGATCGACAAGTGGCAACAAGAAAGAATGAGTGAAAACGCAGAATATAAAACACAAAATTGAAGAGCCCATATTCAGTTCAGCTCAGTGTTTGCTATCTACAGGCCACCAGCCCTCAAACCACGTCAACGAAGCCCTCCTCAGCACCTTTCTCCAACAGCATCAAGGAGAGAGATCCATTTGAGCACAGGGGCCTTCCTTCAGGAGCAGCAAGTGCGAGGGAGTGAGAGACTCGCGCAGACACGTTCCCCCGGCAGCAGCGACCAAGAAGCTGGTAGATGGTGCTGAGCGCTCGCTCACCTTTCCCTGTTCACCTCGGTGTTTTCAATCTGCCTTAGTGAGAAATGGAGTCGGTTATGGTCTCTGAGTTTCTTGGCCTGGAGGCCGCTCACCTGGAACCTTTTTGGAGACAGCAAAGTGCCAGGTTGTTCAATCGGCCTGTAAACACACCATCAAACTGTAGATCACAGGCTTCAGTTTGGTACCAGAAAATGAAGCAGCAGAAGAAGTAAAATGAACAGTTTCGTGGACCACTTGGAGGATGTTGCACATGGAAGCGTTGTTCGCTGGCACCATCTTCATCCTGATTTCTTGAGAGGTGGGAGGAGGAAGGCATTGGGATAGAATTCACAATAGCTTTGTTACATTTACGTAAATATTTCACCCAATAATTTTATTCCTGACTTTTTGTTGTGTGAAACCTTCCGTATTACTGGTGCAAAATGCATCCACATTTTTTGTCTTAAGCTTTGGAGGCTGTTTATAGAGTAGCTTTAACAAGTGTGATCTTCGCTGGCTTCCTGTTCTGGGAGTGAATCCACTTGGCTCTAAGCAGACGTGAAGTAATGCATTGAATATGCTTTGCAGCCAGTTGCCAGAGCTATAGATGCCTTTGCACTTTGTTATTTCATAAAAAAGTGTGGTATTAGCACTTAAGTAGGGAATTAAGATGCTAAAACGAGAAAGTTGTGTATGTTGACAATTTCACACCAAGGACTCTGCTCAGTATGAACTCTCCTTTTTCAGAAATGTAAGCAATATTTTTTTTCACTCTTTGGAGAATTGACTGTAAGACTCTGTTTGACTCTATTCCCTGACTAAAAACAAGGAAAAGTATCACAGTCCCACTTGAAAATTTCTTGTGAAGAATCGTTGAAACAATGCAGATGCTGGGATAAAAAGTGTTGAAAATGTTCAGTAGATTAGTCTAAAGCTCCAGATGCAGTTAATATTTTATGGATGATGTTTCATCCAAATAGGGAAAGTTAAATATATTTTAAAATATATATTTAATATATATTAAATATATAATATGTATATAATAGAGGACAAAGGGAGCGTTGGTGAGGATAACTGGCACAGAAGGTGGGGGTGATGGTGAAATATTGTGGAAATTTATTCGTAACAACTCAGATGCTGGTACTCTGAAATTAAAGCAAATAATGCTAATAACTTGGAGGTCAGGCAGTGACTGAAGGAAAAAAATGTTAACATATCCTTTCTTCTGAACTCTAGATTTTTTTTGAATTTCAAAATATACTTTATTCAAAAATTTATAGACAATAAACCATTCAACGACTCTCAATCCTTTACATACGTTTCCCTTATGGTCCCTAGATATCCGTACTTTGGCCACCCACGTGGCAATCTGTTGCTTCACCTTCCCACACCATTGTTGGGTATACTCCTCGCCACCCGACCCCTCCCACTCCTGCAGGAGAAGAACCCTAAATTGTGATCCTTCCCCACCGGGCCCTTGCGATGGCTGCAGCAAGTTTCAGCGTGTCCCTCAGCACGTACTCCTGCAGCCAAGATTGTGCCAAGTGGCAGCATTCTCCCACGGGCATCTCCATGTGCTGGAAGATCATCAAGTTTCGGGCCGACCAAAGAGCATCTTTCACCGAGTTGATGGTCTACCAGCAGCACCGGATGTTGGTCTCCATGTGCGTCCCTGGGAACGGCCTGTAGATCAGAGAGTCCTCTGTTACGCAGCTGCTGGGGATGAAACATGACACTAGCCCATCCATCCTCCTCCACACCTTCTCTGCGAACTCACAGTGTGCAAAGAGGTGGGTCACAGATGACTCCTCACTGCAATCCTCCCGTGGGCAGCGGGGTGTGGAGGCGACGTTTCGGGCGTACAGGAGGGATCTGACTGCGAGGGCCCCTCTCACTGCCAGCCAGGTGAGGTCTTGGTGCCTGTTGGTGAGATCTGGAGATGAGGCATTTTGCCAGATGAACTGGACGGTCTGCTCAGGGAACCACCCCACTGTGTCCATCATGTCCTTCTCCTGCAGTGCCTGCAGGACATTATGTGCCGACCACTGCCTGATGGCCCTGTGGTCAAAGGCGTTCTCCTGGCAGAACTTTCCTGCGAAGGACAGGTATGGCGGCAACGACCAGCTGACTGGGGCATTGTGCAGGAGTGGGGCCGGACCCGTCCTTCGTAGCCAGGGCGACAGGTAGAACCTGGGCACATAGTGGTACTTGGTGCCCACATATCTGGGTTCTACACACAGCCCGATGCAGTCACACACAACGCTGGCCATCAGGGTGTGGGCAACATTGGGGATGTTCTTGCCCCCATTGTCCAAGGACGGTCCGTCTAACCCGCTCCATCTGTCAATTAAAAGATGCCAGGAAGTAGAAGGGTGTTGCACAAAATCTCCTTGTTTGTTTTTTTTCTCAATACAGTTGAGACCACATCACAATAATTAGAAGAATTGCGAGTGAGTCATGTCTTCACCTGTAGGACTGTTTAGGTCCTTGCATGGTGGGAAAAGGCAAAAAGCAGCAATTGCATCTTGGTCAACTGTGTGAGAAGGAGAGTGGAGTTGTGGAGAAAAGTCGTTGCAATGCAAGAAGAGGAAATGTGCTGGATGTTGGGATTATGGTGTAGGTGGCAGAAATGAGAGGAACATCCTGTGAACAGAGACTGCAGGACTTTAGTTAAGAGGCGTCCTGTACTTGAGTTGTGTGGGAGGCAAATGGGAGAGGACAAAGAATGGGAAAGGAATGAATGTAGTTGGGAGTCTTAGATAAAGGACATGTTAGAAAAAGTTCAAAGAAGGGCACTTAAGCGGGAATACTCATTATTGTTAGTTTTGAGGCCCAACGTGATTGATTAGAAGTGGTGATACTTTGTTAAATCCTGTAACAAATCCTGGCTATCTCTTGGAAAAGATGACAAGCGTAAAAGATTGGTGCTAGTTGAGATGGAACTTGTTCTTGACTTTTTTTTTCCAACTTTTTTTTGGGATCTGGCTATCACTGGAAAGGCCAGCATTGTTTGGTTGTGAGCTGCCACCTTGAACTGCTGCAGTGCCCTAGTGCAAGTATTTGCAGCGTTTCAGGGAAGGATACGCTGGGATTTGGACCCAGTAATGTCGAAGACCGGGCGGTATACTTCCAAATGAAGATGCGTGTTTGCGGTCTAACCTGTAGGGGACGTTCATGTGTGCTCGCTGCCGTTGTCAAACCCAGTGGTAGAGGCTGCAGGCTGGTGAGATGCTGTTGGCTTTGCTCAGATGAACAAGTGCAGTAGGTGATGTATGTGTTGCAGCCACTATATACCGTTGTTAATGGTACACAAAAGGATTGCAATGGTAGTTTGATGGCATTGAGCTGTTTGGGTTGAGTCTGAACATCCAGGTAAGTGGAGATCATTCCACTGTGTTCCTGACCTGTGCCTTTGTAGTTGGTGAAAAGACTGGGTTATCAGGAGTGAGTCATTTGCTATAGGTTACCCAGCTTTGATTTTCCATTAGGTACATTTAATGTCTAGAGAAATGTATACCATATACATCCTGAAATTCTTTTTCTTCGCAAACATCACGAAAACAGAGTGCCCCAAAGAATGAATGACAGCTAAACGTTCGAACCCCAACAGCCTCCACCCCCACCAGCAAAAAAAGCATTGGCGCCCTTCACCGAGCGTTATAACTGATGTATGTTGGTCATGAGAAATTGTAGTGTTAATGTCAATGAATATTAAGAGCAAGTGACTGGGCTCAGTTGGATGCGATCATTGCCTAGCTCTTCCTTGAAACACATTAGCAGCCAGTTAACAGCATGTGATAATGAAGCTCAGAGGCACAATTGTATATTTTATTTTTACACCTTTTGATCTGAAGCAATAGTATATTGTTCCTTAGATTCTTGGAATAGATGTCTTTGTCCAGAACATTTTTTGTATTGTTATCAATTAAAAATAGTTTAAAGATTAGCTTTATTTGTTACATATACATCGAAACACACAGTGAAATGCATTGTTTGTGTCAATGCCCAACACAGTCCAAGGTAGTGTTAGGGGCTGCCCACAAGTGTCGCCGTACCTCTGGCACTAGCATAGAATGTCCACAATTTACTTATCCTAACCCATACATCTTTTGAATGTGGGCGGAAACCCATGCGGTAACGGGGAGAATGTACGATATACTTAGTGCCAGGAATTGAACCCCAGTCGCTGGCTCTGTAAACACTATGCTACGTGAGTCTTCTCTAAAATGTCCACCACTCTCTGAAATATAGAAGTCTGGCACCAAGGTTGATGCTGCTTAGAGCTTGATTCTGCTTACCTACTGAGCTGAGCTTTGTTGGTCCTCAAATGACCCATCATGGGGATGATCCAACAGGCTTTACTTTAAGTTGATACTGCTAAATTTTTGGTTTGGATATGTATTTATACCAGTTAATCATAATTATTCACAAACATTGTTTGTGTTGAGGACTCACTTGTCACCCAAGAGTGATACCTGGAATGGTTCTCTTTGCAGAATGTTTCAAAAGTACTTGAGAACTGTAGGTTGAGGATTCAAAGTTTAATGTAAATTTTATTATCAAGGAAACATGTATGTCACCACAAACAAACCTGAGGTTCATTTTCTGTGGGCATACTCAGAAAATCTTTAGTATAGGAACTATAACAGGATCAATGAAAGATCAACCAGAGTGCAGAGGACAAACTGCATATGCATGTATAAATAAATAGCAATAAATAACAACAATGGGATGAAGAGTGCTTAAAGTGGGATCATTGGTTGTAGGAATATTTTAGTAGTAGTAGGACAAGTGAGTGTAATTATCCTCTTTTATTCAAGAGCCTGATGGTTGAGGGGTAGTAATTGTTCTTGAACCTGGTGGTGTGAGTCCAGATGCTCTTGTACCTTCTACCTGATGGCAGTGGTGAGAACAGAGCATGAAGTGGGTGGTGGGGATCTCTGATGATGGATGCTGCTTTCCTATGACAGGGTTTCATGTACAGTGCTTATAAAAAGTATTCACACATCCCCTTACCCCTGCCAGTCAATTTACACTCCTCTACCCATCTATAGACGTTTATCAAAGTTTTAGATAATCTTTGCAGATTCCTAAGGAAGTAGAGGCACTGTCATGCTTTCTTTGTAATTACATTTGCATGCTGGGTCCAGGACAGGTCCTCTGAAATAACAACACCCAGGAATTTAAAGTTGCTAAACCTTTCCACCTCTGATTAAATTGATCCATGCCTAGTCATAAAAATAAGGAAAGAGTTGGGGGGGTGGGGTGCAGGGCAAGTGGTCTGTAGTCTTGTCATTTGGAAGTTATTTTACCCTCATCATATGGAGAAGTCCTGGATTTTCAGAAACAGGACCAGAATAAGGTGTGTGTCTTCAACAGCTTAACTTCCCCACTGTGCTTTCAGTCGGAGAGAGCAATAACCAGATTGGGGAATGGACATGAAGCCATGTTGTTAGAGTTCGAGGTGATCTGACAATGAAAGTAAGGTACTGAGGTTACTGGAATTCTGAAAATGTTTGAAATACACAGGTGATTCTGCAGATGTTGGAAACCCAGAGCTATGTGCATACAGTTCAGGTATCATCTATATAAAGGAACATTTTAAATTTCAGATTGATAACTGATAGTTTGGCTATTTTGGAAAAGTGGTGAAATTGAGTGAAGTGCATAAGATGCTGAAATAAATGAAGTTGTCTAGGAGAACCAGAAGTGGAAGAGGCTGTTGAGTCACAGATGAGATGGGAGAGTTAGGAATGTTCTGTATTTAGAATCATAGTGCACAGAACTGCACCCTTGGCTTACCATGGTGACTGAGTATCTGTCGTTTCTGGTTGCATTTACCTGCACTTGTCCAGTTGCTTAATACATTTTGTGAGAATGCCTGCCTCAATGTTCAAATTTTTTTTTAAATTTCAGACAACCAGAAGGTATTCCTACTAAGCTGCTTACTCCTTATAATCTTATTTGATCTGGACTTTGACATGTTTGCTGGGGTAAAGTTTCTTGTAGACCACCATATCTGCCTTTTGTAATTCTTGAAGATGATTGCACAAGAAGATGGGTTGTTAGTGCTGTGTGTAAATGAAGATTCAAACTTAGTGGACTCAAATGCCAGGTTGAATTAGATTAGAGTTCATGGTTCATTTCCTTAAAGGATGGGAATTGAGGTATTTGGGGTAGAAAATAGAGCAAATAAGTAAGTAGGTGGTGAGAATGCATTTTAAGGTTGTGTGGTATTTTCTCAATGTGTTTGTGTTTTCATAATTTCGTACCTTCACTGAGATAAAGATGGGTTAAAAACCTGTTTTCCTTGTATGTGCAGAACTGTGCAAAAGTCACATGTTTAAAACACTTTGTAAAGCAAAGGTGCTTTTCAAAAATAATGCAAGGAAAAGTTTCTAAATATCAAAAAAATTACTATAAAAAGTAGTGAACAGTTTTAAAAAAAACAAATCAATATTTGGTGTAACCACTGTTCGTCTTTAAAACTGCATCAATTCTCTTAAGTACGATGTCGTGTGGTTTTTTTAATAAGAAAGTCGGTTGGTAGGTCGTACTAAGCATTTTGGAGAACTTGCCACATCTCTTCTGCAGACTTTGGCTGTCTTGCTTACTTCTGTCTCACCAGGTAATCCCAGACAGCCTTGTTGAATTGGAGATCAGGGCTCTGTGGAGGCCGTACCATCTGTTGCAGAGCTCCTTGTTCTTTTCGCTCAAGATAGTTCTTTACAAACCTTGGCCGTGTGTTTATACAGGTTTCCCCCGCTATCTGAAGGTAGAGCTTTCCTATGAAACGGTTCGTAAGCCAGAATGTTGTAAAGTGAATAAGCAATTACCATTTATTAATATGGGAAAAATTTTTGAGCGTTCCCAGACCCAAAAAATAACCTACAAAATCATGCCAAATAACACATAAAACCTAAAATAACAGTAACATATAGTAAAAGCAGGAATGATATGATAAATACACAGCCTACATAAAGTAAAAATACTTTTCTGCCGCACTGCCTAGCGCAGTGAAAATCTTACGGCAGCACTCTCGGCAGAAACACTCTCTCCAGTAACCTTTAAGCTATGAAGCTGCCAAATCAAACCAAGTAATACATAAAAATACATAGCCTATATAAAGTAGAAATAATGTATGTACAGTGTAGTTTCACTTACCAGAATCGGGAAGACTCCAATAAATTGCAGTTTCGTCACAGTTAATCACTTGCTTATACGAATAACCACCTTCTGTAATTATTTTCTTCAGTTCTGCTGGGAACTTTTCGGCAGCTTCAGTACCAGCCGAAGCACTCTCTCCGGTAAACGTTAAACTATGAAGCTGCCTTCGCCTCTGAAACCATTCAAACTGCCCATGATTACCTTTAAGTTCCACTTTCGTAACACTTTCATCACCATCGTCCAGTGCTTTCTGTTTCAGCTTATTAAAAAGACTGACTGATTTCTCCTTAAGTATAAGAAAACTTAACGGAACACCACGCTTTGTACACCCATCAATCCACTCAAGCAATAGGCTTTCCATTTTATCCATTATTGGATGCCAACTAAGAGAGACCACTTTGCTACGAGCAGAACCAATAGTAACATCGGCAGCTTTCAAAATTCTCTCTGCGTATAAATAGTGCGAATGGTGGACATAGGCAAGTTCAACGCATGGACAGTGTCCTTACTTCATTCACCACAATCGAAACGCTTAATTATATCTAGTTTTACGCTAAGTGTAACACCCTTACGAGGTCTTTTAGGCTTTTCCGATATCTTAGAACTCATCTTGCTAACAGATGCACAAAATAAATCGAGATAAAGCACGTGTTTAAGCAATGGCGGCTAGAATGCAGATCCGGGGAAGGAGCTTGGCTATTCGGGCGCGCGCTGCCTTTTTTCGTAACAGTGAAAACACCTTCTGTTAGCGAAAACAGGTAACTAATGTAGGTCTTTTGTAACAGCGAGGTGTCGTAAAGCGAACGTTTGGAAAATGGGGGCTACCTGTAGTCATGTCCTGCTGGAGAATGAAGTTGGGGCCAATCAGCCACCTCTCCGGCATTGTGTGATGGGTGTGAGTTTGCTTGTACTTCTCAGCGTTGAGGATTCCGTTAATTCTGAGCAGATTACTAAATTCTTTTGCAGAAATGCAGTCCCAAACCTGCAGTGATCCTCCAGCTCTTCTGTGGACAAAGTGCCTCCTGTTTGAGCCAAGATTTATAGAAACATATAAAATTATCAAAGGGAGAGAGAAGATAGAGGCAGGAACTGGTAGTTGAGACTAGAACTAGGGGACGTGGCCTGAAGATTCGGGGGAGTAGCTTTAGGATGGAGATGGGGGAGACTGCTTTTCCCAGAGGATGGTGAATCTGTGGAATTCTCTGCCCAATGAAGCAGTGGAGGCTACCACAGTAAATATATTTAAAGTGGAGGTTTTATAGGGGAATTAAGGGTTATGGGAAAAGGCAGATAGGTGGAGATGAGTCCATGGCCAGATCAGCCATGAATATTAAATGGCGGGGTGGGCTCGATGGGCCAGATGGCCTATTCCAGCTAGTTCTTATGTTTTTGTGTAAATTTCAAATTTTGACTTTTCAGTTCAGAGCGCTTGCTGCTGCTGTTCAGCACCTCAGTCCTTGTGTTTTTGTGTGTAGGTGAGTCTCTTGGCTTTGTTTCTGCTCGGAAGGATTGGGTTTTGGTAGCAACTCTTCCGCAAAGACCACTTCTGACAAGACTTCTCTGGACAATTGAAGGGGGTACTTGGTTTCCAGTGGTTTCTGTGAGTTTAGAGCTGGTAGCAGTTAAGGACTTCCAATTTAGAAGGGATGTCAGTTTGATGTTGTCTGTCTTCTGCTGCACTCAGTTTCCATGGCTGACCACTGCGTTTGTACTCCTCAACCTTGCCCGTTTCTTTATGCTTCTTCAGAAGAGCTTGGACAGCACATCTAGAAACTTCTGTCTGCTGTGGAATTTCTGTTTGGGAAAGACCTGGCTGATGTAGGGTGACCACCTTGTGTCTTGTTGCTATGCTCACTCTTGCCATGGTGTAAGAATTAATGATTTGTAGGATTAACTGTGTTATATCTGCCTCACCTGCACTTTTTAGTTCGGTGTCCTTCACCTAGTTTGATTACTTCTGTACCTGTTTTTGTTTCAATTAATCAGTTGAGTTCATTCAACTCATTATGTCCTTGATCATTAGCGTCCCGTTTTGTTATCATGCACTGGGCTATATGCAGTACTTACAAACTAATCAAGTTGTTATTTGAAAAATGGTCTCAATGTTATTTTCTTTAATGAAATATGAAGTGTTCCCTGTAACATCTAATTGTTTTTTGGAAAAAGAATGTTTGGAAATCTAAAATTTGTTCTTTTCTACTGGTACACTAATGCAGAAGATAAAAAATAAACTATTAAAGTAAAATTTATATTAAAAATCTAAGGTGCCTCAGACATGCACAGTACTGTAATGAGTTGGTTATTCTTCTTGAAATTGACCAAACTTCTATCCAGATTGGTACTAGACTGGTAACATGGAAACCTATGATATTCTGTTCAAATTACTTTGTGGGAGATCAGTCCTGAATGGCTTAAATCTTTTTTTTACTGCTGATGTGTTGGTGTCTGTCCTTACTGAGATGTTATTTGTTGAGCCATGTTTTGGTTATTGATTATGTTTGGTAGGTATCCAGGTGAGATGCTGGCTGTGTTAGTTATTGATCTGGTATCATATGACAGTCACTAATTAAAGTGCAAGCAGCCTTTATATTTGTGTGAGGCTGCAGTGTGAGTGTTCAGTCTCTTGTGGTGTCTGGACAGCTTCAGCAGATACTCCTGCACGTTCATTTCTAGCAGTTGATACCAACCTGAGAGGTAAATCTTGACTTTTTTTTTCCTTTGACATCTCTTGTTTGGTTCTGGACTCTAAAGTCTGCAGCAGGAGGATGATTGAATTTGTTACAAACCTGTTAGACTCGGTTGCTGACTTTATAATCTACCAGCTCACCGTCAATTCTGTGGAGACACAAGAGATTGCAGATGGTGGAGGACTCACTGCATCTGGTAGTATCTAGGGAGGATAATTGACAGTCTGTTTTGGGTCAAGACCCTTTATTTCACAAGTCCAGCTTCACTACTTTGGTCACTATATTTTTCTTCAGTATATCATAGAACGCCAAAAGAACAGTACATCACAGTACAAGGCCTTTGGCCCACTTAGTTTTTCTGACCTTTTAACCTACTCCAACATCAATCTGGTCCTTATTTCCCACATAGCGTCCATTGTTCTTTCATCAGTATATCAAGGAGTTTCTTAAATGTATCTACCACCACCACTGCGCAGACAGTGCATTCCATGCACTTGCCACTGTCTGTGGTGGGGAACAAAAACACCTACCCCTGACATCCCCAATATCATTAAAGTTGTGTCCTTTCATATCAGCCATTGTCCACTCTGTCTAAGCCCCTTGTACAGATCTGTTAAGTTTCTTCTCATTCTTCTTTGCTTCAAAGAGTGCTAAACCTGTTCTCATAAGACGTTCTCTAATCCAGCAGCATCCTAGTAAATCTCCGCTACACCCTCTCGAAAGCTTCCGCATCTTTCCAATAAAGAGATGACAAGAACTGAACACAATATTCCCAAGTCTGGTCTAATCAGAGTTTTATAGAGCTGTAACATTGCCTTGGAGGCCTTTGAACTCAGTCCCTTACCTTCAAGTTCGATCTTCCAAGGTGTATCACTTTACACTCTTCTGGATTGAACTCTATCTGCCACTTCTCAGCCCAGCTCTGCATCTTGTCAATGTCCTGTTGTATCCTATGGCAGCACTCTATATATCCACACCAACACTGACCTTTGTGTCATCTGCAGACTTGCTAACCCACTCTTCCACTTCCTTCAGTAAGTTATTTATAAAAATCACAAAGAGCGGTGGTCCCAGAACAGATCCCTGCGGAATGCCACTCGTATCTGACTTCTCTGTCTTCTGTGGGCAGGCCAATTCTGAATCCATGCAGCCAAGTTTCCCTGCATCCTTATATTTTGCATTGGGTTATGTACTTTGGAAATGGAAAACACCTTTGCTTCTCTTCCAGAGGCTGAAGCTGATGAATAATTGCAGCTCCTGTCACTGTCACCTCCCAGCTTCTGGTGCTGTTTTCACTCTTCCTCCATCTGTCTATCACCCTTCCTCACTCACCTATTACTTGTTAATTCTTACTCCATCCCTGCTCTACACATCCTTTTGATAACTAATGTTGAGTCCAGATGAAGCATCCCCTCCCCGCCCCACGTATGCCTCCAGCATTTTAAGCTACACACACAAAATGCTGGAGGAACTCAGCAGGCCAGGCAGCTTCTGTGGTAAAGAGTTAACAGTTGACATTTTGGGCTCCTTCAGGACTTGGAAGGAAGAAGTGTTGCTTCTTGTCTGATTCTCATTTTCATGCCGGCTGCAGGTTTGAAAAGTGGTAGAAAACCCTGGCATACTTGTCTCCCTCAGTCATTTGTTTCTTATGTACTGTGTCATATGACATGGCCGATCACGGCCTTTCCATGACCATGATTGTTCGTGGTAAATTTTTCTACAGAAGTGGTTTGCCATTGCCACCTTCTAAACAGTGTCTGAACAGCTGACCCCAACCATTATCAATACTCTTCAGAGATTATCTGCCTGGCGCCAGTGATCGCATAACCAGGACTTGCGTTATGCATCAGCTGCTCATAAGACCATCCACCACCTTCTCTCATGGCTTCACATGACCCTAATCGGGAGGCTAAGTAGGTGCTACACCTTGTCCAAGGGTGAACTACAAGCTAGCAGAGGGAAGGAGCATCTTGCACCTCCTTTAGTGAAGATGTATCTCCACCCTGCTGTCCTTTACACTGTGTTGATATTCACTGTCTGTATTATGTTTAGTATGTGTTTTGACTTGTCCCTTAGGAATGTTCTGTGCTGCCTTTGAGGTTTTGTGAAAATGTTGTAGAATGGTTGCTGTTTGCTCATGGGCAGCACCATTGCATTAATATTCACAACTTCAGGAAGTGAGAATAGGTTGCTTTGATGTTATTTTATTTAGAGATACAGCACGGTAATAGGCCCTTTCGACCCAACAAGCCTGCACTGCCCATTTGCACCCATGTGACCAACTAACCTACTAATCTCTATGTCTTTGGAATGCGGGAGAGTTCCGTAGCACCCAGAGGAAACTCGCACGATCGTGGGGAGAACATACAAACCCTTTACAGGCAGCGGTGGGACTTGAACCCCGTTCACTGGTGCTGTAAGTGCTGTGCTAACCACTATGCTGATATGACTCCTCCCATCTGGAGCCTGTCGGCTTGTGCTTAGCAACATGTTAAAGACCTATAGTTTTGAAGGCAGATATTATAGTTGCCATATAAATGTTATGCCTAAGTGAATAACTACTTAAGGTGTTAGGAAGGTGCTGTTATATATCTGAGAGTCTGATGTAAGTTCACAGTGTATAGGCAACATTGCTAGTCAGGATTTTCTGAGACTGTGCCACTCAGTTTCTTCTGATTCTGGTTAGAAACTGTGAACCTGAGGTAAGAGGTGAGTTTTATCCATGTGGAACTACCTGAATGGAGAATACTATGCCTCGTTTCCAACTGTTTTGAACTTGAAGTGTATGATACTTAATCATGAATGACTGACTGTGCCTTTTAATGACTATGCAGATAGCTGCTAAAATTGGAGGTGACACTGCCACAACAGTAAACCACAGCACGCCAGAATTTGGATTTGTTGGTCAAAAGAGGCAACTGGAAGATGGAGGTAAGACTTCCACTTGACACAGTCATCTCCAATCTATGATATAGTTTTTCAGGTACACTGTGTTACAGCTCAAGCTGCTTATTTCTGTAAAACTTCTACTCTGGTTGTCAGTTGATCTGTTCTGGGCACAGGATGAATTAATTTAGTTGAACCTTTCACAGAGATGGAGGGAGATGGTGAATGGATTGGGGGTTGGAGTATAACATTGGTTAATATTGATGTAAAATAATATAATTGTTATGGTGCTGATTGCAGCTGTTGTGACAGATGGAGACAGTCAGAAAATGTAGCCCTGGAGAGTTGAGCTTTGCTGTGGATCACTGTTGTTCACTTGATTTGTACTCACCAAATCAAAGGAACAATATTCTTTAATGAAAATGGAGATGGTAATGTCAGCTTGTTACCAAGACTTCAAAGTGGCCGCGTCTAAACTTGTGGAGGTTGACCAAGCTGATGGCAGTTTTCCCACTGAAATGGAAGTGCCTAGGAGCCAGAATAGAGCTAAAATTAGAAGCATGAGATCAAGAATAGAATTGTTTTGCAACCAAGAGTGATGGCATAAATCTCAGGAGGGACATTGAAGCAGGTGTTTAAACATGTTTAGATTACAATTGAGTTCTGTCTAGAAAAGCAGGAGATGGTAGAGATGTTAGAAAAAGAGCACATTTGGGCTAATGCTCTTGTCCCATGGCTGGAAATTCTTGCTTCACAGTCCGGTTTAACTATTGAAAAATTAAGATTTGGTGAGTTTTCAGCTGTTTTTATTGAGTTATACATGGGTTTTAAATGTCGTTACAGCCTTTTGTCATGCAGGCCATAATAAATGGACCTGACATTTTATGTTGCGGTAAAATCTGTGTGATGGGGAAAGGTATTGGGGTTGAACCCCTGATTTGCCTTGGATGCCAGACGGACAAGTCAAGACCCTTCATTTTCATGCCAATTTGTAATGCAAGCTACTCCCTAGAGTGGAGTAATAAATGCAAACACTGTTTTCTCTGTGTTATAATGCCAGAGTTTAAATGATGAGAATGTGAGGGTGAACCATTTCATCTGCATAGAAGCAGAGAACAGATTTGATAACCAGTGTACTAAACTCCACTGACCATACTATTTACCTAGACAGTTGGCAGTCTTGTTTTGACCTTGAAATTCAATTTTATTGCCACTTTCTCAAGAAATCTGAGGGTGGTGGGTGGAGGGCTAGATGAAAGGCCGTGGCAATATTTCAATATAGTGCCTAAGATTGACCTGTCTACAGACAGCGCCGATTAGACCAGGTTTTGTGTTTGTATTGTAGTTTTTTCCCTAATCCACATTAAAGGTCAGGATTGGGTGTACTGTTGCCATCAATTGCAATGG
Source organism: Mobula hypostoma (assembly GCF_963921235.1). Taxonomy (NCBI): domain Eukaryota; kingdom Metazoa; phylum Chordata; class Chondrichthyes; order Myliobatiformes; family Myliobatidae; genus Mobula; species Mobula hypostoma. The sequence continues at coordinate 6,764,872 of NC_086125.1, read as the reverse complement.
AAATGCAAAGTGCATTTGTTAATTAAGAGTTCTTTACAAATGAAAAGAATGTGAACATCCTGTTACAGTTTTGTTTTGTGACTAATACATGTTCGATTAGTTGCTTCGCCAGTGTGTGTTCAATTTGTCATCTGAATTTAACTTAGTAATAGACTTTACGCAGATTAGAGGAAGAGCACCTGATATTTTGCCATTTCCCTTCATTCACCTATCAGCACCAACACTTGCTGTACACCCTTCCCCAGCCCTTTTGTAGTGGCTTCTCCCCTCTTTCCAGCTGTGATGAAGGGTCTTGATCTGAAACTTCAACTGTTCATTTATCTCCCACAGATGCTGCCTGTCCTGTTGAGTTCTTCCAGAAGTTTGTCTGTTGCCCTTGATTTCCAGCATCTGCAGATTTTTTGTCTTTCATTATCCTGTCAGATTAGATTCTGGACGAATTGTTTTACCTTGAATTGACTTGACATGCTCACATGTAGAAATGTTTTCCAAATTTAAGCCAAATATTAAATACTGTGTTTTAGCTGTTTGCAATTCTCTTGCATTTTCTAAACGTTTAAAAAGACATAGTAGGCACAAAGTTCAACAAAACCATTTCTTGTTAAATGCTTAACATTCCTTTGTTTAAGGGATTCCATTTGTTGCTGGGTATATCTAATCTTAATTTCAAGTCATGCATTGCTCTGATTTATATTTTTTTTTGCCAAATTTCTCTCATCATTTGTAATTCATGTCTGTCTTTTCTCCTGCCTGTGTAGTAGCTGGCATCACATTGGGTTTTGGGTTTCTGCTCCATTCTTGCTGTGTTTCTCAGCTAAATGATCCTGCTGCAGCATGGGGCATGGCCAGTATACGTGCAGTTCAAAGGTCAAAAGTAAATTTGTTATCAAAGTACATAATACCATTTTCTTGTGGCTGTTCCCTGTAGAGCGAAGAAATATAACTACACACAAAGACTGACAAACAACCAATGTACAAAAGAAAATTACAAATACAAATAATAATTATTCAAAGGTTCAAAGAATGTATAAATTATTGAAATTTGTCGGCTTATAAGCAAGAAACTCGAATAACTCAGTTAAAAAATATTTATTAAAAAAAAGGCTAAATAAAAACCTAAGAAAAAGAAACCAAAAATCACTGCTTGGAGAAAGAGGGGAAAAAAAAACATCCCAGATAAGACGATCCAACAATCCATAATAACCATATGAATATACTCAGAATAAACAAGCAAGAACAACTTAATAGATATGGCCATTCCAAACACACATAACTGAATTAAAAGAGGAAATGGAACATGAACAGTATATACATTGTCCTAAAAGTAATGTCTACCACTGATATCATCCCAAAGGCACTACACAATAGCATTAAACAATTAGGCATACACAGAAATATATATATGCATGTATGTATCCAGAAAGCTACAATACTAAAGACCACTAGAATAGTCCTGTAGTTCCTTGCAATTGAGAAATGAACGTTCTTAGCTTTGCCCGCATCGCAGGTTTTACCAGTTTGAGCCAAGGAAAATAATAAATAACATTGAGAACATGAATTGTAGAGTCCTTGGAAGTGAGTCCATAGGTTGTGGAACCAGTTCATTGTTAAGGTGAGTGAAGTTATCACTTGCTGGTTCAGGAGCCTGACGGTTGAAGAGTAATAGCTGTTCCTGAACTGCTCCCAAACCATCTCCTGTATGTTATGATTGTACTTGCATTTCTCACATTAGTAACAAAAAGCTCAGGTTAGGAAAACTTTGTATATTGTTTTCAGTTTCTTTAACGACCTAATATATATCAGTAACCCAGATGTTGGTCTGATGCTTGGCCATCTTTTCCATATCTAGCCAGAAATCCATCAAACTTGATTTGTGTGTAACTTGAGATTGAAGGATCTTTTGTTTGTAGCTGAAATTGAGTAGCTCTGTTGCAGTGGATCAAAAATCCAGCGCCTGTGCCTTTCTGCTGTTAGGTTGCAGTCAACAAATGTAGTATTATTCCTTTATCACCTGTGTAATGCTGCTAGATTTGTAAACTAACTCCCAGCTGGTCTTGCTATTTGTCTATTTTCAGCAGTTTCAGTTTAAAATTCAGTGAAGTGATAACTTTAACATGTACTCCTTGGTGTCATAATGGCAGAATTGACCTTCCATTCAAATAATGTGCCTTAATGATCATGGCTACTGGAGTTAACACCAAATCATGTAAATACACCCTATTTTTATGGAACAACCAATTATAAGTTAGGAGGAATGTAAAATTGTGTGATGGGTGAGAAAGTACAACATTGATTACTGGTCTACAAGTTGTATGAGACTAGATACATAATTTTTCAAGTGAGCTGGTTGCAAAGTGCTGAATGTTGATCTTTGCAGAGAGTGATCAGCACTTTTGTACCCCTGCCGCTATGCACAAAGGGAGGGAGGTGTGGGTGGGCAGCAGGGTCAACAATGCAATCTTGACATGAACCGTTTTTCATATACACAACAGCTTAAATTGTTCACTATTTTACAGATCAGCCAGACAGCAAAAAAATAGCAGCACAAAGTGATCGTAAGTAGCATCTACTCTGTTGGTTTTCAAGATGTTTTGTGTTATCATAAGGAATTGGGGTAAATCTGTTAATTAGTTTAGGAAATCAGCCAGCTATTTTGTGAAGCTACAAATGGTGTGAGAATAGTGTTAAATCCAAGGATATTCTCATCAGCAAAGAACATTTTAAACTACGTAATGTAATGTTAAATTTTAGTTAATCGTAAGTTTTTAATTATACAGTACAGAAACAGGCCTTTCAGCCCAATTTGTGTATCTACACCAGTCCCCTTTGCCAGTGTTTGGCTCATATCCTCCTCAACCTTTTATTTATATTCTTGTCCAAATATCTTCTAAATATTGTAATAGTACTGACCTTTTGGCAACTTGTTCCATATACCTACCACCCCATGGCTAGGGGGAGAGAATAGTCTCAGATCTTCTTTGAATCCTACCCTTTCGAACAATCCCTTTGCCTTCTAGTTTCCCTTACCATGGAAAAAAGTGATTATCTCCCCTGTCTATGTCCCTTACCTTATAAACGTCTATAACGTCTACATTTAGCTCAGTGGAGCATATTTAATCTGTCGCAGAACTCGGACCCTGCAGTTCAAGCAACATTCTTGTGAACTTTATTGCACATTCTCCAGCTGAATCACTTGCTTCCCAAAGCGTAGTGAGTTAAACTGCACACAGCACTCTCAAGTGTAGTCTAAGCAATGACAGGTTGACATTGGAGGGCAGACTGTTGTGAAGGCTGGAAGTCCTGCTCCGCTTTCCTACACTCTGTATTGCATTTAGTGGTTTGTCTGAAGATTCACCTGTGAGTTGGCAAGTCACTCAGCCATGTGTTGGCCTGATTATCCATCGTTTCACCTGTCTGTTTGTATATTTATAATTATACTTTTCTTGATTACTTAAATATCTTGCACACTTTATTTATGTAATGATTGTCATCAAAATTAGAATCAGCAGTAGACTGAAGTTTAATTTGTCAAAAAGTGGAGCTACGCAGTAATAATTTAATATTCACTACAATATGGTAGCGATATGGCAACCATATCTCTATAATTTTGTAACAAATAGCTTGTAAATCACTGAGATTGGTAAGAGAACCATAGCTAAAAGCTATTTCTAGGAATGAGCATAATGTATATGCATATGTTGAACTTCTGAATGTAGTAGTATTATGGGAACTCTTTGTCGCGGTGTCCATCTCTTGGACATCTAAGCTTGGGAATAGCTTCTAGTATATTGAATTAATAATGGAACATTACATGGATTAAAGGTGGTGAATGTGAGTTCAGTTTTAACGTTTAAGTGAAGTTTGGATAGATGGTAGGGTCAGGGAGGGCTATGGTCCCGATCCAGGTTGATGGGAGTTGTCGTCGTTGTCATTAGGTCGCATCAGGAATTTCCAGTTGGTGGACGATTTCCCTCTGTGCGGCTCTGTCCCAACACTTGTCCACAACATCCCTAGTCTTGTCCAGCATGGTCCAATCCTTGATGTTATCCAGCCACATTTTTCTTTGCCTTCCTCTTCCTTTCTTTCCCTCCAGCTTTCCATATAGCAAGTCTGACAAGATGTTATCTCTCTGCGTAATGTGTCCACAATAAGCAACTTTTAACTTCATGATCTTCTCCAGCATTATCCGTGGTCTTACCAACTTTGGATAAAACCCTCTCATTTGAGACTTTCTGTACCCAGCTGATCTTCAACATTCATCGATGGGAGTAGGCAGTTCAAATGGTTCAGTACAGGCTAGATGGGTCAATGGCCCTGTATTTCTCTATGACTGATATATTGCAACTTTTGACTGTACAATTTGATATTTAAATGCTGAGTTGTATATAGAAATTGTTTTTTCCTGTAAATTTATTTTTTTCTTTCCCAGCAATTGGAGCCCAGCTTGCAGCCATACATCAGCAAAGGTAAGGGGAGCGAAACATTAACATTAAATGTTCAGCTGCTGCCTTGTGATTCTGAGAAAAAGAATTCATTATCTTAACGCTGCAACCTTCAATTCAATCTATACTGTAAACCGATCTCAATTGTGACGCCAGTGAAAGATCATGATTAGCTATCGAGCTTCAAGGATTGGCTGTGGGCTTTTGTCATGGGGTCCTTCTGATTGCTGCATAGTAATTGCCACGGGAAGTCTGCGATTGATTTGTGAGGGAGTCTTTTCTGCTTTCATTCGTAACTAATTTGTGGGTTTTAACTGAGTTGAGTGAGATTGGCAGTCATGGGTGATGAATTTTGTCAAGCATTTCTGGCCCTAAAGGAGAGAGAATAGAGAAACATGTTTCAACAAAAGTGTCTTTATAGTACAGATTTAGTTACTGAATTGTTCACCAAATTTAAACAAAGTGAGTGTAGTGTGTTATAATGCAGCAAGTCTTGCACAAAGCAAGAATTGTAGTAAGTAGAAATAAGTTGTAATGCAAGGCTTCCATAAGGGATTGGCGACCCGACTCTCAGCATATTGATAAAATAGTTCTCCAAATGAAAATTGCTTGCTTTGTGCATTGTCAATTTTGTCAGGGATTGTCTGCAGTTGTTTAAATAGAATAGAGGGATATGAGTGTAGATCTCTCACCATCTTACTTTGAACCGAGTTGGTCTCTGCTTGCTTGGCGAATGTTTTCAACTGGTGTATTGTGTTATTGGGAGAGACTGCTTTCATTTCAGCTTTAAACATTGTTTCGGATAATTGTATTGCTTTGTAGTGTCCTGTGCGGCCTGTTGTGAAAGCTTGCATTGACCCATTGCTTTGCACTATGTTTTGTAGTATAGTTGAGTTTGTCTGAGCATGTTTGCTTAAGGCTGATCGTGTGGGTCTGAAGTGTGATTCTTCATGTCCTGTGAAAGTTGCCAGAGTTAAACTTAGCATTGGAACTTAATCATTGACCAGAACAGTACAAAGTATTTTTCGTTTTATTTCAGAATTGGGTTTCATATCATTGGTATGTGTCATGAAGTTTGTTAACTTTGCAACAGCAATACATAATAATCGAGAAAAGAACTGAAGATATGTATGTGTGTAGCAATGAGAAGAGGGCATGTCCTGGGTGATGGGGGTCCTTAATGATGGACGCTGCCTTTTTGAGGCACCGCTCGTTGAAGATTTCCTGGATGCTGCAGACGCCTGTGCCTGTGATGGAGCTGACTAATTTTACACTTTTCTGCAGCTTTAATTTTAGTGTAGCAGTTTTTTCTGAGGACATTAGTTTGTGCAAAGTCTGGTTTTTCAGTTTTCATTTTGTTTCAATATTTTGGTTGACCACTCGAATAGTTTGACTATTTCTTTAATGTGTAGAGGAGCTGTATATAAGTCAGCATGAATTGTCCACCTCTAAATGGTTCCTAATGTGCTGAGCCATTTCCGAGAGTTGTCATGAGTAAACCACTGGTGGATCAAGAAATTCTCCCAGGTTGTACATGATTAAGGGTAGATTACTTTTGCTGATAGTATTTGTTTAAATTTCATGATTTTAATTTACGCTCTTACTGTGGCAGGTTACAGTTACACATTTGGTTTGATATTCCAGGCTTATGAATGCTGTGTTTGGGTCAATATTTGTCCTGTAATTTTATCATTATGCCATGGTATTCCCGATCAGTGTCCGATAGTTGTGAAATTTGAAAAGTATGATTTGATGTCATGGAGGTTCTCACAAAGTCAGTAGCTTATCCTAGTAAAATCAGCAAGCAAAAGAAATGTTGTCATAAACTGGTTATTACTGGTAAATTGAAATTTATCAGTAAGTGGGATTAACTTTAATCTGAAGATAATAGTATCCATAATCCTAATTGTATCCAATTTTATAATAAAATTGCACTTTTATTTATGTAGTGCAGCCCATGAAGAATGAGATTATAGATTGATTCTGATGAATTTTTGTTCACCTGTATGTCCATCCACTGACGTTTTCCTCATCTTTTCTAGGACAACTCTTACAGAGGATTACAGAGTACCAGATGGGATGGTTGGTCTTGGTAAGTCTAATGTATGAGTGCAGTTTTTGTTCATTCTTCCTTGAACAACTATACCCTGGCCGAGTTATTATTTTATGAGAAACAAGATGCGTATTATCAGTCCCGAAGAAGGGTCTTGGCCTGAAATGTTGACTGTTTATTCATTTCCGTAGATGCTGTCTGACCTGCTGAGTTCCTCCAGCATTTTGTGTGTGTTGCTTTAGGTGTCATAACCCAGTTCCTGTATCTTCAAAGCTGTAGCTTGGACTTTGTTTCGAGAACAGAGTTCCTTTATGTGTATGATCTTGTTAGGTGGAAAAGTTCTTATTTGTCCCTTCATCGTAGGGAGTAAACTAATAAGTAAGCAAAGTTCTGTACACCCAAAGCAATGTTTGTATCTTTGCATGAAGTACTTTAAGTATCGAGGTTATCCATAGAATAGTTGAGCACAACAGGAGCCCTTTAGCCCATGATGTTATGCTGACCTATTTCAACCTACACATTGATTAATCTAACCCATCCCTCCCCTCGACACAACCCATAAATCTCCATTTTTCTTAAATTTGATTGCCTATCTTAGAGTCTCTTTCATGTCCTTGTTGTGTCAGCCATGCAATTCTAGAATTTTTTTCCAGCATTCCCCCCCCCCTTCTCCCCCCCGGCCCCCTTTTTTTATTGGAGCCATGCGATTATACGTATTACCCTTAGAGCTTGGGATAAGGAGAAAAAAAATGGAAAGCTTGCATGTTCTTAAATGCCTGGGGTCTGGTGTAATGTTGAATGATGTTAGGAGTGTAGCATATTGGGGTGCAGTTATGCCAGACTAAATAGCGGTATTTGACTCTTCTGCATGTAAGTTGTTAGGTGTGTCTCTTGGAAGCTGAAAATGTGTATCCATCTTGTTATATATACACATAGCAATATGTCAGCAAATGTTTTTATTTCAGTCATAGGTCGTGGTGGGGAACAGATAAACCGAATACAACAGGAGTCTGGTTGCAAAGTACAGATTGCTCCAGGTGCAGTGGGCTTTTTTGGCAATTTTTTTCCAACTTTATTTGTTACTGTGGTTTATGAAATTCTAGAAACTAATAATGTGTATTGTTTGCATATGTAATTTTAAAGAATTTGCTGTAGATACTCAGTTTGTTTTTTCACCGGGAAGTCTTGCCATTTCAATAAATTTCTTTTGGAATTCATTTGATGGCCCTACCTGTGTTTAGCTCTGCCCTAAATGTTATGGGTTCTAGCTTTGTCGCTGCTAAACTGGTTTCAACTTGGACAAAAAAAAGTGTTGAGAGTCAGAATTGGCACTTCTTAAAGGCATAGGACACAGTTAACCAAGTTTGGGACAGTCACGTAAAGAAGTAGTTTGTCCCATTTGCTGTCCTTCGAATGGTCAATTGGTTAACTGTTAGTAATGCCAAGGGTTTTTCTGGGATCAAGTATAATAATTCTCTTGGTTGAAATATCATCAAGCTGTTGGCCCTATAGAAGATCAGCTAATAAGTCTCCCCCCAAAAAAACCAAGAAGTAGGGTTGTAAATCGTAATGGATCCCCATATTTTTGTCATATCCAGCCAATGAAAGTGATATCCAAAGCTAAGATCTCACATTAGCTCTGTTCCTCCCTGACGCAAGTAAACATTGCTCTCACTTACCCAGCTCCCATTCTTTTACATATATAGCATTCCTTGGACAGTGAGAGGAGACCATTATGCTGGCCTGATTCAGGTGGTAGGATCCTGGAGCAAGTGCATTATTGGTATCCAGGCTAATGGCTTTTACATACATGGTTCTCATATTGTGAATTTGGTCACAACACCTTGCTTTGTTGCAAATCAGTATCATCTGTGACTTTTCTTCCAAATTGTGGTGATGAGCTTTCAATCAGCTTTCTAGCCAGGTGTTAACATGTTAATTGGTATTCTTCCTTAAATCAGCGATTCAATGCTTTTGGTTTTCTTTGGCTCCCTGAACAAGCGCAACAGAAGCAAGGTAAAAATGTTCTCCCTCTGAGCCCTGCCCCCTTCACCCTGAATTCCGGTTGTTAAATCAGACTTCCACTAAAACATGGGTTCAGACCAAATAAAAGTATCGAGATTCTTATTAGCATTGTTCTTGAGGAAGGATTTGATTCCCTGGAAAGAGGGGGAAAAAAAATTTATTGGAGCATTTCAGGGGTGAGGGACTGAAGTAATAACAATTGTTGCAGTAGGAGTAATTGATTTGGTTAAATGTCAGAAATCAAAACCATTGTAACAGTTTTCATTGCGTTTAGTGAGCTATGGGACGTAGATATAAAGTGATTGGCAAAATACAAATACAATATGTGGATCACCGGGTTTGGGAAATTGCTGCTGCAAAGGGCAATTCTAGCCGATCCATCTGCGGCTTTCAAAATGGAGCAGAATCATACGTGAAGGAAAGGAATTCACTCGCAGCACTGGAGGGGAAATGAAGATGACTGACTAGATCATTCTAAAGTTCGCATTGAGTTAATGGAATGAAAGGCTTCCAGCTCTACCTCGGAGATTAGTTAATGCTTTCACAAACTATACAATTCATTTAAATTATCTTGTTAATGAGCTTTATTGCTAATGCAGTTAAGACCTGATACTTAGTTTGTCATACCTGAATAAAAAGAATCAGGTGTAATGTCGCCAGCATATTTTGTGAAATTTGTTGTCTTTGTGGCGGCAGTATAATGTAATACATAATAATAGGGGAAAAACTGAGTTACAGTAAATATATTTATTAAACAGTTAAATTAAAAAATAGTGATGTAGTGTGCATGGTTCAGTGTCCATTCAGAAATGAGATGGTGGAGGGGAAGAAGCTGTTCCTGAATTGTTTAGTTTGTGGCTTCAGGCTCCTGTACCGCCACCTTGACGGTAGCAGTGAGAAGAGGGAAGGCCCAGGGTGTTGAAGGTCCTTAATGATGGATGCTGTCTTTTTGAGCCATCGCTCCTTGAAGATGTCCTGGAAACTCTGGAGGATAATGCCCATGATGGAGCTGACTGAGTTTACAACTCTCTGCAGCATATTCAATCCTGTGCAGTACACCCCCACCCCCATACCAGACTCTGTGCAGCCATTCAGAATGCTCTCCACGATACATGTGTAGAAATTACTGAATGTCTTTGGTGATATGCCAAATCTCCTTAAAATTCCTAATGAAATATAGTTGCTGTTGTGCTGCCTTTGTAGCTGCATCAATATGTTGGGCCCAGAATTTGCAGTTGTCTTTTGTGTAGCACTACCGAACAATGGGAGAAGAGTGGCATTATTTCTAATACTATATAACTACCTTTTTCTTCAATTATATGGAGCCTTATTCAGGAGGTTGCTAAATTTACACATACACAGATTTACAGGCTTTTTTCTTAACAACTATAATGAATAGGCCCTTAAGTGTTTACTCATTGTACATCATGAAGTGTATTTTGTATTCCGATTGTGTTGAGAACTTGCCCTTAATTGTAGATTACAAATTTTATTTTCCTTCCAGAAAGTGGAGGTTTGCCAGAACGATGTGTCTCGTTGACGGGGAATTCGGAATCAATTCAGTAAGTGCTGATGCCCCCACTACTAACAGCACTGTTGAGGTGCGGCATGATGCGATTGGCAAAGCTAGTCCTTCATTAAGTATCCTCGGGAGTTTTCAGCTCCCAGTTTTATGATAGTAAACACAGTGTCTAGGGGGTCATCTGCTAGTGCGAGTATAACTTAACTAGAAATTTAATTAGTTGTAGTTAAGCAGAGCCTGAGATTTAACAAGTGTATTTTCTTTTCAGGACAGCGAAGATGCTGCTGGATGAGATAGTGTCCAGGGGTCGAGGTGGGCCACCGGGTCAGTCCCACGATTCCACGAATGGCCAGAGCGGATCTATTCAGGAAATAGTAATTCCAGCAGGGAAGGCTGGGCTAATTATTGGCAAAGGTGGAGAGACCATCAAACAGCTTCAGGTATTAAAGATAGAAGGGTAAAACTGTAAGTATATTTAAAGGATGAAAATCCAGAAAATCAGTTTGTGTAATGCAGTCCTTTCCTTAGGATGAAACCATGTTAAAATTTTTGAGGATCAAGTGTGTGCTTATTGTTGGTAATGGATCATTTGGCATAAAAATTAAAAAAAGTTGGAAGCACTTGGGTACAGAGAGAGAAACAGTGTTTCCAATCAAGGAATCTGTTTCTCTTTCCTCACATGGTGCTTGATGTGCTCGTTATTGTTTTCAATTCAGGTTTTCAAAGTTTATAGTCTTTTTTAAACCTTGGTTGTCACGGCCTATAACCTTGGCTATGTTGGCCAAGCTAGCTATGTTATCTGCTAGCTCTCTTTTTGCTGGTAAATGAATTGGACAAGTACAATTAAAATCAACAGATGCTGGAAATCCAAAGCAACACAACCACACAAAATACTGGAGGAACTCAGCAGGTCAGGCAGCATCTATGGAAAAGTGTAACCAGTCGATGTTTCGGCCCGAGACCCTTCATCGGGATTGGAAAGGAAGGGGAGAAGTCAGGGTAAGAGGGTGGGGGGAAGGAAGAAAGTAGTACAAGTTGGTAGGTGATAGGCAAAACCAGGAGAGGGGCTGAAGTAACGAGCTGGGACGTTGATTGGTGAAAGAGTTAAAGGGCTGGAGAAGAGGGAATCTGATACGAGAGGATGGAAGAAAGGGAAGGGGGAGGAGTGCCAATGAGACAAATGATTTGTAAGAATGAATTGTCACTGTCTAGCCTAGTTGCAATCTGGCACTTGACAATACCTAAACAGCAAACCATCAACGAGTGAAATTTGTGGTTAACGTGATAAAATTTACCTTCAGTAAGAACATTGCCTGAAATATGGAGGATGAAGAAGCACCTTGATTTAACTACTTGATGAAACTAAGCATATTGACCAGGTTGGCCAGCTAGACAAGGAAGTGGATTTGGTACCAACATTTGATTACGTCAGCTTATTCAAGATACTGTGACTGGTCAGATGATATCTTTCTGTTTAGGCCTATGTTGTGCTGCATTTCCAAGAATGACGTATCAAGTTGTGATTCTGTTCTGTGCAAATAATTGTTGAAAATAATTATTTGAACAAAACCAATAATGTGTAGTGCGTGTTGAGTCTTGTCCTCAAGTACTGAATTGTGGGAAATTAATTGCTCAGTGGTGCTCTCAGTGAGGGATGATTAGTTTGTGGATTTAGCTTTATTGATGAGGATGTTAGTCTTTCATATGCTGATGTTAGCTAATCTGTCACTCATTTTAAACAGGAACGTGCAGGAGTGAAGATGATTTTAATCCAAGATGGTTCACAAAATGCTAATGTAGATAAACCACTCCGGATTATTGGTGATCCTTTTAAAGTGCAGGTATGATCTTGCAAGTATTTCTGGATTTGCTTATTCAAGATATCACACCACTTCTTTCAAGCAGAAAGCCATTAATGGCCACTTTTCCATTTTTAATTACACCCTGAATGTCTTTTTGTCCTAATCTTTAAGGTTTCCTCAAAAGGGAGTTTCTGATCACCTGCAAGAAAAACTTGGTAATTCCCCGAGATGTGGCTTCATTTTAATTGCTACAGGCTGAGCGTGGTTGGAGGGGGGGAATAATTATACTTTGCTCTTCAAGTTGTTCCTGAAGCAAAAGAAAAGCTAGAGCAAAGATGTTCCAACTCTGACTTGATCCTTTTGAATTTGCATTATTAATAACTTCTTCCTTTTTGGAATGAACAGTCTGATTGTACATGTGATACTGGTAGAAGGATAAATACTGACCAGTTCATTGGTACTGTTTTGGTCATTAAATAGTACTTTAGGAGCCTTTATGCCTTTTGAGAGCAGTTGGGGTCCAAGTTTTGTTTTGATGAGAAGAAAAAGTTGATCAGTAAGCAGGAGTCTGGATTTGTCAGATGCAGAGTGATACTAGTGCTTCAAGAAAGAACTTTTCATTGTCCAAACTATGACCTATATTTGAACGTGACTTCTGCACAATTTTGTGTTCATGGTCACAGTTCAACCTAGCTTTAGACTGACTCGTTTTCATTTGAGAAAGAATTAAACCAGTGTTAGCCTAAATATTAGCTGAAGCACTAATATTTAATATAAAGTAATCTGTATGTCAATTAAGTTTGAGTATGGCTCAAAGCCTGAAAGCTGTTATGTACATGTATGACACTGCAATTCAAACTGTGCTGTTTGTTAACTTTTATTCTGAATGGTTGCAGCAAGCTAGAGACATGGTGATGGAGATCTTGCATGAACGTGACCAAGGAGGATTTGGCGACAGAAATGAGTTTGGCAACCGGGGTGCTGGCGGTGCTGGCGGTTTAGACGTAAGTAGAGCCGTTTATTTTTCCTTGAGTCTCTCGGCTATTTTGTTTGGAATTCAAGAAAAATGTTTTTTGTGTGTAATGTATACATAATTCAAAAGGCCCCTTGTAAAATTAGTCACTTGTCAGAAATCTTGTGGTAAAGTAACTTTCCATGAGCTATAATGTAAAATTTTGCTTTTAAATTTTTGCCTTTCTGGCCTCAGCCTGTGATGTGTTTGTCACATTAAATCTCCCTGTAAAAGTTCATTGCATTTTTATTCTGGTTGTCTGGGAGTTACACTTTATCCCTAATTTTTGATTATCAGTTTACAGAAAGAGGCTTGTGGTTGCATGGCACAATCCTTGTGATAAACTTGTTCAGGTGGGATTGAGTATCCATAAAGATATTTCTTTCACCTGCATTTGCTGGCATTGGGCCTAAAAACAATCTGGCCATAAATGCTCTGTATTTATTCTTTGGTAATGAATATAGGCAATTTGTGAATAAATGCTCCTATAGAATCAAAGATTCAAAGTACATTTATTACCAAAGTATGTTTACAGTGTACAACTTTGAGATTCATCTTCCCCACAGAGAGCCACGAAACAACGAAGAACTATGGAATCCGTTCAAAGAAGAAAAAAAAACATCAACCCCTCCCCCATGCGCGAACCAAACCAATGGCGCAAACAGCAACAAAAAAAGACGAGCGAAAACACAGAATGTAAAGCAAAATCAGGAGGCATATTTCAGTTCAGCTCAGTGTTCATTATCTGCCCAATTCCAAATCGCCTAAACTATCAAAATAAATAAGAGCAACCTGAAAAACTAGAAACACACGATAAACTTGAGTTGGAGTCCACGATCCACAAACCGCATTGATTAGACTTTGCTCCAGCACCGTCAAGGGAGAGATCTTTCGAACTTGGGCCATTCCTCGGGAGCAGCGAGCAAGAAGGAGAGGGAGGCCGCCACAAGTAGCTACCCTCCTCTGGCAGCAGTGAGTGAGAGGCTGGTAGACGGCACTGAACACTCACTCTTCGCACTGGCCGCAATGAAGGCGATCTTTATTTTCATGTTTAACCCACACTCATTGTTTCTCCTTTACCAAATGTTTTAATTCTGCAACTCTAAAATGCAGTACTCTGCATGCTTTCCTTGTGCTCATATGTGACATAGACTTGCTGTTCCAGATGACTGGCTGGTTACTGCTGGATTTTGATCTGCTCTCTAGAACCTTTGAGAGGAGGTTTGGTTGGATCACAATACTACAGTAGCAGAGGTGCTAAACTGGTTCTAGATCTCCAAAGTGCTTAAACTTGGTTTGCTTCTATTGTATGCATGATGTGTGTCTATTTTTTTTTCCCTTTCTTAGCGCAGTTGCTGCAGTCTTTTTTTAAATTGAGTTCTTCAAGTGTCTTGCTTTGTGGCTGCCTGTAAGCAAACAGCTCTCAAGGTGTATAATTTATACATTCTTTCATAATAAAAGTACTTTGAATCTTCCAACTAGCATTTGAAATATTGTATTTAGGTGAATAGTGTTATTTCTCCTAGTTAATACTTTGTATCTCTGCTTTTAGTTTCTTCCATTTTCCCTGAAAGTGTGGGCTTCATTCTACAGTGATTTCAGTCATTTACTATTTTGTACTTGAAATTTTTTGGTTATATGTATTTCTTTGTGCTTTTTAGTTTGCATTTTCATGTTGGATGATGGCAACATATTATTTCATACTGTTATCCCTGTAGAGGTTAGAGGATGTCTGGAAGGCAAGGGAAGAATTCTGATGTGATATTATCTTGTAATCTCCAGGTTTTCACTTGTTTAAGTATTAAAAGCTTTCCTTGATGTATGCAGGCAGTAATAATGGTGAAGAAAACTGATGGGGATTGCATTCGGATAAAGGTTATTAATAAATTCATAGACATTCTGACCTTCACGTAACATCTTTTAAACTTTAGGTACCGGTGCCACGGCATTCAGTAGGAATAGTGATCGGAAGAAGTGGAGAAATGATCAAGAAAATACAAAATGATGCAGGAGTCCGAATACAGTTCAAACCAGGTCAGTCCCATTCCAAGCACTGAGCAGTTATTAAATCCATAATTCTGTAGACATCAAAATGGGGTATTTGTATAGATATCACTCCTTGTATCAGCCAGCATGAATCATACTGCTGATCCTTAGTCCTACAACCTCGTTCCCTGGTGGTGTAAATAAATTTTGGTCTGCTGACATTGGAGCAGTTTTATTCCCAGATGGCAGAATTAAATCTGTCTGTGTAGTATTGTGCAGAGGCATGTAAGTGTAACTAGCCCACCACCTGTATATTATGACGATGCTTCGTACTGAATTTAAACATTTGTTACCTTCCTGTCCACTGGCAAGACATTTTTACTTTTCTTCCTTAACCCTTTTCCAAAAATAAGACTGGGCAGCGGAAGATTAATTGAGTGGAAGTCTTCCTGGATTTTATTATAGTTTTGCTAAGCTTTACTTTTATTTACCTTTTTGTTTTTGTTGCTGCTGATGCCAGAGTTGTTATTGCCTTAAGTAACGTGTCACTGAAGAGTACCAAGTATTAGCATAAATTGTTTCTCCTCAGCACAGCCTTGATTCCAACTCTCTGCAGTGCAGCCATTAAACTGAGTGGGGTGGGGTGTTTGTGTGTGTGAGTGTAGGTTTAATTCCTTCTGACTTGTTGGGCAGGTGCAATGAGGATAGTTTGTCCCGTCAAGTAGGGATAGTGTGTGAAAAGTGATGTAATGGAGGAACAAAAAAAAATATACGTTGGGTAGCGAAGATCTGCCATTCGTAGAACTTCAGGACACAAGAAAGAACTTGGCCTATCTTGCCAGAGATGAGCGTAACTGACTAAATAAAACATTATGAACTCCCTTACTATCTTGAAGCAGATGCGTTTCACTCTGTAAGCATTTGGATTCATTGTTTCAGGTGCTGTCTGTTCCGTTTGGACTTGATTTCTGTAATGCTGCAGCTGCTCTGGAAGTGCTAACTTTCATCTTTCAATAAAGTCCTTTTTTTCCCTTCTTTCGTCTCGTAGATGATGGGTCTACGCCAGATAAGATAGCGCATGTAATGGGGCCTCCAGAGAGATGCCAGCATGCTGCACAAATAATTACTGACCTTCTGCAGAACGTGCGGGTATGGAGTGGACTTTTGTTCTTGATTTCTTCCGTATTTATTTCTTTCCCCCTTGTCTCCGCACCTGAAGGAGGCAAGTATTCCATGGATAATATACACCTGAGTTGTTTGTCCATTTTTTTAAAAAGGCCAAAGCATCATGGCAGGGAACCTCTGCTTGATGCACTATACCACAACCAAGCTTGGGTATGATGGCAGCAAAGTCCATCTGTGCTCCTAGACTTGAGAAAATTAGTCTTCCTTGAGTTACAACATAATGAGGATCTTTGCAGTAAATTCCATACTGTAAAACCTGCTTTATAAGCTAATGCTTTATGCATGTATCATCTTCCAAGCATGTATGTTAAGGGGTTCCTGCCTCAAAATAAACCTGGTGACCAGACAATAGAATGGGGCTGTTCAAAACACTTTTTTGAGGCATTGTGGTATAATGAGTAGCAACACGGTAGCATAGTGGTTAGCACAATGCTTTACAGTACCAGCGACTTGGGTTCAATTCCTGCCGCTGTCTGTAAGGAGTTTGTACATTTTCCCCGTGACTGTGTCGATTTCCTCCGGGTGCTCTGGTTTCCTCCCAAAGTCCGAAGACATACTGGTTGGCAAGTTAATTGGTCATGGTAAATTGTCCCATGATTAGGCTAGGATTAAATCAGGGGATTGCTGGGTGGCACGGTTTGAAGAGCCAGAAGGGCCTATTCCATGCTGTATCTCAATGAATACATAAATAAATAAACACTTGTCACAAACTATTCAGACTAATCTGGATTCAGCTCTGAGAGGGGCAAGGATTGTATTACTCAGCACAGTAATAGGAGTCTTACCTGATAGAAGGCATGTTTATATAAATTGAGGACAATAAGCCTTCATTGGCTTATTCCTGCTCCAGGAGGAGAGACATTATGCGTTATGTTCTCTTGCATCCAGAGGAATGATGTGCATTGAAACATGGGTGCTCTTGACAAGCTAAAAGCATGAATGATGTTTCCAGTCCCTCTCCCCTCCACTCACTGTGCTTAGAACTAGAGATCACAGTCTCAGAACTAGAAATTAACCATCCAGGATTGTGTCCTTTGCCTAGAAAGTGGCAGATCTTTGAAATTATTTATTCTGAAGTGTAGTGAAGACTCAGTTTTTTAGATTTGTGGATGTTTGGGCAATTAAGAAATTTGGGATTAATCCGGGATATTAGGTTAAAAATTTACCATGGCTGGAAGGAAGAGCTGAAAGGCTTCTTTTTGTTTCTTAGATTTGAGTGAAAAGTTTTGGAGTTGGGATTTCAAATTGTGTTTTTGAGGTTGGTGCACAGAACCCTGTCGCGTGAGCATCAGTTATTAAATTATAGAAAATATATAATTTTTAAAAAATATAGTCAATTTGTAAGTAGTTGAATAAAACTTGTGGAATTCAATGGGTTAATAATTGTTTAAATTTAGTAGTGGGAGGCATGTTGAAGGACAGACTTGTATTAAAATTTTATACTTTTCACCATCTTCATGTCACTAGCAGTTATATAAAAGTAAAAAAGATTGAAAATACATATGCAGTATCTGTGGGGAGAGAAGGCTAACATTGCAAGTTGCTGTCAATATATAAGGCTGGATAACCTTGCATTGCCTGAACCATTAATCCTACTTGCCTCTCCACGCATGGACTGACTTCAGTATTTGTGTGGCATTTTCTGTTTTTATTTCAGATTTCCAACAGCTGCAGTATACTATAAACAAAGGATGTTTGTGTTTAAACCTGTTACTTTCTTTGTCTGAATTAGTTTAGAACTATGGGTATACTTTAAGGGCCTCAATTAACATTTGCCAGTACCTTTTCATGCGAGATGTCTTGTGTAAAGTCGGAGTCATGTTTGGAGTTGGCTTTCCCTCCCCTTTTATGGAGTTGGCTTTCCCTCCCCTTTTATCTCTATGATAGTTGTGCTGGATCAGTTCCATTCTGCTAGCTACCTCTTTGTTAATTGTTAGCATCGTATAATTTTGTGTAGTTTTAGCAAACTAAGCTAGCTCAGTGTGAGCTGATTTGATTGCCAATCTATAAATCTCTGGTCCATGCCTACTTATTTTGCTTGGCAATTGCCCTGGGGAAAAAAAAACAATGCACCCTATTTCAATAAAATTAGTAAATCCAATGAGGCCATGATCTTAGCTGGATGGTGGAAAAATGGAATTCTTTCCTCAAATCTGTACTATATGTGCTGGGATACATAAAGGTTGTGGTATTGTGGGGTCAGGGTTTAAAGATTGCAGCTCAGTTCGTGTGACCCAGGTCTCCTAGGTTTGATTTGAAGGTTGAAGTGAATGAGAACCTGAAGAGCTGCTTCCTGTTGTTGGAATGAGACTCTTCACCTTATTCATCTTTTTCAAGGATACCTTGCAAAAGCACCGAAAACTTCAGCTGAAGACTGGGCAGCAACGGCTTTGTTCAGATTCAATCCCTACTTAACATCCCTTGTATTTTTTGAGGGGTTAAACTTTGCCACTCTGCATGCAGAAAATTGCTCTGAATGTTCATTTTCACAGCAGGTGTCCTGAATTAACAAATTTACCCACATGTACCCTGCTCCCATTTTAAAATGCCTTTGCAGTTCCCAAGGTTGTCCTGATCATTGATGTATTAATGTAGTAAACTGTGTTTGTGTTTGTATAGGCTGGGCCACCTGGTCCCCCGGGGCCTGGAATGCCGGGTCCTGGCCGAGGAAGGGGCAGGGGTCAAGGCACGTGGGGCATGGGCCCCCCTGGAGGAGAGATGGCCTTCTCAGTCCCCAGCCACAAGTGTGGTTTGGTCATTGGTAGAGGTAGGTTGAGCGTCCTTGCTTTGACTTTTATGGTGTTCTGTTGTATTGTCGGGTTGACTTTGCTATTCAAATGCTTAGCAATGCATCATCAGCATTTTGAACGGGAGATAAAAATCAAACCAAAAAGCTAAGTGTTCACTCGACTATGCTCTTCCAGGGATATTAGTAGTCAACCACCTCCAACTTGTCAGTATGTGTGGCCTGGTATTTTCCAGGAACTATGTTGCTTCACTCTGAGGCTTCCAGTTTTCCTGCTGCCTTGCTCACCTCCTGTTTGATGATCCTGAGTTCAGATTTCACTGCTGTGTGTGCCCAGAGTTTAAAGTCAGTCGCATTTATGGATTAGTATCTGGCATTGAAATGGGAACAGTTGGGCTCTGTACTTGTTCGTGAGACTGAGGTGCATTGCTTAAACCTTGCAGGTGGGGAAAACGTGAAGGCAATCAACCAGCAGACCGGTGCTTTTGTGGAATTGCAAAGACAGCCCCCTCCCAACGGGGATCCGAACTTCAAACTGTTCACTATCCGTGGATCGCCCCAGCAGATCGATCATGCCAAGCAGCTCATTGAGGAGAAGATAGAGGTAACAGTTTATTCCATCTGCAGGGTGGGTCACCACATCCAAAAAGCTGACAGTCAACAGACCCTCAGCAGAAAACATGAGCTTCTTTAACAAATGGCGTGCTCTATCTAAATCTGCATTTGCACATTTGACAACTTCCACTATAGAAAGGATGTTGAGGGTGCAGAAGGGGTTTACCAGGATGCTGCCTGATGTAGAGGGCACGTGCTGTCACGAGGGGCTGGATAAACGTGGGTTGTTTTCTCTGAAGCGTCAGAGGGTGAGGGGAGATCTGATAGAGGTCTACAAGATTGTGAAGAGACATTAGAGTGGGCAGAGAGTATCTCTTCCCAGAGTTGAAATGTCTGATATCAGGGCGTGCATTGAAAATGAGAGGGCTAGGTTTAAGGGCGGTGTGAGGGGTATGTTTCTTTACTCAAGAGTGGTGGGTGCCTGGTATGGTGGTAGAGGCAAATACATTAGAGGCTTTTAGGAGATGTTTGGATGGACACATGGATGTAAGGAAGATGGAGGGATATGGACATGGTGTAGGTAGGAGGGGATTAGTGTTTGTTGTTTTTGATTTGCTGTTTAGCTGGTTCGGCACAACACTGTGGGTGGAATGGTCTGCTCCTATGCTATGCTGTTCTGTGTTTTAAGTTTCAGTGAATGTATTCAGATGTTGTACTGGCTTCCCAGTTCTCAGATCAGTACATAGAGCCTATACACAGCAATTTGTAGTACAACAGAAGAATGTTATCTAGTTGTGCATAATGCAGTGAGCCATAAATTCATTTACATGAAGTACACTGGAAACTTCCATACCCATGCAGTATTGTACCTAATACGTGGAGTGGGTAGAGTAGCACAGTACAATATGGGCCCTTTGCCCTGGAATATTGTACTGATCTGAATAAACATACTCCACAATCAATCTAAGCCTTCCCTCCTACGCAACCTTCCTAACCTTCTATTTTTCCTACTTCGATATGCATATGAGAGACTCTTGTATCAGCTTCCACACCTGCCAGTGCATTCCAGGGACCCACCACTAAACTTCCTTCCACTCACATTGAATGCATGTCCTCTGATATTGGTCGTTCTGCCTTGGGAAAGAAAGCTAATGGCTGTCCACTCTATAACTCACCTTATACATTTCTATCAAGTCATCTCTCACCCTCCTTTGCTCCAAAGAGGAAAAACTCTAGTTTGATTGACCTTTCTTCATTTGGAATGTTTGCTAATTCAGACAGTATTCTGGTATATCTCCTCTGTACCCTTTCCAAAGGCTTCCACTTCCTTCCTATAATGTTGTAACCAGAACTGGACACGATATTCCCAGGTGTGGTCTAACTGGGGTTTTATACAGCCATATCATTTTTGTGGCTTTTGAACTCAATTCTCTACTAATTAAAGCCAATACAGCATTTTCCTCCTTGCCCACTCTGCTGATGCAGAACCTTTGAGAGATCTATGGGCTTGGACTCAAAATCCTTCTGTTCCTCCACATTGCTACCTGCCATACTATCCACAGTACTACCAGCCTTCATGTAACGCACCTTTCTACTCCCTTATCCAAGTCACAAAGAGCAGATTTCTCAGAGCAGATCCCTGTGCAACACCAATGGTCCCAAACTCCAGGCAAAAATATGCGCCATCTACTACCACTCTGCCTTCTGTGGGCAAGCCAATTCCAAATCCGTTCAGCCAAGTTCCCATGGATCCCATGCCTCATGACTTTCTGGATGATCCTTCCATGTGGAACCTTGCCAAGCACAGAACTTGTGCTGTTTGCATTTGAGGAGCTATGCACGTTAATGCTTTGGCACGTGCGCTCTCCTTAGTCTCGACTGGTTCTTAGAGTGAGGAACAACCTGATGTTTGGATTATTTAAACACCGGGCCTGTTGGATTGAAAAGGCAGAGTGTTGGGACCAGAGGCGAGGGTCGGGTCGGTTCTGTTCACTGTACCGTGACATTTACTGCGTTCCGCGCTGCGCTGAGGCGATGGCCTGTTCCGGTTGCTCCAGGCTTCGTGTCTGGGGACTGAAGCTTTTGTTCTAAATGCTAATTGCTACTTTTATTGTTCGCACAATTTTTTTCTTTCCTCTCTGCACCTGGGGTGCATGGCAGTATTGGGTTCTTTGGGTTTCTTTGTTTTGTAACTGCCTGTAAGGGGATGCATCTCAAGGTTGTTTGATGTATACATAATTTGCTAATAAATATACCTTGAACTCTGAACTCTCTGTCATTGCTTCTCCCTATGTTTATCCCCACTCCTGCCTTTTTACTGTTAGCTGAGAAGAGGAAGGAGTATTCTTAAGTTTTGTCCCAACCACTTAACATCCATATAGAAATATACTAATTTGTTTCTCTTCCCAGGGCCCCTTATGTCCTGTTGGACCCCCAATGCCTGGTGGCCCTATGGGACCCTTCCAGCCTGGACCCTTCCCCCAAGGACCTCCAGGAGCTCCTCCGCCACAGTAAGTAAACAGATACTTCATTGCATCAGTGCAGCTTTGCTCTTTACAGCAGTTGAATTCTGGTAGGCAATGAGCAAAATCATTTCAGTTCAATAACTTGGAATTCCAGGCTTTTACTCTCACTTGTCTGTTTCTAACCTTATGTAAATGATACTACTTCCTTACCAATTTAACTTGAAACCTAATGTACCAGTAAAATTGATTAGAGGATGTCATTCATGGACAATGGGAAGCTTGCTCTTACTTTGTCAGGTGTCACTGTGATGTAATAATGCCGAAGCAGTGTTGCTCGTGCTTACTTTGGAATGAGAAATCAGCATCTTTTAATGAAATACACATGTAGTCAGGCTAGGAGTTGTCAGATCTCAGTGATTTTTCCAATCCCCAGGTTCTTTTAGAAGTCCATGAATGACTGAGAACTTGTCGCTTATTTTAAAGTGTGAACAAAGGAGCGGAGGCAGAGCATGTGAAACTGAGGCAGACAGAAAGGAAAAGATACAAAGATGGTGTCTTTACAAAACCTGGCACCTCTATACTTAAGCAAAGGCCAATTCCTAAGATAAGAAGAAACCAATCAAAAGCTACACACAATCACAGCATGTGTCATGTGTTAACACTTAGCCAATGAAAACTGAAAACATGGTAAATGTTACATAAATGCTATACTGCTTTTCCACCAGTAGGTGGAGGCAAACACCACATTGTGAAAAATGCACGTTTGTTAAAAATACAAGTTGTGTGTCAGTAAAAACTAATTTCTAATATTAAAAAAACCCAACAGAGTTGTGTCATTTACTGGCATTCTCACTGCAGGAGAAAAGTACGATTGCCCATCTGTTTTTATCCTCCCCACCCCCTGCTTCCAACATTGCTCCCTATTGTTGGTGGCTGAAGCATGAGCGTTGAGCATGAACGTGGGAAGTGACATGGGCTCCGTTCCCTGCATACCTTACATGGTACGTCCTCCACTTCGGAGATTTTATCCCCCTACTGTATCTCTGGCAGCCTACTTTGTGCTGGTGTATATGCATTGTGGACTAGTGAATAAACAAATTGACAAGTACCAGTTTGGGGAGGTTAGGGCAGCGCGGTAGCATAGTATTCAGCACAACGCTTTACAGTATGGGTAACCTGGGTTCAATTTCTACTGATGCCTGTAAGTCTGCTCTCCTCATGACTGCATGGGTTTCCTCCCAATTGCGGGTTTGGTAGGTTAATTGGTCAATGTGACTTGTCCCATGATTAGGCATGGGTTAAATCGGGATTGCTGGGCGGTGTGGTTTGAAGGGCCAGAAGGGACTATTCTGCGCTTTAGCTCAATAAATTAAAAAAAATGGCTAGTCATATCAGGTGACAGAATCTTTGGGTCTTTGTTCTTTTCCTTTGTGTAGGTGTCTTCTGGCCTCTGTTGATGTCATTGCATAGACAAAAGTGAATATACATGGGGAGTCTTTAATTGTTGTTGTGAACTATCTAACTGGCATTCTTCCCTGACAGCCCTGCTGCTGGTGGCCCGCCTCCTCCGCACCAGTATCCTCCTCAAGGTTGGGGAAACACATACCAACAGTGGCAGCCGCCTGGACCTCATGACCCAAGTAATTATTTACATTTCCTTGCTTTGTACGTGGGGTTTGAGCCAGATTTTCAAAAAGCTCAGAAGCAGTTGTTCCAAACCCACAGATAATCCTTGCTGCAGGAACTGGCTGAAGTGTAAATGTAGCTGAGGCACTTGAATCTGTATTCCTTTTCTAGTCCCGCAACCCTCCAGCATCTGTTTTCTTGTGACCTTCTTGCAACCTTTTTTCTTCATTTTTTTTCGACTTTGTTCAGCTGTTTAACTGTTGAGTTCTGGAATTTCATCCGAAATCTCTTGCATTCCTTAAGATCTACTCGTCATCATTAACCAAATTTAATCTGATTCACTATTAAGTTGCAGCTGAAGCCTTTCCTGTGCACAATTTTAGAATAGTTTACTCATCAAAGAAGTTGTACAACTACAAATTTGTGTGTGTTTTGAAGAATTTTTATTGGAATTTATCCATTAAACCTTTTGTAACGATAATGTGCATTTTCTCACATTCACGAAATATCACACAAAATGCCATTTGGTCCACTTTCCCATGCCATTTCTGAGAGTTCTCATTGAGTATTGCTCACTTGTTCTTTGTGTGCTTGCAAGGTTTTCCTTTTCAGGAATTTGCCTAATTCCCTATTGAAAATTGTGTTTGAGGGTCTGGAATGTTGTCTGAATTGGTAAATTATAACTCTTCAGATTTCTTGCTGATTGCATTGTGATAGGAAATCAAAATTCTTAATAGCAAATGTCACTGTTGATCTCCTCACTTCTAATAGCGTTTGGGATGTGGGGGCTTGTAGTTGATCTTGGGTGCCCATACTGCAGTAATCTGTAGTGCCACTGGTGGAATATAAAGTGACTGCTTAGTTCAGAGGCCAGAATAGTTTATATTACCCTGTGAGATGTGGACGTTGCTAATTGTCCATCCCCAATTGTCATTGTTTGAGCAGCTATTACCATCAGGGATAAGGAATAAGTCATTCTGACTAAGGATCTTTGACTTTAAATGCTATCTTAAACAGGAGAGAATCTGCAGATGCTGGAAATCCAAACCAACGCTTACATAATGCTGGAGGAACTCAGCAGGTCAGACAGCATCTATGGAAAGGAGTTAACAGTTGACATTGTGGGCCGAGACCCTTCTTCAGGACTGAAGTTCCTCCAGCAATTTGTGTGCGTTGCTTCAAATGTTACCTATTTTTCTTTCTATAGATACAGTCTGACTCACTTAGCTTTGTTTCTTTGTCTTTTCCCATTGTCCGTCCTGCCCATATGAGGTCTTGTACCTTCTGCCAAATGTTTGGCCTCTTGACTTTTTCAATTGTGGATCGCTTTTCTGTGGGTGGGGTGAAGGCTTTGTTTTGAAAATTTGAGCTGTATCATCTTGTGGAATATTAACAGCGTCTTTTGTGGTACAGGTAAAGCTCCTGGAGATCCAAATGCTGCTGCCTGGGCTGCCTATTACCAACAGTATTACCAACAGCCTCCTGCACCTGTCCCACCCCAACAGCCCGCTGCTGCTCCACCAGGGCCAGGTAAGACGTGGATAGGCTGCACATCGTCTCCACTCCCTTGTAAATTTTAAGGGAAGCTGCAATGATGGATGTCATCAAACCTAAATCTATCCTTAAATTTGAGTAATGAAATTTTAAAATGAGTTGAAGGGAAAATAATTGTATTTTCCAGTGATATTTGTTAAATAAAACATACCTCTATAAAAGGTGATGAACTTTTGGATGCAGTACACCTTGCACTTTTGGTAAACTTTTAGAAGAATACTGCAATAACACAAGTGTCAGAGCTTTAGACTGGATTGCCACAAGCAAACTTTTTTTTAAAGAGTAGAAGAAATGGACTACAGCGACTTCTCTGCATTAAAGCAGGATAATTTCTCCAGAAAATTGCAGTGAGTAGAGGATAACTACTTGCAAACTGAAATCAATCAGTCATAATGTAGCTGCCAGGCTTGACTGCTATGAAATGCCATTGCTGATGCATGCTTCCTTGTAAGACTCTTAGATGTGAATTTCTGACTCCCTCCACAGCTGTGTCAAATTACAGTCGATATTTATTTAAATAGCTACCATTGAAACCTGGCAGGCAATTTGCATGGAGCAGGTTACCACAGGTACTTAGCTGGCATCACTTTTGTTTTTGTTGGTTGAGCAAGAGGTATTGGTTGAACAGAAGATATCTTCCCAGTAGAACAGTGGTATCCTCTACATCTATTTGAGAAAGCAGATGCATGACTTTAATTAATCTCCTGTAAAATGAGGGGCCACAGACAGTGTAGCATTCTCCTGCCCTGGGTTTCATGTTCCATTTTCAGATTTGAAGCTGCTGCCTTTTGGTGCTTATAAAAAAAAACACTACTGTTATCTTTTAATTATATTTTAACTCCTTTTTATTTAAACAGATCCAACACAGCAGCCTCCAGTTCAAGGTCCCGGAGGTCAACCTGATTACACTAAAGCATGGGAAGAATATTATAAGAAACTAGGTGGGTATCTTTCATTTACTTTTGGAGATTATTTCCGTACCTGAATTGGCTTGCTGAATTGATGCCTGCCTTTCCCATTTCTTATCCAGAATGCTTGGCTTTGTCATCACAAATGTAATTTTATAGTGTTTTCCAAAACTCTAGTGTTAAGACTTCACATTTGATAAAGTATTTCTCCCCTGCCCTCTGGTGGCCTTGACCGTACCTGTACTTTAATGCTGAATACCTCAGATGAATAGCTGATATTCTCTGCACCATGACTGAGAGAGGGGAGCATTGAGCCTGAACCGTGAGTTGAACCCACTTGGTTCCCATCTGTTCTTGTGTGGTGTGCCAGTCCATGCTGCTTGTGGCGTGTACATCTGAGTAACTAATAATACTCTGACTAACATTCCAGTTTTTCTGCTATACTGTCCACATTTTTGTGCAGCGACCCAATGTCAAATGGATCAAAGTGGCTTTCTCCATCTGTCACTCTTCCCTCCTTTGGACGTCTTTAGCTAAAGTCTGAGTTTGCTTTTGCAGGCCAGCAGAACCAACCTGGCCAGCAACCAGGCCCTCAGCAGGATTATACAAAAGCATGGGAGGAGTACTACAAGAAACAAGGTAAGCATACTGCCCTTGTCTTTCTTACTACTCATAAAAGCCTTGAGAAATGTTTTCTTGAATTTGTTCATGGTGTCTTTTACATAGGATTCAAAGAGCAGACAATGCCTCGGTTTAACTAAAGGTACTTTGTTGTTGATCGTAGAATAAAATTCCCCTTAGAGATGAGCTGTGTTGACTGAAAACTGCTCTCCTTTTCAGCCTTGTGATATCGATATTCAGATCTGTGAGGCTATATTTTGAGGCTTCCAGTGTACTCTGTCTCAGCTCTAGAAGTAATGTTCCATCCCAGTAACACCTTGAACTCTGTCAAAAGCATTTTAAAGCAGTTGATATCCAATGAAATATTTGCTGCTGTTGTAACATAGTGAATGTGGTAGCCAAATTGTATGCATTAATATCTATCACTAATGAACATAATTTTTTGATAGTTAATGTTGTTTGAGGGATTTCTATTTCTGAGGATGTTGTGCAGACCATAAGACATAGGAGCAGAATTTAGGCATTTCATTCCATCAAGTCTGCTCTGCCTTTCAATCATGGCTGATTTATTTTCCCCCCATTCTCAGTGTCCTGCCTTCTCCCCATAGCCTTTGATGCCCTTAATCAAGAACCTATCTCCTCCTTTTAAATATACCCAGTGACTTGTCCTCCACAGCCACCTGTGGCCATGAATTCCACAGATTCACTGCCCTATGGCAAAAGAAATTCCTCCTCATCTCTGTTGCAAAGAGACACTCTTCTATTCTGAGGTAGTGCCACCTGGTCCTAGTCTCCACACTATTGGAAACATCCTCTCTATGTCTCCTATTTTTTTTCTAGGATGGATAAGAGGTGACTTGATAGAGACAAGATGATAAGAGGCACAGATCAAGTGGCTAGCCAGAGACTTTTTCTCAGGGCTAATACCATGGGGAATAACTTTTAAGATGATTGTAACAAAGTATATGGGGTGGGATGTCAAAGGTAAGTTCTATACAGAGTGGTGGAGAGTAGAGTAGAGAGTAGAGCCAAGGGTGGTGGTGGAGGCAGATGCGTTAAGACTTTTCAATGACCCCTAGATGAAAAAAATGAAGGGTTATGTAGGAAGGAAGAGTTAAGTTGATCTTAAAGAAAGTTAAAAGGTTGGCACAGCATCATATGGTCAAATGGCCTATGCTGTCCTGTTGTAGTCTACGTTTAAAGGAGATTCCTTAAAAAGAATTCACCTCAGCCAGACAGGCAAGTCTCTGGTTGGCAGGCACCTTCAGCTTTTTCATTGCCCTTGTGTAGTAGTAGACAGCTGTCAATCCCAGGGGATCATGGGTTTGCGCCTCTGGTGGACTGTGTCCGTCCTCTCCAGGACGCAAGCCTGGGTCGGAAGATTTGAAGAACCGTCTGTTTTTTCCATGCAGCAGGTTTCCCCTCTCCACATCACTGACGTAGTCCAAGGGAAGGGCAAGTGCTGATATAGCTTGGCACCAGTGTCGTCGCAGAGGTTGCCAGAGTGAAGTTCTAAACAACATCAAACTGCCTTAGGGACCCCGGTTCCGGATTTCTTCCTCAGAGTTTACTCACAAAGCCTTTCCCGTGGATGGGTATGGCTGCAAGGCAGTGGAGATTTAAAACCAGAGTTTTCCTTCTAGGCAGGCTGCAGTTTAAGGCTGACGAGCCCCACCTGCCCAAAGCAACTGGTCCACCTTTGCCTCTTCTCTAGTCAGTAGAAACAGTTCCACCGGGCCTAGTAGCTAAGCCACATGTGAAGGGCAAGAGTTGGAATTGGTTGTCAGAGATGTTAGTGATGCACACCATTTGGAGCACTTTATAGTTAGTGGGAGCTTATCCCCACTACTACCCCCGTCTATGACAACCTTAGGAACCTGCCCTTGTGTAAAGGGTCATAATTTAATATTTGAGATGTACAGTGAATTCTGGTTAATTGGCCCTTTGGTTTGGGACAATTCTTAAAGAACAAAAACTAAATCAAGATAATAGCCGTGTTTTCTTTTATTTGGGACACTATACTGCTTAACTGGGGAGGAAATTGTTGCCAAACAATTTCTAACTAGTGTCAATCATGTGCACTTGTATGGCTGTTAAACGCTATACCGTGCTTAGAGCGATCAGCTTTTAATAGCATCAGTTGCATGTGTTTGTTTTTTTTTTAAAAAAAAGTGATTTTTATCACTGTAAGGAATAATCAATAAGACAATTCAGCACTGGTTTGCTCACTCTGGTTTCAAGAATTCAGGCTTGGAGATGCCAGAAACAGCAGGGAGTTAAAATGGAACAACTTTACTACTTCAAGTTAGGAATTATGAAGTTATCAGCAATCATCTTACAATGAAAGTATTGTAATAATCTTTTGTAATCCAAATCTTTTTTTTAAGATTTGGAGAATGCAGCTGTTGAAAGCGTTGTATGAAGACAGTCCAATATCTGCACGAGATGTCCATGCTGATTGTGTTCATTTACAGTCAGCAAAACGTGCCAGACGAATTCCTCTATCGATAACTAATACTGTTATAGTACTGTAGAGTCATTGGTAGTATAATTTATTCTGTATTTCATTTAAATACACAAATTGTTACTCAGTAGTTTGTTATTTTTATGCCTTTTAACTATTTCCATGCAACTTCGACTAATTGGGTAGCTGCTTAATTGGGCCAAATTGTACTGGTCCTGAAGTGACCTATTTAACTGGAATCCACTGTATCTGCATAGATGCAGCATGACCAGCATTTCACATTTGCATGTGGCCACTTTATTAGGTAGCTCCTCCTATCTTGTATGTTTGCTCAGTGTGAGCTGAAAACAACACAGAATATGTTCAAAGGTCCGTTTTCATAAAATAATGTGTACAGTATATACAACCTGAAATTCTTACTCTTCACAGACATCCACGAAACAAGAAACCCCACAGAATGAATGATAGAAACATTGAAGACCCCCACTTTCCCACCCCCCTCCCTGTGCACAAGACTGGATGCAAGAGATGCCTATTGTTCGTAGGGCAGGCAGATATTCAGAGGCTGGAAGCTGGAAGTGTAAAGCTGCATTCAGCTTGTGTGCTTGATTAATAAGAAAACAAAAGGCCATAAGATTTAAACTCTTCTGCAGACAGTGTACATCTCAACTGTTTTCCTTAGATGTATTTTAGAAACAACTTTAAAGGAGAATTATATTCAGTGGCTGCTTCATTAGGAGCCTCCAGTATGTTTGTGGTCTTTTACAGGTTGTAGCCCATCCACTTCTGGGTTTGATGTGTTGTACATTCAGAGCTGCTCTTCTGCATGACATTATTGTAATAATGAGGGGTTATTTGAGTTACTGTTGCCTTCCTGTCAGCTTGAATTAATCTGGCCATTCTCTTCTGACCTCTTAACAAGGTATTTTTGCGCAGAGATCTGCTGCGCACTGCTTTTTAAAAGTTTTTTTATATTTTGTGTAAACTCTGGATAGTGCGCGTACAAATCCCAGAAAATCAACAGTTTCTGAGATACTCAAACCACTCCGTTTGGCGCCAACAGTCATTCCACAGTCAAAGTTACTAAGATCACATTTTGTCCCCATTGTGATGTCTGAACAGTAACTGAACTGATTGACTGTATCTGCATGCTTTTATGCTTTGAATTGCTGCCACGTGATTAGATATTTGCATTAATGTCTGCATGTGTGTAAGTGTACCTAATAAAGTGGTCATTGATTGTGGGAAGAGTTGCTGTTTGTTGGGGGTGTGCTGTTTAGGTTTATGCATGTTGACTGTTACTGTCTCTTCCACAGCTCAGAGCGCCCAGGGGGCGGCAGCAGCAGCAGCAGCAGCGGCGGCACCACAGCCTGGAGCCCAGCCGGATTATAGTGCAGCCTGGGCTGAGTACTACAGACAGCAGGCAGCATACTATGGTCAACCAGGGGCACCACAACCCGCTCCCCAGCAACCACCCACACAGCAAGGGCAACCGGTACGTCCGCAACCCCCTCCTCCCTACAGGTTCTAGCTCTCTTCTTCTTGCAGCAGTGGTGCCTTCTGGACATGGCTCTGCCTTCACTCAGTCATCACAGTGCTGTGGCTACAACCAACTGAAAGCGGCCTGTTAAACTCAGTCTGGAACTCGGTGTCTCAGACCAGGCGTACACAGTCAGTGGGTGACTGCATGTGTTCAACCACTTGCACACTTTCTCCTTTTTTCTTGCTCCTGTTCTCTCCCCTCAGTGACTTGCTGCTCAGCAGAACCAATACATGCAATCATTCCATCTTTGAATTAAGCACTGAAAGGATTAATAGTGTAAATGGTTGAGGCTTTACTTTCCCAACAATGTGTTGCTACTTCATGTTGATGGCACTTTCCAGAAGCAGTTCAGTAGTGCAAAATGGGCATTTTCTCTTGCTTTTAACCTTTTCTACACTTTCTCTTGAAATTAGTTTACCTTTTTTCTTTCTCTTTCTTCCCCCTCTCTCGCTCGCGCCCCGCTCCCCCTCTCGCTCGCGCCCCGCTCCCCCCTCTCGCTCGCGCCCCGCTCCCCCCTCTCGCTCGCGCCCCGCTCCCCCTCTCGCTCGCGCCCCGCTCCCCCTCTCGCTCGCGCCCCGCTCCCCCCTCTCGCTCGCGCCCCGCTCCCCCCTCTCGCTCGCGCCCCGCTCCCCCCTCTCGCTCGCGCCCCGCTCCCCCCTCTCGCTCGCGCCCCGCTCCCCCCTCTCGCTCGCGCCCCGCTCCCCCCTCTCGCTCGCGCCCCGCTCCCCCCTCTCGCTCGCGCCCCGCTCCCCCCTCTCGCTCGCGCCCCGCTCCCCCCTCTCGCTCGCGCCCGCGCCCCGCTCCCCCCTGTCTCTCTCTCGCCCGCGCCCCACTCCCCCTCACATTTCTGTTTGTGTTTGGTTTATTGCTACTGTCTCCCAATTGTACTGTCATCAGCAGTTATCCATACAATGTCTGCTATGTTCATTTATTACTTCAAAAATGTGATGTTACATGCTTCTAGAACAAGCAGTCACACTGATCCTACTGCCAGTGACTCCTGAACTGTCACTCCCAATGACAGAAATCTTGTGACCTATACTTGTACACCGCTTCTTTACTCCTCATCTTCGAAGGTTCAGTGAAGCAGGAGAAAAGACTGGTACGCGAGGTTGTTCACGGCAAGATATGCTACTTTCGGTTGGACACGCAGACCTGTTGAAGACTTTCATTGTCAGACACGTGAGGATGTGATTCATCAGTGACTGGAAGCCATCTCTGATTTCATATCTTTCCCGTCACATGTTTTGACCTTCTGGTCAACGTGGAACTTGCAAAGTCAATTTGTGTGATGGATTGAAAATAGCACAGAAATGCCTTTACTTTACAGGTTCTTTACATGGAGTTAAGTTGTAATCTCGGGCACCGACGGGCAGAGACATCAGAACTTTCACCACAGAAGGTGTCTGCTTGGCCAATTTGTGCCAATGCTTGCTCATTGAAGGGGCTACCTAGTTTTCCCATTCTTCTCAATCCTGTATGTAGGCTTCAGCTGATGCAGGTACAGACTCTACATTATCACAAAAAAGTGCCAGTTCCCGCTAAGAAGCCTTAAGTTTAATACAGATAAAAGGCCCTCTGACATCAGGTTTATAAATAGTTGTAATTAGCTAGAAATTTGTCCATTTAGATCAGTGGCTTATGGTTAGATCTAAATTTTAACCATGAGCATTATTGAGATGAATCATGTTGAGCCTATAGAACAGAAATGGGCTTTGGGATCAGCTATTCCATACTAGTCTTTTGTATTTTAGCCCATCCATTGTAACCACTCCTCTCCCTTATGCTTACTCAGCTTAAATGCACCTGCTTTTGCCTCGCTCCTCCTGCAGAAGTATTCTTTCTATTCTCGCCGCTCTGGATTCCTCTGAATTCTCCTTGGGGTTTGTTGTTGACTCTTAGATTGCTAGCTCCTGCTTTTGGGCCTGGCAGCAGATGGATTCAACTACATCTACTCTGTCAAAACATTTCATCACCTTGTGTCAGCCCACCCTGCGCCCCCTTGTTCTTCTGTCTTCCAGTGAAAAGAGCCACTCTGTTCTATCTTTCTGATGGCCATAAACCTCCCATTTCGGTGTTGCCTGTAAATCTTTATTATACTTTCCTCACTACCTCTTCAGTAACGTGGAGGCCAAGCCCATGCTCTGAGGAAAAGTTCTGCACGTTTTATGTCTGATTTTCATTCTGTAATTCTAGAAGTGAGCCCTGATGCTTTGTTTATACTTTTTCCGCCTTGTTAACCTGTGTCACTGTCTGTGTGCGCACGCTTTGAATCCCCGTTTCGCTACTCCTTTTTGTACTTCTATCCCAGCAATATATGGCCTTCTTTTTCCTACCAAAATGTAATACCTCACACTTAACTATATTCAATTGAATCTGCCATAGGAATGCATCATCTCACAAGATGGATTCCCTGTTGTGTCATCCCACTAATTTCCACATTAAATATTTTCTCTCCCACAGACACAGTGAAGCAAACGGGGGACGATTGCAGTATCGTCGGGAAGAATATTCCTTTTAACAATGATGCAGACTGATGAAGATCCATAGGCTTAGGTTCCCTATCACTGTTTAAAGACGTTCATGTTGAGCCAGTGTAGGAGGTAGATTAAGCTCAGCTCCAACTTCAGATTCAGTCCGTCTACAGGAGAGAGAAAAAAAAACAAAAAAATGGATGGGGGGGAAGTGAAAAATTCAGGATAATACTTTTTTGTTTTTATTTTAAATATAGATCACTCGGCTTTTAGTTGAAGATAGTTGAACATTCCAGACAATGTACTGTTGAAATCAAATCCATTACACTGAAAATGGCTGCTGGTCTGTTTTTTGCATCTTGTTGTCTGTTAAGGTTTAAAAGAAAAACAATGTAAGCTTGGTTTTTACTTTTTACCGCTCGTTTTACACTTCACAATAAATGATATTAAAACAGTGGCTCTTTACTGCGATGCTTCTGCCTTGTCTCAAGCTTGTTGGTCTCTGTTCACGGCACTGAAGATGCCGGCGTCCGGCGAGCAGCGCCCGATCTCACACGTATCGTTGCTTGTCTGCCGTTGGTTTTGGGTTGGGGGTAGGGGTCTTGTCTGCAGTTGCTTTTGGGTCAGGGATAGGGGGTAGTGGGAGTGCAAGCTGACCTTTGAAATGCAGTGCCTGGGCAGGTTGTGTCCCCTTCAGTCACTACAGGGCCGGACAGCGACATCCTGCGCCCAAGTTATTGGCTTTAAGAAAGGTAACCCTGAATTAGTTTTGACTGACTGCATGTGTGATTGGATCCTGCTAGCACTGAGTGGGCATGGAGCTGCAGCTGGATTGTTGATATTACCCCTGCAGAGGGCTGTTATACCTGAGGCACAGGGTCTTCAATCACTGGCTGTAAGATGCTTGAGAACTGATGCAGTATGACTGACATCTTGCTGAGTGATTTTGCTGTGTGCCAGGAAGTACATTCGCTGAGGTTTGTTTTCTCTGCTCGCTGCAGAAAGATGTGATCTCTCATGCTTTATCCATTTACAGGGTGTGTATGGTACCAGCAAGGCTAGCACTTAATGTCTACCCTAATTATCCACTGAACCCTGCTTATGGACTGTTTCAGAAAGTTGGAATAGGTCTACAACACCTCGGGGACTAGAATCACATAGGCCAGGATGGCTGAGTCAGACAGCAATTTTGATAAGCTTTTACTCTCATCCTGACAGCATGGAAACAGGCCCCATTTACACTGGCCCTTTCATTGATTTAATCTCCCCACATTCTTAACTTCCCTCCCCAGATTCTACCACTCACTAGCAGTAATTTACTGTGAATATTCAGTCTACCAACCTGCACGTTCTTACTGTGACAGGAAACCCATGGTGTCAGTGCAAACTTCACACAGACAGGACTGGATGTCAGGTTTCGGAGCTGAGAGGTAACAGCTCTGTGATATTCATCACCTGCCCATCTGTCCATTGTGTACGTGACCTTATTTAGTTTTTATTCATCGAGACACAGAGTGCAGTGGGCCCTTCCGGCCACTATGATTTAACCCGATCCTAATCATGGGACAACTTACAATGACCAATTAACCTACTAACCAGTAGGCTTTGGACTGTGGGAGGAAACCGGAGCACCCAGAGGAAACCCGTGTGGTCACGGGGAGCACATACAAACTTTACAGGCAGTGATGGGAATTGAATTTTGAATTGAATTGAATCTTGCGGTGTGGATATAGGCCAGATTTGGGGCACAGTGCATTTCCTATATTTAATCAGGCTGAAATCCCAAGAAGATCGATTTGTCTCTTCCAACGAGTGTTAGTTAATGTGTTTACTGTAGACAGCAGAATGCAGATTTAACCCTGGTATTGTTGGTCACTCTTAATGCTGTTCTTCAGTCAAACTGACGTGACAGTGGCCATCATTTTATGCACAGTCTTGCCAATAGGTGGCGCTCTTTTTGCTGTGATGTGTGGAATTTTAATACTGTTCTGCCACCTACTGATCGAACGCAAAACTTCAGCCATTCATCCTCAAAACTTCAGCCATTCATCCTCAAAACTTCAGCCATTCAATTCAGTTCCAGCTGACCTTGATTGAATTATATAACTTGGTCCAGGGAATAAACGGATAATTTTTATAGTATCCTTCACAAGCTCATATTGCCCCTGCTGATGGTGTTCCACATCCTGTGTGTAAAGTATCAGTCAACATTTTAAAAGGACATTGATTAATTGGTTGTATTTACAGTGTTTTATTTTACAATGTTTGAATTGTCCTGCTGCTTGTGCCAGAAGGGAAAAGTTGCATCTTCCCATGCAGTTAGTTACTACCCCACAACCATCAGACTCTTGAACAAAGGTGATAACTACACTCAATTGCCCATCCATTGAGATGTTCCCACAACTGATTATCTCACTTTAAGGACTCTTGTTGTTTCATATTCCTGTTATTTATTGTTCTTTATTTATATTTGCATTTGCACAGTTTGTTGTCTTCTGCACTCTGGTTGATCTTTCATGGATCCTGCTATAGTTACTGTTGTATAGATTTGCTGAGCTCGCCCACAGAAGAATGGTTGTATATGATGACACGTACGTAAACATTTACTTCGAACATTAAGATCAATCAAGAATAGTGCATCATGGAGTTGGGGCATTTAGGGGTTGGGAGGAGAGGGCATTTGCACAAGTGTGTAAAAGGGCATGGGATGGGGTTAACAAGAGCAGAGATGGCTTATTCTTGGTGACTAGCAGACTAGTGACCAGAAAGCTTCCTCTTGGAACACCCCAGTGCAGTTGGAACAGCCAACACACAAAATGGAAGCAAGCGGGCAGGCCCTTCAAGCCTGCCCCGTCGTTGAATAAGATCACGGCTGATCTGTGCTGGCCTGAACTTCAAAATATGAACTGAAGTGCAATCACTGTTGCAGGGAACAATGAACCAGT
The DNA here is from genome assembly GCF_963921235.1 of Mobula hypostoma. Taxonomy (NCBI): domain Eukaryota; kingdom Metazoa; phylum Chordata; class Chondrichthyes; order Myliobatiformes; family Myliobatidae; genus Mobula; species Mobula hypostoma. The sequence goes on along the minus strand of NC_086125.1, from coordinate 6,728,944 downwards.
TTGTATTTGGCAATTTCTTTCGACTTGTTTAATGTTATTAACAGTACACAAATGTAAAAAGAATGAAATAATTGTTACTTTGCATACAATGCAGCACAAAAATCAATACAATAATAAAGACTTATGAATACATAAGGTATACATAGATTATTTATATATCCATAAGGCATAGGAGTTGCTGAATATAAGGTATAACAGAAAATGGAAATAGTGTTGGGGGGTGAGGGGATGGGTTCCACATATTGACCAGGTCATCTGGTTCAAAAATATTGAGAGAACAGTAAGTATTAAAAAGAATGCAGGGGGTAATTCCCCTGCTTTGTGAGATGGTACCTATGGACAAAGATGATCCACCAAATAGCAGAAAGGGCTACAGTTTAAAAATCACATCAAAAGGAGGCATCCGTGCAGTACCTTAAAGACCATAAGACAAGCACAATTAGGCCACTGGAGTCTGCTCTGCCATTTCACCATGGGTGATCCTTTTCCCCTTAACCCCATTCTCCTGCCTTCTCCCCATAAACTTATCACACCCTGACTAATCAAGAACCTATGAACCTCTCCCTTAAATGCAGTCTGAGACCTGGCCTCCGCAGCTGCTGCCTGTGCAAAGAATTCCACAGATTTGCCACCCCCTGGCTTAAAGAAATTCCTCATCCCTGTTCTAAATGGATGTCCCTCTATTTTTGAGACTCTGCCCTCTGGTCCTGGACTCACTCATCAAAGGAAACATCCTCTTCACACCCATTCTATCTAGGCCTTTCAATGATCAATGGGCTTCAATGAGATTCCTTCTCATTCTCCTAAACTCTGGTGAGAACGGGTGCAGAGCCATCAAACAGGCCTCATACCCTTTACTACCTGGAATCATTCTCATGAACCTCCTCTGAACCCTCTCCAGTTTCAGCACATCCTTTTTTGGAATAAGGGGCCCAAAACTGCTCACAATACTCCAAATGAGGCCTCACCAATGCCTTATACAACATTAGCATTACATTCTTTTAGATTCTAGTCCTTTTGAAATTAATGCTAACATTGCATTTTCCTTCCTCACCACTGATTCAACCTACAAATTAACCTTTATGGTATCCTGCACAAGGACTTACAAATCCCCTTGCACCTTGGATTTCTGAATTTTCTCTCTGTTTTAAAAATAATCTATGCTTTTGTTCCTTCTGTTGAAGTGCATGACCATACACTTCCCAGCACTGTATTCCATCTGCCACTCCTGATCAGCAATCAGCAATGCTCTGTCCATGCTATTAGCTTTCCTGTAATACCCTTGGCTCTTGTCTTGTTTAGCAGTCCCACGTATGGCACCTTGTCAAATGCCTTCGGAAAATCCAGTTACTGTACACAACATTCACCAATTCTGTTTTTCTCTGCTTGAATTCCAACAGATTTGTCAGGCCAAGGTTTTCCCTTAAGGAAACCATGCTGACAATGGCCAATTTTGTCTTGTGTTTCCAAGTACCCTGAAACCACATCTTTAACTATCGACCTCAATATTTTATCAACCACTGAGGTCAGGATAACTGGCCTATCATCTCCGTTCTTTTGCCTCCCTCCCTTCTTGAAGAGTGGAGTGATATTTGCAATTTTACAGTCTTTCTGAACCATGCCAGACTCTTGATTCTTGAAATGTCATTCAAAAATGCCTCCCCAATCACTTCAGCTACCTCTTCTTGAATCCTGGGGTGTGCTCCATCAGGTCCACATGACTTGTCTACCTTCAGACCTTACAGTTTCCCAAGCACCATCTCCCTAGTTACAGCAACTGCGTTCACTTCTGCCCCTCGGCCCTCACAACTTCCAGTGTACTACTAGTTTTGTCCGCAGTAAAGACTGACACAAAATACTTATTGAATTCGTCTGCCGTTTCCTTATCACCATTACTATCTCTCCAGTATAATTTTTCAGTGGTCCAATATCCTCATCTCTTTTATTTTTTATATCTGAAAGAACTTTTGGTATCATTTTTCTTATATTTGCTAGCTCACTGTCATATTTCATCCTTTCCTCCCTTATGGGTGTAACCCTCCCTCTGGTGCTTGTACACCAACTTGGGTCGTTAGCTAACTCTGCTAAACACCACGTGACTCAACGGAGAGAAAGCAGTCTTTCAAAAACCATACACGTCTAGGGTCGGTATGATTTGGGGTTCAACCAAATAGGAATGTTAGGATGTTCCAATTTAAGGAACATGGGTTGTAGTGAATGCCCAGAAATGACAGATCGTACACCAGCATATAATTATAGAGAAAGTATATTTACCAAATTTTCAATTCTAGCAAACAGTTACAGAAAAACAAAGGGGTCCATTGCAGTTAAAGCAGTCCAATATGCACCTAAAGGTTTGAGCTCATTCTGGAGGAGTTGGGGGTGTATCTCTTTATTCGCGCGCTGGGCCCACAGTCTGTGTGAAAGCATCTGCCATATTCCAAATTTCCCTCGAAGACCATCTCGATTATATTGGCTCTCTCAGAAGTATTGACCCTTCCTCCTTGGAGTCACTCATCTACACAAAACACTTCTTGCAATGGGGACTCACAGTCCAATGGCATTCTGCGGCATCTTTCCTTGTGCCGCGCTCCACGGCTTCTGGCGAAAGATGCCGACCCAAACTACCATCCTTCAGAAAACTTCCCCACAGCGCTCTCTCACCTGCTACCAGCCTGATTGGCTGACACACATTCCCAAGTTGGACTACGTAGCTCCTTATCTTTAGCTGAAGTCAGAACGCTCTTTCCAGCAGGTCACATCCGTTAGTCTCATGAGACCATGGATTTGCGCCTTGGAAAGTTTCCAGGGCGCAGGCCTGGGCAAGGTTGTATGGAAGACCAGCAGTTGCCCGTGCTGCAAGTCTCCCCTCTCCACGCCACTGATGTTGTGCAAGGCAAGGGCACTAGGACCCATACAGCTTGGCACCGGTGTCGTCGCAGAGCAATGTGTGATTAAGTGCCTTGCTCAAGGACACATACACACATTGCCTCACCCAAGGCTCGAACTAGAGACCTTCAGATCACTAGACGAATGCCTTAACCATTTGGCCACGTGCCAACAAAAATAGAATTCTATTCAACATAGCAGTAGAAACCTTAACCAGGGCATTAATTGTCTTCTGTTGGTTTTGAAACATTTCTCGTTCCTCTTAACTTCCCACAAATTTTTTTCCCCACATCTATCCTGGTACTGGTGCACATTCCACTCCTGGCAAATGTCAAGAAGGCACTGGGGGGAGCTGAGCACTATGACTAGCAGTCACAAGACTGTGCCCTGATGTCTTCCTAATCATAGTGGGGGATTTCACCCAGGCTAACTTGAAGCAGTGTCTGGGTATGTCAGGGCGCTGGAGCAGGGACCCAATCGCAGACCGAGAACCGTGCTCACTCTGATATTTACTGAGTAGCAAATCCAGAGGGGCAAAAAAGTCGGCATCAAAGTTCAGGAGGAGATAAACAATTCCAAAGAAATCCAAAAACCAGAATTGGGAAACAGGCAGAGTCGATATTCAGACGGACAGCGTTCGGATACAAATGCTGGAAAGGTTCAGGAAAACTCACTGACACAATCTGGCCACAAACAGGTGAAAACACAGGACTGAAATACACTGACAATAAACAGAGGGGCAGATGATAGGTGGAGCACGATGAGACACAGGTGGCAGCAATACAGGTAATAATGAGAAACAGATGAGAGACGGAGTACTCAGTAATACAGGGGCCAGAGTAGAGCAGGAGCACATGGCAATACAAAACCACAGACTGACAGCCGGGGGAAAAAGACAGAGTAACTATCACCAATGTGTCAGCTAAAACACTAGAGGAGCCTATATTTGTATCTCTGTAAGCAGCAATGATACAAACCACTGGACTCTTCATCCTGGTATTGGATGGGCGCTGGGAGAATTCCTCTACAGTTTAAGCCCAAGAGATAACCTAATAAAGGTACTCAACTTTGAGCCCATGGACAGAGTAGATAGTAGAAATTGTTTGCCATAAGAGAGCTATCTGAAACTAAGGTGCTTAGCATTAAAGTAAGAGGTTCAGAGGGGATTTGATGATAAATATTCCTCGCAGAGGCTTGTTGCAATCTAGAACACACTGTCTGATAGGTGGCTGGGCGGAGACACTCATCTACGTGGATGTCCTTTGAATCACCAAGGGGGAGTAGTCAATGCACCAAGTGCTGGATCTGTGAAGAAAAGTACGCGAAGGTCATAGAAGATGTGGTGGGGCAAAGGGCTTGTTTCTTTGCTCTGCAATTCTATGACTGAATATTTGTTTGACGTGGAGAGCAGTCTTGGTTTACTATTTCAGCTAAAAGATAGCACTGTTGACGGTGTGTACTGCCCTCCTCATCAGAGCAATACCCCTTCAGTACTGCTCCTGCTACACCACGGCTTGAAAAGGTGCAAAATTCCTATTGCCTCCTGTCCCGTGACTACTCAAGATAGATGAGGAGCACTCTTGATTCACTGAGAAACTCAAGTTCTTGTGGTGAAGCGTCAACAGCATAGCACCTTCCTAAGTACCCATCCTACTCTCTGATCTTCTCTGAGGAATCTGTGGGTCCAACAAATTACTTCTGAACCCAGTGAACTAGATGAAAGCAAATCATCCTGTACTCCCAGAAGAAGAGGGAATATCAGTGGTGCCAGATTGATTCTGACAGTTAATGCCCCCGGCCTATAGGGCAGCAATGGTAATTGGGTGCTTAAAACTTTGGTTTGAATCTGTCATCTTTTGACTCGGATGTACGTGTGTACAAAACACATTTAGATTTATTAACTAATTCTGCCATTAGCGTGCTTGGTGAAGTGACTGATTAGATTTGTTGCAATAGGTTATGAAGTCAACTCGAAAAGCTGACAGTTCAGCAAATCACAAACCCGACAATCCGTTAAATTAGACATGTTTTATGCACAAATTGGAGAACTGTAAAATTAAACTGGTCCTTGTAGTATGAGTAAAGAATCAAAGGCCGATTAACAGGGCTGAGATTTGGCAACATTGTTTTTATCTGGGTGATCTTGTTGCTCTTTTAGCTCACGCACACTTTAGAAGAGAGTAACATCCTTCCCAAATTACCTCTCCCTTTGGATCTGAGGGAGGAGCCTTCCCTATTGTGAAGATTCCTTGGCAGTGGGTGGAGGTGTGTGGGAATGTACAATTCTGAAATGCATGCATTAACTTGCTCGTTGTTGCGTTGGTTCCTGGTGGAGACAGTTGTCATCATTTAGTTTTTGCTGTATCTGCTCCTAAAGTTATAGGATTGGTGCATGGCTGTACGGCTGCGGCTACCCTCCCTTTTTGAAGCATCATATCGATACTTCTCCATGACGTCTCTGACCTGCCCAGGCACGAGGGGTTCAGTTCTGGATCAGTGCTTCTCCCCAACTTTGCTGAATGGAATCAAATGATTTGCCACACCAGAGTCAAGGACAGATTACACTGGACAACAAAGATTTTGCTTCCTGAATACCTTTGGATGCATCTTATGGATTTTGGGCTGCTGATCATGAAAACCACCATGACATTTCCCTATCATGCACCATTTTTAAAAAAATGCCTATATTTGTTGTTTCAGTTCATAATTCAAGTCAGAATAACTGATGCCAAGGTTAAGAAGACATTTTTTGTTGGTCCACAAATCAAACAGGTCAAAAATGACAGGCAATTTGAAGAACTTCTAGTGGGACTGGAGAAGGTATTCAAAGATGTTGTTGAAAATTTTCTTGGAAACTACAGAGCACCAAGCTACGGTACAGCTGGTTGACAACATGCTTCAAACATACAAAACCATAGGTACAACATGTCACTAAAGATTAATTTTCGAATTTGCCATTTAGACTTCTGCCCTGAAAATCTTGGCGCTGTCAGAGACGAGCATGGTGAAAGGTTTCACCAGGACATTGCAGTCATGGAGAAACGACATCAGGGTAACTAGAATCTATCAATGCTGGCTGATAATTGTTGGACACTTAGGTGAGGAGCATCAGACACTGAGTTCAAATGAAAATTGTCAACAAAACATTTTTAGCTTAGTTGAACTATAGTGAAACTTCAGCACTGTTATGGAATTAAATGCATTATATTCAATGAAAGTTAATTTCCTACTTCTCCAAATTCCTACGTGATACAAGCAGTCTGAAGTTATATTTGTGTTCAGGTTCAAGTGGTCTATCACAAATTAGAGAAGAGTTCTGAGGAAGCAACGCTTTTGGGTAAAAATTGTTGTCCAGTGTTATTCCCTTGCAATGTGGCTACGTGTTACAGAAGCACACGGGGGAAGCAGTACTTTCAAATCGCAGACTTGCTGCGAAGTTCTCCGCCCTGACACAGTAGATGCCGCTTGGCTTCATATCCAGAAGTTGTGGATTCAGGATCTGTTTGAGGAACTATGGCACAGAGTTAAGGTTGAATTGTCGGGCTGAGGTGTAGTCTTTTTGAATGAAATGTTAAACGGGGGTTGCGTCTGTTTAAGACATAGATGTAACACATCCCACGACACTAGCTTCAATGAGCAGAGAAGTTTTCCTATGGCCAATAGTTATCACTGCACACGATTAAAACCTGATTAGCCCACCGATACAGCTTTGCTACTTGCTGACAATTCCGTAAGGTTGTTATAGCCGGTGGTGGTACTGGGGATAAGCTCCCACTACCTATTAATTGCGCCCAATGGCGTGCATCTCAAATAGCCTCTGACAATCAAGTCCAGCTCCTGGCCTTTATGTGTGGCTTAGCTGCTAAGCCCGGTGGAACCGTTTCTACTGACAGGAGAGGGGGCAAAGCCAGATTACTGGTGCCTTAAAACCAGTTGCTTCGGGCAGATGGGGCTTGTCAGCCGTGGTTAGCAACTCACCTAGGAGAAGGGAAATGCTGATCTCGAACCTCTGCTCTCTTGGGGCTATACCCACTCAGGGGAAAGGCTTCGGAGTAAACCCTAAGAAAATATCAGGAGTTGGACTCCCTAAGGCAGTCCTACGTTGAGTTCAACGCTGACTGGCAAACCTGCGACAATGCTGCTGTCAAACGGCATCGGTCTCTGCCATTCCTTTTGATTCATCAGCCGCACGGAGATGGGGAGCCTGCTGCATGGACAACACCTCACTCTCCCTACTGTACTGCCCTGGCTATAGACAGCCGGGATGCAACATCGATGGTTGATCTCGATCAACGGAGGGCTTCGTAACTTGCAGACAAATTGGGCTTCCCCATATCCTACAACTAGCAAATTTTTTTGCTTCCTGTGATTGGTGTGTTGGTATTTTGAGCTATAGTAAGGATAGGCTAGACCGACCATGAAGGGCTAATCTATATGGACTGTATTGTAGGATAGAAATAAGATAAGCTGTTGTCAACATGTTGGAAGAGAGGGCAGACCTAACCATGGTTTGATGCACACAGGATAATCCCAGCCTACTGTGTCGCGTAGGTTAACTCAAAGCTGCCTGGTGTTACACAAAATGGCTTAAATTAGTGGAGATCTTTCCCCTTGACTTCCACTGGCTGGTTTTACCAGGTCTCCCGGATGCCATAATGCAAAGGGCAGTTACTATCGTATTTTGTTCAGGCCTGCAAGCGGTCCAGGCAAAACCTCAGCTGAACATGACCTACCATTGAGTCAGCCTGCTTGATAGCACCTTCCACCACTTGTGCTGACGATTGTGAGTGGTTTCTGGGGAAAAAAAAATAAGCTGGCTTGAGTTTGGCTTATTCTTTGTGGAGAGGATATGCCTTGGTCACTTTTCCACAAAGATGTGGAGTTCCCACTTCTGTATTGGAGGATCTGACCTGAAGCACATTTTCTACATGACAGATAGGCCAGTGGCATGGTAGTGTAGTAGTTAGCACAACGCTTTTCAGTACACGCAAATGGAGTTCAATTCCCAGCCCCACCTGCAAGGAGTTTGTGCGTTCTCCCTGTGACCTAATGGGTTTCCTCCCACAGTCCAAAGACCTATTGGTTGGTAGGTTAATTGGTCATTGTAAATTGTAGGGTTAAATCGGATGCACAGCTGGAAAGGCCGATTCTGTGCTGTATCTCAATAAAAATAACCAATAAAAAAAGAGTAGTTGGTCCCATAGTCTTTGCTGCATCTAGTGTCCTCAACCCTCTGTTGAATCAAATTAGCTGAAGACTGGCTTCGTGAAGGAGATGTCAAAGCAACTGAGATGGGCCCTCCACTCACACTGATGTTTAGAGATGCTGATATGTCTTGAATCTGTCCCAAAGGTAGCACAACGTCGCCCAATGGGAAGTGTAAGGGCAGGACTCTGATCACCACGCAGATCGTGGAGATCGTGGAGACAATCTTATGACTATTGTCAGGGACAGAAGTGAGACAACTAGATTGGGCTTGAACGAGCTTGTTTCCTCATGTTGGTTTTCTGTCTCAGTGCTGTAGAGGTAGTCTAGTAGATGCATCCTTTAGGAAATGGTCAGTTGTGATGGTCAATGGATCCTTTAGGAGATGGTCAATGGTGACGCTACCAAACCCCAATTATTCTGGACTTCAGAGTCCCCACTACATTCTGGTCCTTACTACTCTTGAGTCTTCCCTCTGAATATTGTTTGCTGTGGAGAAGAATTGGTTCATCATCTGACAGAAGTGAGGGTTACAGGAGGTTTCCACTGCTGCACAATTCCCGGGGTTCAGAGATATTGTGTAAGTTGCAGCAAGGTAAGGGTTAAGGTAATGTCCAGGCAAGGATAGTCTGAGGCAGCACGGTAGCATAGTGGTTAGCACAATGCTTTACAATCCCAAGGACCTGGGTTCAATTCCTGTTGCTGCCTGTAAGGAGTTTGTACGTTCTCCCCATGACTGCGTGGGTTTCCTCCCACAGTCCAAAGTCCTAAGCGGTTGGAAGGTGAATTGGGCATCGTAAATTGTCCTGTGATTGGGCTAGGATTATTGTCAGGGGATTGCTGAGAAGGGCCTATTCTGAACTGTATCTCAATCAATCAATAAATAGTTTAGAGATAGTATTCTGTCAGTCCAGACAAGAAAAGTCTCTGAAGAGCATAGCCTTCCTCTCCACAGCAGGAGACTGGAGCTATTTGGTATATGGAGACAGGATAACAATGCAAATGAGGGATTCTAGGGTGACTCCTGCTATTTGTCAGTTACTTTCCTAATTCTGAATTATTATTGGCCTTTACCATGGAGATTCTGTTGGTTATCAATACCATGTATTATTGTAGTGTGATTGGGACTGATTATGCAAATAAGGAATTTGAACATTCACAACGTTACCAATTGGTCACGATACCACTGTATCCCACTGGTCAATTTCTGTGTAAAAATGGCATCTTTTTGTTCAAACTTGAGACCAGTGTAGTGATGGGGGCCACGTTGTTCTCTGCAAGTGTGACTAGGGATGAGTGTAAGTTTTAATGTCCAGTTAATCATCGACATTAGGGCCGCCTCCTCCTGACACTTTATCACCTTGAGCTGATTATTCGATGACCTTTCTTCCATGACACGGTCAGATGTGGGAATGCTGCTGATCGTACAATTCCTAAATTTATGAAGCAGCGCATGGATGCGTGTTGCTAAGTAACAGAGACAATAACGATCTCCAAGAAGAGAAAGAGAGTCTAGCCATCCCAACAATGAGGCCCATCCATCAACCAGAAACACACTTGGTCCAAACTCACAGCGGCTGTGAAGCACCAGTCCGCTGGGGGAACTCAGTGAGTTGACCATCGTCTGTGGGAAGAAAGAACCGCTGGCGTCAGCCAACGCATTTTCAACCTCACAGGTCAATTACTGCTTTCCTCCCTCAGCTGCTGTGCGACCACTGAGTTCTCCCAGCAGACCGTGTGTTGCTCCACGGTCCGGCATCCGCAGACTCTTGTGTCCCCACACAAACGCAGTGGCAGGTGAGAGGGTGGGGGTTCGCCCTCGTGCGAACTGCTCCGGTGCCACCTGCCGCATCCTGGTCAGTGCTGGCACAGGCTCGGCCTGAAACCTCCTTGCTTCACGGATGCTGCCCGACCTGCCGAGCTCCTCCAGCAGTCTGTTTGCAACTCACCAAACCTCTTTGACAGCACCTCACGCATGTGGGATCCCCTCCGCCTGGGAGGACAATGAAGGAGATAGCTGGGAATTCCAACCCCTCCGTACACCCCCGTTCCAAGTAACAAAGCACCTGAACTTGGAGATCTATTGCCTTTCGGTTATTTTTGCTGGGTCGGGATGCAGGAAGTCCTCCCCAGTTCAGCAGCAGCTGAGGAAACCAGTTCCCCACTGTCCCATGCTGGTTAGCAAATGCTTGGTTTGATGATAACGGCCACACGTCAATCACTAGAGAGGGAGGTGCACTTTGCAAACTGCTGGAGGAACTTAGCGGGTCAGACAGCATCCATAGAGAGAAATGGAAAGCCGACATTCTGGGCTGATACCCTCATCTCGACCTAAAGCGTTGAATGTCCTTTTCCCTCCACAGATGCTTCCTGACCCTCCGAGTTCCTCCACCCTCTTGTGTGTCGCTCCCGATTCCAGCATCTGTAGTCTCTGGCGTCTCCTAAATTTGTTACGCTGAGCACATTTGAGGTTTGACACCAGTGGGATACTTTCAGTTATATAGGCTAGGTAAAAGTGGCCGCAAAAAAGGCTTTGTGCGTCCTGTGTGAGGGTTTAAAGTCTGCCGAAGGATCCCTCATCTAAAACATTAATCGTTCCTCTTTCTGCAGATGCCTGACCTGCTTGGCTTTTCCGTCTTTCTCCATTTTGTTTCACCCCCACCCCCCGCATTTTTTGCGGATGAGTCCAGCCCGCCAAGCAAGTCCCACTCACCTTGCCATTAACAACACAGGCCTGTAGCTTAATGTGATGATGACAGTCCTTGTTAAAGCCATTTCAACTCATCCCATCCCAGGCACCTCCCATCACCACCACCCCTTTGTTAACACGATACTGCAGATGGTGGGATCTGGAGGGAGTAACCAGACGCACATGGACAGTGGGTGTTGTAGGAGCCACGTATCTGTACCCTATCTGCACCCTATTTGCTTTGTTTTCTGTGCTGTGTGTTCATCATGGTGTTTTGTGTTGGCCTCCGTCGGTCAGAGTCAACCATGGATATTGTGTCCTAGCTGTCTACATACGCAAACCTGGTCAGTACAATATGGAGAGCAAGCTGTTGCCCATCTAGCAAGCTCCCCCTCTCCACGCACCTGATGAACCCAAAGGTACAGCAGAGACCGATACAGTTTGGTACCTGGAGCATCACAGGAGTTTCCAGTCAGCGTTGAACTCAATGTAGGACTGCCTTAGGGACTCCAGCTCTGGATTCTCTTCTTGAGGTTTACTCCCAAAGCCTTTCCCATAAATGGGTATGGCCGCAAGGCAGCGGAGGTTCGAGATCAGAGCTTCCCTTCTCGTAGACGAGCTGCCAACCACAGCTGATGAGCCCCATCTGCCCAAAGCGACTGGTTTTAAGGCACCAGTGACCAGCCTTTGCCCCTTCTCCTGTCAGTAGAAACGGTTCCGCTGGGCTTAGTAGCTAAGCCACACGTGAAGGCTAGGAGCTGGACTTAGTTGTCAGAGGCTATTTGAGACACACACCATTAGGAGTATTTAATAGGCAGTGGGATCTTGTCCCCATTACCAACCCCCAGTTATAACAACCTTAAGGAACTAGTCACATTAGTGGGAGCACAGTAAAAGCGAAGGGAATAAGTTACGTATTCATGCTTATTTTGTGGCCAGGATAATGCTTAATCGTATGTTTACTAATTGCCAATAAAGGATTGAAATAGGGAGTTTGACTCTTTGAAGGAATCACTGGTGTAGTGGGCGTGTCACACAAGTATAACAACTCCTTCTGGGGTTGCAGGCTGACGGAAATTGTTTTGTTTTGGTTTTGGATCAATTTTGCTGCTAAATTTTGTCAGCAATGATTTCAAAAGTTACACCAAATAGACAGCAGCTTGTATGACATCTTTTGCTGTTCATGCTGTGTGCTTGGTTTGAAACACAGTTTTGAAGTGGTCAAACGTTGCTGTCCATATTGGCTCTTAAATACCCTTTGTAAAGGTTTTGCAGGACACGCGGTTAAAATGAAGGATGGACAATGCTGGCTTTGCCAGTAGTTCCCAACTCCTGACAAAACAAATAAATTAACTTTGTGCTGTTCACCCATTCTAGTGGTTCAGGGGTACACTTCCAAAATCTTTGCTGGATGCACGAGAAGCCAGTTTTAAAACTCATTCATGTAATCCTATTTGTGTGAGTCATGTATGCATTCTGTGCATTTCTTATGGTAACTAGTCACATTAGTGGGGGTCTGGTAAAAGTGAAGGGAATAAGCCTCGTATTCATGCTTATTTCATGGCAGTTTGTAGTTTGGGACCGGTGGAGATCATATCTTTGCTGACCACTTAATACCACTTCAAGATTGCATGATTGGTAATCTATATACTACTAAAACTCTCATGCTGTTTCTGTCTCTTTGTGACCTCCAATTAGCGCAAACGGTGCATTACAGCGGCACTTTTTTTGGCTAAATCGAACTAAAATGCGCTAACTTACAGAATCCAAGCAAAGTTCAGGGTTATATATTCGTATAAAATTGCTCATTCGCCAGAATAAACAGGCTCCCTTTTAACCCGAGACCCGATCGGCCATCATGGAAATCGGGACGCGACACCCGACGCATGCACACGGCCAGCCTCAGCAGCCACACCTACCAGAGCAAAAGGACAGTGCAGCTCTATTTTGCGGGGTCACATTCTGCTAATCACCACCATCAGCATGTGCAGGATTGGGACAGATATAATTGCCACCCATCAATAAGAGATAATTAAATCTTACTTAATGACGTACTTCGAGACACCCATCAAACCCTTTGCTGCAGTCAAAGGACAACGGTGACTATATCACATCTATTTAGCAGAGCACCAACCACATCATCAAGAATAATCAGCATCCTTTGGTGTTACTGCCTCGTAGCTTCTATCCAGCATTATGGTAAAAAACTGGTCAGCCTAATTATGCCGCGTGGCGAGGGAAGGAGGACATTATGGTCAAGAGATGACGCCAAACATTGTCGTTAAGCGGCAAGGAGAGGGAGAGAACAAGAATCGGATGAAGCCAGGGCCGCAAGACTCCAGGATCAAAGAGTCAGGACAAAAAAGGATGAGAGAAGAAGAGACAGAGGAGGAGAGGCATGCACGTCTCCAGGATCAGAGACAAACAACAAACAGCAGAAGAGATGAAGAGACGGGGGATGAAAGGGCTGCACGTCTCCAGAATGACAACGAGGGGCACAAGGGTGGCAGATAAACCACAAATGATGCCATCAAAAGTGTCCTTTGTTAAACGAGGAGGAGCCATATTTGCTTTGCTACGCGTCGTTCTTCTTTAATAAACTGAGGTTTTCTACTGCAGTTTCCAAAGCAAAGTGATACCAATAGCATTCAGGAAAATTTAATGTTCATTCTGGTCACCTCAAACTGCACTACCCTTCTCTCAAGGGATGCCCCAACGGGTCACCCCATTGTCTTGTTGCTAATAAAGGACTGAAATAAGGAACTTGACCCTTTGCAACAATCATTTCATTGGGGTCGAGAGTGCCTCATACAAATATAACTCTGTGGCGGTCGCAGGACAGTGGCAGTGCTTTGTTTGATTTTGGATCAGTTTGGACGCTACAAGTGATTTGGGGCGAGACGGCTTCACCTGGACTGAAAGATGGTATAAACAGGGTGAGGAGAAGGGGTGGAGAAACAGCTGTCAGGTGACAGGTGGATCCAGGTGAGGAGGGGTGATCGGCAGGTGGAAGAGGGGAGAGCTGAAGTATGTGTTATTGCGTGCATGACAGAGGGAGGGGGCAGTGCTCACGCTGGTGCAAATGAGCGAGAGGGTCAATGCTTGTGCGTGGGAATGGGATTCTGATGTTTCTGACATTCATTTGTTTTTGTTTCGTGGATGTCTGTGAAGAGTACGAATTTCAGAATGTTTACTGTAGACATTCTCTGATGCTAAATGGAACCATTTAATCAGCTGGGAGGTGATGGGTGGATCCATGTGAGGGACGATAAGCAGGTGGAAGAGGGGAGAGCGGACGTAGCAGTAGAGGCTGGGAGGTGATGGGTGGATTTGACAGAGGGCAGCGGATGATGGAATCTGATAAGAGAGGAAGGTGGAGAATGGAATCAATGGGGAGGTGAGATACAATCGGAGTAGGGGGGGTCCCAGTGGGAGGAGTGTGGGGAAGACAGGCAGATGGAATGGTGAAGAAGGGGAAATATAGGACAATGAGAGATGGAGTGAATGAGGAAAGACTGGGTAGATCAGGAATGGGGGTAGTAGTTGCAGTTTAGTGAAACTAAATTATTCAAAGTTCATGCTCTTGGGTTGTAGACTGTCTGATGGAATGTGAAGCACCCTTCCTCCAGGTTGCTTTGATAGTCACCCCTGGCAGTGAAGGAGGTGAGGGTACAGATGATAAACACGACAACATCTGCAGACGCTGGAAATCCAAGCAACACACGTAGCTCAGCAGGGTCTCAGCCTGAAACGTTGACTGCTTACTCTTCCATAGATACTACGTGACCTGCTAAGTTCCCCCAGCATTTTATGTATGTTGCAAGGGTAGAGATAGCCCGTATGGGAATGGGGAGTAGAATTAAAGCAACATATATCAAAGTTGCTGGTGAACGCAGCAGGCCAAGCAGCATCTATAGGAAGAGGCGCAGTCGACGTTTCAGGCCGAAACCCTTCGTCAGGACTAACTGAAGGAAGAGTGAGTAAGGGATTTGAAAGCTGGAGGGGGAGGGGGAGATGCAAAATGATAGGAGAAGACAGGAGGGGGAGGGATAGAGCCGAGAGCTGGACAGGTGATTGGCAAAGGGGATACGAGAGGATCATGGGACAGGAGGCCTAGGGAGAAAGACGGGGGGGGGTGACCCAGAGGATGGGCAAGAGGTATATTTAGAGGGACAGAGGGAGAAAAAGGAGAGTGAGAGAAAGAATGTGTGCATAAAAATGAGTAACAGCTGGGGTACGAGGGGGAGGTGGGGCCTAGCGGAAGTTAGAGAAGTCAATGTTCATGCCATCAGGCTGGAGGCTACCCAGATGGAATATCAGGTGTTGTTCCTCCAACCTGAGTGTGGCTTCATCTTTACAGTAGAGGAGGCCGTGGATAGACATGTCAGAATGGGAATGGGATGTGGAATTAAAATGTGTGGCCACTGGGAGATCCTGCTTTCTCTGGCGGACAGAGCGTAGATGTTCAGCAAAGCAGTCTCCCAGTCTGCGTCGGGTCTCACCAATATATAAAAGGCCACATCGGGAGCACCGGACGCAGTATATCACCCCAGTCGACTCACAGGTGAAGTGATGCCTCACCTGGAAGGACTGTTTGGGGCCCTGAATGGTGGTAAGGGAGGAAGTGTAAGGGCATGTGTAGCACTTGTTCCGCTTACACGGATAAGTGCCAGGAGGGAGATCAGTGGGGAGGGATGGGGGGGACGAATGGACAAGGGAGTTGTGTAGGGAGCGATCCCTGCGGAATGCAGAGAGAGGGGGGAGGGAAAGATGTGCTTAGTGGTGGGATCCCGTTGGAGGTGGCGGAAGTTACGGAGAATAATATGTTGGACCCGGAGGCTGGTGGGGTGGTAGGTGAGGACCAGGGGAACCCTATTCCTAGTGGGGTGGTGGGAGGATGGAGTGAGAGCAGATGTACGTGAAATGGAGGAGATGCGTTTAAGAGCAGAGTTGATAGTGGAGGAAGGGAAGCCCCTTTCTTTAAAAAATGAAGACATCTCCCTCGTCCTAGAATGAAAAGCCTCATCCTGAGAGCAGATGCGGCGGAGACGGAGGAATTGCGAGAAGGGGATGGCGTTTTTGCAAGAGACAGGGTGAGAAGAGGAATAGTCCAGATAGCTGTGAGAGTCAGTAGGCTTATAGTAGATATCTACTGATTTTCCACTGATATCTACTATAAGCCTACTGACTCTCACAGCTATCTGGACTATTCCTCTTCTCACCCTGTCTCTTGCAAAAACGCCATCCCCTTCTCGCAATTCCTCCGTCTCCGCCGCATCTGCTCTCAGGATGAGGCTTTTCATTCTAGGACGAGGGAGATGTCTTCATTTTTTAAAGAAAGGGGCTTCCCTTCCTCCACTATCAACTCTGCTCTTAAACGCATCTCCTCCATTTCACGTACATCTGCTCTCACTCCATCCTCCCACCACCCCACTAGGAATAGGGTTCCCCTGGTCCTCACCTACCACCCCACCAGCCTCCGGGTCCAACATATTATTCTCCGTAACTTCCGCCACCTCCAACGGGATCCCACCACTAAGCACATCTTTCCCTCCCCCCCTCTCTCTGCATTCCGCAGGGATCGCTCCCTACACAACTCCCTTGTCCATTCGTCCCCCCCATCCCTCCCCACTGATCTCCCTCCTGGCACTTATCCGTGTAAGCGGAACAAGTGCTACACATGCCCTTACACTTCCTCCCTTACCACCATTCAGGGCCCCAAACAGTCCTTCCAGGTGAGGCATCACTTCACCTGTGAGTCGACTGGGGTGATATACTGCGTCCGGTGCTCCCGATGTGGCCTTTTATATATTGGTGAGACCCGACGCAGACTGGGAGACTGCTTTGCTGAACATCTACGCTCTGTCCGCCAGAGAAAGCAGGATCTCCCAGTGGCCACACATTTTAATTCCACATCCCATTCCCATTCTGACATGTCTATCCACGGCCTCCTCTACTGTAAAGATGAAGCCACACTCAGGTTGGAGGAACAACACCTTATATTCCGTCTGGGTAGCCTCCAACCTGATGGCATGAACATTGACTTCTCTAACTTCCGCTAGGCCCCACCTCCCCCTCGTACCCCAGCTGTTACTCATTTTTATGCACACATTCTTTCTCTCACTCTCCTTTTTCTCCCTCTGTCCCTCTGAATATACCTCTTGCCCATCCTCTGGGTCACCCCCCCCCCTCTTTCTCCCTAGGCCTCCTGTCCCATGATCCTCTCGTATCCCCTTTGCCAATCACCTGTCCAGCTCTCGGCTCTATCCCTCCCCCTCCTGTCTTCTCCTATCATTTTGCATCTCCCCCTCCCCCTCCAGCTTTCAAATCCCTTACTCACTCTTCCTTCAGTTAGTCCTGACGAAGGGTTTCGGCCCGAAACGTCGACTGTACCTCTTCCTATAGATGCTGCCTGGCCTGCTGCGTTCACCAGCAACTTTGATGTATGTTGCTTGAATTTCCAGCATCTGCAGAATTCCTGTTGTTTGGGAGTAGAATTAAACTTGTTTTGTTCCACAGATCCATCCTCCCTCCTTCCTTCTTACTAACTCGTATCTCTCTCTTCCCCAGTTCTGACAAAGCATCTGTTGTTTCTCTCCACAGACACCGGCCGGCCTGCTGAGTGTCTTTCCCAGGAATTTCTGGTGTTTATCTCAGTCAGGAGATGGCAGCCAATCTGCAGCTGCTTCCACAGGCCAACACACCAGAGCACTGTGACGTGGTCTAATCCCCAATTACAGCGTGACGATGTATAACAGTGTCCAAAATAAAGCACTGGTAAAACAGTCTGTGAGGTTGGACAGCACAGGGGTGTGGGTGTGTTACAGGGGGACATTAGGGACCCTTTGCTGGTTTAGTGCCACACAGTAAATTAAGCCCTGATTGCTCCTATGCCTTCTGCCTTCTGTTACAGATGTTGCCCTGCATTAGAGTAGCTTTGTTCAAATTATGAAAGAGATCCCAGATCAGACCCAAACTTGTGGAGAGTTAACACGGACATTGGGCTTGTGTTTTCTTACATATATATATATATATATATGGTACTTAGCTTCAAAAGAAAAATCTGTATTCATCCCTCCTTTTTGTAAAGAAAGTATACACACAAAATCACTGCAATGGAACATTAGTTTCTAAAGGGCTGTGGGTGAAAGTTATCCAGGAGTTTTAACTCGCTTTTTATTGGTGGGGTCTCGGTTAATCCTCCTTAGCAGCCATGAACACAAATGCTTGATGCCAATTGCGGGGAATCTGATTCACGGACAGCTGTTGTGGGATTTTCCGACGCGGAGATTCTGCAGCTAAAATTCATCGATGATGGCAGTGATGCTCTGGAAAACGTCCTCCTCTGTTCCTTCCCCTTGAATCTAAGAGAGACCAAGACAAATCTCACTAAAGTGGTCAGCCCACTGGTGACAGCCCACACTGTTCAAAGTAACACGTATGGTTTATGCACCTCGTCCCCCTTCATCTATCCCACCTCCCCAGATACGTGTCACTTTTGCCCTTTGTCCTTGACAAGTTGTGGACACAAGCTCACCACAAAATCCAGCCTACCTTTCCTGGACACTTGTCTACACTTCCCATGGCCTAGGGAGAACAACCAACATAATTAATGACCCCACCCACCCTGGAGAGTCTCTTTTCTCCACCCTTCTTCCATCAGGTAGGAGATCCTAAACCCTGAGAGCATGTACTATCAGGCTCAAGGACAGCTCCTATGCCACTGTTACAAGATCCTTGAATGAACCTCTTCTATAAAATAGATGACTTCTTGATCTCATAATCACTCCCACTGAACCTCATTGTCCACCTGCTCTGCCCGTTCTCTGTAACTGTAATACTATTCTGGGAGAAGATGGCACCAACCAACTAAAGTGATGCCCTCAAGACGGTTCACGAAGCAATTTACTTCACTTCTTTAATATCTTTTTTAAAATTTCAGATGTGGTTCTGCTATTGTTAGAGCGTGTTATCTATACTCTGCCGGTGTGATTTTGAGCCAGTCAGGCGATCCGGACCTTTGCTATCCTTGGAAGTGATCCACGAGGCTGTGACCAAAGCCGGGAAGCCAGGAGATGGGGGCTCGGGCCCCATGATAGACTCCACCTCCAGCCGAGCTCACCGATTAAAGCCCTGAGGAAGACTGAAGTCATCGAGGTGAGTGCGGAGGTGAGCAAGCGCTCGGGGCTGCTTACCGGCCTCTCGCTCGCTGCTGCCGCAGAAGTTGTGTGCGTGTGGCGGGCCCTCAGTCTCCCTCTCACTGCTTCCGAAGGAAGGAAGGTCCTTGTGTTCGAGTGTGCTCTCTCCCCCTCCGTGGTGTCGGAGCGAGGTTTAACTGACACGGATTGTAGACTCGGACTCTAATTCAGGTTTATGATGTGTTCTAGTCCTGGTTCTGGTCCTTTAGGGCGATATTTGAATCAGGGTGGTCTGCAGATAATGAACATTGAGCTGAACTGAACTGAAACATGCCTTTTGGTTCTTCTGTTCTCGTATTCTGTGTTTTCACTCATTTTTTTGTTGGCGCTTTGCGCGTTGATGTTTGATGCTTTTTCTTTGAATGGTTGGTTCCGTGGCTCTTCTTTGTCCGTCAGGAGGATGGGGCTTCTGGTTTAAGGTGGTGTGATTTCTGGCTGGTGGGCAATGAAGCAAAGAAAAGTACTAAACACTTTGTTAATCACTCTTTTCCTGGCACATGATCATTGCAAGTAATAGTCTGTAACTTCCCTTTGGGCTTGTAGACAATTCGATGTGGCAGAACCGAGGCGAGGCGAGGCGAGGCAAGGCAGCGGGCCCATCACCGAGTGTGAGGAAGGCCCGAGGTTCGATCGTTTTAAAAGCCGTGCTGAAGGCCGGATTGAGATGGCGGCCCCGGAGCGCACACCGATTCAACTGAGCTTGATGTTCGGATGGAGGCTGCAGTGCCGTGCGGAATTGGAGAGGTCGGTTACAGGCTGAGTCGAGGCGGTGGGGTCTAGACCCCGGAGCGTACCGGGGTGATTAAACCCGATGTTTGGACACTGATTTAGGCACTGGGCCAGATTGAAAAGGTCAGGGTGTCGGGGCCCAAGGCAAGTGATGGGCTGGTTCAGGTCACTGCTCCACGACCCAGCTCTGTGCTGAACTGTGGGACTTCAGTTCAGAACCTTACTTGCTTGCATGACGTTTTATTCTCTCTCTCTACACAGTGGGTGTTCGACAGTCTTTTTTAAAATATGGGTTCTTTTGGGTTTCCTTGTTTCATGGCTGCCTGTTAGGAGACAAATCTCAGGGTTCTGTAATGTATTCATTCTTTGGTAATAAATGTACTTTGAATCTATGAATTTATAGGAGCATTTATTGACAAATTGCCAGTTCGCCAGTTCGCTGCTGTTGTCACTGCGTGGTCGGGAATCTTCTGGAGGGAAGGCCTCAAAATCCCCAGCTTTCCCTGCTGTTGGCGACCGAGATTGAGGTCGAATCGTTCGGACAGAGTACTCGGTGTCGGAGGGCTGATCGGAGGCTCGAAGTTTTCGGACGACTCAGAGTCGGACTGTGGTCGGGCATGGCAGGGAGAGTTTTCTTCCTTCTCCCGTCTGCGTGAGATGTGGGACATTTGAGAGACTTTGAACTTTACTGTGCTCATGGACTTCTTCATCAAGTTATGGTATTGTTGCACTGTTGTAACTATATGTTATAATTATGTGGTTTTGTCAGTTTTTTCAGTCTTGGTCTGTCCTGTGTTTTGTGATATCACACCGGAGGAAATATTGTATCATTTCTTAATGCATGCATTACTAAATGACAATAAAAGAGGACTGCGCGTCTTCATAATCTAATGTAAATTGCCCATATTCATTACCAAGGACTAGATAATTTAGAGCAGTTATGGCCAGATTGTTCTTAAGGCTCAATGCCAGCAAATACAGGTGAAAGAAATACCTTTTATGAATACTCAATCCCACCTGAACAAGTTTATTCACAAGGATTGTGCCACACAGCTACAAGTATATTAGTCTCTTTTCTGTAAACTGATAATCAGAAATTAGGGATAAAATGCAACTCCCAGACAACCAGCAGAATAAAGGTGCAAAGTGTCAAAAAAACT
Organism: Mobula hypostoma; assembly: GCF_963921235.1. NCBI lineage: Eukaryota > Metazoa > Chordata > Chondrichthyes > Myliobatiformes > Myliobatidae > Mobula > Mobula hypostoma. The sequence goes on along the minus strand of NC_086125.1, from coordinate 6,708,074 downwards.
TACCCCTCATACCCCCCTTGAATCCACCCCCTCTCACCTTCAATGCATGGCCTCTGGTATTAGACATTTCAACCCTGGGAAACAGATGCTCCCTGTCTCTCATAATCTTATAAACCTCTAGCAGATCTCCCTCAGCCTCCGCCACTCCAGAGAAAACCTCTCAAGTTTGTCCAGCCTCTCATTATAGCACATGGCCCATAAACCAGGCGGCATCCTGGTAAACCCCTTCTGCACCCTCTCCAAAGCCTCAACACCCTTCCTACAGTGGGGTGACCAGAACTGTATGTAATTCTCCAGATGTGGCCTAACCAGAGTTTTATAAAGTTGCAACATAACCATTTTTGAACTCAATGCCTCTACTAATAAAATTGAACCATTTCTGTTAATACCGTTCTCTGCAACCCAATGTTTTATCAAACTTTTGTCAGGTAATGCCCCATCAAATTCTTCTGGATCTTTTACTACATTACAATCATTGAATTCAAGCGAATTGCTGACTTTGGGGTCATGTGTTACTCTTGTATTGTTGTCCCTTCGGCCCCTCTGAAGTAGTCTATCTCACCATTCCCTGTAACACACTGCACCCTCTTTAATCTTCTATTATCTTCCCAAGGCCGAATGAGCCAGCAATACCCAGTTCTTGAGTATGATGTAATAATTGTTATTGTTGCAGAAAGTCTTGAGCAGTTTTAATTTAGTGGATAGGAGAGGATATTTCCTCCTTTGTACAACCCGGAACTAAAGACACGTCAGCTAAGACAGATGAGCAGAAGTAGAATGCTTGGTGGGCGGAAGAACCTTTGAATACTGTTGAGGCAGATTCACAGATTTCTGATGAGCAGGGATAAGACTTTCACCTGCTTACCTTCCCTGTAAGGTGTTCTCCCCGCACACCCACCAACTCACCTCAATCTGCCGGGGACCCATCTACATGATAGTAGACAACTACCCTACCTGCCAGCACATCTTTGGGATGTGAGAGGAAACCAGAGCCCCATTCTTCCCCCCACCACCCCGGGGAAGTCGACAAGGCCAGAGGGAGAACGTGCACGGTCCACATAGGCAGCAACTGAGGTCAGATTCCAAGCCAGGTCCATGGAGCCCTGAGGCAGTAGCACTACCCGCAGTATCACTGTGCCACCTGAAGGGGGAGTATTTTTATAGCCTCATTCACATCTCCATTGAAGTCGATGCAGACCCTCCACATGGTCGTGCAGAAACTTTTCCACAACCACCCGATGTTAAAATGGTCGGTAGAATGGAGGGAGAGATTGCTCACCACCTTTCAACAGATCAACTCCCAATGCTGCCGGTAAGGAGTTTTGTACGTTCTCCCCGTGACCGCGTGGGTTTCCTCCGGGTGCTCCAGTTTCCTCCCACAGTCCAAAGACGTACCGGTTGGTAGGTTAATTGGTCATTGCAAATTGTCCCGTGATTAGGCTCGGATTAAATTGGGTGATTGCCAGGCGGTGCGTCTAGAAGGTCTAGAAGTGCCTATTCCACACTGGATCCCAATAAATACATAAATAAAAGCCAAACCTCCAACTCAAATTGACCAGATTATGGCAGGTTTGACTCTGTGGCACGGCTAGCTGCTGCCTCATAGAGCCAGAGGTCCGGCTTCCATCCTGTCCGCTGGTGCTGTCTATGTGGAGTTTGCTCGTTTCTCCCTATTGGGTACTCCAGATTCCTCCAACAGCTAAAAAGGTGGGTGGGTTGGTAGGTTCATTGGTCGCTGGGTGTGGTAGAATCTGGGAGGGAGGTTACTGAGTACGTGCGGGAAGTAAGTGAAGTGGGTGAATGTGAATAGGTGGTGAGGCCGCGTTGCATCCCACCCCCCCCGACTTCCCAAAGCCAACGCCTTTCATCAGAACCAATTGGCAGAAAGACGTGAAGCAGTCTGTACCTTCCGCAGCAGTCCTTTGTTTTCGTAGTGTTTCACAACAGGAACGGAGTCAGCAAAGTAGGTCTGAACACGCTTGCTGATGGTCACCTCGTTGTCATCGAAGCGTCCGCCCGTTTGTCCGCGGTTTATTAGGCGCTGCTTCATGACCTCAGGGCTGCAGTCAATGAGAAGTACGATACTGGGAGGTGCGAACTGGGGAGAGAGAAAGAGGCAGCCGTTAGGTTAATGCATCTCCACGCAGAGATCGACCTGCGCACTTGCTCCACGACCGCGTTATTACAAGTGACTATTTCCACCAACCAAAACTCTCAAATTTCTACAGATGTACCGTGAAGAGCGTTCTAACTGGCTGCATCACCATCTGGTATGGCGGGGTGGGGTCTACGGCACAGGATCAAAATAAGCTGCAGAAAGTTGTAACCTTAGTCATCTCCATCATGGGCACTGGCCTCCGCAGTATCCAGGGCATCTTCAAGGAGCGATGCTTCAAAAAGGCAGCATCCATCATTAAGGGCCCCACCACCCAGGACATGCCCTCTTCTCATTGCTACCACCAGGAAGGAGGTTCAGGAGCCTGAAACCACACAATCAATGATTCAGGAACAGCTTCTTCCCCCTCACCATCTGATTACTGAATGGACATTGAACCCATGAACACTACCTCAATACTTTTTTATTTCTAATTTTGCACTATTTATTTAATTGAACTGTTTAATACATAAATTTACTGTAATTCATTCTTTTTCTATTATCACAATTGCATGGTATTGCTGGCCCAAAGTCAACAAATTTCACGACAATCTCCCCTCTCTCTTTGCAACACACATCGAAGTTGCTGGTGAACGCAGCAGGCCAGGCAACATCTCTAGGAAGAGGTGCAGTCGACGTTTCGGGCCGAGACCCTTTGTCAGGACTAACTGAAAGAAGAGCTAGTAAGAGATTTGAAAGTGGGAGGGGGAGGGGGAGATCCAAAATGATAGGAGAAAACAGGAGGGGGAGGGATGGAGCCAAGAGCTGGACAGGTGATTGGCAAAAGGGATACGAGAGGATCGTGGGACAGGAGGCCCAGGGAGAAAGAAAAGGGGGAGGGGGGAAAACCCAGAGGATGGGCAAGAGGTATAGTCAGAGGGACAGAGGGAGAAAAAGGAGAGAGAGAGAAAGAATGTGTGTATATAAATAAATAACGGATGGGGTACGAGGGGGAGGTGGGGCATTAGCGGAAGTTAGAGAAGTCAATGTTCATGCCATCAGGTTGGAGGCTACCCAGACGGAACATAAGGTGTTGTTCCTCCAACCTGAGTGTGGCTTCATCTTTACAGTAGAGGAGGCCATGGATAGACATATCAGAATAGGAATGGGATGTGGAATTAAAAATTGATGGTATAAGAAAATGAATGATATAAGAAGTAGTAAAGGGATTCCTGTGCTTAAAAAGTAAGGACAAAATGGCAATTAACAATGTAGAAAAAGCAGCAATATTGGCAAAAGCTTTTGTAAGCATACATAGCTCGGAGAATTTGATGGTTGAGGCTAGACAGCAAAGGGAGGAGAGGCTTAAGCAAAATTCAGGAATTACGGACAAAAGAGCAACATCGGAAGAAGTGCTGGATACACCTGTTAGCACAACAGAAATAGAAAGAGCCATTATGAATGCGTGGCAAACTTCTCCTGGGAAGGATCAAGTATGGGGTATAATGCTGAAGCATTTATCAAGAAGTGCACTTCTAGTTCTACAGAGACTGTTTAATAAGATATGGGAAATAGGTAAACTACCAACTGCATGGAAACACTCTGTTATTGTTCCAGTATTAAAACCTGGTAAAGATTCATCAGACCCAACAAATTATAGACCAATTGCACTGACTTCACAGCTAGGTAAACTTATGGGACGAATAATAACTGATAGGCTTACATACTTTCTAGAAAAAAGAAATCTTATTTCTCCCTACCAAAGCAGTTTTCGTAAAGGAAGAACTACAGTAGATTCAATACTTAGCTTTTGGAATCTGAAATTAGGAAGGCTCAACAAGTAAAGAAATGGTCCTGGCAGTATTTTTTGACATAGAAAAGGCATACGATATGCTCCGGAAAGAAGGAGTGTTAACTAAATTGAAAGAACTAGGGGTGGAAGGAAAATTATATAACTGGGTTCTAGACTTTCTTTTTGATCGAACAATTCAAGTCAAGGTGGAAGCAGGGTACTCCAGGACATACTTGGTTGAAAATGGAACACCACAAGGTAGTGTCTGCAGTCCATTATTATTTTCCACAGTGATAAATGACATATTTGCACAAGTTGAACATAGTGTGGGGAAATCCTTATATGCAGATGACGGGGCTTTATGGGTGAGGGGAAGAAATTTAATTTATATACAAAGGAAAATGCAAGATGCAATAAATTTAAAGTGGAGGAGTGGGCAAATAAATGGGGTTTCAAATTGTCTACAAGTCAGTCGCAAGTGATATGTTTCTCAAAAAGTCACAAACTAGTTAGAAGGGCCTTCTTGAAGATAAATCCAAGGAAGGCGACGGGCCCAGATGGCGTCCCAGGACGGGTTCTCCGGGCCTGTGCAAGCGAGCTAGCTGGAGTGTTTGCTGACATCTTCAACTGCTCCTTGCTTCAGTCTAAGATCCCCTCGTGTTTTAAGAAGGTAACGATAATCCCAGTGCCGAAGAAGAGCAAGGTGGCATGCCTGAATGACTATCGACCTGTGGCTCTGACATCAATTGCTATGAAGTGCTTCGAGCAATTGGTAATGACACAAATCAACCACAGCCTACCGGTCAACCTCGACGCTTTGCAATTCGCCTACCGGAGCAACAGGTCAATGGCAGATGCCATCTCTCTGGCCCTATATTCCTCCCTAGAACACCTGGAGAATAAAGACGCATATGTAAGGCTCCTTTTCATTGACTACAGCTCTGCCTTTAATACCATCATTCCAAATAAACTGATTCCTAAGCTCCGGAACCTGGGCCTTAGCACTCAGATCTGCAGCTGGATCTTCAACTTCCTCACAGACAGGACCCAGGCTGTAAAAATAGGGAACAAGCTCTCCTCTACGATCACTCTGAGCACCAGTGCCCCACAAGGCTGTGTACTCAGCCCCCTACTGTACTCACTGTACACCCATGATTGTGTAGCCGAGTTTCCATCAATCTCAATACATAAGTTTGCTGATGACATAACAATTGTAGGCCGTATCTCGGGTAATGATGAGTTTGAGTACAGAGAGGAAATTAAAAACCTGGTGGCATGGTGTGAAGACGATAACCATCCCTCAACGTCAGCAAGACGAAGGAATTGGTTGTTGACTTCAGAAGGAGTAGCGGACCGCACAACTCAATTTACATCGGTGGTGCGTAAGTGGAACAGGTCAAAAGCTTTAAGTTCCTCAGGGTCAGTATCACAAATAACCTGACTTGGTCCAACCAAACAGGGTTCACTGCCAAGAAGGCCCACCAGCGCCTTTACTTCCTGAGAAAACTAAAGAAATTTGGCCTGTCCCCTAAAACCCTCACTAACTTTTATAGATGCACCGTAGAAAGCATTCTTCAAGGGTGCATCACAACCTGGTATGGAAGTTGTCCTGTCCAAGACCGAAAGAAGCTGCAGGAGATCGTGAACACGGCACAGCACATCACACAAACCAATCTTCCGTCTGTGGACTCACTTTACACCGCACGCTGTCGGAGCAGTGCTGCCAGGATAATCAAGGACACGACCCACCCAACCAACACACTTTTCGTCCCTCTTCCCTCCAGGAGAAGGTTCAGGAGCTTGAAGACTCGTACGGCCAGATTTGGGAACCGCTTCTTTCCAGCTGTGATAAGACTGCTGAACGGATCCTGACCCAGATCTGGGCCGTACCCTCCAAATACCCGGACCTGCCTCTCGGTTTTTTTGCACTACCTTACTTTCCATTTTTCTATTTTCTATTTATGATTTATAATTTAAATTTTTAATATTTACTAATTTTTAACTATTTTTAATATTTAATATTTGTAATCCAGGGAGTGTGAAGCGCAGAATCAAATATCGCTGTGATGATTGTACGTTCTAGTACCAATTGTTTGGCAACAATGAAGTATAAAGTATAAAGTATAAAGTGGGAATTCAAGAGAAATACAGATCTGTACCATGAAGTATCTGAAAGACTTGGGTTTATTATATAGAATATAGGGAATGCATTTCTTTTCCCTTCTCCTGTTTATCCATCGATCCACACTCCAGTCTAGCAGGTGGCGGTAATGCACCTTAAAATTGGTTTGCCAACCGCCATAAAACAACACAAGAAGAAGAAGCAGCAGCCTCTGGCTGCCGAACTGTTCCTTTCCCTTCCCCTTCCCTTCCTTCGGAAGCCTTGCCTGAAGACTAGCCTGCAACCTCGCCTATATCACTGTTAAGTTCTACTGCTGGTGCAAGACCAGAGCCTTGCTGTGTCTAGATAAGGAACTGTCTTTCATTGTTTGGAACTATCTCTGTGTCCACACTTTCGCTAGGTAGGTCCGGCTGTTTGCCGCTACCTTGTGTTGGGAACCGTCTCTGTGTCCACACCTTTGCTAGGTAGATCTGGCCGTTTGCCACTACCTTGTGTTGGGAACTGTCTCTCTGTGTTCTGTGTACGAGTCCGGGCCCTACATCCTGCTCTCTAGGAGGGGTCCTGTCTCTTTTTAGAGCTCCAGCCCCAAGTCCTGTTCCCCAGGAGGGGTCCTGGCTCTGTGTTCCATGTCACTGTGTTCCTGTTCTGCCAAGACCTCGGCTCTGTGTTTCCTGCTCTGCCAAGACCAAGACAAGGCCTTGTGGTCTCGTCCTGTCCTTGTGCCTCGTCCTGCCCAGGAAAGCCTCAAAGAATCTAAGCCTTCTCATGTCCTCACCTAGTTCCGGGGTCCGAGCCCGAGTCAAGACCTAGGTTCTGGGTCCTTGTCCAGCCTCTGGCTCGGAGTCCACGCCCAGGCTCCTAATTCCCAGTTCCTTATCCTGGTCCTGTTTTCCCAGCCAAAGTCCTAGCCCAAGTCTGTGTTTCTGTCCCAGCTCCTAGTCTGTGTCCTGTCCTGTCCCTAACTCTAGTCCAGTCCAGTTCCTTGTACTTCAGTGTCTGTGTCTTGCATTTGGGTCCACCACCAGCAGCCCCTGTTATGACACTATTTCAGGGGTCCCCAACCTTTTATGCACCACGGACTGGTTTAATATTGACAATATTCTTGCAGACCAGCCAAAATGGGGGGGGGGGGCGCTTCACAGAGATATGACGTTGGAAATGGGAGCAACGTTTTCAGTGCTTTCGTGGCTGTCTCAAATATTCAGCCTTGACTTTGATCCAGAATGCCGGCAGAGATGTTACGTCGAACATACTTTTCAGCCCGCCATCATTTGCAAGCTCGAGGAGTTGATCATCTTCCTGTGCTGACATGGATGATTCACCGGGGACATTCACAAATGGGTCACGGACCCATTCCTTTGCACGTCTTGGGTCATTTGCGGTTGGGAAGTAACGCTCGAATTCTGTCAACAGCGAAGATACATGATCGCGCACCAGCTGTGAGAAGCCGGTGCCGCCTCAGTCTCTTCCAAGTTCCCAAGGTTGGGAACATGTCAAATATGCCCCTGTCCACTCGCCGTCCCCACAGTTCCAGTTTGGCTGTGAAAGCAAACACATTATCTGCCAACTTGAAGACAGTTGTCATTCTCCCCTGAAGTGACAAATTGAGTTCATTGAGCTGGTTGAAGATGTCACACAGATAAGTGAGTTTTGCTATCCACTGAAGTGTGCTGCCAGTGGTGACTTCTTTCTTAATAGAAAACTCTAGCTGCTCTCTTATCTCATAAACCCTGGCCAGGGCTCTCCCCCTTGATAGCCACCTGACTTCAGTGTGTAAGAGAAGGCATTTGTGCTCTGCATCCATTTCCTCGCAAAGCTGCTCAAACAGACGTGAGTTCAGGGCTTTTGCTTTGATGTGATTGATAACTTCAACGTCACTCAATACGCTGTTAAGATCAGGTGACATTTTTCGGCTAGCCAGCATTTCCCTGTGTGTGACACAGTGTGTAGACTGGCATTCAGGAGCAACCTCTTTGACTTGGGTAGTGAAACCAGACAACCTGCAGTTTCTCCCAGCAGTTCACGGCACATGTCCTTGGCAGCAGGCAGAATCAATTCTTCACCAACAGTGAAAGGCTCCTTGGCCTTAGCAATACGGCTAGCCACTAAGTACGACGCTCTCAGAGCAGCAGCGTTTATGGAGATGGTGACTCTCCGCACTTGCTTCTGTTCCGCTTGTTCACGTTTTTTCCGCTCAAGAAACTCAACAGGTTTGTCTTTTAGTGCAGGGTGCTTGGACTCAAGGTGCCGGAGCAGTTTTGAGGGCTTCATTGCCTCATTAGACAGCTTGTCTCCACATATCACACACAGGGGGCTTGGAGCGTGTGAGTCACCGGGCGCAATAAAGCCATATTTTATGTACGACTCGTCGTATTTTTTGTTGAAGGAAGCTTTCTTTTTTTTTGCAGTCTCGGCCTCAGCTGTCTCTGCGTTATCATCACCGTTAGGCCTGTTATGTCTCCTGCCATCTCTTCCAAAGAAACTCTCAAGTGACATTTGTTTTTAACTCATCGAGTAGTTGCAGGTTAAGGACCGACTGATGATCTCGTATGGGTAATGAGCTCGCGTGCGTTCAAGTTCAACAGTGGGCGTGACAGGGAATGAGGAAAGGTGCAGCTGACTCCTATCGCCAAATCATATCGTTTCCTCGCAGCCTGGTAGCACACGCTTTGCGGCCCGGTAGTTGGGGACCACTGATCTACTGCATCCGGTGCTCCCGGTGTGGCTTCCTGTATATCGGAGAGACCCAATGAAGATTGGGAGACTGCTTCGCCGAGAACCTAGGCTCCGTCTGCCAGAAAAAGCAGGATCTCCCAGTGGCCACCCATTTAAATTCCACTTCCCATTCCGACATGTCAGTCTGTGGCCTCCACTACTGTTGCAATGAGGCCACAATCAGGTTGGAGGAGCAACACCTTATATTCCATCTGGGTGGCCTCCAAACTGATGACATGAACATCGATTTCTCGAACAACTGGTAATGCCTCTCCTCTTCTTCACCATTCCCCCTCCCCATTTCCCTCTCTGCCCATCATTTCCCGCAGGTGCTCCTCCCATTTTATTTCTTCCAAGGCCTTCGGTCCTCTCCTATCAGACCGCACCCCCCCCCCGAGCCCTGTATCTCTTTCACCAATCAACTTCCCAGCTCTTTACTTCACCCGTCCCCCTCCTGTTTTTGCCTATCGCCTCCTCCATTCATCCTGGGGAGACCTGCACGATTTCATCCACATGACTTGGGGAAAACAGCCTCATTCACACTGACCAACCAATCAGTCTGTGACCGGCCCATTTAATCTGACTCATCGCACCAGGAACTGGAGTGTATGACTTCCAGTGCTGGCAGCTACACTTGCCGCACGACTCGCATCGGTGAGGGGTTGATGTGAGTGTCCCGGTGAATGGCGCAGTGATGGTGGAACGCACCTTCCGTGCACCAGCCCTCAGGGTTGCGTGAGCGTGGAACGAGCTGGCAGTGGTTTTGATTTCACCAGTTAGAACATAGAACAGTACGGCGCAGAAACAGGCCATTTGGCCCACAATGTTATACTGAGAAAGCAAATCAAAAACCCCCAAACACTAACCCCTCCTGTCTACACAATGTCCATATACCTCCATGTTCCTTACATCCTTGTGCCCATCCAAACTTCTCTTAAGAGCTTTCAATGTATTTGCCTGTACCACCATACCAGGCGTCCATAACTCTCTGAATAAAAAACTTACCATTCACATCCCCTTGAACCTAACCCCCCACCCCCCACCTACAATGCATGCACTCTGGTGTTAGACATTTCAACCCTGGGAAACAGATACTCTCTCCCTGTGCAGTCTATCTACTGTATGTCTCTCATAGTCTTATAAACTTCTATCAGTTCTCCCTTCAGCTCCCGACGCTCCAGAGAAAACAAACCCAAGTTTATCCATGCAAACAATAGGAATTCTGCAGATGCTGGAAATTCAAGCAACACACATCAAAGTTGCTGGTGAATGCAGCAGGCCAGGCAGCATCTCTAGGAAGAGGTACAGTCGACGTTTCAGGCCGAGACCCTTTGTCAGGACAGTTTATCCAGCCTCTCCTGATAGCATGTGCTCTCTAAACCAGGGAGCATCCTGGTAAGCCTCTTCTGCATTGTCTCCAAAGCCTCAACATCCTTCCTATAATCGGGTGACCAGAACTGTACACAATACTCCAGCCTGGCCTAACCAGAGTTTTATAGGAGAAATTTGGCTAAGTACATGGATTGGAGATATATGGACTGCAACCGTCCCAGTTCGGGTCAATAGGGTCAATAATAGTTTGGCCAGGGGTCCTGTATCTGTGCCACAGGACTATTTGAATCTATAACACCCACTAATAAGTACCTACACTCAGTGGCCACTTTATTAGGTACACCTGTACACCTGCTCATTAATGCAAATATCTAATCAGCCAATGACATGGCAGCAACTCAGTGCATAAAAGCATGCAGACATGGTCAAGAGGATCAGTTGTTGCCCAGACCAAATGTCAGAACGGGGAAGAAATGTGATCCAAATGATTTTGACTGTGGGATGATTGTTGGTGCCTGACGGGGTGGTTTGAGTATCACAACGACTGCTGGTCACCTGGGATTTTCATGCATAACAATCTCTAGAGTTTACAGACAATGGTGTGAAAAACACAAAAAAAAATCCAGTGAGCAGCAGTTTTGTGAGTGAAAACACCTTGTTAATGAGAGAGGTCAGAGGAGAATGGCCAGATTGGTTCAGGCTGACAGGCAGGTGACACATTCCAAAAGTTGTGTGCAGAAGAGTATCTCTGACTGTACAGCATATCAAACCTTGAAATGGAAACCACGGACGCAGGCTGAGCAACAGGAGACCACGGACGTCGTCTGAGCAACAGAAGACCACGGACAGAGACTCAGTGGCTACTTCGAGATACAGGACGTACCCAGTAAAGTGGCTGCTCTGTGTACGTCAATGTGATGGACGCTGATTTGACACCCACACTCCCTGTTTGAATTTCAGCACTGCGGTTAAAGCTTCCCAAACCTTCCACTGACAATAGGTGCAGGAGTAGGCCATTCGGCCCTACGAGCCAGCACTGCCATTCACTATGATCATGGCTGATCATCCACAATCAGTATCCAGGTCCTGCCTTATCCCCATAAACTTTGATTCCGCTATCTTTAAGAGCTCTATCCATCTCTTTCTTGAAAGCATCCAGAGACTTGGCCTCCACAGCCTTCTGGGGCAGAGCATTCCATATATCCACCACTCCCTGGGTGAAAAAGTTTTTCCTCAACTCCATTCTAAATGGCCTACCCCTTATTCTTAAACTGTGGCCTCTGGTTCTGGACTCACCCATCAGCGGGAACATGCTTCCTGCCTCCAGCATGTCCAATCTCTTAATAATCTTATATGTTTCAATCAGATCCCCTCTCATCCTTCTAAATTCCAGTGTATACAAGCCCAGTCGCTCTAATATTTTGACATATGACAGTCCCGCCATCCCGGGAATTAACCTTGTGAACCTACGCTGCACTCCCTCAATAGCAAGAATGTCCTTCCTCAAATTTGGAGACCAAAACTGCACACAATACTCCAGGTGTGGTCTCACCAGGGCCCTGTACAGCTGCAGAAGGACCTCTTTGCTCCTATACTTAATTCCCTTTGTTATGAAGGCCAGCATGCCATTAGCTTTCTTCACTGCCTGCTGTACTTGCATGCTTGCTTTCAGTGACTGATGTACAAGAACACCTAGATCTCGCTGTACTTCCCCTTTTCCTAACTTGACTCCATTTAGATAATGATCTGCCTTCCTGTTCTTACCACCAAAGTGGATAACCTCACATTTATCCACATTAAACTGCATCTGCCATGCATCCGCCCACTCACCCAGCCTGTCCAAGTCACCCTGCATTCTCATAACATCCTCCTCACATTTCACACTGCCACCCAGCTTTGTGTCATCTGTAAATTTGCTAATGTTACTTTTAATCCCTTCATCTAAATCATTAATATATATTGTAAACAGCTGCAGTCCCAGCACTGAACTCTAAGGTACCTCACTGGTCACCGCCTGCCATTCCGAAAGGGACCCGTTAATCGCTACTCTTTGTTTTCTGTCAGCCAGCCAATTTTCAATCCATGTCAGTACTCTGCCCCCAATACCATGTGCCCTAATTTTGCCCACTAATCTCCTATGTGGGACTTTATCAAAGGCTTTCTGAAAGTCCAGGTACACTACATCCACTGGCTCTCCCTTGTCCATTTTCATAGTTACATCCTCAAAACATTCTAGAAGATTAGTCAAGCACGATTTCCCCTTCGTGAATCCACGCTGACTTGGACCTATCCTGTTACTGCCATCCAAATGTGTCGTAATTTCATCTTCTATAATTGACTCCAGCATCTTTCCCACCACTGACGTCAAGCTAACTGGTCTATAATTCCCTGTTTTCTCTCTCCCTCCTTTCTTGAAAAGTGGGACAACACATTAGCCACCCTTCAATCCACAGGAACTGATCCTGAATCTATAGAACATTGGAAAATGATTACCAATGCGTCCACGATTTCTAAAGCCACCTCCTTAAGTACCCTGGGATGCAGACCATCAGGTCCCGGGGACTTATCAGCCTTCAGACATAACAGTCCATCCAACACCATTTCCTGCCTAATATAAATTTCCTTTAGTTCATTACCCTAGGTCCTTTGGCCACTATTATATCTGGGAGATTGTTTGTGTCTTCCCTAGTGAAGACAGATCCAAAGTACCTGTTCAACTCGTCTGCCATTTCCTTGTTCCCCATAATAAATTCACCTGCTTCTGTCTTCAAAGACGCAATGAAGCAGGAAGGACCCCAACTAGCCACTGATGTTATTTACTGAGACCAGCCACGCTCAGGTTAGCAGATGACCGAATTTTACCAGCATGGTGCCTTCAGGTTGCTGAGCTCCACAGGGGGCTGGGTAAGCACTTTGTTCTGGTTTAAACCAGTCCCTCCCGGACACGTTTGTACCAGTGGCAGCCCCACCCTCAAAGTGCAGCAAAGGAGGAGCAGGAACTGGAAGAAGGTGGAGTTAGGTGGGGGGCGGATGCGGGTGGAAGTTAGTCTGACGGGAAATGGAGATCGTCTTCACACGGGGAGTTTGTGAGGTATTTCTCCTCCTTAAATCTCAGCAGGAAAGAGGCTGTGAGATGTCGGCACCTCAATATCATGAAGGATCCCACCCACTCTGCTTATGGGTTGTTTGTCCCACTCCCATCAAGGAGGAGACCGCGCAGCACCCACACGGGACCTCTAGACACAAAAACAATTACTTCCCCTGAGCCATCAGGCTGATAAACATCTCCACCCATTAACCCACCCCACCAGCCCTCACATCCACATCAGCCACTCCTCTCCGCAGCCCCCAGCACCCTCCACACCCCCATGCATTGCCACTTTACGCCTACGCTCCACAACATCACACCTACACTAACGCAGTCACTGTCCTTGTGTGTTTTCATCTGCCCTGCTGACACCTAGAGGAGTTTCTCGTGCCAAGAATCACTTTGTCACTTTATCATTTCCTGTCATATTCTCCTGCCCCGAGTGTCACTTTATGTACGTACAACCTGTGCATGTAGATAAGTTAATCTTACACATGTTCAGTCACACTCAGCAGTTACTCGTACAATGTGTTTTATAGGCCTCCAGGAGGACCACAACCTTGTCATTGGATTTGGAGGCTTGCATGCTTCAACGATGTTGGCTGGAGTCAGGGCTCTATGCTTTGGCTCTTGGTAGGTCACCCACGCCAAACAGGTTAAAGGGTAGAGGTCAAACTAAGAGTGGTCCACTGGTCCTCCAGGTTCGGGGGTTCAGCTCAGGGCTGACAACCCTGATTGGCAAAACAACATTGTTATGGAAACCGCAACGAAGGATCCTTCTACATCTGAGTGTGATGGTGTCCCTGAGTCTCCACCAGGACTTGCATAACTGACAGTTGTGAGAACCGAGAGGAAGCTACTGACAATGGAAGCCCTCAGCACCACCAGAGATGGAGGATTTCATTGCTGCCCTAAATGCCACAGGACAGTAAGTAAGTAAGTGTTTTATGGGATTGGCTTTACATTTATTGTGTTTTCTTTTGTCCTTACTGTGATTTTATGCTGCATTGGATCCAGAATAACAATCAGTTCTTTCTCCTTCGCACTGGTGTACTGAAGAATGGCAACACACTCACTATCTTGAACACAGTGAAGGTATCCTCAGTAAAATCCATCACCTGTGACAGCTACCAACACAGACCACGGCAAGGACTGCACTTTCAAGGTTCAAACTTCACCATACACAAACCCTGTGATTCATTTTCTTGTGGGCATACTCAATAAATCCATAACAGAACAATAATCAAAACAGAATCAATGAAAGTCTGGGCGATCAAGTAGTGTGCAAAAGACAACAAGCTGCACAAATACAAAAAGCACAAAATAATAACAAATAAATAAACAAATAATCAATAAAGATCAAGAACATGAGACGAAGAGTCCTTGAAAGTGAGCCCATAAGTTGTGGGAACATTTCAGTGATGGGGTGAGGGAAGCTGAGTGAAGTTACCCACCGTGGTTCAAGAGTCTGATGGTAACTGTTCCTGAACCTGCCGATATGAGTCCTGAGGCTCCGGTACCTCCTTCCTGATGGCAGTAACAAGAAGAGAGCATGGCCTGGGGGGTCGGGGTCCCTGATGATGGATGCCGTTTTCCTACAAGAGCGCTCTGTGTAGATGTGCTCGATGGTGCGGAGGGCTTTACCTGTGATGGATTGGGCCGTATCCACTACTTTTTGCCGGATTTTCCATTCAGAGCCATTGGTGTTTCCACGCCAGGCAATATACCCTCCACCACACATCTATAGAAGTTTGTCAAAGTTTTAGATGTCATGCCGAATCGTCACAAACTGCTAAGGAAGTAGAGGCACCCCTGTGCTCTCTTTGTAATTGCCCTCACGTACTGGGCCCAGGACAGGTCTTCTGAAATGATTACACCGAGGAATTTAAATTTGCTGACCCTCTCCACCTCTGATGAGGACTGGCTCATAGACCCCTGATTCCCTCCTCCTGAAGTCAATAATCAGCCGCTTGGTCTCGCTGACATTGAGTGAGAGGTTGTTGTTGTGGCACCCCACTCAGCCAGGTTTTCAATCTCCCTCCTGTATGCTGGTTCATCACCACCTTTGATCTGGCCCATGACAGTGGTGTCATTAGCAAACTGGAACGTGACATTGGAGCTGTGCTTAGTCACACAGTTATGAAGCGAGTAGAGCAGGGGGGCCAGTCACACAGCCTCGTGCACCTGTGCCGATGGAGATTGTGGAGGAGATGTTGTCACCAATCTAAACTGACTGGGGTTTGCAAGTGATGAAACCGAGGATCCAATTGCACAAGAGACACTGAGGCCAAGGTCTTGGAGGATATTGATTAGTTTTGAGGGGCTGGTGATATTGAATGCTGAGCTGTAGTCGATAAGGAGCATCCTGATGTATGCATCTTTGCTGTCCAGATATTCCAGGGTTGAGTGAGCAGCCAGTGAGGTGAAGTCTGCTGTGGACCTGCTTTACCGGTCGGCAAATTGGAGCAGATCCAAATCACTTCTCAGGCAGGAGCTGATACGCTTCATCACCAACCCCTCAAAACACTTCATCACTGCGGACGTAAGTGCTATTGAATGACAGTCTTTGAGGCAGATCACCAAGTTCTTCTTCGGCACTGAGACATCTAAAGCGTTGACAAACTTCAAGATTCAAGATGGTTTAATGTCATTTCCAGTAGGCAGGTGTAAAGGAGAACGAAGTAATTGTTACTCTAGATCTGATGCAGAATAAAAAACAATAAAACACGGTAAACATAAATACATAAGGCAGCTTCTATACATAGGTTGATAGTGGGAACATAAAGAGACGCTGTGCACTGGAGTGTCTGCACATCAGGTGACTCTGACCCCAGGAAATAATGAAGTAGTGGTGGTTGGGGGATTGGATGGCTGGGTTAGTGGGTGGAGGTGTTAATCAGCCTTCATACTTGGGGAAAGTCACCGTTTTTGAGTCTGGTGGTCCTGGCGTGGATGCTGCGGAGATGCTCCTCCGTGATGGGAGTGGGACAGACAGTCCACGAGCAGGGTGGGTGGAAACCCCCTTGATGTGACTGGTCCTTCTCTGGCATCGTTCGATATGCTTGTCCTTGGTGGTGGGAGGCAGGTGCTGGTGATGGGCTGGACAGCTTTGATGGCCAGTTTTGGAGCCTTTCTCTCCGCCACAACGATGCTTTTCGGAAATTCCAGCAAAGAACTGCAGCACATCCGACTTCTTCCAGGCTGGAGCAAGGGATCGTGTTGACATGCCAAAAGTCGGTGTCCACTGTCACCTAGGGGAGGTTACTATCGTTCTCCATTCAAAAACGGAAAGGTGCACCTGTACACGCAGACGTGTCTGCACTTGTGTGTGCATTCAAACACAAATGCACGTGTGTATTCACAGGTTCATGCATGCACTGTGTGTGTATTGGTACTTTCACCAGGCTACTGTAAGGGTTCTCATCCATTAGCATGTACAGAACACACTGCCTCTCTCTCAGACACACGTGCATGTGAGTATGTACACATACATATAATCATGGCATACGTACTAAAGGATGCACACAAAATTTCAGACACCTGTGTGTAGCATGGCCACACAAAGGCACACCGTCACATAGCGTGCACCCATTTTTGCATGTGCTGTATGTGAACACACACCAAGTTGCACATATTCCAAAGAACACGTGTACACATGGGCACATAGACACAGAGTAGTTACTTGCCCAGATTTCCACCATCACCTCTAAAAAGGACATAGAAAGTAGACACATGGGAGCCCCAGCACCAAGTGTTCCCCTACAAGCCGTACACTATCCCGATTTGCTTCTTCATCTTTCAAGTTCAATCCTGGAACTGTCCAGGTACAACACTGAGGGAGCACCATCCTCACACAGACTACAGACGTTCATGGAGGCAGCTCACCCACAGGCCTATCAAGGACAATTTCAGATGGCAATAAATTCTGGCAACATCCCTTTCCTCTCTCAAACACACACAATCTCTCTCTCTCACACAATCTCTCTCTCTCACACACACAACCTCTCTCTCTCACACACAATCTCTCTCTCACACACACAATCTCTCTCTCACACACACAATCTCTCTCACACACACAGACAACCTCTCTCTCTCACACACAATCTCTCTCTCTCACACACAATCTCTCTCTCACACACACAATCTCTCTCTCTCACACACAATCTCTCTCTCTCACACACAACCTCTCTCTCTCTCACACACTCTCTCTCTCACACACAATCTCTCTCTCACACACAATCTCTCTCTCACACACACAATCTCTCTCTCTCACACACAATCTCTCACACACACACAATCTCTCTCACACACACAATCTCTCTCTCTCACACACAATCTCTCACACACACACACAATCTCTCTCTCGCTCACACACACACACACGCAATCTCTCACACACACACACACACACAATCTCTCTCACACACACACAAAATCTCTCTCTCTCACACACACACACACACACACACACACACACAATCTCTCTCTCTCACACACACACACACACACACAACCTCTCTCTCTCTCATACACTCACACACACATACACACACACACTATCTCTCTCTCTCTCACACACACACACACACACATACACACACACACACAATCTCTCTCTCTCTCTCACACACACACACACACACACACACACAACCTCTCTCTCTCTCACACACACATACACACACAGTCTCTCTCTCTCACACACACACTCACTATCTATCATACACATACTCCCTCCCTCTCAGACACACTCTCTCCACTCAAACGCACTCACAATCTCTCTCTCTCTCACACACAGTGGATATGTACATACAGAGATAAATACACACACAGAATGCAATCATACGCATTCTGAGTATTGCATTCTTTGTGAATACACAAAGTGATGGTGACAACCAAACAAAGACTTTCTGGTTCATCTGCTTGTCAAACTTGTCATCACCTGGAAATCTGGAGCAAAGAGGACCAGCTTTATGAAAAACAAGCAAATGCAATACATGTTGATTTCCACACTGCAGACTCTGCTCCTTTCCTTTGCTCTCACTGGCAATGCCACCTGTGACAGGGTCAGACTCTTGAAGGAAGAATGATCTCCAATGCTAAAAGACAAACTCTTGATCTCCTAATCTACTTTACTGTGGCCTTTGCACCTTATCGTCAACCTACAGTGCACTTTCTCTGTAACTGTAACACTTTATTCTGCATTCTGTTCTCCTTTTCACTATCTTGATGTACCTGTGTATGGGATGCCCTGCAAGTAGATGGCACACAGAAGTTTTTCTCTGTAACTCTGTGCAATGGTAAACCAATGCCAATTAACAGGGAATCATTGGCGCTCCCGGTCCCAAAATATTTCAACTTTGCATTTTAACATGGGGAGGTTCTGAGGGACCGATGAGGACAGGAGTGGGTGGGAGGAGAGTAGGTGTGTAGGCAACCTCGACACTCACTGATTGATCAAATGTTTCAGCCTGTTTCAAGGTCCGGGGATAACCATCAATCATGAAGCCTTTTGTCTCTTGCAGATTCTCCAACAGGGCATCCTTCAGAATCTCCAGCGTTACTCCCTGAAAACAACAGAGCCAGAGTCAGAAGGCCAATCACCAATTACAAGATCAATCACAGTAAAGGCCAACGTAGGCCTCAGCAGGACATGGACTGGATGCAGAGCTGAGCCCAGAAGTGTCTGACAGAGTTCAATCCAGAAACTTGTGAAGTGATTCACTTTGGAAGGTCGAACTTGAAGGCAGAGTACAAGGTGAAGGGAAGGGTTATTAACAGTTTGGAGGAACAGAGGGATATTGGAAACACAAAATAATCTGCAGATCCTGGGGTCAAAGCAAGTGCTACACCTGTCCCTACACCTCCTCTCTTGCCACCATTCAGGGCCCCAAACAGTCCTTCCAGGTGAGGCAACACTTCACTTGTAAGTCTGTTGGGGTCATCTATTGCATCCGGTGCTCCCGGTGCGGCCTCCTCTACATTGGTGAAACCCGACGCAGATTGGGGGACCGCTTCATCGAGCACCTTCACTCTATCCGCCACAACAGACAGGATCTCCTGGTAGCCACCCACTTCAACTCTGCTTCCCACTCCCATTCAGATATGTCCATACATGGTCTCCTCTACTGCCACGATGAGGCTAAACTCAGGTTGGAGGAGCAACACCTCATATACCGTCTAGGTAGTCTCCAGCCCCTCGGTATGAACATAGAATTCTCCAACTTCCGGTAATTCCCTCCCCCTCCCTTCCCCTATCCCTATTTCACTCTGCCCCCTCCCCCAGCTGCCTACCACCTCCCTCATGGTTCCACCTCCTTCTACTACCCATTGTGTTTTCCCCTATTCCTTCTTCACCTTTCCTACCTATCACCTCCCTGCCTCCCGTCCCCCACCCCTTTATCTTTCCCCTTACTGGTTTTTCACCTGGAACCTACCAGCCTTCTCCTTCCCACCCTCCCCCCACCTTCTTTATAGGGCCACTGCCCCTTCCCCCTACAGTCCTGACGAAGGGTTCCGGCCCGAAACGTTGACTGATCGTTTCCATGGATGCTGCCCGACCTGCTGAGTTCCTCCAGCGTGTTGTGAGAGGGATATTGGGATGGGATCTGTGTCGATAGATCTACAAAGTTGCCTCGCAAGCTGACAGGGTGGCATGATATTGTACCAACCTTTTAATCAAGTTTTTAAATGAGCACACAGTGCCTTACGTGTCCCTACCACTGGTCCTAGTAGCATGATCCACACACTTACCCCTCTGTGTGTTGGGAAAAAAGGCATGTGGTGTGTTAGGCGGGGTATTGAGTTCAAGAATGGTGAGGGTAGAGTTGCAGCTCTATAAAACCCTGTTTAGACCACACTTGAAATATTGTGTTTAATTCAGGTCGCCTCATTATAGGAAGGATGTGGAAGCTTTAGAGAGGGTCCATAGGAGATTTGCCAGGATGCTGTTGAAGAATTAGAGATCATGTCTTATCAGAAGAGTTTGAGCGAACTATGATTTCCTCCTTGGTGTGAAGGAAGATGAAGAGGACTTGATAGGAATATATAAGATGATAAGAGAAGAAATCCAGCATCTCTTTTTTTCCCAGGGTGGAAATGGCTAATACAAGAAGACGTAATAATTTTAAGGTGATTGGAGGAAAACAGCTGTTCTCTATGGCATTTCGTTGACTGGTTCCTGCGATGAGAGAAGGGTTCTATCACAAGCAGCTGAAGAACTTGGACCTATATTCTTTGGAGTTTAGAATGAGGGGTGAACACCGAGGCATCTCAGCTCTGTAGGGGGCGTGACAAGGAGGTGTCAAGATGTCTTCGCCAATGGGAGGTATTGGGTAAGGGGACACAGTTACGAGATTTGGGGCTGGTCATTTAAATCTGAGGTGCATGAAAAATTCTAGCAAATGGTGATTTTCTCCATAAGGGTGGCAGTCTATGTTTGACGTATTAGCTTGGGGATGTGGAGCTAAATTAGAGTCAAAACACCAATCAGCTGTGATTGGGTTAAATGTGGACCAGGCTTCCATTTAACCTATTCTGTATCTACCTGTGAGTAACATTATGATTCTCTAGGCTTCTGATAGGACCTAAAGGGGATCTGTAGCCAGAGTTACTGGGCGGATATTGAGTATCCTCAAGGTTGATGACGGTGCCTCCTAGGACTAAGGTGAGGCAGTGGGATGGAGCTGATGGTGGAGCAGCTGGAACCTGTTGTCCTGGATTTGAGTGTGGTTGGTCATTGGTGGCTGACTGGCGTTTGATGGCCCCATTATGGGTAACAAAAGGATGTGAGAGTCGTCAGGGGAATAGGAGGGTTGGTAGAGTGGGGTGGAAAGACAAAGGTACTGGATTAAAGATTAGCTTTCTTTGTTGTTTGCGTATCCACGCATGCAGTGAAATGTGTCATTTTGCATCAATGACCAGCCTGTAAATATCACCAAACTTCTAGCACCACGCTTGGGGTCAGCCTACAAGTGTCACCACGCTTCCAGTTCCAACATAGCATGCCTGCAGTTCACAAGCCCTAACCCATACACCCTTGGAATTTGGGAGGAAACCCAAGAACCCGGAGGAAACCCTTGCAGTCACGGGAAGAACATACAAGTTCTTCATATTCAGCGATGGGAACCGAACCCTGACTGGTGATCTCTGACTCTATAAAACTATCATTGCATCTTGTGACTGAGTCTGTGGGCGCCTGGTTTCTTCAGCGTTCTCATAAATGATTATTCCAGGGGCAATATCACAGAATCAAACAACAGTGAAAGGCCCTTCAGCCTGTCAAGTCTGTGCCAATTATTAACCACTCATTTACACTCACTCTACAGTAATCTGATTTTACCCTCCCCACACTCTCATCAACCCCGCCTCAGCCTTCTACCATTCATCCACATCAACCAATTAAGCTGCTTTGTGATGTGAGAGGGAACTGGAGCATCCAGGGCAATCCCATGTGGCACAGGGAAAGGCTGCAGACTCCACACAGACAGCACCAGAGGTCAGGATTGAACTCGGGACCCTGGAACCGAGGCATAGCGGATCCACCGACTGCACCACAGTGCTGCCTCTTACCTCCAGTGCTCCAAAGGTTGTGTCACAGGGGGTATGACGTCTGCAGTGAGGGAAATGGATCAGAATCTGCAAGGCTAACACACACCCGACGACAGTGATGTGAAGCAGTTATTGTCCTATTTTTGTTCTGTGGGAAGCCCACTTTCAGCTGCATAACAAAGAGATCGACTGTGCTATACAGTTTGATTTCACTGGGTCCTCTGGAACTGTCAGGGGGTGTAGATATATTGATCACAAAATAATCTGCAGACGCTGGGGTCAAAGCAACACTCACAACACGCTGGAGGAACTCAGTAGGTCGAGCAGCATCCGTGGAAAAGATCGGTTGACGTTTTGGGCCGGAACACTTCGTCAGGACTGTAGAGGGAAGGGGCAGAGGCCCTATAAGGGTGGTGGGGGGAGGGTGGGAAGGAGAAAGCTGGTAGATTCCAAGTGAAAAACCAGTAAGGGGAAAGATAAAGGGGTGGGGGAGGGGAAGCAGGGAGGGGATAGGCAGGAAAGGTGAAGAAAGAATATGGGAAAACACAATGGGTAGTAGAAGGAGGCGGAACCATGAGGGAGGTGATAGGCAGCTGGGAGAGGGGGCAGAGTGACATAGGGATAGGGGAAGGGAGGGGGAAAGAATTGCCGGAAGTATCTTTCCTCTTACTAGTTTTTCACCTGGAACTTACCAGCCTTTTCCTTCCCACCCTCCCCCCACCTTCTTTATAGGGCCTCTGCCCCTTCCCCCTACGGTCCTGACGAAGGGTTCCGGCCCGAAAGGTTGACCGATCTTTTCCACGGATGCTGCCCGACCTGCTGAGTTCCTGCAGCGTGCTGTGAGTGTTGGATATATTGATAATACTGACCGTGGTACTGTAGAGAGCAATTTGCCTCCAGTGTTTGTCTTTCCGGTCCTGATTCTGTGTAAGTCAACACTGCTTCCTACTGACCTATCCAGGGAGAAAGAAAGACTCGCTGGATATAATTTTTAAAAGAAAGGCATCTCACTGATACCTGTGGTGGTGCACTGGACATTTGAGACTTGGCTTTGAACCGATGCCACTCCCAGCCTGACCAGCACGCAAAGAGATTATGCCAACAGTTTTGGAGGGCATTGAAACTGGAAAATGGAACAGGAAGGCTATCACTTTGAGGAAGGCAATGTAAAATATCCAACAATCTATGTAAAGAGAACAAGCATTTATGATAAGGCATCACGCTGATTTTATTTCTGAATTTAGTCTGTTTGAGCTTAACCTTTGGAGTAAAGCCCCTATAGGGATTATTAATCTCTGTAAATCTGGTGTGTGTTTGACCTAGAGTTGTGGAACCAGGAAATTCCCTTCTGCTGTGCTGGGACCAATGTTTATCCTCAACCAACATCACTAGAACAGATAGAACATTATTACGTTGCTGTATTGACATGTGGGAAAATGGCCTGCTATGTTTTCCAAGAGAAGAGCTACAAGGGAAACGCTTTAGCCGCAATGACAAGGTTAATAGGAATTCCTTTTTTGGAGGAGGAGGAGAAAGGATTGAAGGTTATGGTGTAGAAAGGAGGACGAGATCAGTTTACTGGACTCCATTTCATTTACTGGAACAGCAATGCAGGTCGGTAGGTGATGGGGAACAGCACACTCATAGTACTCACCAGTGGAACCAAGCCTCCTTCGACCATTATCTTCTTGATCCTTTTCCCTCGCTCCGTCTCGTTGGTTATCTCCTTCCGCAGCAGGTTCCCTGTGGACAGGTGCGTGAAGCCGTATTTCTCCATTATTTTCATGCACTGGCTCCCTTTCCCTGATCCGGGGCCCCCTGAAACGCAGCACAGGTTACCGGGAGACTCGTTCGTTCGTCTATGTACAAACCTTCCTCTCATTTTGGTGAAAAACGCCCTCAAAAGGAGCTTACATTTGCAGCACGCCCCTCAGCTGTGTGACAGGAAAATTAGTACCACTGCACCACACAGAGGGAGCCAAGTTCAGGTCCACAGTCCCTTATCCGAAATCCTTGGGGCCAGTTGCATTTCGGAATTCAGAATTTTTTGGATTTCAGACCCCCCTCCCCCCGATACCAAAAACCGCGTATGCTCAGTTACTGTTACTAAACAGTAAGCAGGAGGAGAAGATGGTGGCGTGACACAGCTCACAGCGGCCACTCCGGTGGTGATGTCTGTTATCTGTCAAGTAGGGTGCCGTGCACAATCCTGATTTGATGGAGACGGACGTGAGAGCACGGAGGAACATCTGGTGAAACTTCTGAAATGCCTGCTTCGCTGCTGCTGTGTGGTCCAGAATCTCCGGAGGAGAAGGCCCCGAGTCCTCGGCTTTGCTTGTTGCTCGGTGGCCGGGGCGGGGTCAAAGTGCTCGGCAGAGGATGGTGCTCGGAGAGGCTGTGTCGGAGGGGCTGGTTGGAGGCTTGAAGTTTTTGGACGGACTCAGAGTCCGCTGTGGTCGGGTGCTTCCAATGGTGCTGCATCGGCAAGTTGGCGGCGCTTGGAGGTTCATGGCAGGGAGAGTTTCTCCCTTCTGCCGCCTGCGTGAGATGATGAGTCTATCAGGACTTTGAGACTTTTTTTTACCTTGCCCATGGTCTGCTCTTTATCAAATTATGGTATTGCTTTGCACTGTTGTAACTATATGTTATAATTATGTGGTTTTGTCAGTTTTAGTCTTGGTTTGTCCTGTGTTTTTCTTGTGATATCATTCTGGAGGAACGTTGTATCATTTTTTTAATGCATGCATTTCTAAATGACAATAAACAAGGACTGAGTGTCCTCATAATCTAATCAAGTCCCTGTGGGCTTTAGGACCCAGCGGCACACCAAACCTATGCACATCCTCCCATATACTTTAAATCATCTCTAGGTTACTTATAATACCGAATACAATGTAAATGCTATGTAAGTAGTTGTTATACTGTATTGTTTAGGGAATAATGACAAGAAGAAATTTTATTTCCGACAAAAACATTCAATAAAACATAAAAATATACAGCTTTAAATAAACTGAATCAAACACATGGTAAATGACTTATTGGAATAAATGTAAAACGTCACTGTCACTGTCACTATAAAACTTCAGTAACCTGTCTTTCTGTTTATTTAAATCATAAACAGTGGTAGTTCCGACACTATTTTCTTCAGTAAGATGCCGCGCAGACACACCACGATCAAGTTTCTGCAAGAACTCCACTTTCTGCGTTATTGATAGTGATAGAGAAGATTCCTTCTCTTTTTCTTATTGTTACCTATAGGGGTATCTGCAGTTTTCACAGTGAAATTAAACGCAAAGTCGACAGTGAACACACAATATCAGCGAACAGCAAATGCAGGTGTAACCAGTACGAGCGCTGAGCTACAACTGACGCCTGGCGGCCTCTGCTAGCGCTGTCACATCACACCTGAGTGACGCCAGCTGTTGGCGAGAAAAACTTCGGTTTTTGGAGCTTTTTGGATTTCAGAATTTCAGATAAAGGAATGTACAATTGGATTAGGGAGGTGGAGGATTAGGAATAGGGTTCAGTATAAAATTAGTTATAGGATTAATTACCAGATTAGGTATTGGATCAGGTTTCGGATTAGGTATAGGATTAGTTACTGGATTAGGTATATAATTAGTTATAAGATTAGCTTTATTTATACATCGATACATTGAAACGTACAATCAAATGTGCTGTTTGTGTCGATGCCCAGCACAGTCTGGGGGCAGACTACAAGTGTTGTCATGCTTCCAACACCAGCATAGTATGCCCACAACTTAATAAACGTTACGTCTTTGGAATGTGGGGGAAAACCGGAGGAAACCCATGGAATTATAGGGAGAACACTGCAAACTCCTTACAGCCAGCGGTGGGATTGAATCTGGGTTGCTAGCAGTATAAAACGCTACGCTAACCACTACGCTATCATGCCATTATGGGGTCAGGTCTGGGATTAGCGATAGAATTAGATCTAGGATTAGGTGTGGGATTCCTCCCAGAGGACCACAGTGATGTTTTAGTGTTTGGGGACTGCGTGCCTTAATGACCCAGAGAGCTCTGTTGCCTGGAGTCAGGGCTTTGTGCTTTGGCTCTTGGTAGGATCACCCATGTCAAACAGGTCAAAGGGTAGAGGCCAGACTAAAAGTGGTCCACTGGTCTTCCAGATTTGGGGCTAACAACCTTGACTAGTCAAAAGTGACACAGAAACAGCAAGGAAGCAGCCTTCTGTATCTGTGTGCGACAAGATGGACAGAGATGGAGGACCTTCCTTGCAACCCTGATCGCCAGCAGTGTAACAGGCAGTAACTAAGTAAGTAGGTAGAGGATTAAAGCTAGGACCAGAATTAGAGAGCGAGTGTTTGCGCTATGGTTGATAACGACACCATGATTCAATTAGTGATGATGTAGAGACTAGAATGAAGGTATTCTTGGAGTTAGCTTCCTGGTCGTGAACAGCAAGGCCCCCTTTACCCTCAAGCACTGAGAGCGAAGTAGGGTCTGATGGGCCCGTGAAGATCAGGGTCCAATGCTCTGTTCCAATTTCTGACAGAAGTACTGCAGATTCAATGTGCTGATCTGGTAAAAAAAGAAATCACCAGAGATCTTGGATTGAACAACAAATTTCACACTGCAAGTCAACGATAATAAATCTGATTCTGTTTGAAGAAAGTCACAACTACGGGGAGCAGTGTGGAATTGCGGAGGAATTTGAAAGCAAGGTTGAAAATCGTGAAGTCTTGCTGTTACTGCACTGGGAGCTGGTGAGCACGTGGATGACGCGAGCTTCAGGGCACAGGCAGCCTTCCCAAACAGAACAATACCCAACAGAACTATACCTTGCTTTTATCCCGTATACAAGGCCATTCAGCCATCATATCTGTACTATCTCTTTGAATGGGCTAACCCAATTAGTCCCGTTCTTTCCTCAGAGGTCTAAAATTGGTTCTTTCTTTAAATTTCTGTCGATTTTTTTTTTTTGGAAAATCCTTCCTTTCGGCTGCACTTCCCTGATCTCAGAAAGTTACAGGAATTAAAATTCTAGCGGAAAGATTTTGGGCCCAAAGTGTCAACTATACTTTTTTCCATAGATACTGCCTGGCCTGCTGAGTTCCTCCAGCATTTTGTTTCGATTGCCAGCATCTGCAGATTTTCTCATTTTTAAAATTCCTTATCTCCCCTCTTGGTTCCTTTGCCAGTCACCTTTCCCCCCCTTTCCTCTGCTTTCTATAACAGTTTCTCCTCTATTGAAGCCCTTGATAATTTTAAACACCTCTATCAAATTCCCCTTTCACTTTAAGGAACATGGCTCAGATTTCACTGCAATGTGCTGTAATTTACTGGGAATTACTCATTCTCATGACATTTGATCATTACAGCCTTACCTTTAGAAAACAGAAATGAGTGAAAATGACTTTACTCACCAATCACGAAGATAATTTTGGTGGCCTTCAATTTTTCTGTAAGATACAAGAAGAAACATTTAGATTTTCAC
Source organism: Mobula hypostoma (assembly GCF_963921235.1). Lineage (NCBI taxonomy): Eukaryota > Metazoa > Chordata > Chondrichthyes > Myliobatiformes > Myliobatidae > Mobula > Mobula hypostoma. The sequence goes on along the minus strand of NC_086125.1, from coordinate 6,680,904 downwards.
ACTTCAGATTGAACTTACCCCACTGGTTTGATGACTTTTCTCCTACCATGTGGAGAAATCAGGAAAGATGAGTGTGTTAAATCCTATCTGCGGTTCTGTCCTTCAGTAAGACCATGAGTCAACCAACTATACGAGGCAGGTGAAGGATAGGTAACCAGCTGCCCACCAAGGTGAGATCTACACCTGTGTCACCCGATAGTGAGAAGATCCATATTCTGAAAAAAGCAACCCTCCATGGATATATCATCAGAAAATGCCGGAAACAGCAGCATCTGTGGAGGGAGGAACAGCACTGAGGTCAGAGATGAGTGACCTTTTGTCAGAACTGAACGTGGAGTAACACTAGCACAGATGGGGAGTTATGGAGATGGATTATGTATGGTGATATAGAGACCAAGCTGGTCCATTTTGTTTTAGGAGAGAACAAATGATTGGCACTAAGAGCTCCTCTGTCTCTGAGAAGAGATCCCACACGTGGTTTTCTCCGAATGTTCCAGTATCTTCCCATAGTCCGAAGACAGACCAGTTGGTAGGTTGATTGGTCATTGTAAGTTGTCCTGTGATTAGGGTAGGGTGAAATCGGAGGATTGGTGGGTGGTGTGGCTCAAAGGGCTGGAAAGGTCTGTCCCGCTGTGTATATAGAAAGACAGGTACTGTTGATAGACAGAAAGATAGATAGGTAAATAAAAGCAGTAGGAAATGAAATTTCCAACATTTCATTGAATTTCAAAGAGGGTATTCTTATAATTACATCAATTTACAGAAGCTGTTTTTTATTTTGGAGATACAGCACGGTTTCAGGCTCTTCTGGCCCAATGAGCCCACAGTGCCTAACTGTTACACCCCTCTCTCTGATGAATGTGTGGACCCGTACGTCTTTGGAATGTGGGAGGAAAGCCCTATGGTCGTAGGGAGGGTGTTGCAAACTCCTTCCAAACAGCTGCAGGAATTGAATCCAGTTCACTAGCACCACACTAAATGCTACCCTAGCGTGCTTAGAGCTGCAAAGAAAAACAGTTGTCAGTCTGTGTAATCATAAGGCAACAAACGCCCTTAATTTGAGATGAAATGAAGTGCTGGAAATATTCAATAGGTCAGGCAGCCTCTGTGGAGACAGAAAAACAGCAGTAATGTGATGGGTGGGTGAATTAACATCGGACTCATCAATGTCCTGACTCAAACAGGAAAGGTTGGTTATCTGAAATAGCTGAATTCAGTGTTGTGTCCTGAGGGCTGTAGGCAAGTGAAGAGGTGCAGTTCGATTCTGTTTGACACATACCCTCAGTAAAGGGTATTTGACAGTTTTTGGGATGGGGGAGGAAACCAGAGATCCCGGGGAGGAAGCCCAGAGGTCACAGGTAGAATGTACAGACTCCACTCTGGAACAGCCTCTTCCACCAGGACATCAGACTGATTAATTCATGCTGACACAATTGTATTTCTATGCTATATTGACTGTCCTGTTGTACATACTATTTATTACAGATTACTATAATTTGCACATTGCACATTCAGACGGAGACATAACGTAAAGATTTTTACTCATATATGTGAAGGATGTCAGAAATAAAGTCAATTGAATTTGCATGAGATCAGATCTGAAAATGGCGACGTCTTTACCAGGTCTCATCCCAGTCCAAAAGCAGGCCTATTCCTCATTAGCAGCGACAATCTGCAAACGCTGGAAATCCACAGTAACACACACACGCAAAATGCCGGAGGAACTCTGCAGGTCAGGCAGCGTTCATGGAGAGGAATTAACAGTCAATGTTTCAGGCTGAGAGTCTCCGCGGATGCTGCCTGACCTGCTGAGTCCCTCCAGCTTTTTGTGTGTGTTGCTGTAGATTTCTCATGAACTAATGATCAATGATAGCTCAGGCTCAGAGAGAAAGGGGTGCGGCTCACAGCAGAGAGAGAGTTCTGGATTTATAACTGACCGCCCTTGAGTTCCACACGTGACCTTTGACCTGGCAAAATTGACACACCCACATATTGCAGATTGTCCATTACCATTTGGTAGTGTGTTTTGTCTAAGAGCTACATATACATGGAAGGCTCTGTTAACAGTGAAATACGGCCCACAAAGAAGAGTGTTAGAAGCATGTATATTGCTCTCCAGGATGCCACCTAATGAGAACTTGAGTTATGATCCATGCCACCAGCCTGAGGGGAAAGGAGAGGATCCCATTCTCTCAGTCCAGAGCAGTTGGAACACAAACAGGGTCACCATCCTAATAACAAGCTGCTGACAGTCCCTCTCTAATCGCTTTCTCCTGGCGCGATGACCTCATTCCATTCTGGGTCCCTTTGAAAGTCTCAGAGAAATCTACGAGTCAAAAGCTACCAACCTTCAATCAGAATCATCAAACCAAGGTAGATAGGTAGAGATTTCAGAAACTGGGAGGAGGTGCTCATGAGAGCATTTTTTATCCTCGAGCAGAAGCCTTCTTGAAGATTTTGATACAAACTGGATCACCATAAACCTGAGTGAAATTTAACCCTTGTTATCTATTTATTGGTTGCTTATTTGAGATACAGCAGAGTGTTGTCCTTTCTAGCTCTTTGAGCTGTGCTGCCCCGATTTAACTGTAGCCCACTCACAGGACAATTTACAGTGACCAATTAACCTATCAACCGGTACATCTTTGGACTGTGGGAGGAAACTGGAGCACCCGGAGGAAACCCACGCGGTCATGGGGAGAACGTACAAACTCCTTACAGGCAGCAGTGGGAATTGAACCCAGGTCACCTGTAAAGTGTTGTGCTAACTGTCCTTAAACGTGGAAAGCAAGCTTTGGACCTGTGTATGAGCACAGAGAAGCATTTCACCAAAACTTCAACTGGACCTTACAAATCTCTTGTTTTTGTCAATGAGTTATTCTCAGGTAGAAAACTCATGGGAATGACATCACACATAAAAGTTGCTGGTGAACGCAGCAGGCCAGGCAGCATCTCTAGGAAGAGGTACAGTTGACGTTTCGGGCTGAGACCCTTCGTCAGGACTAACTGAAGGAATAGCTAGAAAGAGATTTGAAAGTGGGAGGGGGAGGGGGAGATCCGAAATGATAGGAGAAGACAGGAGGGGGAGGGATGGAGGCAAGAGCTGGACAGGTGATTGGCAAAAGGGATATGAGAGGATCATGGGACAGGAGGCCCAGGGAGAAGGAAAAGGGGGAGGGGGGAAGCCCAGAGGATGGGCAAGGGGTATAGTGAGAGTGACAGAGGGAGAAAAAGGAGAGAGAGAAAAAGAATGTGTGTATATAAATAAATAAATAACGGATGGGGTACGAGGGGAAGGTGGAGCATTAGCGGAAGTTTGAGAAGTCAATGTTCATGCCATCAGGTTGGAGGCTACCCAGACGGAATATAAGGTGTTGTTCCCCCTCCCCCAGCTGCCTACTTCCTCCCTCTTGGTTCCACCTCCTTCTACTATCTATTGTGTTTTCCCCTATTCTCTCTTCACCTTTCCTGCCTATCACCTCCCTACCTCCCTTCCCCCACTCCTTTATCTTTCCCCTTACTGGTTTTTCACCTGGAACCTACCAGCCTTCTCCTTCCCACCCTCCTCCCACCTTCTTTATAGGGCCTCTGCCCCTTCCCCCTGCAGTACTGACGATCTTTTCCACTGATGCTACCCGACCTGCTGAGTTCCTTCAGCGTGTTGTGAGTGTTGCTTTGACCCCAGCATCTGCAGATTATTTTGCATTTAAGGTGTTGTTCCTCCAACCTGAGTGTGGCTTCATCTTTACAGTAGAGGAGACCGTGGATAGACATATCAGAATGGGAATGGGACGTGGAATTAAAATGTGTGGCCACTGGGAGATCCTGCTTTCTCTGGCGGACAGAGCCTAGGTGTTCAGTGAAACGATCTCCCAGTCTGCATCGGGTCTCACCAATATATAGAAGGCCACGTCAGGAGCACCAGATGCAGTATATCACCCCAGCTGACTCACAGGTGAAGTGTCGCCTCACCTGGAAGGACTGTCTGGGGCCCTGAATGGTGGTAAGGGAGGAAGTGTAAGGGAATATGTAGCACTTGTTCTGCTTACAAGGATAAGTGCCAGGAGGGAGATCGGTGGGGAGGGATGGGGGGGACAAATGGACAAGAGAGTCGCGTAGGGAGCGATCCCTGCGGAAAGCGGGGGGGGGGGGGAGGGAAAGATGTGCTTAGTGGTGGGATCCCGCTGGAGGTGGCAGAAATTATGGAGAATAATATGTTGGACCCGGAGGCTGGTTTGGGGTGGTAGGTGAGGACAAGGGGAACCCTATTCCTAGTGGGGTGGCGGGAGGATGGGGTGAAAGCAGATGTGCGTGAAATGGGGGAACACGAGGAATTCTGCAGATGCTGGAAATTCAAGCAACACACATCAAAGTTGCTGGTGAACGCAGCAGGCCAGGCAGCATCTCTAGGAAGAGGTACAGTCGACGTTTCGGGCCGAGACCCTTCGTCAGGACTAACTTAAGGAAGAGGTAGTAAGAGATTTGAACGTGGGAGGGGGAGGGGGAGATCCAAAATTATAGGAGAAGACAGGAGGGGGAGGGATGGAGCCAAGAGCTGGACAGGTGATTGGCAAAAGGGATATGAGAGGATCATGGGACGGGAGGCCCAGGGAGAAGGAGAAGGTGACAGGGGAAAAAACCCAGAAGATGGGCAAGGGGTATAGTCAGAGGGACAGAGGGAGAAAAAGGAGAGAGAGAGAAAGAATGTGTGTATATAAATAAATAACGGATGGGGTACGAGGGGGAGGTGGGCATTAGCGGAAGTTTGAGAAGTCGGTGTTCATGCCATCAGGTTGGAGGCTACCCAGACGGAACATAAGGTGTTGTTCCTCCAACCTGCGTGTGGCTTCATCTTTACAGTAGAGGAGGCCATGGATAGACATATCAGAATGGGAATGGGATGTGGAATTAAAATGTGTGGGGGAGATGCGTTTGAGAGCAGAGTTGACGGTGGAGGAAGGGAAGCCCCTTTCTTTAAAAAAGGAGGACATCTCCTTCGTCCTGGAATGAAAAGCCTCATCCTGAGAGCAGATGCGGCGGAGACGGAGGAACAGGGTGAGAAGAGGAATAGTCCAGATAGCTGTGAGAGTCAGTAGGCTTATAGTAGACATCAATAGATAAGCTTTCTCCAGAGATAGAGACAGAAGGATCTAGAAAGGGGAGGGAGGTGTCGGAAATGGACCAGGTAAACTTGAGGGCAGGATGAAAGTTGGAGGCAAAGTTAATGAAGTCAACGAGCTCAGCATGCGTGCAGGAAGCAGCGCCAATGCAGTTGTCGATGTAGAGAAGGAAAAGTGGGGGACAGATACCAGAATAGGTTTGGAACATAGGTTGTTCCACAAAGCCAACAAAAAGGCAGGCATAGCTGGGACCCATATGGGTGCCCATGGCTACACCTTTAGTTTGGAGGAAGTGGGAGAAGCCAAAGGAGAAATTATTAAGAGTAAGGACTAATTCCGCTAGACGGAGCAGAGTGGTGGTAGAGGGGAACTGATTAGGTCTGGAATCCAAAAAGAAGCAGAGAGCTTTGAGACCTTCCTGATGGGGGATGGAAGTATATAGGGACTGGACATCCATGGTGAAAATAAAGCGGTGAGGGCAAGGGAACTTAAAATCATCGAAAAGTTTAACAGCGTGAGAAGTGTCACGAACATAGGTAGGAAGGGATTGAGCAAGGGGGGATAAAACCATGTCGAGGTATGCAGAAACGAGTTTGGTGGGGCAGGAGGAAGCTGAGACAATAGGTCTGCCAGGACAGGCAGGTTTGTGGATCTTGGGTAGGGGGTAGAAACGGGAAGTGCGAGGTGTGGGAACTATAAGGTTGGTAGCAGTGGATGGGAGATCCCCTGAGCGGATAAAGTCGGTGATGGTGTGGGAGACAATGGCCTGGTGCTCCTTAGTGGGGTCACGATCGAGGGGTAAATAAGAGGAGGTATCCGCGAGTTGTCGCTGTGCCTCGGCAAGGTAGAGGTCAGTACGCCAGACTACAACAGCACCCCACCTTATCCGCGGGTTTAGTAATAAGGTTAGGATTAGTGCGGAGGGAATGGAGAGCAGAGCGTTCCAAAGGAGTGAGGTTGGATTGGGAACAAGGTGCGGTGAAGTCGAGACGGTTGATGTCCCGTCGGCAGTTAGCAATAAAGAGATCCAGAGCAGGCAGAAGACCAGAGTGGGGTGTCCATGAAGAGGAGGAGGGTTGAAGACGGGAGAAGGGGTCATCAGTGGGGGTGGGAGAGTCCTTGCCGAAGAAGTAGGCTCGGAGACGGAGACGGCGGAAGAAGAGTTCCGCATCATGGCAAACACGGAACTCGCTGAGGTGTGGGAGAAGGGGACCAAAGATGAGGCCCTTACTGAGGACAGAGTGCTCTGCCTCAGAGAGTGGAAGGTTGGAGGGGATGGTAAAGACCCGGCACGGATGAGAGCTGGGATCAGAGGGGGGAGGGGGATGGAGGCTGGTGGTTTCAGTGGAGAGGGGAGGGTTGGGGTGAGAGGAAGAAGGAGCCTCCGAGGGCCCAGGAGTAGCTGATGGAATGGGAGCAGGATCTTCCAGTGGCCACACATTCTAATTCCACGTCCCATTCCCATTCTGATATGTCTATCCACAGCCTCCTCTACTTTAAAGATGAAGCCACACTCAGGTTGGAGGAACAACACCTTATATTCCGTCTGGGTAGCCTCCAACCTGATGGCATGAACACTGACTTCTCAAACTTCCGCTATTGCTCCACCTCCCCCTCGTACCCCATCCCTTATTTATTTATTTATATACACACATTCTTTTTCTCTCTCTCCTTTTTCTCCCTCTGTCCCTCTCACTATACCCCTTGCCCATCCTCTGGGCTTCCCCTCCCCCCTTTCTTTCTCCCTGGACCTCCTGTCCCATGATCCTCTCATATCCCTTTTGCCAATCACCTGTCCAGCTCTTGGCTCCATCCCTCCCCCTCCTGTCTTCTCCTATCATTTTGGATCTCCCCCTCCCCCTCCCACTTTCAAATCTCTTACTACCTCTTCCTTCAGTTAGTCCTGACGAAGGGTCTCGGCCCGAAACGTTGACTGTACCTCTTCCTAGAGACGCTGCCTGGCCTGCTGCGTTCACCAGCAACTTTCATGTGAGTTGCTTGAAATTCCAGCATCTGCAGATTTCCTTGTGTTTGCGGAATGACACCAGCTCATGTTTACCTCACCGCATCCTCACCGCGAGGACCTACAGCACCGGGGGTTACTGTTATTACATAATGTACAATAGCTCACCTTCTTGGGGCAGCTAAAGATGGGTAGTAAATGTTACGGAATCACAGAGTAATATAACATTGAAACAGGCCCTTCAGCCCATCTGGTCCATGCAAACACAGTATCCTCCCTGCTAGTCCCTGTTGCCCATGTTTGATCCAAGCTCTTCCTCTCTACGTACCCATCCTAATGCCTCTTAAATGGTCAACGGGTCAACAGCAGATGACATCTCTCTGGCCCTACATTCCTCCTTAGAACACCTGGAGAATAAAGACGCATATGTAAGGCTCCTTTTCATTGACTAGAGCTCTGCCTCTAAAATAAACTGATTCCTAAGCTCCAGAACCTGGGCCTTAGCACTCAGATCTGCACCTGGATCTTCAACTTCCTCACAGACAGGACCCAGGCTGTTAAAATAGGGGACAAGCTCTCTTCTACAATCACTCTGAGCACCGGTGCCCCACAAGGCTGTGTACTCAGCCCCTGCTGTACTCACTGTACACCCATGATTGTGTAGCCAAGTTTCCATCAAACTCAATATACAAGTTTGCTGATGACAACAATTGTAGGCTGTATCTCGGGTAATGATGAGTTCGAGTACAGAGAGGAAATTAAGAACCTGGTGGCATGGTGCGAAGACAATAACCTATCCCTCAACGTCAGCAAGACGAAGGAATTGGTTGTTGACTTCAGAAGGAGTAGCGGACCGCACAACCCAATTTACATCGGTGGTGCGCAAGTGTAACAGGTCAAGAGCTTTAAGTTCCTCGGGGGTCAATATCACAAATGACCTGACTTGGTCCAACCAAGCAGAGTTCACTGCCAAGAAGGCCCACGAGTGCCTTTACTTCCTGAGAAAACTAAAGAAATTTGGTCTGTCTCCTAAAACCCTCACTGATTTTTATAGCTGCACCGTAGAAAGCATTCTTCTAGGGTGCATCACAACCTGGTATGGAAGTTGTCCTGTCCAAGACCGGAAGAAGCTGCAGAAGATCGTGAACACAGCCGAGCACATCACACAAACCAATCTTCCGTCCGTGGACTCACTTTACACCGCACGCTGTTGGAGCAGTGCTGCCAGGATAATCAGGGACACGATCCACCCAGCCAACACACTTTTCGTCCCTCTTCCCTCCGGGAGAAGGCTCAGGAGCTTGAAAACTCGTACGGCCAGATTTGGGAACAGCTTCTTTCCAACTGTGATCAGACTGCTGAACGGATCCTGACCCGGATCTGGGCCGTACCCTCCAAATATCCGGACCTGCCTCTCGGTTTTTTTGCACTACCTTACTTCCCATTTTTCTATTTTCTATTTATGATTTATAATTTAAATTTTTAATATTTACTATCGATTTGTTAACCAGGGAGCGGGAAGCGCAGAATCAAATATCGCTATGATGATTGTACGCTCTAGTATCAATTGTTTGGCGACAATAAAGTATAAATGTAGTCGTTGTGACCACTTCTTCTGGCAGTTCATTCTAGGCATTCACTGCCCTTAGTGTAAAGAAGTTACCTCTCGGGTCTCTTTAAAATCTGCCCCCTTATGATTCTGTGCCTGCTACAACCCTGGGGATAAAACTATGGCCGTCCACTTTGTCCATACCTCTCATGATTTTATAAACATCTATGAGGTTTCCCCTCGTTCTTTTGCACTCCAGGGAATAAACATCCAGTGTGGTTGATCTCTCCGGATAACTCAGGCCCTCTGGTCTAACTAGCGTCTTCTTGAATTTCTTCTGCACCTTCCCAGTCTGACAATCCCTTTCCTATCACAGGGTTACCAAAACTGTGCACAACGATCCAAAGCTGAACTTGTCAGCATTCCTGCATTCCCTAAATGAACCTTTTTAACAAAACCCTCCTGTTCCTATACTCCCTTTAATTCCAAAAGCCATTAAGCTGCTGATTTCTCTTGGGTATTGGTGCCCTGATTTAGATTTTACTCTGCCAGGCAGCAATAGGACTCAGCGAAGTTCTGAGATACCGGGGTCAGTGTGAACCATTATCTGGAGCTGGAAGGGGCCCCGGGGTCCTCCCTTCCCGGAGGAACTCTCCCTGCCAGCGCTGCGCTCAGACTCCACCTGCTCCGCAGATGCCGTGGTTCTGCATGGAAGATTTTACCCTTTCATCCTTGGTGTTTTGATTGGAAAGGCTGATTACTGGTGGCAGTGTAAGAGATTTATTTTGCTTCAGAGCGGAGGTAGGGCCCCAGGGTTGTTTTTTTTTGTTTTGCCGCAATTCCAGCGTTACCTTTTACTTCGTCACAAATCTGCACCGTTTCATTGCTCTTGCAATTCCCCATTCCACCCGTCTAGCTTGTATTCGGGCCCTCGAGGTCCTTCCTGTACACGATGAGTACGAGCTCCCCTGTAGCGCACTGCTGCCTTGCCTTTTATTTCCCTTCTTGTTTCTTTACTGGTCACCCTGCCATTGTGACTTAACAGTGGCAGTCCTGGGCATCACACCTACACAGGCTGGACCGCATCCAAGCCACTGTGTCATTGAGGAAAGGTGGGTGAGAGGGCAGGCAAAGACCGCATATGTCTCACACTCTCGGGGTTGGACAGTATGGCAGAGTAGTCGATGTTACACCATCTAATGGAAACTGATGTTACCCATTTTCCTCTCCTGTCTCTGGAGATACTTCAACCATTGCTTCTTTGGGCTGTAGTGCTGAAGATCTAGGCTCTGGACTCAGCAATGTTCTACCAAGAGCAACATGGCCACTCAATAATTGCCCAGTAATGCCCTGGTCACGGAGAACAGGGCAAATCCGATCTGGCTGATTGCTCAACTCTCCACCATCAGCTGTGGAACGTCTCATTTGGTGGACTTACCAATACCCAGCTCGTGAATTCTCAGCTTCAGCCTGAGTTATAACATGAAGCAAGGAGCTGAGCTTGGTATCCCCTGACGTTTGGATGGCTGGTCTCGAGGAGGGCTGGTGAAGCTGAAGAGAGTGGGAATGAAGAGGAAAGGCCTTCACCCGCAGGCCAGGCCACGCACAGAGGAGTCAACGCTGGATGCTGGAAGTCAGTTCTTCTCATCCTGAGCCATCACTGCAGAAGCTTGTCAGGGTGGTTTCCCTGGCCCGGTCACCATCCATTGTGTTTTTAATGTCCATTCCTTTATTGTAAGTTCACAGATGAGTATGATGTATGATTTTCAACTCATGAGTCCTCAGCAAATAGAGAAACCCATGCAATGAGAATTAGATGATTTTAGAACATAGAAGAAAGAGTACAGGCCCTTCAGCGCACAATATTGTACTGGGCTTTTATCCTGCTCCACAATCAATCTAACGCTTCACTCGTACATGCCCCATAACTCTCAATTTTTCTTTCATCCATGTGCCTATCTAAGAGTACATTAAATATCCCTAATGTTCCAGGCAGCTGTGGAGGCCAAATCTTGATGTATATTTAAGGCAGAGGTTGATAGGTTCTTGATTGGTCAGGGCATGAAGGGATACAGGGAGAAGGTAGGAGAATGGAGCTGAAAGGAAAATTAGATTGGCCATGCTAAAATGGCAGAGCAGACTTGAAGGGCCAAATGGCCTAATTCTGCTCCTCTATTTTATAGTCTGGTCTAAGTGGCAGTTCAATGTGTCTTTGCTTGTCTGGATGCGCTAAACAGTCTAGTTCGACTCCAACGTCTTATGGTCTTAGATGTCTGAGGATCCAGAATTAGGAAATGCTGTCGACGTACCTCTAGTGTCAGATGTGGCATGGTTAATGGATTTTACACATTGCAGCCACAAAGCTGGAGGGACTGACCACTTGCAGTGGTGAATCAAGCAGCCTGCTTTGTCCTGGTTGTGTCAGATTTCTGGGCTGTACTCACCGTGCCCTGTGGATGGTGCAATTGTCTCCGTGAGTCACTCACTGCAGGATACCTACCCAGCCTCTGACTCCTCTTAGCAATCATGGCATTTATTTAGTCCGTGCAATTACACTTCTGGCCTGCGGTGACCACAGACAAAGGAGCTATTGACAATGGAGATGCCGTTGACTGCAAGAGCAGGTGATTAGTTTCTCCCTTTTCGGTCATTTCCTGCCTCTTACCAGAGGCAAATATCACTTGCCTCTGACCAGCCTCTGCATGGAAGCTTTAGAGAGGGTGCAGTGGAGATCTATGAGATCTATGAGGACGCGACGTGAATTATCTATATACTACTAAAACTCTCCTGCTCTCTCCAGATATCCCACCCTGCAAAAACTCATTTCGGGGTGGTAGCACCACCGTTTCAGGGAGGTAGCACCTCCGCCCCCCGTAACCCCATATTCCTCTCTCCTCCACCCCCGTCGACCTCCAAGGGTGTATGTAATACTTTGTTTAGTGATTTTGTCTAATCTGTAAGCCAAATTGGGTATATACAGCAAATGTGACATTAAAATATGTACTTATATTATATTATCATGTTTATTCTATTACAACTTTAAGCAAGTCTACAGGGAGTTTGGCCCCATCACGTAGGACATCAATAGCATAGCTCCTTGGCAGCTAGCCAGCGAGTTTAAATTAGGGTCCCCAACCTTTTTTGCACCGCGCACCAGTTTAATATTGACAATGTTCTTGCGGACCGGGGGGAGGGGGAAGCGGTGGGTGTTAAACGCGACCAGAATATAGGTGATAAGTCAACTATAAGTCACTTGTAAGTGGCTCATATACTCAATTTAGTTTCTAAAGGGGTTTATCAAACAAATTTAATATTAAACACACAGCGCATATTTTCCTCGCATGAATGTAGTAATAAGTCAATTATAACAGTGGTCCCAAACCTCCGGGCCGCGAAGAATGCAGCGGTGAAGCGGTAGCCAGAACGCACCCAGCACACCTTTCAGAAAAAAGCCGAAATAAACAAGCTAATTGATTAGGTGCTGCCCGGCACGTAAATGTTGGCCCAGATCAGAGACGACGCAATCGGCAATCACCTCTGATCTGGGCCGACATTTACGTGCCGGGCTTAATTAGCTTGTTTATTTCAGCTTTTTTCTTAAAGATGTGCTGGATGTGTTCCGGCAACCGCTGTATTCTTTACGACCTGGAGGCTGGGAACCACTGAATTATAAGTTATTTACAAGTCAGTAGCATCATAACATTTTACGTAATGTTTGGATATTAAACACACACATATTTTCGTCGTATGAACATATAAAATCATTGCAACACACGAATATTGCTGAATCAGTGGGAGCCCTGGGCTTGTTTTCCTGCAACAAGACAGTCCTATCGAGGGGTGATGGGAGACAGCGATACTCAAAGGGGGTTCCTTATGTCCAGTCTATTCTGCAATTTAGTTTTCGTTGCATTCATCGCAGAAAACTCCGCTTTGTGGAAGTATGTTGGAAATGGAAGCAACGTTTTCAGTGCTTTCGTGGCTATCTCAGGATATTCAGCCTTGACTTTGATCCAGAATGCCGGCAGAGATGCCATGTCAAATATACTTTTCAGCCCGCCGTCATTTGCAAGCTCGAGGAGTTGAGTTGATCTTTTTCCCGTGCTGACATGGATGGTTCACCAGGGACATTCACAAATAGGTTACGGACCCATTCCTTTGCACGTCTTGGGTCACTGATTCAACAGTGCGTGACAGGTAATGAGGAAAGGTGCAGCTGACTCATATCGTTTCATATCGCCAAATCATATTGTTTCCTCGCGGCCCGGTGGTTGGGGACCACTCTTAGCACGAAGAGAGACCAGTCAGGATGCTCGCTCTCCTTCTCCCTCTCCCTCTCAAAAAAATCTATTTCCGGAATATTGTACATAATTTCCGGGCATCAGGGAGCCAGTATCGATATGCGGGAGACTCCCGGAACTTCTGGGAGAGGTGGGATGTCTGTCTCTCTGTCTGTTTATTAGGGTGAAATATATGGATAGCCTAATTATGCCACGTTGAAAGAGAAGGGGGACATTACGGTCAAGAGATGACGCTAAACGTTGTCGGGAAGTGGCAAGGAGAGGGAGAGAACAACAATCGGATGAGGCCAGGGCTGCACCACTCCAGGATCAAAGAGTCAGGACAAAAAAGATGAGAGAAGGCGGGACAGAGGAGGACAGGCATGCATGTCTCCAAAATGACAACAATAGGCACAGACGGAGGAGAGAACAAGAATCGGATCAGGCCAGGGTCGCATGACTCCAAGATCAGAGAGAAAGAATAAGTGATAGAAGAGACGAAGGACGAAAGGGCTGCACGTCTCCAGAATGACAAAAACAAGCAGAGAAGGAGGAGAGAAGAAGAGACAGAGGAGAAAATGAAAGATCAACTCGAGAGTATGCGGCACAGAGTAATTATAACGGGACTTGCTTTCGACGACAATACCTCGACAGAGAAAGAGCAAGGCAAAATGCAGGACTCGCATGCCGTCACATTTCTGCTGATGTTGGTTCGATGACCAGAGTATGCCCTCACTGTCGTGCCTTCCTATTCACTGGAGAAACCGCACATTTCTACTGTATGAAGGGAAAGGTCAGGATAGGCAATTTGCAGCCTCTACCTAATGAACTCCTCAATTTGTACAGCAATGATGAACTTATTGCAAACGAGTTCAGGAAGAACATCAGACAGTACAATTACCTCTTCCAGATGACATCCTTTGGTGCCAAAGAATTCATTCCAACTAGGAATTGATGGAATCCTTCTGTGATTATTCAAGGCCAAATCTATTATTACATCGGACATTTAATTCCAGACTCGACCCAGCAAGCCCAATTCCTTCAAATTTACTTCATGGATATTTAATGTTCATTCTGGTCACACATTTCTCTTGCTATGCGTCTTTCTTCTTTAATAAGCTGAGTTTTTCTTCTTTAATTTCCAAATACAGAGATAGCAATAGCATTCAGGAAAATATAATGTTCATTTCGGTCACATCAGACTACACTATCCTTCTCTCAAAGGGTGTGCCAACCGGTCACCCTGTTGTCTAATATCCTATGAGGATAGGTTCAGCGAGCAATGCCTTTTCTCTTTGGAGCAAAGGAGGATAAAGAGGTGACTTGATGAGGTGTATAAGATTATAAAGATAGAGTGGACAGCCAGTGCCTTTTTAGACCATAAGACCATAAAATATAGGAGCAGGATTAGGCCATTTGATCCATCAACGCTGCTCCACCATTTCATCATGGCTGACTTATCATCCCTCACAACCTCATTCTCCCCGTAACTGTTGCCACCTGATTCATCAAGAACCCATCAATTTGAATATACCCAATGACTTGGCCTCCACAGCCATCGGTGGCAACAAATTCTATAGATCCACCACCTGCTGGCTGAAGAAATCTCAGTCCGAAATGGATGTCCTTCTATTCTGAGGCTGTCCCCTCTGGTCCTAGATCCCCAACACTATGGGAAACATCCTCCCCAAATCCACTCTTTTTAGGCCTTTCAATATTCAATAGGTTTCTTTGACATTCCCCCTCATTTTTCTAAACTCCAGTGAGAATATCCTCGTACATTAAAACCCTCATGCCCCAAGTTAATCTTCATCAACTTCCTCTGGACCCTCTCCAATGCCTGCACATTTTTTTTTAGATGAGGAGCCCAAACTGCTCACAATACTCCAAGTGCGGTCTGCCTTGATATCTGCCCCTACCACCACCCTGGCAAGGCATTCCACGCACTCACCACTCTCTGTGTTTAACAAAAAACGACAACTTTCTGCTGTCATCCTCCCTGCACTTCCCTCCAATCGCCTTAAAATTATGGGCTCTGGTAGTTGGCCTTGCTAGTGGCGCCTTTGTGCAGTCAAAGGAACTCTCCATATCTTCCTTCCAGCTTTCACTTCTGTTGGTTGACCCTTTCTGCCTCAAGATTCACACTGTGTGGGAGCCAAAGCTCAGTGCACAAGCTTTCACTCAGTGTCGTTCTTTTCCCAGAGTCTTAGGTCCTCTCCTGAGCCACCTCATCCCTTGGACTTGTTCTCCTCAACATTAAGTTGCCTGGTTTTCCCCCAAAAATATACTTTATTCAGAAATATTACAAAATAAAGTTATTTACAAAAAAAACATCCGTTGACTCTGAGTCCTTCTTCAATAAATAAAGTTGTTTACAATAAATCATGTGTTGACTCTCAGACCTTATTCAAAAGTTTGCCTGGTGTCCTGAACAATGGTATCTCAGTAGCGTATTCACGTAGAGTTGCCAAGCCCAGCGATGCCTAGAACACTTCCGAATATTGCTGATCTCATCTTGAGTGATGATGTCACAAAGTGCGACACCCCTAATGACTGAGTGTGATAATGATAACGTACAAAGTTTAAGAAACACTGACATCAGAAAGGGAAAGAATATTCTGACATTGCAGTGACAGAGAATACAAAAGAAATACAAGATCCTGAGACTCACCACTCCCCATTGACCCTCAGCCTCACAGGGCCCACACTGTCCCTGAGATTCTCCATTCTCCATCAACCCTCAGCCTCTGGGCCTACACTGTCCCCGAGACTCACCATTCGCCATCGACCCTCAGCCTCTGGGCCTACACTGTCCCCGAGACTCGCCATTCCCCATCAACCCTCAGCCTCTAGGCCTACACTGTCCCCGAGACTCACCATTCGCCATCGACCCTCAGCCTCTGGGCCTACGCTGTCCCTGAGACTTGCCATTCCCCATCAACCCTCAGCGTCTAGGCCTACACTGTCCCTGAGATTCTCCATTCCCCATCAACCCTCAGCCTCTGGGCCTACACTGTCCCCGAGACTCGCCATTCGCCATTGACCCTCAGCCTCACAGGGCCTACACTGTCCCCGAGACTCACCATTCCCCATCAACCCTCAGCCTCTGGGCCTACACTGTCCCCGAGACTCACCACTCCCCTTTGACCCTCAGCCTCACAGGGCCCACACTGTCCCTGAGACTCGCCATTCCCCATTGACCCTCAGCCTCTGGGCTTACACTGTCCCCGAGACTCGCCATTCCCCATTGACCCTCAGCCTCACGGGGCCCACACTGTCCCCGAGACTCACCATGTCCCATCGACCCTCAGCCTCACAGGGCCTACACTGTCCCCGAGACTCACCATTCACCATCGACCCTCAGCCTCTGGGCCCACACTGTCCCGAGACTCACCATTCCCCATCGACCCTCAGCCTCACTGGGCCCATACTGTCCCCAAGACTCGCCATTCCCCAGTGACCCTCAGCCTCACAGGGCCCACACTGTCCCGAGACTCATGGGGCCCACACTGGAGGTCTCCCCTGGACCCCATTGACCTGAGTCGCACTGGGTGCCCAGTACTCATACACACTGTGACATAATGAAAAACAAATTTAAAATGTTTTGGGGGATTGATAACATGAAATAGTCTGAAAGATCTGCCAGTTTGGGACATACCAGAAAGTCAGCAGACTGATGAGAACTTTGGGTGTTTATGACGTGGTGTCATTATGAAATATTCTGCTGGTGATATGTTCGATTGCTTGGGCTGTAAACGAGATTTTAATGCAAAATTAAAATAAACCAATTGGCAATCGGCCCCATAAAAACTAATTTTATACTCTATGTGTAAATTGTTATTCCATAAGCTATTTTAAAATCCATTTAAAAACAATCCTAAAGATGTTTATGTGTTTTCTGTTTCTGCCTTAAGTTATTTTTTTCAGTGTTCTGTTAGAGGCTTATAATATTAAGTTAAAAGATACAATTTATTTCTTGATTGATGGAAATGTTAACTGATTTAAATATTTAATTTGATTAAATATTGAATTGACTGGGTGATAATGATTCTAATTGGACTGACATCAAAAGGCAGCAGGATTTGGGAAAGGGGTTACAGGGAGTGTTGGGCCAGTTGTGTAGTCTTCTGCTGCAAGCCCTTTCAGAAAGTCCTCGTTGTTTGTGAGGCACAGCATCATGGATTCCTGACAGATAATAAATAAAACAAAATGCAAGGACAGAGTACAGGAGATGGGGAGTTCTGTTGAAGTTGTATAAGATGTTGAGGCCTAACTTGGAGTATTGTGTGCAGTTTTGGTCACCTACCTACAGGAGATATGTAAATAAGATTGAAAGAGTACAGAGAAAATTTACAAGGTTTGTTGCCGGGTTTAGAGGACCTGAGTTACAAGGAAAGACTGAATACGTTAGGACTTTATTCCTTGGAATTAAGATTGAGAGGAGATTTGATAGAGGTATACAAAATTATGAGGGGCATAGACAGGATAAATGCAAGCAGGCTTCTTCCATTGAAGTTGGGTGGGACTACAACCTGAGGTCACAGGTTTTCAGGTGAAAGGTGAAAAGTTTAAGGGAAAATGAGGGAAACATCTTCATTCAAGGCTGGTGAGAGTGTGGAACAAGCTGCCAGCACAGTTGGTGAGTGCAAGCTCGATTTCAATGTCTCAGAGAAGTTTGGATAGGTACATGGATAGTAGAGGTATGGAGGGCTATGGTCCGGTGCAGGACAATGGGAGTAGGTGGTTTGGCATGAACTAGATGGGCAGAAGGGTCTGTTTCTGCATTGTACTTTTCTATGACTCTACTCATTGGGACCACTGGCTACAATATTGAGGCTGTAGTGACTGGCAGCTGTCAATCAGCCCATGAAATGACAGCCCTAGGTGAGTTTCAGCATGGTTTAAAAAAAAAACCTGAAGCACAGAAACACAAGGAGCTGGACTCCTGTTTACTGTGGGATCTTAAAAACACTACCTCCAGTGGTGCTACACCACCCCAGAACTGGTGTAACGATTGAGCAGCTATTGTGATTTTACACTTAGATTTTGGAGCAAGATTTAGATGCAATGGAATTTGCTAGGTGTGTCCAGGAAGGATTCCAAACGAGGGGAAAGTACATATTAGATCTGATACTAGGCAATGAATCGGGGCAGGTTACAGATTCTTCACTCAGAGACAGTGACCACAACTCCTTGAGCTTTACCACGAACTTGAAGAGGGATAGGAGCAGACAGTCTGTGAAAATATTTAATTGTGGGAGAGCAAAATATGATGCTATTAGGCAGGAACTTGGGAATGAAAATTAGGAACTGGTGTACTCATGGAAATGCACAAGAAGAATGCGGAGGTCGTTTAGGGAGCACATGCATGAGTTTTCCGCATAGATTTGTCCCGGTGAGGTAGAGTGAAGGAAATGTGATTGACAAGAGATGTGGAACGTCTCGTCAAAAGGAAGAAAGAAGCATTTGAAAGGCTTAGGAAGCAAGAGTCAGACAGGGCTCGGGAGAGTTACAAGGCAGTCAGGAGGGAGTTTAAGAAGGGTCTTTGGAGAGCTAGAGGGGACATGAGAAGGGCCTTGGAGACTAGGTTTCACTGGGAATTGATCTACTATGGGAACCCCAAGGCATCCTACATGGACGTGAAGAACAGGAGGATGAATAGAGTGAGAGCTGGGCTAATCAGTGGTAAATAAAAATACATGGCTGGAGTTGGAGGAACTAGGAGGTTCTTAATGAATACTTTGCCTCAGTACTCACCAGTGAGAGGGGCCTTGATGAATGTAAGGCCAGTGTAGAAAAAGCTAATGTGCTGGAACACGTCAATGTTATGAAAGAGGATGTGCCAGACCTTCTGAAAAACATTAGGATAGGTAAGTCCCTAGGGCTGGATGGGATATACTGTACCCCAGGTTAATTTGGGAGTGAGGGAGGCAATTTCTGTGCCTTTGGCAATGATCCGTGTGTCCTCACTGACCACGGGAGTAGTACTAGATGACTGGCGAGTAGCAAGTGTTATTCCTTTGTTCAAGAAAGGATAACGCTGGGAATTATAGACCAGTGAGTCTTACATAAAATCTACGCTTGGTTTGACGCCGGTGAGTGAGTGTGAGAATTGGAGCAATGGTGACTGCTGGTTCTGGGGAGAAACTCCTGCACACTCTTTTAAGTAGCTCTGTAGCAGGGTTTCCCAACCTGTGGTTCACAGACCCCTCGGTTAATGGTAGGGGTCCTTGGCATTAAAATGGTTGGGAACCCCCGATCTAGAGGATCTGAGATATAAAACTAGCACCGTTTTAATCCCTCACATACAACACCTCCACCGGTATAGCACTCACTCTGTACTGCTTTGAAGTGTTAAGACCACGCCAAAGTGAGTACAGGATGAGAGGTCAGCTCTCAGTTGTTTCTGCTGGACGTATGTGTACCAGTGTCAGTGACCTCACTGGTGTGTGTGTGTGTGTGTGTGCGTGCGTGTGTGTGTTGGGGGGTGCGGGGAGCAGATCTCCCTCTCTACAAACGACGGTGGTCTCCTTGGATGCGGGAAGGAGAAGAAGGTAAGAAGGTGGATCGAGCTCACCGTGCTTTTCTTTTTCCAGAGGGTGGTGAATCTCCGGAATTCTCTAACCTGGTGGGCTGTGGAGGCTGGGTCACTGAGGGCATTCAGGGGAGAGGTGGACATTTTTTGCAACACACAAAAGATGCTGGAGGAACTCGGCAAGTCAGGCAACATCTATGGAGAGGAATGAAAAGTTTACTTTTCAGGCCAGTGAGACCTTTCCTGATGAAGGGATCTCAGCCAGAAACGTCGACTGTTTATTCCTTTCCATAGATGCTGCCTGACCTCCTGAGTTCCTCCAGCATTTTGGGCGCGTTTTTCTGGATTTCCAACATCTGCAGAATCATATGGAATGGGCACAAAAAAAGAAGGGACACCGGGTCTGGAGCTGATCAGCCGTGGTGGTACAGGTCTGATGGACTGAGTGGCCTACTCCTGCCCCTGCTCTCTTGCCAATATGATGGGTTTAACACATTATGGCAATTAATCCCATGTTGTTAAGTATGCCCCAGACTTGTAAAGCCCAGCCATACTGACCTCACACCTCAGTGATCCAGAGGCAGACCTGCCTATGGATCACTGTTCAATTTTACGAGGATTCCCACTATGGCGGTCAGGAAGCACAAGGTAAGTTTGATTATTTATTTTATTTTAATGTTTTAATTACCTGTTGTAGCCTTATTTTTGTAAAAGTTGGATACTTAAAAATATTATTTATCACGGTTTAATACTGAGCAGGTGTACCAGGTAAAGTTGGCACTGTGTGGTACATCCAAAGAGAACATTTGAGGTGTACACGGAGAGGACCCTCTCCGTTGTACAGAGTTTAATTCTCCTGGCCTTTCTGCTTCTTAATAACCAAGCACACAAGCCGAATGCAGTTTTGTAATCCCAGCTTCCGGCCTGCAGCCTCTGAGTTAGTGCCAGGCTTCGGAACAACAGGGACCTCTCGCATCCCGTCTCACAGATTATGTGTTGAACTCGGCTCACACTGAGCTAACGTTAGGGTTCATACAAGACGCGGTCAGCAGCGGAGAGACACAAAAGGGTAGAATATTTGATTTGAGGAGGACACCCGCTGTTGCCCTTTCATCCAAAAGCTGAAGCCCTTTTTATATGCCCTTTGACGTCATCTCTCAGATTCTTGGCCACATACTGGGTCCAAACCTTTACTGTTCTGAACTGGGATGCGGGAGATGCACTGAGAGGGTCTTGCCAGCGGCAGGTCTTTTGTCGTTGCTGAAGGCCAAGATTTATTAAAAGAGCAAAATGTTTTGCCGCTGATGATCCCCAAAGGCATCTCAACGAGTTTTACAGACTATCAATTACACTTGGAGGATTAGCCCGCTGTTGTTTCGTTGGGAAACGGCTGCTTTGGTGAACAGCAGGATCCCATGGGCAGCACTGAGGAAATGATGAGTGGTCCTAGTTGTGGGAGTTGTCTATTTAATATTTCAGTAATATTTGAATAATCTTGTACGTATGTTGTTTGATTAAGCATTCTTGTTCATTTAAATAATTCATTATTTTGGTTCAAAGGAGGTTCACGAAAACGATTCCTGGATTGAAAGGCTTGTCATATGAAGAGTGTTTGATAGCTCTGGGCCTCTGCTCACTGGAATTCAGAAGAATGAGGGTTGACCTCATTGAAACCCATCGAATGCTGAAATGTTCGATGGAGTGGATGTGGAGAGGATGTTTCCTGTGGTGAGGGAGTCTAAGACCAGCGAGCACCCCCTCAGACTTAGAGGGGCGTCCTTTTAGAATGGAGATGAGGAGGGATTTCTTTAGCCAGAGAGTGGGGAATCTGTGGAATTTGTTGCCAGGGATGACGATGGAGGCCAAGTCATTGGGTATATTTAAGGCAGAGTTTGATAGATTCTTGATTGGTCAGGGCATGAAGCGATACAGGAAGAAGGCAGGAGGATGAGGCTGAGAGGGAGAATGAATCAGCTATAACAAAATGGTGGAGCAGACTCGACGTGCCCAATGGCCTAATTCTGCTCCTATACCTCATGGGCTTTTGGTCTTATTATGGATTATATGTAAAAATGTGAATTGCATACATTATTACACTACCACATGATATGTGCACACCTCACTTAAAGTAAGCACAAAGTTAGACTTACATTTCAGACTCCCATATCTTCCTTTGGATTAGTTTAATCTTTTGAAGTTACAAACATAACAGTAGGATATGAGCTTCCATTACTCAGGAGGAACTCTCCAGCTGATTAGCAGTGTAGTGCTCTGATATTCTTGCCGTGCGCAGATTGAATGTGCGCCTCGATGCCAGAGTTCAGTCTGATGGTTTATCAGACAATTGGCACCTCTGACCGTGCCACACTCCCTCAGTACTGCCTGGCATTGCCAGAGGCACTCAATACCACCCCCATGTTTGCCATTGTGCAGCATCCCTTCCTCTGGGGTCAGTGAATACCCTGAACTGGGAGAGGAGTGAACGGAAGGAGCCGAGAGCGGGGTTTTTGGGAGTGGTGAGAAACCCGTGGGGTAAATCCCAAATGAGGAGACACAAGAGACTGCGGATGCTGGAACGTGGAGCAACACACAGTCTCAGCAGCCTCGGTGGGAGCAAAGAACTTGCTGAAGGTTTGGGTTGAAACCCTGATCCAGACTGAGGGTAGAGAGGTGAGACGGCCAGCAAGGAGAGGAGAAGGCGAGGGGTGAGAGAGGATTACAAAAGCGATAGGTGGACCGAGGAGGCCTATAAGATGACGGACAGGGTGATATACTTTCAGCTGTGCTGTAAATATGGAGTGGAGCACAAATCCAGAGTTGAGTACGGATCCGGTGTGAGCTGAGGGTAGATTTGATGTGGTTCAGGGTAAATTAGGAGTGGAGTGAATGAGGTGTGTGAGCAGAAGTGATGAGATTTTGTGGGGTGTGTAACAATAGAATCCCCATCCTTCGGTTTTAAAGCAGGCAGGTTCCTCAGCATAGGGGTTACCCCTCCCCACAATGTGGCCTCTTCCCCCTTCCAGCTCAGCGACAACAGGTTTGTCACAGGTCCCCTGCCTTTGTTGCTGATGGGACACTGAGTCGTGTGAGGGCGGTTTCTGCCATATCTGCATCACATTCCTCGAATATACGTTTCATCTTGTCCAAGTACATTTTTTGAGCGTCTGGACAGCAAAGATGTATACATCAGGACACTCTTTATCGACTACAGCTCAGCATTCAATACCGTGGTCCCCTCAAAACTAATCAATAAGCTTCAAAACGTTGGCCTCAGTACCCCCTTGTGCAACTGGATGGTCGATTTCCTCACTTGTAGGCCTCAGTCGGTTCGGTTTGGCAACAACATCTCCCTCACAATCTCCATCAGCGCAGGCACATCACAAGGCTGTGTGCTTAGTCCCCTGCTCTCCTTGCTTTACGCCTTTGACCGTGAGGCTAGGCACAGCTCCACTGCCACATTCAAGTTTGCTGACGACACAACCGTCGCGGGCCAGCTACATCAGAGGCGGTGACAAATCAGTATGTAGGAGGGAATTGAAAATCTGGCTGAGTGGTGTCACAACAACAGTCTCTCGCTCGATATCAGCAAGGCCGAGGAGCTGATTATAGACTTCAGGAGAGGAGTCTGTGGAGATTCAGCATGACATCTAAAACTTCAGCAAACTTCTGCAGATGTGTAGCGGAGTCTGGCTGCATCACGGCCTGGGATGGAAACACCGATGATTTCGAATGGATTCGGCCCGGTACATCATGGGTAAAACCCTCCCAACCACTGAGCGCATCTACGCGAAACGTTGCCGTAGAAAAGCAGCATCCATCATCAAAGATCCCCACCACCCAGGCCATGCTCTCTGCCATCAGTTACTACCCCTCAACCATCAGCCATCAGGCGCTTGAACAAAAGGGGAGAACTACACTTGCTCCATCACTGAGATCTTCCGACAATGAATTATCTCATTTTAAGGTCTCTTTATCTCATTATCTCATGTTCCCTCATTATTTATTACTATTTATTTATTTTGCATTTGTACAGTTTGTTGTCTTCTGCACTCTGGTAGATCTTTGACTGATCCTGTTATAGTTACTATTCTATAGTTTTGCTGAGTATGCCCACAGGAAAATGAATCTCAGGGTTGTGGTGACATATACGCACTTTGATATTAAATTTACCTCATACTTTGAAATATTTATTTTAGAGATGCAGCACAGAACAGGCCCTTCCGGCCTAACAGGCCACACCACCCAGCAACCCAGTTCAGTTGTTTAGTTGAGTCCAACTCTTCGTGACCTCATGGAGTACAGGGTCCACAGTAGATTGCCAGGCCGTTCTTCCGCGCAGATACTGCTGCTGCCCAGGCTGGGTTTGAACTCAGGACCGTCTGCCTTGAAGTCCAGTGCTGATGCCACTACACCAGCCGCCGGCCCACCCAGCTAGATAACCCTAGCTTAGTCACAGGACAATTTACAATGACCAGTTAACCCACTGACCAATACCTTTTGGAATGTGGGAGGAAACTGGAGCACCTGGAAGAAATCCACGCGGTCACAGGACTCGTGAACGTAGAAAATAGATCACAAAACAGTAGAGCACAGGAACAGGCCTTTTGGCCCACAATGTTGTGCCAACTCATCTAAAAAGCAAATCAAAAACAAAGTTCAAAAAGTTCAAAGTGAAATTTATTATCAGAGTACATACACGTCACCACATACAATCCCGAAATTCTTTTTCCTACAGTCACTCTTAATAAATCTATAGAACAGTAACTGTAAACAGGATCAATGAATAACAAACTGTGCAAATGGAGGAGGAGAAGACAGTGACGTGATGCAGTGCGCGCGGCCACTCCGAATTATATCGTATTTGTCAAATAGGGGCTGTGCATAATCCTGATTTGATGGAGACAGACGTGAGAAGCACGGAGGAACATCTGGGGGAACTTCTGAAATGCCCGCTTCGCTGCCGCTGCTACTGTGCGATCGTGGACCTCCGGAGGGGAAGGCCCCGAGTCCTCGGCTTTGCCTATCGCCTGTTGCCGGGGCTGGGGTCGAAGCGCTCGGCAGAGATGGTTCTCGGTGCTCGGTGTTGGAGAGCTGGTCGGAGGCTCGGAGTTTTCGGACGGACTCGGAGTCGGACTGTGGTCGGGTGCTTCCGGGATGCCGCATCGGCAAGTTTGCGGTGCTGGAGGTTCATGGCATGGAGAGTTTTTTTCTTCCTTCTACCATCTGCGTGAGATGATGGGACTTTCGAGAGACTTTAAGACTTTTTTTTACCGTGCCCATGGTCTGTTCTTCATCAAATTACGGTATTGCTTTGCACTGTTGTAATTATATGTTATAATTATGTGGTTTTTGTCAGTTTTTCAGTTGGTTTGTCATGTGTTTCTGTGATATCATTCTGGAGAAACATTGTATCAGTTCTTAATGCATGCATTACTAAATGACAATAAAAGAGGACTACGTGTCCTCATAATCTAATCTAATCTAAATAAATAGCAACAAAAAATTAGAGCATGAAATAACAAGATAAAGCATCCTTAAAGTGAGACCATTAGTTGTGGGAACTCCAGAAATAGAAGGAGTGTAGTTATTCCTTTTTGTTCAAGAGCCTGATGGTTGAGGGGTAGTAACTGTTCTTGAACCTGGTGGTGCGAGTCCTGAGGCTCCTGTACCTTCTACCTGATGACAGCAGCGAGAAAAGATCGTGGCCTGGGTGGTGAGGATCTTTGACGATGCATGCTGCTTTTCTATGGGAATGTTTCATGTAGATGTGCTCAATGGTTGGTTGGGCTTCACACGTGTTGTATTGGGCTGAATCCACTAGCTTTTGTAGGATTTTCAGCACAAAGGCATTGGTGTTTCCATACCAGGCTGTAATGCAGCCAGTCAGCATACTTTCCATCACACATCTATAGAAGTTTGCCAAGGTTTTTGATAATATGCCGAATCTCTGCAGACTCCTGAGGAAGTAGAGGTGGTGTAGTGCTTTCTTTGCAATTATATTTACATGATGGGTCCAGGATCCAAAAATGAATCCCTCCTACCTACACAATATCCATATCCTTCCATCTTCCTCACATTCATGTGCCTATCTAAACGTCTCTTAAAAGCCTCTAATATATTTGCCTTTACCACCATACCAGGTAGCGCGTTCCAGGCATCCACTACTCTCTGAGTAAAAAACTTACCCCTCACATCCCCCTTGAACCTACCCCCTTTCACCTTCAAAGCATGCCCTCTGGTATTAGATACTTCAACCCTGGGAAACAGACTCTCTGTCTACTCTGTCTGTGCCTCTCATAATCTGATAAACCTCTATCAGATCTCCCCTCAGCCTCCGCCGCTCCAGAGAAAACAACCCAAGTTTGTCCAGCCTCTCGTGATAGCACATGCTCTCTAAACCAGGCAGCATCCTGGTAAACCTCTTCTGCACCCTCACAAAGCCTCAACATCCTTCCTATAGAGGGGTGACCAGAACTGTATGTAATTCTCCAGATGTGGCCTGGCCAGAATTTTATAAAGTTGTAACATGACCTCTTGACTTTTGAACTCAATACCTCGACTAATAAAAGCAAGTATTTCATATGCCACCTTCACCACCCTATCGACCTGTGCAGCAAGAAGCTATGAACTTGGATCCCAAATCTCTCTGCTCAGCAACTCTGTTAATGACCTTCCCCTTAACAGTGTACTGTCTCCTTGTATTTGTCCTACCAAGGTGCAACACCTCACTTTTATCTGGGTTAAACTCCATCTGCCATTCCTCTGCCCATATCGGCAACTGATCTATACAGTGCTATATTCTTTGCTAGTCTCCTGCACTATCCACCAATCTTGGTGTCATCCGCATATTTATTAATCCTCCCATCTACAGTTTCATCCAGATCATTTACATACATTACAAATTGCGGAGATCCCAGCACAGATTGCTGTGGAACACGACTAATTACAGACCTTCAGCTCGATTAAGTCCCTCCAACCACAACCCTATCTTCTATGGGCAAGCCAGTTCTGAATCCAAACAGCCAATTCACCTTGGACCCCATGTATCTTAATCTTCTGGATTACCCTCCCATGAGGGACTTTGTCAAATGCCTTACTAAAATCCATGTAGACAACATCCACTGCCCTACTTTCATCAATCTCTCTCATCACCTTGTCAAAACTCAATCAAGTTGGTAAGACGTGACCTGCCACACATAAAGCCATGCTGGCTCTCCCTAACTGGGTTTCCAAATGCTCATATATCCTACCCCTAAGAATTTTATCCAGCAATTTCCTTACAACTGACACGAGACTCACTGGTCTATAGTTCCCAAGATTTTCCCTTGTTCCCTTCTAAATAGAGGTACAACATTAGACATTCGCCAGTCCTCCAGGACCTCACCTGTGCCAGGAGAGGACATGAAGAAACTGGTCAAGGCCCCAGTAATCTCATCTCTTGCCTCGTTCAATAACTTGGGGTAAATCCCATCAGGCCCTGGGGATTTATCCATCTTAGTACTCCTTAGGAGGCCCAACTTTCCTCCTCCTTGACCTCTAAATGCCCTAATTATTTATACACTCAGCACTGATCTTCTGGTCCTCCATACCCTTTTCCTTGGTAAACACTGAAGCAAAATACTCGTTAAGTACCTCACTCACATTCTCCGCATCCAAGCAAATGTCCCCCCGGCCCTTATCCTTGGGTAGTCCCACCCTCTCCCTACTAATCCTTTTACTCTTGATGTATATATATAACACCTTGGGATTCACCTTAATCCTACTTGCCAAGGACTTTTCACAGCACCTCTTGACTTTCTTAATTCCCCTTTTTAGTTTTTTTTTATGGCTTCTCTATACTCCTCATGTGCTCCATTTGATCCTGACTTCCGAAACTTTGCATACGTCTCCTTTTCTTCTTGACTAAATTCATCACCTCTCTGGGCATCCAAGGTTCCCTTGTCTTTCCACCCCTGTCCTTCCTTCTAACTGGAACACACTTTTCCTGTGCTCTGTGCCAGTGATCTTTAAGCACCCTCCACATGTCTGATGTGGACTTGCCAGAAAAAAAGGCGCTCCCAAATAACTCTTTTCAATTCCTGCCTAACACCTTTGTAATTTGCCCTGCTCCAATTTAAAACTCTACAGTAGGGATCCTTATCTACATCTATCCTGGAAGTTAAGGAATTGTGGCCACTGTTACCCACTGAAAGATCAGTCACCTGGGCAGGGTCATTACCCAACACCAGGTCCAGTACAGCCTGTCCTCTCCTTGGACCTCATTATTCCATTTTACACTGTATTTGTATTCTGTAATTTTAACATCTTTGCATTGTACTAATGATGCAAGTCAGACTGTTTTATGTCCTATAGGGAACAATGTTCCCTCTCATTTGTAATGGCCAGTTTGTGCAAAGATCTTGTGACGTGCAATTTTTTGCCCAGTGACAACACGATCTGTGCACTAAATTTTATATACAGAGGTATTCATTTTAACAACTTGCAAAACCCTGTCAATAAAGACTTTGATCTCCTCTGGGTTTGATCTTTATCACTCTCACAAAACATACTTAGCAGGCCTGTAGCGGGTATTGAAGGATTTCCTCACAGGAGCTTTTGCACACAGTCCACATGTGATTTGCTTGCCAAATAACACACTAAAAAGTCAAGTTTCCAAATTTCACTCCACTTTTTCCCACTTGCCAATTCTCCAGCAACTTTTGCATCACAACAATACACGCAGGTAACACCAGTTTCTGTATTGCACATAAATATTTCTCGTAGTTGCATGTTCCTGACCTCATGAGCTTTCAGTGTAGCAGTTTCTACTGTTTCATTAAGCCATTTTGCTTTAAACGAACTAGCAGTTCTTTTGTACTTCACGCCCTTTGCTTCTTTGGAATTTGAACTCATCAATCAATAGTTTCTTCAATAAAAACAGTCTGAATAAGCCAGTTCTAAAATCTGCAGACAAATCAACACAAACTCCACCGTGTCATCACCGCCCACATCAGAAACCGGAAAAGGAAATGTGATTGTGTACGATAGTGAAATATACTCACATGCCAATGAGGTAGAGGGTGACAACCTTCTGTGCGCAGTTCAAATTCTTGCTGTGTGGATAGCGTGAGTGAACTAGGGCTTTTCTCTTTGGAGTGAAGGAGATGGAAAGTGATGTGATAGAGGTGTACAAGATGATAAGGGGGATAGAGAGACCAGACAGCCAGAGACATTTTCCTAGGGCGAAAATGGTGAATGTGAGGGGGCATAATTTTAAGCTGACTGGAGGAAAGTATAGGGGGATGTCAGAGCTAAGTGGTGGATGCATTGGACACCTTTTTTAGGGTGGGGGTAGAGGCAGATACATTAGGGGCATTTAAGAAACTTTTAGATAAGCACATGGGTGACAGAATAATGGAGGGGAGGGGAGGGATAGACTGATCTTAGATTAGATTAAAAGGTCCACAACATCATGGGGTGCAGGGCTTGTACTGTGCTGTAATTTCTATGCCTGTATTCTGTAAGTCAGTTATAATAAACGATTCTGATTCATTATCTACATCCCCCCCCCCCGCCCCCACGATACAGGAGGTACATACAGTATCGCTGAACGCGGTAGGCAGCATCTGTGGAATGAGAAGCAGTGTTAATATTTCAGCTGTGATGAAGGATCTCAGATCTGAAATATTTTGTGGATCTTTCTTCACAGATGCTGCCTGACCTGGTGAGTGTTTCCAACATCTTCTGTTTTTGTTTTTGTTTCTGTAGCTTTAGAAGATAGAAGAGTGTGGCACAGGGACACAATGTTGTGCTGACCCAGCTAAAAAGAAGATCAAAAAATCCCCAAAAACTAATCCCGCCCACCTACACAATGTCCATATCCCTCTGTATCCCTCCATCTTCATGTGTCTATCAGAATGTCTCTTAAAAGCCTCTAATATATTTAGCTCTACCACCGTACCAGGCAGCGCATTCCAGGCATCCACTACTCTCTGAGTAAAAACTTACCCCTTGATTTTCCGATGTGGATTTGTACAAACTAGTTGGAGTATCATACTAACTCCAGTTGTCATGGTCCCATCTGATAATTCCCCATCTTGCTATTACCTCCTTAATTGGGCCTTAATCCCCTCGTCTGATTTCCAACCATTCCCAGTCCCACTAATTACAGCACACCTGGTTCCTTTTAGCAGACATATAGGATAAAACTCGGGCGACACAGCCATGCTTTGCCAGTTCGTTGGTTGACTCTAGTATGAGTAAACCGTTTCTTGATTCCTTGGGACTGTCAGTTCTAAACTCCGCATCACTTCCTGGATACTCTACATAAACCTTGTCTCAGTGTAAAGACTCTCCCCGTTCACGGCGGTGCTAACGCCTCACGACTCTGCCTCCGCGCCTGTGTCCTGTACTTGGGTTTGTCCTCTGCCTCGTCCTTGCAACATTAGTACTGTTTTACTAATGTTAATAGTCTAAATTCCCACTTCCAAATCTGAGTTTTGTTGGCAATTTTTTCATTGACTGATATTCACCGACCCACCCTGCTCGTGGACTGTTTGCCCCACTCCCATCAGGGAGGAGGCTACGTAGCGTCCATGCCTGGACCACTGGCTCAGAAACAGTCGCTTTCCCCAAGCGGTAAGGATGATCAACACCTCCACCCACTAACCCAGCCATCCAATCCCTCAACCACCACCTCTTTATCATCTCCCGTCAGTCACCTCATGTACAGACGCTCCAGTACCAGGTTGGCAACCTGATGGCATGAACATTGATTTCTCTAACTTCACGTAGTTTCCCCTTCTCTCTTTTTCTGTGCCTCATTCTGGCTCCCCTCTCACTCCTTCTCCTCACCTGCCCATCACCTCCCTCTGGTGCACCTCCTCCTTCCCCTTCTCCTGTGGTCCACGGCTGTCGCCTGTTAGATTCCTTCTTCCTTCAGCCCTTGACCTCTTGGAAGAAACATCTAATCATAAAGAAACATCAGAAGTGGATACCAACTGAGTGGATAAAATGTTACAGGAGGCTTGAAGTTATAAAGGTGGGGGCAAATGGCCTTTCCAATGCTGTACTCTTCTCTGGGTGCAGTCAATCAGCACCCTGGCTCCAGGCCAGACTAGAACTGGTGGTGATGTGGATAGCAAGGACTGTAACAGGATAGATAGATTGGAGGGAATGGCGTATGGAATTTAATGAGGGGGATCTCATTGAAACCTCCTGAATGTTAAAAGGCCTAGACAGAGTGGGTGTGGAGAGGATGTTTTCTAATGGGGGGGGGAGACTTGGATCAGAGGGGGTCAGAATACGGGGATATCCATTTAGATCAGAGATGAGGCGGAATGTCTTTAGCCAGAAAGTGGTGAATCTTTGGAATTCAGCACCCGAGGCAGCTTGGGGCCAGGTCATTGGAGGTTAATAGGTTCTTGATTAGTCAGGGTATGAAAAGTCACGGGGAAAAGTCAAGAGATTGGGATTGAGAGAGAAATGGATCGGCCATGATGAGATAGCAGAGCAGACTTGGGCTGAATGGCCTAATACAGCTCCTACATCTTATGGTCTCATACTGATGGGTGCTGGGTGGTGGAGAGCGTCTACAGTGCATGAGGGAATTTTGACGGCAGCGGCCTGCTGAATAATTCCCTGAAGGTAGCAACGCAGGTCGACAGGGTGGTGAAGAAGGCACATGGCAGAGAAAGATGGGGAGGAACAGGTCAAGCTTGGAGGGCGTTTAAAAGAAACTGTGGGGCCATCAGTGAAGGGCTTTACGAAAGATGCTTGGGCTCTGGTTATCTCAAGGACGGTAGCCAGCAGTAGATGCAGAAGTGACAAGCCTGCAGGGGTGTCAGTGTTTAGGGGAGGAGGCAGGAGAATGGAGTTGAGAGGGAAAATAAATCAGCCATGATGGAATGGCGGGCAAGACTCGAAGGGCTGAATGGAATAATTCTGCTCCTATGCCTTATGGCCATAAGGAATGAGGTGAAATGTCAAAGCAAAAAGATACGTGGCTGCTGGATGAAAATCTTCGGGAATACGAAGCAAAATGTGATATTAACATGAATAAATTATTTAAGATTAGACAGGTGCGGTACTGGAGAGACTCACGAAAGAAGTGTCAGAGAACAGGCAGGTGGAAGATTCAACAATGCAAATGAATGATCAGTGATTAGGCAGGAGAAAAGGGCAACAATAAAGAGACATATGCAAGAAATTAAATTGGGGACGACGCAGAGAAAGGAGACGAGAGAATGAGTTATGATGGAACAAAAGGAAGCCTCGCGAAAGAATTGTCAGAGACTAAACAAAAGAACGAAGGCGCGCACAGTTATTTGGAAGCACTCGCTCTGAGTGACAGCATCATTGCAGTGAATGTGGAAGGAGGTGGAAAGAGAATAATGGAGCGTTTCGAGAGAGAAATGATTTAAAAGCAGCCATTTGTGTGCAACAAAAGGAAGTCAATACTGGGACTGATCATTCCAAACACCAGTGAGCACATCTACAAAGACACTGCCTCAAGGAAGCAGCGTCCTTTGTCAAAGCCTCCCATCATCCAGACCATGTCCCTTCTCACTGCTACCATCAGCAAGGAGGTGCATACCGTCAACCTTGGGTCCCACACCGGTGACAACCTACAACTGGCAGGCTCCTGAACTAGCAAGGACAACTTCACTCACCACAACACTGAACCGACTGCCGAACACAATCTTTGGACTCACTGTCGAGGAGTCGATGTTGTTTACTTAAGCAACACACATCAAAGTTGCTGGTGGACGCAGCAGGATACTTGGTAGTGTGGAGGAGCAGAGGGATCTGGGGGTACATGTCCACAGATCCCTGAAAGTTGCCTCACAGGTGGATAGGGTGGTTAAGAAAGCTTATGGGGTGTTAGCTTTCATAAGTCGAGGGATAGAGTTTAAGAGTCACGATGTAATGATGCAGCTCTATAAAACTCTGGTTAGGCTACACTTGGAGTATTGTGTCCAGTTCCGGTCACCTCACTATAGGAAGGATGTGGAAGCATTGGAAAGGGTACAGGGGAGATTTACCAGGATGCTGCCTGGTTT
Organism: Mobula hypostoma; assembly: GCF_963921235.1. Classification (NCBI taxonomy): domain Eukaryota; kingdom Metazoa; phylum Chordata; class Chondrichthyes; order Myliobatiformes; family Myliobatidae; genus Mobula; species Mobula hypostoma. The sequence continues at coordinate 6,648,417 of NC_086125.1, read as the reverse complement.
GGAAAGTATGGATTATGATCAGAGATTAAGGGAGCTAGGGCTTTACTTTTTGGAGAGAAGGAGGATGAGAGGAGACATGATAGAGGTGTACAAGATAATAAGAGGAATAGATAGAGTGGATAGCCAGCGCCTCTTCCCCAGGGCACCACTGCTCAATACAAGAGGACATGGCTTTAAGGTAAGGGGTGGGAAGTTCAAGGGGGATATTAGAGGAAGGTTTTTTACTCAGAGAGTGGTTGGTGCGTGGAATGCACTGCCTGAGTCAGTGGTGGAGGCAAATACACTAGTGAAGTTTAACAAACTACTAGACAGGTATATGGAGGAATCTAAGGTGGGGGCTTATATGGGAGGCAGGGTTTGAGTGTTGGCACAACATTGTGGGCCGAAGGGCCTGTACTGTGCTGTACTATTCTATGTTCTATAATCTATCTCTAGGAAGAGGTACAGACGACGTTTTGGGCCGAGACCCGTCGTCAGGACTAACTGAAGGAAGAGCTAGTAAGAGATTTGAAAGTTGGAGGGGGAGGGGAAATCCAAAATGATAGGAGAAGACAGGAGGGGGAGGGATGGAGCCAAGAGCTGGACAGGTGATTGGCAAAAGGGATATGAGAGGATCGTGGGACAGGAGGCCTAGGGGGAGGGGGGGAAAACCCAGAGGATGGGCAAGGGTAAAGCCAGAGGGACAGAGGGAGAAAAAGGTGAGAGAGAGAAAAAGAATGTGTGTATATAAATAAATAACGGATGGAGTACGAGGGGGAGGTGGGGCATTAGCGGAAGTTTGAGAAGTCAATGCCACTTTCAAATCTCTTACTAACTCTTCCTTCAGTTAGTCCTGATGAAGGGTCTTGGCCCGAAACGTCAACTGTACCTCTTCCTAGAGATGCTGCCTGACCTGCTGCGTTCACCAGCAACTTTGATGTGTGTTGCTTGAATTTCCAGCATCTGCAGATTTCCTCGCGTTAATGTTGTTTACTTAATTATTTGTTATTATTATTATATTTTGGATTTGCGCTGTTTGTCTAACTGGTTGTTTGTCAGTCTTGGTGTGCAGTTTTTCACTGGGTCTATTGTATTTCTTTGTTCTGTGAATAGGAGTCTCAGGGCAGAATTTGCTGACGTACACACACCTTTATAATCAATTTACTTCGATCTTTGAGCTTTATTTTTGAAACATGAGGAAGAAATGGAACGAAGAAGAAAGGTGTGTAGACAGAGGTGGCGTGGAAAGGAAACTCATCGAAAACACGATGCAGGAGACTAGAGGAGAGAACTGCAGAAGAGAAGGAAAAGTTCTGAGTGAGAATTGATGAGGCACAGAGAAGTCAGACTGGAAGAGTTGGGGAGCACCCTGCAGTACCAATTTAGCACTGAACAGAAGAAATTCTGCAGATGCTGTAAGTCCACAACAATACACACAGAGTGCTAGAGGAACTCAGCAAGTCAGGCAGCGTCTAAGTTTTGGGCTGAGACCCTTCATCAGGACTGGAAAGCAAGGGGGAAGAAGCCAGGATAAGAAGGTGCGAGAGGGGAAGACTTATACACAAGATTAAAAATCGACTTCTTCACAATCGAGGATTAAAATTTAGCTTTATTTGTCACATGTACATCAAAGCATCAAAATGCACAGTGAAATGCGTCATATCAAATCAGCGAGGGTTGTGCAATTATTCTATGTCTTTGGTAAGGGGGAGGAAACCCCCACGGTCACGGGGAGAACGTACAGACCCCTTACAGGCAGTGGCGGGAACTGGACTGCATCAGTGATCACTGGCGGTGTGACGCTAAGTACAAAATATCTGGGAATCCTTCGGCCTATGTGAAAGCTGACAAGCGCTTGTCAGCTCCATGCTCGGAGAACGGTTACATCGACTCTGTAATTTGTTCAAGTTAACCATGTACCAGGGAATAGTTTGGAAGTAAGGGGAGAGGTAGATAGATGGGGGGCTATGGTCCCAGTGCAGGCCAATGGGGGGGGGGCGGTGTAGGAAAATTTAATGGTTCAGCATGAACTAGATGGGCTGAATGGCCTGCTTCTGTGCTATACTTTTCTCTGACTCTGAGTCCTTCGATCTGTGTTATGAGAAAATCTGAAGGGTCTGCAGTAGCTCCAGTGAAAAGTTCAGGTGAACAAAAGCAATGGATTTTGATTAGGATGGGGGAGGTAGGTTCTGGTAGGAACAGAGGAAGCTACAGTAAGTGGTGGACAGAGCACAGTCCATCACAGGCAAAGCCCTCCCCATCGCTGAGCACATTTACAAGGACCGCTGCCACAGGAAAGAAGCATCCATCATCAAAGACCCCCACTGTCCAGGCCGTGCTCTCCTCTCACTGCCGCCAGTTGCAAAGGGGTGAAGGAGCCTCAGGTCCCAGAGCAGCAGGATCAAGAGGAGTTACTAGCCTTTGTGTTTTTAATACAAAATAAACCGCAGAGAGTTGTAAAGTTAGTCAGCTCCATCATGAGTACTGGTCTCTGTAGTGTCCAAGACATCTTCAAGGAGCGGTGCCTCAAAAAGGCAGCGTCCATCATTAATGACCCTCAGGACCTAGGACGTGCTCTCTTCTCATGTCACCATCAGGAAGAGGTACAGACGCCTGAAAGCACACACTCAGTGATTCAGGAACAGCTTCTTCCCCTCTGCCATCTGATTTCGGAATGGACATTTAACCCACGAACACTACCTCGCTACTTTATCATTTCTAAATTTTGCACTACTTACTTAATTTAACTACTTAATATATATACTTACTGTAATTCAGTTCTTTTTTCTCTCTATCGTGTATTACATTGTATTGCTGCTGCATAGTCAACAAATTTCATGACAAATGCTGATGATATTAAACCTGATTCTGATTTATATTTGCTTTAACAAAAATACTTCTCCTCCTAAAATTTTGTTCTGATAAAGACATCTGCTTTAGCAAAGCTTTGTAATCTTCTTAGACTTGCTAGACAAGTAAAACAACTCAAAAAGGAATATTGACGTTTCCATTATTAGTAGAATAGAATCTACCACAATTTAGACAGGTTGAAAACAGAATATGTATCTAAGTAGATTAACAAATTAAGATATTTCACCCGATGTGAGTTTGTGTAAATGAGGAGGCTTAATTAAATCTCATTCAGTCTGTCACGTGTGTGGTGGTCCTCCTAATGATCGTAGAGGGAGTATCAACTCTTCGAGTATATCGCTGATTACAGTGGATTGGGCAGGAGGAAAGGTTGTGTCATGAACTCTGTCTAAGACTCCCAACTGGGGGTCCATGGACCCCTTGGTTAACGGTAATGTTCCATAGCATAAAAAATGTTGGGAACCCCCGAAAGAGAAAGCAGGAATTATTAACACAAGAAAATCTGCAGATGCTGGAAATCCAAAGCAACACAGGCAAAATGCTGGAGGAACTCAGCAGGCCAGGCAGTGCCTGTGGAAAAGAGTAAACAGTCGAGGTTTCAGGCTGAGACTCTTCATCAAGACATCATGAGTCCTGATGAAGGGTCTTGGCCCACACCGTCGACTGTTTCAACTTTCCACAGATGCTGCCTGGCCCCCTTAGTTCTTCCAGCATTTTGTGTGTGTTGCAAAGGGCTTATTAATTGTGTTTATATAAGTGATAGGATGCTCATGTATGACCACAACTGCATACAGTGGTAATCTGGCATGTCCAGAAATATAAACATCTACATTGTGCCGACTTACTTAGACAACATTGAGAGAACATACAGCAGAATCCTACAGCCCTTACAATATTAATATATCATACCAAATTCTAATCTAAGCTTAGAAGGATACACCGGCATATTTGGACATAGTATTGACTTGCATAAATCCAACGTCTGGCTGAAATATCAAATCATTAAAGAAACTAAATGTCACCCGACATGCGTATTGTGGGAAATAAAATACAGTGATCCAAGTCGCCACGAGGTGGCAGCACTGGTGCAGCCGAGCTCAAACTGATCGTGTCCCATGCGCAGCCCCTGAATTCAGTTGACGGCTGTGATCTCGTCACTACATCTATTCGTGAAGGAGAAACACAGGAATGAGGTGCTGTCTCAGGTAGGACGAGAGAACCAAGATCAAGCAAAAGGCACAATTTACATCGTCTGTTTTCTCCATGATGATCTCTCTCTCTCAGTACAGAATGTGATCAGGAACAGCTCCAGAGCTGTACCCCATCTCAGCTCTTCAATGAACACAGGAAAACAGGTGCATGAGGCCAGTCGAATCCTCAAATTTACCCCACCTTTGACTGATCAATGCTGGCTTCTGTACAAGACCCCCAGGCTCTCAATTCTTTGATCTTTAGAACAGTCATAGCAACATCCAACACCAGGGACCCCCGCCACCCAGGTCATGCTCTCTTCTCGCCGCTGGCATCAGGAAGAAGGTAGTGAAGCCTCAAAGATCCAGGTCACCAGGTTCAGGAACAGTTATTACCCCTCAACCATCAGGCTCTTGAACTAGAAGAGATAACTTTCCTCAACTTCACTTGCCCCATCACTGACATATGAACAACCTACTGACTCCCGCACCTACCCTGCCAGAAACGTACCCCTCAGATTCCCTTTAAGTCTCCTGCTTCTCACCTTAAGCCTCGCCCTCCTGTTTTTGATTCCCTTACTGAAGGAAACAGATTCTGCCTCGCTACCCGTGATCCAGGAAGAGTTTTCCCTCATCTCTAGGCAGAACTTGTTTGGAAGCAGAGGGAAAGTCACACAAGTACTCAATGCTAATGGTATTTCAGGGTGCAGCCCAGCAGGACTGATGCACAGAGTCACCGGTCCTGTGAGAGTCCTGAGAAGGTGCTTGAACACTGACCTGACAGGAGATCTTCACCAGCTCCACCTTCCAGAGGCTGCAGAACAGAGAGGAGGAAACTCATCAATACATTGGAGACACAGGAGGCTGCAGATGCTGAAATCTGGAGCAACGAGCGATCTGCTGGAGAAACTCAACAATTCCTTCTTTCCACGGATGCTGCTGGACACTCTGAGTTCTTCCAGTAGATTGTTCATTGCTCATCAATACATAATCACCCAGGAAGCATTCAATCACCACTGAAGGCCCAACAAACATAGAAACAAGTGCAATTCAAAATGAAGAATGATAATTCAAGGAGAGAGGCCATTTGGCTCATTGTACTATAGGAGATGGATGAAAGCATTGTGTTCAGTATTGATTTCCTTACTCATGGAAAGGCATTAATTCATTGGAAAAATTTCAGAGGACATTTCCTGGAATGATACGTGAAACAAGTGAGTTAGAGTCATAGAGCTCTACAGCACGGTAAAAGGCCCTTTGGCCCATCTAGTCTGTGCTGGCCTGGTTATTTTATGAGGTTTGGACAGGCTAGACTCATGCCCATTGGAGATCTGAAGATTGACAGGGGGCCTTGAATGAAATGTATAAGATCCCTAGGTATTTTAGTATCGAGTCACAGAATTAGGCCCTTTAGTCCAACTTTATAAGACTCTGGTTAGGCCACATCTGGAGTATTGCATTCAGCTCTAGTCACCCCGCTATAGGAAGGAAGTTGAGGCTTCGGAGGGCTTTACCAGGATGCTGCCTGGTTTGGAGGGCATGTGCTTTTACAAGAGGCAGATGAACTTGGGTTGTTTTCTCTGAAGCATCTGAGGGCGAAGGGAGATCTAGCAGAGGTTTACAAGATTATGAGAGGCATAGATAGTATGAACACAGAGTATCTGTTCCCTAGGGCTGGAATGTCTAATACCAGAGGGCATGCACTGAAGGTGAGAGGGGGTAGGGTCTATGCGGATGTGAGGGATAAGTTTTTACCCAGAGAGTGATGGGCGCCTGGAATGCGCTGCCTGGTAAGGTGAAAGAGGCAAGTACATCAGAGGCCTTTAACAGATGTTTGGATAGGCACATGGATGTGAGGAAGATGGAGGGACATGGACATTTTGGGTGTTTTTGATTTGCTTTTTAGCTGGTCCAGCACAACATTGTGGGCCAAATGGCCTGTTCTGCTGTACCCTTCTCTGTTCATCCATGCCAACCAGGGAGCCTGTTTAAGCCACTGTACATCCATTTGCCCATACTTCACCCTCTAAGCACTCCCTTTCCATGGACCTGTCGAAGTGTCTTTTAAATGTTGCTTCAACCACTTCCACCGGCAGCTTGCTCCACACGCAACACCGCCCTCTCTGTGAAGAAGTTGCCCCTCATGCCCCTCCTAGACCTTGCCCCTCTCGCCTTACACGTGACAAGGATGCATCCTCTTGAGGTAGAATTGCAGCTCATGTGTCTGGATGATTAGAGCTGTTCACTATTCCAACATCTTCATCGGCATGCTAGCCCGTTGTTGACTAATGTCCTGAGAACCATGGCCTTGAGGAACACGTTATGTTCCAACTGATGGCATAAATATCATTTTCTTTTTCCGGTGAACAAAAACTCCACCCCCCCCCCCTCCCCGTCCTCTATTCCCCTATTTCCTCCTGGGTCCCCTCCCTCTTCCCTTTCTCCTATTGTCCCCTATCCTCTCCTGTCAGATTCCTCTTCTCCAGCCCTTGACCTTTCCCACCTACCTGGCCTCACCTATCACCTTCCAGCTAGCCTCCTCCCCTCTCTCTCCCCCCACCCCCCGACCTTTTAATTCAGGCATCTCCCCCTTTCCTTTCCGGTCCTGAAGAAAGTTCTCAGACCAAAACGTCAACTGTTTATTCATCTCCATAGTTGCTGCCTGACCCGCGGAGCTGTGTGAGAGCAGCTGTCCTGTACCATGCAGCTTCTAAATAAAACTCTCTCCTCTCATCCGCACTCAGCTTCCAGGCAGTTCGTGACTTGAGCTCAGAGCCAGGGCTGTTCTGCATCGGGTGGGGAAGCTGGAGACAGCTTCGCAGTTATCAGGACAGGAACTCAGTTCCACGCTCTGAACACATCTGTACGGTTTGTCAGCGCATGGTGGGCGCCGTTCCTGTAACAGGCACTGAGTCGCTCTCACACACTGCAGAGAGTTCTGTGGGGGAGCTGAGCTGAGCTGAGCTCTGAACTGATTCATTCCGCCTGCCCTTTCCTTGTGGAGTGTTGTCTGCAAGCAATTAGTTCAGTGCCAGGTACGGATATAACCAGCCCCTGACTTCTCTCCAACACTCTCTCCTTGCTCAACTGCCTCACACAGACACAGACAGACAGACAGACACACACACACACACACACACACACACACACACACACAGACACACACAGACACACACACACACAGATACACACACACACACACACACACAGACACAGACACACACACACACACAGACACAGACACAGACACACACACAGATACACACGCACAGATACACACACACACACAGATACACACGCACAGATACACACACACACACAAACACACACACACAGATACACACACACACAGATACACACATACACACACACACACAGATACACACACACACACACACACAGATACACACATACACACACACACACACACACAGATACACACACACACAAACACACACAGATACACACACACACACAAACACACACAGATACACACACACACACACACAAACACACACAGATACACACACACACATAAACACACACAGATACACACAAACACACACACACAGATACACACATACACACACAGATATGCACACACACACACACACACACACAAACACAAACTCTCACACTCACAGCACGTTGTCAGACCCAAACTCGCACACCAACACTCACAACTACACACCTGCACGCTCACATTCACATCTTCACACCTTTCTCCCTCTCTCCTCCATTCCTCTTTCTCTCTCCCTCTCTCTATTTTCTATACTTTCTCTGTCTCTCTCACTTTCCGTTTTTTCTCCTCTTTCTTTATCCCTCTCCCCCTCGTTTTCCTTTTTTTTCCTATTTCTCCTGCCCACACCCTTATTTCTTCGTCATTCTCGATTCCTTCCCCTTCCTCACTTTCCCATCACTTGGTCCCTGGCTGTGAAACCCATCCAAATGTTTGGATCTGATCTACAGTTTCCATGGAAATATTGACAAAGAGGTTGGATGGCCAACTCTGATTGGCTGCCTTCCTGGAGGATTTGGTATGTGACCTCTTCCCTGTCAGCCACCGCACCTGGTTAAACAGGCAGATTTTCCCACTTCCAAAGCAACACACACAAAGTGACGGAGCAACTCAGCAGGTTAGGCTGCATCTATGGAAATGAATAAACAATCGACATTTCGGGCTGAAACCCTTCTTCAGGACTGAGAAGGAAGGGGGAAGAAGCCCGAATAAAAAGATGAGAGGAGAGGAAAGAGGCATAGGCGAAGCCGAGTGGGTGGGAAAGGTCAAAGACTGGAGAAGGTCATAGGTGAAGCCGAGTGGGTGGGAAAGGTCAAAGACTGGAGAAGGTCATAGGTGAAGCCGAGTGGGTGGGAAAGGTCAAAGACTGGAGAAGGTCATAGGTGAAGCCAAGTGGGTGGGGAAGGCCAAAGACTGGAGAAGGTCATAGGTGAAGCCAAGTGGGTGGGGAAGGTCAAAGACTGGAGAAGGTCATAGGTGAAGCCAAGTGGGTGGGAAAGGTCAAAGACTGGAGAAGAAAGAATCTAACAGGAGAGGAGAGAGGACCAAAGGAGAAAGGAAAAGAGGAAGGCACCCAGGGTGAAAGTCATAGGCAGGTGAGAAGAGGTAAAAGGCCAGAGTGGGGAATAGAAAAAGGGAGGGGTAATTTTTTTTTACCAGAAAGAGAACTCGATATTCATGCCATCAAGTTGGAGGGTACCCATTCGGAATATAAGGTGTTGCTCCTCCACTCTAAGGGTGGCCTCATCTTGGCACAAGAGGAGGCCACCAATTGACATGCGGGAACGGGAATGGGAATGGGAATTCAAATGTTTGGCCGCCAGGAAGTCTCACTTGTGGTGGATGGAGCGGAGATACTCGACGAAATGGTTCCTCAATTTACGACGGGTCTCACCAATGTACAGGAGGCCGCATCAGGAGCACTGGACACCTCCAACAAATTCACGGGTGAAGTGTTGCCTCACCTGGGAGGACTGTTTGGGGCTTTGACTGGAGCTGAGGGAGCAGGTGGAGGATGCTTGCAGAGATAAGTGCCAGGAAGGAGATTCGTGGAGAGGGATGAATGGACAAGGGAGTGATCTCAGAGGAAAGCAGAGGGAAGGGAAGGTAGAAGATCCCTGTGGAGATTGCGGGAATTATGGAGGATGATGTGTTGAATGTGGAAGCTCACGGGGTGGTAGGAAAGGACAAGACAAAGTTTATCACTGTTGTGCTGATGGGAAGATGGGGTGACCACGAATGTTCTGAAGATGGAGGAGATGCGGCTGAGGGCAGCGTCAATAGTGGAGGGAGGGAAACCCCGCTTTCAGTTGGATTTTCGACCACACATGAAGAAAGTCGACGAGAATTTGTAAAGTATGTTTCAATGACAGATGATTTCTCTCAGAACATCGCTCACAGTCATGTTGGGAACCTCCAGGGCAGGCGTGGAGAGTTGGACGCCCTCGATGAGTGGCGTTGAGTGAAAGGGGAGCCGAAACCAGGGACTCGGATGTCTGTAATCTCTTCTGACGGGTCCTGCATTAAAGAGCATTTGGGCTTATAGTTTCCATGGAAACCAATGACTACCAGCATTAGCAGTCAGGCTCACCTGCTGGGAAATGGGCAGAGAGTGTCTGAGTGGAGCCCTGTCCTGGAAAGCGCCCTGGGGAGAATTTCATGCAGCGATAAGGGGAGGTACATCTTTGTTTTCGATCTCACTACCCCTCACCCATCACCCACCCACCAATGCAGTCCTGGTGTGCTGGGCCAAGGAGGGGAAAATACACCAACCTCTGAGGGTTTTCAGGATCTGCCATAGTGGGACAATAGACAACAGACAATAGGTGCAGGAGTAGGCCATTCAGCCCTTCGAACCAGCACCACCATTCACTGTGATCATGGCTGATCATCCACAATCAGTACCCTGTTCCTGCCTTCTCCCCATATCCCTTCACTTTGCCATCTTTAAGAGTTCTATCTAACTCTTTTTTGAAAGAATCCTGATAATTGGCCTCCACTGCCTTCTGAGGCAGAGCGTTCCACAGATCCACAACCCTCTGTGTGAAAAAGTTTTTCCTCAACTCCGTTCTAAATGGTCAACCCCTTATTCTTAAATTGTGGCCTCTGGTTCTGGACTCCCCCAATATCGGGAACATGTTTCCTGCCTCTAGCATGTCCAATCCCTTAATAATCTTATATGTTTCAATAAGATCCCCTCTCAGCCTTCTAAATTCCAGTGTATACAACCCCAGTTGCTCCAATCTTTCAATATATGACAGTCCTGCCATCCCGGGAATTAACCTCGTGAACCTACGCTGCACTCCCTCAATAGCAAGAATGTCCTTCCTCAAATTTGGAGACCAAAACTGCACACAATACTCCAGGTGTGGTCTCACCAGGGCCCTGTACAGCTGCATAAGGACCTCTTTGCTTCTATACTCAATTCCCCTCGTTATGAAGGCCAGCATGCCATTAGCTTTCTTCACTGCCTGCTGTACCTGCATGCTTACTTTCAGTGACTGATGAACAAGGACACCTAGATCTCATTGTACTTCCCCCTTTCCTAACTTGACACAGTTCAGATAGTCTTTCATTTATTCTGTTTTGGTTATTATTCTATTATGGGTTTATTTGGTATGCCCACAAGAAAACATGCTGACATATATGTACTTTGATAATGACTTACTTTGAAGTTTGAACCCTCCATATTCACCCCCTCTCCCAATCCTTGCAACCTATCGCAACCCAACCCCAGTCCCAGAACTCCACACCTCACTTCCCGTCTCTGTTGATCCCTGGGATCGTCCCCTCCACCACGGCTTACATGCATTCAGCTCCAAGTGTCTCTCCTCTGAAATTTGCTCTCCCTCCCCACCAGAGCTCTGAACCTCCTGTTAAATACTCTTTAAAAAAAGCCTCTCGGACCACGCCCTGGTCATCTGCTTCACTCTGCTCCTTTGTGGCTCATCATTATAAGAGACCCTGCAGGTGCCGGAAGTCCAAAGTAAGACGCACAAAGTGCTGGAGGACCAAGCAGGCCAGGCAGCATCTGTGGAGGGGAATAAACAATCAATGTTTCGGGTCGAGATCCTTCATCAGGGCAACTGGAGCCCTGATGAAGGGTCCCAACGTGAAATATCTCCATAGATGCTGCGTAACCTGCCGAGTTGCTTCAGCGTTTTGTGTGTGTTACCCCTTGCGGCTCAGAGTCCCACCCAGTCTGAGAATGCCCTGTAAGGGGTCTCAGATGGCCCTGTCACATTGATCGTGCAGTTGTTGTCACTGAGGGAGCAACAACGGTGGTAACGCTGTGTGTGTGGCGGGAAAATGGCTGCCACTGCTAATGGCATTACCTTTGCCTCGGCGTCCACGCTGGCTTCCGCTGCTGGAGGGAGGGGAGACGCACTGACACCTGTGAGAAGGGAATAAGGAGGGTGAAGCAAATCATCCCACAGCTTCATTACTTCGATTCTGACTCCCCTATGTGTTATACAGGGTAAGATATAGGAACATAATTAGGCTTTTTGGCCCATCAAGTCTGCTCCACCATTCTATCATGGCTGAATTATTTTTCCTCTCAAACCTGTTCGCCTGCCTTCCCCTGTAACTTTCAAGTGGCTAAGTTTAATATCAGAGAATGTATACAGTATGCAATCTGAAATTCTTACTCTTCGCAGACATCCACAAAACAAGAAACCCCCAAAGGATGAATGATGGAAACATCAGAACCCTGAAGCCTCCGTCTCCCTCCCACGCACAAGCACAGCATCGACCCTCACCCTCTCCTCCCCCTCCCCCACAATTGCACCAGCAAAAGCACCAGCCCCCTCTTCCCCCCACCATGCAAGCAATAGCAAAAGCCCCCAAGGAGACCTTGTTCTAGAGTTCACTGAAAGCCTTTGACCTTACTAACGTAGAACCTATCAGCCCCCGCTTTAAATAAACTTGGCCCCCACAGCCAAATGTGGCAATTAGTTCCACAGATTCACCACCCTCTGGCTGTACTGCAGTTGTACAAGGCCTTGGTGAGACCACACCTGGAGTATTGTGTGCAGTTTTGGTCCCCTAATCTGAGGAAAGACATCCTTGCCATAGAGGGAGTACAAAGAAGGTTCACCAGATTGATTCCTGGGATGGCAGGACTTTCATATGAAGAAAGACTGGATGAACTGGGCTTGTACTCGTTGGAATTTAGAAGATTGAGGGGGGATCTGATTGAAACGTATAAAATCCTAAAGGGAATGGACAGGCTAGATGCAGGAAGATTGTTCCCGATGTTGGGGAAGTCCAGAACGAGGGGTCACAGTTTGAGGATAAAGGGGAAGCCTTTTAGGACCGAGATGAGGAAAAACTTCTTCACACAGAGAGTGGTGAATCTGTGGAATTCTCTGCCACAGGAAACAGTTGAGGCCAGTTCATTGGCTATATTTAAGAGGGAGTTAGATATGGCCCTTGTGGCTATGGGGATCAGGGGGTATGGAGGGAAGGCTGGGGCGGGGTTCTGAGTTGGATGATCAGCCACGATCATAATAAATGGCGGTGCAGGCTCGAAGGGCCGAATGGCCTACTCCTGCACCTATTTTCTATGTTTCTATGTTTCTAAAGAAATTCCTCCTTATCTCCGTTCTGAATCTGTGCTTTCTGGCATTAGATTCCCCCACTAGAGGAAGCATCCTCCACACGTCTACTCTGTCTAGGCTTTTCCAATATTTGATTGATTTCCTGTGAGACCCCCCCCCCCCGTTTCATTTCATCTCAGAATTCTATCCTGGTCCTCTCACACACAGCCTGCACAATCCTGGGGAGCTCATCCTAGTGTTTCAGGCCCAGAGGCTCGTGTTAATTCCACGTGTGAGGTTTTGCTGCCTTCCAATCTGTAGCTCGACAGCAGAATCCACACAGCCAAAAATTTAACACAAAAGCGTTGACAGAAGAGCTAAAAATAGCACCCATTTGGAATAAAATGTCACTGCATGAGTGGGAAATGTAGGGAGATATTTCTCCCGGGCACAGGGTGAATGGCAGTACTGTGATGCTGCTCCAGGCACAGGTGAAACCTAAGGTACGATGAGGCTGGGGGAGGAGAGGCGGTCTCCGGCAAATGCTGTTACCCAGCGGCCAAAGATGCCCTGCCTTCAAATCCTGCTCCAGCTCAGGGCAGGGTATTATAGTAAGCAGGAGTACTAATGGAGGCCAATTGGCCCATGAGGTAAATACTATCTCTTAGAGCACCCTGTGAGGACTGATTGTCCTGGTCTCTGGCCGGGGCTGGGTGTTACATCCCAGTTACTGTCAAAGCTGATGGATCTGTGGCATCCCCTAGATGAGAAGAGAACTGATTTCAGTGCTGGGCTGAATTGGAAAGATCGGATACTGGCTGAATTTTGGCGCCATGGTCAAGGCCCCAGAGCTATCAGAGAGCGATGTTTGGATGACTTAAGTGTGGGCCAGATTTAAAAGGTCAGGGTGTCTGGATTGGACTGTACATGATTTGAACTTTGAACCTTGATCTAGCTACAGTCTGGTCTGGTCACTGCTCTGTCCAGACGTGGGTCTGTTTAGACACTTCTCTGTCTGAACATTATTCCGCCGTTTGGACAATGCTCTGACTGAACACCGCTCGTCTGGTCACTGTTCTGTCTCGTGTCCCTATTCACATATCTGCGAGGGCTGGTCCTCGCCGTCTGGTTGCATTTTAGCCACGCTTCCTGTTTGGTCATCCAGTATGAAGTGGGGGGGGGGTGGTTACAGGGTGGAGGAAGATGTTCTGGTAAACCTGCTCCTGTGGTTGGCCAAGTGGCTCCTGGAGGCAGGAGTCAGAGGGGGTGGCCCCACCTGGGTGGACTGCCGGGCAATTTTCTGGGAGTATGTTCGTGTCCAGGTGTCCCTAGAGAAAAAACACACGGTGTCGAGAAGGAAGTGTTGTCGGCCTGCTGGGCACCAAAGGGGACAATGGCGTTCTGGGAGAGGATGGAAACGTTAATTTAGTTTGTTTTAATTTAGTTTAAATTAATTTAGTTTAATTTAATTTAATTTAGTCCTCCGAAACATCAAATGTACCTTTTTCTCCAGCATTTCGTGTGTGTTGCTCGGATTTCCAGCATCTGCAGATTTTCTCTTGTTTGTTAATTTAGTTTGTGTTAGCTATTTTTTCCCCAGTGCTTCTGCTGTGGTGTTGTAGTATTGTAGTAATGAAGAACTTAAAATAAATGTATTTTTAAAACAAGACTCTTCTGTCTAGACGTTATAGTATCTCGAGACTCATCCGTCTGCTCACCGTTCTGTCTGGACTCTCTGCCATCTGATGGCTGCCTCTCTGGCCCAGTCATCAGAGACCTCCCAGTTTTCCTCACCTGCCTCAGGATGTTTGCCCGGGGCGATCTTCCCATCGACGGTCGTCTTGATATCTGCAAACACCTCCTCTTCCTCCCTGTCTCCATCCAACTGTGTGAGAGGAAGAAGTCGCATTGAATTGAAACCGAGAGCAGTGAAACCACTGAACAAATGTATCAATAACCCAGTTAAACCTGCCTATTGCTTTCGAAATGTTAAAATCATGTAGAAATCTTAACCACTGGGGAAATTTAAATTTTAATCGCAGAGATTCTAAAAACCAACATTCCAGGGAATAAACATGCCTTGAGTTGCTAATACCAGCAACATTACTTCATGAAGTAACCTATACAATCCATATAGTTGTATTTTATACTACCCCACCCTTATTTTATACCACCTCAACTTGGAACTGATTCCACAACCTATAGAATCACTTTCAAGAACTTTACAACTTGTGTTCTCAAATTATTCATTCTGTTGCACATTTTAGTGGTTTGTCAGTTTTTGTGTGTAGTTTTTCACTGATACTATTGTACTTCTCTGTTCTACTGTGAGTGACTGCAAGAAAATGAATCTCAAGGTATAAAAGCAAGTATGTAATCTTGGGGCTTTATAAATCTCTGGTGAGGCCTTACCTGGAGTATTGTGAGCAATTTTGGGCCCATTATCTAACAAAGGATGCACTGACGTTGGAGAGGGTTCAAAGGAGGTCCACAAAAATGATTCTATGTTTGAACAGCTTGACGTATGAAGAGTGTTTGATGGCTCTTGGCCTGTATTCACTGGAATTCAGAAGAATGAGGTGTGACCTCACTGAAAGCTATTGAACGTTGAAAGGCCTCAGTAGAGTGGACGTAGAGAAGATGTTTCCTATGGTGGGGGAGTCTAAGACCAGAGGACAGAGCAGTGAGCGGAGAATCTGTGGAATTCATTCCCACGGGAGGCCTGGTCACTGGGTATATTTAAGGCAGAGGCTGATATATTCTTGATTAGTCAGGGCATGAAGAGATATGGGGAGAAGGCATGAGACTGGGGCTGAGAGAGAAAACGGACCGGCCATGATGAAATTGCAGTGCAGACTCGATGGGTCAAATGGCCTATTTCTGCTCCTGTATCTTACGCTCTAATATGGAGAAATGCACGTATTTTGATAATAAGTTTACTTTGAATTTTAGAACTAGCAGCCTCAGGTAAAACATAAGCAAACACCCTGCTGTCAGCGACACTGTTGAAGTGTTCAATCCTGTACCCAGGATGAAATAGTGTGTGGGGGGGGGGGGCGGCACGGTAGCACAGTGCTTAGTGAAATGCCGTAACAGCGCTAGAAACCCGGGTTCAATTCCCGCTGCTGTCTGCGAGGAGTTTGTACGGTCTCCCCATGACCGCGCGGGTTCCCTCCGAGTGCTCTGGTCTCCGCCCACGTTCCAAAGGCATGTGGGTCAGTCGGTTAGTTGGTCAGGTGGGTGTAATCGGGTGGCGTGGGCTCGCTGAAGGGCTGTTACCCTGCGGTATCTCTAAATGAGTAAAATTTCCTTCGGAAGCCCCGGGTCCTCTGTCTTGTCTACCGTAGAGTGGTGACGGTTGGGAGTGGGGAGGCGAGCGCAATCGCTTGAGCTGATCACGGGCTCTCGGTGTCGTAACCTCAGCAGCACCCAGTGGAAAGACTGACTCACCTGAGTTCCTGGCCAGTGTAGAGGGTGCAGCAAGGAATCCTGCAGACACATTACTTCAGAGGTGTTGGAATTCACAGAGATTGATAGAAACATGCCGCATGGAAGCAGGTCTCCGCCAAGCAGCAAGCTCCTGTTTTCACCCGAACCCATATCCCTATCAACTCCCCATACCTACTCACTCGTGACAAACTAGGGTCTGGTATGTCAAATTACAGTGCAGTCGGCATCAGAATCAGGTTTAATATCTTTGTGAAATTTGTTGTCTTTCCAGCAAAACTATACAGAAAAGATGAGAATTACAATAAGAATATATGTACTAACTAGTTAAATTAAATATGTAGTGCAAAAATAAACATGTTTAAAAAGTGGTGATGTAGGGAGGGAGGGAACATCAACTCAGACCATGAGAGACCCGCGTTGAGCATCTTCATGCCTTACAAGGCGCAGATTGGAAGTCTGTGTGGGACACCACTCCTCACACAGACTAGAGCAACGTGCGATTTCGTGCCTTGCTCAAGGGCACAAACACGCTGCCACAGCTGAGGCTCGAACTAGCAACCTTGAGGTAACTAGACGAACGCCTTAACCACTTGGCCACGCGCCCAACACAATGTAGGGTTCATGGGTTCGATGTCCATTCAGAAATCGGATGGCAGAGGGGAAGAAGCTGTTCCTGAATCGTTGAGTGTGTGCCTTCAGGCTCCTGTACCTCCTCTCTGATGGTAGCAAGGAGACAAGGGCATGACCTGAGTGATGGGGGTCCTTAATAAGGGGCGCCGCCTTTTTGAGACATCACGGCTTGAAGATGGCCAGTTAACTTTGCGAACTGCATGCCTTTGGGAGGATGTGGGAGGGGAAGAGAGCACCTGGTGGTGGGGTAAACTCACGCATTCATAGGAGGAATGGGTGAACTCCACACAAACAGCGCCTTTGACCCTGGGGTCACTGGAGCTCTGAGACAGCAGCACTACCCGCTGCAGCAGCAGAGCGCCAGATGAAGATTGGCGGGCATGCCTCTTGCAAAATTATGCACAAACCAGGCTGAGTGGGGGTTGTGGGGGGCATACCTCCAATAGTGTGGCACTCCGTCAGCACAGCATCCAAGACTTGGCCCAGTCTCCTGTGCTCAACGTTCTGAAGTTAGATCTGAACACCCTCCCCAATGCCATGGAATAATCCAGTGAGCTCCACCTCTCGGTGAGAGACAATAGGGTCCTTTCTTTCCCGGTTCAGACGGGGGGGTGGCGTGCTCAGATTCAGATTTACAGTATTTACCACGTGTACGTCGCAGCACACAGTGAAACACATCATTTGCATTAACAATCGAACGCTGTGCTGTGGACAGCGTGTAACTGCCACCACACGTCCCCGTGCCTACATAGCAAGACAACACAATTAGAATCAAAACCAGGTTTAATATCACCAAAATATGTCACAAAATTTGTTGTTTTACGGCAATAGCACACTGCGATACTTAATAACAAGAACTATAATTTAGTGGTTAGTACATCGCCGTACAGTACAGGTGATGCTGCCACTTGTAAGGAGTTTGTACATTCTCCCCGTGACCGTGTAGGTTCCTTCCGAACGCTCCGGTTGCCACCCACAGTCCAAAGACATACTGATTGATAGGTTAATTGGTCATTGTAAATTGTCCCGTGACTAGGCTGAAATTAAATTGGGGGATTGCTGGGTGACGTGGCTCGAAGGGCCTATTCTGCGCTGTATCTAATTAATTGATCAATCAATTAATTAGATATTATTAAAAAAGGTAGTGCAAAAAGAGAGGGAAAAGCACTGAGTCATGTTCATAGGTTCATTGTCCATTCAGAAATCTAACAGCAGAGGGAAAGAAACTATTCCTGAAATGTTGAATGTGTGTCTTCAAGCTCTTGTACCTCCTTCCTGACGGTAGCAATGAGAAGACGGCATGGCCTGGGCGATGGGGTCCTTAATGATGAATGCTGCCTTTTTGAGGCATTGCTCCTTGAAGGCGTCCTGGATGCTGGGGAGACTGGTGCCCATGATGGAGCTGATTGAGTTTACAACTCTCTGCGGCCGTTTCCAATCCTGTGCCGTGGCCTCTCCATAACAGACAGTGATGCAACCAGTTCAAATGCTCTCTGTTGTGTATTTCCTGCTCTGTGTTTTTTTTCTGATTTTAAAAAACACGGCTAGAAACAGTTGATTCAAAAAAAATCACAGGATTTTTTTTCTTCGCAAAAGGAGAAAGGCGTCCGAGTTAAAAAAAAACAGAAAATGAAATAAACTCATGGGTTTATAACAATGACTACTGGGTGATAATGATCATAAATAAACAAAAAGAGCAGAAATGGAATGATAGGTGTGTTTGATTACACAAAAGACAACTGGATATTGTATACTCAGCAAATTGAGCAGCATTTTGAAGCAAATGAAATAACCAATGAAAATTTTGTGTGAATTTTGCTGAGTGCATTGGATTTAAAGACATACAGTTTGCTTTGAAGTTTAACTGCTTCAACCAAACCAGCTGAAATAAGCTTTGTTGATATCATGAAAGTAATGCAGGGACATTTAGAAATGAAACCACTGTTGATTACAGAACGCTTTAGGTTTCATAAGCAGAATCAAAAGGAAGGGGTGTCCATTTCAGCTTATGTGGCTGCATTGAAGAAATTGTCTGAGTGTTGTCAGTTCAGTGATGGGCTTAATGATGCACGGAGAAATTGTTTAGTTTGCAGAATCTTACAAGAAAACATTCAAAAACAGTTCCTAACTGAAACACAACTTATACTTAAAAGAAAAGCAACACATACAAAATGCTGAAGGAACTCAGCATCAATGGAAAAGAGTAAACAGTCGATGTTTCGGGCTGAGGCACTTCAGCAGTCCCGATGAAGGGGTTTGGCCCGAAACATTGCCTATACTCTTTTCCATAGATGCTGCCTACCCTGCTGATTTCCTCCAGCATTTTGTGAGTGTTGCTTCTGTTTAAAAGAGCAATTGAAATATTTGAAACAGAATCCGGCCCGGCTGAACAAATGGTGTTGCTGACATGACAGGGGCTTGTTGGTCGTTGTATTTCATTGTTACGAATGCCATTCCCGTGGAGTACACAATATACACCGGACCAAAGCAGATTTAAAGGCAAAACTTGCAGAAACTGCAGCAAAGTAGGACACATACGAAGAACATTTCAGGCAACCAAAAATAAATGGACTACACAGACAAGAGAAAAAGTTAAACGTCAAGTTGCACTTTCAAAAAGAGCGCCAATCTGCATGCTGTTGATGAAACATCTGATCACGATGAGAGTGACACAGGACTTTGTAGCCTTGAGATTTACAATGTGTAAACTAACAAGGAATATAGCTTACACCAGAAGTGAACAGGAAATTAATTAAGATAGAGTTGGACGCTGTCTCAGCTGTTCCACAAACTGAGGTTGAACAGCATTACAAAGATACCGAACAGAAGCCTGCAGATATCCAACTAAAAACTTATACCGGAGAAAAGATAACTCCTGTGGGAATGACATTTGTAACCGTGAAATACAACAACCAACAAGCCACACTGTGGTTGTATGTGGTAAAAACAGGAGGGCCAGCGTTGTGGGGCTGTGATTGGGTAAGATAACTACAACTTGATTAGAGATCCATCCTCCACTTGCATGTCACACCCCCTGCAATGGAGTCAACTGAAAGACAATTAAGCAAGGTGCTGTATGATGCCACAGAGGTGTTCAAGGATGGCATTAGAAAACTCAAACATATCGAAGGAAAAACAATATTAGAGAAAAATGCCGCACCCAAGTTAAAGTGCAACTGGTTCTTTATACCATCCTTGATAAAGTAGCCGGTGAGCAAGATCGCATGAGGCTTAAGGAATTGTTTCCAAGGTTGAGTTGAGCCCATGGGCATTGCCAGTGGTTCCAGTAGCCGAGAAGGATGAGTCTGTCAGAATCTGTGGTGATTTTAAGTTCATCATCAGCCCAGTACTGGAAGTAGACCAATGCCCTCTGCCCAGGATCGAGGATATCTTTGCAAACCTTTCTGGAGGGAAACACTTCAGCAAAGTGGATTTACTTGAGGCCTACCTACAGACTGAGATTGAAGAAGAGTCCAAAGTGTTTCTCACAATAAACACTCACAACACTCACTTGAATGGGTTATTTTTGGAGCACCATCTGTACCTGCACTCTGGCTGAAAGCTCATGGACCAAGTGTGAATTCTGTAAACCAAACGTCACTTAATGTGGTGACACCACTGACACACAAAGATGACACAATTGTGCTGAGAAAATTCAAGCAGTGGTGGATGCCCCAAGGCCAATGAATGTATCACAGTCATGATCCTTTTTAGGATTTATCAATTAGTATAACAGGTTTCTGCCAAATCTGAGTGTTGTGCTCAACCCTTTTAACAGCAGCAACATAAACGCAGAGGTGGGCTCGCTTTTTTTGGAGGACACAATTACAAGATCAAATTCAAGAGTACAACAAATCGTGGCTCTTCCCGTTTACCCTTGGACACTCCTCTCCATGTATCCTCCCTGATGCAAATCGGAAGCCTCCCTATTACGGCAGAGATGATCCAAAGGGAAACCAGAAAAGGCCCCACTCTGTCTCAGGTCTCTACGGCAACTCAAAGTAGTTGGAATGTGCATCAGGTATTTCAGTTCCCTCATTTTTACCAGCGCTGAGATGAACTTACCCTTGACGGAGATTGCCTTATGTGGGGATTGAGAGCTGTTGTAGCATGCAAGCTGAGAGCTGAGGTATTGGAGGAGCGACAAGCCGCTCTTCGAGGCATGGTCAAAATCAAAGTGTTGGTGCGAAGCTTTGTCCGGTGGCCTGGGATAGATTGGCAGATCAATCAGCTTGCCGTGCACCGTTCGGAATGCCAACGCATCCAGAAGATGCCAAGAGCAGCGCCTCTCCATCCCTGGGAACCGCCTGTATTTCCCTGGCAGAGGATTCATGTTGATTTTCCCAGACCATTTATGGGCATAAATTTCATGGTGGTAGTGGATGCAGTTCTAAATGGCTTGGCAGAAAGGTTTGTCCGGAGTCTAAAGAATGCACGGTGAGCAATGTCAGCAGAACACTCTGCACTGACACTGAATCAGAAGCTCACCAATTTCCTGCTTGCATATCGCAGTGGAGCACACTCCACAGCCAACAACTCACTAGCCACGCTGTTCCTGGGTCATCCCTCGCGTTCACACTGGGATCTCCTCAAACCCAATCTCAGAAGTGTGCAGGACAAAGAGCTGCTCCTCAGACAAGGAGGTTCATTGCTTCACTCCTGGACAGGCAGTCCTGGCAAGGGACTACAGAGGTGGTGAAAAGTGAGTGCTTGGAAAGACCGAGGACAGAGGAGGACCACTCCTACACAACGGAGATTGTGCCCGATATCATCTGGAGACGACATGTCGATCAGTTGAGGAGAGCGGAATCAATTGTTAGAGAAGAAAGTTGTCCAGAGCTGTCAGAACCACTTCCTGCAGCCCCAGAATCAACTCCTACAGCCTCCACATAGGAGGCCAAAGAACCTGAGATAGTTTCACAACCACTAGTCTCTCCTGCCAAGCAGAGTGACTCTCCTTGTCAGGAAAGACGTTATCCCACAAGAGCAAGAAATCTTCCACAGCAATGAAATCTTCAGGCCTGAATGGGACAATTTAAAATTTACAATACCCTTTGCTGTGGATGTTTATATAGTAGTCATATTATATAGTATACCGTGTATTAAAGTAAGACAAAGTTAGCCACGTTATTCCCAGCTCCATGTTTATAGTTCGATTAGTTTCATGTTTTGGAGTTTCGAAATATTATATTCTGCACGGTACATCTGCAGAAATTGTGAGTGTCTATGGTGACAGACCAGTTCTCCTCAAACTCCTAATGAGGTACAGCCTCTATTGTGCCTACTTTGTAATTACATGTTGGGCCTTGGATGCATTGATCCTCAGAGATGTTGACACCCAGAAACTTGAAATTACTCTCCCTTTCCATTTCTAATCCCTTGATGAGGACTGGTTGTCTGTTCCCATGGATTCCCCTTCCTGAAGTCAACAATCAATTCCTTGGTCTTACCGACGCTGAGTGCAAGGTTGCCACTGTGACACCACTCACCCAGCTGATCTGTCTCACTCCCGTACGCCCTCTCATCACCGTCTGAGATTCTGCCAAGAGTAGTTGTGTCATAGGCAAGTTTATAGATGGTGTTTGAGCTGTGCCTAGCCACACAGTCGTGGGTGTGGAGAGAGTAGAGCAGTGGGCGACGCACACATCTTCGAGTGTTGACTGTCAATGAGGAGGGGATGTCAGTTCTGATCTGTACAGACTGAGGCAGTCGAGCATCCATTTGCAGAGGGAGGTACAGAGGCCCAGCTATTGGAGCTTGTTGATTAGAACTGATGCTATGATTGCATTGAACGCTAAGCTGTGGTCAATAAACAGCCGTCTGACGTAGGTGATCCAAGGCCTAGTGGAGAGCCAGGGAGACTGCATCCACTGCAGGCCTATTGTGGCGATAGGCACATTGCAGAGGGTCCAGGTCCTGGCTGATGCATGAGTTGATTCTAGCCGTGACCAACCTCTCGAAGCATTTCATCACAGCAGATGTGAGTGCCACTGGGCGATAGTCTTGGAGGCAGCTCACTCTGCTCTTCTTGGGCACTGGTATGATTGTTGTCCTTTTGAAGCAGGTGGGAATCTCCAACTTTAGCAATGAGAGACTGAAGTTGTCTTTGAATTCTCCTGCAGTTGGTTGGCACAGGTTTTCAGAGCCCTTCCAGGTACTTCATCAGGGCCTGACACCTCGCGAGGATTCACTCTTTTGAAAGATCTTCTGATGTTGGCCTCTGAGACAGAGATCATGCTGCAGGGGTTCAACCACGCAGGTCTTGATGAAGCTGGTGACAACTGTGGAGTATTATGTCAGACTTGCAGGTGAATGCCTGAATATTGTTCAGTCCACCAACTCAAAGTAGTCCTGGAGGCACTCCTACACCTTCCCTGACCACATCTTCTTGCTCCTCACCACTGGTGCTGCCGTCTTTAGTCTCTGCCGACACACTGGGAGTAGAAGTACAGCCAGGTAATTGGAGTTTCCGAAATGTGGGCTTGGGATGGCATGGTAAGCTTTCTTGATGGTGGTATAACTGTGGTCAAGTGTGTAGGCTCCTCCGGTTCCACGGGTGAAGTGTTGGTTGTGATTGTTCAGACCTCTTCCAGCTCCCCTGCAATGATAGGGAAGGCATCTGAGTGTGCCGTTCCGTAATTGCTGATTACATTTGTTCAGCTCCTCCAGTGCCTACCCGATGTTGGCCTGAGGTAGACTGTACACCACTACTAAGATGATGGCAGAAAACTCCCTTGGCAGATAAGAAGGATGACATTGGACCGTTAGGTGTTTCGGGGCAGGTCGGCAGGTCTGAGACAGACCACAACGTTTGTGCGCCACGATGAGTTAATCATAAAGCATACTCCACCTCCTCTGCCTTTAAAAAACGGAGCTGTCCTGCCTTTGTGGAAAATGGTGAAGCCATTGAGCTGTAGTGCTGTGTCTGAAATTGCGGGTATGAGCCACATGCCATGTTTCCATAAAGCAGAGTGCATAGCAGTCCCTGATGTCCCTCTGATACAGCAATATTGCTCTGAGGTGTTCAGTGTCATTTTTCAGAGATTGTATTTTTGCCAGCAGGATAGTCAGGCATGGAAATCTCGACCTCTGCACTTCAATCGTTCATGTAGACTGGTGCGGCATCCCCACTTCTGTTTTCTTTTGTGACCTGAGGCTGCTGTCTGAGGTTCGTCCATTTTGAATATCAATAGATTTTTTTAAAAATGGCTTAAACCAATGCTGCTTACTGAAGTACCTAGGGCTGTGACTGTGGATTTCAGCTGTAGTAGTCCTAAACTGAAATATATTAAAAATTTCATCATTGTGATTTGGCAAGGTGGTGCCAGTGAACCACAGCCACGTTCTGTGGGCTATGTACAATACTGTTAAATATACCGCTTTTGAATCACTCTCACTGCAATCTGCAGCATGTAATTTTCTTCTAAGCAAGATACTTTTAAATCAACGTAGTGATCTACAGTTTTCACGATAGTCTGAGGGACTTGGTGGACCAAGCAGGTATGGCACCTTTAAGCAGACGAAAGTTCTTCGCCATGGCTGGTAGCGAGGCAGGAGAGGTTGATTCCAAGCTGGGCTGAAACACGGAGGGATAAGGCCCCCTCTACCCAATGCGTTGTTAGCAAGTGTGCAGTCGCTGCAGAACGAAAGTGTGGACTTGAAGGCAAGATTGCTGTATGGGACAGAAACGAGAGACTGTTGTGTCCTATGTCTGACTGAGATGAGGCTGTCTCCCAGCATGCCAAGTACAGTGGTCAGTCAGTCTCGTTCTACTGAACGGACCAAACTGCTGATTCAGAAAAGGCAAAAGGTGGAGGTGTGTGTTTCGTGGTAAACTCTCGGTGGTGCTCTGATGTGGCGGTTTTGCCGAACTCATGTTTCCCTGACCTTGAACACCTAATGGTCAAATACCATCTGCTCTATTTCCCTAGGAGGTTCTCCTCCACAATGCTGACGGCAGTCTACGTGCCACCGACGGCCTACTCAAATCAAGTGCTTGAGATGATGCCGTCTCCAAATAAGAAACAGTCCATCATGACACATTTCAAATCATCAGCATATAACCTGTGGCACCGGAGGTCCCAATATACCCCACCACTGTTATACTAAGATATGGAATGCCTACCGTGCCATGCCTAGACCATATTTGGGTAAATCTGATCACATGGCTGCCCTTCTCCTACCCGCACAGAGGCAGAGGCTAAAGAATAAAGCTCCAGAGTTTAGGAGGATGATGGCACCTAACGGTAACCCCTTCGCTTGCATCTTCAGAAACAGCTCAATTTCTACCTTTGATATCACTTTTTTACCATTTCAAGATTCTTTTGAAGGCTCTTTCCTGGAGTTTCACGCTGACTTCGGTTCTTTGTGGAAATGGGGCCCGCTCTCGGGGCCTCACGACCGCTTTTTGATATGCTAAGGATGCGGCCTGGAAGACTAACACGCCTTCAGGGTGCCGGATTTCCGTGGCTCTGGAGGCGGGCAGATTCTGGGCCGGTGCCGTCACCGCCTGGTGTGTCGTGGGAGATGGAAGATCGAAAGCGGTGAGCTGGCTGTTGGCTGTGTGCCCAGAGACGTGAGTTCTTTGGGCACAGAGCTCGGAAGGAGTGACGTAACAGACTTTTAACACCATAAATCGGCAAGTTGTTTTGTTATGTCTCCCCTCTCACTCTGAAAAGGGGACACCTCTTTTCCCCTTATTAGGGAGAGAGAGAGCCTGTGGTATGTTAAATTACCGGGTGAACGAGTAGTCTTTGGGGTACTGCAAGTCTGTGTCTTTACCGATGCTTTGTTGCACGCTGGAGTGCTTGGTGGGGGGGCGCTGATGCTTTTATTGCTGATGGGGGCGTCGTTGCTTTGTTGTTGCTTATGTGTGGGTGGGGGGAGCTGGGGGTTTTGCTTGGGGTTCTAACATTTAACTGTCGTTCGTTCTTTAGGGCACTCCTCTGTTTTCGTGGATCTTTGTGAAGAAGAAGAATTTCAGGATGTATATTGTATACATTTCTCTGACATTAAATGTATCTGTTGAAACCTATTGAGATTAGGACAACAAAGAGGTGGTCGCAGAAGGCAGAGGAGTGGCTGTGGGATCACTTTGAGTCGGTGGACTGGGCCGTGTCTAGGGTCTCATCGGTGGATTTGAGTAAGTACACCATGGCTGTCACGGGCTTCATTAAATCAGGAGTAGATGAGTGTGTCCCCACAATCCTGTTCAGAGTCTTTCCCAACCAGAAGCCCTGGAGGAACCACAATCTGCTGAGGGCCAGATCAGAGTCCTGTCCCCAAGTAAATTATAGGAGGTCCAGGTATAATCTCCAGAGAGCCATCCCACAGGCAAAGTAGCAATTTCGGACTAAACCTGAATCAATGAAGGGCGCTCAGCAGATGCGTGAGGATTTGAATACTGTCACCTCCTTCTAACGTTAAATCAGGTGACAACAGGGTTTTACTTCCAGATGAGGATCATGGAGGAACGATCATGAACTCCCACAGCCCCCCATGATTCTGTGATTTCAGTCTCTGAGGCCGACTTGTGAGTAGCCTTCAACAGGCAGAACCCGTGAAAAGCAGCGGGCCAAGTACCAAAAACCAGTAGTGATCAGCTGGCTGGAGTGTCCACTGAGATCTTTAACCTCCCGCTTCAGCAGTCTGTTTCAAGCAAGCTTCAGCTATACAGGTGCCTAAGAAGAATGTGATATCCTGCCACAATGACTATTGTCCAGTGGCACGAACATAATACCATCAAGACCATAGATATAGGAGGAGAATTAGGCCATTTGGCCCATCGAATCTGCTCCATTTCACAATGGCTGATCCAATTTTCCTCTCAGCTCCAACCTCTTGCTTTCTCCCCATATCCCTTCATGCCCTGACCAATCAATAATTTATCAACCTCTGCCTTAAATATACACAAATACTTGGCCTTCACAGCTGCCTGTGGCAACAAATTCCACAGATTCACTATTCTCTGGCTAAAAAAATTCCTCATCAGCTCCATACTGAAAGGATGCCCTCTATTCTGAGGCTGTGTCCTCTGGTCTTAGACCCTCCCACCATAGGAAACATTCTCCACATCCACTGTATCAATCTACCAACATTTGATAGATTTCAGTGAGGTCACCCCTCATTCTTCTGAATTCCGGTGAGTACAGGCCAAGAGCCATCAAACACTCTTCATACGACAAGCTGTTTAATCCTGGAACCATTTTTGTGAACCTCCTTTGAATCCTCTCCCGTTTCAGCACATCCTTTCTAAGATAAGGAGCCCAAAACTGCTCACAATACTCCAAGTGAGACCCCACCAGTGTTTCATAAAGTCTAAACGTTACATTCTTGCTTTTACATTCTATTCCTCTTGAAATGAATGCTAACATTGCTAACTTTTAGGGAATCCTGCACTAGGGCTCCCAAATCCCTTTGCACCTCAGATTTTCGTATTTTCTCTCCATTTAGAAAATAGTCAACCCTTTAATTTCTTCTACCAAAGTGCATGAGCATACTTTTCCCGACACCATATTCCATCTGCCACTTCTTTGCCCATTCTCCTAATCTGTCTAAATCCTTCTGAAGCCTCTCGCCTTCTTCAAAACTACCTGCTCCTCCAGCTATCTTCATATCATCTGCAAAATTTGCAACAAAGCCATCAATTCCATCATCAAAATCATTGACATATAACGTAAAACAAATCTGTTCCAACACAGACCTCTATGGAACATCACTAGTCACTGGCAGCCAGCCAGAAAAAGGTCCCTTTGGGCCAACTGGTGGAGCAACGACATCAGCACCAGACCCAGGAGCGGAGGTTCCCGGGTTCGAAACTAGTCGGGTCTGCTCCCGAGTACGCTTTCCATCCGTGCTCGGATGAGTGTCGAGATCGCAACTCGACCTCGTAAAATAAAGGGAAAATACTGTGAAAAGGTCTGTGTGAGGAGTGACCCGCCACACAGTCTCTCTCTCGCTCCGCACCTTGTAAAAGCCGTGAAAGAGACATCATCACGGATGCACACACGGACACGCAAACGCACACGCACGGACGCGCATGCACGCACACGCAGACGTACGCACACAGACTCGCACGCACGCAGGCACACGCCAAAAAAAAAGAAAAGAGTCCCTTTATTCCCACTCTTTGCCAATCAGCCACTGCTTTATCCATGCTAGAATCTTTCCTGTAATACCATGAGCTCGTAGCTTGTTAAGCAGCCTCCTGTGTCAAAGGCTTTCAGAAAATCCAAGTATACAACATCAACCGATTCTCCTTTGTCTATCCTGCTTGTTATTTCTTCAAAAAATTCCAACAGATTTGTCAGGCAAGAATTCCCTTGAGGAAACCATGCTGATTACGGCCTATTTTATCTAGTGCCTCCAAGTACCCTGAGACCACATCCTTAGCAATTGACTCCAACATCTTCCCAACCACTGTCAGACTAACTGGCCTGTAATTTCTTTTCTTCTGCCTCTCTCTCTTCTTGAAGAGTGGAATGACATTTGCAATTTTCCAGTCTTCCAGAACAATTCCAGAGTCTAGTGATTCTTGAAAGATCATTACTAATGCCTCCAGAATCTCTTCAGCCACATCTTTCAGAACCCTGGGGTGTAGTCCATCTGGTCCAGGTGACTTATCTACCTTCAGACCTTTCAGTTTCCCAAGAACCTTCTCCCCAGTAATAGTCACACACTTTATGACCCCTGACTCTTGGACCTTCCACCATACTGCTGGTGTCTTCCACCGTGAAGACTGATGCAAAATACTTATTCAGTTCATCTGCCATTCCCTTGTAACCCATTACTACCTCTCTGGCAATGTTTTCCAGCGGTCTGATATCCACTCTCACCTCTCTTTTACACTTTATGTATCTGAAGAAACTTTTGGTATCTTCTTTGATATTATTATCTAGCTTACTTTCATATTCCATCTTTTCCTACTTAATGATTTTATTGGTTGCCTTCTGTTGGTTTTTAAAAGCTTCCCAAACCTCTAACTTCCCACTATTTTTTGCTCTATTATATGCCCAATCTTTATAGGCCTTTATGTTGGTTTTGACTTCCCTTGTTAGCCATGGTTGTGTCACTTTCCTTTAGAATACTTCTTCCTCTTTGGGATGTATATAACCCAAGCCTTCTGAATTGCTTCCAGAAATTCCAGCTGTTGCTGCTCTGCCATTATTCTTGTCAGTGTTCTTTTCCAATCAATTTTGTCCAACTCCTCTCTCATGCCTCTGTAATTCCCTTTACTCCACTGTAATACTGATACATCTGACTCGAGCTTCTCCTTCTCAAATTTCAGGGTGAATTCCAACATATTATGATCACTTTCCCCTAAGGGTTCTTTTACTTTAAGCTCTCTAATTAATTCCAGTTCCTTGTACAACACCCAATCCAGAGTAGCTGATCTCCTAGTGGGCTCAACCATGAGCTGCTCCAAAAAGGCATCTCGTAGGCATTCCAGACATTCCCCCTCTTGGATTTTCCCAATCTACCTGACTTTCCCAATCAACCTGCATATTGAAATCCCCATGACTATTGCAACATTGCCCTTTTGGCAGGCATTTTCTATCTCCCATTGTAACTTGTTGACCACGTCCTTACTAGTACTTGGGGATCTGTAT
The DNA here is from genome assembly GCF_963921235.1 of Mobula hypostoma. Taxonomy (NCBI): domain Eukaryota; kingdom Metazoa; phylum Chordata; class Chondrichthyes; order Myliobatiformes; family Myliobatidae; genus Mobula; species Mobula hypostoma. Next base: position 6,619,130 of record NC_086125.1, on the reverse strand, counting down.
ACAACTCCCATCAGGGTCCTTTTACCCTTGCAGCTCCTTAGCTCTCTCCACAATAATTCTACCCTATGTCACCTCTCTCTAATGATTTGATTTCATTTCCACAGAGATGAAATGTTCTGAGAGGTTGGTGATGAAACAAGCCAATTACTTGGATTGGCTCAAATTTGCATACCATCACAACAGGTCCACAGTAGATGCCATCTCACCGGCTCTTCACTCAACCCTGGAACATCTTTGGCAGCAAAGATACCACCAGGAGGAAGGTACAGCAGACACGGGACTTACACAACCTAGGAAGAGTTATTACCCCTCAACCATCAGGCTCGTGAACCAAAGAGGTTACTTCACTTGCCCCATCACAACCTAATGACTCACTTTCAAGGACTCTTCATCTCATGTTCTTGATATTTATCACTTATTTATTTATTTAATTATTACTCTTTCTTTCTCTGTGTATTTGCAGTTTGTTGTGTTTTGCAGACTGGTTGAATGCCCAAGTTGGGTGTGGTATTTCACTGATTCTGTTATGGTTATTGTTCTGGTACAGATTTATTGGGCATGCCCAGAAGAAAGTGAATCACAGGGCTGTATATGGTACTTTGATAATAAATTTCCTTTGAACTTTGAACTTAGAACTTTGAATATTTGGAGACCTCCATCGGAGCTGCCTGCGAAGAGTCGCCACTAAATGACGCCATCTTACCGGAAGATGCAGCAACAGGAACAAAGCAGCTGTCGTGAGCTGGATGACTGCCACCTCACAGCGCCGGAAACCCGAGTTCAATTCTAACCTCCGATACTGTTGGCGTGGAGTCTGCATGCTCACCTTGTGACCGGGTTTCATCTGGGTGTCCAGTTTCCTCCCAGCCCCCAAGGACCTGTAGAGTAATTGGCCATTTAGATTGCCCCTAGAGTGTAGGTGAGAGGCAGAACCTGAGAGAGGAATTGATGGGAGGTAGGAAGATAATAAAGTGGGGTGAGTGTAGAATAGTATAAATGGTCAGTACAGGCCCAGTGGGAGGAAGGGCCATGTGTTGTTTCTAACTCCTCAGGCTGTTACAGTGGCTCTGATTTTCTCTCTCCACAGATGCTGCCTGACCTGTTGAGCCTTCCAGCATTCTCAGGTTTCCTTCATTAGCAGTTTTTTAAAATTTCTATTCTTACACCAAGGCGTGTTGTGGATTTAAATCATACATATTTCAGGAAGACGTTCTCCAGAGGAACTGGATTGTGAAGCAGAGCAGTGTGTCGACTTGGTTACACTTGGAGTACAACACAAGTAATAAACTGGAATCTGAGAAAGCCCAGGCCTGGAATCATAACTACCAAAGTTTTTATTTATTTAGATATACAGCATGAAACAGGCTGTTCTGACACAACCAGCCGTGCCAGCCAGACGCCGACCTATCGAACCCAATCCTAAACACAGGACAATTTACAATGAACTATTATCTACTAACCGGAATGCCTTTGGACTGTGGGAGGCAATTGGAGCACCCGGAGGAATCCCACACACTCATGGAAAGGACACACAAACTTACAGTTCGTGCCGGTTTTGAACTCTGAACTGCGACTCCCCGAGCAGTAATAGCGTCGTACTAACCGCCACGCTACCGTGGCACTCCGCCAACCAGGGACAACCGAGCTGCCTGAGAGGTTGTTTCGCTGAACAAAGGAAGGGTTTGAGTTCCCATTCATTCGCAGCTTCACTGGTAAAACTGTCCTTTGCATACCAAGCCCTCTACACCATCGAGCCCATCGTCAAGGAGCTCTGCCCCAAGAAAGCACATCCAGCATCATGCATCCTCACAGTCCAGGCCATGCTCTCTTCTTGCTGCTGCCACTGAGAAGGAGGTACAGGAGCTTTAGGTCCCACACCACCAGGGTGAGGAACTGTTATTATCCCTTCAACAATCAGGCTCCTGAACCAGTGTGGATAACTTCCCTCTCTTCAACACTGAACTGATTCCACACCTAGGGACTCACTTCCAAGGACTCTACAACTCTTGTTCTCAATATTATCTATCTATCTATCTGTTTATCTGTCTGTTTATTTATTTATTTGCACAGTTTGTCTTTTGCACATTGGTTGTTTGTTAGTCTCTGTGTGGTTTTTCATTGATTCTATTGTACTTATTTGCTCTACTGCAAATGCCTGCAAGAAATGAATATCAGGGTAGGATATGGTGACATATACGTAGTTTGATATCAAATGTACTTTGAACTTTATTATGTATTCCTACTTCCCATGCCAAATGAAAGTGGTAAACTTACATCCTCCTGAATCGCTGCATTTGGTTTGGGGAGGGTGATATGCACTCTTTGTAACTCTGTGCCTACAGTGCATTGATACCTGGTTCACAGAACTTTGTAGAAATGTATAATAATAAAGAGCGTAGGATTAGGGAAGGGGTAGAAGGCAGAGGCGACCTGAGGAAGAACTTCTGCACCCAGAGGGTGGTTGGAACGTGGAACACACTGCCCGAGAGGGTGGTGGAGGCTGGCACCCTTGCAACAGTTAAGGAATACCTAGACGAGCACCTGAATCTCCATATGTAAAGAAGGCTATGGATCAAGTACCAGTAAATGGTTGTGGTATCGACTGGTGCTTGATGGTCAGTATGGACAGGGCAGGCTGGAGGGCCTGGTTTTGACTCTTGTGACTGGATGGGCACCTGGGCACAGCACTATGCTGTCATAACCCTTCTCCAACCCTGTGGAGGGCAATCGGGAAACCGTCAGGGTCAGAAGGAGTAACTCACTGCATAAAAAGGCACCTCATGAATCCAGGAATGGTCCAATTTGAAGAACAGTTCAGAACAGGTAATTAGATGAGGAGCTGGCTTCTCCCCCATGTTCCAGGTCTAGGTTGTGTGTGGGGGGGGGGGGAGTGGTGGTTGGGGTGAATTTTATTCCACACGCCACTCCAAGGGACACACTTGATAAATAAACCCCACCCACACTCAAGCTTTGCTGCTGGATCTGCTGGTAGTTACTATTTTAGCAACGTCAGCCTACACCCACGGGGTAATTGTCTCAATCATCCAGCTCACCAGAATCACTTCTTCCAGCAATAAGTGAGCTGAAGGCGGAGAGTGTAAATGCTGTCTCTGGCTCTGACGCACTAACAACAGCTTCCTCTCAGTGCTGGCCCAGGCTCCCTGACACGGTTCCAGTCACTGACACCGACAACTCGTGCAGCTTAACCAGACCAGTCCCAGTCACTGTGGAATTTAACTGAACCAGCCCCAGCAGGTGGGGTTTAACTAAACCAGTGCCAGTCAGTGTGTGACTAGTCACTAGTCACTAGACCTGGTCAGTGACTAAATTAATCTCAGTTAGTGGGGCTTTAAGTTAAACTGATCCGTTGGGGCTTCACTGAACAGGGGATTCACTCAACCAGACCCAGTTAGCAAAAGCAGCCCCAGTGGTGAGGTTTAACTAAACTAGTCCCAGTCAGTGGGATTTAACGAACTCATTCCTCCAAGAAATACAAGAATATGCGTATCTCTGTCCACACCCTGCCCCATCCATTAGTGGTGACATACTTAAATTGCAGGGGTTTTCATCTTCTCCACATTCTGATCTCCTGCTGGACCAGGAAGAACTTTGTGTCCAAGGTTTTAATATCTCAGGATAGGACTGGGTTAGTAATGCCTACTGATCAATATGTAAATATGTTCCTTGTGGGGTCAGTCGTCAAGCTTTCCCAGGCATAGGCTAGAACCAGAGTGAAATTCTCTCTAACACATCCATGATGCTAGAGGAACAGCAGATCAGGCAGCATCTATGGAAAGGAATAAACAGCTGACGTTTTGGGCCAAGACCCTTCATCAGGACCAAAATCAGATCTCGGCCCTAATTTTTGACCATAGATGCTGCCTGACCTGCCGAGTTCCCTCAGCATTTTATCTGTGTTACTCTAGATTTCCAGCATCTGCAGAATCCTCTGTGTTTAAAGCTCCCTCTTCCCACCAGCCACAGGGCAAGGCTAGATGCAATATACCAATTCCTCTACGCTGTCCCACCTAATACTTTCAGGGCTGCAGGTACATGTTTTTGATGCTGAGTCAAGCTCTTTCTAAACTGTCTGACCAAACACTCCCAGGACAGGATGGGTTAGGCTCAGATGACAGATTCTTCTACAAAGTCCCATCAGGTACTCCCAGGACGGCTACAGAGTGTGTTAGATAACAGATTGTAGCTCTGAAGGAACAGGGGCTCTGTCTGCATGTTGCTATGGTTACCTATTTGTCAAAGAGGCTTCTGTCACCATGGTGATAGCTCTCAAATTTATTCATGTAAAGTTGGTTCAAATGAATGTGCTTCCAGCTGTTATTCCTGTTGTTGATCTATTGACCTCACCCATTCTGTTGTTCATTTCAAGTGTCCAAAACTCAATTGCCTGTGTGTAAACTCACTATCCCCTTCACTCAGCCAACCTGCCCTCGATCACCTACATTTGCCTCCAATTGAGCACCACCTTGAATTTTAAAATTCTCGTTCTTGTTTTCAGATCCCTCCCTTCCAAACTCTGCCATTGTCCCCAAGACCTACAACTCCCTAACATCTCCATGTTCCTCAGATTACTTCAGCTTTGCTGGGTGTGTCTTTCGGTGCTGAGAGACTAGGCTCTGGAAATCCCTCCCTAAACCTTTTTGCCTTTCCCCTTCCTTCAAACCTCCCTCTTTAGCTCAAAGTTGAAGTCAAGGTGAATTTATTATCAAAGTATTGTATATGTACCTCCAGGGGACCACACCCTTGTTGCAGGATTTGGAGGCTTGCATTTCTCACTGACCCAGAGCGCTATGTTGGCTGAAGTCAGGGCCTTGTGCTTTGGCTCTTGGTGGGGTCACCCATGTCAGAAAGGTGAAAGGGTAGAGGCCAGATGACGAGTGGTCCACCAGCCTTCCGGGTTTGGGGGTTCAGCTCAGGATAACAACACTGACTGGTAAAACAAAACTGTTACGGAAACAGCGATGAAGAATCCTTCTATACAGACAGAGATGGAGGACCTTCATTGCTTTCTAAATGTCAACTGCATAACGAGCAATAAAGAAGTATGTAAACGTCACCACAGACTGCCTTGAGATTCATTTTCTTGCAGGCATTTACAGGGAAATAAAGGAACACAACTGAATTTATGAGAACTATACATAAACAAAGATTGGCAAATAGCCAATGTGCAAAAGAAGATAGATAGATTGCAAATAAATTGATAGATAAGACCAAGAATGCAAATTGTAGAGTCTGTTGAGGTAAATCTGTGGGTTATGGATCAGGTTGTGTAGGTAGTGGTGAATGTTTTTGTCACCAGGTGTAATCAGTCCTGACGTGGCTTGGTGTTAGTTTTCCCTTCGATGACCCTGCTACAACAACGCAGCTTGTTGTTGGGACCTCTCTGTGAGCTCCTGCTCTTTCCCAATGATCTGCTGAGTTTTCCCGACACCTAGACCCCCAATCAAAACACGAGCCTTTGCGATATTGAGCCCTCAAAAACAAGGTGGCCAAGGTTGGCAATGAAGTTCTACCCACAGAGACTCAATGAACAATCCCTCCATTACATTCCCTCTGAGAGCGGCTGTGATATTCTCCCTGAATGGTAGTGTAAATCCCTGCTCCTCTTTTACCTCTATCTCCACCTTTTCTCAAACATCAAAAACCTGGGACATTAGGCACCCATTCCTGCCCCTCTCTCAACTAAGTCTCTGTAATGGCCACAACATCATAATTCCATGTACTGATCCATGCTCTAAGGTCATCACCTTTATCCATAATACTCCTGACATTAAAATATATGTACTTCCAACTATCAATTTCATCTGACAAACAAGAGAAAATCTGCAGATGCTGGAAATCCAAGCAACACACACAAATGCTGGAGGAACTCAGCAGGGCAGGCAACATCTGTGGAAAAAAGTACAGTTGATGTTTTGGGCTGAAACCCTTCGGCAGGACTGAAGAGAAAAAGCTGAGGAGCAGACTTGAAAGGTGGGGTGGGGGAGTGGAGAGAGAAATGTCAGGTGAAATTTGGAGGAGGAGGGATGAAGCAAGGAGCTAGGAGGTTGATTGGTGAAAGAGACAGAAGGCCATGGGAAAAAGAAGAAAGGGGGCTGGGTTTGAGAGGGAGGCGATGGGTGGGCAAGGAGATAACATGAGAGAGGGACAAGGGGATGGGAAATGGTGAAGGTGGGGGTGCTGGAGGTATTACTGAAAGTTCAGGAAATCAATGTTCATGCCATCAGGTTGGAGGCTACCAAATCAAAATATAAGGTGTTCCTCCACCCTAGGTGTGGCCTTATCACGACAGAGCAGGAGGCCTTGGGTGGACATAACAGAATGGGAATGGGAAGTGAAATTAAAATGTGTGGCCACTGGGAGATCCCCCTTGTTCTGGTGGACAGAGCGTAGATGCTCAGCGAAGCGGTCTCCCAATATACGTTGGGGCTCACCGATATACAAGAGGCCACACCTGGAGCACCAAACACAGTAAATGACTCCAAACAGACTCACAGGTGAAGTGTCACCTCACCTGGAAGGACTGTTTAGGGCCCTGAATGGTAGTGAGGGAGGAGGTGTAGGGGTGGGTGTAGCACTTGTTCCACTTGCAAGGATAAGTGCCAGGAGGGAGATCAGTGGAGAGGGATGAATGGACAAGGGAGTCATGCAGGGAGCGATCCCTGCGGAAAGTAGAAAATGGGGGGAAGGGAAAGATGTGCTTGGATCCAGTTGGAGGTGGAGGACGTTTTGTAGAATTATATGCTAGACATGGAGGCTGCTGGGGTGGTAGGTGAGGACAAGATGAACCCTATCCCGAGTAGCGTGTCGGGAGGATGGGATTAGAGCAGATGTGTGTGAAATGGGAGAGATGCGGTTGAGGGCAGCATTGATGATGGAGGAAGGGAAGCCCCTTTCTTTGAAAAAGAAGGACATCTCCTTCGTTCTAGAAGGAAAAGGCCTCATCCTGAGAGCAGATGCGGCAGAGATGGAGCAATTGAGAGAAGGGGATGGCATTTTTACAAGTAACAGGGTGGGACGAGATGTAGCCAGGTAGCTGTGAGAGTCTGTTGGTTTACAATAGACATCAGTAGACAAGCTGTCTCTGGAGACAGATATAGTGAGACCGAGAAAGGGAAGGGAAACGTCGGAAATGGACCAGGTGAATCTGAGGGCCCTGTGGAAGTTGGAGGCAAAGTGGATGAAATTGACAAACTCCACATGGGCGCAGGAAGCAGCAGCAATGCAGTCATTGATGTAGCGTAGAAAAATGCGGGGTGGTCAACAGTGTAGGCCTGCAACACAGACTGCTCCACATAGCCAACAAACAGGCAGGCATAGCTGGGTCCCGCGTGATTGCCCATGGCTACCCCTTCTGTTTGAAGGAAGGGGGAGGACCCAAAGGAGAAATTATTTAGACTGAGGACAGGTTCCGCTAGGCGGAGGAGAGTGGTACTGGAGGGGAACTGGTTGGGTCTGGTGTCCAGAGAGAAACGGAGAGCTTTGAGGCACAACCCGTCCCCAGAAGAGGTTCCAAGAAACTGCTACCCTGCCCCCTGCCACTCATTCACTTGCACTATCGTCCTATTCCTACCTAGCACGTGGCAGCAGGAGTAATCCCGAGATTACAGTCATGGAACATGGAATACAGAACAGTATAGCACAGGAACAGGCCCTTCGGCCTACAATGTTGAGCCAAACCAGCTAAAAAGTAATCAAAAAACACCCAGATACTAATCCCTCCGACCCAGACAATGTCCATATCCCTCCATCTTCCTCACATTCACGTGCCTATCTAAAAACCTCTGGTGTATTTGCCTCCACCACCACATCAGGCAGTGCATTCCAGTCACCCTCACTCTCTGAGTGTAAAACTTACCCCTCACACCCCCGGTGAACCTACCCCTCTCATCATTAATGCATGCCCTCTGGTATTAGACATCTATCTTGGAGAAACATCATCCACCCTCCAGCCCTTCCACCATAACTGTAATCCCTCGCCGACTCGAACTCTGACAAAAGAGCCCCTGTCCCCACAACAGGGTGGACATCATGGCGGGTTTTTGGAGAGAATCAGAGAGAAGCGCTGGCTAATGAAGGAGACTGGGACTTCAGGCAGCGACGAGGCAGAGTGGTGATGCGATCTCGATGCTTAGATGAATATTTCAGGAGCTGCACTGCCTGCTGCGTGCTGTAATAATCGATGGGCTGTGGGAGCTGGGACTGACCTTTATGATCACTGGCCTCCACTCTCACTGTGTACGTCCTTCCAAAAACCACAACACTTCTGAAGTCCCCCCCCTCCCCCCGCAGGACGGCCTGGGGCCGGGAGTGCTGGAGGACGGCGCCTAGCTCTTGTGGAGAGGTATCCAGGGCTGTGGACTTAACTGTGAGAGACCACGACTGAAGCCGTGAGCAGGTCAACATTAGATTGTAGTGGGTGTGAGAGCACGGACGAGGAACAACACGCGAAACGCTGGAGGAACTCAGCATGTAAGGAGGGGATGCTTGGGGCTGAGACCCTTCAACAGGACTGGAAAGGAAGGGGGAAGAAGTTTGGGATAGCGGAAGGGGTGTAAGCTGGCAAGTGAGGGGGAAGGCGGCTGGTCAGGGGAGTGGGGTGTAAAGTAAGAAGCTGGAGGGTGATAGGTGGAAGAGGTAACGTGCTGAAGAAGAAGGAATCTGATTGGAGAGGACAGTGGACCGGGGAGAAAGGGAAGGAGGAGGGGCACTAGAGGGTGGTGATGGGCAAGTGAAGAGAAGAGAAGGAGTACGAGGGATCCAGAAGGGGAGTAGAAAAGAGAGAAGGGGGAAGGGGAGCAACTACCAGAAGTAAGAGAAATCAATGTTTATGCTGTTGGATTGGAGGCTAACCAGACGGAATAGGAAGTGTTGCTCCTCCAACCTGGGAGTGGCCATGTCGAGGCAGTAGAGGAAGCCGTAGACTGACATTTTGGATTGGGCAAGGGAAGTAGAATGAAAATGGGTGATGGGTGGGAATTTCTGCATGATATTGGTGAATGGTGCTCGGGAAATGCGGAGTTAGAATACCCTTCATGTACAAGGAGAACAACAGCTCGGGATGATGCAGAACTTTCATCGGCACTGAGGGAGCTCAGCCACATGTTCAACGGGACAACGGTGGTGCGACTGCCTCCAAACTCTAGTGCTCCTGGTCAGCCCCAGCTGTCTGTGTGGAGTTTGCACGTTCTCCCTGTGACTGCATGGACTTTACTTAGGTACTCCAGTCCGCTCCCATATCCCCAGGATGTGCAGATTGGTCGCTTAAATGCCCCTACTGTATTGTGAATACGAGGAGAATCAGTTACGGGCAAAATTAGTTGGCGGTATAGGAATTTTTCTGTGAGCTGGCATGGACTTGAAGGGTTGAATGGTCTCTTTCTAAGTCACCAAGAAATGCAGAAATATGGAGGGGTTGAGTTTCTTTTGCCAGGACCAACAGTTGAGAGCAACATGCACAAAATTCTGGAGGAACCCAGCAGGCCAGGCTGCATCTATGGAGGGGGATAAAGAGTCGACCTTTAGGGCCAAAGCCCTCCACCAGAACTGGAAAGGGGAAGGAGCACAAGCTGGCAGGTGACCAGTGAGACCGGGTGGGAGTGGGGAGGGATGATGAGGTAAGAAGCTGGAAGGTGATAGGTGGAAGAGGGGAAGAGGCTGAAGAAGAAGGAACCTGATAGGAGAGGGCTGTGACCATGGGAAAAAGAAAAGGAAGCGGGGCATCAGAGGAAAATGAGGGCACGTGCGAAGGGGTGAACGGGGAGGAAGATGACGGGGAGAGCCGGGTAGAAATGACTGGAAGTTGGAGAAATCGATGTTCACACCATCGGGGCTACCCAGATAGAATATGAGGTGTTGCTCCTTCAGTCTGAGTTTGGATTCTTCTTGGCAGCATATGGAGGCCATGGACCAACATGGGAATAGGAAGGTGAATTGAGAGGAAACCAGGCAGAGTACACAACCCCTGGCTGCCTCAGATAACATAGAGGGTTTCTCATCGGGACAAAACGGTTCGAGGTGGGTAAACAATACTTGGAGGGAGTGAAGAATGAATTGCCTTGCCTTATACAGCATGTAGTTAGGATCCAGAACCTAGTGTCTGCACAGGCGTCGGAAACACAATTACTCAGAATTCCTAGAGGGAACTGGATCGACACTTGGGGAAAGCAATCTGCAGCACCATGGAGAAAGTGAAGGGAATGGCTCTATTCTGCTGTGAACTGGCATAGATTCAATGGGCTGAATGGCCTCTTTCTAAGTTGCAAAGAAATAAAGATGGAAATAATCACAGGACTGAGAAAGAAAGAACAACTGGATCAGTCTTCAGGTCAAGCATAGAAGGGCTGAACGATCAACTTCCTGCTGCCAAGCCCCGCGTTTTGCCCCGACTCACCGTCACAATGAGACCTTTCTCTTGGTAGTATTGGACCAGCGGGATGGCATTCTGCTTGAAGGTGGCGAGGCGCCGGTGGATAGCCTTGGGGTTGTTGTCAGGTCGGCCTTGTTCTGCTCGCTTCTCCAGCCTCTCCCTCAGTCGCAAGTTGGCGCAGGCAAGATAGATCACCAGGTCTGGCACACAGATCTGAGGGCAGAGAACCCGCAAGATGAGCTTCAGGGATTTGCAAAATTTGTAATTAAAAAGTCCAGAGCAATTTTGCTGCTTCAGGTTATATCTGCCCGTACCTTTACCCTCTCTTGTTGTTCAAGCTGTGGATCATAGAGGCCACTCCATCCTTACCCAAGGTAATAAGATAGACAGCAGAATTTGGCCATTTGGCTCATCAAGTCTGGTCTGCCATTTGATCACACCTGATTTAATATCCCTCGCAACCCTACTCTCCTGCCTTCTCCCCATAACCTCCAGATCAGATAAAGGGTCTTGGTCCAGATTGAAGGACTCAGCCTGAAACATCGACTGCCCATTTCCTCCAGCATTTTGTGTCTTGCTCCAGATTCTAGCACCTGCAGTCTTATGATCTGCATAATACAGGCTGACCTTGAGGGAACATTAGACAGAATCTCAGGGCTCAACTGTGTAGAGCGGGCATTGCAATATCAGGGGTATGGTTCCATGAGATCTCTGGACGGCCAGAAACAAAGCAAAATCTGAGTGTCTCACTGTCGGAGGGACGGTACTGAGGGAGTGTCACACTGTCAGAGGGACGGTCCCTCTCACTGTCGGAGGAACAGTACCGTGCGAGTGTCTCACTGTCAGAGGGACAGTCCTGAGGGAGCGCCACACTGTCAGAGGGACGGTACTGAGGGAGTGTCTCACTGTCAGAGGGGTGAACTGCAGAGTGATGCACTGCTAGAGAGTTAGTGTTGAGAGACCTTTACACGACTGGAGGGGATGGAAGGATCCCACAATGGAGGAGGTGTTGAGTTTCTCGTTAAGATGTGAAAACATTCCCCTGTCTACCCTTGGACTCTGCCAATGACATGCTGGTACTATCTGAAATATTTGACCTTTCCTACTGAAACATTGGAAAGAGTCTGAACATCAGAAAGTCCCGCGGCTGGGAGAAGTGTTCTGCGGATGCTGGGTTCTCAGAGCGATGACTGCACCTGATCGTCGAAGCAGATCGCTTGAGAGATCTCTCGGGGAAAGCCATCAATCACAAATCCCTGAGCGTCTGGGTGCTGCATCAGCTGCTGTTTAATCTCACTGATCGTCGTCTCCTGCCAAAGAAATGCAAGGGATCAGTAACGTCCTGAACTTCAGGCAGCTTGGCCCACCTCAGATGCCGTCCTGCAGGATATCACACACTGTCAGTTCAGTGGGGCCCACTGAACACAGGGAAGATCGTTTGCAGTTCTGCTCACCCACCTGCAGGAAAGACATGAATATGATGGAGAGTGCAGCGAAAATTTAGAAGGATGTTGCTGGGGCTTGAGGATCTGTGTTGTAGGGAAGGGTTGAATGGGTTTGGACTTTAATTCAGGACCGTAGGAGAATGAGGGGAGATTTGATAGCAAAATTATGAGGAGTATCGATAGGGTGAATGCAAGCAGGCTTTTCCCACTGAGGTTGAGTGGGACTACAACCAGAGGTCATGGGTTAAGGGTGAAAGGTAAAAAGTTTAAGGAGAACGTGAAGGAAAACATCCTCCCTCAGAGGGTGGTGAGAACGAGGAACCAGCTGCCTGTGGCAGTGGTGGATGGGAGGTCGAATACAGTTTTGGATAGGAACATGGATGGGAGGCGTTTGGGGTGCCTGGTGCAGATGGATGGGAGTAGACAGGTGAATAGTTTGGCATGGACTAGATGGGCTGAAGGGCCTGTTTCTGTGCTGTGGTGCCTTCTGACTCCATGAAAGCTACTGAACAGTGCTGTCAGGTGACTGTATGAAACAGATGTTTGGCAGTGTGAGGATTCACTAGTAGGCCAGCCTGTTTGTGACTAATGGCACCATCTCACCTTCAGACTGGTCTTGAACCTGACCTCCTCACATGGAGCTTCTGTAAATTTGCTGGTTACTCTGGTTCACCATCCACGCAGGCTGGCTGGTTAACTGCAGAAACCAAGTCTCACTCATTCTCGTCAGCCCTCCCACTCGCCCTTCCTCCTCTGAGAAGTGAACAGCAGCAAAGATAGAGTCAAGCTGTCATTGGGCACTACAGCACAGAAACAGGTCTTTCGGCCCATCTACTCTGTGCTGACCTGGTCTGCCTAGTCTCATCTACCCTGCACCCAGGCCATATTCCTCCAGACTCTGCTCATCCATGTTGTAATTGAACGCCCATCTACCACTTGCACTGGCAGCTCGTTCCACACCTCCCAGTGCCCTCTGAGTGAAGAAGTTCCCCTTAAGTATTTCACCTTTCACTCTAAACCTATGACATTTAGGTCTCTTCTTACCTAACCTGAGGGGAGGAAGCCTGCTTAGTCTGCTGTTAGTTTTGATCTTGGATCTTGCCACTATATGAGCAAAAACATCTACAGAAGTCTGAACCTTTCCTGGATTGGAAGACACAACTGATTGTAATTATTAAACAAATTAATATGTCCATATTTTCTATGCACAAGTTAACCTGTCACGTGCTTCCTCTGGTATTGTGTAACTGGGCGCCAGCATAGATCCGCAAGGAGGGGTGGGTGAGCAGGAAATGGGGAATGGGTTTCTTCCCAACTCAGAACCTCGTATGATCCTGTTTTTCAAATCCCTCCATCTATTTCACCCTCCCTATCTCTGTAATCTCTCCCTACCCGCTAACCCATCAGTGCTTATTCATTTCTGGCTACTGCACCCCTTTGATAGCCCTACCGTCAGCACATTGCCTTCATTTGGCCGACACGGTAGCGTAGTGGTTAGCACAGCGCTTTACAGTACCAGCGACCAGGGTTCAATTCCCGCTGCTGTCTATAAGGAGTTTGTACATTCTCTCCATGACTGTGTGGGTTTCCTCTGGGTGCTCTGGTCTCCTCCCAGAGTCCAAAAACGTACTTGATAGGTTAACTGGTCTTTATAAATTGTTCTGTGATTAGATCGGGGGATTGTCGGGTGGCGGAGCTCAAAGGGCTGGAAGAGCCTATTCCGCACTGTATCCCAAGGGCCTAATCTCTGAAATTCTTTCCCCTACCCACTCAACGTCCCTCCTTCTACCCTAAAACCTCCCCCAAACCAAATACATGAGATATTCCTACCTCAAGAAAGGCATAATGGAAATGGGTGCTGTTGTTGTCTAGTCAAAGGAGACTGGCAGTGGTAAACGACCAATGAAAACAAAGTGCCCGCCCTCACCTGTGGTGCCAGCTCCCCATTGGTGATGATCTTTGCTATCAGGCCCCACTTCCTGTTGGTGCTTGCGTTGTGCAGCATCTTTTCACGCAGGAGCTCTCCCACCGAGATGTGGATGAATCTGTAGCGCTCTGCGATCTTCATGCTCTGGGTCCCCTTGCCACTCGCTGGCCCTCCTTCAGAAGGGGTGGGGGTGCGAGAGAGTGAGAGATGGGGTGAGTGAAGGAAAGGAGAGAAAGACCTGAAAACATAGAGACTGTAAACACAAATGGGGGTGGGGGAAGAGTAAGGTGATCCCATCACTCAGCTTGCCCAGATAGACACACAGGTCTGACAAAAGGGCTTGGACCTGCATCATTAATTGTTTCTCTCTCCTCAGATGCTGCCTGACCTGATGTGTGTTTCTGACATTTCTGTTTTTATTTCAGAATTTTCATCATCTGCATCTTGCTTTTGATCTTACGAGCAGCTGATTTGATTGACATCCCATTCACCACACTAAATATGTGCATTCTTCATCACTGCCTCATCATTGCTGTGGTGTGTTCTAGCCATAATAGGCTCCCGTTTACTTGGAGTCCATTGTAAATGACACACACCACAGCTATGGTATAGCCTGGGCCATTCCCAAACCTGCCAAGAAGGGCAAGGGGACAGCACCAGCGTAAGACACTATCCTAAATGTGGATTCCAGTTAATTGGGGCATCGCTTATCTGGAACAAATCTTAAAGAACAAAAACAAATCGAAAAAATAGCCAGTATTCCTTTAGTCCTGATGAAGGGTCTCGGCCTGAAACATTGACTGTACCTCTTCCTATAGATGCTGCCTGGCCTGCTGCGTTCACCAGCAATTTTTATGTGTGTTGCTTGAAATTCCAGCATCTGCAGATTTCCTCATGTCTGCAGTATTCCTTTAATTTATTTGTGACACTGTGTCACTTAATTAGGACAGAAGACTGTTGCCGAACAGTTTCTAACTAGCGTCAGTCGTGTGCACTTGTGTAACGGTTAGTCGCTACACCAAGCTTAGGGCAAACTGTTTCAAAATAGTGCCACTTGCATGTTTTCATTCAATAAGCAGTGATTTTTGTCATTGATATTTGGCGAGTTGTAAGCAGCCAGACAATTCGGAACTGTTTCCTCACTGCCGTTTCAAGGATTCAGGCTTACAGATGCCAGACACAGCCAGGAGTGAAAATGAGATGGTTTCATTACTTCAGCAAGTTACAAACTACGAAGAATCTGAAAGTATCCACAATCATCTTGGATGTTACAATCAAAATAAAGATTTGGAGAATGCCATCGTCGAAAGTCTTGTCTGAAGACAGTCCATTATCTACACTAGGTGTCAGCGCTAATTCTGTTCATTGACAGTCAAATAAAAGAACACGGCAACGTACACTGAAGGAATTCCTTTGTCGATAACTATCAGGAACTAATACACAGTTTTATGGCACTGTAGTGGTACTGTTCTAATTTGTTCTGTGTTTCATTTAAATACAATTTGTTACTCATTTAAGCTGTAGTTTGTATTTTTATTCCTTTTAAATTATTTTCATGAACATAAGAACATAAGGAATAGGAGCAGGAGTCGGCCATCTGGCCCGTCGAGCTGCTCTGCCATTCAATAAGATCGTGGCCGATCTGACCATGGACTCATCTCCAACTACCTGCCTTTTCTGCATAACCCTGAATTCCCCTACTATGCAAAAATCTATCCAAACTTGTCTTAAATATATTTACTGAGGTAGCCTCCATTGCTTCATTGGGCAGAGAAATTCCACAGATTCACCACTCTCTGGGAAAAGTAGTTTCTCCTCATCCCCATTCTAAATCTACTCCCCCGAATCTTGCGGCTATGTCCCAAAGTTCTAGTCTCACCTACTAGTTGAAACAACTTTCCTGCCTCTATCTTATCCATCCCTTTCATAATTTCATATGTTTCTATAAGATCTCCTCTCACTCCTCTGAATTCCAGCGAGTACAGTCCCAGGCGACTCAATCTCTCCTCATAGTCTAACCCCCTCATCTCTGGAATCAACCTGGTGAACCTCATCTGCACTGCCTCCAGAGCCAGTATGTCCTTCCTCAAGTAAGGAGATCAGAATTGAACGCAGTACTCCAGGTGCAGCCTCACCAGTACTCTGTACAGTTGCAGCATAACCTCCCTGCTCTTAAATTCAATCCCTCTAGCAATGAAGGACGACATTCCATTTGTCTTCTTGATAGCCTGCTGCACCTGCAAACCAACCTTCTGTGATTCATGCACAAGCACTCCCAAGTCCCTCTGCACAGCAGCATGCTGCAATTTTTTTACCATTAAAATAATAATCTGCTTTCATTTTTCCTTCCAAAGTGGATGACCTCACATCTACCAACATTGTACTCCACCTGCCAGACTCCTTGCCCACTCACTTAACCTATCTATATCTCTCTGCAGACTCTCCGTATCTTCTGCACAATTTGCTGTTCCACTCAGTTTAGTATCATCAGCAAACTTAGAGACACTACACTCGGTCCCCTCTTCCAGATCGTTAATGTATATCATGAACAGTTGTGGGCCCAGCACCACCCCCTACAGCACACCACTCACCACTGATTGCCCACTAGAGAAACACACATGTACCCCAACTCTCTGCTTTCTATTAGTTAAAAGTAACCCTCTATGTATGCTAATACATCAACCCCAACTCTATTCATCTTATCTTATGGATAAGTCTTTTATGTGGCACCTTATCAAATGCCTTCTGGAAATCCAAGTAAATAATGTCCACCTGCTCCCCTCTATCCACTGCGTTCATTATATCCTCAAAGAACTCCAGTAAGCTTGTCAAACAGGACCTGCCTTTGCTGAATCCATGTTGCGTCTGCCTGATGGATCCATTTCTTTCCAGATGCCTCGATATTTCTTCTTGAATGATAGCTTCAAGCATTTCCCAAACTACAGATGTTAAACTAGCTGGCTTATAGTTACCTGCCTTTTGCCTACATCCTTTTTTGAACAGGGGTGTGACATTCATCATCTTCCAATCTGCTGGGACCTGCTCAGAGTCCAGAAAATTTTGGTAAATTGTCACCAATGTCTCTACTATAACTTCTGTCATTTCTTTTAGTATCCTGGGATGCATTCCATCAGGACCAGGGGACTTATCTATCTTCAGGCCCACAAGTTTGTTCAACACTACTTCTTTAATGATAGCTATTGTATCGAGGTCCTCACTTCCCGTCGCATCCACAACATCCCTCTTTGGCATGTTAGACATGTCCTCCACCGTGAAGACCGACACAAAATAGTCATTCAAAACCCTATGCCAATATCAATTCCCCTTCCTCATCCTCCAAGGGATCTATGTTCACTTTAGCCACCCTTTCCCATTTTATATAATTAGAAAAACTTTTACTATCTGTTTTTATATTTTGTACTAGTTTATTTTCATAATCTAGCCTCCCTTTCTTTATTGCTCACTTAGTGGTTCTTTGTTGCTTTTTAAAGTTTTCCCAGTCTTCCAGTTTCCCACTACTCTTGGTGACTTTTGTCTAATTAGGGAAGCCACGTAATTCCAAGATGTACTGGCCCCGATGAGTCCCAGTTAACTGGAATTTACTGTACATCACCCTTCATCGATCTTCACCGGTCAGAATCCCGGCACTGAGGGAACACTGTCAGCAGAGGGGCTGCACACAATTCGGCAAGGCAGCCCAGCCCCAGCTTCTTAAGAGGAATTCGGCATGGGTATTGACACCCAGGGATTAATGCTTAAGAAGGTGTTGTTTCCATTCTTTTGAAGATGATCTTGTCTAGTGAAAAGTCTTTCAGAATATGTACAAGTAGAACTTCAGGGAAAAAGTGAACATCCAGTTGGACTTTTAAAATTAAAGAACAGGAGGATGATGTTGGCTTGTTTAGGTAATACTGACAGAAATCCCGAGATCCCGAGAGCGGTGCCGTCTGGAGCTATGCTCCTGGTAGGGTCACCCATGGCGGTAAGGTCGAGGGTGAGGTCCCTGACAAAGAACAGTCCAACCAAGACCTCAACGGTGGAACAGACGGACGAAGTTACTTCAAACTCAATGACTGTGAAGGTGGATGAAGGCTGCAACAAATCCATCAGCTCCAATCGTCGTGGTTTCTATGCCATTCGAATCAGTTGGTTGATTTGTGAAGTATCGTGTGCTTCTTGGAGTGCAACATCAAGTACACGTTAAACAAATACACACACAGGCGTCTTCGCTCTGTGGGCCACTTCGTCAGAATGAAGACCATCATCCTCGACCTCGAGGGATAGCCACCACGACTGACAGAAAAGGCAACTGTGTGAGTACTCTCTCCCACAGAACAATCCCAGTATTAAAATGAAGCATGTAACGTAATAGATATGTATCAGTGTGTGTGTGTGTGTGTGTGTGTGTGTGTGCATATGTATTCAGGAGATAGCATATTATGTTTAGAGTGATACAAGGTTTACAAAGTCTGACAGGAAGGATCTCGATAACCTAGAGCTCAGAATAAGACAACTAGTAAAATGGGATTTCAGGAGAACCATTTCCACCAGAGGGTGGCGTAGGTCTGGTCCAAAGATGCGGTGAAGACAGAAACCTTAGCCACATTTAAATCAGGGTGTGAAGGCGGCTAGATACTGCAGGCTGGGAGCAGGGAAGCTAATGTAGATTAGAGCAGGTCGCTTCTGTCACATAATGGGCTGAATGGCCTTCTGTGTCGTAAATATCTCAGATTCATTTGAAGGTTATTGTTGGATTGGAAAGAGTAGACTCTGCAAAAATTCCATCAAATTTGGCCCGTTTCCATAGTTGGAAATTCATCTACATTTACTGTGTAATAAGATAATGCTCAGAAAGGGCAATGGGTCACAACCCTGTGCTGTGGGATACTTCCCAGGGTTTTGGGAGGTCTGTTCTGTCACGGCATCCGTGGGAACTGGAACGCTTTCCCAGTGCACTCAACGACAGTCCCTTTATAGGACTCTAAGGAACATCTTCCACCAAGCACTATTTTTATCACAGCTCATCATAACAGCATTAGTATGGTGGAAGTTTCACATGAACACTTGCAACCAGGCTTCTGAACCAGTGAGGATAACTTCACTCACCTCAGCACTGAACTGATTCCACAATGCTACAAGGACCAAAGTTCTTGTAGAATCCTTGGACTCTCTTTCAAGGACTCGACATCTCATGTTCTCAGTGTTATTTATTTATTTGCTTATTATTATTAGTAGTTCTTTTTATTTGCACAATTTGTCTCCTTTTGCACATTGGTTGTTTCTCTGTGAAAAGTGATTCTATTGTAACTTCAGGGTAGCATGTGAGATATGCATACTTCAATTATAAATTTACTTTCAACTTTGCACTTTGAACCTTACTTTGGAAAATACACATCTGGAGACCACTCCAACTGGGGGAATGGGAATCAACTGGATTAAGGGAAAAGAAAAGGAACCTTTAATCCAGTCCAACTTTCCGTTGGATTGTATGGGCTTTTACGTTTCTAAGTGATCTGCCATGTATGAAATTAGCGAGAATTGGAAACTTTGAAAGCGGCAGGAAATGTTGGCCACTCCTGAAGACCCTCAGCATCTAGCACATGTCCCCTTCTCGTTACTGACATCAGGAAGGAGGTACAGAAACCCAAAGACCCATACTCAATGTAATAGGGACAGCTTCCTCACCTTGCCCATCAGATTTCTGAACACGCCACGCATTCAGGAATACTCCCTCACCGTTCCACTATTGCATTCTTTCTTTATTTTATTTTGCACTGTAACTTATAGTAAATGTTTATGTCTTTCACTGTGCTGCTGACAAAAAGAAACAACTTTCAGTCCCTGTGTCACTTAGAGTAGACCCGATCCTGGTTTGGACCCAGCCTACATGTGTGGCCCACAAAAGGAAGAGCAAGAGGTGAAGAGGTGTGATCAGCATCTTTCCCCTCTCGGTGGTGAACTTACCGATGACCAGGATGACCCTTGGCCTGGGTTTCGAGGGGTCGAACACCACGTACTCCTCGATCAGCTCGTCCGTCTCCGACAGGTCTGTGTCGCTCTCGATGGAGAACTGGTGGATGGGGGGCAGACGGTCGTAGCGGTCATGAGCTAGACTGTGGCTCTCTGAGAGGACTTGGTGGGGGTGGGGGGTGGTGAAGGGAAAACAGAAACACACACACACAATGAGCATCAAGTCACAGTAACAGGTCAACCCGTCATCCTTTGCTACACTGACCCCAACCACTCACTCTGCACGACTCCCCACCTTTCATAGAGCAGCTTGGCTGATTTCCATTAATTTACAGGCATCGTACACCCACATATTCCACTAAGTTGCAGCTTAAACCCACACCATCGTTTAACCTAAAATGAATTTTTATTTTCAGTGACCAGCATTAGGTGACAATATTCCACTGCCAGTAACGCAGAAAATGTTGTCGCATTTTAATTTTAAATTTTGCTATTTCCACATTTCTGCTTCCAGTTTTAGCACTTGCCTATGTGTCACCTTGCCGCCTCTGTGACACAAAACCAGTGAAGACGAGAGTCTTTGTCTTCGCAGAAGTTGAATGAACCTTCCTACGAGCAGAATCTCTTCAGTAAATGTGCAATAGATTGGGCTGTTGGCTGCATGGTTTCATGGTGACTGGCAATCAGAAGATCCCGGTTCAATTCCCGCTGCTGCCTGCAAAGAGTTTGCATGTTCTCCCCATTACCCCAGAGCTTTGGTTTCCTCGCACTTACCAAAGGACATATGGGTTAAGTTTGGTAAAGTTGTGGGCATGGCGACACTTGCCAGCTCATCTTTGGGCTGTGGTGCTTGTTGACGCAAACGATGCATTCTTTCACTCTATGTTTCAATGTACATGTGAGAAATGACGCTAACCTTTATCTCTAACACAAATAAATTTACACTGAACCATTAACCCCAGATACACCAATGAGCTAACCTGCAGGTGGGTAGTGGAGAGATTGGATGGGACAGACGCTGCTGTACAAAAGTCTTTAAAAAAAGGCATTCATTAGTCTTGCGAGACCATGGATCTGCGCCTGGAAAGTCTTCACTGTCCAGGGTGCAGGCCTGGGCAAGGTTGTATGGAAGACCAGCCCATGCTGCAAGTCTCCCCTCTCCACGACACCAATGTTGTCCAAGGGAAGGGCATTAGGACCCATACAGCTTGGCACCAGTGTCGTCACAGAGCAATGTGTGATTAAGTACCTTGCTCAAGGACACAACACGTTCCCTCAGCTAGGGCTGGAACTCACGACCTTCAGGTCGCTAGTCCAATGCCTTAACCACTTGGCCACGTGCCCACACAAAACAAAAGTCTTAGGAACATATATATAGCGAGGGTGCCTAAGACTTTCGCACAGTACTGTAGTAATTTTATGTATTGCACTGGACTGCTGCTGCAAAAATAAACCGAATTTCATGAGATGTGAGTGACGATAAACCTGATTCTGATAAGGGTCTCTGTTGTGGACGAAGAGTGGGAAGGCAGCAGGGAGAAGGGAATCATGGTTGAGAAACGGGGAAGGGAGAGGCGAGGGATCAGGAAGCACCAGAGAGGTATTCTGAAATGATCAATAAACCTATTGCCTGGAATCAAATGACCTTGGCTTGACCAGGGTGTGTTTGCAGTGGTGCCACCCTTCCCCACCCCTGGCACTTCTCTGCCACCTGTCCCAAACCACCCCCCCCTCTGCGGGCACTCTGCCATAGCCATTCCCTACATCCTTTACTTCTGCCAGATTTACAAACTTGCTCTCTGCTCCATGTTGACAAATACAGTATTGTGCCAGTGTTGCAGTTATCTCAGATCTAGTAGATTCATAAAGATACACAGCACAGAGACAGGCCCTTCAGCCCAACTTGTTCATGCCAACCATGGTGTCCATCAAACCAATCCCATTTGTGTCTACCCATTAACCAAATGTCTTTTAATGTTCTGATAAAAGGTCATCAACCTGTTTCTTTCTTCATGGATGCTGCCTGACCGCGTAAGTATCCTTACAACTCTCTCCTTTTTTGTTTATTGAGATACAGCGCAGAATAGACCCTTCCGGGCCTTCGAGCCGCGCCGTGCAGCAATCTCCCGATTTAACCCCCGCCTAATCACGGGACAATTTACAATGACCAATTAACCCACCAACTGTACATCTTTGAACCGTGGGAGGAAACCAAAGCACTCGGAGGAGACACACATGCGGTCACGGTGGGAATTGAACCTGGTACTGTAAAGGATTGTGCTAACCACTAGGCTACCGTGCCACCCAGATGCTCGGCACCTGAGACGTCCTTGGCACCTTTCACAAGGTGAAAGGACTGAGCCATTTCCAAAAGACTGGCCGAGAGCTCCCATTGGAATTGCTAGCTTGCTCATGAGAGGCTGGGTTTCTAGATTATCTACCTCTTTGTTGGCATCAGTAGGTGCCACACAGCAGCCATGATGGGGTTGGTGCTATTCCACCTGAGAAGTCTGCAGTGTGCTGTCCTCATTGACATGGGGGGGGGGGAAATCAGCTGACTGACTCCTACACACACCGACGACAGCAGCCAGAATGGCCTCCACCTCCCAGAACTACATCAGCAAGTTCCTCACAGTTTGACTCTGTGTCTGACTTTTACATTGCACTTTGTAAATATTCTGTAAATGTCACAAACAGGTGGGGGGGGGGTGGGGGGTCCGTTAAAAAGATCACCTGCTGTGATGAAGTGCTTTGAGAGGTTGGTTATGACTAGAGTTAACTCCTGCCTGAGCAAGGACCTGAACTCACTGCGGTTTGTGGTCTGCAGGGAGGCGGTCTCAATGGCTCTTCAGTTGGCCTTGCGTCCCCTGGGTAACAGCATTACCCATATCAGTCTGCTGTTTATTGATTACAGCTTAGTGTTCAATGGCATCACCCCCTCAGGACTAAGCAGTACGAGGAATTGATCGTGGACTTTCAGAAAGGGAAATCGGGAAACACACACAGCAGTCCTGCTTGAGGAAAGATTTAGATGCTTCAAATTCCTCTGTGTCAGAGACTTTAAAGGCTGTATTCTCAGCCAGCTCCATCAGGGACGCTAATCTCCTCACCATCGAGGGCATCTTCAAAAGATGCCTCGAGAAGGCAGCACCCATCATGAAAAACCCTCACAATCTGGGACATGACCTCTTCTCGTTACTACCATCAGAGTGGTACAGAAGCTTGAAGACACACATTCAACATTTTAGGAGCAGCTTCTTCCCTTCACCATCACATTTCTGAATGGTTCACGAACCCATGAACACTACCTCTCCGTTTTGCTCTGTTTTTTGCACTATTTAATTTTTGTATATTATTGTAACATAATTATTATGTATTGCACTGTACTGCTGCCACAAAACAACAAATATCATCACCTTTAAATAAATTCTGACTCTGAAACTGAAAAGGAGTTGTGCAGAGCTTTCAACAGAACTGCGCAGAAGTCTCAGACCAATAGATATAGCGACGGTGCCTGAGACGTGTCCACAGTACTGTGTTTGTCAGCGCGGAGTGGAGGGCGAGTTTGTACATCTGGTGGGAGCAAAGGATGTCGGGGATGGCGAGGCTGGAATGTCGCAGGAGGGGTGTGGGACAGACGGCAGAGGAGGAGTGCTGGGGTGGGGACACACCCAGTCCTGAGCTACCAGGCAAGGTCATTTGATTCCAAACTATTGGTTTATTGATCCTAGAGAATGCCTTTCTGGTGCTTCCTGCTCCCGCCCCTTTTTCCCAGACAAGGATCCTCTCTCCCTGTCTCCTTCCCACTCTCAGTCCACAACAGAGACCCATATCAGAATCAGAATTATCATCACTCACATATCTCATGAAATTTGCTTTTTTTTGCTGCAGCAGTACAGTGCAATACATAAAATTACTACAGTACTGTGCAGAAGTCTTAGGCACCTGAGCTATATATATATATATATATATATATATGTTTATTTATATATATGAGTGTGTGTGTGTGTGTGTGTGTGTGTGTATGCCTAAGGCATTTGCACAGTACCGTATATTTCTATAGGAGTAAGGCACAATGTGATTCCGAGCACCGGCTAGCGTGTTAAACTGAACCAGCTACTTCTTATTAAGTGGACTCTTCCCCTTTACCAGGTACGGAGTGAAATATATTTCTTTCAGTGGTATGATGTGAAAGTTTTGTGTCGAAGGATTATCTCAATATTCATTTTGTAGAACGCAGAAGTAAATAGTGTTTGAAAGGACCTGAGGTTCATTGTTGTCCTCGTAGACACAACAGAGGAGATGCTGGAGGGGATCAGCTTGTCAGGTAGTATCTGCTGTATGGAGGGGAATAAAGGGCCGGTGTTTCAGACCAGCACCCCGATGAAGGGGAGGACTAAGCTGGAGTAGAAGTGGACGTGGTAGAGAAGTTGGTGAGTTACCGCTCCGATAGATGGCTCTTCTCCCCTGGCTCCCGCCGACAGGTGGCAGTGCCCTCTTCTCCTGAACGATGAAGGTATCCCATCGCACTCTCTCCAGTCCACCCATCTCCCTGACTTTCTTCAGGCAGCTCTCCAGGTACTCAATGGGTTCCTCAGGACGATGGTACATCAGGCCTGTCAGCATACTCTGGGGAAGAAGCACACAGAGATGGGGGGTGGGGAGGGTGGAATAGCAACTGAGATTCAGGTTCAGGTTCAGATTGATGTATCACATGATGTACAACGTAAAGTGAAATGCATCATTTATGTTAACCTCCAATGCGCCTAATGATATGCCGGGGGCAGCCCACAACTGTCACCACATATTCCAGCACCATTATAGCAGCCCATAACGCCTGTCAGAATAACAGTGGATACAATAAGCAACACCTACAGTAAAACAAGCCCCATTTCTCCCTCCCACCCACCCACACAGAGTCCTCCAACTCCAGCACAGCCTCCAAAGTGCATTTATGATCAAAGCATGTATAAATTATACAACCTTGAGATTCGTCTCCTTACAGTTAGCCACAAAACCAAGAAACCCAAAATAAAAGACCAACAAACACCCAATGGGCAGAGAGAGAGAGAGAGAGAGAAAATACAAATCGTGCAAACAATAAAAGGAAGCAAACAGCTTTCAGAATGAGAGGGAGCCGGTAGGCCTGAAGCCTGGAGCAGGCCCAAAGCCTCAGCCTCAGTGCTGTGGATAGTGGAGTGTACGTCCAGCCTCCAGTCCTCAGGCTTCAACCATTGGACTTCGACCTCCAGACTTCTGATCGACCTTCAAGCTTTCGTCTGAGCCGAGCATCAATGGCCAATCTAGGCTTGTGGCAAGGAGATCATGGAATGACGTGGGATTAGTAATCAACCGGGGATACTATTCAAGTGGATTCAACAATCAGTATTGATCATCAATCATCATGAAACCAGTGGAGACCTGAAGTCAGGGTCACTGAATGGCTACAGCAATATCAATCTCCTGGGTGTCAATATCTGTGAGGATCTAAGCTGGACCGAACATATCGATGCAGCTACCAAGAAGGCACAACAGTGGCCATGTTTTATTAGGAGTTTGGGGAGATTTACTATGTCACTGAAAACACTTGCAAGTTTCTACCGAAGTACCATGGAGATCATTCTAACTGGCTGTATCACTGATTGGTATGGCTTGGGGGTGGTGGTGGGGGAAACAGCACAGGATCAAAGTAAGCTGCAGAGAATTATGAAATTAGACAGCCCATCATGGGCACTAGCCTCCGTAGTGTTTAGGACATTTCAAGAAGTGGAGCCTCAAAAAGGCGGTGTCCACCATGACGGACTCCCATTACCCAGGACATGCCTTCTTCTCATCGTTACTGTCAGCAGCCTGAAGGCACACACTCAGCGATTCAGGAACAGCTTCTTCCTCTCTTCCAAACTATTTCTGAATGGACAGTAAACCCATGAACACTACCTCACTACTTTTTAATTTCTATTTTTTGCAGTACTTAGCTAATTTAACTATTTAATACTCACTGTAATACACAGGTTTTTTTCTCTATACTATTATGTTCTGCATTGTACTGCTGGAGCAAAGTTAACAAATTTCACGACATATGACGGTGATACTAAACCTGATTCTGACTGAAGCTGTTCAGCTCTTTGAGTCTGCACTGGTGGCGTCCCAGCTCCCAAATCCGTTCACCTCCCTCCCCTGTGGCTGTAGTAATCTTTTCTTCTCAGATTTCAGATATTTATTCAGTACAAATAATTGGCAGAATCAGTAGTCACCTAAATCAATAATCGCGTGGGATGGGTAATCGACAATAAAATCAATGCCCACTATAGAATCAATAATCATCACTAATAAAATCATCAATATGAAATAAATTATCAGAGAAAACAGTCAGAGATTTTTCCTCCTGTTACCTTTGGGTGTACCTGGTGGAATTTGGGCTACTGATTATGAAAATCACCGTTAAATTTCCCTATCATGGACCTTTTTTTGAAAGTGCCGATATTTGTTGTTTTAATTCATAATTCAGTCAGAATAACTGATGCTAAGATTCAGGAAGGCATTTCCGTTGGTCCACAATTCAAACAGGTGAATGACAGGCAATTCAAAGAACTTCTAGTGGGACTGCAGAAAATGGCATGGAAGGCATTCAAGGATGTTGAAAATTTTCTTGGCAGCTACAGAGCACCGAACTACAGGCAACTGGTTGAAAATGTGCTTCATGCATATAAAACCATGAAGTTCAATGTGTTACTAAAGATTAATTTTCTGCATTCTCATTTAGACTTCTTCCCTGCAATTCCTGGCGCTGTCAGTGACGAGCACGGTGAAAGGTTTCACCGGGAGATTGCGGTCATGGAGATATGATATCAGGGCAACTGGAATCTATCAGTGTTGGCTGATTATTGTTGGACATCTTAACAAGCAGCCTCAGACACTGAGTCCAAACAAAAATCATCAACAATACATTTTAGTTCAGTTGAAGTATTTCAAAGTGGCGGCACCATTATGTAATTAAATGCATTATATTCAATTAAAATTAATCTCTTGGTTCTCCAAGTTCCAACGTGATACAAGTAGTCTGAAATTATATTTGTGTTTAGCTTCAAGTGGTCTATCATAAGCAAAAAAAAAATTCTGAGGAACCAACAGTTTTGAAAAAAAATTGGTATCCAGTGTCATCACGGGATCTATAATCAACATGAGATACATAATCAATTTGGTATCAAAACTCACATCACATGACTAATCAACATGGAATCAATAATACAAGTTTGTGTAATTAATAAATTGGGTGACAGGGAGGGGATACATCTCTCCCAAAGGAGGTGTAAGGAGCTCCTTCCCTCCGCTAGTCTGCAGGTCACTCTTGGGCAGATCGTAGCATCTGCTTAGACCCCCCGATCAGGGTCACGTGAAGCTATGGGAGCAGCCAGTGCAGATCACAAGTCCTGGTTATGTGACCACTGACACCAGGCAGGCAATCTCTGAAGATTATTGATAATGGCTGGGGTCACCCATCTTGTAAAGACACTGACCCGAAGAAAACCACTTCTGTCGAAAAATTCACCTGGAACAGTCACGGTCATAGGAACAGGATTGCCCACGTCACACAACACGGCACATGATGACGAATTAATAAATAAATATTGATCATTAACATGGAATCAATAATCACACTATATGAATCAATCATACTTGAAATCAATAATAACATACGAATTTCAGGGTTGTATACTGCATACGTACTTTGATAATAAATGTACTTTGAGACTTTGATAAAAAATCAACATGGAATCAGTAATCGACTGGGGTTTTCTTGTGTAGAACTCTCTGTTTAAATCCTTCAGCCATTTTGAAGAGACAACATTTATTTTACATGATTAATGATCAATAGTTCTCTCTGGAATTACCATCAGACACAGAAATGGTGGCAGATTATTTTTCCTGATGCAGAATTTGTTCTGCTTGGAGCGCTGCTATGCTGCGCACAGAGAGTGGAGGTGTTTATTCACAGAATTGTGATTCAGAAGGCTCCTCACCCTCCACCCCCACCATTATTAAACCAAGAATCCTCACCCACTCCCTCAAGAGCAATAACAACAGCTTCCATTTATGGAGCACCTGACAAACTTGATTGGCACCTCTTCCTCTACCCTAAGTATCCGCTCAGGGACCGTGCTTCACCGTGGCTGCGGTGTGCTCCATCTCCATGATATAGGTGTAGGGTGACACGGCAGCGTAGCGGTTACAGTCCAGGTGAACAGGGTTCAATTCCCACCGCTGCCTGTAAGGAGTTAACACATTCTCCCCGTGACCGTGCGGGTTTCCTCTGGGTGTTCCCGTTCCCTCCGTCCAAAGACGTACTGGCCTAGGAATTAAACTGGGGGGATTGCTGGGCAGCGGGAATCGAAGGGCCAGAAGAGCCTATTCGGCACTGTATCTCAATAAATCAATAAATGTACCCCTCGTGCAACACTTCCCAAATCCGTGACCCCTTCCAGCAAGATGAACCGAGGTAGCTAAACAGTGCACACTATTTTACTTGAATTCCCCACTTCATTGGGTATCTGGGCTCAAAATGGTCTTCTGTTTCAGGAGGTGAGACTGTTGGATAATCTCATCTTAATTAACTATTTTCAAGTGATCGTTGAGGTCGCACGCTACTAAGGGCAAAGCAACACACACAAAATGCTGGAGGAACTCAGCAGGTCAGGCAGTATCAACCGGAGTGAATTTGTAATATTGAATGGAGGTAAGGATTGAATGAGACTTCAGGAATAACCCTCGTGCTCTTTTTCCAAGACACTGACCCAGGATGTTTCATATCCACCTGGGTGTGGACAGATCCATCCTCAGTTTAATGGCCCGAATGGAAGGTGGCAGTTCCAACAGAGCAGTCTCCCTCTACGCTGCACGGAGGCGTCAGTCTGGATTTGTGCAGCAAAGTCTCTGCACTGGGGAACTTCCTAGCACAGAGGCAAGATTGCAGGGCACTGACCCACACTGGTAAAGGGTAATGGCTGTCTACCACATCCGGAGCTCCTGATGCGGCCACCTGTACATTGGCGAGACCTGTCGTAAATTGGGGAACCACTTCGTCGAGCATCTCTGCTCCATCTGCCAGAAGTGGGACTTCTAGGTGGTCATACATGTTTAAACAGTCAAGGTTTTAGGCCGAGACCTTTCTTTACGATTTAGAAGGAAGTGGGGGAGGAAGCTGGCTGGAAGGTGATAGGTGAAACAAGGTGGGAGGGAAAGGTTAAGGGCTGGAGAAGGGTTGGAAGGAATCTGATAGGAAAGAAGAGAGGACCATAGGAGAAAGGGAAGGAAGAGGGACCCCTGGGGGTGGGGGGGGGTAGTAGGGAGGTTGAAGAGATAAAAGGTCAGAGTGGGGACTAGAAGAAGGAGGAGGGGGAATTTGTTTACCGGAAGGAGAATTCAATATTCATGCCATCAGGTTGGAGGCTACCCAGATGGAATATAATGTGTTGCTCCTTCACCCTGAGGGTGGCCTCATCTTGGCACAAGAGGAGGCCAGGGACCAACATATCGGAATGGGAAAGGGAATTGGAGTTAAAATGTTTGGCCACCAGGAAGTCCTGCTTCTGACAGGGGGGCGCGGAGATGCTCAACAAAACGGTCCCCCAATTTACAACAGATCTCATCAATGTAGAGGAGACCCCATCAGGAGCGCAGGACCGCAGCAGACTGGCAGGTGAAGTGTTGTCTCGTTTGCCTGGAGGTGAGGGAGGAGGGGTCTGGGCTGGCATAGTGTTTGGACTGCTTGCAGAGGTAAGTGCCTGGAGGGAGATTGGTGGGCAATTAGCTGAGCTACTCCCAATGTCCCGTCAATCCTTACCTATATTGAATATGACAAATAAAGGAAGAGTTTGGTCATTCTCACATTGTGTTTGTGAGGAATTTAGACTCGTGGAGTCATTGAGCACAGGAACAGGTCCTACAGCCCACCCTGGCCATTCCTTCCATCTATATTTACTAGCACCTGGCCCTCAGCCTGCCACGTCTTGGTGTAACCTGCTGCGCGCAAATGGAAGTGTAGCAGCTAGCGTAATGCTTTAAAGCGCTAGTGATCAGGGTTCAATTCCCGCCGCCGCCTGTAAGGAGTTTGTACGTTCTCCCCGTGACCGCGTGGGTTTCCTCCGGGTGCTCCGGTTTCCTCCCACAGTCCAAGGACGTACGGGATAGTAAGTTGTGGACCTACTACGTTGGCGCGGGAGGCACGATGACACTAAGGGGCTGCCCCCAGCACAGCCTCAGACAGTGTTGGTCATCGGTGCAAACAAGGCATTTCACTGTATGTTTCAATGTACATGTGACAAATAATTTTCATCTTGAATGCTTCCTCTAATGGTGACCAGAGAGCTTCAGAGGCACATTGAGAACGTATATCAATCTTAGCTTGAACTGAGAGCCAAAGTCATCAATAACTACATCAGCTTCTGTGTGGACACTGTAATAGGACTGTTTTCGTTTCCCTAATGACAAACCATGGGTCACCAGTGATCTGAAGGCCCATCTTGACCACAAAAAGAGACCCTTTAGATCAGGAGACAAGAAGGAATTGAAACATGTGTATAGGAAGCTAAAGGTGAAGATCAAGGTGGCTGGAGAGGAATACAGGCGAGAGTGGAGAACAATTTTGGGCAGAGTAGCACACGGGAGGTGTGGAGAGGCACAAAGAACATAGCTGGCTTCAATCAGCCTAGCTGTAGAGCCTGGGAATGCAGCTGTGAAGGGGCTAATGAGTTCTATTAATTCTTTAATAGGTTTGACGATTGCCCTCCTGTTCACTCCCTCCCCTCAGCACACCAATCCAGGTGCTGAGGCACCCAATGCTCCCTCAGCACCAACACCTCCCCTCCTCCCCCCGGCAGTTCAACACATGGATGAACAACACAGGCTACCACTGTCTACATCCCCCCTTGCCCCGCACCTACCATGACACCTCCACAACTGCTATCACCTCCCTCGGTCCCCACCTTCCACCAACTCCCCAGTCATCGTGGACTCACCTTCACTACTGAGCAGGTGCGAAGGTCTCTGGGGAAATTCAGACACGGCAAAGCACTGGGACCGGACGGTGTGAACCTCAGGTTCCTGAAGGAGTGGGCCGAGCAGCTGTGTGGAGTCTCCAGCACATTTTCCATCTGAATCTCAGCCTGGAAAGGGTTCCAACTGCGTGGGAAACATCGTGTGTGGTCCCAGTACCCAAGAAGGGCTGACGGAAAATCTTGAATGACTACCGTCCAGTGGCCCTGACCTCACATATCATGAAACTAGAGAGTCTGATCCTGGCTCACCTCTGACCCCTGGTCAGATCAGCTCTCGATTCCCTGCAGTCTGCCTACCAGGAGCACATTGGAGTCAATGAAACTGTCATCTACCTGCTGAACAGAGCCTACTGCCATTTGAATAAGCAGGGCAACACTATTTTTTGATTTCTCAAGTGCCTTCAATACCATAGAGCCCTCATTGCTGGGGGAAAATCTCCGTTCAATGCAGGTTGGCACTTCCATTCTATCCTGAATAATGGACTACCTGACCGGTAGCCACAGTTTGTGCGGCTTCAGAGCCGTGTGTCAGACATGGCTATAAACAGCACTGGGGTCCCACAGGGGACTGTATTGGTTCCCTTCCTGTTTACCCTGTATACCTTGGACTTTAGATACAACAATGAGTCATGTCATCGGCAGAAATTCTCTGATCTCAGCAATAGTTGGGTGTATAAAGGGAGGACGGGAGGATGGATACAGGGTCCTGGTGGAGGACTTTGTCACATGGTGCAAGCTGAATCATCTGCAGCTCAACATTAATAAGACAAAGGAGATGGTGATGGACTTTAGGGAGACTAAGCCTGCACTGTTCCCTGTTACTATTGGTGGTGAGGACGTAGATGTGGTGGTGAGGACCTATAAGTACCCGGGGGTGCAACTGGGTGACAGACTTGAGTGGAGCACCAACACAGAGGCTGTGTACAAGAAGGACCAGAGTTGCCTCTACCTACTACCTGAGGAGACTGAGGTCCTTTTGAGTATGCAGGCCTCTCCTTCACATGTTCTACCAGTCTGTCGTTGCCTGTACAATCTTCTATGTGTGGTGGTGTGCTGGTGCAATGGCATCAACACGGATGATGCCAACAGGCCCAATAAACTATTCAGAAAGTCTGGCTCTGTTGTTGGAGGGTGTGGTAGAACAAGGGACCCTCTGGAAAATCCTGGCCATTCTGGACAATGTTTCTCACCCTCTGCACACCACCTTGGCTGAACAGAGGAGCACTTTTAGCAATAGACTAAGACAGCTGTACTGCTCCAAAGAGCTCTATATGAGGTCATTCTCACCCTCGGCCATTAGGCTCTATAATGAGTCAACCTGTAGCCGGGGAAGTGGTGACCCCCTCCCCTCCTGTTAGACTGCATGAGGTAACTTATTTTTTATTCTTTCTTACTTCACTTCTAATAGTTGTATATTTGTTTATCTGTGCACATAATGCTACTGTGTCATTGTGATTTCCTTTGGGATCAATAAAGTATCTATCTATCCATCTATCTACCTATCTAACTTCTGGGTTCACTGTAGACACTTCCTGACCAGGGAGTCAAGACCTTTGTACTGAGATGGGCCCCCCAAGGCTGAACTGTGAAGGAGGAGAAGATGATAATGCGAGCAGAGGTGACTAAATAAATTAAAATCTGATATTTAAATGGTTTTGGTAAGATTGTAGGCTGTTTTTACAGGATTGAAATCTGGTCATTTTGAGAACATTTTCCAGGCATCAGGAAAGAGCAGAGGGAAAGGTTTTACTGAAGAACTCTTTTAAAAAGCCAGCACATATTCAATGGGCCAAATGGTCTCCTGCTTTGTCAAGTGTGTTGTGTTTCACAATCACAACATATAAGAATGTAAGAAACATAAAATAGGAGCTGATCATCCAACAACTTAGCTGATCTTCCACCTCAGCAATATTCTCCAACACCATCCCCTCATCCCTCGATTCTCTGAATGCCCAGAAACTTGACGATCCCTGGTCTTGAGACCACAAACCCGGGAGCAAGAGACTACATTCAGCCCCTCAAGCTTACTCCAATATCGAGTAGAGCATAGCTGACCTGAAATTCCTCAAGCCATTTTTCCAGCCTTTTCCAATAATTCTTGATTCCTTTCTGGATTAGGATTCCATCCAGTTCTGCATTAGACGGACACATAGCTCTGTAGCCTTCAGCTTTCTGTGGCAAAGTGTTACAACGGCCTTAAGAGAAGAAACTTTATGTCTTCTCCATTTCAATTGGTAGCCCACATTCAGCCACCATGATTCTACCTTCCAAATCACCTCAGCATTAATCCTGACTGGTCCCCTAAAAACCTTGTGTGTTTGAACAGGGTTGCGTCTCATTCTTCTGAACTCCATTGAGCAGAGCCTCAGTCTATTTAACTTTCCTTGAAGGACAATTCCTCCATGTTGGTATCATTCTGGTGACCCACCCCTCGCGCTGGCTCCTTCCTGGAAAACAGGTGGACCAGAATTGTTTACGGGACTCCACATATATCTCACTGCTGCCTCGTAAAGTTGCGATGAGACTTTGCTACGTTTATACTCCAACACCACTTGGAATCACAGTCAATCTTCCATGAACCTTGTCTGTTACTCTCTGCACTTGTGTGCTAGTTTCTTATGGTTTAGGTATAAGGAACCCACCCTGTTTATTTGCATTTCAGCTTTTTGCAAATGTTCTCTATGCAGTGCTCTGTTCTATTGTTTTTCTTTCTGAAGTGAACAATTTCACATCTACTCCATTTGCCCACTCACCTTGCCTATAAATATCTGTAAACTCTTCAAAGGCTCCCAGCAGCTTATCTTCTCTCCTACATTTGTGCCACTCAGTACGTTCACCTCTTGGTCCATGTCGCTACGTGTTGTAAACGGTTGAAGCCTCAGTATTGACCTTTACAGCACCCCGCTGTTTGCCAATTCAAAACTGACCCTCTCATCCTGACCAGACTTCTATCTTTCCAATACCATAGGCTCTTTATCTCATGATGGAACTTTTTATGAGGAACCTTGCTGAAGACCTTTGGAAATCCATGCACCCTTCCCTGGTTTTCTTTGTATACACTAAACAAAATGTCTCAGGAACAGTTTCTTCCCCTCTGCCGTCAGATTTCCGAATGGACATTGAACCCATGGATAACACCTCACGACATTTCTTTTCCCTCTTTTTGAACTACTTATTTAATTTAACTTAAAAAAATATACACTTTTTACTGTAATTTACAGTTTTATTATTATGTATTGCATTGTACTTTTGCTGGTAAACAAGTTTCACAACATCTGCCAGTGATGTTAAACCTGATTCTGATTCTAATAAGTATGTGAAAAACAATTTTCCCTTCATGATTCTGCTAGATTAGATTATGATTTTTCAAATGTTGGTTCCACAATAAAAGATTTTAACAGTGGGCGTTTGGCTCATCAGTCTATAGTTATCTGCTTTTAGCCTTGCCCCGCCCCCTCCTCTTTTTGGATAGAGGTGTGATGATGGTAGCTTTCCAATCCCTGATACTTCCCCAGAATCTGAGTCAGTTTTCACAGTCCTCCAAGATGGATATAATCAGCCTTCCTCTGAATAAAAAAATTCTCCTATTCTCAATCCTAAACAGCTAACTAAGTGCCGAGCCGATTTGGCGAGGTTGAGAACGGCTTCTCCAGCAGTGAAATCTAGGCCGGTGCGACTCGCCGTGATGTGGCCCGGTTCCTGTTGTGAGGTTCGGACAATTTAAATGCCAGCCCAGATAGTACGGGGGCTTCTCTCTCCACGACGCTAGGCTGTAAGACTGCCCCTGGCTGCTATGCTTCGTGTCGGCAAACTTTGCGGCGACTTGCCCCGCTAATATGATGAGGCTTTGGGCCTGCTCTGAGCTGTTCCAGGGACTTAGATCTAAGGACTCCATTTGCTTCAGAATGCTGCTGTTGTTGTTCACTTCTAGTTTTTTACATGACTTGTTTTGTTGCCTTTATTGTCTCTTTCTCTGTGGGCACTGGGGGCGGGGGTTGGGCTTTATTTTTTTTTAATTTGGGTTCTTTCTGGTTCCTTGCTTTGTGGCTGCTTGTAAGCAAACAAATCTCAGGGTTGTATAATTTATACATTTGTCGATAATGAATGCACTTTGAAGCTTTAAGCTTTAACAACCTCCATATTCTCAAACTGTGCCCCTGGTTCTGGATTCCTCAGCTGGTGGGAAACACCCCCTCCCCTTCACCTAACCTGTCATGTCCTTTATGTTGGAGGAGGGGTTCTGATGCGATCTCCTCTCATTCTAAATTCAAGAGAATTCAGTTCCAGTTTACAGAACCTCTCCTAAAACAGCATACCTCCAACCTCACCACCATCTGGGACTTGCAAACTCCAAATGGAACCAATCCAGTGAATCTTTACTCAACTCCCCCTAAGTAAATTAAATCTAAAAGTAGGAAGACCAACTTTCCAGGAGTGGCCTCACTAAAGAGCTATGTGATTGCAATAAGTATCTAAATCCTCTCTGAATTAAGGCAAATGTGCCATTTGTTTTCTGTTTCTTTTGCCTGTGTGTTGCCCTTCAGTAACTTGTGTACAAGAACTCATCAATCTTTCCGTCCAATCTGGTGAACCTTAACCTGAGTGACAGCGTCGGGAAAGACTGAACAAGTTGGGACTTTTCTTCCTGAAGCATGGTACATGAAGGGACCTTTGAGAGAGAGATATATAATTATGAGAGGGTATAGATAGGGAAGATACAAGCGGGTTTTTTTCCGCGAGGTTGTGTGAGACTAGAACTAGAGGTTGTAGGTTAAGAGCGAAAGGTGAAATATTTAAGGGGAACTTCTTCACTTCGATGGAGGTGAGAGTGTGGAACGAGCTGTCAACAGAAGTGGTGGATATGGGTTCGATCGCAACATTTAAGAGAAGTTTGGGTAAGTACGTGGTTGGGAGAGACAGTGAAGGCTGAAGTCCAGGTTTGAGCCAATGAGACCAGGCAGAGCAACAGTTTAGCATGGACTAGATGGGCCAAAAGGCCTGTTTCTATGCTGTTATTTCTCCATGACACTATGATCTCTCCATGCCACACCTCCGATCCCGTGCTCGCCAGTCTCATCCTGTTTTGCCTCTTCTTTCAGGGAACTCATTTGCCTAAGGTGTGCACCGTGTCACCTCGTTGGGCACCTCGCTGGGCACCACAATGCCTCCCCATGCCCACACACTCTGGGCAGGTGCTGGGAGTGACAGCTTGAGAAGTTGCACCCTTCCAATTCCTACCCCTTGGCTGTAACACAGACCACTAGTCAAAATACAGTCCGTGGCAAAGCTTATGATGCTTGGGTGTTGCCAAGGTAACCTGGTAGAAGCTTGACTGTCTGGCGATCTTCAACGTAGAAAGCACTACATGAGTGAATGAGCTTGGAGAAGTTTGACTATGGCTATGTTTGCCGCAGTCTTCAATTCATTCAGGTGGTGTGGGTGTCACTGGGAAGACCAGCATTTATCACATATCCCTCATTGCCAAGAGCTAAGTAGCTGGGCTATTCCAGAGGTTAAGAGGTGCAGCGGGCCTAGAGGACAATCAGGTTGGTGGTCTTCATTCTGCATAGGACATCGAATGCCCTCTCTGTGATACTCAGGGAGACCTGTCCAATACTGAGAGAAAGTAAATGTGGAGAGGATGTTTCCTATAGTGGGGGGAGTCTAGGACCAGAGGTTACAACCTCAGAATAGAAAGAAGTTCCATTAGAATGGAGATGAGGAGGATTATCTTTAGCCAGAGGGTGGCGAATCTGTGGAATTCATTGTGGAGGCCAGGTCATTGGTTATATTTAAGGCAGAGGCTGATAGGCTCTTGATTATTAAGGGTGTCAAAGGTTACAGGGAGAAGTCAAGAGAATGGGTTTGAGATGAAAAATAAATCAGCTGTGGTGGAATGACAGAACAGACTCTAAAGGCCAAATGGCCTAATTCTGCTCCTATTCCTTATGGACTTATAGTCTAAATCGGCCATAATCGCTGTCAGTCACTGATGCTAACAATTTCCCACTGACTTTAGAAAGGCTTTTACCAGATGACATGTATAATTACCCCTGTAAGTGTGAGACAATCCTTGCTCTCTGTTAGTACCTGACATTCGGCGATAATTGACACCTTCCTTTCACGGGTTGTGACTGTGACCAGTTCCCTCAGCGCCCCACTCACCCTTACCAGCAGAGTAATTCCATTAAGGTCAATTACTGGGCTGCAGCCCTCGAAGGAAGCTCCAGCTTACTTAGCAAGTCACAATTCCCTGACACATCGTCCTCTACCCTCGCAGGCTAATTACTATGAGTTTCAGAAGATACCTAATTCATGGCTCTTGGTAATGATAACTTTTGCTAATTTGCTGTGTTTGTGTTGCCATGGAATCGTGCTCCCAGTGAAGAGTGCTCTAACATGGACCCTTAGCCCTGCCACATCCTGCTCTCAGTGAAGAGTTCTCTGCTGTAGACCCTTAGCCCTGCCACATCACAGAGGCAGCTCAGGGAGGGTTACAGTGGCTACGTTGTCTGGTCCCTGCTCTGGAGAATCGTTCTGTTACAGCTCCTATTCTGAACTGAGTAGATTATGCACAGCATGTGCACCATTGACAGTAGATGTGCGATATTTAACAGGTGCCAATGGAGCCGAGTACACTTGAAACTGTAACTGGGTTCCTGAAACAGCCTGAAGCCATAAGGCCAGAAGTTGCAGAGCGGAATTAGCTGGCCCATTGAGTCTGCTCTGCTATTCCATCATGGCTGTCCTATTTCCCTCTCAATCCCGTTCTCAGGTCGTCCCCTCGTAATCTTTGATGTCCTTCCTCATCAACAGCCCTTGCTTTAAATTAACCCATTGAATTGACCTCCACTTGATCTTCACAGATTCATCACTCTCTTAATAAAGACGTTCCTCCTCATCTCTGTTCTAAAGAGACATCCCTCAATTCCGAGTCTGTGCACTCTGGTCCAAGACTCTCCAACTAACTCTCCTGAGATCCTGAGAGGCAGGATTTATAAATATCTGGAGAGGCATAATATGATTAGGAATAGTCAGCATGGCTTTGTCAAATGCAGGTCGTGCCTTACGAGCCTGATTGAATTTTTTGAGGATGTGACTAAACACATTGATGAAGGAAGATTAGTAGGTGTAGTATATATGGGTATCAGCAAGGCATTTGATCAGGTACCCCATGCAAGTCTTATTGAGAAAGTAAGGAGGCATGGGATCCAAGGGGACATTGCTTTGTGGATCCAGAACTTGCTTGCCCACAGAAGGCAAAGAGTGGTTGTAGACGGGTTATATTCTGCATGGAGGTCAGTGACCAGTGGTGTGCCTCAGGGTAAGTGTTCTGGGACCCTTACTCTTCATGATTTTTATAAATGACCTGGATGAGGAAGTGGAGGGATGGGTTAGTAAGTTTGCTGATGACACAAAGGTTGGAGGGTGTTGTGGATAGTGTGGAGGGCTGTCAGAGGTTACAGCGGGACATTGATAGGATGCAAAACTGGGCTGAGAAGTGGCAGATGGAGTTCAACCCAGATAAGTGTGAAGTGGTTCATTTTGGTAGGTCAAGTATGATGGCAGAATATAGTATTAATGGTAAGACTTTTGGCAGTGTGGAGGATCAGAGGGATCTTGGGGTCCAAGTCCATAGGACGCTCAAAGCAGCTGCGCAGGTTGACTCTGTGGTTAAGAAGGCATACAGTGTATTGGCCTTCATCAATCGTGGAATTGAATTTAGGAGCCAAGAGGTAATGTTGCAGCTACATAGGACCCTGGTCAGATCACACTTGGAGTACTGTGCTCAGTTCTGGTCACCTCACTACAGGAAGGATGTAGAAGCCATTGAAAGGGTGTAGAGGAGATTTTCAAGGATGTTGCCTGGATTGGGGAGCATGCCTTATGAAAACAGATTGAGTGAACTTGGCCTTTTCTCCTTGGAGCGACGAAGGATGAGAGGTGACCTGATAGAGTTA